>NC_091851.1:23885694-25135694 GCF_037783145.1 Equus przewalskii
AATGTGACACACCAAATTAACAAAATGAGAAAGAAAAATCACATGATCATCTCAATAGATGCAGAGAAAGCATATGACAAGATCCAAAACCATATATGGTGAAAACCTTTAACAAAATTGGGATAGCAGAAAATTACCTCGACATAATAAAGGCCATATATGGCAAACCCACACCAACATCATACTCAATGGGCAAAAACTGAACGCCATCCCTGAGAACAGGAACAATACAATGATGCCCACTATTACCACTCTTATTCAACAGAGTATGGGAGGTTTTGGCCAGAGCAATTAGGCAAGAGAAGGGAATAGAAAGAATGTAAATAGGGAGTGAAGAAGTGAACCTCTCACTGTTTGCAGAAGACATAATTTTATATACAGAAAACCCAAAAGAATCCATAAGAAGACTGCTAGTAACTACAGTTAGGTTGCAGGTTACAAAATCAACTTACAAAAATCAGTTGCATTTCTATACTCTAATATGAAACTTACAGAAAGAGAACTCAAGAATACAATTCCATTTACAACTGCAACAAAAGAATAAAGTATCTAGGAATAAATTTAACCAAGGTGGTGAAGGACTTACACAAGGAAAATTATAAGACATTATTGAAAGAAATCATTGATGACATAAAGAGATTCCATGCACATGGATTGGAAGAATACAGTTAAAATGTCCATGTTACCCAAAGTAATCTACAGATTCAATGTAATCTTAATTAGAATCCCAGTGACACTCTTCACAGATATAGAACAAAGAATCCTAAAATTTATAGGGGCAACCAAAGACCCCGAATTGCTAAAGCAATCCTAAGAAAAAAAGAACAAAGCTGGAGGCATCACAATCCCTGACCTTCAAAATGTACCACAAAGCCATAGTAATCCAAACAGCATGGTACTGGTAGGAAACAGGCACACAAATCAATGGAACAGAACTGACGGCCCAGAAATAAAATCACACATATACGGACAGCTAATCTTCGACAAAGATGCCAAGAACATACAATGGAGAAAAGACGGTCTCTTTAATAAATGGTATTGGGAAATCTGGACAATGACTTGCAAAAGAATGAAAGTAGATCATTATCTCATGCCATACACAAAACTAAATCCAAAATGGATCAAGGCCTTGAGGATAATTTCTGAAACCATCAAGCTCCTGGAATATAATAGGTAGTACCCTCTGTGACATTGAACTTAAAAGGATATTTTCAATACCATGTCTTCTCAGACAAGGAAAACAAAAGAAAAAATAAACAAGTGGGATTTCATCAGACTAAAGAGCTTCTGCAAGGCAAAAGAAACTAGGATCGAAACAAAAAGACAACACACCAATTGGGAGGAAGTATTTGCAAATCATATATCCGGCAAGGGGTTAATCTCCATAATTATATAAGAAACTCACACAACTGAACAACAACAACAAAAAAACCAACAGCTTGATCAAATAATGGGCAGAGGATATGAACAGACGTTTTTCCAAAGAAGATATAGAGATGGCCAATAAACACATGATAAGATGTTCAACATCACTAATCATCAGGGAAATGCAAATCAAAACCACACTAAGATACCACCTTATGTGTGTTAAAATGGCTATAATCATTAAGACTAAAAATAACAAATGTTGGAGAGGGTGTGAAGAAAAAGGGATCCTCATACACTGCTGGTGGGAATGTAAACTGCTGCAGCCACTATGGAAATCAGTATTAAGATTCATCAAAAAACTAAAAATAGCAATACCATATAACCCAGGTATCCCACTACTGGGTATCTACCCGAACAACTTGAAATCAACAATCCAAAGTAACATGTGTACCCTTATGTTCATTGCAGCACTATTCACAATATCCAGGACATGGAAACAATGCAAGTGCCCATCGACTGATGATTGGATAAAGAAGATGTGGTATGTATATATATATATATATATATATATATATATATATATATATATATATATATATATATATACACACACAATGGAATACCACTCAGCCATGAAAAAAAAAATCATCCCATTTGCAACAACATAGATGGACCTGGAGGGTATTCTGCTAAGCAACATAAGCCAGACTGAGAAAGACAAACACCATATGATTTCACTCATATGTGGAATATAATCAAACACATAGACAAAGAAATCAGTTCAGTGGTTACCAGGGGAAGGGCAGTGGGCTGTTGGCACAGGGGTGAAAGGGAGCACTTATGTGGTGACAGACAAGAAAGAAAGTACAACTGAAATTTCACAATGATGTAAACTATTATGAACTCGTTTTAAAAAAAACTACTCAAAAAGAATCGCAAACCAAATACAGCAATACATTAAAAATAGCATACACCGTGATCAGTAAGGCAAACATCTTTATATTCAATGAATGTAAGATATATGTTTTCAGTAAGAAAGTATAAAGAATGGAAATATTTTTGATGTTTTGTTAAGAAAGATAAAGTTTTACTAAAGTACTAGAAAGAAAAAGGAAGGCATGGGGCAAATTCTGAATGTAAAAAGAAAGTTATAGAAAGTTTCTGGAAGAAGAACCGTAAAAAGAGTTTCATGCGTAGTCAAGTTGACTAAGACTGAAGTCAATCTGAAGAGCAAATTCGTTTTAATGTCAAAAATAAGCTGGTGCAAACATTAAAATTGGGTTCTCTTTCTCAAAAGGATAATTTTCCTGGACTTTTAACCTACTCTTAGTAAAGATGTTATCAAAGCGTTTTCTTTACCTTTCAGTAAGTTTGCCTAAAAGACAGAAGATGTATGTTTCATTAAAATAATTTCCTCTGTTCAAAAATACTGAGGTCTCTCTATTAAAGGTGGTTTTTTTTTTCTTTTTGACTCCTTTAACTTTCTTTTTGCCCTTGACTGTTTCTGTTGTCATTTTGATTGAAGGGAGAACTGAGCAATGTTTCACAGTGAGCATTGTTTCCTATTTGATCAAGAGTCTTGAAAAGTTTTGAAATATTTGCCAAGCTTCCCCCAAAGTCAAATACAAGATGAAGTCTTTCTCTTGACCTGAAAGAAAACAATTTTCTTTGAGAATTTTCAGAGAACCCCTTGGACTACTCAAAGAAATTTGTTCTCTCTCTTTCTATAAAGAAGAAGATAATAAACTAATTTGGCTTATATGGTATGTTAAATTGCATGGGAGGTATTGTCAAAGAAGTGATGATAAACCTTCTTAGTGATATTCTATGGGTAAATGTTATTGATATAAAAACTTTAAAAATTATGCAACATTCCCAAAATTCAGCTCTGTCTTGATTGTCAGCCATAATTCTAGTTGTTATCTTGAAGTGTTTTATGTCACAGAAATAACCAAGTGTCTTTGTCAATGACCCTTTCTGAGTCTTGTTATTTGCAGACAGTTGTTTTACTCTGATGTTTTTGTGAATATGTTTCATCTTCAGAGAGATTCATGGAAAGGAATCTGGCACCAGCTCTAGAGTACAGGTTTCTGATAAACTTTCAGGTCATTAAACTGAACTGAGTAAGCAATCACAGAATGCTAATGGAAAAACTGATGCCCTCATAAAAAAGCTAACAGAAGATTAAGATAGAGAATCAATTACACAGGACTGAATGTATTCATGAGAATGATTATGATTTTTATGACTTTTCGTTTGAGGTATTGCCAGTGTTTTGATGTTTTGTTTTTTCCAGATTTAAGGAAATCTTTTTCTCTTAAGGTAACTATGACTTGTAGCAATTTCGTAAAATTATACCTTTGATGTAAAATTGAAACATTTATTTATTTTTCTCCATATCTTATCACTCCAGGATTAGGAAACTCTTAGTGAGTGAGTATTGTTTTCATGGCAATATAGTTATGTGCATAATTTCAATAAGAATCTGTTCTCCTTATAACAGCACACAATCAGAAATGTTGCATATATTACCAAGGCTTTGATCAGAATGTCATAATTGAGAGAAATATGCAGACTCAGGTATGACAAGACAGCTTTTGAGCAATAAAGTTTAACTTTATGGAATAAATCCACCTGGAAATTTTGGCCTGGTACCATGCCTACAGGGTTCCTAGAAACCTTACCAGGCAAGTATAGAAGGTCACTTCTCTGACAGATGCCTGGAACCTCAGAATATTTTGGGGACCTCAAGAAGAGACGAATCCACCCAAATTTGTAGATATTAAAGGCAGAGTCTGATGACAAGACCTTGGATTGGTTTTCCTGGCCTTGAGAGATCTTTAAGGTTCAATCTGAGATGCCTTATAAAAAAGTTCCAGAATTATGTCAGCATCATGGCATAATGATGAGCTTTCCCCATAATCTCTCCTCTGTAAGATGCAATGAACAAGACGTTCATATTCCAACAGAGGACATCCACACAACACAAAAGATGTCTGACAGACCCAGGCGGCCATATATCCAAAGGTGGAGGTGCTGGAGCCCCCCCAATCCGAGAAAGTGCAATGAAGTAAGAAAAAACTTCTCTTCCCCTCAAGAAGCAGGGACCTTGGAACTGCAAACAGCTCTGAAAGGAAATGGGGGAGGGAGCTGCCCTCCATGGGAACCCCATCTCTCTCCAAGCTCCCTCACAGCCCAGGGGAAAACTCCACACAGAGGTGACTAGCTATCATGGTGATGTCTTTATCAAGCTAACATCCATGAGAGCAGATACTAAGGCAAAGTGATAAGCAGCGGAGATTACTCAGGAGAGAGAAAGCGCCCCTCCCCCTTGGACAGTGCCCCAGATCAGCAGTGGGGAGCTGAGCCGCAGATCACAGCTCACTCAGAATATGCAGCTCTTGACTCCCACACTGTGGTGGCAGATGGAAATGACAATGAAATACTACCACAAGCAGAAGCACAAATCCACGTTGTCTGGCAGTATTAAAAAATATGTTAAATCTCCAGACCAGAAGGTGAATGACAACTACCCAGTAAGCAACCACAAAAGCACAGAAATTCATACTGTAAATGACAGAGGATTCAAAATAGCTATCATAAGAAAACTCACTGAGTTACAAGAAAATGCAGATAGACTGTTCAAAAAATTCAGCTCCTTCACAAAAGAGATTGAAACTATAAAGAAGATCCAATCAGAAATATTGAAGATGAACAACACAGTGGTGAGATTAAGAAGACTATGGACTCCCTGAACAACAGAGCTGATATTATGGAGGAACAAACCAGCAATAATGAGGACAGACACATAGAAACACTTCAAATGGAGGAGCAGAGAGATCTAAGACTCAAAAGAAGTGAAGATGTTCTCCAAGAAATATCTGACTCAATTAGGAAACACAATGTAAAGATTATAAGTATTCCAGATAGAGAAGAGAAGGAGAATTGGGAAGAAAGCTTGTTCATAGAAATAATAGTGGAGAACTTCCCAAGCCTGGGGAAGGAGCTGGAAATTCATGGGAAAGAAGCCAATGGATCGCCTAACTATATCAAGATAAAAAGACCTTCTCCAAGGCATATAGTAGTGAATCTGGCAACACTCAATGACAAAGAAAAAAATATAAGGGCAGCAAGTCAGAAGAAAATACCTTACAAAGGAACCCCTATCAGGCTTTCAGCGAACTTCTCAGCAGAAACCTTACAGGCTAGGGAAGAGTGGAATGATATATTCAAATCTCTGAAAAACAAAAACTTTCAGCCCAGAATACTCTATCCAGTGAAAATACCCTTCAGATATGATGCAGAAATAAAAATATTCCCAGATAAACAAAAGCTAAGGGAGTTCATCACCACAAGACTACCCCTACAAGAAATCTTCAAGAAGGCCCTCGTGCCTGAGGAAAAAAAGAAACAGGCTACAAAGCCCTAGTAAAAAGAGAAATAGGTAGACAAAATCAGAAAATTTTAGCTATATATCAGAATAGGTTAGGAAACACCCAAGTATAACAGTAAAGATAAAAGGAAGGAAAGCTCCAAAAATAAATATATTCTTGTCATTTTAACCACACCTCACAACACAACATGGAATAAGGTGTGACAAAAACAACTAAGGAGGGGAAGAGGATGGGGATGGAAACATCTTAGTCTAAGAAAATAAGAGGTTATCAGAAAATGGACTATATCATCTATGAGATTTTTCATACAAACCTCATGGTAACCTCTAAACAAATAAATAGAACAGAGACACAAATAATAAATAAAGAGAAAGCTAAGAAAACAAGCTTAGAAAACTACTTAGCTAAATTGGAAGTCCAAAATACATGGGGAGAAAAACAAAGGAAGTACAGGAGACCAAGGAAACAAGTGACAAAATGGCAGCATTAAGCCTTTGTATATCAATAATCACTCTAAACGTAAATGGATTAAATTCCCTAATCATAAGACACAGAGTGGCAGGATGGATTAAAAAACAAGACCCAACAATATGCTGCTTCCAGGAGACACATCTCAGCTCCAACAATAAACACAGGCTCAGAGTGAAGGGACAGAAGAAGATATTCAAAGATAATGGCAAAGAACAGAAAGCAGATGTTACCATACTTATATCAGGCAAAGAAGACTTCAAGATAAAAGAGGTAAAGAGAGACAAAGAAGGGCAGTATATAATGATAAAAGGGGCACTCCACCAAGAAAACATAACACATAAATACATATGCAACCAACACAGGAACGCTAAGTATATAAAGCAATAAACCTAAAAGGATATATTAATCACAACATAATACTAGTAGGGGACCTCAGCACTCCACTCTCATCAATGGATAGGTCATCCAGACAGAAAGTCAACAAGGAAATAGTAGAATTAACTGAAAACTTAGAACAAATGAGCTTAATACATATATATACAGAACACTCGATCCAAAACCAGCACAATACATATTCTTCTCAAGTGTTTATGGAACATTCACAAGGAGAGATCATCTGTTGGGAAACAAAGCAAGCCTCAATAAATTTAAGAAAATTGAAATAATAACAAGCATTTGTTCCAACCACAATGCTATGAAACTAGAAATTAACTACAAGAAAAAAAGCCGAGAAAGGGACAAAGAGGTGGAGACTAAATAACATGCTACTGAACAATCAATGCCTCATTGAAGGAATGAAAGGAGAAATTAAATAATATCTGGATACAAATGAAAATGAAAATGAAATTATACCATACCAACCCATATGGGATGCAGCAAAAGTTGTCCTAAGAGGGACATTCAATGCAATACATATTCACTTTAAAAAACAAGAAAAATTCCCAAAAAAGCAATCTCAAATTACACCTAACAGAGTTAGAAAAAGAACAAACAAAGTCCAAAGCCAGCAGAAAGAGGGAAATAAAAATCAGAACACAAATACATGAAATTGAAACAAATAGACAGTAGAAAGGATCAATGAAACAAAGAGCTGGTTCTTTGAGAAGATAAAATAAATTGAAAAACTCTTAGCCAGAATCACAAAGAAAAAAGAGAGAAAGCTCAAATAAATAGAATCAGAAATTAAAGAGCAGAAATTACCATAGTAATACAAAAGTATTAGAGAATACTATAAAACACATATGCCAAGAAATTGGACAATCCAGAACTAATGGATAAATTCTTCGACTCTTACAAACTCCCAAATGTGAATCAAAATGAAATAGATAATACACCCTAGACTAATCACAAAGAATGAGATTGAATCAGTAATCAAAAACATCCACAAAAATAAAAGTCCAGGAACAGACAGCTTCCCTGGGAAACTCTACCAAACATTCAAAGACTATTTAAAACTATTCCAAAAAATTGGGGAAGACGGAGCACTTCTTAACACACTCTATGAGGCCAACATCTCCCTGATCCCAAAGTCTGACAATCCCAACACCAAAAGGGAAAACTACAGGCCAATGTTGCTGATGAACAGATATGCAGAAACTCTCAACAAAATATTGGCAACCCAATACAGCAATACATCAAAAAAGTCATACAGTATGATCAAGTGGAATTTATACCAGGGACACAAGGATGGTTCAACATCTGCAAATCAATCAATGTGATAGACCACATTAACAAAATGAAGAAAAAACTCACACGATGATCTCAGTAGATGTAGAGAAAGCATTTGACAAGATCCAAAATCCGTTTGTGAATAGAACTCATAACAAAATGGGTATAGAAGGAAAGTACCTCAACAGAATAAAGGCCATACATGACAAACCCATGGCAAACATCATACTCAGTGGGGAAAAGCTGAACACCATCCCTCTGAGAACACGAATAAGACAAGAGCTCCAACTCTCACCACTCTTATTCATCATAGTACTTGAGGTTTTGGCCAGAGCAGTTAGAGAAGAAAAAGGAATCCAAATAGGAAATGAAGAAGAAGTGAAACTCTCACTGTTTGTAGATGAACTGATTTTATATGTAGGAAACTCAAAAGAATCCATCAGAAAGCTATTAGAAATAATCAGCAACTACAGTAAAGTTGTAGGGTACAAAATCAACTAACAAATATCAGTTGCATTTCTGGACTCTAATAATGAACAAACAGAAAGAGAACTCAAGAATACAATCCCACTTACAATGGCAACAAAAAGAATAAAACATCTAGGAATAAATTTAACCAGGAAGGTGAAAGACCCATACAATGAAAACTGTAAGACATTACTGAAAGAAATAGATGATGACACAAAGAAATGGAAAGATATTCCATGCACATGGATCGGAAGAATAAATATAGTTAAAATGTCCATACAAGGGGCTGGCCCTGTGGCCGAGTGGTTAAGTTCATGCGCTCCGCTGCAGGTGACCCAGTGTTTCATTGGTTCAAATCCTGGGCATGGACATGGCACTGCTCATCAAGCCACCCTGAGGCAGCGTCCCACATGCCACAACTAGAAGGATCCACAACGAAGAACATACAACTATGTACTGGGGAGCTTTGGGGAGAAAAAGGGAAAAAAAATAAAATAAAATCTTTAAAAAAAAATGTCCATACTACCCAAAGCAATTTACAGATTCAAAGCAATCCAAATCAGAATCCCAATAACCTTCTTCAAGGAAATAGAAGAATGTGTCTTGGAATTTATATAGGCAACAAAAGGCCTCAAATAGCTAAAATAATCTTGAGAAGAAGGAACAAAGCTGCAGGCATCACAATCCTTGACTTCAAAATGTACTACAAAGCTATAGTAATCAAAACAGTATGGTACTGGTACAAAAAACAGGCACAGAGGGGGCCAGCCCCGTGGCCGAGTGGTTAAGTTCGTGCGCTCCGCTGCAGGTGGCCCAGTGTTTCGTTGGTTCGAATCCTGGGCACAGACATGGCACTGCTCATCAGACCACGCTGAGGCGGCATCCCACATGCCACAACTAGAAGGACCCACAACGAAATATACAACTATGTACCAGGGGGCTTTGGGGAGAAAAAGGAGAAAAATAAAATCTTTAAAAAAAAAAAAAAAGGCACAGAGAACAATGGAACAGAATTCAAAGCCCAGAAACAAAACCACACATCTATGGACAGCTAATGTTTGACAAAAGTGCTAAGAATACGTGATGCAGAAAGGAGAGTCTTTTCAATAAATGGTGTTGGGAAAACTGGACAGCCACATGCAAAAGAATGAAAGTAGACCATTATCTTCCACCATACACAAAAATAAACTGAAAATGGACCAAAGACTTGAAGGTAAGACCTGAAACCATAAATTTTCTAGAAGACTATACAGTCAGTCCACTCTTTTCCTTGGGTCTGAAAAAGATCTTTTGGAATACCATGTATTCTAGGCCCAGGGAAACAAAAGAAAAAAATAAACATTATTAGACTAAAGAGCTTCTGTAAGCCAAAAGAAACTAGGATCAAAAGAAAAAGACAGTTCATCAATTGGGAGAAAATATTTGCAAGTTACATATCTCACTAGTGGTTAATCTCCATAATATATAAAGAACACACAACAAATAAACAACAAAAAAAATGAACAACCTGAACAAAAAATGGGCAGAGGATGTGAACAGACATTTCTCCAAAGAAGACACACAGATGGCCAATAGGCACAGGAAAAGGAGGTCAACATCACTAATCATCAGGGAATGGAAAAACTACACTATCACCTAACACCCATTAAAATGACTATAATCACCAAACAAAAAATAACAAATGTTGAAGAAGCTGTGGAGAAAAGGGAACCTTCATACACTGCTGGTAGGAACGCAAACTGGTGCAACCGGTATGGAAAAAAGTATAGAGATTTCTCAAAAAGGTAAAAATAGAAATACAATATGACCCAGTTGTCCCACCACTGGGTATTTATACAAAGAACATGAAATCAACAATTCAAAAGAGATTTACGGACGCCAATGTTCATTCAGCATTATTCCCAATAGACAAGAGGTGGAAGCCACCCAAGTGCTCATTGATTGATGAGGGGATAAAGAAGATGTGGTATACATATACAATGGAGTACTACTCAGCCATAAAAAAGAAAAAATAGTCCCATTTGCAACAACGTGGATGGACCTTGAGGGTATTATTTTCAGCAAAATAAGCCAGGCAGAGAAAGACAAAAACTGTATGATCTTACTCATATGTGGAAGATAAACACATGGACAAAGAGAACAGTTCAGTGATTACCAGGGGGAAGGGGTGAGGGGGTGGGCACAAAGGGTGAAGCAGAGCACTTGTGTGGTGACAGACAAATAATAATATATGACTGAAATTTCACAATGTTGTAAACTCTTATGATCTCAATTTTAAAAAGTTCCAGGAAAGCAGATTTGAAATAGCCTATATGACCATTGCTTTTCTTGCTGTACTTATGTAAATAATTGGGCAAAGTTTATTGACACTAGACTTGTTTTGCAAACCAATGAGTCTTAACTCGCTTTGTTTGCTAAAAATGAGGGTGATTTTAGAGAGAAAAATGTTTCAACAGAAACTATAGTACACATTCATGGATATTAGTTTCTCGTTCTGATAATTATCTTGGAGGTTTTTGTTTTCTATCTGTAAACTAGACTGGATTTTGAATTCTGCTAGTCTCCTAAAATAACTGGCTACAAATCTCCAAATGAAAGTTTGCAATTTTTTTCATTATTTCCATTTGAAATCATTGAGAACTAAAAATGCCCTTTTTATAGAATCTCTGCAAATTGGAGCTGGACAGCTGGATATAAACTTAAGAGACATTCATGTCTGTTGCTTTGTAAGCCACTCAGAAAGATACCTGAACACTCAATGACATCATCAGAGACATTTCAAACTGCAAAAGGTTACTTCAACTCGGACAGCTAGAAATCTTTTCACTGGCTGCCCCCTGGGATCAGAAACTGGTTTCTAATTTGCTGCCACCATCAATCTTGTTTTTCTTTTTGTGTCTCTAGAAATGCTTCTTATTAAATACCTGGTTACTTGCTTACACAATGTACACCTACCTTTGGGAGCCCACCTGCATCGCCATCTTACTAAGAGACTGGTTCCATGAGATGGAGCAACCTATGTCCCTCATCCGCAGAATCTCTCTCAAGACTGAGGAATAAACAACAGAAAGGAGGAACTGGAGACCCAAAGGGGACCACACAAGGGGCACAATCTGTTCACTGCAAGACAAAAGTCAATCATTGAGAGCCAAGATGGTGGAAGAGAAAGGGCATTCTATTAAGCAATAAGCTAGCAAATTGGAAGCTGTGGGGACAAGTCTCCTAAAGAACCATAAAGAACCATTTTAAGAGGGGCAGAGAATCTTGAAGCAGTTATATAGGCCAGTGGGTTATAGGGGAGGGGTTAGTAATGTCGACCCTCTGGTGTTACAGACTGGGGGTCATCACACCGGATCTTTCAGTTGTCATTTTATGATGACTATCAGCATAGACCCTCTGTCTGTGGGTCATCACGTTCCTCAGGAACTCAAAAGAACAGAGTTATCATCTTATTGCAGCTGGGAGGTACACACACAGCAGGGGTCATAAAACTTACAGAGCAGGTAGGTCTCCTGGAATGTGCATATCCAGCTGGGTTAGTTAGTCAGACGTCATTCAAATTTACAATATGGTTTGTTTCATACAATATGGCTTCCCTTTTGTCGACCTCGTGTTGAGCCAGTATCAGACTCAAGCATATTTCCTTCTCCTCACTGGCTGACATTTGAGGCAGGTGAGACTCCGAATGGCTGGTCCTTGCAATTGACCTGACTTTATCATTTTAACCTGAGAACACCGCTTCTTGGTCTGACTCCGGGCTTGAGGGGCCAGTGCTGGCCTTCTAGTGATCCAAATCATTCATGCCTATGGTGACATGTGCAGTGCTTGTTCCCCTTGGTGGATCAACTCCAGCTCATGGAACATCTTTGATATTTTCCATGGGTGTCCCATGGAGTCTTTAGTGGCCTCTGTAGAATACGAGAGGAAATGCCACTGTACCAGGTAGGCTCACAGAGCCCAGGATGAAATACAAGGGCTGTGAGCAAATTTATCCAGAGAAAAGACAGAGCCTACAAAGCCAGACAGCCTGGCATCGAATTCCAGCTCCACACTTACCAGCTGTGTGTCCTGGGCAAGTGAATCCATCTCTCTGTGTCTCAGACTTTGCATCTGTGAAATGGGGTGATGACAATGCAATCCTCAAGGGTTGTTGGGAGGATTAGTTGATGGAGGATGACTGACAGCTCCTCTGATCTCCCTCCTGTTGGTCTGCCTGACTCCTGCTCCAGCCCCACTCTGCCCCACTTGGGTGACTTTAGGAATAAACTCAACTTCTCTGTGCTTCTGCAAAGGGAGGTCAATAATAACAGTACGTACCTCAAAGGGCTGTGTGGAGGATTAAATAAGTGATTATAAGTAAAACAGCAATCACATGCAAGACTATGAACCAGAATTTTCCCTGAGCTTTCCTGAATTTTTGACCCACGGACACTATGGAGCATCAGGAAATGAATATTATAGTTTAAGCCACTCAATTTAGGCATGATATTTTATACATAAATAATAACTAGAACATCAATAGGAGAGGACCCTTGCAGATTATTCTATGAGAGAGACCAGGGGCAAGACTGAATGTGTGCCATTGTCCATTCCAAGTGAATGCAAATTGCTTCTGAACTTGTTATCTGATGAGTATTGAAAACAACTCGTTTTCCAGATGAATAGCTACATACCAGCCACCAGGGGCTGCAGTCAATTTTTCTAGTAAAGATGCTACAATTGTGAGGATGCTTGGCTAACTATCTTGTAGTCAATTGTCATTTGCCATAAGCCATCTGGTTTTAAAGATTGGAGACTTGAAATACATAGAGTAAAGATCCTTCATTCTTCTTTCCTATCGAATGAAACTGAGACCTGTGACACAATGGATAAGGTTATTCTCTGAGGATTATGAAAATTATACGGTGGATGGGGAAGTAAGTCATAACCTAAAGAATGAATGATCCATAGGTGAGTTTCCTGGGTTTTTATCTCTCCCATAACTTTCAGCCTGGACTCAAATAAGCATGGTTCATGGGAACTATGCACAAGTACAAACACAAATGCTCCAAAAGAAGTCCTCTTTTTCTGATCCAAAATGTAGGAATGGGTGACCCCCAGGAGCTAAGACAGTGGAAGAAATCTCCTTTGAAAAACATAGCCCACTGAAGGTAGGTTGGAACTTAAGTCGAACTGGGTTAGCCTGACTCTAAGTGGGCTAACTCCATCCTAAAACAAACACCCACCCCCTCAATGTTCTCCATAGGACTTAAATAACGCCCAGAGTCTCATAACATACTATGAAAAATGTCTAGTATACAGTCCAAAATTACTTAAAATACAATTGACTAGGACAGTCTGACAAATCCCCAAGAGAAAAGGTAATCCATAAGTACTAACTCTGAGAAGATCTAGATATTGAAATTAACAGACCATGACTTTAAAGAAGCTATTATCACCATACTCCAAGAATTAAGTACTAACACTTTTGAAACAAATGGAAAGACAAAAGTCTCAGAAGAGAAATGCAACCTTAAAAAAGAACTAAGTGGAAATATTGGAATGTAAAAATAAAAATAAATTCAGCGGATAAACACAACAACAGACATGAGATGGGAGAGGATGTGGTCAATTAAAATGAAGATAAATCGATAGAAATGTTCCAATATGAAAGGGCAGAAAAAACGGCTGAAAGAAATGAACAAAGCCTCAGAGGCTTGTGGGACTACTGCAAAACGTCTACCTTCATATCATCAGAGACCCAAAGCAGGAGGAGAAAAAAAGTATTGCAGAAAATAAATTTGAAGAAATAATGTTTAACAACTTCCAAAGGAGTCTCACTTTCAGGACAGCAGCATGAGGAGTCTGGGGGCACATTCTCCAGTGAAACAAATGGTGAAAACTATAAAAAATCCAGACTTCCAATTCCAGCTTTGACATGTAAAGAGCTTGGAAGCTGTCACTCTTAATCTCACAGCAAGAAAAGAGCTCAACAAACTGAAAATCAACTACTTTCTCAGGTCCATCAGAGAACTGAGGTCATGTGGCCAACTGCCATCGTGAAATCTGGAAAGATAGGTGAACCCATAGAATTACAGGCAAGATCAGCTTACCTGAAGGTGAGGCTGCTGAAATGAGTAACCTGGAGAAACACTTCAAAGGACATTATGACAAATGGCTGAAAACTGAATGTGAAATAGCTTGAGAATTAAAAACTCCTGAGGACCAAGTCTTAAGGTCTGTCTAGCATTTTGACAGAAATCTTTGGGTAAAAGCCCATTCATACTGACTGTGTGAGCTCTGAGTCAGGTCAACTAAGGACAGCCTTGAGAATGGGATTTTCCAGGGAACTAACAGGCAGGTCAAATAATGACAATTCTCTGGGAGTGGGGCTTTGAATTTTCTCTAATCTCCTTCTGCCTCCCCCCAGTGGCTGCCAGGCTACTGATTTTCACCAAGATTGTGGGCTTTTGGTTTTCAAGTCTACTGTGGAGCTGGAGAGTGGGAGATGGGACTAGGCAAAGCTAAATGCGACAAAGCTCACTGTTCTCACTAAGATTCAGCAAATTTTCTTGAATAAACACCCTCCAGATTGCTGCAAGCTGTGGTTAATTTTGACAGTTATGAAAAAATTCATTCTAACTTTTTTTCCCCAGGATTATCATTGCTTTTATGTAGGAGAGAACTTCAGAGATCTTTAATCTGCTATCATTACTGATATCCTGCCTGAGACTTTTTAAAATGTGAAAATATTGTCACTATTTAAAAGTCATAAATGTGTTCTGATCAACCTGGCCCCCTGCCACACTGTTTTGTTTCGAGGGGCGTCTTAGGCTAGTTAGTTAGGAATTGAAATTGTTAGGGGAGGGAAAGACCCATCTGTGGGCTGTAGGAAGAAGTCCAGGGGAACAGTGGGAAAATAGTATCCAGAGATCGGCAGTGGCTGTGTGTCCAGGCAGGAATGCGGTTTGGTGCCACGGTCGGAGGGCAGTAGGACCAGTGCTGATGGTCCCAGTTGTATGTGCCTGTCCTCATTCACTTTGCTTCTTGGGGCCTCAGCCATGAGAGTCACTCAGTCCTGACCTAATGCCTACCCAGAAAGGACATGAAGGTAACTAGTTCCTGAATCCTCCCTAAGCCCAATCAGTGCTGACTGCTGGTTTCCAGTCTGCAAATTCCTTCTGTCCTTCAGGTCACTGCTGAGGTGACATTCACAATGATCATTCAGCTGCTTAAGGGATTTAACTACTCATCCTCAGCTCAAAGGTCTTATGCTTCTGTGAGCCTGGACGATGCTTCCTCCCATAAATCCTCACCTGAAGACACAAGCTGGTTTCCTGTGATAAGCCTTCCGGCAGTTCTGAACTATGGGACTGTCTCCCTACGATGCCATGTTGGTTGGTGGCAACAGTAAGTGGAGAGTGATGGCTCTGGGCATGATGACAGATGTTTGGCAGGGGTTAAGAAACACCAACCTGAATCTGCTCATTCTCACAAGGTCAATGGGGTCTCTGAATGAGGAACAGACCTGGTTTTCTGTAAATTCTGGCATGTTTCAGGCCTTGATTTGCCTTTCTGTCACTCTGTGAGCTTGTTCAAGTCATTCACATGCCCCAAGGCCTCAGTCTCCTCATCTGTGGAGTGAACGGGTTGGACTGGTCCTCTAAGGACCTCAAATAATGATATTGTACAAGGTTTTTATTTGAGATTACAACTTCCCCAGCCCAAGCAGCTCTGTTATTCTTTATTCGAGTTTTTGATAAATCTTTTCTGCATTCACAGTCTCAGCTTCCTTACATCCCTTCCTCTTCTCAGTTCCTGAAAATCAGACTTCTTCCTCCAAAAGTATGACTCACCTCCAGGGCATTGATGATCTTTTTATTTACAACTCCAATGACCCCTCTCTATGCCTATCTTTCTCAAACTTTTGGCAATAAACACATTAGACCACTTTGTCCTTCCTCCTACACTTCCTCATTGTCATCTCTATCATCCCCATGCTGAGAACAGAAGAGAGGTCAGTACAACTTGATACAAGTAAGCAAAAGCAGAGTACTTGATGACTTGTGTATCTGTCAACTTCCTGGATGTCCTCCTTGGGGTCTCACAGGCAAATCCATGCACAGTGGCCACAGCTAAAGGCATAATCTTCCCACTGGAATCAATTCATCCTCCAAAATTCCCGGTTACATTCAGGCTCCTCAATCCAATACATGGACAGGAGCCTCAGCTGCTCCCTCACCCTTCCAGGTTCACCTCCTGAACATCTCTCAAATATGCCGTTTTCACTTCTTGTGTAGTAACTGGTGTGTCTTCATCTCTGCCCAGAGTGTTTCATCTACCCCCAACTCTCTGTCCATCCTTCCTAAGGACACCAGAGCAGTAAACCTGAAATCCACACTCATCTGGACATCTCCCTGTCCTGCTTAAGAAGTTTAAGATCTCCATTGTAAGGTGCAACCTCTGTTCTATGGCTCAAACCACCCAGACCAGGGCTCTTTCTATCCTATGAGCCCTCAAGTGATGGTTAAGAATGACAAGGCTCCCCGTGCAGTGGAAGAGCAATTTAATTTGGTGAAGAACATGGACTACAACACATGCCTAATGATAAAGGAGGGGGAGCAGTTTCCTCAGAGAGCATGCTGCTCTGGTCTTCAAACAGTGGCCATTTCATTGTCCAGAACATGGGACAGCCTTCTGTGAGCCCTCAGAAGCTGGGCAGGGAGTTGATCGAAGAGCTGGAAATGGTTCTGTTGGGAGAAGACCCCAATCAGAATAGAGACTCAAGATCACTGGCTCTTGTTGGTATTGGCCCATCATCAAACTCAGCCTCCAGAGGGAGGGGAGGAGGCTGAGACCCTGGGGATAGGGGTCTTGTATCAGCCACAATGGTAGCCCAGGCCTAGTTTCATGGGGCTCCTTGTGAATGTATTTGAGTGTGTGTGTGTGTCTGTTTATCCACGTGTACTTGTGTGTGCTGAGTCTGTAAATGTGTGCATATGAGTGTAAGTGTGCTACTGTGAGTGTGTGCCTTTATATGATTGTCTGAGTTACCACCTGTTTGTCTGAGCGTGTGTGTGTGTGTGTCTGTGTGTATCCATGATCATGTGTTTCTCTTTGTAGCTATGATGCACTGCTGTCTGTGTCTCTCCATTTCTGTCAGCATTTATGTGGATGTCTCTTTGCATCTCTGTGTGCGTCAATATGGCTCTTCCTTCTGTCTGTTTGGTTGTCACTGTACCAAACCCCTACTTCCCCCAACTGGTAGCCAGCTACCAAATCCTGGGGACTGGGTAGCAGCACTCACCAGCTAAGCAGAGGCCGGTCCCTTCCCAGAAGGCTTAGACCTTAATGGCAAAATCCAGCCCATAGACCGTCATGTCTGGAAAAGGAAAAAACAACAACCAAAGACCAAAGTGATGGTCTCAGTGTGAAGGAGTCCAGGGATACCTCACATGTACTTGATGCCTGGGGCCAGGGAATAGGAATACTGGAGATTCGCCCAACCCCACGCAGGGCTTTGAGGCGACCTTGCCTCCTATACCAACCAGCCCAGCTGTTCTCAGTGTCAAGGATGACAGAGAGACAGGGGCTGTAACTCTAACATTATCTGGATTATTCAAGGCAAAACAGAAACTAAAACTGGGGAGAGTTGACGCTGGAGGGAGCTAGCATCCTACGGTGTGTAGGGACAGAGCTCCTTCAGGGAAATCACTGCTCCTGCGGTGGAGGAGTGAGGGCTTACCGGCAGTGGCCTCCACCAGGGTGGTGTCCAAGCTGCTGAGAACCTCTTTGAACAGAGGGCACACCTGATCCAGGGGCAGAGACGGGAGTTAGACAAAGTAGCACTGCCAGGAGACCCTGGGAGTAGCAGCATCCCAAGGATCAATTCTCTGGGGACATTTTCTACCATTTTTTCTGTATCTGAGAGTGTCTGATTCTCAGCAATCCCATATCCAAACTGGGAAGAAAGAGAAACTGAAAGCTTGTGTGTGAAGTGCCCAACCACACAATGAGCCATTGTTCACCCTGTGACGTGACATCTGTTTCTAAATAGGGTGGGCTGCTTTGGGAGGGGTGAGTTTCTGGCTATAGGAGGCACCCAAGCTTGGGCAGGAAGAGTACTCATCTGTGCAATAGGGGGCTAGACTGGGAGCTTCTTGGGGCAGGGGCAAGTCCATTTCAGCTGCAGTGAGGGCCTGGTAGAGCAAGAATCAAATAACACATTTTGAAAGATGGAAAGAAGAAACATGCACAGATGGGTCAATGGATAGATAGACTGATGATGGAATTTACTTATCAAACTGTGGGGCTCAGAAAAGCTCACAAAAGGGGCCTCTTTGAGCCTGATAAGCTCTAAGAGCCAAGGATAAGGAGCCCCCATTTATACCCACTTACCTTGCCCTGCACCAGCCCAGGCAGGATCCTGCTGAGGCTTTTGAAGAGCCTTTGAAACGAAATTAGGAGAAATCTGAAAGGGAAAAGCCATGGGGTGATGCAGAGGCCTGGTGTTGGTATGGAGAAGCCTTCAGAGGGGCCGATGTGCCCAAGGTAGTCTCAGCACCAAGTAACTGAGAATGGGCCTTGTCCATCCACACCCGCATGCCAGCAAACATCAAGGGGCCTATCCAAAGGGAGTGACACCCTACACAGCAGTGCACACAGTAGATGTGTGTAGAATAAAGACACAGTTCCAGCACATAGTAGGTGTGCAATGAGACCTTATATGCATAATCCATAAATGGAGGAACAGTGCATAGTATGTAGCGGTCATGAAGATTCAACGAGATGATACACGTGAAGCACAATATATGCGCCCTGCGAATGTTAGCCGTGATTACGACAAATCCTGCCTACTATGCAGGAATCAGTCTCTCTCGTGACAATAACTGAGATCGGTAACCCAGTTAAGCTCTAGTGCTATTTTACCCCTTACTGGGACAAAGCACATTCACACATATTATCTTAGTGAATTCTATCAACAAGCCCAATGTAGCTAAATATTACAGTTATCTGAGGAAGAAAGGACTCAAGCAAGGACCTGTCTCCATGCCCCTCTGGTAAATGGAACTTGGACTCAGATTTCTTGTTGCCTAATCCAGCAGAAAATTGATGAGTCCAGCCTAACAAGGGCTAAGTGACTATTTATCCATCCATTTACCTATTCATCTATCCCTCTATCCTCCCATCCTTGCATCTTCTCTCCCTCCTATCCACCTTCCCACTCTTCCACCTTCCCACTCATACATTCTCCCATTGTTCCATCTTCACAACCATCCATCCATCATCCCATCCTATTATCTCTGAGCAGAAGTCACCTCTCTGGCCTCACCTATTAAGCAGGGTGATTTTCAGGCTGCCCACAGAGTGAGTGCAGCTGTCAAGGACCAGGGGGATATTCTTCTGTTCACCTTGCGCAGTTAAGAGTTCTGCAGTGATGTTTAGCTTCACACCCCCCTTTAACAGACTTCCGACCAGGGGCCTGTGGAGGAGACAGTCTGCTACCACATTCCAAGGTAGAGGAGGCTTTTCTCCTTGCCAGGAATGTCAGCCTCATCTCACTCCATCTAGCACATACCTGTACTCATCTCATTTCCCAATAGGTGAAACCAAGTATCAAAGAGGACAAGTGAGTTTCCCAAGTGACCCAAGGTCACTCACCATAGGAGCAAAAGAATTGAAGTTGGAGGCTCACGTCTGTTAGACTCCAGTGTACCCTTTTTGGCTCCCCATGGTCATCAGAGTCTTCTTTGGTGAATCATCTTCCCATCCTCCCTTGTAGCCCACTCACACATTCACATTGAGGATCATGTCCAGAGGAATGGTGACATAGAAACGGCTGCCATCAGGGCTCTTCAAAAGGTCAAGATCCAGCAGTCGGGGATGAGTGATCTTCACACTGTCCAGGGAGCATCATAGGAGGCAGAAACATTAGGTCCTGTAGCACAAAACCTAGAAACCACATTTAACACAACTTTACCCATCCCAGAGGTGGAGCTGCCCATGATGGGGAGTCTTGCAGCAAAGGCCAGGTGGGTTTTGAGTCACACATCAGTCTTTGTCAACCTCTGCACTGAGTCAGATCCTGCACATGCACGTGGCCTTCTCCTCATCTGAAGTCCATGAGCTATTCCAAGATAGAGACTGTGTCTTGGTTATATTTGAATCCTGTATGCCAACTTAGAGACTTACAAAGAAAGGGGTTACTCCACACTGGTTTACTTTGTGGATTGATTAGTTGATGAGTGGATAGATATGTGTGTGAGTGGGTTGGAAAAGTAAATGATTAGATCAAAGGAATGATAGATGAATGGATGGGTGGATAGATAAGTGGATGAGTGAGTGATGTATGGGCAACTGGAGTAAGTCTTTCATAAACATTTATGGCTAGGAATCACTCATCCGGCCATGACCTTCAGTGGAAGCTCAGTCAACAATGTTTATCAGGAAGACTGAGGATCAGGGAAGTCAGGGAGAATGGAGAAAGGATGGAAGTAAGCCTCTTTTCTGGTCCAGCCACTGTGCCAGGTGATTTACGTCCTCTCCTGTCCCCCCAACAGTTTCTCTTTGTGGGTACCATAATCTTCCTTTTACAGATGGAAAAACCAAGCACAGAGAAACTGAGTGCCTTGTCCCAGGTCACTCAGCAAGTAAATGGTGAATTTGAAATCAAACTCAAGGCTAACTGTCCGTCTTCAAGTTAGGAGCAAGCATGTGAGCGGGAAGGAAGCTTGGAAATAGCTTTGATCCAGCCCTCTGAAGGACTCAGACTTCTCCAGCTAACTGGCACCAAGCTTTCCATTATGGTTCCTTGTGTAGAGAGCTCTCACATTTCTCATGGGAAAAACCATGTTAAATTATTCCATGGACATCACAGTGATGATGAAATTGAGGAGAGGAGCTTACACATTCTTGCTTACATCAAAGGCCACCTGTGTTCTAAAGGATTCCACAGGTGAGGAGAATGAAATTACCATGTGTAGTGAAAAAAGCCTTGACTCTGGACTTAAGTAAATTTGAGTTAGGTCCCTTGCTCTGCATCACTCTAGTTGTGTGGGTACAGGCTCCTTTCTGTGCCTCTGTTTTTCCATCTGTAAACTGAGGATTATCAAATCGACCTCAAAACATTGTTGGGAGGATTAAAGATGATGCTGGGGGTCTCAGGACATGCTTCTGGACTGAGGGCAATTACTGGTTCAAGAGGGCCATTATTACTTACTAGACTGTGAGAAGGGGCTCAGACTGAACCTGGGCTCATATTCAGACCACCCCTGCCCTCCTTCCAGGCCACTGCCTGGGACTGTCCGATCTCCAATGGGCCTTATTTCAGGGCTACTCACTCAATGATGTTCACGAAAGGGATCACGGTAGCAATTTTCCCCAGCAGGCCACCAAACACGGCTCTGGAAGTGACTCCTTCAGCCTTCAGGGTGCTCGAGAGTGGAAGTTTTTTGAGTCTGCCCAACAGACCCTCAGAGAGCAAGCCATCACTGAGAGCTGGAAATGGATATAGGGGTCCTCAGGAGTCAGATCTGACAATTCCAGATCATTAGCCCCACTCCCCCATTCCTCTCTCCCCTCCTCCCTCCAATGGGAAGCTGGACATAGCTCACACAGATTGTCACAGACGCTCACTTACCACTGGTCAAGCTTCCAGAAAACTCTGTGTGAACCAGCCTTAGGGATGGAGTCACAGTCAAGTGCAGGGTATGGTTCATGGGTGAGGACAGTGTAGGGTTCAGAGGTGAGGGCGGGGTCTGGTTCAGAACTGAGGGTGGGGTCTGGTTGAGGGGTGAGGGCGGGGTCTGGCTGAGGGGTGAGGGCAGGGTCTGGTTGAGGGGTGAGGGCAGGGTCTGGTTGAGGGGTGAGGGCAACGTCTGGTTGAGGGGTGAGGGCAGGGTCTGGTTCAAGGGTGAGGGCAGGGTCTGTTTGAGGGGTGAGGGCAGGGTCAAGTTGAGGGGTGAGGGCAGGGTCTGGTTGAGGGGTGAGTGAAGGGTGTGGTTCAGGGGTGAGGGAGGGGTCTCGTTGAGGAGTGAGGGCAGGGTCTCGTTCAGCATTGAGGGCAGGGTCTGGTTGAGGGTTGAGGGCAGGGTATGGTTGAGGGGTGAGGGCAGGGTCTGGTTGAGGGGTGAGGGCAGGGTCTGGTTGAGGGGTGAGTGAAGGGTGTGGTTCAGGGGTGAGGGAGGGGTCTCATTGAGGAGTGAGGGCAGGGTCTCGTTCAGCATTGAGGGCAGGGTCTGGTTGAGGGTTGAGGGCAGGGTCTGGTTGAGGGGTGAGGGCCGGCTCTGGTTGATGGGCGAGGGCAGGGTTTGGTTGAGGGGTGAGGGCAAGGTCTGGTTCAGCGGTGAGGGCCAGGTCAGGTTGAGGGTTGAGAGCAGGGTCTGGTTCAGGGGTGAGGGCAGGGTCTGGTTGAGGAATGAGGGCAGGGTCTCATTCAGCGGTGAGGGCAGGGTCCGGTTGAGGAGTGAGGGCAGGGTCTGGGTGAGGTGTGAGTGCAGGGTGTGATTGAGGGGTGAGGGCAGGGTGTGGTTGAGGGGTGAGGGCAAGGTGTGGTTGAGGGATGAGGGCAGGGTCTGGTTGAGGGGTGAGTGCAGTGTGTGGTTGAGGAGTGAGGGCATGGTCTGGTTGAGGGGTGAGGGCACGGTCTGGTTCAGGGGTGAGGATAAGGTATGGTTCAGGGGTGAGGGCAGGGGCTGGGTCAGCGGTGAGGGCCGGGTCTGGTTGAGGGGTGAGGGCAGGCTCCGGTTGAGGTGTGAGGGCAGGGTCTGATTCAGGGGTGAGGGCAGCGTCTGGTTGAGGGGTGAGGGCAGGGTGTGATTGAGGGGTGAGGGCAGGGTCTGATTGAGGGGTGAGGGCAGGGTCTGGTTTATCAGTAAGGACAGGGTCTGATTCAGGGGTGAGGGCAGGATCTTGTTCATTGGTGAGGGCAGGTTCTGGTTCATTGGTGAGGACAGGGTCTGGTTGATGGGTGAGTGCAGCGTCTGGTTGAGGGATGAGGGCAACGTCCTGTTGAGGGGTGAGGGCAAGGTCTGGATCAGTGGTGAGGGCATGGTCTGGTTGAGGGGTGAGGGCACGGTCTGCTTCAGGGGTGAGGATAAGGTATGGTTCAGGGATGAGGGCAGGGTCTGGTTCAGCGGTGAGGACAGGGTCTGATACAGGGGTTTGTGCAGGGTCTTGTTCAGTGGTGAGGGCAGGGTCTGGTTGAGGGGTGAGGGCACGGTCTGCTTCAGGGGTGAGGATAAGGTATGGTTCAGGGATGAGGGCAGGGTCTGGTTCAGCGGTGAGGACAGGATCTGGTTGATGGGTGAGGGTAAAGTCTGGTTGAGGGGTGAGGGCAGGGTCTGGTTTAGCGGTGAGGACAGTGTCTGATTCAGGGGTTTGTGCAGGGTCTTGTTCAGTGGTGAGGGCAGGGTCTGGTTCATTGGTGAGTGCAGGGTCTGGTTGAGGGGTGAGGCCAGTGTCTGGTTGAGGGGTGAGGCCAGGGTCTGGTTGAGGGGTGAGTGCAAGGTGTGGTTCAGGGGTGAGTACAGGGTCTGATTGAGGGGTGAGGGCAGGGTCTGGTTGAGGGGTGAGGGCAGGGTCTGTTTGAGGAATGAGGGCAGGGTCTGGTTGAGGGGTGAGGGCAGGGTCTGATTGAGGGTTGAGGGCAGGGTCTGGTTGAGGGTTGAGGGCACGGTCTGGTTCAGGGTTGGGAGCGTTGTCTGGTTGAGGAATGAGGGCAGGGTCTCCTTCAGTGGTGAGGGCCTGGTCTGGTTGAGGGTTGAGGGCATGGTCTGGTTGATGGGTGAGGGCAGGGTTTGATTGAGGGTTGAGGGCAGTGTCTGGTTCAGCAGTGAGGGCCGGGTCTGGTTGAGGGATGAGGGCAGCGTCCTGTTGAGGGGTGAGGGCAAGGTCTGGTTCATTGGTGAGGGCAGGGTCTGGTTGAGGGGTGAGGGCAGGGTCTGGTTGATGGGCGAGGGCAGCGTCTGGTTGAGTGGTGAGGGCAGGGTCTGTTTGAGGAGTGAGGGCAGTGTCTCGTTCAGGGCTGAGGACAGAACTTCCAGCGGGGCTGCTTTGTGGGCCAGCAGCCCACAGAAGACAATGAGGCCGCCAATTTCAAACATCTTGTCTCTTCCTTTGAGGCCGGAATGACTGATCCAATGTGGTACCTATACCAGAGAGGAATTCATTCACCTGTCCCCACTCCCAGAACAGCTGGGAGAGCAGAGGAATAGCTAACCCTGCTCCCCATTTCCTCTGAGCCAGGCATTAGCCTGAGAGCTCCACACTCAGTAACAGCTGTCAGCTCAGCCACACCCTAAGGCATGGGCACTATCACTTGTGTTGCACAGCTGAGGAAATGCAGGCCTAGTGAATTTAGGTAACCTCCCCCAAGGTCGCAAGTACACAATGGGGATGGGATTTAAAAGAAGATCTGTTTGACCCTGAAGCCTCTGTTTAAATTAAGTGACCATCAGTTTTACTCTCCAATTTGGGTTGCTCACAATGGCTTGAATCAGACAAAGCAAATAAAAAGCTTTTATTGCTACATGCAACATGCTAGTGGCTGAGGCACTGAACTGCTTTGGCACTCTCCCCATTAAGTCTTTTCGTCTGGGTCCAGCCCTCAATGGTTTGTGGAAGTCCGTGAAAGTCACAGATTATCAAGCTCACACTGTCATAGCCACCCTTTCATCCAGATAAGTGTTGGGGGTTTCCTGGGGCCATCCAAAGTCCTCATTGCACAAGGAGAACCAGGGGAACAGAGAAGAGTAGTGAATTTCCTAGGGTTACACAGCAAATTGATGGCAGAGTTGTGGTTGAAGGTAGGTCTCCGAAACCTCCTATCACCTCCCCTCACCCACCCACCCACACACACACACACACACATTATATTTCCTATACCTTTCTTTTTTCTCTTCTTCCTCAAGCAAACCTGGACAAACGTATGGGGCAACCCTGACATCTGGCTGCCTTATGCACCATCTGCACCATCCTCTCCCAGATGCCACCAACCCTCTCCAGGGCCTATTTACAGCCAGCAAAGTTGTCCAAAGCTGGGACTGGTGCCTACACTTCTGAGACACCTTGCTGCCTTGGGCAAAATTCTATCAACTGGCTGATTTCACCAAAGCACAGTCATTGTTATGGCTCTCTTCGATCAAAAGGGTTTTTTGATCCAAAGAGCCAGTTGTGGCTTGCCTGGGCAGGCAAACTTGGATTGGGGCCTCTGAATCCCTTTTGGGAAACATCTTTTATGGCTCCAATGAAAGCTAAGGAGCCTAGTCCCAGAAAAATTCATCAAAATGTATAAAATTGGGTGGATATTAGGAGGTTTGTGAATCCTGGTCTGAATCCAAAAGGGCAACCTCATGTTAGAATTCTTACTGTAGAGATTTTGATTTAGGGTATGAACAGCAGACACATGAAAGAACCCGAACATGGAATTTCTGCAGTGTCCCCTGCAACCGTGTGCTCCCCGTCACCATCCAATTCCCTGCTGCTGAACATTTCTACATTGTGGTTACTGGTCTCTTAGGGAAGCAGAGTGAATGGCCATCCCACACCCCCAAAAATGGCCAGCTCTGTTTCCCTTCAAAGACTTCAATGAATGATCCTAACTGCAGTCAGCCAAGGCCCGGCCCACAGTGAGGAGCCTGGGACCCCTGCCGCCCTGGGCAGCGGAGCAGAAGCAGATCAGGCAGGTCTCACCTGGGCTTCTCAGAGGTCCTGGCGGCTGTCCTGGTCTCCTCTTCCCTCTCCTGTTCACTTCCGCTGAGAAGGCAGCCTCTTTTATAGTGTGGGAATCAGGAAATGTGCGATCAGATGATGGGTTTCTAGATAATTCAGAATTCTGCAGTCTGATGGTGTTCTTCAGGGCTCTCCAAAGTAAATAACTGTCAATCACATAAGTAGGTGGGACAGTTAAGCCATTTGATCAGCAAATTAAACAGAGAACAACTTGAGATGATGATGTTTCTCAAGACGTCATGGTTTCATGAGGACGGCTCAGGCTGGGGACTCGCGCTCTGAGTTAGCCTGGAAGATCAAATTTGGAACACGGGGAGAAGCAGCCAACTGGAGCCAGGAAGGGACCTCAGGCTCCTATCTAGGCCCTTTTCCATTCCTGGTCCAATTCTTTCTCTCCAAACTGTCAAAGTGTCAAAAAGAGAATCTGTCTCTGATTTCCCTACATCTAGGACTGTCTGTGTCCCTATTGCATGACAGTTCCATGCTGGGACAAGTGCCCAAAGACACAGAGACGCTGTGGCAGAGTTAGAACGCAACTCGCTGGATAACAACAACGATATAGTGTCAACAGCTAACATTTGCTGAGCTCTTGCTGTGGCCTGGCTTTGCTTTTCACGCACATCATCTTGGGAATCTTCATAACCTTGTGTGAGGTGGGAATGAGGACTCCCATTTACAAGGGGGAAACTGAGGCTCAACTTGTGAGCTGATACATCCAGAGTTGCACAGTGGGCATGGGGCCAAGGCATCTGTACTCTGCTCCTGTCTCTGAGTCACTGTGCTGAGGGATGATGATGAATTTTGAATAATCACTGACCATTTTGCTTTCCTGCGTTTGTGAATTTCATGCTGTCCTCAAATTTTTATATCCTGGAAAAGACTTTCCACCTTCCCATCCTTTAGGGATGCAGTGCATCCTGGTCTCTACTTTTACCCTTTCTTCTTCCATTCCCCACAGGAAATAATAAGCTTTTGTCCCTGCCACGTGGGCCTTTGGAGTCTCTTTTATAGACAAAAGTACTGAAGCATAGAGAGATTAAGGTCTTAGAGCGGTGAGAATATGTCTTGCCCTGCAGAACCTAACACCTTATGAGCAGAAGCGGCGAGAGGAGGAAGTGCACGTTTATTGAGCCACTACTATGTGCCAGGGGATCTCCTTATTGAACTTCATCTTGTCAGGAGTGGTTGGTATTGTTTTCCCTCAAAAGTCAGATAAGGAGACTGAAGTTCCTAGAGGATGACTGCCTCCCAGGGACACACAGTAAGTGAGTTGTGGTCGCAGAATTCATCCTCCTGTCTGATGCCCCTGTGATCAGTGAGCCATGCTGTCTTCCCTCCCTCCAGATCTTCTTATGAGAGTCTGGCCTATGACTCCAATGAGCCAGGGCAGTGGCTTTGACGTGATTATCCATTCAAGCACTCGCTAGAGTCTTCCCAAAACTTGTATTTTTTCAGTCAGACTCAAAGGGGTCCCATTGTTTGTTACCTTGTTGCAACCCCTATGGGTTGGGTCAGGTTGCTACTATCTTTTTGGAGAAACAGATGCAGGTACATAAGGGGTCTGATTCAAGTTGTGGACAGCTTACAGCCTCTGGTTTGAAGTCAGGAGGCTGCCTCTGTTATTATAGGAGAAAGGGGATGGATTTGGGTACAGATGGCCCTGGTTAAGATACTGTGACCCTAGGAAAGTCACTCCAATCCTTGAACTCCAGTTTCCACATCTGCCAAAGGGGTACCCTCCCCCCCCCCAGTATCTACCTCACAGGGCAGTGGGGGATAACGTCGGGGGAGCTGGTGGGAATCCTAGTCCATAAATTCACGTGTCTAGATGTTTTTCTTTCTAATCTATCTATACTTTTGTTACCATATCAAATGCCATTTTGCTGGGCAACAGAAACTTCCCCATTTTCCCTTGGGGTTTTATTTATGTTCTAGAGCCTTCATTTGTGCCGAGGGATCTGACAGAGGCTGCCCTGTCCCTGTTTTGACTGGAAATACAGAGACATTCATATTCCATCTTACCCTCCAATTGCCAAGACTCTGTCCTACCCTCCTGCCCAGAAGACTCTTTGATTTAGCATTTACTTCTCACTCCCTTGTTAGACCCCTGATTTTTCTGCTGTTTCTTGTTTCATTGGATAGACCAGGGGGAGCCAGCCCAGCCCATCTGCCTGGTTACATCTAGACCCTCCATTTACCCTTCTCTCCCTGGGGTCTCGTCATCTCTCTTGGCTCTGGAGGGGAACATGGGCAGAGACACCCCCTGTTCTTGAATCCATTGACTTAAGTTTTCTGTGTCCCTCCTCCCACGCCAAGTTTTGCCTGGGGAGTCGCAAGGGCATGAGACACTTTCCAGAACCCACCAGAACTATGTTCTCTTAATTTCTCTTGGATCCTCACACTCCACCAACCCAGCATGGGGAGTTTTCTAGTCTTGGGGACAATTAACCTTGCTTCAATTCACTATGTGTGCTATCCTTGATGTCGCCTATGCTATTAGTTTTGAAACTGAAAAACTCAGACTTAAAAAAACTTAAAGCAAATTAACCTACGTAAAATTAGCTTTTGTCTTTTGGTGTATATTTCTATGAATATTGACTCATGTATGGGTTTATGTAGCTGCCATAATGATCAGGATATAGAACAGCTCCATCACCTCCAAAACCCCCTCTTCCCGCCCTTTTATAGTCACACCCTCCCCCAACCCACTGATCTGTTCTCTGTTACTAACATTTTGTCAAAGACCCAGGCTGTAGAAACTCAAAAGCTTTCTCTCTGCTTCTGATGAAGCTACCCTTCCTTGAAGCCACAGGGCTGCATGTTCCACTGTCCCAAGCAGGGCAGGAGTCGTGGGGCACGAGGAAACGTGGAAGGCCATGCCTCTGACATTTGGAGACAGTGTTTTCCGCATTGGTGACGTCAATGCCTTCCCTATGTGTTCCTCAGAAACTGCAGGGGGTGCCCTTTTCTTCCCACATATCACAGTGTGATTGTAGCTGAGAGCCTTTACTGGTATCATTTTTGTGAATCAAGAGATCCGTTTTTAAAGGGCAGAGCTAATTTTATTTTTCAAGCGGCTCTGACCTGTGCAAGGTCTGTTTTCCAGAACTTGGGAGTGAGATCCTGGTTCTGTTTCCTGGGAGGAGGGTCAGGAGGGGGCTGAGTTGGAAGGAGGCCTTCCGATGGCTTTAGAAACCCCAGTGGTTTTTTTGAGGGGCAGAGGGCAAAAAGGGTTCACAGAGAACCTGGTGCTCCAATTTTAATGAGAAAAATAAGTTTTCCTAAGCCGAGTTTGCTCAAGTCAAGTTCCACTTACCTTGCAGATTAATCTTCCTCCCTACATTTACAGGGAATAATTATAATAGCTTTCCATGTGACACTAGCACTTTATCCCACCTCTAAGAACCCTATAGGGGCACTGAGGCTCAGTGAGGACAGTGACCTGCCCAAGGTCACCTCAGAGGGAAGAGGTGATGTCACACTCTCATTGGGGCTGTCCAGCTTCAGTGTTCTTAACTTCAGGAGCCAGTTAGAGTCACAGAATCTACAGTTCAGCAAGTGCCCGCTCATGTTCTCGGGAGCCTGCCCACCTGAGAAATCAGGCAGCTAGAGCTCCAAACCCAGCTCAGCACATGACTCTGGGCACAAGTCTTCTGCTCTTCGAGCCTCTGTTTCCTCATCTATCATGTGGAGCTGATGGAACCCCTGTCCTGGACTGGGAGAGGGTTACATGGGGCTACATGCAGCTCGCAGCCCAATCCCTGGCACAGAGTCAGCCCTCTGTAGTGGAAGGGCCTGGAAGTTAAAAGCACAGACTGGGAGCACTGGAGAGAGTTCCTGAGCACTTGGGGCTGAACTTCCCCCCACCCAAGTATCATAATAGAGATCTATTGTGAAACAAGCTCTCAAACCCAAGGAGGCCCCTTGAGGAAGGAGGCCCCCAATCTGCCCTGGAGGATTAGGGAGTCAGAATTGAAAGATGGAGACATGGGGCTCTCTCCATATTTTCATCTCTGAGCTGTGGGCACTTCCTTCCCTGAGCTTGTCAATCCAGCTGAGCACGTATTTCATCGTTTCCCCTCAGCGTGTGGGGAGGGTGTCAGAAGAAAGGGAGGGAAGACTGCAGGGGGGCATTTACAGAGGTCAGGAGTGTGGGCTCCAGAGTCTGGCTGCCTGAGTGCAGTCAACTTGGTCTTTCCTGGCTGTGTGACCTTGGGCGAGGGACTTTCTCTCTCTGAGCCCAGTGTCCTCATGCATAAAATAGGATAGCAGGTTTGTACTTCATGGGGTTGCTGTGAGGATTTGCTGAGATGCTGAATGGAAGCTCTGAGCACCCAGCTTGGCATACGCCAAGTCTTACCATGTGTGTGCTCCTATTATTAATACGTCTAGGTTATCTCCCCTTGATTCCATACTATACTTTCCCTCCCCTTGTGTGGAGGAGGGCAGGAATCAATATTTAATAATTGAAGAGTCATTAATCAAATAATTAGCAATGAATTAAATGACTTCTAGTAAGCATTTCCCATGGACCTAGCACACAATAAACATATTGCAAGTTTTTTTCACATACTCCTGCAAACATCCTGCATGTTAAATATTTTTTATTTTTAAAATTTTTATTAGGAGCCAGCCCAGTGGTGTAGTGTTTAAGTCTGACATACTCCCCATCGGTGGCCCTGGTTTGTGGGTTCAGATCCCAGGCAGGGACCTACACTACTCCTCAAGCTATGCGGTGGTGGTGACCCACATAAAAACAGAGGAAGACTGCCAACAGATGTTAGCTTAGGGTAACTCTTCCACATCACAAAAGCACAATTGTTAATTATAACATACATAAGAAAAACGCACATAATTGACTAGCTCAATGAATTTTCATAAGCTGAACATCCTCTCCATAACCAGCACCCAGATCAAGAAACTGGATGTTACCAGTTCTCCAGAAGGCCCTCACACCCTTCCCAGGCATGAACCCTCTCCCAGGGGTCATCACTATCTTGACCTCTGACAGCGTGTATTAGTTCCACTGTTTTTGAACTTCCTATAAGTGGGAGATGCACCATGTGCTCCTTTGTGGAGCTTTATTATGTGCGTGAGATCCGTCATGTGGTCGTGTGTGGCTGGAGTTCATTTTCATCACTGCAGAGAATTCTGCTGGCTGACTAGCCCACGGATATTTGCCCATGCTATTTAGCCATTCTTTTGATGGGCATTTAGGGAGTTTTTACTCTGTTGCTGGGAGCAATCTTGTACACGTCTTGTGGTGCCTATGTGCACATATTTCTGTTGACCGCACAGCTGGGAGGAGAACTGCTTGGTCAGAGAGCAAGCATAAATTGGGCTTTAGTGGATGCTGCCCCCTGGTTTGATAAAGTGGTCATACGACTCACCTCCTACCCACAGTGTGAGGGCCCCTGTTGCTCCACATCCTGTGAGATTTCTGTTCCCACTTTGCAGGTGAGGAAGAGCAAAAGGGAAAGTGCCTTGTCCCAAACCTAGCTAGTGAGTCATAGGACCAGCATTCACCCATGATTTAACCTCAGACATTTGCTGAGCTCATATGCTGTGCCAGCCCTGCACTGGGGTGGTGGGGAGGGGGCCTCATTGGTCTCTCCAATGCGTGTGGTCCATATCCTCATGGAACTGCTCTTTAGGCTGGATTGAATTTGAATTCAGATCTGTTCGGTGCCAACACATATGCTTTTCCCCTCTGTCACCTCTTCTCTACGCTCCCTTGGAGCCCAGCAAAGTGCTTGACGTGTAGGAGGTGCTCAATAAGTGTAGGTGGACTGAATGAGGGAATGGGAAATCTCCACAGAGCCTCCCCTGCATTGATGAGCAAACCCATAGATGGGCTTCTGGCTGCAAATCACAGGAAAAGAAAGAGTGTGTTCTTGGATATTTCTGAGCTGATGAGCAAACCCAGGTATATTTAGTCTCAAGATGGACCTTCGTCAAGTCTGACTTCTGGACCCTAAACCTCAGGGCCCAGGCCAGGGGACCTCTGCACCTTCAGAGATAGAATTTATTATGGGAGAGGACAGGATGTCCACAGGACCTGTGGTAAAGTTTTTCGGGGCAGTGGAAGCCCCACTCTAAAGGAGGCGTAACGTCCCAGGGTGTGGAATCTCCTTCTGATCATCAGTGGGCAGCTGGAGGACACTAAGTCTGACATGTAGGGGGTTGGCTGATTCACAGTTGGTTGAGTTCCTGAGTAGCAGCCTGTTCTATAAGAAGAAGAGGCAGTGTCAGTCACCAGCATGTCTGTCCCTCCAAATCCCACGTCCACACTGAAGGGAACCCTCATCCATCCATGCCGACCAAGGGCAGTGCCAGGAGCATTTGTGTTAGAACTCTTTCCAAGTGATAGCTAGTGATGCGCTCCTTGCTGTCTTCCATTCTAGAGACTGTGAGCGCCGTGAGGGCGGGGACCGTATCTGTTTATCTGCAACTCAAGGGGCATGGTCTCAGTCTGGGGTGGGGCCAGTGCTCCCTAAAGGATTGAGTGGAAATCTTGGGAGAAGCCACAAGCTCTGGTGAGTGGTAGGTGTGAATGACTTGGTGGGACACAGCCGGCTTGGTAGGGATCCCCTCTGCTGTCCCAGCTTTCTCACAGGACAGTAATGGTCATCATCATGTGGTCACCTCTAAGTGATCTCAGAGCACATGCAGGCCCCCCTGATCAGGCCTCGCTGGGAGCTCCATGGGGCACCTCTTCAAGCCATTTGCCACTCCTGAGTCCGCCTCCCTGGATGGACACAGACTCACCCATGAGGCTTTTCAACAGTTTCACATCCAGCTGCCTGAGGACTTCACCGGTCAGAGGACACACCTGGGCCAGCAGCACAGACAGATGGGTCAGACCAGAGACCGGGAAAAGAAGGCTAGAGGCCTGTGGCTAGAAGCTTAGACTCCACTGGATTTCCACAATCCCTTGTATTGAACGCCAACCACATGCCATGCACAGCACTTTCTTGCTTTGTCTCTCTCAATCCCTGTGACATCTCTATCAGCTAGGGACCACACTGGTTCCCATGCTACAGATGGGAAAACTGAGGCTCAGCAAGGCTAAGTCACTTGCCCAAGGACACCCAGCCAGTAGATGGCAAAACCGAAATTTTTAATAGAGATCTTTCAGGTTCTGAAACCCAGTGTTTGAAACTATTTGCTGGGCTGCCATTAGATATGGCCCGACCCTCAGACTCGAGGATGCCCACGGAAAAAATATTTTTCTCAGGCTTACGTGACTTTCTACCAGGTGTGGGATAACTTTTTTCAGATTGTGTCTGAAGTTGCAGAGAAAATGTTTCATCTTTGGTGGGCAATCTCTAGAAAGAGAGGCAGACATACAGAATAGACAGATAAACACGGGCAGTATAAATGCCAGGTGCTAAGTGTTGAGTACACCTCACACAGTCGTTGAATCCTCTGCCAGCCCTGTCCAGGAGGCATCACCGTCAGCAACAGTCAAAGCGGTGACTCAGAGGGATGATGTGAGTTGTTTAAGGTCACATGGCTCCTAAGTGCTGAGTAGACCAGAACCAGGAGAGCAGAGCTCCAGGGTCCACAGTCTGCCCCCTGCACTGTCCTGTCCATGAGGATCAGGCATGATCTAGACAATCGGTGAAAGTCAGATGAATAAATGAATGGACATCCACCTAGGAATTCGTTGCTTCCAGCATCCTGGAATTCCAGAGAGAAACCTGATGCAAAGCTTGCCCTTGAGGGACTCAGTGTGCTGAGGTTGGCAGACTTGGTCAGCGAGGGTATGGATCTTCATTTACCTGTTTTTTCTGTCTTGTTCACCACTGTATCCCTAGCATCAAGCATGCCATGCCTGGCACACAGTAGGCTCTCAGTAAATGTTTGTTGAATGAATGAGGGATGAGGAGGAGCTTTAGAGAAGAAGGGAAGGGTATTCCAGGCAAAGGATCAGCATGTGCAAAGGCACGATGGTGTGAAGATGCATGGCGTGTTGAAGGAGGGATGGGTCCTTCCAAGAGACTATAGGGCAGAGGCCTGCAGAGTAGGGCAGGGGAGAGCACAGTAGGGTCTTGAGTGACATCCAGCAGTTTGCTGTTCATCCAGAGGGCTCTGGAGAACCACTGGAGGGTTAAGAGCAGAGACTGCAGTCATGACCAGTTTTCTGTGTTAGAAAGTTACTGCTGCTGCAGGAGAGAATGCACTGAAGGAGGCGAAGTCTGAGTCAGAGGAAGGTGGAGGAGGCTCCCACAAAGGTCCAGGAAGTGGACTATGAGCCGGGGGCTGTGGCTGTGGGATGGAGAGAAAGGGAGCAAGTGGGGGCGGCCAGGAGGTCATTGATGGGAGCGGGTGAAGAGGGGCTGTGGGGAGTGGGGAGGGAGAGTCTGGCTTCTGGGAGGCGGCAGGGCCGACACTGAGGTGGGGACGTGGGAGGAGGAGCAGATCCTGGGGAAAGGGTGAGATCCGTTCGGGGCTCATCCGGGAGGTGGTAGAGCTGTGTGGCCGCAGCTAGGAATGGTCACCCTGGGGAGTGGCAGCTGGGACCTTACTGAGTCAGGACTGGCGTCTGGACGCTGCTGGGCTCCGCGCCGCAATCGCCTATCACCGGATCATGTGCACATGTGCCTTTATGATCTCATTATTGAAGGACCTGGGGACAAGAGAGAGGAGGAGGGGAAAGGGCAGGAGACGGAGGAAGAGCAGGGGTGGAAGCAGCTGAGGAGAAGAGTGGCTCTTTAGACAAATTGACAAACCAGCCCCGTGGGCTCCTCCTGGCCTGCATGTTGAATCCTGCAGTCGGTGATTATAAGAAAACCGCTATGAGCCAGAGCGGCTTCTGAAAGTCCTTTAAATAGACCAGATTAGGGGCCTTTGGAAATTCAGAAGTTGAGAGTTAATCTTATTTTTAAAATCTTCACATCTTAGCTGCAGCCTCCTTTTCTTTGAGGACAGTGGATCTTAAAGGATGGTTTGACTAGGTGGAAGGAAGGTTGATGAGATAATTAGAGAGTTTCTCTCTTTTTATTATGTCAGTGTAGTGAACTCACATAGGTTTAAGTGAGCAAATGACCTGCTTCCACTGACCAATGATGGCCATCCACACGTCAGCTGAAGAAACCAAAGAACAGAGACCTGAAGTGACTTGCTCAAGATCACACAGCAAGTGAGTTCAGAAAGCAGGATTTGAAACCAGGTTGGAGTTAGAAAGATCTGGGTCCCCAGGTTGCCAAATTCCCCTCCCCCGCAGTGCCGGGTTCCCATCAGGAGGAACAGCACCCCTCAGACCCCACTTCTGTGTGATGCACAGTCTCAGGTCAGTGCCGAATGCAAGGGAGGTGTTTCAGAGAACCACTCCTTCTGGAAAGATATCTGGATCTTGCCACAATCCAGCTGAATGTTGGTGATGTTGGCGCTGCACAAGGAGAGAGCAGAGGCCCCGCAAGAGGGAGGGACCACAGACGTGAAGGCCTCGGGCTGACAAACAGGACTGGCCCATCTGTAGACAGGGCCTGGCAGTGGGATTTGGAGTCAAATCCTTTTACAGCTGCTCTGAGGGCAGGAAGCCCCTGCAGGAGCCCCGGGCTGCACACTGTCCCAGGGTGTCCTGACAGATCCACACAGCTGATCTGTGCAACCCACAGCCTACTGCAGACCCAGACCCTGGGCCTGTTCTCAGACCAAGCCTCCCCTCTCACAAGATGGCCCCACCATCACCCTGGTGCCCAGGCCCAAAACCCAGGAGCTGTCTGTGACTTCTCTCCAGCCCTCACCTCCACATGCAGCCCATTAGCAAATCAGGTTGGCTCTGTCTGAAAAATATATACTGAACTTGGCCACCTCCCACCACCTCTGTCACTTTCACCTGGTCCAGGTCACCATCACTTCTTGCCTGGAGATGCTCTAGTTTCTGGCTCCTTGTCATGAGCTTGGTCTCTCTTCAAACTTTTCTCCATGTGGCAGCCAGAGTGGCCCTAACACTCCTTGTCACTCAACATTCTCCACTGGTTTCTCACTGCCCTTGGAATAAAATCCAAACGCCACACCATAGCTCTTAAGACTTGCAGGTCTGGCCCCATCTACCTCTGCGACCCCATCTCATACCATCCTCCTCCTTCTCACCTAGCCACACAGGACTTTTTCCTTCCTCAAACACACCAGTCTCTTCCCTAACTCAGGGCCTTTGCACTCCCCACTCCCCATGTCCTTCACATTGCTTGCTTCCTTCTGTTCATTCAAGTTTCTATGTAAGGGTCACCTCTTTATAGGGCCCTCCTAATCAGCCCCGTCACTCCCTCTCACCCCTTATCTTGCTAAATTTGTCTTGCATATACCCCTCCATCTGAAATTAGTTATTTACTTTGATGGCCTATCTCACTATGATGTGAGATCCAAGGCAGTGACCCTATGTCGGGTTTATAGCTGTCTTCCTGGTACCCAGCCCAGGTCCTGGTATGCAATAGGCACTCAATAAATAATTGTAACAACTATTAAAGGCATGAATGAAGGGAGGTGGTCATGACTGCACATATCAAGGAAAACCCTGCTGGTGAGTACTGGTGCTCATGAAAATGAGTGAGGGATTCGAATCAGAGAGATGGGAGCTTGAGGCTGGAGTGCTGGGGTTGCAGTTGATCAGCTTGGAGAGTGGGAAGCTGAGGGAAAGGGGAGGTGAGCAGGACAGGCCCAGTTCTTTGAGGTTCATGTAGCAACCAGAGGCTGTGCATCCACCGTGTGCAGCAGAGAAAGCTCCTAACCACTCCTGTGGGCGGGGACAGTTATCATGTCCATTTCACTGATGAGGACTAGAGGCCCAAGCTCAGGTTGCTCAAATGCCTTGCGCAGAGTCACACAGCTGTCAAGCAAGACAGTGGGGTTCGAATGTCTGACTCTAGTCCTGGGTCCCTTTGGCTCCCCAGATGTTTATCCAGGCAGTGCTTTCTGGGTTCCCATGTCATAGATGAGGCCAGAGTTGTTTCCTCAAGGTTGGTAGCAGAGCCACGATTTAAATGCAGAAACTTTTACTCCCAAGCCTTCACTTTTAATTACCTGATAGGCCACCTCCCCAAATGACCCCTTGTATTGGGGTCCCTACTCATCTTCTATTGGGCCTTACATCTCCTCCTTCTAATCTTCCTTTTCCTTCCCTCTTCACAGGCTTTGCGCCTCCATCCCCTCAGCTCTGCCCTCTGACCCAGAGTTTTATTAAGAGTCCCTGGGGCAGGGCTGGGGTTCAGGGTCTCACCTGCCTTCTTGAGGCTGCAGGAGGTTCATGCTGCCAGTTAGCCAGCTCACCATCCCTGTGGCCATCTGGCCCGAGGCATTCAGACTGTCCAGGAGGTGGATGTTCTGGATTCGGCCTTTTGTGTTGTACTTCATGAGGCCCTGGACAATAACTGGAAATGGACAGGGAACAAGTGACATGGCACAATGTCATGGAAAAGCTGAGGAGTTTAGAGTCAGGAGGCCTAGGTTGCAGGCAGGTGCACCCACTTCTTGCTGAGTGATTGGCACCTGTCATCCCCTTCGCCCCCAACCCTGAGACCCACATTCTTGATTTGTGAAATTGTGCTTTGCAGAGTTGATGTGATGCACCTGCAGAGGGTCTGGCAGGCAACAGCTGCTCAAAGGAGAGGTTATGGTTGAAAGTTCTCCCATTGCTGTATCCCTGAATCTTGGACACAGAGCCTGGCATACAGGATGCAGATCACGATAAATATTGAAGAGAAAAATAGGTGGGCAAACACTCAGCTGCAGTCCTGAGACAGCTGATAAGAGCCTTGTAGTCTGGAGGCCTACACCAACTGTAAGCCCCTGAGCCTAGCAACAAGCCACGCTGGGGTCCTGCTCACTTAACAGAAAAACTGCCACAGGAATCTGCTATTAGTTGTTGCAGCTGACTGTGCTGAGATTCCTCATGCCTGATAAAGTGACTGAAGGGACCATAGCAGCCACATGCAGCTGAACACTACAACCAGCAAGTCGGGGGTAGAGCCTAGCCTCCCTGGGAACCAACAGCAAGAGCAACCCTGCCACAACAGAAGGACACAAGTAGCCCATGTAGGGGACACCTCTGGAACATTTGAAACTGTTGATGAGTGGGAAGTACACTACTGGGCCTCATAAGATACCTCTCACATAAAGCCACCTCTCAAGTCGAGTTGTAGCTGACCTATTCAATACATAGATATAAGCAAAGAGAAAGAGGCAAAATGAGGAGGTGAAGGAATATGTTCCAAGTAAGGGAACAGGACAAAATCTGATAAAAAGAACTAAATGAAACAGAAATAAACAACCTACCTGACAAAGAGTTCAAACAGAAAGTCATAAGGATGCTCACTGATCTTGGGGAAAGAATGGATTAACTCAGTGAGAACTTCAACAAAGAACTGGAAAATATAAAAAAGAACCAATCAGAAATGAAGAATACAACACTGGCAATGAAAACTTCACTAGAGGGACTCAATAGCAGAGTAGATAATTCAGAAAAATGGATCAGTGAGCTCAATAAAAGTTAGAAAAAATCCCCAAGCTGTACAGATAAAAGAAAAATGAATTAAAAAGAATGAGAATAGTCTAAGGGATCTCTGGGACAACGTCATGTGCACTAACATCCATATTATGTGTCCTAGAAGGAGAAGAAAGAGAAAAAGGGGCAGAGAATCTATTTGAAGAAACAATAGCTGAAAACTTTCCTAACCTAAGGAAGGAAACAGACCTCCACGTATGGGACACACGGAGAGCACCAAACAAGATAAACCCAAAGAGGGCCACACCAAGACACATTATAATTAAAGTGTCCAAAATTAAAAATAAAGAGAGAATCCTACAAGCTGGAAAAGTAAGGCAACAAGTTACATACAAAGGAAACCCCATAAGGCTACCAGCTTACTTCTCAGCAGAAACCTTACAGGGTAGAGGGGAGGGGCATGATATACTTAAAGTGCTGAAAGCGAAAAACCTACAGCCAAGAATGCTTTACCAGCAAGGTTATCATTCAGAATGGAAGGAGAGAGAAAGAATTTCCCAGACAAGCAAAAACTAAAGGAGTTTATCACCAAGAAACCAGGTTTACAAGAAACGCTAAAGGGATTTATTTAAGTGGGAAAAGAAGACCACATATAGGAATGAGAAAATTATTTTTTAAAAAAACCAGTAAAATCACTAGTGAAGACAAAAATATAGTAAAGGTAGCAGATCAACCATCTATGAAGGTCAAAGGACAAAAGTACTAAAATTAACTAATTCAATGATAAGAGGGTAATGGATACACAAACACAAAAAAGAGTTTAGATGTGATATCAAAAACATAAAATGTGAGAGGAGGTGAGTAAAAAAGCAGAGCTTTTAGAAAAAGGTCAAACTAACGAGACCATCAACTTAATATAGATTGCTATATAGGTGGGTTATTATATATGAACCTCATGGTAATCACAAACCAGAAACCTATAATAAATACACAAAAAATTAAGAGAAAGGAACCCAAACATAATACTAAAGAAAGCCATCAAACCACAAGGGAAGAGAGCAAGAGAAGAAAGTAACAGAGAAGAACTACTGAAACACCAAGAAAAAAAGTAATAAAATGTCAATAAGTACATATTTATCAATAGTTACTTTAAATGTCAACGGACTATATGATACAATCAAAAAGCATAGGGTGGCCAAGTGGATAAAAAAGAACAAGACCAATATAAATGCTGCATACAAGAGATGCACTTCAGACCTAAAGACAGTCACAAACTGAAAGTGAAGGGAGGGAAAAAGATAATCCATGCAAATGGTAATGAAAAAAGCTGGGGTAGCAATACTTATATCAGACAAAATAGAAAATAAAACAAAAACTGTAACAAGAGACAAAGAAGGGCACTACATAACTATAAAGGGAACAATCCAACAAGAGGATATAACACTTGAAAATATCTATGCACCCAACATAGGAGCACCTAAACATATAAAGAAATTATTAACAAATGCAAAATGAGAAGTAGACAGTAACACAATAATAGTAGGGGACTTTAACACTCCACTTACACTAACGGGTAGATCATCCAAACAGAAGATCAATACAGAAACATTGGCCTTAAATGATACATTAGACAGGATGGACTTAGTAGATATGTACAGACTATACCATCCAAAAACCGCAGAATATACATTCTTTCAAATGCACATGGCACATTCTCGAGAAGTGATCAAATATTAGGCCACAAAACAAGTCGCAACAGATGTAAGAAGATTGAAATAATACCAACATTTTTTCTGATGACAATATGAACCCAGAAATCAACTACGTAAAGAAAATCAGAAAAGCCACAGACACATGGAGATTGAACAAAATGCTATGGAACAAGAATTGGGTCAGTGAAGAAATCAAAGAAGAAACCAAAAAGTATCTAGAGGCAAATGAAAATGAAAGTATGACATGCCAAAATTAATGGGATACTGCAAAAGCAGTTCTAAGAGAGAAGTTTATAGCAAAAGAGGCATACCTAAACAAACAAGAAAAATCTCAGATAACAATCTAAAAGTTCACCTAAGGGAAGTGGAAAAAGAAAAACAAACAAAGCCCATCAGCAGTAGGAGGAAGGAAATTTTGAAAACCAGAGCAGAAATAAATGAAAAAGATATTTTAAAAAATAGAGAAATCAATGAAACCAAGAGCTGGTTCATTGAAAAGATAAACAAAATTGACAAACTTTTAGTTAGATTCACCAAGAAAAAAAAGAGAGAAGGCCCAAATAAATAAAGTTGGAAATGAAAGAGGAGCAATTACAAGGGGTGAGAAATACAAAAGAATGTAAGAAGATACTGTGAAAAAGTGTACACCAACAAATTGGAAAATCTAGAAGAAATGGACAAATTCTTAGAATCATATAACCTTCCAAACTGAATCAAGAATAAACAGAGAATTTGAACAGACCAATCACCAGTAAGGAGATTGAAACAGTAATCAAAAACCTCCCAAAAGATAAGAGTCTAGGACTGGACAGCTTCCCTGGTGAATTCTACCAAACATTCAAAGAAGACTTAATACCTATCCTTCTCAAAGTCTTCCAAAACATTGAAGAGGAGGGGAAGCTTCCTCACTCATTCGACTAAGCCAACATTACCCTAATACCAAAACCAGGCAAGGACAATACAAAAAAAGAAAATTCCAGGCCAATGTCACTGATGAACACCAATGCAAAAATCTTCAACAAAATACTGGCAAATTGAAAACAACAATACATTAAAAAGATCATAGAGAGGCCGACCTGGTGGCACAGCAGTTAAGTTTGCATGTTCCGCTTCTTGGCGGCCTGGGGTTTGCCGGTTTGGATCCCGGGTGCGGACATGGTACCGCTTGGCATGCCGTGCTGTGGTAGGCATCCCACATATAAAGTAGAGGAAGATGGGCACGGATGTTAGCTCAGGGCCAGGCTTCCTCAGCAAAAAGAGGAGGACTGGCAGTAGTTAGCTCAGGGCTAATCTTCCTCAATTAAAAAAAAAAAAAGATCATAGACCATGATCAAGTGGGATTTATTCCAGGGATGCAGGAATGGTTCAACATTCACATATCAAACAACCTGATACACCACATTAACAAAATGAAGAGTAAAAATCACATGATCACCTCAATAGATACAGAGAAAGCATTTGACAAGATAGCATCCATTTATGGTAAAAACTCTGAATAAAACAGGTGTAGAAGGAAAGTGCCTCAACATAATAAAGGCCATATATGACAAACCCACAGCTAACATCATTCTCAGTGGAGAAGAACTGAAAGTCATCCATCTAAGAGCAGAAACCAGACAAGGATGCCCACTTTCACCACTCTTATTTAATATAGTGTTGGAAGTTCTGGCCAGAGCAATCAGGCAAGAAAAAGAAATAACAGGGACTCAAATTGGAAAGGAAGAAATGAAACTATCACTATTCGCAGATGAAGTGATTTTATATAGAGAAAACCCTAAAGAATCCACAAAAACACTTTTAGAAATAATAGATGAATACTATTAAGTTGCAGACTACAAAATCAACATACAAAAATCAGTTGCATTTCTATGCACTAACAACGAAGTAGCAGAAAGAGAAATTAAGAATACAATCACATTTACAATTGCATTAGGAAGAATAAAATACCTAGGAATAAACTTAACCAAAGAGGTGAAAGATCTGTACACTGAAAACTATAAAACATTGTTGAAAGAAATCGAAGAAGACACACAAAAATGGAAAGATATTCCATGCTCTTGGATTGAAAGAATCAACATTGTTAAAATATCTATATTTCCTAAAGCACTCTACAGACTCAATGCAATCCCTAACAAAGTTCCAATGACATTTTTCACAGAAATAGAACAAAGAATCCTAAAATTTATATGGAACAACAAAGACCCCAAACAGCCAAAGGAATCCTGAGAAAAAAGAACAAAGCTGGAGGCATCACACTCTCTGATTTCAAATATACTACAAAGCTATTGTAACCAAAACAGGATGGTACTGGCACAAAAATGGACACATAGATCAATGAAACAGAATCGAAAGCCCAGAAATAAACCCACACATCTATGGACAGCTAATTTTCGACAAGGGAGCCAAGAACATAAAATGGAGAAAGGAAAGTCTCTTCAATAAATGTTGTTGGGAAAACTGGGCAGACACATGCAAAAGAATGAAAGTAGACCATTCTCTTACACCATATACAAAAATCAACTCAAAATGTATTAAAGACTTGAATGGAAGACCTGAAACCATGAAACTTCTGGAAGAAAACATAGGCAGTACACCATTTGATATTGGTCTTAGCAGCATATTTTCAAGTAACATGTCTGACTAGGCAAGGGAAATAACAGACAAGATAGACAAATGGGATTACATAAAACTAAAGACCTTCTGCACAGCAAAGGAAACCATCAATAAAACAAAAAGACAACCCAAAAATTGGGAGAAGATATTTGCAAATCATATACTTGATAAGAGGTTAATATCCAAAATATATAAAGAACTGATGCATCTCAACAACAACAAAAGTAAGAACTCAATTAAAAAATGGGGAAAACATCTGAACAGACCTTTCCCCAAAGACATACAGATGGCCAACAGGCACAAGAAACAGTGTTCAACATCATTAACTATCAGGGAAACCCAAATCAAAACTACAATGAAATATTATCTCACTCCCGTCAGAATGGCTATAATTAATAAGAGAGGAAACAAGTGTTGGAGAGGATGCGGAGAGAAGGGAACTCTCATACAGTGCTGGTGGGAGGGCAAACTGGTGCAGCCATTATGGAAAACAGTACGGAGATTCTGCAAAAAGTTAAGAATAGAACCACTGTACGGCCCAGCTATTCTACCACTGAGTATTTTTCCAGAGAACATGAAAACATGAATGCATAAAGATACATGCACCCCTATGTTCATTTCAGCATTATTCGCAGTAGCCAAGACTTGGAAGCAACCTAGGTGCCCATCAAGGGATGAATGTATAAAGAAGATGTGGTATGTATATGTACAATGGAATACTTCTCAGCCATAAGAAATGATGAAATCCAGCCATTTGTGACAACACAGATGGACCTTGAGGGTATTATGCTAGGTGAAATAAGTCAGAGGGAGAAAGTCAAATACCGTATCATCTCACTCATAACTAGAAGAGAAAAACAACCACAAATGACCACAGAGAGGCAGGAGTTCGATTGGTAGTTACCAGAGGGGAAGGAGAGAGGGAGGAGGGTGAAAGAGTTGATTAGGCATATGTGTGTGGTGATGGATTGCAATTAGTCTTTGGGTGGTGAACATGATGTAACCTACACCGGAATCAAAATATAATGATGTAAACCTGAAACTTATATAATGGTATGAATTAATGTTACTGCAATAAAAAAATAAATAAAAACTTAAAATTTAAAAAAAAAGAAAAGAATTGCCTTTCAGAAAATCTTCCAAGTTATTTAGCTAGAGCATGTGCCAAAGAAGAAATCTTGACCAGAGATGACCATAGAACCAAGATCCTCCTTCCCACGGAACACAAGGACCACAAGGGAGGTGATTAGAACTTGAAAGTCAGACTCATCCAAAGCAAAGGGTCTCTCATTCATGAAGATCCTGTGTTAAAATTCCTTCTCCACCTCATCAAAAATATTTAGATCCCCATCATAAGAGTTTAGAACTTCATCCCAACTGTTCAGAACCCTATCATAATTGTTTAGAACCTCACCATAAATGCTTGAAGCCCTCCAGTCAAAACCTGTCCCACCAGCATTTCCACGTGCCAGCCTGTTCTCCCTAACCTCTTAAATTCTGCCCCAAATCCTGAGTCGGGGTGACAGATCTGAGGGCACATGCCCACTGTTCTCCCTGCAGATGGTCTCAAAGAATAAAGATTCTCAAGGGCTGGCCCCGCGGCCGAGTGGTTAAGTTCACGCACTCTGCTGCAGGTGGCCCAGTGTTTCGTTGGTTTGAATCCTGGGCGCGGACATGACACTGCTCATCAAGCCACGCTGAGGCGGCGTCCCACATGCCACAACTAGAAGGACCCACAACAAAGAATACAACTATGTACCGGGGGGCTTTGGGGAGAAAAAGGAAAAAAATTAAAAATCTAAAAAAAAAAAGAATAAAGATTCTCTCTTTTCCCAAAGGTTGATGTTGTAATCAATTGGCTGTTTATGTGCATCAGGCAACAGAACCCCAATTTTGTGTGGAAACAGTTTCTTTCTCTGGTGTAATCAATCTCAGACCTTTACCAGTAAGAGGAATTCACAGGGGCCTCCTTCAGGGAACTTGTGTCCCTGAAGACTCTTCAGTTATTGTAAAATTTTGGTTAATTTTCTTTAATAGTACATATCTTTCTTGACACTTTCAGTGGTCCTTGTGATTCACCAAAGGTAAAGAATCAGTGCTTTAGGAGGAGGTAAAGTTTCACTGCACAGGCTTTGGGTCCAGACTCACCTGGGTGTTAATCCTGGTTCAGCTACCTACTGGTGTGTGGCCTTTGGGTTCAACTTCTCCATGCCTTGGTTTTGTTATCAAGTCAGGTTTGTTTTTGCCCATCACCCAGAAAGTCAAGCTCCGAAACAGCAAGTTGTAGCAGAGAGAAGGTTTTAATCACAAGGCAGCCAAGTTTGGAAGTGAGAGAATGAGTCTCAAATCCACCTCCTCAAAAATGGGGACTCAGGGATGTTTATGGGGTAGGGGGCAACGTGGTCTGAAGTGTGGAGATAGACGAGTGGAGGTAAGGAAAGGTGAGGTAACTGGTGATCTGTGCAAGCATAGTCAAAATTCATCCCTCTTCATAGGACGCATGTTCACAAACAATGGTATTAGCATGATCTGAGGGTGGAGTTTTTAGCCTCTTAACGTCAAAAGGTCACTTATGGGCACCTGCACAGGTCCAGTTGATGGATTAGTGGTCTCGACCAGGCTAAGTTGGACAAGGGGGTCCTAATTCCTGAAAAACAGCTCAAACATCCATTACCATGGTGACCCAAGTGCCTGGGAGATGTTATCTATAGGAACCCTATAGATGTTATCTATAAGGCACTCAGATGGCTTATTGCCCAAGCAGCACAGTTAATAGCGGGTGGGTGAACAAGTAAAAGCTATAGCTAGTATTTGAAAAAAAGTTTAGTTACTAGTTCCCTAATCATCAATGTCTAACTGTTTACCAGTTTCAGTTTCCTCATCCACAAAGTAGGAGTAATTTTGTACCTATCAGAGGGTTGCCACGAGGATTAAATGAGATGAACTATGTCAGGTGATTAGCACCATGCTTGGCACAGGTGAGTTTTCCATAATTTACTATCATCATCATCATCATCATCATCATCATCATCATCATTTACTATTGCATCAGCTATCTTCAGCTTTTTCCCCACCTTTATGTCAGATTTTATACCATTTTCCTAGATTTTACCTAGATTTTGGTGACTACTTATACCTTGTTTGCAACAAGAAAATAATGGATTTGGGGGCATGTTTCTTTACCCCCTAAATGGATCCTTTACACTGCTTTTACCAGAATGAAGGCAGGTATAGAGACATTTTAATCTCTCTCTGAAGTTTTTATTTTCAGTGGGGGGATAGAGCTATCTTGACACTTTTTACTACAACTACACATGTGAATACACCTTGTCACAAAAGCATAAGAGGTTTCAGAAGGCTAAACATTTACTTTAAGACATGTTTGTAGCTGTCTCTGTTTTGGCCCTGTTCCTTTCCACCCAACTGGCCCACAGATGTCAATGTCCAGTGTTAAAGCTGTGGGTTCTACATTGTAAGTCAAAGTTGAGTATGTCTATGCCAACAGGAGCTTTTCATTCAGTCCCAGGGGGGCAAGTGGCTGGGGGCACTTTGTTTTTGCTGCTTTCCCTCTGAGCATTCTGCTACTTTGCCATCCACTGGCTACACATTGCTGATGCAGGAAGTGCAGTGGCTCCATATACAGCTGTAGGTGTCACTCTTGTGGCATCTGCCTACGGATTCAGCCAGCTTGGGTTGTACGTGTGGGGGAACTAGCTTTGCCTGAGACGGAAAGAAGGATCATGTCATGGAAACCACACAGAAACTTGAGTCATAAGGCTGCAGCCACAACGACCAAACCCCTACTAATGAGTACTCAGAAAATGCTTTCCACCCTTACAGCAACCTGTCATCATCGTCATCAGCAGCAGCATCACCATTGTCACCCACATTCCCACTTAGAGATGAAGAAAGTGTAGCTCAGAGAGGTTGAGCTACTCCTCTACAGAAGTGGCAGGGCTGTGATTCAAGCCCAGATGTGCCTGAAAACAAAGCCTTGACCTAGGACATGCTGTTCGTCTTCTTGTTCCGCTAGTTCGCGAGATTCTCAGAGGCTGGGGCGTGGCTTATCTTGTACATCTCTGTCTCCACCTAGTGTTGCACAAATGAATAATTGGGCCAACTTCTCTGAGCCTCAGTTTCTCTGTCTGTCAAATAGACTAACAATTTCATGAGGGTTATGGGAATCAGATAAGACAGTGGCTCTCAGTACGGAAAGAGACAGCCCTACATGAGGCAGGGAAGTCCCTCCATCTTCAGCCCTCCTTTCTCCTGTCTCCATCCTTTTCAGAATGGCATTGGACAGAGATATGGGCTCCCCCAGGTGGTCAGTTTGGATGGTTCAGGGATAAGCCCCCTGACTTCCCACAATAACACAGACTTTGGATTTTCCCCCAAAGCTCTGGGGGTCTGTAGCTTTGTATCTCTGGCTCAATCTCTTTTCTCTTAAAAATTTTTAACATAAATCAGATCCCATAACTCTGCAGTGATTCACCTTTTTACCCAGAATAACACCTTTATTTTTGGCCCTGGCCGTGAGGCCCTGTGGTTTGACTGTAGCCTGCCTCTCACCTCATTCCCCAACACTTCTTGCTAATCTCCTTAGCTGCACTGGCTTTCTTTTGGTTTCTCGGATATGCCTAGCTTGCTCCCACCTCACCTCTGTACATTCTTTTTTTTTAAAGATTGGCACCTGAGCTAACATCTGTTGCAATCTTCTTTTTTTTTTTTTTTTTGGTTTCTTCTTCTCCCCAAAGCCCCCCAGTACATAGTTGCGTATTCTACTTGTGAGTGCCTCTGGCTGTGCTATGTGACACACCACCTCAACATGGCCTAATGAGCAGTGCCATGTCCACGCCCAGGATCTGAACCATCGAAACCCTGGGCCTCTGAAGCGAAAGGCACGGACTTAGCCACTCAGCCACAGGGCTGGCTCCTCACCTTTGTACATTCTGTTTCCATTGCCTGGACCCCTTTCCTCCACATTTTGCTTCACTCACTCATCCTGCAGGTCTTGGCTCAAATATCTCCTCTGAGGGGCCTTCCCTGGCATCTCATCTAAATCAGGCTGCCCCTGCCTTACTCTCTCTCCCAGTATCCCCCCTCAGTTCTCCTTCTTGACCCTCACCGGCATTTGTAGTCGTGCGTCTTTTCGTTCACTAAGTTGTTGAATGTCTTCTCCCTCTCAAGCTTCATGAGAGCAGAAGCATTCTCGCTTTGTTCTGCTCACATGGCACAGAGTAGGTGCTTGAAACGTATTTATTGAATGAGTGAGAACATTTTTTTCTCTAATGATAAAAGTCAACCATATTCACCATAAAAAGTTTAGAAAAAATATTAAGAAAATAAAAATCATCTATAGCCCTACCACTAAAGCCTGTTGACAACCACAGCCAGTATTTTGAGTTAATTTATTTTACGTACATTCAAATCTGGGCTCATATTCTAAACAATTTTGTATCCTGACCTTGCTGAGCATTTTCTTTTGATAGCAAATGCTCTTTAAAAGTGTTTTAATGCATTTAAAAGCATTGAAAGTGATTTTAATGGCTCTGCAACATTTCTTATTAAGAATTTGTCACAAAATAAATCCTCTCTTGGGCTTCTGGGTTGTTCCCAAATTTTCGCCATGAAACCAATGCTGCGGCAACCAGTCTTGCCCTTAAATTTCTCTCCAAGTCTCCGAGTGTTTCTTTAGGAAGTCCCCAAAGGTGGGAATTTATCACATGCAGTTCAAAAAATAGTAATATTTTCAGGATCATTCTGAGCCTCCATCCTGCCCAGGGTGGGGATTTTATCACCAGCTGTAGTTTCTCCTCAAGTGCCTTTTCCTGGGACCAGACCTCACTTGCTGTGGGCTTTGGCAGGTGCCCAGGTGTGGGGGGGCATCTGCCTGCTTTCTCATCTCCCCACCCCTGGCAACCACGGAGCTGTAAACATCTCTGACTGCCAAGCCCTCTGGGGCCCGGCCTGTCTCTGCTCACTGCCCTGCCCCACCTGAGCCTCATGGGACTGGGGTGTTGCTGGGCAGGGGGCTCCTGCCTCTCTGCCTCGATGGCATTGCTCTTGGGCACAGAAAAATCACGCTGCTGCTTGCCACACCTTTAGGGGTCAGGGGAGGTCTGAGGGCGGCTGTCTCACAATCATCCACCAGGACCTGGGTCCCCTCTTGGGGGTCTGGCTGCTCCCTTGGCCCCTTTCCTCTGCATTCAGGTCCTCCCAAATATCTCTGGGGTCCTGAGCTCCCCCTTTCTTAGAGACCCCAAAACTGATCTTTCCTGCTTCCTTCCTCTTCCTGCCTCTTGACCAGGGAAACTTTCGTAGGTGTGCAGGGTCCCCACGTCCTCCCGGCTCCCCGTCCTCTCGGGGCCTGGGCTTTCATCCGTGCGAGGGGTCCCCGCGTCTTCCCCGCTCCTCGTCCTCACGGGGTCCAGGCTTTCGTCCGTGTGCAGGGTCCCCGCGTCCTCCCTGCTCCCCGTCCTCTCGGGACCCGGGCTTTTGAAGCTCAAGCCCTTTCTGCACTTTCTGAGGCGTCTCCTTCCCTGGGACACTCAATACCGAATTCAGAATTCCTCTCTGAGGGGCCGAGGGAGAACAGGGACTCCCGGGGAGAAAACTCTCCCTTTAGACACTCCCAGATGGCCCCGCCACCCCCAGAACCCCCCAGCAGACTCAGAACCAGACTCCCTCTCCAGCAAGAATCATCTTTATCGCCGCTGAGATTTTCCACTGTGGCTGCAGCCATTCCTGGACCCCGAGGGTCTGGAGCGCTTGGGGCTGAGGGGAGGGGCTGGCCCGTGGTGAGAAGCAGCTATTCCTCCGGGACGGTCAGCAGCATGTAATCCTGTGGATAGAAGCGCGCCCCATCCATCCGCGCTCACCAAACCGGCTCTCCCTGAGCTGCCTGGCCACACCTGAGAGGGACCGTGTGTCCTGAGGACACACCTTCCCCGTGGCAAGAAGGAAGGGTGGGGGACCCACTGGACAAGGGAATAGAATGGAGGGGGAGGGGGGCCTCGGGAATGTTTGTGAGGGAAGGAACAGACCAGTCTTTAGGGCCCTCCCCCAAAGCCTGTGTATCAAGGGGCTGCTAATGTTTCTGCCGCATTGGGGTTCCTCCTGCTGGGGTTGCTCCCACCCACGATGCCCCAACCTCTGCCAGACCCAGCTACACCCCTGGAATCCATCTGCTCCTGCACCTGTTTTCCCCACCAAAATGGGACCTCCTGGAGGGTTAGGGACTGGGTCTAACTCATCTCTGTCTCAGCATCACCCAGCACAGGGCCAGGCACAGAGCAGCCAGTGACATATACTGACTGAATGAATGAGTGATAGTGAGTGAGTGATCAGGGCAGGCATGTAAGGATGTGCAGACTGTGCACTGCCCAACTCTAGGTGGTGTCATTCATGTAAACTACAGTATAGTGGTGCACCTGGAGTGGTGTAAGATGTAACCGGCACAGCAGTCAGGCACCTAGAAGTGAGTCAGCGAGTGAGCCGGCGAGCCCACCCACCCTCCCTCCCCTTGCCACTGTAGGTCTAGTTATGAGACACTGGGGGGGCTGGGCCCTGACTTTGCTCTTTTTGGCATTCAGAGCTATGGGGGCCCCTGCCCTCTCAGGCCCACCTCGCCAGGGTCTGTGGCATCATTTCTGGAGCAGCCCCAGCCCCTGTACCACCCACAGTGGCTCTCCCAGCCCTGACCTGCTGGGGTCACCCTGGGCTGAATCTAGGGGAGGCCTGAGGCTGGGGGTGGGGGAGGAGCACAGGCCAGACCTTCTGCACAGAAACTCCCGGTTCCCGGAAGCAGATGTCTAGTGTCTCCTGAATGTCAGGACTGGGAACTGGGAACTGGGAGTCCTGGGTCCAGGGCTGGGCGTAGGCTGAGGGTCCTGAAGTTCACACTTTGTGTCCGGGGTGGCGGGTCACATTCTGTCAAATGCTGGCGTGGGGCTGGTGGAACCAGCGTTCCTAACAGTCCCTTGTGTTGGTGAGGGGAACCCCCACTTCCAGCTCGTGGGGAGAACTGTCTTTACATCCATTTTACAGACAGAGACAACAGGCTGAGAGAGGGGCAGTGGCTTGCCCGAGGTCACCCAGTCAGGAGCTTCTGTGTGATGCTCTCTCCCCGCCTCGCCCCTGAAGTCCCTTCTGAGCTGCTGCTTAGGAGTGGGGCTCTTTTGAAGGCAGGGCACGAAGAAATGAAGGGCCTCTCTCAGCTCCGCCCCTTCCCACCGACTCCCCTCCCGTCAGCCTCTTCTCAGGTCCACCCCACAGAGGGGAGGGAGAGCGCCAAGGAGGCAGAGCTGGCAGATTCCCCTGGAAGCCCCTCTGCGAGTCTTCTCTGCTCTCTGGTCTCTGCTGCATCTTTCCTCCCTGGCTTTACCCAGCCTAGGGCTGGCCCTGGTTCCCACCCTCTGGCGGTTCATAGACAGCAGGCGCCGGAGGCAACAGCCCTGTTCTGGGGATCGGGACACCAGATTCTAGAGTGGGGGGTGGAAGTCAGATGAACCCCAGTTGGAATCCTGTCTCGCCTGCCCTGGGCAAGTTTCTCTGCCTCTCTGAGCCTTAGTTCTCTCTTGCGTAAAATGGGAGAAATAATAGCATCCACTTCCTGGGGCTAATTGTGAAGATCACCTGTGTAAGGCACCCACGCTCTGGGCGAGCCTCGGCTGTGGCGCCCTGAGGGATTCATGGAGGCCCTTGGAGCCTCAGTTTTCTCATTGTAAAGGGGCATCACGTCCAGGATGGCTGTGAGATAGGGGTGGTAAAGGGCTTGCCACGTGGAGGGCCTCCTCTGCCCGAGCCTCAGCCTCTGCCCTGCAGGGTGGGGACAAGGCACCTTGGGCCCCAAGGCCCTCCCAGCTCTGCCCTCCCACGTGTGTCTCAGGAAGCTCCTTTCTCAGCGCTTACCTCGGAGGGCTCCATTCGGGCCTGGTCGAAGGAGATGCCCTTGACGCTGGGCAGCGGGAGGCCTTGCTCTCTGAGCAGCTCTGCGAGAGGGGCAGGTCGGGGAGCTCAGTGCCCGGGTGGGCGGAGGCATCTGTGGTGCAGGGCAGGGGCAGCGAGGGCCAGGCCAGCTGAGCCCCGGCTGCTTCACTGCCCACATCAGGGAAGGGACCGGGGGTGCCCCCTCCCGCCTCCCCTTCCTGGGGGGGCGCTATCTCCATCCCGCATTGGGCAGCCCCACTCCAGACAGCCGGGTCTCTGAACAGCTGCTCTGCCCATTTACTAAGAACGTATCTGAAGGGAATTTCAGTAACCATGGACACATTCTCATGGAGATGCTCTTCCTGGCAGCATTTTAAGGAATGTTCGATTTGTTGAAGGCTTCTTAGGAATCTATTAATGAATTTTATTCTTCGTGCTGAATTGTGGGAAATGACTGAAAACGCTGTGCGTTCCTCAAAATACTAAAATGGTGGCAGAAACAGAAAATGTCTCGGAAAAGGATTGGAAAGAAGTCAGCATAAACTGAAAATTACCCTTAACACTAGAAATTTGGTTATATTCATAAGAAAATATCCATTAAATATATCAAAGAAAAAATATTCATGAACATACTCATTTATCAGATATATGAAAAATAGTCCTTCAAGTAAGTTTTTGGTAAATTGGTAAATGTACTAAACTTGGAAAATTGGTAATTTTGCAAATTAGGTTTCAAAGAGTTAACCGTTTGACCAGTTGATTTTTGGCAAACTGAGTTTCTGAGATTCGACCTTGAGGCCTGGCCTGGGCCCTCCTGCTCCCTCCTCCGCACTGGCCGGCCCTCTCCCCATGCCCGTCATCGCTCTGGGCTCAGGGGGAGGTCTGCCACCCCTGCTGGTCTGATGCGTTGTCCCGCCCAGTGAGGTGGGGGTGGACAGAGAAGAGGGACAGGTGTCTCTGGTCCTGTCTGTCCTCTGATCTTCAGAGGCCTCCTCACCAGCCTGCCAGCTCCCAGCCTCGGCACCCCCTCGTCTCACTCCTCTCTCTGTGTTGAACCCAGATGACCCTGCGTGTGGCACAGGCTTTCGTCAGTCTCTCCCCTGCCAATTCTCTCACCCTCAGGCCGCTTCTTGCAGGCAGTCCTCCCGCATTTCCTCAGTGGCTTCGGCCCTGCTCTTTTTCTCCTTGTGGGGGAGCTTTGGACAGGACTCTAATGTGAACAGCACCCCTGGTGCTGTGCATCCCACTGGCCTGTGTTCACAACCTGCAGGACCATATAGGCTTCCCGGGTCAGGCCTAGCCCCTGGGTCATCTCTTGACCCTCGCCATGGCTCTCTGTGGTCCAGGATCTAAGATGCACTTGTTGTGTGAGCTGCCCATGGGAGGCACTGGCATGGGTGGGGCCCTTTCTCCCTGGTTCTTTGCCCCCTGCCAGGTCACTTTGCATCCTTGCCCACCTGGCCTCTCAATCTGGCTGCCTTGCTGGACCTTCCATCACCACTGTCCCCCACTGCCAACTGGTCCCCCTTCTCGAACACAAATCTGCTCACTTCGTGCCCAGAACCTTCCCTGGTTTCCATGAGCCAAACCCTTCAGCCTGGCCAGCATTTGAATCCTAGCCTGCCCTTCTGGCCTCACTCTGCACTCCTAACACGAGTCCTAGAGTTGGAGAACAGAGAAAAGCCCCTTTTGAGGAACCAAGAAGCCAGAGTTCTGGACTCAGCTCTGCCAGAGACTTGCTGTGTGACCCTGGGTAAGTCACTTAACTTCTCTGGGCCCATCGGAAAGACAAGGAGGCTGAGCCAGGTGATTTCTCAGAGGTGAGTAAGGTCTGAGCTGTTTATCCTACATGTACTTCCTGAGTGTCTGCTGGGTGAAGGGAACATGAGGGAAAACAAAGACAGGGGTCCCTCCCCTCAGGCAGCTTACCTTCTGGTTGGGGACACAGGTGCTGACCCAATAATCACGTGGGTGGGTGGGCGGTTGTCACTCAGCCCACCTCAGTGGAGGTGTAAGGTCAGGAGGCGGTGAGTTCTGGGGGAGAGGAGCCTGTCCAGGCTCCTCACTCCCGTGGAGCTCACGTCGACGCCCCTCCAGCTTTCTGGGACCACCTCCCCAAACCCCTGCACCCCCTTGTCTCAGGTCTGCTTCTGAGGGAGCCCAACTAGGACGGTGGTGTCAGGAAAAGTTTGATTTGTCGCTGATGTCTAAAGATGGAGGCGGGGCCTCAAAACGTTCAGCGTCCTGCATCCCTCACAGAGGAAACATAGCTGCCCCGCTGGCAACATCAACTGAGCTGTGTGGCACCCACTGCAGGCGGGCGCGCTGGCCAGGCCACCCCGGGCGCCTTCCTTTGGGCTGTGCCCTGCCAGGCCCTGCAAGCCTGGAGTGGCAGCGGTGGCTCCATCACTCCAGGGGCCCTTCCTGTCCTCACTTTCCACGCTGCTCCCTGCCTCCCCCCAGAAGCCCTGCGTGCCCACTGGCCCCGCCTCCGAGCTCCCATCACCACTAGCTGCCTGGGCGAAGGACAGGAGGGCCCCCGTGGCCCCTTCCCCACCCCCTCACACCTCAGACTTCAGCCTCCACCCTGCCTCCTCCTGCCTTGCCCGTGGGCCATCCCTAACCAACCCCGGGGGACAAGGCAGAAGCCAGCCATCTGTGCAAAGCCCTGGACATGGACGATGCTGCTCCAAGCTGCACGGAAAGTGGCATGAGGAGAAACAGCTCACCGTTGTGATGGGGCAGAAACGTCCTCTTCCGAAGCTCCAAGACCAAGGCCTCCAGACGTTCTTCCTACAACAATGAAAGAAGAACAGGAAGGTTGCCCCAGCTGGGTCGGCAGATTCTGACCACGGGAATGGGGGGCTCCAGTGTATAGGTGCCCACAGGAGGTCAGGAGTGTCCTGGGGACTCCACTTTTAAAGGGCAGTGGAGCTGGATGACCAGTTAGTGAGGGGCCTGGGGAAAGTTGAGGGGCCTGAGAAAGAGCCACCCTCACCCCGGGTCTCTGACTATCTTCATGTCTCTGCAGGGCAGCCCAGAGGGGAAATAGGTGGGCACGAGGAACCTGGGGCCAGAGCCTCACAGCACCAACTTTGGGTCAGTCCAGGGAGGAGCTTCCAATGCTGAGAGTTGCCTGCTAATGGGGCAGGAATCTTCTCATTGCCATAGCAAGCCTCCTGTCACTGAGGGTGTTCAAGAGGTCTTGATCGGGGCTGCTCCAACCCATTTGGACAGACTGGAAAAGGACTCCCTTTCTTCAAGACACTGTTTTCCCATCTGTTGGGAGACTGTCATAAGCACATTCGTATCTGTATTGTCTGTGATGTGGGTGGCTTGTACAGTGCACGACCTCTCCAACCATACACGATAGCCCTGGTCTGGATGACGGCCCTCTGACGAATGTCACAGAAAGGATCCCTGACCTGCGAAGACGATCTTTAGGACCTCTTGACCCTGACATTCTATGCAAGTAAGGCTGGAGCAAGGCCTGAGGTAACAGGGAGGATAATTTTGAAGCGTTTCCCAGTACATGTTCTCATCTGACCCTTTTGTTCTGTGGTTTTTCCATCTTGCAGCCTTCCCCCATTAGGGCTGAGGCATGAGGCTCACAGTCCTGTGGATGTGGAGGATTGTGGGATGTCCCAGGGTGGGGACAAAGGGCAGTTACTTTATGGGGCTCCCTCAGTCAAGCAGGCACAGTGAAAGCTCTTCCGGGGTAGGAGTGAGATCAGCCCCTGGGGAAGAGACCTCGTGCTGGTCTGGTGACTCGTTCACAGCGGGGCAGGGAGGGCCAGACCAGTCACACCGCAGCAGAGTCCTGCGCAGGGCCACAGGTGGCTCAGGACACCATGCTGGGAAGCTGAGGGGGGAGGAAACCCAGAGTGGGGATGCAGGGCCCTGCAGGGGGTGCACACTGGGCGCTCTCCCGGAAGAGGCCGACGAGGCCCTTTCCAGCCTGCAGAGGGGGAGGCGCCTTCCAAAGCCTGGCATCTTCCTGGACGTCTCTCACTGCTCTGCATGTCTAGGAGATCCTGCCAGCTCCACTTCCAGAACACATCCAATCCCCACGGCCACTCCCCCCGGGGCCACTCCCCCCTTGGCCGCCTGCCACCACCTGTCAAGCCTCATGACCCTCTGCATCACTCTGCCAGCTGCCCAGTGGCTCCCTGCCCCCAGTACCGCGCCTCTGGTCTGCTGCTCCTCGGCCCAGAACCCATCATCGCTTCCATCTCACTTGGAAAAACCAGCCCCCTCTAGGAGGCCCTGCCTCGGCCCCTCTGCCCCAGGCCCTGGCCCTGAACCTCCTGCACTCCCCTGCCTTGGGGTCCTGGGTCCCCTCTTCCCCACACCCTACAGCTCCCTCCCGCCCCCTCCAGTCTTTGCTCAATTGCCCTGTTTCTCTGAGGCCTTCCTCGACCTTCCTTTATTAATATTTCCCCCTCCCACCCTCCCCATCCCCCAGCCCCTCCTCTGCTTTTTCCGTAGCCTTATCCCCTGCCTGCTTACTGTGTGATTAACCTTTCTGTGCTTATGTTTATTATCTGGCCTCACCAAGCTAGACCATGGGTTCCCTAATGGCAGAGACCTTTGTTTTGTTCACTGACACATCCCAGTACCTAAGACGAGGCTAAGTGTACAAAAGAATGACATGGATGTGTTTAAGTGCTGGGGGCTCCCGCTACCCCCCACGGCGGGCACGGGGCTCCAGGGCAGGATGAGATCCGTGATAGAAAGCGAGGGAGTCTTTCAACCCCTACAGCAATGACCCAGGGCCTGCTGGGGGTCCTTCAGGACCGGGGAGCGAGGCTAACGAAACAGACTCACCTGACCTGCAAGGCCAGCGGGGTGGGGACCCAGGGCGACCGTGCTGCTGCCAGAGAAAAGAGGTCACCCTTTCAGGTCGTGGCCGCTGCTTGGGGGGTGCAGCGCTCAGGGGCTGCCAGTCTTCCCTCCCTCCTTCCTCCCTCCTTCCCTCTCCCCCCTCCTTCCTGTAACCACTGCGTTCAGCTGACAGCAGGCATGGAAACCTGCGCCCCTGAACCACACTCTCTCCCCCCATCTCTTTCTCTGTGAGCCGCCTTGTTTTGCTGAACATCCAAAACCAAAAAATATCACCTGTTTGGAGTGAACTGGAGTTTTAATTCCTGATTTTTTGAGGAAAACATAGTCTTTGAAAGGAGTTTCTATGAGGAATTGAAATTAGGTCAGAAGAGGAGAGGAATCGGCGTTCCAGCAGAGGGACTCCCTTCGCCCCAGCCCCCTGAGTCCTTGTCCAGCGCGGCCCCCCCACTGGTCCTCTCCCCGCCCCAGCTGCTGGTCCACGGGTGCTCAGACCATGAAAGTCTGGTGTTGCCACAGGAGAGGGCACGGTGGGTGCTGGAGCTCCTGGGGGCAGGGGAGGCTGGGGCTGGACACAAGGGGAGGGGGCGCAGCTCGGGGGCGGGAAGGCCTTCTGCATCGAGTCACTTGGCTGTGGAATCACTGTTGTGGAAGCCAGAGGACCCCTTGGTTTTGAGGGATTTGTCTATGGGCCTCCATATTTCACGCGGTCACCTTATAGACCAGAAACAGGACCTTCACCGGCAGCCAGAGATGACCGCCTTCTTGGCCGCAGACTCATGCGACGAAGACCCCAGGATCCTGTTGTACACACTGGATGCTCTTGGACTCACCTAGTCTAGGACGACCCTCCCGCCTCCTCAACTGAGGCCCCTTCAAGGGGGCCAATTTCAAGGTCCGTGGAATGGGAAATAGGAATCCCAAGGGGCTCCGGACAGAGAAGTTGAGACTTTGGGTGGCTGTATGTCCCCAGAATTCCTCCCAGGTCCAGCCAGGTCACCTCTCTCGGGGAAGAGAGAACACACACCCCTGCAGCCCCTCGTGAGCTTCATTTCTCTGACTTTTCTCCCGGGTTTGTGGACAAGGGCTTCCAATGCAGCCCAGTGCAGGGGGACGGCCGAAAGCCTTAACAGCCCCCCTGCAGGGCCACTGAGAGAGGGTCTCAGACGCAAAGCCCTCTGGTTGCTGAGACCCCCTTGGGGAGGGCTGGGGCTGCACCTGGGGGAGCGGGTGTCCAAGTAGACGGTTTGAAGCCTGGCACGCCTCTTTGGGTGTGGACTGATGGAGTGTTAGCGCGGCGTGGTGGAAGGTTTCCTGCTGCCCTGTGCAGCCCGCCCTCGGTCCACCTGCCCTGGACGGACCTCGAGTGGACCCAGGACCCCTGGGAACAAAGGACTGCGAGCTTTACTCACCCAGGAAACGGAGACAGAGGAGGTATTGCTGGGCCCCCGAAGTGCCAACGAGCCTGGCTGGATGGCCATGGCCGTGTGGCCATCCAGGCGGACAGTGGGAGGGTCAGGGGTGCTGACGGTCAGTCCCACGCTCCCTCTGGACTGGCCAGAAGTCTGCATAGGCTTAAAGCAGAAAAGGTGCAGGCAGGGACAGTAGAGGTGTTCCTTAGCCCTCAGCTTGGAGGATTGGGAACAAGACCACCTTAGGAGTCAGGCTGTCTGAGTTTCACTCTAGCTCTGCAGCAACTTGCTGTGTGACCTTGGGAAAGTCACTCACCCTCCCTTGGCTGCACTGAGGTGAGATGACATCCTCCTTCTGGGCATGCATACCAGGTAAGAGCATAGATTTTGGAGCCACAGTTCCAGCTCCACCACTTGCAAGCTGTGTGGCCTGAGACAAGTTTCCCTATCTCTCTGTGTCTCAATTTTCATCTTGTAAGATGGGGATGATAATCGTACCTACCCCATAAGGTTGTTGTGGAGACTAAATGAGTTAATTTGTGTAAAGTGCTTAGAGTAGAACGTGGCACCTAGTGATGCTGTACACCTGTTAGCTGTTGTGGTTATTGTTACTATTGTTGTTCGTCCATCAGGGGCCATATTGTAAGAACCTTTGCAAAGAGGCCATTGAGCATGGATTTCAGAGTCCGGGACCGTGTTCAGATCCTGGTTCTGCCGCGTACTGAGCAGTGTGAGCCTGGGCCAGTGGATTCGGCCTGCGGAGCCTTGGCTTGCTCCTGTGTGAGAAGCGGGGAGCGCCCAGGATTGGGTTGACCCAGGGGAGGGGCCTGGCACAGCCACTGCTCGCTGTTATCCACCGTGTGCACATCGTCTGCCTCGGCAGGCTCAGAGTCTTGTTCAGCCGTGGACAATAACGACAGCCAGTGCCGTGGTCACCTGGGCAGGGCCGTGGGCTGAGTGCCTTACTTGAATCGCCTCCTTCAACCTCACATTGCGCGAAGCACGTGCAGGGATCTTTGGATCCAGCAGGAAACCCTGGCCGACTGAGCATGCGCTGTGGCCCACCCCACCCTGCCCTGCTCCCAGAGTCCCTCCCAAGATCCTGGCCAGGGTTCTGGGGGAGCAGCTGCAACACACCCACCTCGGGCCCGGGCTCCAGCTCTCTCAGTGACAGCAGCTGAATGAGGGCGGCCGCCTTGACAAAGGGCAAAGTGCGTGTTGGCCTTTAGAATCCTGCAGGTCCGTCCTGAGCAGGTCCATGGGGGCGTCAATAGGGTTCAACGAGATGTAACTGTCCCCAGCAGGAGGCACCACCTGCACACCTGCCAGTCTCAGCGTGGGAGGACCATTCGCCAGGCTTCCCATCATGACCTCTCTGGAAAGTTCTTTTTCATTGTTTCACTGATTTCTCCCCTAACATTTTATTGTGAAAGTTGTCACACTTATGGCAAAGTTGAAAGACTTTTATAGAGAACATTTGTATACTTATCACCTAGATTCTTCTGTTAACCTTTTCCCATCCTTGCTTTATCACATTTCTATCCACCTATCTGTGCTCCATTGATTTTTGATAACCGAAAATCATTATAGAAAACAGTGCAAAAAAGTAAAAAATAAAAGTCCACCCCAACAGCTCTTCCCCTTTTCCCCTAAATCCTATTCTCAGGGTAACCACTGTTGCCATTTTGGAGCATATCCTGACAGACTTTTTCTACACACATATAAACATGGATAGATGGGAACATTCTAAACACACGGTCCCGCACCTTGTTTGCTCCTCTCAACGTCAGCACGCAGAGAACAACCCCATTCTTTTTAACAGCTGCATAGTGTTCTGCATTGTACGAACATAAGCTGACTTATTTTCCCAATTCCTTATCGATGACACCTAGATTTTTATTTTTCACTCTATAACAAGTGAGGCTGCAAAGACCTCTTGCACGTACATCCTTGCCCACTGCTGTAAGAATCTCTGCAGACGTAGAATTGCAGGGTTTACTTCCAGCTGTCTCAGAGCTGCCAACCTGTGTGGGATGGAGGGAAGGGCAGGGGGAGGCAGGAGACCTGGCTCCAGTCCTGATCCCGCCTGCTGGGGGACCTTGGGAAAGTCACTTTCCCTGTCTGGGCCTTGGTTTCCTCATGTGAAAAATGGAACAAGTACATTAGATCTCCTCCAGATATGGATCTTAGGGTTTCACACTTCACCATTTACTGAGCACCACTGTGTGCCTTTCACAGAGTATACCATCCTTAGTCCCTGCCCTTGAAATGGGGGGATGGGGAACACACAAAGTTAAATAAACAAACACACACTATACATACAGGTGTGTGTATGTGTATATATAACTTTACTCACACACATACGCACAGTGTGCTCAGTGTTCAGAAGGAAAAGAACAGAGAGAGAGGGAAGGCGGGGGTTGGAGGAGAGCTTTCTTTAGACATTTAGATGCGGTGGTCAAGGAGGGGCTCTCTCAGGAGGCGACATTTGCACTGAGACCAACAGAGGAGGGGCAGCGTTTCAGGCAGAGAGACCTGCGTCTGCAAAGGCCCTGTGGTGGGGACCAGCCCCGCCTGTGAGGCTGGAGTGTAGTGGGTGAGGACGTGCGGCTGGAGAGGCGGCCAGGGCCAGATCACACAGGGCCCTGGGAGCTGCAGAGGAGACTGGACTTTGTTCCGAGTGCGGTGAGGAGCTGCTGGGGGCTTCTGAGCAGTGATGGGTCTGGGTCCCTCCCTCATCTGATCCCCTCGTCCACCCTGGGACTTCCTCTTCTTGCAGACCTCAGTGTGTGCCTCCTTGTCACCAGTCAGGCCACCTCCTCAGAGATGTCTTGACTGACTGCAGCGTCCAGGGTAGCCCTCTCATCTCTGCCAGCCACTTACTGATCCATTGCTCTGCTTATTATAAGATGAATTACCTTATTTATCTGACTGTTTTCTTGTTCATATTCTATTCCCCCACTAGACTCTGAGCTCTGCGAGGGCAGGGACCCTGTGTGCACAGGGCCTGGCACACAGTGGGCCTTCAGTAAATACTTGCAGGGTAAATGAATGCAAGAATGAATGAAGGAAGAGAGGAATAACTGAGGAGCCTGGGTGTTCAGGGAAGCCCTCCCAGAGAAGGGGGACTTCTACACTGGGTTCTGAAGGCTGACTAGGAGTTCTCTAGGGGAGGTCCAGAGAGGGCAAGTGACTTACCTAGGCCCACTCAGAAAGCATGTCTGCCAGCTAGGCCTTGGTTTCTTCATGTGGAAAATAGAGCAATAAAGTTATGTGTCCCCTCCCTGCATCGCTCCCCTTCCTTGAGCACTCACTGTGGAGTCCTGGGGGTCCACGAGGTTCTCCTTGCTGGTGTAGAGGCAGGACAGGATGTCATTGTAGAGGAGGGGGTCTCGGGCAGGGCTAGGAAGGCCCAGACAGGCTGTGTAACTTGGAAGCTCAGAGAGGCTGCTTCCTTCTCGCCTGGTGTCTCTCTTCTCTCTCCTCACTTTCCTTTTCTGTTTTTCCCTCCTTCTTGCTTACTCTCTCTCTGACTTTCTCCTACAATTCTTTATTCCTTCTTGATTCTCCCTCTCTGCCTCTGTCTCTTTATTTCTCTCTCTGATAAAGATCTCTGGGAATATCAAGGAAGGAGAGATCACACCTGGCAGTGGAAGTCATGGCAGGCTTCCTGTAGGAGGTAGATTTTGTGCTGGGTAAATATAAGCATCGTAGATAGTGGCCACCTTATGTAGCGGGTTCTGTGCTAAGTGGGTCACATGGGTTGGCTCATCTCTTCTCCACAACCACCCCATGTTGGCTGCGTTCTGTGAACAATCCCATTGTACTGGTAAGGAAACTGAGGCTCCTAGACATCAAATAGCTTGGCCAGGGCCCCAGTGATGGGAAGCAGTCAAGCTGAGATTTGACCTGGGTGGACGCATCATGCTCTTAGCCGTGACATTCAGCATGGAGGCAGGAGATGCTGGTGCGTGGTGTGTGCAGCTGTGGCCTGAGCCTGTCCCTGATGCCCTTGGTGACTGTAGACAGCGAGGCTGGGAGAGGCAGCCCCAGCCCTGCGTCTCAGCGAGGGGCTGAGCAGCCGCTGTGGGGCAGGAAGGCTGGGCACCTGCCTCTGCCCAGTGGGCGCACAGGAGTGGGCAGGTACTCACTTCTCCAGGACCTCGATGCTCAGGTTCCCTGGTGGGGTGTGGCAGTCGTTGAAGGCCACGCGGGTCTTGTTCCCTGTCTGTTCCAGCCGTACCCCGATGCGAATGTTCTTGATGACGCTGAACCGCAGGATCCTGCTAGGCCGCTCCAAGTCACAGCCCAAGGGCGAGGCCAGAAGTCACAGGCCGGTGGCCTGTGGTGGCATGGAGGGCTCAAGTGAGAAACTAGGAGAGTTCACTAAAAGTAGAGTTCGCACTGTGGAAAACCTGAACCATCTGACAACACCGGGCCAGTGTCCTCACAGGTGGCAATCACCTGGGGCTGACGGTGACCTCGAGATGGGCCACAGGCTCAGTCTCAGCCCGGCACCTGCTCGGAGCAAATGCTTGTCTAGGTTTGGGTCCCCAGAAGCAGACCCTGAGACCAGGATCTGAGAGCGGGGAGCTGACTGGGGAGCTGATCCCAGGAGACGCTGGTAAGGGAGGGAAAGTGAGGCGGGGAAGGAGGAGCCCATAAAGGTGTGTCATCAAGCAAGTGGTCCCACAGGCACCTGGGGCTCAGGCCCGCTGGGGCGCTGTGGGAGCCAGTGTGGTGCTGTTTCCTGTCCCCGAGGGGGGAGAAGGCGGGGTTGTTTATTCAGCAACCTCCAGGAAGCCCCAGGACCTGGAAGCCGTGGCCATAGCTGTTTTGGAGAAGAGCCCAGCTTGGCTGGTGTCGGAGCCACTTACCTCTGACAGCATCGTGTGGGCTGGGACAGAGATCCCTTCACTCGGGCAGGTGGGACCCAAGACCAGAGCCCCTGCCCCATCCTCCAGGCTCCTTGGAAGCCCCTCAGCCCCCAGCAGACCCTATATGACCCTAGGGAGCCAGAAGAGACCTCCCCAGACAAGATGGAGCTCGACGTTCTCATCTCCCTTGTGAGTGGGGGTCAAACTCAGATTTAATATGATTTAGAAAAGTCAAGGACTGTGATGTGTGGGACGCAGCCCACAGAGTGTGGCTGGGAGTCGAGGATACGTGGCCTGCACTGAGCAACTGCCCAGCAAGTGTTCGCGGGCCCTGGTGTAGGTGCCTCACTCAGGGTCCTGTCCTGGCCCCTCCGTGTCCCTCTCATCCCAGCCCGTGTCCTATAGATTGGGGAAGCTCATCCCACTGCCTTCCCAGGCCGCCAGCCGTTCTGACGCCTGTTTTTGCCCTGAAGTTGGGGAATACCTTTTCCTGAAATGCCCACCCACCTCTTCCTGCAGCGCCCCTCGTGTGACTGAAGGGCTCTGTGTGCTGGGTCGGCCCAGAGGCTGGAGAACAGGGGCCCTGTTGTCTGTCCTGAACCTGCTGGCATCAGAGAGGCCAGAGAGACAATAGCAGTCACACACTGTCCAAGTGGGAAGGGCCTTCAGTGATAAGGCCCAGCATCCCGGAGGCCAGGTAACAGCAGTGACGATGACGTCACCCACAGAGGACGTTGTCTGAGCACCTTCCATGTGCCGGGAGCCCTTCTCTCTCATTTCATCTTCACTGCAGCTGTCCAAGGTGGGGACATGATTCTCTCCATTTATAGAGAAGGAAACTGAGGCCCACAGAGGGGAAGCCACATCCCAGGGTCAACCAGGCATTGAGGGGCCAGGCCAGAACTCCAAGCCTGCCTCCAGAGTCACGCTGTTCAGAGCCCTCGACCCCCGACACCGCCAAGATCAACACAACGTGCATCCCCCGCCAACGAGGTTGTCCCACCATACGTGGTCTTGAGGCCAACACAGAGGGCACCACAGGCTTTCTTATTCCTGAAGCCCAGGGAGGTGGCCGAGACCCTGGACATTATCCACATGTGGTCTGATGTGGCCCACACAGAGCTCAGACATGGCTCCGACTGGCTCAGAGGGGCCTGAATGACCCAGATGTGGCTTGGATGTCCAGTCCCCAAGCCTGCTGGGGGCAAAAAGACTCCTGAGCTGGGACAAGGATGCACTCCAGACTACAGGAGTCACAGGCAAGTGTTTATTTTCCGCAGAGGGGCAGTCTACAGAGTTGGCTCCCACACTCCCACTGGGACCCAGCCCGCCCTGGATGGCCACCGTCCAAGTCTTCACTGGGAGAGAGGAGAGTGGTCCGGGGTTCTACGAGGAGGCTGGGGTGACCACGAGGGCATCCTGGAATCGGAGGAGAGAAGTCATTTGGGGATTTTTCCTCCTGCCTTATGGTTTATGCCCGTTGGTCTTCCACAAGGTGACCGCCGGCACTGGGGGTCATGATCCTGAACTCCCGCACACAGAACTCTGGGAAGGGTCAGAGGAGCAGGGTCTGCGCGTGAGCAGTGACACTCTGCCCGGGTCGGGGCACAGGCAGAGCGCCTGCACGCAGAGAGCGGGATTGTGCAGGGCTGTTGTCCCCAAGCCCGGCTGACCCCCAAACTCCTCGAGAAGTTGTGTAGAACGCAGACTCCTGGCGGATCCACTGGGACCCAGCAGCTAAAATGTTGACAACGCTCTGCCTCTTTTTTTTTTTGAAACTGAGTGTTATACAAGGAACTTAATCTATTAGATTTCCCCCACGTTTTATTATAATTTCCAAACATACAGTATAGCTGAAAGAATTTGCAGTGAACACTTGCATACCCACCGCCTAGATTCTATTAACTTTTTAAACCATGCTTGCCTTATCTCCTGTCTATCCATTTATTCAGCCCTTTGACTCAATTTTAAAATATCACATTATTTAAACTATAGAAAGGAAATCAATATGCTGATAGCCCAAAACAAATGAAGAGAGCAAAACAGGAAATTTGGAAACAGATCCAAAGAGTGAAATGATACCTTCCCAACACAAACTGCACGTAATGGATTTTGTTACGCAGGTTGATTTTAAAAAGAGGAAAGTTGCGAAATGCCCCCCAAGGAGAGCTACAAGAAATGAACCAAGCTCCAGCCATCCAGTTTTGTGGACGCCACTTGTCCATCCAACAGGAATCCAGTGCAGTACGAGTCTGAGATAAACTGCTTACGTTATAATGGGACTATTGTAATGTCATCCATTAGTGCATGACCTGTATTTTCGGACATCTGCTGGGTCTTATGGATGAGGAAACTGGGCTCAGAGAGGCCAAAGGACCAGCCTGAGGTCCATGGCTAGAGAGAGGCAAGGCTGGGATTTGAACCAGCCCTCTGGTCCCTGAGTCTAGACTCTCGGCCTCTGTACCATCCACAGTACCGTTCTCATTATTCTCCATCACAGCCAGCTGAATGGTGGACACGGTTTTTGAGGGTGGGCAGCTGATAATAAGTCAAATATTAATTTGCCTTTGAAGCTAGTTAACAAAACTTCCTACCCTCCCCCCAAATGTGACCCCATTGGGGGCATTTTTGAGACTTCCTTTCCTCTGTGGATTTCTCCAGAACTAAACAGCTCAGGGATTCAGTGGTACCAATCCACAGCTTTGGGAAAATCAGGACTAATGAGAGTTAAAGGTTTGGTCCCAAGTCCCCCTTGGCCTTGGGTTGGACACCTTGACCATGGAAGGGTGGGCAGTCACCTGTGGATTTTCGTACTTGTTGATGAATACAAACTCCAAGAGGGCTGGGGTTTCGTCTGTTTTGTTCGCTGCTGTGATCACTGCCTGGCACACAGTAGGTGCTTAGTAACTGCCTGCTGGCTGGCTGACTGAGATGGCCCATCTCACCGTCATTGGCTCTTGCAGAGGTTGGGGCTCAAAGCAGGGGGTTCTCAGGACAGGTGCTAGGTGCCTGTCCCACTCTGCCACCTACTGGGGGTGTGACCTTGGAGATGGACTTGCCATCCTTGAGCCCCAGTTTGCCCATCTGTAAAATGGGGATTGTAACGGGATCTACCGCATAGGGTGGGTGTGAAGACTGTGCGAGATGCTGCCTATACCCCAGTGCCTGGTACAAAGTTACGGGCTGTTAATATTATTCATGATAATACTTGGGGGTAGGGGTGATGCAGCTACAGCTCCCCTCCCAGCAGCTGCCACGGAGAGTCATTTGCTCAGCAAGCATTTATTGAGCATCTACTGCATGCCAGGCCTTACTGAATGAATGAACAAATGAATGAATGAATGACAGGTAGGGTGGAAACAGCTGGAGGTGTATTTACCCCAGGCTAGGACAGTCGCACCCTTACACTTCCAGATGAGGAAGTGAGGCCCTGAGAGGAGAAAGGGACTTGCCCAAGGTCCCCCAGGAGTGATCAGTGGGGCGAGGATTGGAACACAGGCCCCACCTCCCTGCCCAGGTCTCTCCCAGCAACTCTGCCCTCCCTGGGGCAGGACATGGCTCTACTCACGTTGGTCAGAGAACATGAGGCTGCCTCGAATCCCAAGGCCTTCACCATTGACATTGAGATCCCGGAACTTAATTTGCCTGAAATAACAAATGTGGTCAGACACTGGTGGCCGGCGGTGGCATTGGGCAGCTGCGGGCAGGCTCACAGTTCCGAGAGGAGGTTTGGGACCTGGCACGCCTGATTCAGACCGTCCCTTCTGCCTCTGCTCACACATTCTCTGGCCCCAGCATCCCCCAGCCTCATCTCCCCACCCTTTGCCTCCAGCACTGGCTTCTGGCTGACTCCTCACATCCTCTCACACTTCTGCTCCAGAGCCGTCAGGAGCTCCCATTATCCACAGCAGAGGGATCTATGTTTTGACATTTCCCACTCAAATCAAATAAAGAAATGAAAAAGGCAGGGTTGGCCTAGGTTCCCAGTTCTCCCCATCCCCATGACCGGGGGCTTGATGAGAGTAATCCCACCTTTTCTCTTGGCTTCTACCCTAGTGACACAGATAACAATGTCAACATCAGCTGTGGCTAAGAAACATTGAGCACCGACTGCCTGGCACCCCTTTCTGCTCCCTGCAAAATCATCTTCTTTATGCCTCTGAGGAAGGTACTCTTATTTCTCATTTTACAGATGGAGCAAGTGAGGCTCAGGATGACAAGGCAGCTTGTCTAAGGCCAGGCAGCCAGCAGGAGGGGCGTCAGGACTTGAACCCAGGCCTGCCTGAGGCACGTGGAATGTGCCCTGGTTGGCTGTTGACACTCTGTCTTCTCCTACTGTTGGCCTGTGAGGCCAGGCATTGCCTGATGCATCGTGGCATGCCTGGGCTCTGCCATGAGTAAAGGAGTGGGGCTGGGGAGTTGGAGATGGGAGAGGTCATTTCCAGCTGGATGACTGGGAAGGCTTCCTGGAGGAGACGGGATTTGAACCAGGCTCTGAGGCTGGACAGAAATGAATGCGAGGGACCCCACATGGAGAGGAGGGCAGCAGAAGGAAAGCATTGCCCGAGAAGCCCTGGGGAGCATGTGGTGGGACAGTAAAGGACGCACCATTTTCATTCGGCAGCATGGCAGAGGTGAGCATCTCAGCGGTGATGTCTTTCAGAAGTTCAGGCTGTGAGAGAAAGAGCACCATCACCCTGACTGAATCTGGAGTCTTCCCAGCCATTCCATATCGAGGGCAGCCGGGGGAGATGCTGGGACCCAGATCCCCTGCTGGTCAGAGCTGCGAGGGCTCCCAGGGGACTGGAGAGGCTGGGGGTGGCACAAACTCAGCAGGCCCTGGGCCTGGGGGTGGGGGATTGGGGCACATTAGAGAGATGCCCCCACTGTCCCACACTCAGGGGCTCCATGGCTCTGCTCTGTTCTGTTCCACTGCTCTGTTAGGCTCTCAGTGAATGCCTGAGCCAGGAGGCTGGACTTTGTGGCTGATAATGGGGAAGCCAGCAAGCCCATCACGGGGCTGCCTGTGGGGGCCTCGTTCAAAGCAGATCCTGAGCAATATATCTTTTTGAAATGGCCCATCCTGGGCTATCCTCCGTGTCTCCAGGGACCGTCTGTTAATACTCACGTTGAACAGGCCAATGCCGGAGTTCATCAGGTGGATTCGATCGGTGCTGCAACAGAAGACGCCTGTGAGAATGGCCCCTCAGAGTCCATTCGTTTATTCACTTCACAACTATGTATCAGGAACCTACCCCAGGCATGGTGCAGGCTCTGGAAATATGGCCGTGGACCAAATAAAATCCTTGCCTCATGGAGCTTACATTGTAGTGGGGTGGCAGGGCAAAGAGAGGAAACAAATAGTGGCTAAAAGAACAGAAAAATCACCCCCGGGAGTGAGGACCAAGGTGAACTGGGGAGCTCAGGCTCCTTCTAAGGGGCACCTTGTTCCCAGTTCAGCTGTTTGCTGCCAGGTAGGAATGCAGACCCACGGTGGCTAGATATTCTGATTTTTATAAGTTGATAACTAGCTTATATTTAAAAAAACCTAACCCTATGCGGGCTGATCAAAACATATCTGTGGGCTCGACTGGTCCCAGGAGGCTCCAGTTCGCAGCCCCTGAACTCCCTCTGGGGTGGCAGGGGGACAGTGGGGCAGGGGAGAAGGTGGGCAGGCAGCTGGAGCCTGCGCTGCTGGCCTGGGCTCCATGGGGCTCAGCGTCTGAGCATGGCTGTAGCTGCCTCTGTCTTGGAGGCATCCAGAATGGGCGCCCAAGTCCAAGAAGATGGTGCTGGGCAGGCCGTTCCCATGGTCGGGGTCAGCCTGCCCCATGGCTGCTGCAAGGCCACCTCCCTTTCCTTCCCTTTCTCTCATTCAGTGCCCAACAGCAGGACAGTCCAGGAGGGGCCGCCTCCCTGCGCATCCTGGAGCAACTTTCCCTGGAGGCCCACAAGCCAGAGGCTGGAAGCACTGGGCATTTAAAGAACCTGATGGTCATGAGGCGAGACTCGTTCTCATCCCCAGAATCTTCATAATGATTCACCTGTTTACCTGATTTGATTAAGGTTGAGCATAAGTCGGTCACCTTTGGTGTAAAACCATGCTTCCGAGCTGGCTTCCTGCAACAAGAGAAGCCCAGGCCCCGTTTCTTTTAGGAATATGCAGCAGGTGTGGGGTGCAGGGTTCTGCAAGGAGGCTCTGGGGTCAAGCTGGCACGTCTGAATCTCAGCTACTGGCTCTGTGCCCTTGGGAAAGGGCTGGACCTCTCTGGGCCTCACTCTCCTCATCTGTTAAATGGGACAGTACCTCCACCCTCTCCCCATTGACAGATGACCGCATAGGACTGTTGTGAGGAACGAGGATGAAGATGATGACGACAGCAGGCAATATGCATGGAGCCCTCACTGTGTGTCGGGCAGGGTTTTAAGAGCTTTATATGGTCATCTCCTTTGATCCTCACAACCTATGCAGAGGCTCCTATTATTACCCCATTGTAGAGGTGGGGAAACTGAGGGACAAAGATCAGTAAGCCTCTAGTAAATGTTAACCATTATTATCATGGGAAAGGTCAGAAGCTAAGCCAGGTCTCAAATGCGGGTGCCAAAGATAGACATCAACTTGACCTCGGGCTGCGGTGAGCCTGAGGGCAGAGGGCCAGGCTCCAGCTCCAGGCCAGCTGCACGCAGAGAACAAACTTCTGCAGGTTGCCCTGGGTGGCCTTTTGAAAAGTGCCTGCCGGTGGCCACAGAAGGGCCAGGTCACCAGGGAGTGGGGCTGGCCCGGCAGTCCACTCCCACTGCTGGTCCAGCGATAGGAGTATCCTTCAAAGCAGGAAGCCAGGGCATCGAGCATCCTGTAGTCTTGGTGAGTGGCACCCCTGAAATTGTGTGTGGACAACCCGCACAGCTGTACATGGTAACCCTGCTGTAAGGAGAGTGTCAACATGAGCCTCCTTCTGCCCACCAGGTGCCACCCAGACTCCTTGGTTAGGCACAGTTCTGGCACCCAGCCATGAACCCTGCCTCGTCTCTCTCTCCCCTTCGCTCTCAGTAGTGGATACAGTGGGTGCCCCGCTCAGACCCCCTCCATAGGACGGGGCATCCATTGCTCAGCTGCTGAGTGCTGCTGCTAACAGCTCACTGCTGTCCCTTCCCTGGAGAGCGGCCCTCACTACATGGAGCTGCCCTGCTGGGAGGTCAAGTTCCTCCTACCCCGGGGCTGTTGGTGGCCAATGACTGACTCAGAAGGTGGGTACACAAGGCCCAGCTAATAAGTCACAGGGTCAGAGTCGGGCCCCCAAAGCTCCTGATTCTTGGTTGAGAGCTCCCCCACTCCCTCTCTGCTGGGTGACAAGAGTGCTGGAAACGTTTAGCAAAGCAAGAGGGCTGGAGAGGAGTAGTGGACAGGAGGCTCCCCAGGATGCTCCCGACGTCTCAGACGACTGAACTCACAATGCCCAGGGTGAAGAAGGGGCGGCGGACTTCACTGGTGGCAAACACTTCCAGCACAATCAACTGGACCACCTTGGCTCTGCCCTGGTCCAGAAGGAGCTCTGGGGTCTCCTGAGTTACGATCTTCACGATCTGTGTGGGTCCAAGCTGATCTGCAGCCTGGAAGGACATCACACCCATCTGTGGCCTCCCACATGCCTCACCGTGGCTCACAGGCCCCGGGGGGCCCGACCTGCGCCCACCTTCCTGGGCTTCCTGCTACTTCTCTGCTCTCCAGCCAGACTGTCCTTCTCTCAGATCCTGGAAGGGATTGTTGCTGCCCTCTCTGTCTGGAATACCCTTCCCTCCAGGGAGGCCCTCTCTAGTCTTCGAGACTGTGTCAGGCGCCCCAGTAACGCTCTCATAACCCCTAGAAGCTGCCCTGTTTTCACCACACTTGCAACCGAACTATTATCTGTCCGATTATTTGATTCGGGTCAAACTGTTCTGTTAGACTGAAATCTCCGTGAGGACAGGGACTTAGTCTGTCAAAGTCACCAGTACTGGAAGGAAGGAGGGTGGACCTACACATATTTTATTCCCCAGAGGCCAGTGGACAGACCCCAGCAAACACCCATCAAGCTGCAGATGGGAACAGACCTACCGTTTCACTGATCACCTTCATGCTCGACTTTAGCCGGAGGGCCAGCTCAGGAAGCTGCGGATGAGAGGAGGCCAGAGCAGGTCAGCGGGCAGAGAGGCGAGACACACCTCCAGCAGCCCCACTGCTGGGAGCCCTGGAAAAGCTGGGTGGGCCTGGTGGTCCAGGCCACCTGTCTGTCACTGGTGGAAAACAGCCCTGTGTCAGCTGCTGTGGGGCATGGGGTCCCCGCTGGCCTGGACTTTCACTGTGGGTTGGTGGTGGTTGGGGTCTGTGGGCAGCTCTCTGCTCACAGAGGACATAGAGAAGTGACCCAGATCTTACTGTGCTCATGAAGGTGGTTGCTGGTGACCACTCCTCCTTTCTCATCACCCCAGCCCCCTACCCTGACTTCTAATCCTCAAGAGCTTGGTCACCTGTTGTCTATCAGTTGACCTGAAGTCCTGATGCCCTCACATAACTTTGGGCCAACCCTTCCCCCTCTGGGCCTCAGTTTCCTCATCAGTCACCCTGGAGGAGTGGCACACTCTGGTTGACATGAGGTACTGCCTGCTGTGCTGTGTTGATAAGGATTCTAAGGCTGTGCTGGCATCTAGGCTCCGTGGAAAGGAGGGCCCTGATCTATTAGCGATTTCTGCCGTGGGCCCCATAGTGAAGGGCAGGGGCACAACTGCCATGCCTGGACCACTCAGTATCTGACGCCTTTGGCTTGACAGGACTGTACTTGGTAGAGAAAGCAGGTGTATCAGGTTCCAGGGGGCAGAACTGGGATGGGGGATGGATGTCCCCAGGGAAATTTTCAGCTTTAGATGTCTATGTCAGAGGCAAGGTCTGTTAGAGGAGGGGGTGAGCTCTCCATTACTGGAGGTGTTTAAACTGAGCCTGACAGGGGATTCCTGCTCAGGGGCTTAGGGGGTTCCTGTGCCCTGACTGATTCAGGATATTCCCATGATACAGCAGAGGTGGCCCCATCCTCTGTCCATGCTGAGGCTTACCACATAGTCCAACAGGACCATGAGTTCTTCCGGAGGGACCAAGGCAGCGACTGCAGCATTCACCACATCCTGCCTTATGGTGAGGCTGAAAGGTTCGCCTTCCAGGGTGGGCATCGTCAGGGAGACTGCAGACTCATTGAACCACTTGGTCACTTTTCCCTGTGAGTCCGACAACTTGGCCTAAGGAGACACAGAGCAGAGAGTTGGCTGGGAACTTTAACTCCACAACTTACCCAGTAACAACCTAGAAGGAAAAGACACCATTCAGTCTGTTTCCCTTTTTGCGTTTGCTGCCAGGAAGCTTAGCCTGGAATTCAACGCCTTGCCATAGGTGATGAGTTATCTCAGGTGCCAAGCAACATCTACTCCACCTGACCCCTCAGATAACCTCTGACTTTTTTAAGCCTAGATGTCTTATTTGGCATTTAGATTTCAACTTAGATACCGCACAAACCCTTTGGATGAAGGGAAAACTCAAACTTGCAACAAAATGGATGGAAGTGTTTGATGCTGCAGTTTTCCAAGGGGTCCACGGAAGCTGGTCTGGGATTCTCGCTGCCCAGGTTGGCCTGGTCCCTCAGGGAGGCCAGCTCCAGTGAGGGTGCAGCCCCACAGTTTGCAGGGAGCTGAGTTACCAGGCTCCCGTGCAGTCTCATTTCATCCTCTCCTTGGTCACTATTATTATCTACATTTTACAGATGAGGAAACTGAGGCTCAGAAAGGTGACGAAAGTTGCCCAAAGCCACACAGCCAGGGAGCTGTGGAGCTGGGAGAGAACTTAGGTCTGCGTGATCCACAATGTCTTGAGTGATCTGTCTCGATCCTGGGCTCTTGGTTCAAGGTGACCAGATATTTGGGGATTGGCAAGGGGCTCGCCCAGGAGAAAGACCAAGAGCCCAGAGCACACACTCCGGCCCCTGCCTGGGAAAATCAGGGTGGGGGACAGATCATCGGGGTCGAGATCTGTGTGTGGCCCTTGGATTCCACCTGCCGCTTCCTCCGTCAGAATGGTTTACACGGCACACGTTCAGCCTGTGAGATTTTCTAAATCAGCCTGTGTGTCCTTACTGTGAGTGGCGTTTTCGCCCCTGAAACAGACCCATGGCGTCTGACCCTTGGCGCTCAGAGAAGGGCAGTGAGGTCCCCACTTTACCCTCGAGGTCCCATGACACTCACCTGCAGGTGGAGCTGGATGACATCATGCTTGATGGCAGGAGACAGAAGGTCAAACTGCAAGTGGCCAGAGCTGAGGGAAACGGGCACTGCTCGGGACAGGAGAAAGTTCCATTAGGGCAGAGGGCACTGTCAGACAGGGCTGTTTGGGGGCTGCTTTCGACTGGGCTGCATCATTGTCCCGGGGGTGGGGGGTAAGTAGGGAGACGCAGGGGGAATGATGACACTGATGATGATCACGATGACATTCATGGAGCAGACGTGGAGTGCCAGGTACCGGGCTGAAGCTCTACACGTGTTAGCTCGTAACCCTCACAGTAACCTCAGGAAGTGGGTCTCATCATTACCCCCATTTCACAGATGCGGAAACCGAGGCTCAGGAAAGTGAAATGACTTGCTCCACGTCACACTGTGAAAGGATCTCAACCTCGTCGGTCCTACGCCGAAGTCATGGTTTGGAACAAACTGACCTGTTGCTTATAACTCTCCTCCTCCCCCATCAGACTGATTTGCACCCCAACCCGGGCGGGGTCTGGGTCTGTCCATCACATCCCTTGCGGTGGCCTTGGCATTCCCTCCTCAGGCTCCAGGTGGCGGCAGCATCTCATCTGCCCGGCTGTTCTGCGGGGAACCCAGAAGTCCACTGAGGGGCCCATGGCCCCCAACACCTCCTCTCCCTCCCCAGAACTCCAGCCCTGCCCCTGGGGGACAGAGGAGCCAGATAGACTTCCGTTTGACCCCAGTGGCCTTGGCTAGTCTCTTCTCGCCCCTGAAACTGTTTCCTCATCTTACAATGGGGGTAAAATAATAAAACCCGCCTCAGGTTGTGCAGGACTGGTGCCCAGTAAAGCGGCTCAGATCGGAATGACACCAGACTTGGAACTAAAAGAGTTGAGTTTAAGCTTTCTCCTGTCACTAATTTCCTCTGTGAACCTGGACAAATGACTTAATTTCCCTGAGCCTCCATTTCCTTCTCTGTGACGTGGGTCGTGATCACGAGCTCTTGGAGCTGTCTGCAGAGTCAGCCAGTGTCCATGAGATACCCAGCCCAGCGGGGCTCCGCGGGGGCTCCATGCATATCGATTCTGTCTCCTCTGCCCCTCCTCTCCGTCGCCCTTTACATGAGCTTCTTCAGATCCCAAGAGGAGACGGTAGAATTGTCTTCTTCCCACCAATTCTCTCTGAGGAGTCCGAGCACGGCAGAATTCCGAGGTGGGGGCAGAAGCCTGCGTCGTCCCATCTCTGCTACTCTTGGGGATGGAGAAGTGACCTCCTTCCTGAGCACACATCTTGTCTCCTCCCTGGTTCCTTCTACAGTGCTGGCTGTATCATTCACTCATTCACTCATTCATTCATTCATCCACTCAGCACACACTTGTAAGCACTTCTCCATGCCCGGCAGAGCACCTGCTGTGTGCCTGGAACTTTCCCGTAATCTTTTCATCCTCGCTAACAATCTTGTGAGGTAGAGAGTTTAGGCCCATTTTATGGATGAGGGAACTGAGGATAAGGAAGTGGAGCTGGCTTTCCCAAAGTCACGGAGCGCGTCCATGGCAGAGTTTGCATTTGAGCTTGGGTTCAGCTGCTGCCCCCGCTGGCTCATATAGAAACCTGCACATAGTAGGCGCTCATGAAGCCACAGTCGTGAATTCCCGTCTGCTCCTCCAACCTGCTGCTCAGGCCTGCCTGGGGAGGCCCGCCCTGGGCAGAGGCAGGGCCGGGGGGCCGGCTCAGCAGCAACGTAAAAGAGACGGGAGAGAGTGGTGCACTCACCCCTCACCAGGCGCAGGAGGTCCTCACGCATGTCCTCAAAGGCTGCCTCGATCACGGGACACAGCTGCAACAGCACAAACGCAGGGCCTCCATCAGCAAGGGGCCAGAACACAGCCCCACAGTGACCCGTGCCCAGCCCACCAGGCCTGAGTCCCGCCATTGTGCCCATGGCCAGCCAAGTTTTCATCCTTGGGGTTGAGGAGTCAGTGGTTCATCCCCCAGAGCCATCCCTGCTGCTCAGAGCCCACCCTGGCCCCCAGTGTCACCTGGGACTTTTTGCAATGGTTTGTCCCTTGCCCTATGTCCAGGGTGTACCCGGCTCGCCAGCTGCCCTTGACATCAGACTCCTTGTCTTGTTCATGAGATCCCGTGTTTTCCGTGAGAGGAAAATGGAGAATTCATTCCTTCATTCACTTACTCATTCAACAAATCGTTGCTGAGTTCTTTCTGCATGTTAGACTCTAGCACAGAAGCCAGCAAGACACACCCAGCCAGACTCACGGACTACCTCTTTGTGCCCATTGAGGGTTTCGAGCCCCAACACGTCCCTTTGCCCACTGAACTCTTCTCCCCTCAAAACTGCCAGCGGTTCTCAGCAGGGGAGGGTTTTGCTCCCCAGAAGACAGTTGGAAGTTTCTGGAGACAGAACTAAAAGTTGTCACAACTGGAGGGAGAGGGTGTGTTACTGGCATCTGGTGGGGAGAGGCCAGGGATGCTGCTAAACATCCCACAACGCACAGGACAGCACCCCCCAACAAAGAATTATCCCGCCCAAATGTCAGCAGTGCCGAGGGTGAGAAACGCTGGCCTAACCTAACTCTGGTCGCACCTGTTCTGCTTAAGGAGGGCTTGCGCATTTGACTCACTTGCCCTTGGGGCCCAAGGGCCTCGTCCTCTGGTCTAGGCAGCCCATTTTCCAGGGCAGTGCTCTGAGACTTTGTCATTTTGTCTTGGGTACAATTTCCCTAGTGGAAGAACTTACTCTCAGGAAAGGACAATGCCCTTTGAGAAATGTTAACTTTTTCTCTGAGAACCCGTTCCCTGCTCCAGGCTGCTCTGCCACCCAGAACCCAGGGAGGGTGGAGGAGTTGGGCTCAGAGGCTCCCCGCATCCACTGCTGAGGGACCGCCTGTTCCCCGGGGGAAAGTCGTCCCTGGCCATCTCAGCACCTTCTCCCACAATTCCCCGTCCCTCACTTGCACCAGCGGGTCTCAGCTCTCCTGCACATCAGGATCTCCAGGGAGCTAGAACCCTGCGGGACACTAGGGCCTCACCCAGACCACTTACATAGGCGTCTCTGGGGTGTAGCCCAGATATCTGCATTTTTAAAAGCCTTCCCAGGAGGTTCTGATGTGCACCTGGAGTTGGGACCCACATAATTGCACTGAAAGGGGCTTCAGCATTTTCTAGATGGGCTCCTGCCAGATTTAAACATGGGGCGCCTGTTCCCTTCATGCCAGATGAAATATTCATATGACCGTCATATCAAATCCAGTGAATCATGCTGGGAAACCATGATCATTAACGGAATGCCAGTTTTCTCATGTTGTTCAATATATTTGGCTTTTCACCCTTGAAAACAGATATTAGGCAAAGAACATTTTATAATCCCAAGTTCTTGCCATCTTTTCTAGTAGGAAATACATTTTTAGCTATTAAAGTATGATGCCAGTTAAACTATAATTTTGCTGGAGGCTGGGAAAAAATTTCCTGCTGGGCCCTACTTTAAGAATCTCCCACCGTTAAATAGAAAAAGTGATTTGTTAAAAGGGAAAATACCTCACATAACAGAAGTCCAATTTTACAAAGTTACTTACTTTCAGATGCTATTATAAAGGCTCTCTAGAATGGCTTAGTAACGTATTAAACATGCTACAGTTATGACAATATTATGACTGTCGTACAATGGCATAGAAACTAGATATGACTTAAGGAATACCCAATAGTATTGATCCCAAGTGCAGCCACGTAAAAGTCTGCGTGCTTGTGGATGAGGATCGGAAGGCAAAATGCAAAAGGGAAAATAGCAGCCAAGTTACAGTGGAAGAATTCCACGTACTTTCCCCCCAAAGTTGTTTTAGTTATCACATTGTCTTTTCAATTCAAAATAGTCTTAGTGTAATAAACTTATCAATTATCTGAGAAGGTGTTTTGAACCCCAGGAGGCCCACTGCTGTGACTGCATCTTGGAATTTACAGTGGGAATCAATGGTCAAAGTGGGTGAATCCAACTTAAAGAGTTTTAGTTCACCTGTGACATAGAAGGGCCATGTGAAGTGAGACTGACTTGTGTTTACTGACTCAGAAAAATAAACCCAGCAGGACTTGGTGGGCGACAGACCCCTGAAGACCACAGATTGGTGCGAGACACTGACTGGTATGCTCAAACCAGCTTGTACCAGTTTGCAAGGGCCAATGGCTACCTTTTGGGGAATTTCTGAGCTGGGTGCTAAATCCAGACATTACTAAAAATTAAATTATGTAAACTTACAACTAAATTAATTATGCTAAAAGTAGAGTTAATGAAAACTCAAAACTTATTCGTTCCTAATTTTTGTTACATTTTCCTATTATCTATTGCTCTTGAGGATATTTATGTCTATCGCATCTGTATGGTGGAAATACCATAAAGTAGCGTGCTGCTACGCACTTCTTCCCAACTCTGCTCAATGGCATCATGCTAGTAGCTTGAACTGGCCGTGGAGGTTTATACCAGAGAAATCCTCAAATGCTACCATCAGGGCTCCCTGCCCTCCAGAGTCAGCTGTTAACAATTTGTCAGCACATCACTGATCAAGGTCTCCTGGTGGACTTCTGGCAGCTCTGTTAGCTCGACCTCAATGATCCATTGCTGAAAGAATGATCCAGGCGCAGAAGTCCCCCCTCCAGGAGACACAGGTCCCTAAGCACCAGCTTGCAGTTCCACCCCAGCCCCGCAGGGGGAGCAATCTTTGCGGGCCAGAGGGGCCCTGACTCCACTCACCTGGCTTTTCACCAGCGTGGGCAGGGTTGGCAGCAGGAAGCTCATGACCTTGTCGGCTAAGGAGTTGACCAGGAAGGAGAAGCTTCCGGAGGGGAGAAGGGGAGAGAGATTAGGAAGGGTCAGAGATGGTCACCTCTCCCCCGTTTCACAGAAGGGGAGACAGAGTCCAGGGCAGGAAGGAACCTGCCCAAGGTCACACGACCTGTCAGAGACGGGCTGGGAGTAGAGTCTACACCCTGGGCCAGGTGTAGACGGTGGCAGCGTTCTCAGGGAGCAGGGGCTGGGCGTTGTCTCTAGAAGTTTGTGCCGCACACTGGGATGCTGGCAGCGGTGTTCTCCCCATGCTCCTGCTAAGGAGGAGGGGAAAGCACCTGCCGTGTGCCCCGCCTGTGCTGAGTGCTTCACGGCTGTGGCCTGATCTGATCCTCTGCCTCTGCTCTGGACGGGGAGGCACAGGGAGGCGGCTTGCCCAGCGTCAACCAGACAGGACATGAAGGAGATGCGTCTGCCTGACCCCTAGGCATGTTTTTTCCCGTGGCCCCACCCAAGCTGCCCTGCGGTGCTTTGAGGGGCCCTAGGAAGCCCCTCTCCACGTCCTCTCCACGTTTAAATGTTTGCCCCACTTCCCCGCATGATGCCTGAAGTCCCACCATTATGACTTTCATCCTTGATGTCTTGAACTTTCTTTGGCATCACACATTCCCTGGAAGGAGCCCCAGATCAAGAGTCGGGAGGCCCTTTCTTTCTCTAGGCCTCAGTGTTCTCCATCTGTAAAATGGGTATGGCCACCACCTGGCTTCCCTCCCAGGCGTGGAGGGAGCCGGGCGGGAGGTGCCGGCACTCACCGACGGAGCAGGCTGAGGCGCAGGCTCCCCGGACTGTTGGAGCAGTTGCGGAGGACGAGAGTGCCGCCCCTCTCGCTGGTCTCCACTCGGATGATGGCCTGGGCCTCCGTCTCCATGTGCATCTCCACAATACTCTTGACCAGGGGCCTGGGGGTGGAGGTGCCCGATGCCGTGAGCACCATCCCAGCGCCAGGCTGGAGCAAAGCTGGTGTCCATCTCTGTCTTCCAGCTCTCTCACCGTCCTTCTCAAGCTCCTTTGCTGGGTTCTCCTCATCTCCCCAATTTTTTTTATCCCAGGCTGTTTTTCACTCTTCTCCTGGTTTAAATCCTCTGCATTTTCCAACAGATTCCAAACTTATACCCTACTCCTTACTCAGGCGTCTCAAATTTAACGTGTACAAAACGGAACCGCGATCCTTCCCAAACGGCTCCTCTCACGGCCTTCCCCATCTCGGTAGCTGGCCACTCCGTCCTGCCAGCTGCACAGGCAAAAGCCTTGGCGTCAGCCTTGGCTCCCCAGTCTTTCTCTCTCTCCCCCCTCATTCAATCATCTTGAATCCTGTTGTCTTTACCTACCTCCAAACCAGAATCTGACCACTTCTCACCACCTTCCTGCCCCCAAACCCTGGGCCGACCTGTCACTGTCTCCCCCTGAATTATTGTGGATTCTTTAAAAATCTTACATCACATCATGTCTTTCCTCTGCTGAAAACCCTCCATGGCTCCCATCCTACTTGGTAAAACCACTCCTCACCTCGGCCCCCAAGGCCCTGTAAGATTTGGCCCTGGCTGCCTGCTGGCCTCACCTCCCACCTCTCTCCCCCTCCCCCCTGCTTTGCCATTCTTTGAAAAATACAAGCTCATTCTTGCCTCAAGGCCTTTGCACTTGCTCTTCCCTCTGCTTGGAACTCTCTTTTCCAGATACCTCCATGGAGGAAAGGGAGGAATGAGTGGATGAACCTACCAGGCCGACTGTGCCTGACCGAGGGGACACTCACGTGTTGAATCCAGCTACCATGTCCAGGGGGACCTTGACCACCAGCTCCTGGCCATCGGCTGAAGGTTGTATCTGCAGCTGGAGGATGTTGGCTGAGGTGACTTTCAGCCTGGATGGGATGCAGAGAGATGAGATTCACCCCTCACGCTCAATTATCACCCCCAAACCTGCTCTCCTCCATCTTTCCTGTCTGCCTGGTGCCCAGTCAGTAGCTGGACCCAAGTCCTGTCCACTGACTCCTCCCCAGCATGGTCTTTCCATCCCTCCCCTCCACTCCTGCTCACAGCACCCCTTGGCTCCCTCCACTCCACTTAGGAGAGGAATCCCTGCTCCTTGGGCTGACCTGTAAGACCCTCTGGGATCTGGCCCTGCTGACCTCTCAGTCCTCACCTTGGGGTTGGAGCTCCAGCCATCTGACCAACTCTCCCCCTCTCCCTTTGCCCAGGCTGGTCCCTCTGCCTGGAGCGCCATTGTCTTGTTGTCTCCTGGTGAGCATGGAGTCATTGGCTCACCTGTGACCTCCATCCACTAGGAAGTGTCACCTTATCTCTTCACCCTCCCACCCCAGGCGACCCTCATCTGGGGTCCCCCGTTAGGGTTCCTGTGTCAGTCTCTAATGGTTTGTTAACTCCTCTGGGAGCTTCTCAGGGAGGGACTTCGTTGCTCCGTTCCTCACGGTCAGGCACAGGGCTGACACTAGTTGATGCTTGTGGACTGATCGATTGAGCAGGCAAAGCGTGTCCTGGGCAGGGGTGTGGGGAAGGAGCCAGCTCCCAACGTGGTTCCGCTCCACCTACCAGATGATATACTTCATGAGGAAGGTCACCAGGCTGCCTAGAATGGGGTTGCCCCCGGCCGGCTTCTCCCGCATGGTGCTGAGCAGCGGCAGCCGCCAGAGGATGTCGACAGCATCGTGGTCCTCCAGCTTCTGTGTCAGCTCTGGAGGCAGAGCCCAGGGATTAGGGCCCAGCAGGTGGGGCAGGAAGGATGGCTTGGCAGGGGCTCAGGCTGGGAGGGGGCATCACTCAGGGCTACTCAGACTTGGGCAGAAGGCGAGGGTATGGATGGCTCCATCCTGACCATCTCCACTGTGTACCTGTGGCCTCTAGGATGATGGCCCAGATGGGTCATTTTCACGTGAGGACTGAGGCTGGGGCACTGGGGGGACCGTTCATGCCCCTGAGCATTGCAAGCTTCGGGCGGGCTCATTGGCCGGTACACCCAGGACACGGACCTGCATCCCTCCCACCTGCCAGCGGCAAACACTTCCGGAGTCAAGAGGTGGAGGATCCATGAAGCCCTTTTGGGGACCGTTTTGCCACCAAAACACGCTTGCTAACAATACTCTGCATCCACATCCTATGGGCCCGTTGGCCAAAGAGCCTCAGGTGCTGAGCAGAGAGATGTCGAAATAAGAGCCCTGGGGTCTGATCCCTTCGGGGCTTTTCCCCTGGCAGCCAGACCCCATTTGGCTTGTGCGCAAAGCAGGTCAGAAGCCTGGAGAGGTGATGCTCCGAAACAGCCTTCAGCCACTGACTGATGGGAACTGGTCATAAACACCCAGCTCTCCGAGCTCTCGGGCAGGATGACTCAGATGTGTGTGCCCCGCTGTGCCCAGAGTCCCTGTGTGTTTTTACTTCTCAGCAACAAAGCCACACTTTTTGCCTGCCTTGTGACAATGACACTGGGCCCTGTCAATAGTCCTCCTTGGCCAGCTGGCACAGTGTTAAGCTGTGTCACTAGAGGCTCTGGAAGGACAGGAAGGAGGAAGGAGCTTGCCCTCCTGGCCCTGGGTGCTCCTGTCCCCAGGCTGCTGTGGTGTCACTGCCCAGGGCTGCGTGCTCTGCAGCTCTCCTGAGGGCAGCTTGTGACTCCTGCGGGCACCCAGCTCCCCCAGGCAGCTTCACAGAGAGCTTCCCAGGGAGCCGACGGCAGCCCCTTTCCTCGGGGCAGCTTCCCAGAGAAGCCGGTCAGCGCCCTGGTAGGCAGTTTGCCCGCTAGCCTCAGCCCGCCCCCTGTGGGCCAGCTCTGACCTGGGACGGCTCAGGGCGTTTCTCCACCGTCAGTGGGCTTCAACCACACTCTCCCCCTGAGGCTGGGGAGGGTTCTGCCCTCCAGCTTTCTTCTGTCCTTGGATTAGACCCCATCCCCCATCCCTAGGGTATCCTTTGGACCCTTTTTTCCTTCTCAGCCAATTCCCCATTACTCCATCCCCTGCTCATAATTCTTTGTACAAACTTATATGCTGGGCTTACTGTGTGGGTCCTGCCTCCTGACGACCCCAACTCACTCATCGCCCAGACTTCCAGCTCCCGGTGGCACGTGTCTTGCTCTCACCTGGCTTGCTTCCCACTCTCCTGCAGGGTTTCCTGGAGTCACCTCCCAAGCCACCCCCTTGTCCACAGCTCCTCAATGCAGATTCTGCTGCTGGGGAAACCTAACCCACGGCTGCTCATCTCCAGGCTCCTTCTGCCTGAAGTTCCCTGTGCTTGTGATTCGCAGCATGGGCCCAGGGCACCCCTGCCTCTCTGCTCCCCGTCCCTGCTCAGGGATCCCTCCTCTGGGGGCAGCGCCTGTGTGGCCCTACAGGACCGGGCCCTGCCCCTGCCCATCCAGCCCAGGCCTGGCCCACTGCATGCAGAGGGCTGGTCTCTGAGTGCTTTACATGGACCTCCAGGGCCGACTGATTGTCATCCTCCTGGGGGACAACGTTCTGGAGCAGAGGTTCTCAACTGAGGCGATTCCATGCCCTAGGAGACATTTGACAACCTCTGGAGACATTTCTGGTGCTCACAACTGGGCAAAGAATGGTGCTAAACATCCTAGAAGGCACAGGACAGCCCCTGCCCACTGCAGAGCTATTTGACCCACAGGGTCAGAACCGCTGGGGTCAAGAAGCCCAGCCTTAGAGTTCACAAAAGCTTTTGTCACTTCCTATCCTATTGGACGATCCCAACAACCAGTGATGCAGCCCCTCTTATTTGTTTCCAGAGGAGGAAACCGAGGTTCAGGGAGTTGCCCAGGGCCACAGAGCTGGAGGGCGGCAGAGCTGCGCCTGAGCTGCAGACCACCAGAGTCCTAGCTGAGGGTCTGCGCTCCGGGACTGCTTGCACACTGGGTCCCCCTCTGAGGGGGTGTGCTGGCGGTGGGCTTAGAGGACAGCAGTAGGGGGACAGCTGCACTGTCGCACGCAGCGCCACACATCCCTTCTGCAGGCCACGGAAGCTCACAGTGACTGGGTTTGGAATCATGGAATTTAAGAAGGGATCTTGGAATTGTGGACTCTTGAGACCATAGACACCACCAACCTTTATAATTCATCCGCTGAGTCTCACTGTGGACCTGGGAACCCAGCTGTGCCTTGCATACCCCCAGTGATGGGGAACTCCCTCCCTCCTTTGGAGGGCTGCTCCACCTGCCCCTTGCCTTATGGTGCTGAGGACTGGGTGACCAAGACTTACTTCCTTCAATGACTTCTGGGCTGAGGCTGAGAACCGCAGCGGGGCTGAGGGTGGCTCGGACCAAGGTGGCTGCCAGCAAACCACAGAGGGCGAAGGTCCACGGACCGGCCATCTTCCTGGGGTCAGTAGTAGCAGGTGGCAGGCATCGGAACCTGGGGTGAGCACAGAGGGCCCTGTTGGACAGCACAGAGGCCAAGGGCAGGCCCACCACGCCTGGTGACGTGGGGCACGGAGTCCAGGAGAGGCTGTCTGTTGAAGTGGTTAGGAGAATGGGCTCTGGAGCCCAACTCTTTGGGTCTGTGTCCTGCCTCTGCTGCCAGGTGCTCTTTGTGTGGCCTTAGACAATCAGCTTAACCTCTCTGTGCCTCAGTTTTCTCATCTGGCAAGTGGGCATAATGAAGTAGTGCCCTTCGTCATGGCGTTTGGACGTAAACCCTCCCTGGCCCAACCTCGGCCAACCTCACCTCCTGCTTATTCCCCTCTTGCTCTCTGAAGTCCCCGTCATTCCGACCTGCCTGAAGTTTCCAGAACCCACCTGTTCCCTCCTGTGTCTGTGCCTTTGTGCCTGCTCTTCCTGCGTCCTGTAATGCTTTTCCCCTTCCTTATCTGCCTGCTGAACTCCTATTCGCCCTCAGGACTCTGCCCATGTGTCCCTTGTCTGAAAGCTCTCCCTCTCCTTCCGCCTGAGACCCTGGACGGCACTTGGAGAGATGTTGCCCTGGGCCGGGGGTGTGCCCAGGACAGGAAGTTTGGTGGCAGGAGGGATATGAGAATTCAGGTGTAGGACGGCTGTTTGCTTAATCTGCAATCCTAAGAGGCCTGAAGAGGGAGCAGGCGGCTGTCTGGAGGCAGGGAGAGAAAGGCAGAGAGAGGGAGAGGCCTGGGCATCTGCTGGGAGGGGAGCTGGGCTGTTCTGGCCCCTGGCTGCTCTGTCCCCTCCACAGGGCGGAGTGGCAGCAACTGCAACCTGGTCCTGAGCTCCCACCTTGCGCCCTGGCTCTGCCTCCAAGCCCCCATGGGAGCTCTGCCCTCTGTGGACTGTCCTGCTTGGGGGAGGGAAGATGCTGACTTGCTCGGCTCCCACGTGGTTCTTGTTGCTAAAGACGACGTGGTGTCCCGATGACACATGTCTCCGTGAGCTGGAGCAGTGGGGGCCCTGTGAGACACCTGCATAATGACTCCACATTGGCCTCCTGACCAGGCCTTGAACTCCAGAAGGGCGGGTGGGTCCACTTGCCGCCACTGTGTCGCCAGCTCCCGGCATGGGGCCTGGTACACAGTGGATGTTTGATAAACGAATGGTTGCTGAATGACTGAACGGCCTCCAGGAGCCCTGAAAAAGGGGGATCTGAGTCTGCTACATGGGGGAGGTCTGGGTCGTGGGGACCCTGTCAAGTCACAGGACCCCCATCCCTGAGTGTCAGGAGGCCTGAGGGTGCAGGAGAAACATCGTGGGCCTGGGAGTCAGACAGACTCGAGTGGAGGCCTCTACCACTTGCTGTGTGATCTCAGACAAGTAACTTACTCTCTCTGAGTCTCAGTTTCTCAGCTTTAAAATAAGGAGTAGTAATAACACTTACATCACAGGGCTGTTCGAGAATTAAGTGAGACAGTCCGTTTGTGGCCCAGCGATCCACAAGTGCTCAATGACTATCAGCTGGTATTACAATTATGGCAGCTCTTACTGCTGATGCTGGGCCAGAAGGAACCACCTTGCAGTCAAAGCTGGAGAAAGAACTGACGCCCGGCACTCGGCTCTTTTGTCCTGGGAGCCCCCGCCCCCCACTCCATAGTCTTTTTCTTTCAAGCACCATGACCCTCTTTTCCCTCCGTTACCTTCACCCACCACTCTGTCCTCTGCTCAGAGGTGCTCAGGGAACCAGGAGGACAGTGGCGTTCCCTCCTGTGGGAAGGCATCTCCTCCCCGAGTCCAAGCACCGTGCACACACCCACCACACGGGACCTCACTTTCTGGCCTTTGCTTATGCTGTTCCCTATGCATGGGATGCCTTTCTCTCTTCCTTTGTCCAGCCAACTCTTACTCAGCTTCTCAACCGATATGTCACTTCCTCCAGGAAACCTCCCCTGACTGCCCTTCACCACCATGACCCTGGGCTTTCCTTGAGCACAGCATGTGCCACATTCGCCCACATGGGGAGTTCCTCCAGGGCCATGACTGTCTGATGCTTGTCCCCAGAGTCACCCAATCACAGGGCTGGCGCAGGGCAGTTGGCCAGTGCAGAGTGGGATCTTGTCATCGAGATGAGGTCAGAGAAAGACTCATCTGGTCCGAGTCCTTCATTACCACCCTTTGGTCTTGTGGGCGAGGGAGCTGGGCACCTCTCTACCCGCCGGCTCTGACCCTCAAGAGGGTCGTAGTAGACCCAGGGACCTCACCCTGGGGCCAAGCCTCCCTCCTACCCCTGACGGGACCCCAGCAGGTGTCTCCAGCCCAGAACCTCCCTGGAGACTAGGCCTCAGCCCCTTCCCCGCACTTTCACCTGGACACGCTGGAGTCCTCGGCTGCTCCTCTCCCACCTGGACAGCGGGTCTGGAAGTCGTCTTATGTCCTGCACACGCTGACTGGGCAGCCACCCCCTGCACTTGGGCTGAGGTCTCCAAGGTAAATATTTGTGGCTTCCAATGAACCACAGCCCTGTCCGGAGGCAGCCTTGGGGCTCCAGCTTCCTGAGGTTGGAGAAAGGAGGGTCTGGCTGACTTGAGAGGTGGGCGGGGTGCAGGGCATGTGTCAGGGGAGCTGGACCAGACACGGTGAGGCCTGTACAAGGGGCTCCCTGCCTTCTGGACAGTCACTCCCAAGGGGTCAACGATGAGAACAGTAGCAGTGACGATGCGTTAACGCCTAGGATGTGGCAGGTGCTACCCCAGGCTTTACATCAGTCCTGTCGGTGGAGCCTCATTCTCACCAGGGTCAGCGCTGTTATCCCAGCTTTGCGAGAGGAACTAGCCTCACACAGTCAGCCAGCGGCAGAGCCAGGATTCAAACAAGACCTCTGACTTCAAAACCCATCTAGGGGTGACTCCACAGCTTGCTGGACACAGGGGGCTTCTGGGGACAGACTGGGTTCAAGTCCTTGCTCCACCATGTCCATGCTGTGTGACCTGGGGCACGTTCCCTAACCTCTCTGAGTCTCAGTTTTTCATCTGTGAAATGGGAATGATGGTTGCACCTACCTCCCGTGGTGCTGAGAGGAACATAGTGGATATGGCTTAGAGCATGGGTCTTGGCACAAAGTAAGTACTGGAAAACGTGAGCAGTTGTTGCTGTTAGTGCATATAATAGGACAAGCCTTTGTTGAGAGGTTATCATCATAGGTTAGTCCAAATGATTAACTTGGGGGAAGGCAAGAATTGCCTGTCCACCCCTTATTCCTAAATACATCCAAGGACTTAGGAATGCACATCTCCAGGAATTAATTCACTGAAGGGAATAGGTTTGAATCCCATTTTTGCCACTTCTTTGCTGTGTAACTGTGGGCAAGATAATTCACCTCTCTGGGCCTTCAGTGTCCTCATCTGTAAAATGGGGATAATAGTGCCCCCCAGCCCCAGGCTGCTGAGGTGCTCACAGCACTTAGCACAAGCTTTTCTTCGTTCATTCGGCAGCAACTAGCACCTGCTTTGCCTTTCCTGCGTCTTCAGGAATCCTGGTGACGATTTGTGGAGTGGATGAATAAGGAGGCAGGACCGTGATAAAGGGGGCAAATGAACAGCCCTGCAGGGGCCCTGTCACCCACTGCCCGGTGCAGGACTGGGCTCACTTAATCCGCACCCTCCCCAGAGGTTGGTCTGCAGCCCTGGGTTTACTGAGGGCACCTGCGGCTCAGAGAGTTGAGTGACTTGCTCCAGGTCCTGCAGCCAGGGGTGCCAGAGCTGGACTTGAGCCCACCTGTCTAGTCCTGACCACGTGCTCTTTACCACCATGCTGTCCTTCCCCTGCGACTCTGGGTTACTGTTGACGGTGGGATCCAAATGTGGCCTTTCGGCACAGTCTGGGGAATCGTCCTTGTAGCCCCACTCAGTCTAGAAGCCAGGACTGTGGTTCAGACCTGGGAGGGCCACTGCTGAATCCTGTCTCCATGTGCAGGGGGACAAGTGGGGGCAGTGAGTGCCACGAGGCCGCACAGTGTGTGGCGGGGCCCTGGCTGGTCTCTCCTTCCTGGAGTTGTCAAGGGACTAAGGCAAGAGCATCTGCCACTCTGCCGTGTTTGTGAATGCGCCAAAGGCCCGGAACACCGAAACACCGATGCTTCGGGGGCCAGGGAGGCCTCCAGGAGGGACCCTGCCAGTCCTCTGGGCACCTCTCCAGAGAGACGAACGTCCCCTCCTGGGCTCTCCAGCTGGCCGCGCCTGCCACCCGTGGACAATGCCTCTCTGTACGATGCCTCCGCCCAGCGCCAGGGCCTGGACCTGCATCAGCTCCTGCTTCCTCCCTCTCGGCCCCGGCACACTCGCCAGGGCAGCAAGCGTGACTGCGCCTCTGTGGCCCAGCAGACCGTGGAGCCGTGTCTCATGGGAGCCCTGCCCTCAATGCCGCTCGGCCCCTCAGGCTGCTCAGGGCCTCTGTGTCCTGGCCTCGCCCCTCTGGCTCCCAGGCCTTTGCCTTCACTCTGTCCTCCTCCTGGAGCACCTCATCTGCCCCCTGCAAACGCCATCTTCCTGTGAGGGCGGCAGGAGTGGGGAGGCGGCTGGAGTCCAGCAGATGTGGCACAGTCCCTGCTCTCATCTTGTCAGGTCTGCGGCTGTGGGACACCGCCTTCTCTCTGGAAGCTTCTCTGTCCTCAGTGGTAAAACGGGGCTGTTTTGAGCATCACATAAGATGATATGAAATGCTTGGAGCATCAGACAATTTAGTAAATGATAAATGCTACTATTATTATTGGAATAGTAGCATCCCTGACCTTCAAGGCCCAGTTCGGAGGAGCATCTGCAGAAAGCTGCCTGATTGCTGGCCCCCGGCCCTCCTATCTTCTTGCCCTCCTGGGAGCCCCCAAAGCGCTAACCACTTACTCTCTTGGGGCTCAGATCCCCTCTGTCTTGAGGGATATCCATTTTATCCTTCCATCCATCCATGCATGCATGCAATCATTGTTCATTCATTCATTACTCATTCTAGTCTCCTTTCCACCCTAGTCCCTTCTACCAAAATTCAATTTCCACCCAACAGCCCGAGTCAACTTTTAAAAACATTGCTCAGATCTTGTCATTCTTCTGCTTATTAAAACCCTCCAAAGGCCTCTGCAGCTCTTGCATGAAAATCCAGGCCCTACGAGGCCCTGCATGGTTGGCTGCTGTCCACCTCTCAGCCCTCATCTCTCACCGTTGTGCCCCACTCTGTTCTCATTCCTACCTCGGGGCCTTTGCATGTGCTGAGCCTTCCCCCAGGATTGCTCTTCTCCCTGCTCTTCCCCCGGCTGGCTCCACATTCACCAAGTCTCAGCTCCGTGTCCCTTCTCTGGAGAGGCCTTCCCTGGCCGCTCTGTCTAAAGCAGGGCTCTTCTTGCTCTTCTCTCGCTGCCCCCTGGTGCTGTCCTCACCAGCACTTACTCGAATCTGAATACTCGTGTCGTCCGAGGCACCACAATACCACAGATGCTGTACACCAAGAAGAGGGGCCAGACACGGTGCAAGCAGGTGGTCAAGAACTGATTGCAGAGCTCGTGGGTCCCTCATGTGGGGGCTCCTGACCCAGATCCAGGCAATGAAAGGGTCAAGGGGGCAAAGGAAGAAGACCTGTGAAGACAGGAGGCAGCTGCGGTCCCCTCTCCAGTCTCCCGGTGAGGAGAGCAGCGAGTGTCCGCACCCAGTGCAGGCCCAGACGGAGGGGGCTTTCCAGGGACAATTTAGAGGCTTGAGGAGTGTATCCCCTGGAGTTGGGAAGTGCAATGGACTGAATTCTGTCTCTTGCCTGAGGGAAGCAGGCCGACGAGCTGAAGTCACGGTGGGCAGAGTGGCTCTGTGCGTGGAAAATCATTGCTCTCTGCTCCCTTTGGACGGGGTCGAAGCTTGTGTGTGTGTGTGTTTTCCAAGGGCCTAGTGTGGGTCCTGCAGGAGAGAGATCCGTCTGTCCTTCCTAGTACCATCCCCTGGGCAGATGGGCGGATGAGGAAAGGGTGCCCTAGAACGAGGGGTGGCATGCAGGGCGCTCAGCCGCTGGAGAAGCTCTGCCGGCGTCTGGGGTTGCAGCTCGAGAGGTCAGGCAGGAGGTTTGAAAATACCCCCGTGAAGGTGCCCACGAGACTCAGCTCTAAACATTTTTGGCTCCCCAGGGAGTAGGGAGCCGTCTGCCTGTGCTCCAACCCTGCATGGAGTCAGAGAGAGGGAAAAGGGGTGTGTGGGGGGGAGAGAGAGAGTGAGAGAGAGAGAGCGCCTCCTCTCCTCTGTTCCTCTTAAGCTGGTCTGTAGAAGCCTCGGTTAGGGGTGGGGAGAGAGTCTGATGTTAAATCAAAGCTGGGCGCTCCAACACCGCAAAGTGGCAGAGTGGAAAAGACCATCTCCATTTTACAGGTCACTAAAATGAGGCTCAGAGAGGAGAAAATAGGGTGTCATCACCCCCATTTTCCAGATGAAAATGGTTCCTGAAGAAGGGAAGTGACTTGTCCAAGGTCCCACAGCTGTAAAATGTGGAGCAAGGATGTGGACTCGGATCTGTCTGAGTCTGGAGCCCACACTCTGTCCCCTCTGTCCCATCGCCTCCAGCTGGGAAGAGGGACATCCTCTCCTGGGAAGTCTGTGATCCTGCGGAAAACCAGGAAGGGTCTCTGAGGACACGGCAGGGTCAGACAGATAGAAATCAGGAGGACTCGCCGACCATTAGTGTCTCAGACGGCAAGAAGGAAGCCACTCTTGGGTGGGCTCAAGTCTTCAATTTAAAAAGGCTCTTTGTTGGCATGAAAGATGCCACCAGAATGGCAGAAACACTTCCCCTCTTGTGCCAATTCCAGTTGCTTGGTAATGGCTGTTGGAGAAGTGCTCAAGCGTCTGGACTCAGCAGAAGAGCATGTGATGATCGATTAGCAATGTCTGCTGTGAGCGGTATAGATGCTGCCTCCTTGCTCCATCCCACCCCGGCATCCGCGTTGAAGATTTGGATTCCCTCGAAAAATATCAAAGAGATAACAGAGTGGGGAGGAAATCTCTAGACCACGTGGAATTTGCCAATGCCTTTGGATAAGTCAGTTCTTCTCTCTGGGCCTCAGTTTCCCCAGCTGTAAGATAAGCATGTTGGGCTCCGTGATGCTGTGGGTCAGGCTGAGTCTGATAACCTCTGCTTCTAGCAGAGGGAGCTTGGTAAATATGCAGCAAGGACTGCCCTGTTCCTGAGGACAGATTTGCTCTTGGAGATGCTCATACCCATTGACCAGGGGTGTGCATAGATTCTGTCCAAGGGGATTGCCCAGAGGTGCAGGCAAAATGAACTGTTAGGATCCCCACTGCAGCCTTATCTGTAACAGCCCTGAAGAGGAACCAGCTCAAATGTCCAGTAACAGGGGATTTATTAAATAAATTGTGGGCCACCAGGTAGACATCACAAAACAACATAGAGAAGCCAATGGAAGGTTCTTCGCAGTGAAACAGTTTTTTCTATTTTTCATTAATTTTTTAAATCTAGAAAAAACATTGCAAGAAAATGTAGCAGAATGGTAACAATGCTTATTTCTTGGTGACATCATCACATATGACTTTTGCCATTTTCTTTGTATTTTCAGAATAAAAAAAATTTTGCCCTGAATACAATCTTTTGATCAGCAAACAACCCCATGAAATGGCTTGAGAATGAGTAAATAAAGCTTGGGCTGGAGACAAGGGAGTGGAGGAAGCCTCATTCCTCTCCCAGAGCTGGACCACAGCCCCCACCAGCTCAGGATTCCAGGGAGCCGCTGTGATGACAGCTGACAGCCGCAACAAAAGCCCAGTCATGCAGTCCCAGAACCACCCAGAACCACCGGGAAAGAGAGAAAGAAATGCGTGCTGGAAGCTCGTGGGCGTAATCCCTCAAGTGGAACAGGAACAGATAAGATTCAGTGCAAACCAACCTTGGCTAAGCCAGACTCATGGCTCTGCCAGGAGACAAAGACCAGATATGCTCAGTGAAGTGTATGGGGCTCTACAGGGACAGAAAGAACAGACTTGGGTCACGATCAGGGTCAACGCAGGCAGAGGGCTAAGCGCTGTGATTCCCATCGACTTGGGCAGCGCGTGATCAGGTGGACGTCAGCTGGCGGTCAGTTGGCATCAGTAAGTGCTCTAGGAATGGGAGACGCAGCCCAAGTGCTGGCGCCGTACCTGCCCCACGTGGGAAGTGCTTGATGGAGGTCGCACAGGGATTTTTACCAGGGCTGGATCAGTGAGACAAATGCTGGAGGAGCGTGGGACATGGGAAAAGGTGTGAAATGATAGAGCAGGTGGTGTGACCATGCTGTGATGGAGGTCCACACCCGCCTAGTGTGTGACAGTTGCCAACAGCCCAGAGGCCCTGCAGCACCTGACTGGGGAGGGGGATAGTTCAGAGCAGGCCTCATGGCAGAGGAGACATTTGCGCTGGGTTTCGGGGGTGATGATAAGAGGCAGACAGGGAGGGTTAGGAGAGGGGGGCTTTCCAGGTGGAGGGGCAAAGGAAGGAGGGTGGGAAAGAGTGAGTCTGGGGGCTCATCTGAGCCTGTGATGGAACAGAGCTGGTGGCAGGGAAGTTTGCTGGGGCCATTTCCAGCAGAAGTCAGACCCAGGGTTGGAGGTGAGGTGGGGACAGGGGATGGGAACTGAGCGCCTACAGGGCTGGGGTCCTCGTGGCCCCTTGCATGCCCCAGAATGCCACAGGCTGCAGTGGAGCCTCCCTCGGGCAGGGGACCAGCAAGTCTGAGCCCCGAAACTAGCCCTCCAGGACCCTGCTTGTCTCAACACTCTCGCCTCAGCTCTCTTGGGGGCCTCTCTCTCTCACACACAAGCTGGTTTCTCCACGTCTTTGTCTCTTTCTTCCTGTCCCCTTCCCTCTGTGTCTCTCTGTGTCCCCATCTCTGTCCATCTCTTGGGTGCCCCCTCAGAGGCCCAGGAGGGAGCTGGGGAGCCCTGTGGAGACCATAGGTGTTGGCACTTTGAGAGGTGACCCCCCTGCTGTGTGGCCTTGGGCAAACATCCTACCAGAAGTGACTTGGGCCCTGTCATTGAGCAGTGACTGACTTTGGCTCAGCTGTGGACATTGGAAGAGAACCACCTAATCATCTGAGCACTTACTCCCTTCCAAGGCCCTGTTCTAAGCACCTCTTAACTCATTTCACCCTCAACACAGTCGTGCTGCTGGGAGATGAGCTAGGACGGTGCTCAAAAAGTGCTTATTAAAGCAGGACCTGGAACTGAGTCAGGGAGCTCCTAATGTTAGGATTTCTGTTATGATTATTGCAGGTGTTATTATTGATATTGTGTAGCTGTGACTGGGTGAAGGAGAATTAAAAGGTTTTACAACCCAGGGGATGTGATGATAACTGTCCTTTAGGAGTTTCTGCCTGTCCTTGGAAACAGGGTCTGGCTGTGTGTGTGTGTGAGCTAGAAAATGCAAGGGGTGGGTCCTCTGGGAAGTGGGGTTCCCTAGATCAAGCCTCTGGAAGCATCTCAGTCCCCAAATGGGGAGCCTCAGTTTGGGGGGCTCAGAGGCTCAGCCTTGCCTCCCCACAAATGGCCATCCGCGGAGACAGACTCTGAGCGGCAGGCCCCACCACAGCTCAGCCTGGCTCTCTCCAGGTCAGGAGGGTGGGGACGTCCTCACCAGCAGCCCAGGGCAGGGTGAGGAGGTGCCTACACCTGAGCTGAGACTGCCGTGTGGGGGCCTGTGCAGTTTTAGGGGTCTGTCCCCAGTACTTCTCCCTGACTCCCTCATTCTCTCTGGTAAATCAGGACTGCTGGGACAGACAGACGCAGTCAGCCAGCTGGTCTGTTGGTCAGTCAGCTGATTGTATGACACAGCCTCTGTGTGCAGCCACAGTTCTAGGTGCTTGAGACGTAGCAAGGAGAAAACAGACAGCCCCTTGCCCTTCTGGGGCTCCCATTCTCCTGGGAAGACAGAGGGTGATCCAGAAACGGGCAAAGAAATAAAAAACACGGGGCTCCATGGTCTCAGTTGTGAAGATAGAGAACAAAAATAAAGAACACGTCTGGAATGCCGGAACTATGCCGCCATAGCGTCAGGAGGGCTGAAGGGGTTTCATGAGCGTGGTTAAGTGGTTTTATATACTAAAGGAGGGGCTGCCCAAGGGAAACAGGATGCCCTCCTTGAACACCCAATGTCCCCCACCCACACATCCTCCGACATGCACATCCAACACACATACACACACCCACACCCAACAAACACACCCCCAACACACACACACTCCCAACACACCTACACACACCCATCCCCCAACACCTAACACACATACCCAACACACACGCACTCCCCCATGGCTCTCCACGTAAATATCTCCTCGCTTGACTTTTACATTTCACATTTGACTTTGGAACACAGTTTTAGAGATTAATTGTGTGTGAAGGAGGGGCTGCCTGAAGTACAGAGTAGGAATGGCCATACCATTTCTGATTTCTTACTACCTTCCAGACTGCACCTCCAGCCTGCAAGTTCACTGCTGTCACCTCCATTGTCCAGATAAGGAAAGGGAGGTGCAGAGAGGCAGGGTGACCTGCCCGAGGTCACACAGCATTTGAACTCTGGTCCCTCTCGCTCTGAAACTTGCGCTCTTCATCTTTCAGCCATCGTCTCCCAGATGTGTTTTCGTCCCACCTTCACCTGCCACATCTGCCTTAGCGTTTTGCAATGTCTGCCAACCCCTGGGATTACTGTTTACTCAACATGCGTTTTGGTAAATGGAATCATGTTTGAAAACTTAAATACATTTGATTTTCTATTTCCAGCAGCAAATTGTATAACACTACCAAAAGTGAGAAACAACATCACTTCCCGTAAGTAGGAGGTGACCTCACAACTACAGTGACGATAACAATGGCTCTAATTAGACTTAATGAGCACTTAAGCACCCTTGGCTTCTATTGACCCATTTCACCCCACACCGATGCCTGGAGGTGGGCGATGTTTTATCCTCATCTGGAGAATGATGTTTGGATGACCCCCTTCAGAGGAGCAAAAGACTTTTCCTAAAGTCACAGTGGAAACAACAGAAGCACGTTGCTGGACTCTGGCTAGCAATGTTGCCTGCTTGAGGTGCCTGGAGAGAAGGGCCCCAGTGGTTGGAGAGGTGTGGATGACATGCCAGCATTCCAGCGAGCCTTTCACGCTGGAAGAAAGAGTAGGAAGGCCAATCACTTTCTCATGCCCACCCATGATGTGGGAGCAGCCCTGCTTCTGGAAAACCCGGCACCAAGCTATCTATCCTGCACCAAGAAATGCTTTGGAGCTCTTTCTAAGTGTGTGTGTGCCAGATGACAAATCTCTCACTGTGTGGGTGTTAGTGCTGCCTAAGTAGCTGAGATAAATACAGCCCATGGTTAACATAGGTTAGCATAAGGAAAGCCATCTTGTAGAAGGAAGCCATGTTGGAACTGTAAATGACCCTGATCCGCCAGAAACCCCCCTGACTTGTCAGTAATGCTTACTTTCCAGATAGCCTAGATGAGTAAACACCTGCTTGTGAGAAATATGCATGCTCTGCTATGTCCGTAGCCCTGGCTTACACATTAACCTCCCTATTGTGATATGGCAACAACTTTGCTCTTCAAGTTTTCTCAGGAGTGTAACCACCTCTAGAAAAGAGCCCTATGCTGGGATCAATCACCAGTGACAGGAGAAGGAGATGATGTGGTGTCTCAAGTTTTGCTACACCAGATGGTCAACATTCCAAAAACCCCCTTTTCAGCCCATTTGCCCTATATGACTGCTTCAAAATTTTGTGGTTTTAAGACAGTTCTTTGGGACAGTAGTCTACCGTCTTCCCCCTTGCTAGCAAGCTATAATAAAAGACCCTTTCTCTCCTACCACCCTGCCTCTTGACTGTTGGCTTGTGTTTGTGGTGAGTAGAAAACCCCTTTGGCGGTTACAAATTTGGCAGCTCAGATGGCACTATAAGTCCTGTTCATGTCTAGTCAACCTCAAACAGGCAACCTGGTGGGTAAGTCCCTAGCAGCTGCTGAGGCCCTTTTGTCTTGGGGATTTGCCTTTCCTGCTTTCCTGTACGGACGCCGGCTGCCTCCTTATGCTGACTGTGGCACGGAGAGAAACAGCTACGTCTGGCAAGTCCACAGGCTCAATCAGGAACAGGACAAGTTGCCTCGGGGATGCCTGAGAACTCCCTTCCCCTCCATTTTGGATCTTGCCATTTACAGTAGGGCCATCGGGGTGCACAGTTGGAGTGGGAATAGTTGTAGGACTTTACCTGAAATCTGGGAACTAGTTCACTTTTGTCTGGTTTACCTGGTGCTTACGGTGTAGGTGTGGGACATGTCCGATTTTGTGTAATAATAATGCGAAGTTCACCATTGGTTCCCCGAGAATGCCCATTGGGGCAAATTTTGAATAATTGGTTTGATGATAGCTATGAACCACTGACTAAGAAAAAGATGATTTTTTTAATTGCAACACTTCCTGGACACAGTATTCCCTAGGGTCAGATGAAGACCGGCCAATGAATGGCTCACTGAATTGGCAGACCATCTTACAGCTGGAATTGTCCTGTAAGCAAGCTGGTAAAGATGATGAGGTCCCATATGTCCCAGCGTTTATGCTGTTATATCAGGATAAGAAAAGGCAGGGAAAGATTTCCTTATGGTACAAAGAACAGAAGGAGAAAAGGGACCAGTTTTACAGGAAACTCAGGAGGAAGAAGAAGATATGACATTCATTCAAACCCTCAACCCTCCCCCAGCAGGATGAGCACAGGTTCCTGCTGCCACCCTCTCCTGCACCTCAGCCCCAGATGATGGAAAGGGGTGTTTGTTCTGACGAAGATTGAAGGGGCCTGGGGCTCCTTTGAACCTAAAACAACCTATTTATGTTTCCCCACAGGAACTCCAGGTACAATTGACAGGTACGGATTGATTTTCTAGTGGATACTGGCACCACCTATTCTATTTTAAATAGAAAACTGACCCAAAAAACAGCCAGTTCAACTCCAGTAACTGGGGTTTCTGGTCAAGTCTGAGATCTGTCTTTTTGTTTGTTTGTTTGTTTGTTTTGGTGAGAAAGATTGGCCCTGAGCTAACGTCTGTTGCCAGTCATCTGCTATTTTATGTGGGGTGTCATCACAGCATGGCTTGATGAGCGGTGCGGGGTCCACACCCAGGATCCAAACCTGTGAACCCCAGGCCACCAAAGCGGAGTACATGAGCTTAACCACTATGCCACCTGGCCGAACCCAGATTGGTCATTTTTATAGCCATTAGAATGCCAAGTGGGAGACTGAACTCTAAAACATAGTTTCATGTACATGCCAGAATGTCCCATCCCACTTTTGGGCTGGGATCTTCTTTGCAAACTAGACATAAAGGTAATTTTTACTCCAGGACAGCTAGACATGCAAGTCCCTTTGGAATAATCTCTAAGATTACAGATGGCCTTGCTGGGAATCTCTGAATCAGACCAGAACTATTGCCACCTGAAATGTATGGGCAAAGGGGACCCCAGGTAAAGCAAAGAATGCCCAGCCAATACAAATACCATTAGAGGAAAAGACAGCCAAGCCTAATTTAAAACAGCATCTGCTCAAACAAGAGCCCAAGAGGCATCCAACCCATTGTTAAGAAATTCCCGGAGACAAGACTGATTAGGCTCTGTCAGTCTCCATATAATACACCTATTCTCCCAGTGAAAAAACCTCATGCCAATGAGTACCGCTTTGTCCAGGATCTACATGTCATAAATGAAGTGGTTCAGGACTTACACCCTGTGGTACCTAGTCCCTATACTATATTGACAAATATTCTGGTAGAATATTTGTTGGTTGGTTCCCAGTTTTAGACTTAGAAGATACACTCTCCTTTGTACCACGGGCTGAGGAAGCCCAGCAGCCGTTTGCTTTTGAATGGCATGATACAGGACACAACAACATTGTTGGACTGTCCCCTCCTAGGGCTTTAAAAATCTCCCCACTTTATTTGTGGAAACTCTGGCTAGAGATTTAAGTCCTTTAAAGCTAAAGGATGGACTACTGTTACAATGTGTGGATGACCTGCTAGTAGCGAGCCCCTCTTAGGAACCATGTTTAACAAATACCATCAAAACTCTAAGTCACCTGACCGAGTGCAGATATAAAGTCTCTCAAAAGAAAGCTCAAATCTGAAAACATAAGGTCTCTTATTGGGGTTCGTTATTTCTAAGGGAAAAAGAGAATTATTGCCCAACCAGAAAAAGACAATCTCCTGCCTGGGCCGTCCCAAACCCACTGACAGTTGCGAGGGTTTCTGGGAATGCCTGGCTTCTGTCAGATATGGATCCCTAATTACGGACTTATAGCAAAACCTCTATACGAGGCCTAAAAAGGCTTAGACTCAGAACCTCTGGACTGGACTAAAGAATGTCGATTGACATTTGACACCATCAAAACTAAACTGGTAATAGCCCCAGGTTTGGGTCTCCCAAACCAGGAGAAACCTTTTAATCGTTAAGAAAATGGGCAGCTGGGCATAAGCCTAGTGGTGCTAACCCAACAGCTAGGGACCCTTCTGAGACCTGTGGCCTATTTCTCCAAACAATTAGATCAAACGGTAAAAGGCTGGCCTCCCTGTCTCAGAGCCGTCGCTGCTACTTGTGACATCCTGCAAGAGGCTGAGAAGGTCACTCCAGGCCAACCCACCACTGTCTATGTACCCCACCTGTCCTCACCTTACTGGAACAGAAGAGAGGAAATTGGCTCACGTCAGGCAGAATGGGCAAATATCAGGCCATCGTGCTAGATAACCCAAATGTCAGGTTGCAAGTCTCTTCAATCCAGAATCCGGCCACCTTACTCCCCAACGAAACTTCACAAGCAACAGGCCATAACTGTTTACAAGTCATAGAAATGGTTTATTCCAGCCAACCAGACCTAAAAGATCGACCATTTGAGGACCCTGAACTGGAGCTGTTCACAGACAGCAGCAGCTTCCTGGATCGGGGTAAGAGATGCGCCAGATGTGCAGCTGTGACTTTACGAGAGACTTTAGAAGCTGCAGCCCCGCCTCCAGGAGCCTCAACTCAAAAGGCAGAAATCATAGCCCTAGCCCGAGCCTTACAACTATCTTGGGGAAAAAGGTGACTGCTTATACAGATTCCGGTTATGCATCTTCAGTGGTCCATGCCCACAGGGTGATCTGGAAAGAAAGGGGACTCTTAGCTGCTGACAAAAAGAAATTAAACATGCTACAGAAATATTACAGTTATTAGAGACCTTTAATGAGCCCTCACAAGTGGCCATAATACACTGCCCACGTCACCAAAAGCGTAAAGCCTCTATCGCTAAAGGAAACGGGCTGGCCGCTCAAGCAGCCAAGAAAACAGCCAGAACAAAAGGCTATGCCATAACTGGCCCTTTGCTTCCTCAAATAAACTTGTCTGAGTATCAGCCAACTTACTCAGAAAGGGACTCAGAATGTGCAAGAGACTGAGGTTTCATCTCAGACCTGCAGACAGGCTGGAAGATGAACGACCAAGGAAGAATTCTTGTGCCTGAGGCTCTCCTCTACCCGCTCCTAAAACGGGTGCATGAGAGCACTCATTATGGGAGAGACGATACTTTACACTGGGCTCAAAAATGTATTGTGGGACCTAATTTTAAAAAGACTGTGCAACAAGTAACTAAGAGTTGCATGATTTGTGCAAAAAATTACCCCAAAACTGCTCCAGGGCCTCCACAATGAGGAGTCTGACACACAGGGGAATGGCCGACGGAAGACTGGCAGACGGGCTTCACCCGAATGCCCCGCGCTGCTGGAGATTACCGATACTTCCTGGTACTGGTGGATACGTTTTCTGGGTGGGTGGAGGCTTTCCCCACCTGGTCGGAGAAGGCTGCTGAAGTCGTCCAGGTTCTGTTAAAGGAGATCATTCCCAGATTTGGCCTGCCTAATACCACACAGGGTGACAATGGACCTGCTTTCGTGTTTCAAGTCACTCAGCAGGTTTCCAAGACATTAAATATTAGATGGACGCTACATTCAGCCTGGAGACCCCAGTCTACAGGAAAAACAGAAAAGATGAACTCTAAAAAAGAACATTGCTAAAATCCATCAAGAACCTCATCTCACCTGGGACAGAGCATGGCTGTTGTCCTGCTGCGGATTAGGGTGGCTCCCTGAAGTGGGCTTAAATTGAGTTCTTTTGAAATTTTATACACTCTCAGGATTTTCTTTTTCAGGTGAATCACCTGAAGCTCTAACAGATGTTGCACTCACAGCTTCTGTCAAATCCTTAAGTGCTGTACTGACTTCTTTTCATGAGTTTGCCTCTAACAGGGCAGCTTACCCATCTGATGTGCCCCTCCATCCTTTCCATCCTGGTGGCCAAGTACTGCTGAAGACCTGGAAGGAACAAGGACCTGAAAACCAGCTAGCTGCCAGATGGACGGGCCCTTTTGACATACTGCTGACCATGCACTCCTCTGTTAGGTCGCCAGAATAAAACCGTGGGTACATCACTCTCGGATAAAGGCGGCTCCTATCTCACAGGAAAGTGTAGCTCATAATAAAATGGATACTTGGCAAATTGAGCTGCTAAAAGAGTTAAAATATGTATTCAGGAAAAAACCTTAGCCTTTTCTATTTGTTTTCTTTCCTTACCATCACCTTAGCTTAGAAAGACAATGCTTTGGTCCGTATCTCTCAGGCTGTTGCATCCTCTACGAAAGTCACTAATTGTTGGACTTGCCATCCCAAGTCCTCTTCCATTCTCGAACATGGGGATCCACTGGTCCACCCTGTATATAATTTTCCCAGATTCCTCCAGGTTGGACCAAAAGGCCCATAGACAAAAGAGTGATATACTGGGTTAGAATAGCCCAGGTCTCCAGTGGAAGACAGGGGACAATTCCCTCCTTGCTGTATCCTTAAAAAGAAACCAACACAAATATGTATGTCTTCTCTAGAAAGCAATATGTTGCCCATATGTGCAACTTCCCCAATTGAAATCCCCGCATAAGGATTTGGTCAGCAAGAATTAAGAAATTCCTTGCTGTTATTTTCAAACGAGAGCTCTCCCCCATGGACTCAAGTACCAGACACTTGGGATCCCAGATAATTCAGCAAAAAAAGGAGCTCAATGTAACACCTGACAACACTGTCACCCTACACTGTGCCTTAACTTCTGCCTCCCCCCTGGGCCCCATGATATGCCTTAGAGAAACTTAAATGGGCCCAGAACTGTTTTTCCTTTTTGCTGGGCGCCATTTCCCTCGGGTCACAAATGTTGCACATACCACTAGAAGAAATAATTTAGACTTTCAATCTGTATTAACACGTCACTTCCCTGGATGCTGGATTTTATTTCTGCACCAAGTTTCAAAAGGGCAACCCAGACATCATGATTAAAGCTGGCACAAGTGCACAACTTATTATAAAGACCAAACCATCCTCGTCTGTAATCCAAATCGCCCCTGGAGAACCTACTGACTCAAGTTTTCCAGGTCGCAATTGGGTGGAAAGGCTGCACTGGCTATCAGTATAGACATTGATCATATGTACTGTCCCCCTGGAGGATATATATTCATATGCAGTCATAATGGAATACCCTGGGCACACAACTGTCTGTGGAGTCCTGCAGACTCAGGCCAATGTCTGTTGGGCACCCTAATAATGCCTTTTAACTCATATTCTAATGAAGAAACTAAACATTGGACACATTCCCTAAAACTACTCAGTAGAGTCAGCCGAGATTTATCTGGTGGAATTCCTGAGGGGGACGCTTATTTCTTTGGATAAACTCTGCCACCTTGGTGGGGAGTTGCAGCCCACCAACATGTTCTTTGAAACTTATCTTGTACTCTTGAAATTATAGCAAATGAAACTGCTAACTCTCTTGCTAATTTACAAACTTCTCTTGACCTTTTAATCAAAGTAGTCTTGGGTAACAGAAAAGCTCTGGATTACATCCTTGCGGAACAAGGTGGTGTAGGCGTGGTGGCTAACTCCACCTGCTGCGCTTGTCAACACTTCTCCCCAAGTAGAAACCAGCACTAACAAAATAGGAGAACAAGCCACCTGGATAAGATAAGCTTAAGTCATCAAACTCCTTTCCTGTTAGGAACGGGTGATTGGTTTACTAACCTTTTCTCCTGGATGCCAGCTGGAATTCAATCCATTCTTGCGGGTATCATAAAAGGTGGCCTTAGGCTCACTAATATACCTAGCCATTAAAATTGGAATAAAATGTATATCCACCTTAACCACCAAGGTCGAAGTCAACAGCAAGACAGTTTCCCCTTAGGTACTCCCCGGCTCGTTTTAAGAAGAGAGTAAATCTCTTCCATGCCTTGGTTCCCTCACATCACCCAACTTCAGTTGGAAGTAGCCAGATTGGACACGCCGGCTCTATTCCCAACACCAGCATAGGATTATGCTGGGTGTAATAATCTGACAGGAGGTAAATTGTTAGCACCATCTAAGTAGCTGAGATAAATACAGCCCATGGTTGACATAGGTCAGCATAAGGGAAACCATCTTGTAGAAGGAGGCCATGTTGGAACTGTAAATGACCCTGATCCACCAGACACCCCCCTGATTTGTCAGTAATGCTTTAGTTTGCACATAGCCTAGATAAGTGAGCACCTGCTTGTGAGAAATATGCATGCTCTGCTATTTTCATAGCCCTGGCTTAGACATAAACCTCCCTATCATTAAAAGGTGATAACTTTGTTCTTGAAGTTTTGTCAGGAGTGTAACGACTTCCAGGAAAGAGCCCTATGCTGGGATCAATCACCGTGACAGGAGAAAGAGATGATCTGGTGGCTCAAGGTTCACCACACCAGATGGTCAACATTCTGAGATGCCTCTTTTCAGCCCATTTACCCTATACAACTGCTTCAAAACTGTAGTTTTAAGATGGTTCTTTGGGACAGTAGTCTGCCATCTTCCCCCTTGCTAGCAAGCTGTAATAAAAAACCCTGTCTCTCCTACCACCTTGCCACTTGACTGTTGCCTTGTCTTTGTAGTGAGTGGAAGATCCCTTTTAGCAGGAACATGGGTGGCTTCATCCACTGTCATCAGCAAAGGCTCCGAAACCCAAACGAAGTGAGTTCTCGAAACTCTTTGCACATTTTCTGGACTCGAGACCTCCCTGGACTGTGAATGTCTTGCTTTCTGTTTATCTCAACTTCCTGGGGGCCAGGAGGGGAGCAGGGGACCCATTGGGCCCCTCCCTCAAAGTCACCCACACTAGATTAGGTTCCTGTGCTAACATTCACTCACTTAGTCACTCAGTCCTCCAGGAGAGAAGAGGTAATCAGGGGTGAAACACAAGACCTGCCTGAAGTTGGGGCATTGCAGGAACTCTCTTCAATGACTTCCTTCACCCCTGGAAAGGGACATTCAGGACTTCCCCTGCCTTCCGTCCAGCTTTGCTTCTCTGCACTTTCAGCATCTGCTGCTCCTGAGAGAAGTCTTTCCAGGGTTTCCTCAAACAGCAGCCCTGACTTCTGACCTGTTTCCACTCATTCCTCACCTCCCCCTCTCACCTCCTGACTCTCCCCGCAAATGGTGTCTCTGGCTTCCCTCCTCTCCACCCCCACTGTGTGACCTCGCTTCAGGCCTCATCATCTCCTGCCTGAGGCAGTGGCCACAGCCTCCTCACTGGCCTCCCTGAGTCTGGCCTGGCCCCATCAAATTTCCTGTCCACACTGTAGCCAGAGCTATCTTCCCTCCCCCTAATATTTTCTTATGAAAGTCATCAAGCACAGAGCAAGGTTAGCTTTCCCAATAACACTGTCTATCTACCACCCATATATCGCCCATCATCTTATCTGTTTAATGCAATTCAAACAAAGTTGGGAGTGCCAGGACCCACAGAACTTCAGCACATGCATCATCACCTAGAGTCCAGCATCAGTTTGCAGCTGGGCTTTTGGCTCAGAGGAGGCCAAGGTGCACCTTTCTTTTGTCATCCAGCTTTGGGTCCATCCAACACTAGCTACTCTTTCCATGACGCCCAAGTTCAACCCAACGAGATCAAAGTCGTGTGCTGGTGGGAAAGTGGGTGTCACATCTGCCCTGGTCCCAAGATTGGCTTTCTGGGTCTGTTTCCAAAACTGTTTGGTAATGACATCACCAAGGTAACTGGGGACTGGAAGGGCCTGAGGATTACCGTGGACCTGACCATTCGGCACTGACAGGCCCAGACTGAGGGGAACCTTCTGCCTCTGCCCTGACCATCACAGCCCTCAACGGTTGAAAGAAGCAGAAAAACATTAAGCACAGTGGGAATACCCCTTCGGATAAGACTGTGAACATTGCTCAACAGATATGGTACCCATCTTTAGCCAGAGAACTTGTGGAACGATTAAAGCGATCCTGGGGACTGCCCAGTCTGTGGGCTGCAATGCCAACATTTCGATACACAATGAAAAGCACAGATATTAAGTGTCCGTTTGCTGAGATTTGACAAATACATACGCCTGTGTAACCCAAACCCCTAACAAGTCACAGAATTTCTCCACCAACCCAGAAAGTTCCCTTATGCCTCCTTCAAACCAATGCCCCCGAGCTCCCACGGGGTGGGTGGAAGTCAGTTCTGATTTTCTTTTTCCCCCATAGATCAGCTTTGCCTGTTCTTGGTGTCCTGTAAATGGAACACACGATATGTTCTCTACTGTGCTGGCTTCTTCCACTCAGCCTGGGGCTGTTGATACTCACCCACGTCGTTGCGGCTGTTGGTGGGTCATTCCCTTTCATGGACACACAGTATTTCATTGTATGAATACCTCTCAGTGCGTTCATTCACTCTCCCTCCTGTTGATGGAAGCTTGAGCTGTTTCCAGTTTGGGAATATTATGAATATAGTTTCTACTCAACATTTCTAGACAAAGCTTTTTGTGAAAAAATGTTTTCATTTCTCTTGGAGTGGAATTCCTGAGTCATAGGGTAGGGCTGTGATTACTTTTATGTGAAACTGCCAAAACTCTGTCCAAAGTAGTTGGACCATTTCACACACTTCTACCTGCAGCGTATGAGAGTTCTGGATGCTCCACTCCTGCACCAACACGTGGTGTTGTTGGTAATTTTAATTTTAGGTTTTCTCCTGGGTGTACAAGTGCCATCTTTTTATAAAGCTTGTCCCTGGCACCTCATGGCTCTCAGGAGAAAGTCCAACTCTTAGCCTTAGCTCTGAGCCCTCCAAGATCCAGCCCTTCTCTGTCCAGCCTCACCTTCTCTGCCTGCCTTTAAACTTTTCTACTGTATTCACGTGAGTGTGTTTTTCCCACATGCATGGGGTCAGTGGATTTTTTGCTGCTTTTACATGGGCTGGTTTTCCAGCCTGGAATGTGTTCCTGCCCTCACTCATCTGATGACATCCCAATTGTCCTTTCACACTCACCTAAGCTGTCACCTCCTCCAGAAGCCTTCCTGGACATCTCACTCAGATGAAGTCATTCCCTCCTTAGTGCCATGAGGGTACTTTCCAGATATTTCTCCTGCAGCTCTGATCACCCTGTTTGTAATTGCCTCACCCTCTGGACTGTGAATTCCAGGAGGGAAGACCCCCATCTGACTCACCCCTGTGTCCCCAGCACCCAGGGCAGGTCGGCACATAGTGGGATCTCAGGATGCATTTCACAGCCTCGACAGCAGCAGCAGTGACAACCGGAATAGTCACTGACAGCTGCCACGTGCTCGTGTGTGCTGGGCCCTGTGTGAAGCACAGCAACTCCCTCATTTAATCCTCAGCACAACCCTATGAGGCAGAGACATTACCATCCCTATAACACAGACGGGGAAACTGAGGCTCCGAGAGGTAAAGACGCTGCCCCAGGAAACGGCCGGGATGTGTCCAGACATCTTCCTACCATTTGGGCATCTGCTCAAATGTTCCCTCCTTCCAGAATCCGTCTTGCATTTTCTTCCCCCACTCCCCATCCACAGCCCCACAATCTCTCTCCGTTACACCTGCCCACTTTCAGGCCTTCATAGCCCCCAAACAGCCTGCAGTGGTCTTATTTACTTATTGTTTATGTGCCTATCATCTGTCCCCGCCCACACACAGTGAGGTCTTGAGAACTGGAACTTGTCAAGTCCACCACGTCGCCCCAGGACATGGCCACACTGTGTGGCACACAGTCAGGACTCAATAAGCACTGGCTTAAAGTGGACCGGTGTACATCAGTAGCACATGGTTTTAAAAAATGTTTAAGAAACAGGGATAAAAATGATACATAGATAAGTAGATACAAAGATTTGCATTTTGTTCTATACAAACTTTATCTTAGAGTTAAAAAACAAACAAATATTGAACTTTAGTCAGTGAAAAGCATTGAGTTGTATAAAGCGAACTGTGATCTACAATTTACTTTGAAAAGTGTCCAAAATGAAGATGGTTGGATGATGGAAGGATGGACAGACAGGTAGGTACCTGAGAGGTCAAGCAGAGCAAACCGTTAATTACAGAATCTAGGTGGCGGGTGTGTGGGTGCTCACTACACAATTATTTCACAATTCCTGTATGTAAGAACATTTTTACAATCAAATGTAGAGAGGAAGTCACACAGGTGCAGGATAAAAATTCCACCAGTACAGCAGGATATGGAGTGAAGCCCAGACATACAGTATTTTCACCCCAATCCACTCTATTCCTGCAATTTTAATCTCTGTGAACACGTCCTTATCTGTCCCTCCAGAAGGGCTTGTCCTTTTACAACAATCCCAGAAGGATCAGACTACACTGTGTTTTGCACCTTGTTCCCCAACCCTTGTTAACATGTCTTGGAGATTTTTCCAAATCAGCATATATAATTTTAATATTTCATTCCACAGGATGAATTATGCCATAACTTTTCCCCTCGTCTCCAATAACGGGCATCTCACCCACATGAATCGCTCCCTCCTCAGTGCCCTGATGGTGCCTTCCAGCTGTTTCTTCTGCAGCTCTGATGACCCTGTAATGAAAGGGAGCATAAGAGCACACCACAGACGTTCCACCTCGAGGCACAAGGGCTGGCCTCTTTCACCCTCCTATGGGTCAGTCACTGCTGTGGGCTGTCCCTCAGGAGGGTGAGGCGGCTCCTGTCAGGTGAGGCAGTTCTCAAGAGAAGGGGGAGGCTGTGAGTTGCTAGTGGCCAACACTGACTATGGCCGGGGGTTAGGGCCATGCAGAGGGCATCTGGGCAGGGAGCACCAGTGTCTACACTCCAGCCCTCGCACTGCTCAGTGCACCTGGCTTTTCATAGGAAGTTCGCTCTATCTGGGCACAGCTGCTGCAGGATTCTGGTTGATCATTGCTATGACTGAACTGTGTTCCCCCCAAATTCCTGTGTTGAAGCCCCAACCCCTAGCACCTCAGAATGTGACTGCATTGGAGATAGGGCCTTTGGATAAGTGAGTAGGTGAAAATGAGGTCCTTAGGGTGGACCCTAGTCCAATCTGACTAACGTACTTTTAAGAAGAGGTGACTAGGGTACAGAGAGACCCTGGAGTCATGTGCACAGGAAGATGACCATGTGAAGAGGCTGCAAGAGGGCAGACATCCATGAGAGGCCACAGAGGAAACCAACCCTGCTGGCACCTTGATCTTGGGCTTCCAGCCTCCAGGACTGTAAGAAAATCAGTTTCTGTTGTTGAGCCACGCAGTCTGTGGTACTTTGTCATGGCAGCCCCAGCAGACTGACAGTCATGATTTGTGGGAAACTTACAAGACTTAGTCCCTGACGTTTCAGGTCATCATGAGACCTTAACTCATCATCTCCTAGTCTCCTAATCTCCCTCTACCATCCATCCTAAATTGCCCTAATCCTCAGCACTTCCACTGGTCCAAGCAGCTGGCTGGTCATCTGAATGGATGGTACCGTGTAAGGAACTCAGTGTTGGTCCCTGGTGTTGACAGGTCATACGTTCAGTGGCAGTTACTAGATCAGCCTTGGCAGCCCCAATCTTTAAATCTGGTTCCCTCCAGGTCCCTGACTAAACTGTTAAGCCATTTGCCTCAGCCCATGAGACTATAAATATTTGGCCATTTCTCTCTTTTCTCAAAGTGGTTGACAAAGCACGCAGCCTATAGCTTTTCTCCCTGGGAGGATTTCCCCCCATTGCTGTCCTTCAGGGTCACCCCTGAGTGAGGCTGTAGTGAAACTGCCACCATTTCAGCTTATACCAACACACTGAGTGGACCCATTCATGAACCAAGCTCAGGTTTTTCCTCCTCCATCAGCTGGTCATGGGGAATGTCTCACGTGGCCTTAGGTGTGAACTGAGGGAAGTGTTAGTACAACACCACCAGGTGACAGAGGTGACCTGGGAGGTCTGGACCACCATGCAGTTTTACTTATGCTTCCTGGACCATCTTGCACCCAAGCCAAATGTACCACTTTTGATTGATGATGGATTGCTGTTGGTCCTGATGACCTATGACTTGGTGGATAACAGTGCCTAGTGTATGACGGGCAGTTCTGGTTACTTGATGCCCTATGGTCGGGTGCCCCTTCTCTACCAGGGCCCAGGAGCACGTCAGGAGCTGTTTTTCTAACAGCGTAGTTCTCTGCTGAAGATGGCAGAACTCTGCTGTTCTTCTCTCTGAGACTCCTTTACTGGGGTTTGTCAGAAACTCCACATGGCATCTTTTTCTATCACAGATGCTTCTAGTACCATGAAGGCGGCCTGGTCACATGGCTGAAGCAACAGCGCTGCTTGAACTCCAGCCTGGAGCTGCTGCAGAGCCCATCACGGCTCTGGGCCCCACTCAAAACTAGCACAGAGTAGATGCTCAACAAACATTCCCCTCTGTGGGGGATGCAGTGCAGAGCAGAATGAATTACGAATACAAGTGCCTGTGGGCTGAGGTTGTCAGATAAAAACAGGAAGCCCAGTTAAATTTGAGTTTCAGATAAAAGAGGAATAATTTTTCAGTTTAAGTATGTCCCATGCAATATTTGGGACATATTTACATGAAAAATTATTTGCCATTTATCTGAAATTAAAATTTAACTGGATGTCCCGTATTTTTATTGGTAAATCAGGCTACTCTTCCTTTGTGAGCCAAGCTTTTGGTAGCATAAGACAAGTTGGTGTGATGAGGACTGGGGGAAATGTGAATGCATTTACAATCAGCATCCAATTGGAGAATAATCAGCATTCAAAGTAATTTAAAGAAAAAAGGAAAGATAATGCGCAAGATTTGCTGGAGGCTCATGAGTTTGCAACCCCGGGGAAAAAGCTTGTGCTCTAGAGTTTCAGTGCTGGGATTCAGAACCTGGATCCACTGCTCACAAACTGTATGCCCTTGGGCCTTAGAGTCCTCATCTCTGTGAGGATTAAATAAGATCCTGCATTTGAAGGGTTTAGAGTTACTGCTAAACACGTTAATCTTCAAGACAAGGGCAAGGTTGCCTTGCAACAGCTCCCTCTAGTGGTCACAGGACATATCTCCTTTAAATCGTCCCTTTCAAAGAAATCTGTTAAAATAGGAAACCTCATAATTTTCTGTTAAAAGTCCCAGCATCAACTTTCAGAAACAGAAGGAAACAACAAAGTAGATGCAAGTGAAACAGAAAAATGTTAAGTTTTCCTGGATAATGTGGTCAGAAAAAGAATTGGAGCGTCTCTCTTTCTGTTCTTTGTTCTCTCTCTCTAAAGCGAGGTTACAGTAGCATCACCCAAGGTATTAAAGAGACTTTCTTCTCGCTGCGATCAGAAGAAGGGAAAAGAATTTAAGAGAGAAGGAAAGCATTTCGCTTTCATGATTCAAAGTTATTTGTCTAAAGTCGTCTCACACAGCAGGGGAAGTACCTGTCAACACTGCAGGAGACCCTGACAGAGGGCAGGGAAGTTGAAACCGTGCCCCTCAGCTCCACTTCAATTAGAGCATTTCTGCTTTTTCCTGGTTTGAACATAGCGGGAAGGGAAAATTGCTATTAAACAATCTCAGCAACAACACAAAACCCGAACCCTGGACTGCAGCCACTTCCACTTTCTAGGGAGGCTGAAGAATTGGCCTGGGGAGAAATGTCTCCTTTGCTTAGGAAAACGTGCCCCTGGGCCTTTGGCCCTTGTGGGCAATGCCCAGGGCAATATCTGGAATGGAGAGGGGTAGAGAGTTAGAAACATGCCCACAAATTCCTTGGTGCTCCTTCAAGGGGCAGGAGGAGGGGGAATTCTTCCCGCCTTGGGTGAGGGGTGGGTTTAGTGATTCACTTCAGTGAGGAGAATACGGCAGACAGTGATGGCGGGGGACCTTCAAAACTAGGTCCTAAAGTCTCTGCAGCTTCCCTCTGTCTCTGTCTGGGATCCCTTGCTCTGGGGAGGCCAGCTGCCATGTTGGGAGGACAGTCAAGCAGCCCAAGGGAGACATCCAGTGGCAAGGAACCAAGGCCTCCAGGCAACGGCCATGGGTGTGAATCATCTTGGAAGGGGATTCTCCAGCCCCGGTCAAGCGTTTGGAAGATGCAGCCCTGAAAACATCTTGACTGCAGCTTCATGAGAGACCCTCAGCCAGAACCACCCAGCTAACTCGTTCCTATATTCCTGACCACAGAAACTATGAGATAATAAATGTTGCTTGAGCATAAGCAAAATGATGCCCTTCCTGTGGAGAGGGTTTTCATCTGAAACCAGGACTCAACTGCTGAATGTCTACCATTTCATAGCTTATAGGACTGAGTCCCAAAGAGGAGGATGCCATGCAGTGGGTTCTGTGCCACGTTGCTGTTAATGCTCAGGACGGCTGTGGGACTGTGACTGGTCTTGGCTCCTTTGCATTCAGGGTCACACGGGAGTAGGAGCAGGTCTGGACCAGACCCAGTCTCTGGCTCCTGCTCCACTGTCTTATCAAGTGCCCAGGCTCTCAAGTGCATCCACCAGAGGAGCAGGGACCCTCACCTGCATCCCTCCATCTTCTACTTGGAGGCTTGGAGGTGGGGAGACACTGATGCAGGTCCCAGTTTGTCTTTGTTCTTCCCTCACTTCACATCCATCTTCCCTTCCTGTCTGCCTGCCCTGCTGACTTCAGGCTCCAACACCAGATGCAAAGACAAGAGACTAACTGAGCCCATGTAACCAACTCCCACAGCTCAAGAAATCCCTTGTTGTAGACATCACTCCTGGTGCTCTGTACTGATGGAACCCTGACTGACACTGATACTGATTCTCTCTTGTGTCCCACTCCTGGATTCTGGTTGGTCTGCATGGGAACCAATGATTCCTTCTGGAAAGATTTGGAAGCTAACTCAGGACAACAGCATTTCTTCAGCACCTGCCATGTGCTGGGGCTTCTACACACTATTTTGTGTTCATAATCATGCTGTATGTGCCACTATTATGCTCCCTTTCCTTTCCAATGATGAAATGAGGCTCAAATGATTTGTTTGAGATGCTATTATGGGAAATAACTGGCATGAATGATAACTGGCTTACATTTCTTGAGCCCTGACTATGTGTCAGGCACTATGTGTCAGTCACTATCACAGTGATGAGGAATTGGGCTCAGAATGTCCGATCAGTGGAGTTTGGAGGAAGTAATTATACATCACTTTCTGCCTGGCCCTTACTGACTTCTTACGCATCTGCCAGTCCTCAGTGGCCTGAGCTGGTGACCACGGAGATCTGCATTCCAGATGGTGTAACTCGAAAATGGAACATGCAGTGAGTGTGTGAGTGAGGAATCACACTTTATTGCATTAGGCCACTGAGGTTTCAGGGCTCCACTGTTACTGCAGCACAGACTTGCTCTGTTCTAACTATTACCATGAAAATTTAGATTCCAATTTTTAAAAAGTGAGCAAATTTGGAGACATCACTATTGATGATAATTAGTAAAAGAAGGAAATAGGGAGTTTGGAATATAAAAGAGAATGAAACAGGTGCCACAGAAACAGATGAGGTTTTCTGGTGAGACTTGGGAAAGAAGCAGGATTCTGAGTGACAGTGGACCCAGGCTGTTGGGAGTAAGGTGGTGGGGGTGAGAGAGAGAAATCAAGTCAAGTTGTTGAAGTTTGAAATTAATGACCAGAGACATGAAGCATGTTGTAAGGGCAAGATCCCAAGGACAGTCCCTCCTCCTAATGGCTGACGCTGGAGGCAGGGGTGGCTCTGAATGGCTGGTCACTGTGAGTGAACTGCCTTCCTCCTTTCCTCCTGAGAACACCTCTGCTGGGTCTGACTCTGGGCTTGAGGGGCCAGCGCCTGCCCTCTAGTGGTCCAGAGTGTTCTTGGCTAAGATGAGCCCTGCAGTCCTCAGTCCCCCTAGTGGATCAACTCCAGCTCATGGCACATCTTTGAGATTTGCCATGTTTGTCTGTCAGAGTCTTCAGTGGCCTCTGTAGAATACGAGAGGCAATGCCACTGGAAAAAGTAGGCTTGCAGAGCCTGGGATGAAGGACAAGGGCTATGAGCAAATTTATCCAGAGACAAGACAGAGCCTACAGAGTCAGACAGCCTGGGTTCAAATCCTGGCTCCACACTTACTAGCTGTGTGTCCTGGGCGAGTGACTCCATCTCTCTGTCTCAGACTTTCCGTCTGTGAAATGGGGCAATAATGACTCAACCTTCAAGGGTTATTTGGAGGATTAGTCAAATTAATCTCAAAGAATGCTTGGAGCAGAGCCTGGCACAAAATTGGGGCTCAATAATGAGTCTGAAGTCTCCTTGGAACTCCTGTGGGGGGTGTGGGATCACCTTGGAAAGCAGAGTGGGTGTGGTATGCGGAGGTTGACAGAGGATGAGCGACAGCTCCTCTGATCTCCCTCCTGCGGGTCTGGCTGCCTAGCTCCTGCTCCAGCCCCACTCTGGCCCAGCTGGGTGATTTTAGGGATTTTACTCAACCTCTCTGTGTCTCTGCAGAGGGAGGCGATTAATAACAGTACCTACCTCAAAGGGCTGTGTGGAGGGTTAAGTAAGTGATTACAAGTAAAGCTGCAGTCACATGCAGGACTAGGAACCACAACTTCCCCTGAGCCTTCCTAAATTTCTGACTCACAGACACCATAGAATATCATGAAATGAGTGTTGTTGTTTAAGTCACTCAATTTTGGGATGATATATTATACAGAAATAGTAACTAGAACACAAATAGGGAGGACTCCTGCACACTATTTTGTGACAGAGAGCAGGGGCGAGACTGAATGCATGCCATTGTCCATCACAAGTGAATGCAATTTGCTTCTGAACTCATCATCTGATGTGTATTGAAAAGAACACATTTTCCAGATCAATAGCTACATACCAAGCACCAGGGGCTGCAGTCAACTGTTCTAGTAAGTATACCACAACTGTGAGGGCACTTGGTTAAATTTCTGGTAATCCATACTCATCTGCCATAAGCCATCTGGTTTGGCAGATTGGAGACTTGAAATAGATGGAGTAAGCATAATCCATTCTTTCTTTCCTACTGAATGAAACTAAAACCTGGGACACAGTGAATGAGGTAGCTCTCTGAGGATTCTGAAAAATAACTGATGGCAGGTGAATGGGGAAGGAAATCATAACCTAAAGAATGAATGATCCATAGGTGAGTTTCCTGGGTTTTTATGTCCCCTGTATCTTTCATCCTGGACTCAATGGCAGCATGAATCATGGAACTACACACAGGTATGAACACAAAGAGCTTCAAAAGAAGTCCTCTCTTTCTGATCCAAAAGGTAGGAATGAGGGACCACCATGAGTAAAGACAGTGGAAGAAATCTCCTTTGAAAAACACAGCCCACAGAATGTGGGTTGGAACTTGAATCTAATGGGTTATCCTGACTCTAACAGGGTCAATTCCATGATAAAACAAACACCCAGCCCCCTCAATGTTCTCCATAGGATTTATACAAGATCCAGATTCCCATAACATAATATTAAAAATGTCTAGCATACAGTCCAAAATTACTTGAAATACAATTAGGTAGGAAAGTCTGGCAAATTCTCGGGTGAAAAGACAACCCATAGGTACTAACTCTGAGATGATCTAGATAATGAAAATAACAGATTGTGACTTGAAAGCAGCTAGTATCATCATGCTCCAAGAACTAAGTACTAACATTTTTTAAATAAACCGAAACATAAAAGTCTCAGAAGAGAAATGGAACCTTAAAAAGGAACTACGTGGAAATTTTGGAATGTAAAAGCAAAAATAAAATCAGTGGATAAGCACAACAGCACAATGGAAATGGAAGAGGAAGTGGTCAACTAACCTGAAGATAAATCAGTAGACATTATCTAATCTGAATAAGACGAAGATAAAAAAGCTGAAAGAAATGAACATAGCCTCAGAGTTTGTGGGACTATGACAAAAGGTCTACATTCATATCATCAGAGTCCTGAAACAAGAGGAAGAAAAGGGTGGTGTAGAAAATAAATTTGAAGAAATAATGGTGACAACCTCCAAAGAAGTCTCACTTTCAGGATGGCAGTATGAGGGGCTCTGGGGGCCAATTCACCAGTGAAACAAATGTAACTGGTGAAAATTATAAAAACTCCAGACTTCCACTTTCAGCTTTGACATGTAAAGAGCCTGGAAGCTGTCACTCCTATCCTCACAGCAAGAAAAGAGCTCAACAAACTGAAAATCAACAACTCTCTCAGTTTTGTCAGAGAAGTGTGGTCCTAGGGCAAGCTGCCATCCTGAAATCTGGAGAGATAGGTGAACACATAGAATTACAGGCAAGATCAGCTTACCTGAAGGTGAGGCTGCTGAAGCCAGTAACCAAGAGGGACCCTTCAAAGGTCGTTATGTCAAATTGCTGAAAACTGAATGTGGACTAGCTAGAGAGTTAAAAACTCCTGGGGACCCAGTCTTAAGGTCTGTCTACCATTTTGTCAGAAATCCTTGGGGAAAGGCTATTCATACTGACTGGGCGAGCTCTGAGTCAGATCAGGCAAAGACAGCCTTGAGAATGGGGTCTTCCAGGGAACTATCAGGCAGGTCAAATAATGACCATTCTCTGGGAACGTGGCTTTGAATTTGTCCTGACCCCCTTCAGCCTCCCTCCAGTGGCTGCCAGGAGAATGATTTTCACCAAGATTGTGGGTGTTTCGTTTTCAAGTCTACTGTGGAGCTGCAGAGTGGGAGATGGGACTAAGCAAAGCTAAACACCACAAAGCTCACTGTTCTCACCAAGATTCAGCAATTTTTATTGAATAAACACCCCCTAGATTGCTGTAAGCTTTGGTTAATTTCACAAGTTCTGAAAATGTTTGCTCTGACATTTTTTTTTTTTTGCCAGTTTTCTCACTGCTTTTATGGAGGAGAGAATTTCCAAGGTCTTTAATATGCTATTGTCACTGATATCCCACTAGAGAGATTTTAAAATGTGAAAATATTGTCACTATTTAAGAGTCATAAATGTGTTCTGATAAACCTGGCCCCCTGCCAGACTCTTTTGTATCGAGGGGGGTCTTAGACTAGTTAGTTAGGAATTGAAATTGTTAGGGGAGGGAAAGATCCATCTGTGGGCTGTAGGAAGAAGTCCAGGGAACAGTGGGAAAATAGTATCCAGAGGTCGGCAGTGGCTGTGTGTCCAGGCAGGAATACAGTTTGGTGCCACAGTCACAGGGCAGCAGGACCAGTGCTGATGGTCCCAGGTGTGTGTGCCTGTCCTAAGCATTTTGCGTCTTGGGGCCTCAGCCATGGGGGTGTCTCAGTCCTGAAGTAATGCCTGCCCAGAAAGGACATGACAGTAACTAATGCCTGAATTCTCCCTAAGCCCAATCAGTGTTGACTGCTGGTTTCCAGTCTGCAAATTCCTTCTGTCCTTCAGGTCACTGCTGAGGTGACATTCACAATGATCATTCATCTGCTTAGGGGATTTAACTACTCATCCTCAGCTCAAAGATCTCGTGCTTCTGTGGGCCTGGATGATGCTTCCTCCCTTATATCCTCACCAGAAGACACAAGCTGGTTTCCTACGATAAGCCTTCCGGCAGTTCTGAACTATGGGACTGTCTCCCTACGATGCCATGTCGGTTTCTGGCAAGAGTAGGTGGAAAGTGATGGCTCTGGGCCTGATGACAGATGTTTGGCAGGGGTTGAGAATCACCAACCTGAATCTGCTCATTCTCACAAGGTCAGTGGGGTCTCCCAAAGAGAAACTGACATGGTTTTCTGTGAAGTCTTGGATGTTTCAGGCCTTGATTTGCCTTTTTGTCACTCTGTGACCTTGTGCAAGTCATTCACACACACCGAGGCCTCAGTCTCCTCATCCGTGGGGTGAAAGGGTTGGGCTGGTCCTCTGAGGACCTTAAACAATGACAGTGTATTTATTTTTTCTTTGAGGGGACAACCTTCCCTAGCCCGAGCAGCCCTGTTCTTCTTCTTTCTTGCCTCCAATTTTTCATGAATCTTATCTGCATTCAGTGTCAACTTCCTTACATCCCTACCTCTTCCCACTTACTTAAAATCAGACTTCTTCCTCCAAAAATATGAGTCTCATCCAGAACATCGATAATCTTTTTATTTACAATTCCAAAGACACCTCTCTATGCCTATCTTTCTCAAGACTTTAGTAATGAACACTTTGGACCCCTTTGTCCTTCCTCTTACACTTTCTTGTTGCTATCTTTCTCATTGTCTTGCTGGGAACAGAAAAGAGGTCAGTACAACTGGATGCTTGTAAGCAAAAGCAGAGCAGTAGATGACTTGTGTATCCATCAGCTTCCTGGACGTCTTCCTCGGGGTCTCCCAGGCAATTCCACACAGAGTGGCCACAGCTAAAGGCATAACCTTCCTGCTGGAATCAATTCATCCTCCCACATTTCCAGTTACCTTCAGGCTCCCCAACCTGAGACATGGATAGGAGCCTCACCTGCTCCCTCACCATTCCAGGTTCACCTCCTGAACACCTCTCAAATCTGTCATTTTCACTTCTTGTGTAGTAACCCATGTGTCCTCATCTCTGCCTAGAGTGTTACATCTGCCCTCAACCCCATGTCCACACTTCCTAAGGACAGCAGAAATCCACACTCATCTGGACATGTCCCTGACATGCTTAAGACCATTAAGATCTCCAATGTAAGGCCCGAACTCTGTTCTATGGCACAAACTGCCAAGGCCTGGGCTCTTTCCAACCTATGAAGCCTCAAGTTATGCTTAAGAATAACAAGGCTCCCTGTGCATGGGAAGAGCAATTTTATTTGGTGAGGAATATGGAATATAACAAATGCCTAATGGGAAAGGATGGGGAGCAGTTCTCTCAGAGAGAATGCTGCCTGGTGTTCAAACAGCGGCCATGTCATTGTCCAGAACATGGGACATCCTTTTGTGAGCCCTCAGAAGCTGGGCAGGGAGTGGATTGAACAGCAGGAAATGGTTCTGTTGGGAGAAGACCCCAATCAGATTGGAAACTCAAGGTCACTGGCTTTTCTCGGCATTGGCCCATCATCAAACCCACCCTCCAGATGCAGGGGAGGAGGCTAAGACCCTGGGGATAGAGATCTTGTCTCAGTCACAAGGGTAGTCCAGGCCTGGAGTAGAGGGCTTCTTGTGCATGTATTTGATTCAGTGTTTGTCTGTGTATCCATGAGTACTTGCACATCATGAGTCTGCAAATGTGTGCACATGTGTGTGAGCATGCTGGTGTGAGAGTGTGCCTCTATATGTCTGCATAGATTTCTATAGGTCTGAGTGACCACGTGTTTAGGCATGTGTGTATGTGTCTGTGAGTATCCACGACCATCTGTGTTTCTCTTTGTAGCTATGATGCAGTGCCACCTGTGTCTCTCCATCTCTGTCAGCATTTCTGTGGAGGTCTCTGTGCATCTCTGTCTCTCTCTATGTGGCTCTTTGTCTCTTTCTTTGGATGTCACTGTCCCAAAGTCCCTGCTGCCCCCTACTGGGAGCCAGCTCCCAAATCCTGGGGAGTGGGGTACAACACTCACCAGGTCAGCAGAGGCCAGTCCCTTTCTGGAAGCCTAGGCATTCAAGGCAAAATCCTGCCCATAGATAATCAAGTCTGGAAAATTAAAAAACCACCACCACCATAGACCAGAGTGATGATCTCAGTGTGAAGGAGTCCTGGGTTACCTCACATGCCCCTGAGGCCTGGGGCCAGGAAATGGGGACTCTGGCGATCCGTCCAAGCCCACGCAGGGGGGCCTCGCCTCCTCCACCAACCAGCCCAGCTGTTCTCAGTGTCAGGGATGATGGGGGAGACAGGGTCTATACCTCAACACATATGGATAAATCAAGGCACAAAATAACTCAAACTGGGGAGAGTTGAGGCTGGAGGGAGCTAGCATCCTATGGTGTGCAGGGACAGATCTCCTCAGGGGAAATCATTGCTCCTGCGGAGGGGGAGCCGGGGCTTACCCACAGTGGCCTCGACCAGGGTGAGTTCCATGCTGCTGAGAGCCCCTGTGAGCCTAAGGCACAGCTGACCCAGGGGAAGAGAGGGGAGTTAGGCAAAGTGGCACTGTAGGTGGATCCTGGAAGCAGCAGCATCCCAAGGATGGATTATCTGGGGAGATTTTCTATCATTTCTCTGTGTCTGAGAGTGTTTGATTCTCAGCAATCCCACATCCACACTGGGCAGAGGAGAGACTGAAGGCTTGTGTGTGAAGTGCCATCACACAAGGAGCCATTGTTCACTCTGTGACATGACATCTGTTTCTAAACAGGGTGGACTGCTCTGGGAGGGGTGAGTTTCTGCTTATAGGAGGCACCCAAGTATGGGCTGGAAGAGTGCTCGTCTGTGCCATAGCGGGCTGCGCTGGGAGCTTCTCAGGGCAGAGGCCAGTCCTGTTGACTTGTAGTTGGACCAGCACAGGGCCTGGTCCAGAGCAGGCACAAACCAATGTATTTTGAAAGATGGGAAGAAGAAACACGCACAGATGGGTGAATAGAGAGATAGACTGGTGGAAGGAATTTACTTATCAAGCTGAGGGACTCAAAAAGCTCACCCCAGGGGCCTCTTTCAGCCTGATAAGCTCTCAGAGCCAAGGATCAGGAGCCCCCACTTCTACCCACTTACCTTGTCCTGCACCAGCCCAGGAAGGATCTTGCTGAGTCTTTCGGAGAGGCAACGAAAGGGGACGGGGACCCATCTGAAAGGAAAAAGCCATGGGGTGATGCAGAGGCGTGGGGTTGGTATGGAGAAGCCTTCAGAAGGGCCACTGTGCCCATGGCAGTCTCAGCACCAAGAAACTGAGAATGGGTCGTGTCCATCCACACCCACATGCCAGCAAACACCAAGGGGCCTATCCAAAGGGAGTGACACCCTACACAGCAGTGTGCACAGTAGGTGTGTGTAGAATAAACACATAGCTCCAGTACACAGTAGGTGTGCAATGAGACTTTGTAGAATCTATAGATGGTTGAACAGTGAATAGTATGCAGTTGTCATGAGGATTCAACGAGATGATACATGTGAAGCACAGTATATGTGTCCAATAAATGTGAGCCATGATGAGAACGACTCCTCCATATTGTGCCAGACTCAGTGTCCCTTGTGACAATTACTGAAATCCGTAACCCAGTTAAGCTCCAGAGCTATTTTACCCCTTACTGGGACAAAGCACATTCACACCAATTATCTTAGTGCATTCTGTCAGCAACCCCGATGTAGCTCCATATTACTGTTATCTGAGGAAGCTGAGACTCAAGTTGAGAAGCAGTGTCCAAGTTCACACAGGAAGCCCTCCACCTCTCTCCATGCCCCTCTGGTAGCTGGAACTTGAACTCAGATTTCTTGTTGCCTAAACCAGCATAAAATTAGTCAATCCAGCCTCAGAAGGGATAAGTGACTATTTACCCATCCACTTACCTTCTCATCTACCCCTCTATCCTCCCATCCATCCATCTTCCCTCCCTCCTATCCATCTTCCCACTCTTCCATCCTCTCACTCATCCATTTTCCCATTGTTCCATCTTCTCAGCCATCCATCCATCATCCCATCCTATTGTCTCTGGGCAGCAGAAGCCACCTCTCTGGCCTCACCTTTCAAGCAAGATGATGTGCAGGCTGCCAGGGGAGTGAGTGCAGCTGCCAAGGACCACGTAGAAGTTGTACTCGTCATCTTTCAAAGGTAAGAGTTGTGCGGTGACATTTAGCTTTGCAACCAGCTTTAACAGACTTCCAACCAGGGGCCTGCAGAGGAGACAGTCTGCTACCACGTTCCAAGGCAGAGGAGGCTTTTTCTTCTTGCTAAGAATGCCACCCTCACCTCACTCCACATAGCCCACATCTGTACTCCTCTCATTTCCCAGTAGGGAAAGCCAAGGCTCAAAGAGGTTAATTGAGTTTCCCAAGTGACCCAAGGTCACTCAGTATAGGAGCAAAAGAGCTGAAGTTGGAGACTCATGTCTGTTAAACTTCAACGCCCCCTTTTTGGTTCCCCATGGTCATCAGAGTCTCCTTTGGTGAATCATCTTCTGATCCTGTCTTGGAGCCCACTCACACATTCACATTGAGGGTCATGCCCAGAGGAATGATGACATAGAGACCACGGGCATCACGGCTCTTCACAAGGCCAAGATCCAGCATCTGGGGATTAGTGACCTTCACACTGCCCAGGGAGCAACATTGGAGGAAGAAACATTAGGTCCTCCAGCCCAAAAGCTAGAAACACATTTCACCAAACTTTACCCACCCCAGAGGTGGAGCTACCCAGAAGGGGTGTCTTGCAGCAAAAGCCAGATGGGTTTTGAGTCGTACATCAGTCTTTCCCAACCTATGCACTGAGTCAGATCCCGACACACACATGGCCCTCTCCTCATCTCAAGTCCACGAGCTATTCCAGGATAGAAACTGTGTTTGGGTTATATTTGTATCCTGTATGCCAACTTAGAGACTTACAAAGAAAGGGTCTACTCCACGTTGGTTGACTTTGTGGATTGATGAACAGGTGGGTAGATGGATACGTGGGTGGGTGCATGGAAAAGTAAGTGGTTAGATGTAAGGAATGATGGGTGAATGGATGGACAGATGGGTATGTGGATGAGTGGATGATATACGGGCAACTGGAGTAGGTCTTTCATAAACATTTACCGTTAGGAGTCACTCATCCTGCCATGACCTTCAATGGCAGGTCAATCAGCCATGTTTCTCATGGAGATTGAGGAACAGGAAGTCAGAGAGAATGGAGAGAGGATGGAAGTAAGCCTCTTCTCTGGGCCGTCCACTGCGCCATGAGATTTACATTCCCTCCAGTCCCCCCAACAGTTTCTTTCTGTGGGCACCATAATCTTCTTTTTACAGATGGAGAAACCAAGCACAGAGAGACTGAGTGCCTTGTCCCAGGTCACCCAGCAAGTACATGGTGAATTTAGAAATCAAACTCAAGGCTATCTGTCTCTCTTCAAGTCAGGAGCAAGCACCTGAGTGGGAAGGAATCTTGGAAATGGCTTTGATCCAGCCCTCTGAAGGACTCAGATTTCTCCAGCTCCCTGGCATCAAGCTTTCCATTATTGCTCCTCGCTTGGAGACCTCTCAGGTGTCTCGTGGGAAACACTGTGTTAGATTATTGCGTGGACATCACATTGACGATATAATTGAGGAGAGAAGCTTACACTTTCTTGCTTATATCGAAGGCCACGTATGTTCTAAGGGATTCCACAGGCGAGGAGCACAAGATTATCATGTGTGATGGAAAAAGCCTTGACCTGGACTTGAGTAAATTGGAGTCAGGTCCCTTACTCCACATCAGTCAAGTTGTGTGAGAACAGGCTCCTTTCTGTGCCTCAGTTTTTCCATCTGTAAACTGGGGTTTATCAAATCAACCTCAAAGGGCTGTTGGGAGGATTATAGATGATACTGGGGACTCAGGACATGCTTCAGGACTGGGGGCAATTACTGGTTCAAGAGGGCTGTTATTCTCTACCAGACTGTGGGAAGGGTCTCAGACTGAGTCCTGGGCTCATGTTCAGACCACCCCCGTCCTCCTTCAGGGCCACTGGGTGGGCTGTCAGATCTCCACCGGGGGTTTTCTGCAGGGGACAAGGCCCTATTTCAGGGCTACTCACTCAAGGATGTTCAGGAAAGGCATTGCTGAAACCATTTTCCCAAGCAGGCCCCTAAACAGGCTTCTGGAAGTGACTCCTTCAGCCTTCAGAGCATCCGAGAGTGGAAGATTTTCAAGACTGCCCAACAGACCCTCAGAGAGCAAGCCATGGCTGAGAGCTGGAAAGGGGTATAGGGGTCCTCGGGGGTCAGATCGGACAATTCCAAATCTTAGCCCCACTCCCCCATTCATCCCTGCCCCCCTCCCTCCACTGGACAGCTGAACACACACACAGCTGAAACAGGAAGTCACAGACTCTCACTTACCACTGCTCAAGCTTCCGGGAACATCTGGGATACTCACTTCCACGTCCGGAATCATAGACGAGGACAGAGCTGGGTCCAGGGGCAAGGGCATGGCTTCCAGCAGGGCTGTGGTCTGGGCCAGGAGCCCACAGAAGACAATGAGGGCCCCAATTCGAAACATCTTCTCTCTTCCTATCTGAGAACAGAGCAACCAGTCCAGCATGACACAGATACCAGAGAGGAATTGATCCACCTGCGCCCTCCCCCAGAACACCAGGGAGAGAAGATCCATAGCTAACACTGCTCCCCATTTCCTCCGAGCCAGGCCTCAGGGTGAGCACTGCACACTCAGTAACCGATGTCATCCCAACCACACCCTAAGACGTGGGCACTCATCACTCGCATTGCACAGGTGAAGAAATGGGGGCCTAGTGAGCTTAGGTAACCTCCCCCAAGGTCACAGGTACACAATGGAGATGGGATTTAGAGCCAGATCTGTTTGACCCAGAAGCCTCTGTTTAAACTAAGTAACCATCAGATTGACTCTCCAATTGAGCTTGCTCACAGTGGTTTGAATTAGACAAAGTCAATGAAAAGTTAAACACAGATGTGGCTGAGGAACTGAACTGCTTTGCCACTATCCCCATTACATCCTTCGGTCTGGGTCCAGCCCTCAATGGTTTGTGGAAGTCCTTGCAAGTCACAGAATATCAGAGTTCACACCTCATAGCCACCATCTCATCCAGACCAGCGCTCAGGAAATCCTGTGGCCGTCCAAAGTCCTCGTTGTACCAGGAAAACCAGGGAATCAGAGAGGGGTAATGACTTTCCCAAGGTCACACAGCAAATTGATAGAAGAGTTGTGGTCAGAGGTAGGTCTCTGAACCCTCCCCTCAGCCCCTTCCACACACACACACTCCACACACACATTATCTTTCTTACACTTTCTCTTTTCTCTTCTCCCACAAGCAGATATGGACAAACTTCTGGGGCAACCCCTGACGTCTGACTGCCTTTTGCACCATCCTCTCCCAGATGCCATCAACCCTCTCAAGGGCCTATTTGACAGCCAGCAAAGGTGTCCAAAATTGGGACTGATTCTTACACTTTGGAGACACCTGTTTTGGACAAAATTCCATCAACTGGCTGATTTCTCCAAAGCACCATCCTTGTTGTGGCCGGCTGGGATTGAAAGAGCCTGTTGTGGCTTGCCTGGGGAGGTAACTTGGATCGGGGCCTCTGAATCCCTTTTGGGAAATAGATCTTTTATGGATCTAATGAAAGCTAAGGAGCCTAGTCCCAGAAAAATGCATCAGAATGTACAAAATTGGGTTATTTTAGATTTGTGGATCCTGATCTGAATCCACAAGTGCAAACTCAAACTAAAACTCCTACTGTAGAGATTTTGATTTAGGGCATGAAGAGCAGACACATGAGAGAACCCGAACGTGGAATTTCTGCAGTGTCCCCTGTAACCATGAGCTCCCCATCACCATCAAATTCCCTGCTGCTGAACATTTCTACTTTGAGGTTTCCAGTCTCTTAGGGAAGCAGAGTGAATGACGATCCCACACCCCCCAAAATGCCCAGCTCTGTTTCTCTTGAAAGACCCCCAGTGAGTGATCCTAACTGCAGTCAGCCAAGGCCCGGCCCACAGTGAGGAGCCTGGGACCCCTGCCGCCCTGGGCAGCGGAGCAGAAGCAGATCAGGCAGGTCTCACCTGGGCTTCTCAGAGGTCCTGGCGGCTGTCCTGGTCTCCTCTTCCCTCTCCTGTTCGCTTCTGCTGAGGAGGCAGCCTCTTTTATAGTGTGGGAATCAGGAAATGTGTGATCAGATGAAGGGTTTCTAGATAATTCAGAATTCTGCAGTCTGGTGGAGTCCTTCAGGGCTCTCTAAATTAAATAATTGCCAATCACATAAGTAGGTGGGACAGTTAAGACATTTGATCGGCAAGATAAACAGAGAACAACTTGAGAAGGGGCTGTTGCTCAAGACTTCATGTTCCATGAGTGGGGCTCAGGTTGGGGACCCATGCTCTGAGGTGGCCTGGAAGATCAAATTTGGAACACTGGGGGAGGCAGCCAACTGTAACCAGGAAGGGATCTCGGGCTCATATCTAGGCTCTTCCATTCCTGGTCCTATTCTTTCTCTCCAAATTGTCAAAATGTCAAAAAGAGAATCTGTCTCTGATTTCCCTACTTCTGGGACATCTGAGTCCCTCTTGCATGACAGTTCCATGCTGGGGGTGATACATCCTCACCAGAACGCTGGGAGGAAGGGGCTGCTGCTCCTCCTCCACAGATGAAGAAACTAAGGCACAGCAGGGACAAGTGCCCAAAGACACAGGGAGGATGTGGCAGAGTCAGAACTCAACTCACTGGATACTAATAACCATACTAACAGTGTCAACAGCTGACACTTGCTGAGCTCTTGCTGTATGCCAGGCCCGGCGTTGCTTTTCACACGCGGCATCTCATGAATCCTCGTAAGTTTGTGTGACGTGGGAATGAAGACCCCCATTGACAAGGGGAAACTGAGGCTCAGGGTGTGAGTTGACACATCCAGAATTGCACAGTGGGATGGGGCCGAGGCATCTACACTCCGGTCCTTTCTCTGAGTCACTGAGCTGAGGGACAAAGATGCCTTCTGAACACTCACTGACCATTTTGCTTTGCTGCATCCTTGAATTTCACACTTTCCTGAAATTTCACTTTTATATCCTGGAAAAGTCTTTCCAGCTTCTCAGGCCTGAGGGATGCTGTGCATCCTGGTCTCTACCTTTACCCTTTCTTCTTCCCTTCCACACAGGAAGTAACAGCATTTGTCCACACCAGTTGGGTCTTGGAATCTGTTTTACAGGTGAAAATACTGAGGAATGGAGAGATCAAGGTCTTAGAGCGTCAAGAACATGTCTTGCCCTGCTGAACCTAATGCCTTATTAGCAAAAGCAGAGAGAGAAGGTGGAAATGCACATTTCTTGAGGACCCACTATGTGCTGGGGGCTCTCCATATTTGAATCTTGTCTTGTCAGGAATGCTTGGTATGGTTTTCCCTCAATCATCAGATAAGGCAACCAAGGTTCAGAGAGGGTGACTACCTCCCAGGGACACACAGCAAGTGAGTGATGGAGTCAAAATTTGCCTCCGTGTCTGACATCCCTGTAATCGGTGGGCCACGCTGCCCTCCCTCCAGGTCTTCACTGGAAGCCCTCCCACTTCCTGAAAGAGTCTGGCCAATGACTCCAAGGGCTGGGGCGGTGGCTTTGAACTCCATTATCCATTCAAGCACTCGCTAGAGTCTTCCCACAGCTTGTATGCTGTCAGTCATCCTCAAAGGGGTCTTAGTTTTTGTTATCTTGGTGCAATTCTGACACGTCCCAGTTTTTATCTTGGCGCAACTCTCATGGGTGGGGTCAAGTTACTACTGTCTTTTGGGGAAACAGAGGCAGATAAGTCAGGGGACTGATTAAGTCTGTGCGGCCAGTTACTGGGCTCTTACAGCCTCTGGTTTGAAGCCAGGATGCGGCTTCTGTTATTCTGGCAGAAAGGGGACGGATTAGGGCACAGATGGCCCTGCTTCAAATGCTGTGACCCAGTCAAGTCTCTCCAAGTCTTGAGCTCCAGTTTCCACATCTGTCAAAGGGGAGGGCGATATCTACCTCACAGGGCTGTGGGGGATAACGTCGGGGGAGCTGGTGGGAATCCTGTCCATAAACACATGATCTAGACGTTTTTCCTTCTAATGTATCTACAGTTTTGTTATCATATCAAATGCCATTTTGCTGGGTAACAGAAACTTCCCCATTTTGCCCTGGCCTTTTATTTTTGTTCTAGAGACTTCATTTCTGCTGAGGCATCTGAAGGAGGCTGCCCTGTCCCTGTTCTGACTGGAAATACAGAGACATCCACATGCCATCTGGTCCCCGATGGAGGAGACCCTGTGCTTCCCTCCTGTCCAGATGCCTCTCTGATTTAGCATTTACTTCTCATTTCCTTGTTAGACACCCTGACTTTCCTACTGTTTCTTAATTCCTTGGGCAGGACCAGGGGAGCCAGCCCAGCCCCTCTGCCTGGACCCCTCTAGACCGTCCAGTTAATCTTCTCTCCCTGAGGTCTCATCCTCTCTCTTAGCTCTTCAAGGGAACATGGGCAGAGATGCCTCCTGTTCCTGAATCCACTGACTTAGGTTTTCTGCGTCCCTCCTCCCACGCCAAGTTTTGCCTGGGGAGCCGCAAGGGCATGAGACACTTTCCAGAACCCACCAGAACTATGTTCTCTTCTTTTCTCTTGGATCCTCACACTCCACCAACCCAACATGGGGAGTTTTCTAGTCTTGGGGACAGGAAACCTTGCTTCAATTCACTGTATGTGTGCTATCCTTGATGTCGCCTATCCTCTGAGTTTTGAAATTGAAAAACCTAGACAAAAACATTTTTTAAAAAATTAGCCTACTGTAAAGTTAGCTTTTTCTCCTGGTGCACATTTCTATGAATATTAACTCTTGTGTGGGTTTATGTAGCTGCCATAATGATGAGGATATAGAACAGCTCCCTCACCCCCAAAACCCCCTCTTCCTGCCCTTTTATAGTCACACCCTCCCCCACCCACTGATCTGCTCTCTGTCACTACCATTTTGTCAAAGACCCGGGCTGTGGAAATTCAAAAGCATTCTCTCTGCTTCTGCCAAAGTTGCCCTTCCTTGAAGCCACAGGGCTGCATGTTCCACTGTCCTGAACAGGGCAGGAGTCGTGGGGCGTGAGGAAACGTGGAAGGACACGCCGCTCACATTTGGAAACAGTGTTTTCCGCGTTGGTGACGTCAATGCCTTCCCTATATGTTCCTCAGAAACTGGAGGGGGTGCTCCTTTCTTCCTGCATATCAGATTGTGGCTGTGGTTGAGAGCCTTTACTGGTATCGTTTTTTGAATCAAGAGATACATTTTTAAAGGGCAGAGCTAATTTCATTTTTCAAGCGGCTCTGACCTGCGCAAGGTCTGTTCTCTAGAACGTGGGAGTGGGTTGCTGGTTCTGTTTCCTGGGAGGAGGGTCAGGAGGGGGCTGAGTTGGAGGGGGTCTTCCGATGGCTTTAGAAACCCCAGTGGTTTCCTTGAGGGGCAGAGGGCAAAAAGGGTTCACAGAGAGCTAGGTACTCCAATTTTGATGAGAAATAAATTTTCTTAAACAGAGTTTGCTTAAGTCAAGTTCCACTTACCTTAGAGATTAATCTTCCTCCCTACATTTACAGCTAATAATAATGATACCTTTCTACAAGACACTAGCGCTTTATCCCATCTCTAAGAATCCTATGGGGACACTGAGGCTCATGGAGGACAGTGACCTGCCCCAGGTCACCTCAGAGGGAAGAGATGATGTCAGAGTGTCATTAGGGCTGTCCAGCTTCAGTGCTCTCAACTTCAGGAGCAAGTTTGCATCTGAGAGCCTTCAGTTCAGAAAGTGCCCGCTCATGTTCCCTGGAGCCTCCCCACCTGAGAAATCAGGCAGCTGGGGTTCCAAGTCCAGGTCAGCCAATGACATTGAGCACAATTCTTCTCCTCTTCAAGCCTCAGTTTCCTCACCTATCACGTGGAGCTGACAGCACCCACATCCCGGGGCTGGGAGAGGGTTAATGGGGCTACAAGCAGCTCGTAGCCCAACCGCCGGCACAGTCAGAGCTCTGCAGTGGAAGGGCCTGGAAGTTACAGGCACAGACAAGGAGCGCTGGAGCGATCCTCTAAGCACTCAGGGCTGAATTGATGGTTAAATTACCCCCCACCCCAGACTCAGTATCATAATACAGGTCCATTGTGCAACAAGCTCTTTCAGGAGAAAACACGCTGAATCCTCAGCTCTGCGAACCTTAAAATGGAAGCAAAGAGAAGGGGAGAAACCCAAGGAGGCCGCTTGAAGAAGGAGGCCCCCAATCTGTCCTGGAGGATTAGGGAGTCAGAATTGAAAGATGGAGACATGGGGCTCTCTCCATATTTTCATCTCTGACCTCTGGACACTTCCTTCCCTGAGCTTGTCAATCCAGCTGAGCACGTATTTCATCATTTCCCCTCAGTGTGTGGGGAGGTGTCAGAAGGAAGGGAGGGAAGGCTGCAGGGGGTATTCACAGTGTTCAGGAGTGTGGGCTCTGGAGTGTGGCTGCCTGAGTGCAGTCAACTTGGTCTTTCCTGGCTGTGTGACCTTGGGCAGCGGACTTTCTCTCTCTGAGCCCAGTGTCCTCATGCATAAAATAGGATAGCAGGTTTGTACTTCATGGGGTTGCTGTGAGGATTTGCTGAGATGCTGAATGGAAGGTCCCAGCACCCAGCTTGGCGCACATCATGTCTTAACATGTGTGTGCTCCTATTATTAATACGTCCATGTTATCTGCCCTTGATTTCTTAGTATGGTTTCCCTGCCCTTGGGTAGAGGAGGGAAGGATCAATATTTCAGAATTGAAGAGTCATTAATCAAATAATTAACAATGAATCAAATAACTTTTAATAAGCATTTCCCATGGAAATAGCACACAATAAACATTGCCAATTTTTCCACATACTCCTACAAACATCCTACATGGTAAATATTTTTTATTTTAAAAATTTTTGTTAGGGCCTGGCCCTGCAGTGTGGAGGTTAAGTCCTGTGTGGTCTGCGCCGCCTGGTTTGATAAAGTGGTCGTACGACTCACCTCCCACCCAAAGTGTGAGGGCCCCTGTTGCTCCACATCCTGTGAGATTTCTCTTCCCACTTTGCAGGTGAGGAAGAGCAAAAGGGAAAGTGCCTTGTCCCAAACCTAGCTAGTGAGTCATAGGACCAGCATTCATCCATCATTTAAGCTCACATATTTGCTGAGCTCACACGCTGTGCCAGCCCTGCACTGGGGAGGGGTGCCATTGGTCTCCCCAGTGCACGTGGTCCACACCCTCATGGAATTGCTCTTTGGGCTGGGTTGAATTTGAACTCAGATGTGTTCGGTGCCAACATTTATGCTTTTCCACTCCATCCCCCTTTCTCTACGCTCCCTTGGAGCCCAGCAAAGTGCTTGGCATGTAGGAGGTGCTCAATAACTGTAGGTGGACTGAATGAGTGAATGGGAAATCTCCACAGGGCCTTACATGCATTGATGAGCAAACCCATAGATGGGCTTCTGGCTGCAAATTACTGGAAAAGAAGAGTGTGTTCTTGGATATTTCTGGGCTGATGAGCAAACCCAGATACACTTATTCTCAAGATGGACCTTCGTTAAGTCTGACTTCTGGAACCTAAACCTCAGGACCCAGGCCGGGGGACCTCTGCACCTTCAGAGGTAGAATTTATTATGGGAGAGGACAGGACGTCCACAGGGTCTGTGGCAAAGGTCTTCGGGGCAGTGGAAGCCCCTCTCTGGGGAATGTCCTTCCAATCATCACTGAATCACTGGAGGACACTAAATCTGGCATGTGGAGGGTTGGCTGGATTCACAGTTGGTTGAGTTCCTGAGCAGCAGCCTGTTCTGTAAGGAGAAGAGGCAGTGTCAGTCACCAGCATGTCTGTCCCTCCAAATCCCAGGTCCACACTGAAGGGGACTCTCATGCATCCATTTGTGTTAGAAGTCTTTCCAAGGGCTATAGTGACATGCTGCTGCTGCTTCTTTTTTTTTTAACAATTTTTAAAATTTGAATTCATAATAGCTTACATCATTGAGAAATTTCACTTGTACATTATTTCTTGACTGTCACCGCATAAGTGCTCCCCTTCAACCCCTGTGCCCACCCCTCACCCTCCTTCCCCTGGTCACCACTGAACTGTTCTCTTTGTCCATGTGTTTGTTTATATTCCACATATGAGTGAAATCATCAGGTGTTTGCCTTTCTCAGTCTGGCTTACTTTGCTTAGTAAAATTCCCTCCGGGTCCATTCATGTTGTTGCAAATGGGATGATTTTGTCTTTTTATATGGCTGAATAGTATTCCGTTGTGTATATATATCACATCTTCGTTATCCAATCATCAGTCGATAGGCACTTGGATTGTTTTCATGTCTTGGCTACTGTCAATAGTGCTGCAACGAACATAGGGGTACACAGGTCACCTTGGATTGTTGATTTCAAGTTAGATTTCAAGGTAGATACCCAGTAGTGGGATGACTGGGTCATATGGTAGTTCTATTTTTAGTTTTTTGAGGGATCTCCATACTGTTTTCCATAGTGCCTGCACCAGTTTGCATTCCCACCAGCAGTGTATGAGGGCTCCTTTTTCTTCACACCCTCTCCAACATTTGCTATTTTTCGTCTTGGTGATTATAGCCATTTTAACAGGTGTAAGGTGGTATCTTAGTGTACTTTTGATTTGCATTTCCCTGATGATTAGTGATGTTGAACATCTTTTCGTGTGTTTATTGGCCATCTGTATATCTTCTTTGGAAAAACGTCTGCTCATATCCTCTGCCCATTTTTTGATCAGGCTGTTTGGTTTTTTGTTACTCAGTTGTGCAAGTTCCTTATATATTATGGAGATTAGCCCCTATTGGATATATGGTTTGCAAATATTTTCTCCCAATTGGTGTGTTGTCTTTTGTTTTGATCCTAGTTTCTTTTGCCTTGCAGAAGCTCTTTAGTCTGAAGAACTCCCACTTGTTTATTTTTTCTGTTGTTTTCCTTGTCTGAGAAGCCACGGTATTCAAAAAGATCCTTTTAAGTTTGATGTCAAAGAGCGTACACCTATATTGTCTTCCAGGAGTTTTATGGTTTCAGGGCTTATCTTCAAATCTTTGATCCATTTTGAGTTCATTTTTGTGTATGGCATGAGATAATGATCTACTTTCATTCTTTTGCATGTGACTGTCCAGTTTTGCCAACACCATTTATTGAAGAGACTGTCTCTTCTCCATTTTATGCTCTTGGCACTTTTGTCGAAGGTTAGCTGTCCGTAGATGTATGGTTTTATTTCTGGGTTTTCAGTTCTGTTCCATTTATCTGTGTGTCTGTTTTTGTACCAGTACCATGCCGTTTTGCTCACTATGGCTTTGCAGTACATTTTGAAGTCAGGAATTGTGATGCCTCCAGCTTTGTTCATTTTTCTCAGTATTGCTTTAGCAATTTGGGTCTTTGGTTGCCCCGTGTGAATTTTAGTGTTCTTTGTTCTATTTCTTTGAAGAATGTCATTAGGATTCTGACTGGTATTGCATTGAATCTATAGATTGCTTTGAGTAGTATGGACATTTTAACTATGTTTATTCTTCCAATCCATGTTCATGGAGTCCTTTCCACCTCTTTATGTTGTTATCTATTTCTTTCAATAATATCTTATAGTCTTCACTGTATAAGTCCTTCACCTCCTTAGTTAAATTTACTCCTAGGTACTTTATTCTTTTTGTTGCAATTGTAAATGGAATTGTATTCTTGAGTTGTCTCTCTGTAAGTTCATTATTAGAGTACAGAAATGCAACTGATTTTTGTAAGTTGATTTTGTACCCTGCAACTTTACTGCAGTTGTTGATTATTTCTGGTAGTTTTCTGATGGATTCTTTGGGGTTTTCTATATATGAGATCATGTTGTCTGCAAACAGTGAGAGTTTCACTTCTTCACTCCCAGTTTGGATTGCTTTGATTTCTTTCTCTTACCTAATTGCTCTGGCCAAAACCTCCAGTACTATGCTGAATAAGAGTGGTGATAGTAGGCATCCTTGTCTGGCTCCTGTTCTCAGGGATAGCGTTCAGTTTTTGTCCATTGAGTATGATGTTGTCTCTGGGTTTGTCATATATGGCCTTTATTATGTTGAGGTAATTTCCTTCTATCCCCATTTTGTTTAGAGTTTTTATCACAAATGGCTGTTGGATCTTGTCAAATGCATTCTCTGCATCTATTGAGATGATCATGTGGTTTTTATTCCTCAATTTGTTGATGTGGTGTATCACGTTGATTGATTTCCAGATTTGGAACCATCCCTGTGTCCCTGGGATGAATCCCACTTGATCATGATGTATGAGCCTTTTGATGTATTGCTGAATTCAGGTTGCCAAAATTTTATTGAGGATCTTCACATCTATGTTCATCAGCAATATTGGCCTTTAGTTTTCCTTTGTTGTGTTGTCTATGTCAGGCTTTGGTATCACAGTAATGTTTGCCTCATAGAATGTGTTAGGAAGTGTTCCATCTTCCCTAATTTTTTGGAATATCTTGAGAAGGATAGGTATTAAATTCTCTCTGAAAGTTTAGTAGAATTCCCCAGGAAAGCCGTCTGGTCCTAGTCTTTTATTCTTTGGGATGCTTTTGATTACTGTTGCAATCTCTTGCCTTGTGATTGGTCTATTCAGATTGTCTGTTTCTTCTTGATTCAGCATTGGGAGGTTGTAAGAGTCTAAGAATTTATCCATTTCCTCCAGATGATCTGTTTTGTTGGCATATAGTTTTTCATAGTATTCTCTTATAATCCATTGTATTTCTTTTTTTTTTTTAAGATTTTATTTTTTTCCTTTTTCTCCCCAAAGCCCCCCAGTACATAGTTGTATATTCTTCGCTGTCGGTCCTTCTAGTTGTGGCATGTGGGACGCAGCCTCAGCGTGGTTTGATGAGCAGTGCCATGTCCGCACCCAGGATTCGAACCAATGAAACACTGGGCTGCCTGCAGCGGAGCGCACTTAACCACTCGGCCATGGGCCAGCCCCCAATCCGTTGTATTTCTGTGGAGTCTGTTGTTATTTCTCCTCTTTCATTTCTAATTTTGTTTATCTGAGCCTTTTCTCTGTATTCTTTGTGAGTCTAGCGACAGGTTTGCCAATTTTATTTATCTTCTCAAAGAAACAGTTCTTTCTTTCATTGATCCTTTCTACTGCCTTTTTTGTTTCAATAGCATTTATTTCTGTTCTGATTTTTATTATTTCTCTCCTTCTGCTGACTTTGGGCTTTGTTTGTTCTTCTTTTTCTAATTCACTTAGGTGTAATTTGAGATTGCTTATTTGGCATTTTTCTTGTTTGTGAATGTGTACCTGTATTGTGGTGAATTTCCCTCTTAATACAGCTTTTGCTGCATCCCATATGAGTTGGTATGGGTATGTTGTCATTTTCATTTTTCTCCAGATATTTTCTGATTTCCCCTTTATTTTCTTCAATGATCCATTGCTTGTACAATAGCACATTGTTTAGTCTCCACATCTTTGTCACTTTCTCAGCTTTTTTCTTGTAATTAATTTCTGGCTTTATAGCATTATGAATGGAAAGATGGAATCCTCTTACATTTATTGAGGCTTGCCTTGTTTCCCAACATATTGTCTATCCTTGAGAATGTTCCATGTGCACTTGAGAAGAAGGCGTATTCTTCTGTTTTTGGATAGAGTGTTCTATATATGTCTATTAAGTCCAACTGGTTTAGCTTTTCATTTAATTCCACTGTTTCCTTGTTGATTTTCTGTCTGGATGATCTATCCACTGATGTGAGTAGAGTGTTGAGGTCCCCTGCTATTATTGAGTTATTATTAATATCTCCTTTTAGCTTTGTTAGTAGTTGCTTTATGAACTTTGGTGCTCTTGTGTTGGGTGCATAGATATTTATAAACGTTATTTCTTCTTGATGGAGTGTCCCTTTGATCATTATATACTGCCCCTCTTTGTCTCTCTTTACCTGCCTTATCTTGAAGTCTACTTTGTCTGATATAAGTATTGAGACATCTGCTTTCTTTTGTTTGCCATTAGTTTGGAGTATCGTCTTCCATCCCTTCACTCTGAGCTTGTTTGTCATTGGAGCTGAGATGTGTTTCCTGGAGTCAGCAAATTGTTGGGTTTTGTTCTTTAATCCATCTTGCCACTCTGTCTTTTTATTGGAGAATTCAGTCCATTTACGTTTAGGGTGATTATTGATGTATGAGGGCTTAATGCTGTCATTTTATCACTCATTTTCCAGTTTCCCTGCATTTCCCTTGTTTCTTGTCCTGTGTGTTTTGGTCTACCCATTGAATTATGTAGTTTTTAATGGTGTGTTTCTTTGTTTCTTCCTTATTTATTCTTCATATCTCTGTTCTGCTTTTTTGTTTAGTGGTTACCCTGAGGTTTGTATTCACAATTTCTTGTATGAGATAGTCCATTTTCTGATGGCCTCTTATTTCCTTTGTCTAAACTGACTCTGTCCCTTTCCTCCTCCACTCCTAAGTTGTTTTTCTCATATCTCATCCCATCTTGTGTTGTGAGTTTGTGGCTAAAGTGACAGGATTATCTTTGTTTTGGTGTTTTCCTTTCCTTTAGCTTAGTACTATAGTTGAATATTTGATATCCTATTCTGATTCTGTTTACCTATTTATCTCCTTATTCTGTGTTTTGTGACCTTTTCTCCCCGTTTTTTTCAGGTTGTAGGGCCTACCTGACGATTTCTTGTGGGGGGGTCTTGTGGCTATGAACTCCCTTAACTTTTGTTTGTCTGGGAAAGTTTTTATTTCTCCCTCATATCTGAAGGTCAATTTTCCTGGATAGAGTATTCTTGGCTGAATATTTTTGTCTTTTAAAGATTTGAATATGCCGTGCCGTTCTCTCCCAGCTTGCAATGTTTCTACAGTGAAATCTGCTGAAAGCCTGGTAGGGGTTCCTTTGTAGGCTATTTTCTTATGCCTTGCTGCCTTTAGTACTCTTTCTTTGTCATTCATTTTTGCCAGTTTTACTGCTATATGCCTTGCAATATATCTTTTTACATTGACAAATCTGGGAAATCTGGAAGCCTCTTTCACACAGACTTCCCTCTCTTTCCCTAGATTTGGGAAGTTCTCTGCTATTATTTGTTTGAACAAGCTCTCTGCTCCATTCTCCTTCTCTTCTCCTTCTTGAACACCTATAATTCTTATGTTGCATTTCTTCATTGAGTCAGATATTTCTTGGAGACTTTCTTCATTTCTTTTTAGTCTTACTTCTCTCTCCTCCTCGATCTGGAGCATTTCAACATGTCTAATGTCGATTATGCTGATACACTCCTCTAGGATGTCCACTCGAGCATTCAGGAAATATTTATTTTGTTTTATGTCTTCCATCTCTAAGGTTTCTGATTAATTCTTCTTTATAGTTTCAATCTCTTTTGTGAAGTAGTTCCTGAAGTCGTTGAATTGTGTCTCTACATTCTCTTTTATCTCATTGAGTTTTTTGATGATAGCTATTTTGAATTCATTGTCATTTAGCTTACATATTTCTGTGTCCTCAGGATTGAATTCTGGGTGTTTGTTATTTTCTCTCTTCTGGAGATTTGATGTAGTGTCCAATGTTGTTAGAGGAGGTGGGTCAGGTTTTTCGCATTCTGATATTATTTGGTTGCAGTTACTGCCTATTGCCACTGGGTGGGGGTTGAGAGCTGCATATTCTGAGCCCTCTGCCTTCAGCTGAGATCCCAGGCAGTGGAGCAGGGCAGGGTGGGTGGGGAAGGGGTGCTTTTTCCTGTGTGCTCTCCCAGCCTTCTCGTTCTTGCTATTTTGTCTCCTGGGATGTTGGATTGATAAGGTCACTCCCTGAGAAAGCTCTCACCCCATTACAGGGCTTCCCTCTAGGCTGCAGAGGCCCTAGGGAGTCCTTGTTCCCTTGAACGAGCATTCCCCTCCCCCACTCCTTCCCTCATGGAGCCTCCTGCAGCAGTGACTGCATTCTTTACGGGAGGGAGTGGAGATCTCTCTTACCCCGCTCCAGCTCCTCTGAGAGGGTTCCAGCCTCTCCGACCTCTGTCATGTGGCTGCATGTCTTTCTGAAAGTTTTGTATTATGTTAGGATGTCCTATGTTGGAGTACGGATGCCCCTTTTTGTTTTATGTTGGAGGGGAGAGAGTCCTGGGCAAGTTCACTCTGCCATGATGCTGATGTCACTCGAGAAAAAGCTTTTCTTAAATCTGAAAAAAAAAAACACCAAAAACATCAAAAATCAGCAATATCTCAAGCAAAAACCCATAAAAATTATAATTATCCCTATCAGTTTATTTAGGCCTTTGTAAATGGTTCTTGATCTTATTCTTCTGTCAGCAGCTTATGAGGTCATCAGTTTCTCTGTTAAAGTTCTGTAATTTCTACCCAGTTTAGTTTTATGATCTGCATGTTTATCAGAAACCTGTACTTTAGAGTAAACACCGGGGTACTTTCCATGAATTTCTCTGAAGATGAAACATATTTGCAAAAACATCAGAATAAGACAGCAACTGTCTGCAAATAACAAAACATCTAAAACTGGCAATTGACAAAGACATTTGACCATCTCTGTGATATACAACATTTTGAGATAATGAACAGAATTATGGCTGACAGAACAGATCAAAATTTTTAGTGTTATATAATTTTGAGACACTGATATCAATAATATTTACCCACATATTACCATTTAAGAAAGTTTATTATTGTTTATTTGACAATGCTTCCCATGTAATCTAATATACCAGATAAGTCTAATTAGTTTACTATTTTTTCTTATAGGAAAAGAAAATCTCTCTGAGAAGTGTCAGGGGACCTCTGAAAATCCCCAGAGAAATTTTCTCTTCTCTTCCAGGTCAAAAGAAAACTTTTATTCAGGGCTTGAATATTTGTGTGTGGGGGAGCTTGTCAAAAATATTAAAAGGCAAAGAAAAATCCTTTATAACTTCTTTATTAAGAATAGACCAAAAGTTTAAGGAGATTATTGTTTTGAGAGAGAAAATCAAATTTTGATTTTGCACAAGCTTACTTTTGAGATTGAAACTTATTTACTTAATACATTTATTTTAATCTCAGCCAACTTGACCATACATAAAATTCTTTAGGGTTTTACTTTCACAAACCTTTTTTTACTTACTTTTTACATTCGGAATTTGTCCCAATACTTTAGGACAAATTTATTTTCCTTAACTCAAGAAACAAAAATATTTCCATTCTTTATACCTTTTTTACTGAAAATATATATTTTACTTTCCCTGTGTACAGACCTTTTAGAAAGATGTGTTTTCTCATAGAAAATTCCTCAGCATACATAAAACACGTTTATCAGTAAACCTAAGCACTTTTCAGTTTTGTTGATATAAAAATCCAAAGGCAGACAAATATACGCTTAGTAGTTTAACCTTTAATGTTTTATCTTATATGGAAATGACCTAGATACCCAATAAACTGTTATTATTTAACTTAACTTAGTAAAGCTATAAAGTTTGTTTCCAAAAAGATTTTGGAAGCTGTCTTTTTTAGTATGCAGACTATAAAACATAATTATTGTACTTAAAAATTCTTACCCAGTTTTAGCAACTATTTTTAATTATTCTTAAAAACTTCATTTGACATTAAAGCAGTTAACCATCATTTTAAGTTGTCTTAAGTACATACATCATAATGCATATAATTATTCTTAAAAAGTTTTCCCCAAAACTTTTATCCTTTTACATTATTTAGTTTACCTGTCTTTAGCAATTATATTTAGATCATACACAAAAAACTCATGAAACATCAAACAAAATTAGTTATTGTACTAAGTTATTAGTTTTGCTGATAAATTTTGTAACAGACATAACATGAGTTCATTTGACCAGTAAACCCACGCTGTATGTTTGCATTATATCCAATGCTGGTAACTTTGAGGATATGTCTATTTTAAATCAAACCAGGATCTTATTTACTTAAGATCATTTTATATCATGTTCAATAACTTTGTCTTTTAGAATTTTTGGCATATTAATCAAAGACTGTGTTCCATTATGAGAGGTTTTGAATCCTCTCTTTTCTGAAACAGAGGTTTCCCAGAATGGCCATTACAATTTTAAGTTATCTCAGAAGTTTATTTTTTTTAAGATTTTTTAAATTTTTTTTCCTTTTTCTCCCCAAAGCCCCCCTGTACATAGTTGTATATTCTTCGTTGTGGGTCCTTCTAGTTTTGGCATGTGGGACGCCGCCTCAGCGTGGTTTGATGAGCAGTGCCATGTCCGCGCCTGGGATTCAAACCAACGAAACACTGGCCGCCTGCAGCAGAGCACGCGAACTTAACCACTCTTCCATGGGGCTAGCCCCAGAAGTTTACTTATTTTTACTTGCTTAATTTTAGATCAGGAATTTCAGGGGAACTGAAGTTATGTCAACTTTGCCTGGATGTTTTCTTTGGGAATAAATGTTATGTCTAGCTGGGAATGCTTTCCCTATGTAATATTGTAATACCAAAACTTGTTAATGGAATTCTAATGTAAGTTATAATTAAAAGTATAAGAATTGGTAAAATTAAGATAAAATTTGGTAAAAATTGGTATGTTTAAATGGGCTGATTTCAGTTCACCCAAACTGGTGTATTTACATAGGCAATTGGAAAAGCCAGCTACAACAGCAGAAAGCCTGTTTTAATCTTTTGAGGCTTCTAAATAAAATCAGAAATTCTTTACTGCCTCTTTAAGAGAAAATAATTAAACATGCCAGCAGCCAAAGCCAAATCTGCTGCTTTTCTCTCCTCTCTTGCTGAGCTTCCCAGCAACCTGAGCTTTGCTTCAACTCCCCTGAAATTCGTGATCTAAAATTAAACAAGTAAAAATAAGCAAACTTTTGAAATAACTTAAAAATGTAATGGCCATTCTGGGAAACCTCTGTTTCAGAAAAGAGAGAATTCAAAATCTCTCATAATGAAATGTAGTCTTTGATTAATATGTCAAAACTTCTAAAAGACAGTTATTGAACATGATATAAAATGATCTTTGATAAGTAAGAGCCTGTTTAAATATGCTGGTTTGATTTAAAACAGACATATCTCAGATTTATCCGCATTGGATATGATACAGAAATACAGCCTGGGTTTCCTGGTCAAATGAGCTCATGTCATCTCTGTTACAAAACTTGTCAGCAAGACTAATAACTCAGTATAATAGCTGATTTTGTTTAATGTCTCATGAGGTTTTTATAGATAATCTAAATATAATTGTCGAGAACAGGTAAATTAAATAAATGCAAAAAAGGATAAAAGATTTTGGAAAAACGTTTTAACAATAATCATATATTATGGTGTATTTACTTAAAACAACTTAAGATGATAGTTAACTGCTTTAATGTCACATGAAGTTTTAAGAGTAGTTTAAGCCTAATTGTTAAAACTGGGTAAGAATTTTTAAGTACAATAATTATGTTTTATAGTCTGCATACTTAAAAAACAGCTTCCAAAATCTTTTTGGAAACAAACTTTATAGCTTTACTAAGTTAAGTTAAATAATAACAGTTTATTGGGCATCTAGGTCATTTCCACATAACATAAAATATTAAAGGTTAACTACTAAGCATATGTTTGTCTGCCTTTGGTTTCTTATATCAAAGAAACTGAAAAGTGCTTAGGCTTATTGATAAGCATGTTTTATGTATGCTGAGAAATTTTGTATGAGAAAACATATTTCTAAAAGGTCTGTATACAAAGAAAGTAAAATATATGTTTTCAGTAAAAAGGTATAAAGAATAAAAATATTTTTGTTTCTTGAGTTAAGAAAGATAAATTTGTCCTAAAGTACTGGAACAAGTTCTGAATGTAAAAAATAAGTAACCAAAGGTTTGTGAAAGTAAAGCCCTAAAGAGTTTTGTGCATGGTCAAGTTGGCTAAGACTAAAATAAATCCAATTAAGTAAATAAACTTATATGTTAAAAGTAAACTGGTACAAAATTAAAACTTGGTCTCCTCTTTCTTAAAAGGATAAGTTTCCTAGACTTTTCATCTGTTCTTGATAAAAAGATTATGAAAAGGTTTTTTTTTTTTTTGGCTATTTTAACTCTGTTTCCCCTTGACTGTTTCTGTTGTCACTTTGAATAGATACCTGAACGTGGTTTCGCAGTGAGTTTTGTTTCCTATCTGCACAAATGTTTTAAAGCTTTTAATATTTTTGACAAGCTTCCCCAAACACACAAATATTCAAGTCATGAATAAAAGCTTTCTTTTGACCTGGAAGAGGAGGGAGAGTTCCTCTGGGGATTTTCAGAGGACCCCTGGGACTTCTCAGAGAGATTTGCTCTCTTCCTATAAGAAAAAAATACTAAATTAATTAGGCTCGTTTGACATATTAGACTATATAGAAAGCGTTGTCAAATAAGTAATGATAAACTTTCTTAAATGGCATTATGTGATTGAGTGTTATTGATACAAGTATTTTAAAGATTATCTAAAATTCTGATCTGTTCTCATTGTCAGCCATAATTTTAGTTATTATCTCAAAGTGTTGTACATAACAGAGATGGTCAAATGTCTTTGTAAATCGCCACTTTTGGGTGTTTTGTTATTTACAGACAGTTGTTTGATGTTTTTGCAAATGTGTTTCATCTTCAGAGAAATTCATGGAAATGTCTCTGACACTAGAAATACAGGTTTCTAATAAACTTTGAGATTATAAAACTGAACTGGGTAAGAAATTATAGAACTCTAACAGAAAAACTGATAACTTCAGGAAACTGCTAACAAGATTAAGATCAAGAACCAATTACACAGGAAAAAATAAACTGATGAGGATGATTTTAATTTTTGATTGACATATTGCTGATTTTTGATGGTTTTTTTCAGTTTTAAGAAAACTTTTTCTCTATTCTCTTAAGGAACTATGATTTATAGCAATCTGTAAACAAAATTGAAGCATTCATCTTTTTCTCCCCATCTGAGCCCTCCAAAATGCAAAAACCCCTGATGAGTAAGTATTCTTATTCTTATGGCAATATAGTTGTTTGCATAAATTCAATAAGAATCTGTTCTTCTTATAACAGGACACGATTAGAAACACTGGTTATAACACCAAGGCTTTGACTGGAACATCATATTTGAGCAAAACACAAAGCTCAGATATGACAAGACAGCTTTTGAGGAACAAAGGTTGACATTCTGGAATAAAGCCACTTGGAAATATTGGCCTGGTACCTTGCTTATGGGTTCAGAGACCTGGCAAGGTTGAGCAAAGAATGTTGCTCCCTGTGGCAGACACAAGGAACCTCAATATTTTGGGGAATCTCAAGAAGAGAGGGATTCACCCAAATCTGTAGGTACTGCAGGTGGAATCTGATGACAGGTCCTTTGCTTGGCTTTCGTCGAGAGACTTTTAAAGTTCAACCTGAGATTCCTTACAAGGTTCCAGCAAAGCATATTTGAAAGAGCCTATATAATCAATTACTATTCTTGCTGTACTTATGTAAATAATTATGCCAAATTTATTAAAAACTAGAACTATTTTGCAAACCAGTTAGTCTTAATTTGACTATGTCTAGTGAAACTGAGGGTAATTTTAGAGAGAGAAAAATTATGTTTCAATAGAAACTATAATACATATGTGTAGATGTTGGATTTGGGTTCTGTCAATTGTCTTCAAGATTTTTTGTTACATCTGTTAACCGGACTGGATCCTGAATTCTTCTAGTCTCCTGAAATATCTGGCTACAAACCTCCAAACTAACATTTTCAGGATTTTTCCCCATCATTTTCACTCGGAATCATTGAAAACAAAACCTGCCTTTTTTCCCCTGAATCCTTGCAAACTGAAGCTGGAGGACTTGAGACAAACTTAGGAGAGACTCACGTCTGCTGCTGGGTGAGCCTCTCAGAAAGCCACCTGCATGCCCGATGACACCATCAGGGACATTGCAAACTGCAAAAGATGCTTTGAGCCTGACTTCTAGGAATCTTGGTTGGCTGCCCCCTGGGCTCAAGAACTACTTTATAATTTGCTCCAACCATGCACCTTGTTTTTCTCTTTTTGTTTCTCTAGGAAAACTTCTTATTAAAATACCTGGTTACTCACATGATACAGGCCTAACTTTGGGAGCCTACATGCATCATCACTTTATTAAAAGACTGCTTCAGTGAGATGGAACAAACTACGCCCTGATTCAGCAGGAAGTAGCTAGATTGGTCGCCACCCCAAATCCCTCAAGATTGAAGGATGGACATAAAATAGGGGGGAACTGATACCGACCCTGATATCAGTTTCCCTACATTTAACCCAGTATATATGGGGTTAAAACCAAAACACTTTTTCCCTGCTTACTCCCTGGCTTCCTGGCTCCAGAATCCACTATCCTCCATAGAGAAAGACACTGGCAAGGACGAGCACTTGGATTCATTATTTCTTCCCTGCAAAGAGCCAGGCTGGCGGGAAAGCTCCAACCAGCAAGGCCATATGCTCCCCCACCCCCACCTAAAACCCCAAAGAAAAACCTTTCCTTTTAGCTTTTCGGGGAGTTTGGGATTTCAGTGTTAGCTGCCCTCTCTCCTTGTTCAGCACTGTGCAATAATAAAATTCCTACTTTCTTCCACTACCTCCAGTGTCAGAGATTGTCTTGCTGCACAACAGGTGAGAAAACTCACTTCAGGTTAGGTATCAAGGCAAGGATTTTATTTGGTCCACTGCCATACTTCCAGAGTCTGCACCATGCCTGGGGTAGGTTCCCAATACATAGTTGTTGGCTGAATAAATGAATGGACTCTGAGGGGCCATTCTCACGGGCATCTTCTGTTGCAGCGCTGATCAAATCCACCTGATGAACTCCAGCATTGGCCCGTTCGACGTAAGTATTAACAGATGGTCCCTGGAGACATGAGGGATAGCCAAGGATGGGCCATTTTGAAAAGACACATTGCTCAGGATCTGCTTTGAACAAGGCCCCCACAGGCAGCCCCGTGATGGGCTCCCTGGCCTCCCCATTATCAGCCACAAAGTCCAGCCTCCTGGCTCAGGCATTCACTGAGCGCCTAACAGAGCACTGGAACACAACATAGTAGAGCCATGGAGCCCCTGAGTGTGGGGGCAGCGGGGGCATCCCTCTAATGTGCCCCAATCCCCCACCCCCAGGCTGAGGGCCCACTGAGTTTGTGCCGCCCCCAGACTCTCCAGTTCCCTGGGAGCCCTCGCAGCTCTGACCAGCAGGGGACCTGGGATTCCAGCATCTCCCCCGACTGCCCTTGAGATGGAACAGCTGGGAGGACTCCAGATTCAGTCAGGGTGATGGTGCTCTTTCTCTCTCACAGTCTGAGCTTCTGAAAGACACCACCGCTGAGATGCTCACTTCCGCACTGCTGCCAAATGAAAATGGTGTGTCCTTTGCTGTCTGACCCTCCGCTCCCCAGGGCTTCACAGGCAATGCTTTCCTTCTGCTGCCCTCCTCTCCATGTGGGGCCCCTTGCATTCATTTCTGTCCAGCCTCAGAGACCAGTTCAAATCCATCTCCTCCAGGAAGCCTTTCCAGTCACCAACCTGGAAATGACGTCTCCCATCCCCAACTCCCCAGCCTCATTCCTTTACTCGTGGCAGAGCCCAGGCATGCCACGATGCACCAGGTAATGAATGGCCTCACAGGCCGACAGTAGGAGAAGACAGAGTGTCAGCAGCCAACAAGGTCACACTCCGTTTGCCTCAGGCAGGCCTGGGTTCGAGTCCGGACACCCCTCCTGCAGGCTGCCTGGCCTTAGACAAGCTGCCTTGTCATCCTGAGCCTCACTTGCTCCATCTGTAAAATGAGAAATAAGAGTACCTTCATCAGAGGTATAAAAAAGATGATTATGCAGAGAGCAAAAAGGGGTGCCAGGCACAGTCAGTGCTCAACGTTTCTTAGCCACAGCTGATGTTGGCATTGTTATCTGTGTCACTATGGTGGAAACCAGAGAAAAGGTAGAATTACTCTCATTAAGCCCCTGGTCATAGGGGTGGGGAGAACTTGGAACTTAGGCCAACCCTGCCTTTTTCATTTCTTTATTTGATTTGAGTGGGAAATGTCAAAACATAGATCCCTCTGCTGTGGATAATAGGAGCTCCGGACAGCTCTGGAGCAGAAGCATGAGAGGATGTGAGGAGCCAGACAGAAGCCAGTGCTGGAGGCAAAGGGTGGGGAGTTGAGGCTGGGAGATGCTGGGGCCAGAGAATGTGTGAGCAGAGGCAGAAGGGACGGTCTGAATCAGGCGTGCCAGGTCCCAAGCCCCTCTGTGGGAACTGTGAGCCTGCCCACGGCTGCCCAATGCCACCCCAGGCCACCAGTGTCTGACCACATTTGTTATTTCAGGCAAATTAAGTTCCAGGATCCCAGTGTCAATGGTGAAGGCCTTGGGATTCGAGGCAGCCTCATGTTCTCTGACCAATGTGAGTAGAGCCATGTCCTGCCCCAGGGAGGGCACAGTCGCTGGGAGAGCCCTGGGCTGGGAGGTGGGGCCTGTGTTCCTATCCTGGCCCCACTGGTCACTCCTGGGGGACCTTGGGCAAGTCCCTTCTTCTCTCAGGGTCTCAATTCCTCATCTGGAAGTGTAAGAGAGCGACCATCCTGGCCTGGGGTCAATACACCTCCAGCTTTTTCATCCTATCTGTCATTCATTCATTTGTTCATTCATTCAGTAAGGCCTGGCATGCAGTAGATGCTCAATAAATGCTTGCTGAGCAAATGACTCTCCGTGGCAGCTGCTGGGAGGGGAGCTGTAGCAGCATCACCCCAACCCCTGAGTATTATCATGAATAATATTAACAGCCCGTAACTTTGTACCAGGCATTCAGGTATAGGCAGCATCGCACACAGTCTTCACACCCGCCCTATGCGGTGGATCCCGTTACAATCCCCATTTTACAGAGGGGCAAACCGGGGCTCAAGGATGGCAAGTCCATCTCCAAGGTCACACTCCCAGTAGGTGGCAGAGTCGGACTGGCACCCAGCACCTGTCCTGAGAACCCCCTGCTTTGAGCCCCAACCTCTGCAAGAGCCAGTGACGGTGAGATAGGCCATCTCAGTCAGCCAGCCAGCAGGCAGTTACTAAGCACCTACTGTGTGCCAGGCACTGATCACAGCAGCAAACAAAACAGATGAAACCCTGGCCCTCTTGGAGTCTCTATTCATCAACAATTACGAAAATCCACAGGTGACTGCCCACCCTTCCATGGTCAAGGTGTCCAACCCAAGGCCAAGGAGGACTTGGGACCAAACCTTTGACTCTTATTACTCCTGATTTCCCCAAAGCTGTGGATTGGTACCACTGAATCCCTGAGCTGTTTAGTTCTGGAGAAATCCACAGAGGAAAGGAAGTCTCAAAAATGCCCCCAATGGGGCCAGCCCCATGGCACAGCGGTTAAGTTTGCACATTCCACTGAGGAATCCCAGGGTTCACCTGTTCAGATCCTATGCGGACAGAGTCCCGCTTGGCAGCCATGCTGCGGCAGGCATCCCACATATAAAGTAGAGGAAGATGGGTATGGATGTTAGCTCAGGGCCAGTCTTCCTCAGCAAAAACAGGAGGATTGGTAGCAGATGTTAGCTCAGGGCTTATCTTCCTCAAAAGAAAAAAAAATGCCCTCAATGGGGTCACATTTCTGGGGAGATTAGGAAGCTTTGTTAACCATCTTCAAAGGCAAATTTACATTTGACTTATTATCAGCTGCCCACCCTCAAAAACCGTGTCCATCATTCAGCTGGCTGTGATGGAGAATAATGAGAACGGTACTGTGTATGGTACAGAGGCCGAGAGTCCAGACTCAGGGACCAGAGGGCCGGTTCAAATCCCAGCTTTGCCTCTCTCTAGCCATGGAGCTCAGGCTGATCCTTTGGCCTCTCTGAGTCCAGTTTCCTCATCCATAAAACCCAGCAGATGTCCGAAAACACAGTCATGCACTAGTGGACGACATTACAATAGTCCCATTATAACATAAGCAGTTTATCTCAGACTCGTACTGCACTGGCTCCGTGTGGGATGGACAAGTGGCGTCCACAAAACTGGATGGCTGGAGCTTGGTTCATTTCTTGTAGCTCTCCTTGGGGGGCATTTCACAACTTTTCTCTTTTTAAAATCAACTTGCGTAACAAAATCCATCATGTGCAGTTTGTGTTGGGAAGGTATCATTTCACTCTTTGGATCTGGCAGACCGTTGTCAACATTTTAGCTGCTGGGTCCCAGTGGACCTCCAGGAGTCTGCGTTCTACACAACTTCTCGAGGAGTTTGGGGGTCAGCCGGGCTTGGGGACAACAGCCCTGCACAATCCCGCTCTCTGCGTGCAGGCACTCTGCCTGTGCCCCGACCCAGGCAGAGAGTCACCGCTCACACGCAGACCCTGCTCCTCTGACCCTTCCCAGAGTTCTGTGTGCGGGAGTTCAGGATCATGACCCCTAGTGCCGGCGGTCACCTTGTGGAAGACCAACGGGCATAAACCACAAGGCAGGAGGGAAAATCCCCAAATGACTTCTCTCCTCCGATTCCAGGATGCCCTCGTGGTCACCCAGGCCTCCTCGTAGAACCCCGGACCACTCTCCTCTCTCCCAGTGAAGACTTGGACGGTGGCCATCCAGGGCGGGCTGGGTCCCAGTGGGAGTGTGGGAGCCAACTCTGTAGACTGCCCCTCTCTGTGAAAAATAAATACTTGCCTGTGACTCCTGTAGTCTGGAGTGCATCCTTGTCCCAGCTCAGGAGTCTTTTTGCCCCAGCAGCCTTGGGGGCTGGACATCCAAGCCACATCTGGGTCATTCAGGCCCCTCTGAGCCAGTCGGGGCCATGTCTGAGCTCTGTGTGGGCCACATCAGACCACATGTGGATAATGTCCAGGGTCTCGGCCACCTCCCTGGGCTTCAGGAATAAGAAAGCCTGTAGTACCCTCCCTGTTGGCCTCAAGACCACGTATGGTGGGACAACCTCGTTGGCAGGGATGCACGTTGTGTTGATCTTGGCGGTGTCGGGGGTCGAGGGCTCTGAACAGCGTGACTCTGGAGGCAGGCTTGGAGTTCTGGCCTGGCCCCTCAATGGCTGGTTGACCCTGAGATGTGGCTTCCCCTCTGTGGGCCTCAGTTTCCTTCTCTATAAATGGAGAGAATCACGTCCCCACCTTGGACAGCTGTGGTGAGGATGAAATGAGAGAGAAGGGCTCCTGGCACATGGAAGGTGCTCAGACAATGTCCTCTGTGGGTGACGTCATTGTCACTGCTGTTACCTGGCCTCCGGGATGCTGGGCCTTATCATTGAAGGTCCTTCCCACTTGGACAGTGTGTGACTGCCATTGTCTCTCTGGCCTCTCTGATGCCAGCAGGTTCAGAGCAGACAACAGGGCCCCTGTTCTCCAGCCTCTGGGCCGGCCCCAGCACACAGAGCCTTTCAGTCACACGAGGGGCCCTGCAGGAAGGGGTGGGTGTGCATTTCAGGAAAAGGTATTCCCCAACTTCAGGGCAAAAACAGGCGTCAGAACGGCTGGCGGCCTGGGAAGGCAGTGGGATGAGCTTCTCCAATCTAAAGGACACGGGCTGGGCCGAGAGGGACACGGAGGGGCCAGGACAGGACCCTGAGTGTGGCACCTACACCAGGGCCCACGAACACTTGCTGGGCAGTTGCTCAGTGCAGGCCACGTATCCTCGACTCCCAGCCACACTCTGTGGGCTGCGTCCCACACATCACAGTCCTTGACTTTTCTAAATCATATTAAATCTGAGTTTGACCCTCACTCACAAGGGAGATGAGAACGTCGAGTTCCTTCTTTTCTGGGTAGGTCTCTTCTGGCTCCCTAGGGTCATATAGGGTCTGCTGGGGGCTGAGGGGCTTCCAAGGAGCCTGGAGGATGGGGCAGGGGCTCTGGTCTTGGGTCCCACCTGCCCGAGTGAAGGGATGTCTGTCCCAGCCCACATGATGCTGTCAGAGGCAAGTGGCTCCGACACCAGCCAAGCTGGGCTCTTCTCCAAAACAGCTATGGCCACAGCTTCCAGGTCCTGGGGCTTCCTGGAGGTTGCTGAATAAACAACCCCGCCTCCGCCCCCCTCAGGGGCAGGGAACAGCACCACACTGGCTCCCACAGTGCCCCAGCGGGTCTGAGCCCCAGGTGCCTGTGGGACCACTTGCTTGATGACACACCTTTATGGGCTCCTCCTTCCCCGCCTCACTTTCCCTCCCTTACCAGCGTCTCCCGGGATCAGCTCCCCAATCAGCTCCCCGCTCTCAGATCCTGGTCTCAGGGTCTGCTTCTGGGGACCCAAAACAAGACCAGCGTTTGCTCTGAGCAGGTGCCGGGCTGAGACTAAGCCTGTGGCCCATCTCGAGGTCACCGTCAGCCCCAGGTGATTGCCACCTGCGAGGACACCGGCCCGGTGTTGTCAGATTTTTCAGGTTTCCCACAGTGTGAACTCTACTTTTAATGAACTCCCCTAGTTTCTCACTTGAGCCCTCCATGCCACCGCAGGCCACCGGCCTGTGACTTCTGGCCTCGCCCTTGGGCTGTGGCTTGGAGCGGCCTAGACACGCTGCCCCTGCAGGATCCTGCGGTTCAGCGTCATCAAGAACATTCGCATCGGGGTACGGCTGGAACAGACAGGGAACAAGACCCACATGGCCTTCGACGACTGCCACACCCCACCAGGGAACCTGAGCATCGAGGTCCTGGAGAAGTGAGTACCTGCCCACTCCTGCGTGCCCACCAGGCAGAGGCAGGTGCCCAGCCTTCCTGCCCCACAGCGGCTGCTCAGCCCCTCGCTGAGACGCAGGGCTGGGGCTGCCTCTCCCAGCCTCGCTGTCTACAGTCACCAAGGACATCAGGGACAGGCTCAGGCCACAGCTGCACACACCACGCACCAGCATCTCCAGCCTCCATGCTGAACGTCATGGCCAAGAGCATGATGCGTCCACCCAGGTCAAACCTCAGCTTGACTGCTTCCTAACACTGGGGCCCTGGACGAGCTATTTGACGTCTAGGAGCCTCAGTTTCCTTACCAGTACAATGTGATCGTTCACAGAACCCAGCCAACATGGGGTGGTTGTGGGGAAGAGATGAGCCAACCCATGTGACACACTTAGCACAGAACCTGCCGCATAAGGTGGCCACTATCTATGATGCTTACGTTTACCCAGTACAAAAGCTACCTCCTCCAGGAAGCCTGCCATGACTTCCACTGCAACGTGTGGTCTCTCCTTCCTTGAAATTCCCAGAGATCTTTATCAGAGAGAGAAATAAAGAGACAGAGGCAGAGAGGGAGAATCAAGAAGGAATAAAGAGTTGGAGGAGAGAAAAGGGAAAGCAAGAAAGGGGTTAAAAAAAAAGAAAAGGAAAGCAAGGAGAGAGGAAAGAGAAGACAAAGATACCCGGTGAGAAGGAAGCGGCCTCTCTGAGCTTCCAAGTTACGCAGGCCTGTCTGGGCCTTCCTAGCCCTGCCCAAGACCCCCTCCTCTACAATGACATCCTGTCCTGCCTCTACACCAGCAAGGAGAACCTCGTGGACCCCCAGAACTCCACAGTGAGTGCTCGAGGAAGGGGAGGGATGCAGGGAGGGGACACATAACTGTATTACTCTATTTTTCACACGAGGGAACCAAGGCCTAGCTGGCAGACATGCTTTCTGAGTGGGCCTAGGTAAGTCACTCCCCTCCCCTGGAGCACTCCTAGTCAGCCTTCAGAATCCAGTGTAGAAGTCCCCTTCTCTGGGAGGACTTCCCTGAACACCCAGCCTCCTCAGTTATTACTCTCTTCCTTCATTCATTCTGGCATTCATTTATGCTGCAAGTATTTACTGAAGGCCCACTGTGTGCCAGGCCCTGTGCACACAGGGTCCCTGCCCTCGCAGAGCTCAGAGTCTAGTGGGGGAATAGAATATGAACAAGAAAACAGTCAGATAAATAAGGTAATTCATCTTATAATAAGCAGAGCAATGGATCAGTAAGTGGCTGGCAGAGATGAGAGGGCTACCCTGGACGCTGCAGTCAGTCAAGACATCTCTGAGGAGGTGGCCTGACTGGTGACAAGGAGGCACACACTGAGGTCTGCAAGAAGAGGAAGTCCCAGGGTGGACGAGGGGATCAGATGAGGGAGGGACCCAGACCCATCACTGCTCAGAAGCCCCCAGCAGCTCCTCACCGCACTCGGAACAAAGTCCAGTCTCCTCTGCAGCTCCCAGGGCCCTGTGTGATCTGGCCCTGGCCGCCTCTCCAGCCGCACGTCCTCACCCACTACACGCCAGCCTCACAGGCGGGGCTGGTCCCCACCACAGGGCCTTTGCACATGCAGGTCTCTCTGCCTGAAACGCTGCCCCTCCTCTGTTGGTCTCAGTGCAAATGTCGCCTCCTGAGAGAGCCCCTCCTTGACCACCGCATCTAAATGTCTAAAGAAAGCTCTCCCCCGACCCCTGCCTTCCCTCTCTCTCTGTTCTTTTCCTTCTGAACACTGAGCACACTGTGCATATGTGTGTGAGTAAAGTTATAAAAACACATACACACACCTGTATGTATAGTGAGTGTTTGTTTATTTAACTTTGTGTGTTCACTGTCCCCCCATTTCAAGGGCAGGGACTAAGGATGGTATACTCTGTGAAGGGCACACAGTGGTGCTCAGTAAATGGTGAAGTGTGAAACCCTAAGATCCATATCTGGAGGAGATCTAATGTAGTTGTTCCATTTTTCACATGAGGAAACCAAGGCCCAGACAGGGAAAGTGACTTTCCCAAGGTCCCCCAGCAGGCGGGATCAGGACTGGAGCCAGGTCTCCTGCCTCCCCCTGCCCTTCCCTCCATCCCACACAGGTTGGCAGCTCTGAGACAGCTGGAAGTAAACCCTGCAATTCTACGTCTGCAGAGATTCTTACAGCAGTGGGCAAGGATGTACGTGCAAGAGGTCTTTGCAGCCTCATTGTTATAGAGTGAAAAATAAAAATCTAGGTGTCATCGATAAGGAAAAATAAGTCAGCTTATGTTCATACAATGCACAATACTATGCAGCTGTTAAAAAGAATGGGGTTGTTCTCTATGTGCTGACGTTGAGAGGAGCAAACAAGGTGCGGGACCGTGTGTTTAGAATGTTCCCATCTATCCATGTTTATACGTGTGTAGAAAAAGTCTGTCAGAGTATGCTCCAAAATGGCAAAGGTGGTTACCCCGAGAATAGGACTTAGGGGAAAAGGGGAAGAGCTGTTGGGGTGGACTTTTACTTTTACTTTTGCTTTATATATTTTTGCATTGTTTTCTATAACGATTTTCGGTTTTCAAAAATCAATGGAGCACAGATAGGTGGATAGAAATGTGATAAAGCAAGGATGGGAAAAGGTTAACAGAAGAATCTAGGTGATAAGTATACAGATGTTCTCTATAAAAGTCTTTCAACTTTGCTGTAAGTGTGGAAGCTTTCACAATAAAATGTTGGGGGAAAATCAGTGAAACAAAGAAAAAGAACTTTCCAGAGAGGTCATGATGGGAAGCCTGGCGAATGGTCCTCCCACGCTGAGACTGGCAGGTGTGCAGGTGGTGCCTCCTGCTGGGGACAGTTACATCTCCTTGAACCCATTGACGCCCCCCTGGACCTGCTCAGGACGGACCTGCAGGATTCTAAAGGCCAACACGCACTTTGCCCTTTGTCCAGGCGGCCGCCCTCATTCAGCTGCTGTCACTGAGAGAGCTGGAGCCCGGGCCCGAGGTGGGTGTGTTGCAGCTGCTCCCCCAGCACCCTGGCCAGGATCTCGGGAGGGACTCTGGGAGCGGGGCAGGGTGGGTTGGGCCACAGCGCATGCTCAGTCAGCCAGGGTTTCCTGCTGGATCCAAAGATCCCTGCACGTGCTTCGCGCAATGTGAGGTTGAAGGAGGCGATTCGAGTAAGGCGCTCAGCCCACGGTCCCGCCCGGGCGCCCACGGCACTGGCTGTCGTTATTGTCCACGGCTCAACGAGACCCCGAGCCTGCCGAGGCAGACGGATGTGCACACGGTGGATAACAGCGAGCAGTGGCTGTGCCAGGCCCCTCCCCTGGGTCAATCCAATCCCGGGCTCTCCCCGCTTCTCACATGGGAGCAAGCAGAGGCTCCGCAGGCCGAATCCACTGGCCCAGGCTCACACTGCTCAGTACGCGGCAGAACCAGGATCTGAACACGGTCCCGGACTCTGAAATCCATGCTCAATGGCCTCTCTGCAAAGGCTCTTAGAATATGGCCCCTGATGGACGAACAACAATAATAACCATAACCACAACAGCTAACAGGCGTACAGCGTCACTAGGTGCCGCGTTCTGTTCTAAGCACTTTGCACAAATTAACTCATTTAGTCTCCACAACAACCTTATGGGGTAGGTGTGATTATCATCCCCATTTTACAAGATGAAAATTGAGACACAGAGAGATTGGGAAACTTGTCTCAGGCCACACAGCTTGCAAGTGGCAGAGCTAGAACTCTGGCTCCAAAGTCTATGCTCTTACCTCGTACGCAAGCCCAGGAGAAGGAGGATGTCATCTCACCTCAAAGGAGCCGAGGGAGGGTGAGTGACCTTCCCAAGGTCACACAGTAAGTTGCTGCAGAGCTAGAGTGAAACTCAGACAGCCTGACTCCTAAGGTGGTCTTGTTCCCAATCCTCCAAGCTGAGGGCTAAGGAACACCTCTACTGTCCCTGCCTGCACCTTTTCTGCTTTAAGCCTATGCAGACTTCTGGCCAGTCCAGAGGGAGCGTGGGACTGACCGTCAGCACCCCTGACCCTCCCACTGTCCGCCTGGACGGCCACACGGCCACGGCCATTCAGCCGGTCTCGTTGGTGCTGCGGGGGCCCAGCACCACCTCCTCTGTCTCCGTTTCCTGGGTGAGTAAAGCTCGCAGTCCTTTGTTCCCCGGGGTCCTGGGTCCACTTGAGGCCCATCCAGGGCAGGCGGACTGAGGGCGGGCTGCACAGGGCAGCAGCAACCCTCCCACCACGCCGCGCTAACACTCCATCTGTCCACACCCAAAGAGGCGCGCCAGGCTTCAAACCGTCTACTCAGACACCCGCTCCCCCAGGTGCAGACCCAGCCCTCCCCAAGGGCCTCCTCAGTGACTAGGGGGCTTTGCGTCTGAGACCCTCTCTCAGTGGCCCTGCAGGGTGGCTGTTAAAGCTTTTGGCCGTCCCCTGCACTGGGCTGCATCGAAAGCCCTTGTCCACAAACCCGGGAGAAAAGTCAGAGAAACGAAGCTCACGGAGGGGTTGCAGGGGTGTGTGTTCTCTCCTCCCCCAGAGGTGACCTGGCTGGACCTGGGAGGAATTCTGAGGCTCCTGCAGGGGCTTCCTGCCCTCAGAGCATCTGTAAAAGGATCTGACTCCAAATCCCACTGCCAGGCCCTTTCTACAGACAGGCCAGCCTTGTTTCTCAGCCCGAGGCCGTCACGTCTATGGTCCCTCCCTCTTTCGGGGCCTCTGCTCTCTCCTTGTGCAGTGCCAACATCACCAACATTCAGCTGGACTGTGGCGAGATCTGGATGTCTTTCCAGAAGGAGTGGTTCTCTGCAAACTTCTCCCTTGATTCGACACTGACCTGAGACTGTGCGTCACACAGAAGTGGGGTCTGAGGGGCGCTGCTCGTCCTGATGGGAACCTGGCAGCTGCGGGGGAGGGGAATTTGGCAACCTGGGTACCCAGATCTATCTGACTCCAACCTGGTTTCAAATCATGGATTCTGAACTCACTGGCTGTGTGATCTTGGGCAAGTCACTGCATGTCTCTGTTCCTTGATTTCTTTGGCTGACGTGTGGATGGCCCTCATTGGTCACTGGAAGCAGGACATTTGTTCATTTAAACCTACGTGAGTTCACTACACTGACATTAAAAAAAAGAGGGATGCTCTGAATATCTCATCATCCTTCCTTCCTCCTGTTCAAACCACTCTCTAACATCCACAGCCCCCAAGGAAAGGGCTGCAGCTAAGCGGTGAGGATTTAAAAATAAGATTAACTCTCAGCTTCTGAATTTCCAAAGGCCCCTAATCTGGTCTATTTAAAGGACTTTCAGAAGCCGCTCTGGCTCATAGCAGTTTTCTCATAATCACCGACTGCAGGATTCAACATGCAGGCCGGGAGGAGCCCAGGGGGCCGGTTTGTCCGTTTGTCTAAAGAGCCACTCTTCTCCTCAGCTGCTTCCACCCCTGCTCTTCCTCCGTCTCCTGCCCTTTCCCCTCCTCCTCTCTCTTGTCCCCAGGCCCTTCAACGACAAGATCATAAAGGCGCATGTGCACACGAACCTCGTTGTGGAGTTCTGGCTGGAGAAAGACGAGTTTGGCCGGAGGGATCTGGTGATAGGCGATTGCGGCGTGGAGCCCGGCAGCGTCCAGACGACAGTCCTGACTCAGTAAGGTCCCAGCTGCCCCTCCCCAGGGTGACCATTCCTAGCTGCAGCAACACAGCTCCACCACCTCCCGGATGAGCCCCAAACGGATCTCACCCTTTCCCCAGGATCTGCTCTCCTCCCACGTCCCCACCTCAGTGTCGGCCCTGCCGCCTCCCAGAAGCCAGACTCTCCCTCCTCACTCCCCACAGCCCCTCTTCACCCGCTCCCATCAATGACCTCCTGGCCGCCCCCACTTGCTCCCTTTCTCTCCATCCCACAGCCACTGTCCCCGCTCATAGTCCACGACCTGGGTCTTTGCAGGAGTGTCCTCTGACTTCCCCCAACTCAGACCTCACCACCTACAGTCCATTCTCTCCTGCAGCAGCAGTAACTTTCTAGCACAGAAAACTGGTCATGACTGCAGTCTCTGCTCTTAACCCTCCAGTGGTTCTCCAGAGCCCTCTGGATGAACAGCAAACTGCTGGATGTCACTCAAGACCCTACTGTGCTCTCCCCTGCCCTACTCTGCAGCTCTCTGCCCTCTAATGTCTCAGAAGGAACCATCCCTCCTTCAACATGCCATGCATTTGCAGACCACTGTGCCTTTGCACGTGCTGATCCTTTGCCTGGAATACCCTTCCCTTCTTCTCTAAAGCTCCTCCTCATCCCTCATTCATTCAACAAATATTTACTGAGAGCCTACTGTGTGCCAGGCATGGTGGGCTCAATGCTGGGCAAACAGTAGTGAACAAGACAGGAAAAACACAGGTAAATGAAGATCCACACCCTGGCTGACCAAGTCTGCCAACCTCAACACACTGAGTCCCTCGAGGGCAAGCTTTGCATCAGGTTTCTCTCCGGAATTCCAGAACGATGGAAGCAACAAAGTCTTAGGTGGATGTCCAATCATTTATTCATCTGACTTTCACTGAATGCCTAGATTATGCCAGATGCTCATGGACAGGACAGTGCAGGGGGTAGACTGTGGACCCTGGAGCTCTGCTCACCTGGTTCTGGTCTACTCAGCACTTAGGAGCCATGTGACCTTAGACAACTCACATCATCCCTCTGAGTCACCGCTTTGACTGTTCCTGACGGTGATGCCTCCTGGACAGGGCTGGCAGAGGATTCAACGACTGTCTGAGGTGTACTCAACACTTAGCACCTGGCATTTATACTGCCTGTGTTTATCTGTCTATTCTGTACGTTTGCCTCTCTTTCTAGAGATTGCCCACCAAAGATGAAACATTTTCTCTGCAACCTCAGACACAATCTGAAAAAAGTTATCCGACACCAGGTAGAAAGTCAGGTAATCCGGAGAAAAGTATTTTTCCCGTGGGCATCCTTGAGTGTGAGGGTCGGGGCATATCTAATGGCAGCCCAGCAAAGAGTTTCAAACCCTGGGTAAAAGAACCTGAAAGATCTCCATTTAAAATTTCAGTTTTGCCATCTACTGGCTGGGTGTCCTTGAGCAAGTGACTTAGCCTCACTGAGTTTCGGGTTCCCCATCTGTAGCATGGGAAACATTATGGTCCATAGCTCATGGAATTGTCACAGGGATTGAGAGAGACATGCATGGCATGTGGTTGGCGATCAATACAAGGGAGCACTCTTGCCATGATTGCTTGTGGAAATCCAGTGGAGTCTAAGCTTCTAGCCACAGGCCTCTAGCCTTCTTTTCCCGGTCTCTGGTCTGACCCTTCTGTCTGTGCTGCTGGCCCAGGTGTGTCCTCTGACCGGTGAAGTCCTCAGGCAGCTGGATGTGAAACTGTTGAAAAGCCTCATGGGTGAGTGTGTGTCCATCCAGGGAGGAGGACTCAGGACTGGAAGATGGCTGGAGGAGGTGCCCCCACGGAGCTCCCAGCGAGGCCTGCTCAGGGGGGTCTGCATGTGCTCTGAGATCTCTTAGAGGTGACCATATCATGATGACCATTACTGTCCTGTGAGAAAGCTGGGACAGCAGAGGGGATCCCTACCAAGCAGACGGTGCCCCACCAAGTCACTCACACCTACCACTCACCAGAGCTTGTGGCTTCTCCCAAGATTTCCACTCAATCCTTCAGGGAGCACTGGCCCCACCCCAGACTGAGACCACCCCCCTTGAGCTGCAGATAAACAGATACGGTCCCCGCCCTCACGGGGCTCACAGTCTCGAGAATGGAAGACAGCAAGGAGCGCATCACTAGCTATCACTTGGAAAGTGTTCTAACACAAGTGCTCCTGGCACTGGCCCTAGGTCAGCAAGGATGGATGAGGGTCCCCGTCAGTGTGGACGTGGGATTTGGAGGGACAGACATGCTGGTGACTGACACCGCCTCTTCTTCTTATAGAACAGGCTGCTACTCAGGAACTCAACCAACTGTGAATCAGCCAACCCCCCCCCCCCCCCCACACACACACACACACACACACCAGACTTAGTGTCCTCCAGCGATGCACTGATGATCAGAAGGAGATTCCACACCCTGGGACCTTACGCCTCCTTCAGAGTGGGGCTTCCACTGCCCCAAAAACCTTTACCACAGGCCCTGTGGACATCCTGTCCTCTCCCATAATAAATTCTATCTCTGAAGGTGCAGAGATCCCCCGACTTGGGCCCTGAGGTTTAGGGTCCAGAAGTCAGACTTGACAAAGGTCCATCTTGAGACTAAATATGCCTGCATTTGCTCCTCAGCCCAGAAATATCCGAGAACACTCTCTTTTCCTGTAATTTGCAGCCAGAAGCCCATCTATGGGTTTGCTCATCAATGCAGGGGAGGCCCTGTGGAGATTTCCCATTCACTCATTCAGTCCACCTACACTTATTGAGCACCTCCTACATGCCAAGCACTTTGCTGGGCTCCAAGGGAGTGTAGAGAAAGGGTGATGGAGAGGAAAAGCATAAACATTGGCACCGAACACATCTGAGTTCAAATTCAACCCAGCCCAAAGAGCAGTTCCATGAGGGTATGGACCGTGTGCACTGGGGAGACCAACGACACCTGCCCCAGTGCAGGGCTGGCACAGCGTGTGAGCTCAGCAAATACCTGAGCTTAAATGATGGATGAATGGCGGTCCTATGACTCACTAGCTAGGTTTGGGACAAGGCACTTTCCCTTTTGCTCTTCCTCACCTGCAAAGTAGGAACAGAAATCTCACAGGATGTGGAGCAACAGGGGCTCTCACACTGCGGGTGGGAGGTGAGTCGTACGACCACTTTATCAAACCAGGGGGCAGATCCACTAAAGCCCAATGTACGGCTGCTCTCTGACCAAGCAGTTCCTCCCAGCTGTGCGGTCAGCAGAAATATGTGCACATAGGCACCACAAGACGTGTACAAGAGTGCTCCCAGCAGCAGAGTAAAAACTCCCTAAATGCCCATCAAAAGAATGGCTAAAGAGCGTGGCCAAACATCCTGTGGGCTAGTCAGCCAGCAGAATGCTCTACAGTGATGAAAATGACCTCCAGCCACACACGACCACATGACGGATCTCATGAACATCATAAAGCCCCGCAAAGGAGCACATGGTGCAGCTCCCATTTATACGAAGTTCAAAAACAGCAGAACTAATACACGCCGTCAGAGGTCAAGATACTGGTTGCCCCTGGGAGAGGCTTAGTGCTTGGGAAGGGTGCGAGGGCCTTCTGGAGAACTGGTGAGGTTCAGTTTCTTGATCTGGGTCCTGGTTATGGAGAGGATGTTCAGCTTATGAAAAGTCATTGAGCTAGTCAATTATGTGTGTTTTTCTTACGTATGTTATAACTAACGATTTTTTTTTTTTTTTTTTTTTTTGCCATGAAAGAGTCACTGTAAGCTAACCCCTGTTGGCAGTCTTCCTCTGTTTTGTAAGTGCGTCACTGTCACAGCATAGCTCGAGGAGTAGTGTAGGTCCCTGCCTGGGATCTGAACCCACAAACCAGGGCAACCGATGTGGAGCATGTTGGACTTAACTACTACGCCACCGGGCTAGCTCCTAAGAAAAATTTTTAAAATAAAATATCTTTTATTTTTGTATGAGTTTTTTGGAGTTATTTTGTAGGATGTTTGTAGGCGTGTGGAAAAAATTTGCAATATGTTTGTGGTGTGCTAGGTCCGTGGGAAACGTTTACTAGCAGTCATCTAATTCATTGCTAATTCTTTGATAATGACTCTTCAATTCTTAAATATTGATTCCTGCCCTCCTCCACCCAAGGGGTGGGAAAGTATACTCAGAAATCAAGGGGAGATAACATGGACATATTAATAATAGGAGCACACTCATGTTAAGACTTGGCGTGTGCCAAGCTGGGTGCTCAGAGCTTCCGTTCAGCATCTCAGCAAATCCTCACAGCAACCTCATGAAGAAAAAACCTGCTATCCTATTTTATGCATGAGGACACTGGGCTCAGAGAGAGAAAGTCCCTCGCCCAAGGTCACACAGCCAGGAAAGACCAAGTTGACTGCACTCAGGCAGCCACACTCTAGAGCCCACACTCCTGACCACTGTGAATGCCCCCTGCAGCCTTCCCTCCCCACCTTCTGACACATCCCCACGCGCTGAGGGGAAACGATGAAATATGTGCTCAGCTGGATTGACAAGCTCAGGGAAGGAAGTGTCCAGAGTCGGAGATGAAAATATGGAGAGAGCCCCATGTCTCCATCTTTCAATTCTGACTCCCTAATCAGAAATGCTTCGCTGGGGATTTGCAACCCTAAACCCCCATGTTCACACAGATGCTTCCCCTTGAAAGCCTTGAGTTTTGGGGGATTTTCCTGCTCATGATTCAAAGAGCAAACATGGGAGGGTGGGTCCCATCCTCCAGCGAGCTTGCCTGGTCCCTCAGTGAAGGCTGCTTTTGTCTGCCTTCCTCCTAGGCCTCCGAGGCAGATCAGAGGCCTCCTTCCTCAAGGGGCCGCCTTGGGTTTCTCCAATTCTGATTTCTTTCATTTTAAAGTTCACAGAGCCGTGGACTCAGCGTATTTTCTCCTGAAAGAGCTTGTTGCACAATGGACCTCTATCATGATACTGGGGTCTGGGGTGGGAGGTAATTTAAGGAGAAATTCAGCACCAAGTTCTCGAAGCTTGCTCCAGGCCTCCCTGTCAGCGCCTGTAACTTCCAGGTCCTTCCACTGCAGAGCTCTGACTCTGCCAGGGATTGGGCTACGTGCTGCATGTAGTCCCACGTAACCCTCTCCCGGCCCTGGGATGTGGGTGCCGTCAGATCCACGTGATAAATGAGGAAACAGGCTCAAAGAGGGGAAGGCTTGTGCCCAGAGTTATCAGCTGAGCTGGACTTGGAACCCCAGCTGCCTGATTTCTTGGGTGGGGAGGCTCCAGAGAACATGAGCGGGCACTTTCTGAACTGAAGACTCTCAGATGCAAACTTGCTCCTGAAGTTAAGAACGTGAAAACCAGACAGCCCCAAGGACAGTCTGACATCAACTCTTCCCTCTGACGTGACCTTGTGCAGGTCACTATCCTCCCTGAACCTCAGAGCCCCCACAGGGTTCTTAGAGATGGCATAAAGTGCTAGTGTCACATGGAAAGCTATTATAATTATTAGCTGTAAATGTAGGGAGGAAGATTAATCTCCAAGGTACATGGAACTTGACTTAAGCAAACTCTGCTTAAGAAAATTTATTTCTCATCAAAATTGGAGCACGTAGCTCTCAGTGAACGCTTTTTTCCCTCTACCCCTCAAGAAAACCACTGGGGTTTCTAAAGCCGTCGGAAGACCCCCTCCAACTCAGCCCCCTCCTGACCTTCCTCCCAGGAAACAGAACCAGAAACCCATTCCCACGTTCTAGAGAACAGACCTTGCGCAGGTCAGAGCCACTTGAAAAATGAAATTAGCTCTGCCCTTTAAAAATGTATCTCTTGATTCAAAAAACGATACCAGTAAAGGCTCTCAACCACAGCCACAATCTGATATGCAGGAAGAAAGGAGCACCCCCTCCAGTTTCTGAGGAACATATAGGGAAGGCATTGACGTCACCAACGCGGAAAACACTGTCTCCAAATGTGAGCGGCGTGTCCTTCCACGTTTCCTCACGCCCCACGACTCCTGCCCTGTTCAGGACAGTGGAACATGCAGCCCTGTGGCTTCAAGGAAGGGCAACTTTGGCAGAAGCAGAGAGAATGCTTTTGAGTTTCCACAGCCCGGGTCTTTGACAAAATGGTAGTGACAGAGAGCAGATCAGTGGGTGGGGGAGGGTGTGACTATAAAAGGGCGGGAAGAGGGGGTTTTGGGGGTGATGGAGCTGTTCTATATCCTCATCATTATGGCAGCTACATAAACCCACACAAGAGTTAATATTCATAGAAATGTGCACCAAGAGAAAAAAGCTATTTTTACATGTAGGCTAACTTTTTAAAAACATTCTTTAAGTCGGGGGATTTCAATTTAAAATCTCAGAGCATAGGCAACACCAAGAATAGCACACTTACAGTGAATTGGAGCAAGGTTTCCTGTCCCCAAGACTAGACAACTCCCCATGTTGGGTTGGTGGAGTGTGAGGATCCAAGAGAAAAGAAGAGAACATAGTTCTGGTGGGTTCTGGAAAGTGTCTCATGCCCTTGCGACTCCCCAGGCAAAACCTGGCGTGGGAGGAGGGACACAGAAAACCTAAGTCAGTGGATTCAAGAATAGGAGGCATCTCTGCCCCTATTCACCTCCAGAGCCGAGAGAGATGACAAGATCCCAGGGAGAGAAGGGTAACTGGAGGGTCCAGAGGAGTCCAGGTAGATGGGCTGTGCTGGCTCCCCCTGGTCCTGCCCAACAAATCAAGAAACAGCAGAAACTCGGGTTGTCTAACAAGGGAATGTGAAGTAAATGCTAAATCTAAGGGGCATCTGGACAGGAGGGAAGCACAGGGTCTCCCCCATTGGGGACCAGATGGCATGTGGATGTCTCTGTATTTCCAGTCAGAACAGGGACAGGGCAGCCTCCTTCAGATGCCTCGGTACAAATGAAGCCTCTAGAACAGAAATAAAACCCCGGGGGAAATGGGGAAGTTTCTTTCACCCAGCAAAATGGCATTTGATATGGTAGCAAAACTGTAGATACATTAGAAGGAAAAACGTCTAGATCATGAGTTTATGCACAGGATTCCCACCAGCTCCCCCGACGTTATCCCCCACAGCCCTGTGAGGTAGATATCGCCCTCCCCTTTCACAGATGCGGAAACTGGAGCTCAAGGGTCAGAGAGACTTGACTGGGTCACAGCATTTGAAGCAGGGCCATCTGTACCCAAATCCATCCCCTTTCTGCCAGAATAACAGAAGCCGCCTCCTGGCTTCAAACCACAGGCTGTAAGAGCCCAGTAACTGGCAGCACAGACTTAATCAATCCCCTGACTTATCTGCCTCTGTTTCCCCAAAAGACAGTAGTAACTTGACCCCACCCATGAGAGTTGCGCCAAGATAAAAACTGGGACGTGTCAGAATTGCACCAAGATAACAAAAACTAAGACCCCTTTGAGGATGACTGACAGCATACAAGCTGTGGGAAGACTCTAGTGAGTGCTTGAATGGATAATGGAGTTCAAAGCCAGTGCCCTGGCCCCTCAGAGTAGTTGGCCAGACTCTCTCAGGAAGTGGGAGTGGTTCCAGTGAAGGCCTGGAGGGAGGGAGGGCAGTGTGGCTCACTGATCACAGGGGCGTCAGACACGGGGGCAAATTCTGACTCCACCACTCACTTGCTGTGTGTCCCTGAAAGGTAGTCACCCTCTCTGAATCTCGGTCTCCATATCTGATGTTTAAGAGAAAACAATACCAACTATTCCTGACAAGACAAGGTTCAAATACGGAGACGCACCCCCCACCCCCAGCACAGATTGGGTGCTCAATAAATGTGCGTTTCTTCCTTCTCTCTCCACTTTTGCTCAAAAGGTGTTAGATTTCACAGGGCAAGACATGCTCTCCCCACTCTAAGACGTTGATGTCTCGATTCCTCAGTACTTTTATCTATAAAAGAGACTCCAAAGGCCCAAGTTCTGGGGACAAATGCTGTTACTTCCTTTGGGGAAGGGAGGAAGAAAGGGTAAAGGTAGAGACCAGGATGCACAGCATCCCTCAGGCCTGGGAAACTGGAAAGACTTTTCCAGGATATAAAAGTGAAATTTCAAGAAGGCATGAAATTCAAGGATGCAGGAATGCACAATGGTCACTGAGTTTTCAGAAGGCGTCTTCATCCCTCAGCTCAGCGACTCAGAGAAAGGACCAGAGTGTAGACGCCTTGGCCCCATCCCACTGTGCAACTCTGGATGCATCAACTCACACCCTGAGCATCAGTTTCCCCTTGTCAATGGGGGTCTTCATTCCCACCTCACACAAACTTATAAGGATTTCTGAGATGCTGTATGTGAAAAGCAATGCTGGGCCTGGCATACAGCAAGAGCTCAGCAAGTGTCAGCTGTTGACACTGTTTGTATGGTTATTATCATCCAGTGAGTTGAGTTCTGACTCTGTCACATCCTCCCTGTGTCTTTGGGCACTTGTCCCACTGGGCCTCAGTTTCCTCATTTGTGGAGGAGGACCAGCAGCCCCTCCCTCTCAGAGTTCTGGTGAGGGTGTATCTCCCCCAGCATGGAACTGTCATGCAAGAGGGACTCAGATGTCCCAGATGTAGGGAAATCACGGACAGATTCTCTTTTTGACACTTCGACAGTTTGGAAAGAAAGAATTGAACCAGAAATGGAAAAGGGCCTAGATAGGAGCCTGAGGTCCCTTCCTGGCTCCAGTTCCTGCCTCTCCTCTTGTTCCAAATTTGATCTTCCAGGCCACCTGCGAGCCTGGACCCCCAGCCTGAGCCCTGCTCATGAAACCGTAAAGTCTTGAGCAATATCACCATCTCAAGTTGTTCTTTCTTTAACTTGCCAATCAAATGACTGAACTGTCCCACCTACTAATATGATTGGCAATGATTTACTTTGGAGAGCCCTGAAGGATAGATACCACCAGATTGCAGAATTCTGAATTATCTGGAAACCCATCATCCGATCGCACATTTCCTGGTTCCCACACTATAAAAGAGGCTGTCTCCTCAGCAGAAGAGAACAGAGGAGGGGAGAGGAGACCAGGACAGCTGCCAGGACCTCTGAGAAGCCCAGGTGAGACCTGCCCGTTCCATAAGTAAGAGTTTTAACTTGAGGTTGCCATTGTGGATTCACACCATGATCCGCAAACCTCCTAAAATCCACACAATTTTCTATGTTCTGATGCATTTTTCTGGGACTAGGCTCCTGAGCTTTCGTTAGATCCATAAACGATCTGTTTCCCAAAAGGGATTCAGAGGCCTTGATCCGAGTTCACCTCCCCAGGGAAGACACAACTGGCTCTTTGGACCAAAAAGTCCTTTCGATCCCAGCCAGCCACAACAACGATGGTGCTGAAATCAGCCAGTTGATAGACTTTTGCCCAAAGCAGCCAGGTGTCTCCACAGTGTAGGTACCAGTCCCAGCTTTGGACACCTTTGCTGGCTGCCAGATAGGCCCTTGAAAGGGTTGGTGGTATCTGGGGGAGGATTTTGCAAAAGACGGCCAGATGTCAGAGGTTGCCCCAGATGTTTGTCCAGATTCACTTGCAAGAGAAGAGAAAGGAGAAAGGTATAGAAAAGATAATGTGTGTGTGTGAAGGGGGGAGATGGAGGGTTCAGACACATACCTCTGATCACAAGTCTTCCATCAATTTGCTGTGTGACCTTGGGAAAGTCACTACCCCTCTCTGATTCCCTGATTTTCCTTGTGCAATGAGGACTTTGGATGGCCCCAGGATTTCCCAAGCACTGTTTTGGATGAGATGGTGGCTATGAGGTGTGAACTCTGATATTCTGTCACTTGCAAAGACTTCCACAAACCATTGAGGGCTGGACCCAGACTGAAGGACTTAGTGGGTATAGTGGCAAAGCAGTTAGTTCCTCAGCCACATCTGTGTTTAACTTTTTCATTGACTTTGTCTAATTCAAACCATTGTAAGCAAGCTCAATTGGAGAGTCAATCTGATGGTCACTTAGTTTAAACAGAGGCTTCTGGGTCAAACAGATCTGGCTTTAAATCCCATGTCCATTGTGTACCTGTCACCTTGGGGGAGGTTACCTAAGCTCACTAGGCCCCCATGTCCTCACCTGTGCAATGTGAGTGATGAGTGCCCACGTCTTAGGGTGTGGTTGGGATGACGTCGGTTACTGAGTGTGCAGTGCTCATCCTGAGGCCTGGCGCGGAGGAAATGGGGAGCGGTGTTAGCTATGGATCTTCTCTCCCTGGTGTTCTGGGGGAGGGCGCAGGTGGATCAATTCCTCTCTGGTATCTGTGTCACGCTGGACACTCTGTTCTCAAATAGGAAGAGAGAAGATGTTTCACACTGGGGCCCTCATTGCCTTCTGTGGGCTGCTGGCCCAGACCCGGCCCTTGGCTATGACTCCACCCCTGGCCTTGAGTAACACAGATTTTTCTGAAAGCTTGAGCAGTGGTAAGTGAGAGTTTGTGACAACCTGTTTCAGCTGTGTGTGTGTGTGTGTCCAGCTGTCCTTTGGAGGGAGAGGGGCAGGGATGATAGAGGAGTGGGGCTAAGGATCTGGAATTGTCAGGTCTGACCCCGAGGACCCGTATACCACTTTCCAGCTCTCAGCGATGGCTTGCTCTCTGAGGGTCTGTTGCCCAGTCTTGAAAATGCTCAGCTCTCGATCACTGTGAAGACTTCAAGACTCTCTTCAAAATCCATGTTTGGTGGCCTGCGTGGGAAATCGGATCTATTTCTCAATGTACTGAAAAAGATTAAGTGAGTAGCCCTGAAATAGGGCCTTGGTTCCCAGCAGAGAACCCTCATTTGAGATATGACAAGCCTAGGCAGTGGCCCTGATGCGGGGGAGGCAGAGCGGTGGTGGGGGGGCGCTGAGGGGGTTCTGAACATAAGCCCAGGACTCAGTCTGAGACCCTCCTCACAGTCTGGTAGGGAATAACAGCCCTCTTGAACCAGTAATTGCCACCAGTCCCGAAGCATGTCCTCAGTCCCCAATATCATCTATAATCTATAATATAAACCTCATCTATAATATAAACCCCTTTAGGGTCGATTTGATAATCCTCAGTTTACAGATGGGAAAACTGAGGCACAGAAAGAAGGCTGTGCTCACACAACTAGACTGATGCAGAGTGAGGGATCTAACTCCAATTTACTTAAGTCCAGGCAGAGGCTTTTTTTAACCACACATAATAATTTTGTTCTCCTCACCTGTGCAATCCCTTAGAACACAGGTGGCCTTCAGTGTAAGCAACAGTGTGTAAGCTCCTTTCCTCAATTACATTGTCACTGTGATGTCCATCTGGATTTTGCTGCAAGACTGTTGCTCATTGGTAGCACCACCTCTGGGAAGGGTAAAGTCGGGTTAAATGTGGTTTCTAGGTTTCAAGCTAGAGGAGCTAATGTTTCCTCCAATGTTGCTCCCTGGGCAGAGCGAAGATCAGGTATCCCCAGCTGCAGACTATTGAGATTGGGATGAGTCCTGATGGCCGTCGTCTCTATGTCACCATCCCTGTGACCATGACCATCAGCATACCACAGTGAGTGGGCTCCAAGAGAGGATGGGAAGATGAGTCACCAAAGGAGACTCTGATGACCATGGGGAGCCAAAAAAGGCGTGTTGGAGTCTAACAGACATGAGCCTTCAACTTCAGCTCTATTGCTCCTTTGCTGAGTGACCTTGCATCACTTGGGAAACTCACTTGGCCTCTTGGAGCCTTGGTTTCTCCTACTAGGAAATGAGATGAGTACAGGTGTGGCCTAGATGGGGTGGGGGGAGGCTGGCATTCCTAGCAAAGAGAAAAGCCTTCTCTGCTTTTAGAATGTGGTAGGACCAGATGAAGCAGACTGTCTCCTCCACAGGCCCCCATTTGGAAGCATATTGGAGGTGGCTGTGAAGCTAAAAATCACTGGAGAACTCTTAACTGTGAAAGATGGAAGGAAGAAAAACTCGATGGTCTTTCTTGGCTGCATGCATGCTGATGGCAGCCTGGAAATCCTCCTGTTTAAATTGTGAGGCCAGAGAGGTGTCTTCCCCTGCTTGGAGACAATAGGATGGGATTATGGGTAGATGGTTGGGAAGATGGAACAATGGGACAATGGATGAGTGGGAGGGTGGAAGGGTGGGGAGATGGAAGGATGGGAGGATAGAGGGGTAGATGAGAAGGTAAGTGGATGGGTAAATAGTCACTTATCCCTTCTGAGGCTGGACTGACCAATTTTCTGCTGGATTAGGCAACAAGAAATCTGAGTTCAAGTTCCACCTACCAGAGGGGCATGGAGAGAGGTGGAGGGCTTCCTGTGTGAACTTGGACACTGCTTCCCAACTTGAGTCTCAGCTTCCTCAGATAACTGTAATATGGAGCCACATCGGGGTTGTTGACAGTGTGCTAAGATAATCGGTGTGAATGTGCTTTGTCTCAATAAGGGGTAAAACAGCTCTGGAGCTTAACTGGGTTACTGATTTCAGTTATTGTCACAAGGGACACTGAGTCTGGCATAATATGCGGGAGTCGTTCTCATCATGGCTCACATTTACTGAACACATATACTGTGCTCCACATGTGTCATCTCATTGAATCCTCATGACAACTGCATACTATGCACTGTGCATCCATTTATGGATTCTACAAAGTTTCATTGAACACCTACTGTGTACTGGAACTATATGTTTATTCTACACACACTTACTGTGTGCACTGCTGTGTAGGGTGTGACTCCCTTTGGATAGGCCCCTCAGTGTTTACCGGCCTGTGTGTGTGGATGGACAAGCTCTATTCTTGGTTACGTGATGTTGAGATTTCCGTGGGCATAGTGGCCCTTCTGAAGGCTTCTCCCTACAAACCCCATGCCTCTGCATCACCCCATGGCTTTTCCCTTTCAGTATTCCCATCTACTCCATTGAAAACCTCTATGAAAACCTCAGAAAGATGCTTCCTGGGCTGGTGGAGAACAAGGTAAGTGGATGGAAGTGGGGGCTCCTGATCCTTGGCTCTTAGAGCTTATCAGGCTGAGAGAGGGCCCTGGGGTGAGCTTTTCTGAGTCCCTCAGCTTGATAAGTAAATTCCACCCCTTAGTCTATCTTTCCATTGATCCATCTGTGCATAATTCTTCCTTCCACCTTTCAAAAAGTATTGCTTGGTTCCTGATCTGTACCAGGCCCTGTGCTTGTCCACACTGCAGCTGAAATGGACTGGCCCCTGCCCTGAGAAGCTCCAAGTCCAGTCCCCTATGGCACAGATGAGCACTCTTTCAGCCCATACTTGAGTGCCTCCTATAACTAGAAGTTCACCCCTCTCAGAGCAGCCCACCCTCTTTAGAAACAGATGTCACGTCACAGAGTGAACAATGGCTCCTTGGGTGATTGGGCACTTCCACACAAGCCTTCAGTTTCTCCTTCTTCCTAGTTTGGATGTGGGATTTCTGAGAATCAAACACTCTCAGACAGAAAAATGATAGAAAATCTCCCCAGAGAATCCATCCTGGTGCAGTGCTGCTGCTGCTCCCAGGGTCCACCTACAGTGCCACTTCCTTAACTCCTCTCTCTGCCCCTGGGTCAGGTGTGCTTTAGGCTCAAAGAAGTTGTCCACAAATTGAACACCAAGCCGGTGGAGGGCATTATCTCTATTCGGTAAGCCCTGGCTCCCCCTCTGCAGGAGCAGTGATTTCCCCTGAGGAGCTCTGCCCCTGCACACCATAGGATGCTAGCTCCCTCCAGCCTCAACTCTCGCCAGTTTGAGTTTCTTTTTTGCCTTGAATTATCCAGATAATGTTGAAGTATGGTCTCTGTCTCCCGCATCATCCCTGACACCGAGAACAGCTGGGCTGGTTGGTGGAGGAGGCGAGGCCCCCTGCGTGGGCTTGGGCGGATCTCCAGAGTTCCCATTCCCTGGCCCCAGGCCTCAGGGGCATGTGAGGTATCCCTGGACTCCTTCACACTGAGAGCATTACTGTGGTCTGTGGTTTGATGTTTTTTCATTTTCAGGCATGCTAATCTCTGGCCTGAAAATTGCAGTTAAAGTCTAGGCTTTCCAACAAGGGATCGGCCTCTGCTGAGCTGGTGAGTGCTGCTACCCAGTCCCCAGGGTTTGGAGGCTGACTCCCAGTAGGGGGCAGCAGGGTGTCTGGGACAGTGACGTTCACAGAGAGAGACAAAGAGCCACATAGACAGACACAGAGATACACAGAATGTTCGCAGAAATGCTGACAGAGATGGAGAGACACAGGTTGCACTGCATCATAGCTACAAAGAGAAACTCACATGGTCATGGATACACTCACATGTCCAGACAAATACCTGGTCACTCAGACACACATATGGAGGCACCCTATCACACCAGCACACTCACACACATGTGCACACATTTGCAGGCTCTCCACACAGAAGTACACGTGGATACACAAACACACACTCACTCAAATACATGCACAAGGAGTCCCCTGACCCCACACCTGGGCTACTCTTGTGGCTAAGACAAGATCCCCATCCACAGGGTCTCAGTCTCCTCACCTCCCTCTGGAGACTGAGTTTGACGATGGGCCAATACCAAGAACAGTCTGTGACCTTGAGTCTCCATTCTGATTGGGGTCTTCTCCCAACAGAACCATTTCCTGCTGTTCAATCCACTCCCTGCCCAGCTTCTGAGGGCTCACAAAAGGATGTCCCATGTTCTGGAAAATGACATGACCAGAGCAGCATTCTCTCTGAGGAAACTGCTCCCCCTCCTTTTCCACTAGGCATGTGTTATATCCTGTGTTCCTCACCAAATAAAGTTACTCTTCCCAAGCACGGGGAGCCTTGTCATTTTTAACCATCCCTTGAGGACTGATAGTTTGGAAAGAGCCCTAGAACAGAGTTTTGACCTTACGCTGGAGATCTTAATGGACTTAGGCATGACAGGGACATGTCCAGATGAGTGTGGATTTCAGACCAACTGCTCTGGTGTCCTTAGGAAGGGTGAACAAGGAGTTGGGGGCAGAAGTAACACTCACACATGGGTTTCTACACAAGAAGTGAAAATGGCAGGTTTGAGAGGTGTTCAGCAGGTGAACCTGGAAGGGTGAGGGAGCAGGTGAGGCTCCTATCCATGTCTCAGGTTGGGGAGCCCAAGGGTAAGGGGAAATCTGGGAGGATGAATTGATTCCAGCAGGAATATTATGCCTTTAACTGTGGCCACTCTGCGTGGAATTGCCTGGGAGACCCTGAGGAAGACGTCCAGGAAGCTGATGGATACACAAGTCATCTACTGCTCTGTTGTGCTTACAAGCATCCAGTTGTACTGACCTCTTTTCTGTTCTCAGCAAGAGGATGTTAAAGATGACAACATGGAAGAGTGTGACGAAGGACAAAGTGGTCCAAAGTGTTCATTGCTAAAGGCTTGAGAAAGATAGGCATAGACAAGGGTCATTGGAGATGTAAATAAAAAGATTATCAATGCCCTGGATGAGACTCATATTTTTGGAGAAGAACAAGGGAGTAAGGAAGTTGAGACTGTGAGTGCAGATGAGATTTATGACAAACTGGATGCAAGAAAAAAGAACAGGGCTGCTTGCGCTGGGGAAGGTTGCCCCTCGAATAAAAAATAAATACACGTTCATTGTTTAAGGTCCTTAGAGAACCAAGCCAACCCGTTCACCCCACGGATGAGGAGACTGAGGCCTCGGTGTGTGTGAATGACTTGCACAAGGTCACAGAGTGACAAAAAGGCAAATCAAGGCCTGAAACATCCAAGACTTCACAGAAAACCATGTCCGTTTCTCTTTGGGAGACCCCACTGACCTTGTGAGAATGAGCAGATTCAGGTTGGTGATTCTCAACCCCTGCCGAACATCTGTCATCAGGCCCAGAGCCATCACTCTCCACCTACTCTTGCCAGAAACCGACATGGCATCGTAGGGAGACAGTCCCATAGTTCAGAACTGCCGGAAGGCTTATCGTAGGAAACCAGCTTGTGTCTTCTGGTGAGGATATAAGGGAGGAAGCATCATCCAGGCCCACAGAAGCACGAGATCTTTGAGCTGAGGATGAGTAGTTAAATCCCCTAAGCAGCTGAATGATCATTGTGAATGTCACCTCAGCAGTGACCTGAAGGACAGAAGGAATTTGCAGACTGGAAACCAGCAGTCAACACTGATTGGGCTTAGGGAGAATTCAGGCATTAGTTACTGTCATGTCCTTTCTGGGCAGGCATTACTTCAGGACTGAGACACCCCCATGGCTGAGGCCCCAAGAAGCAAAGTGATTAGCACAGGCACATACACCTGGGACCATCAGCACTGGTCCTGCTGCCCTGTGACTGTGGCACCAAACTGTATTCCTGCCTGGACACACAGCCACTGCCGACCTCTGGATACTATTTTCCACTGTTCCCTGGACTTCTTCCTACAGCCCACAGATGGGTCTTTCCCTCCCCTAACAGTTTCAATTCCTAACTAACTAGTCTAAGTGTACCCTGGGTGCAAAAGAGTCTGGCAGGTGGCAAGGTTTATCAGAACACATTTATGACTCTTAAATAGTGACAATATCTTCACATTTAAAAACTCCCTGGGTCAGCCCAGTGGCACAGCAGTTATGCTTGCACGTTCCACTTCTTGGCGACCTGGGGTTCGCCAGTTGGGATCCCGAGCACGGACATGGCACCATATGACACGCCATGCTGTGGCAGGCATCCCACATATAACGTAGAGGAAGATGGGCACGGACATTAGCTCAGGGCCAGTCTTCCTCAGCAAAAAGAGGAGGATTGGTAGCAGTTAGCTCAGGGCTAATCTTCCTTTAAAAAAAGAAGGTGAGACAAAATCTCATGAAAACCCCAGGTCCCGCCACCTTGGTGAAGTTTCTGGGAGTACAATGGTTTGGAGCATGAAGAATATCCCTTCCAAGATTAAAAACAAATTGTTGTGCCCTTGTAATTCCTATTTTTACAAAAAGACACAAAGCTTCATGGGCCATTTTAATTTTTAAGACAACATATACCACAATCAAAAGTACCATTCTGGAGAGGAGATCCAAGATGGTGCCGTGAGTAGTCCTCTTTGTCTCTCCCCCTTCGAGTCTACAATTATTTGGACACTTATCGCTTAACAAAGGATATCCAGACAGCATCTCAGGACATCTGAGAGACCCACGCGACTATACATTGGAAGGCGGATGGACTTTCCTCCGGGAGGATGTGGAAATAGGTGAAAACTCTCCAACCCCGACCGAACAGCCTAGTACCCGCAAGCAGCTTTCTTCCAACGGACGCCCCCAGAAGATCAACACACATCTAGGGCAGGAGTGAGCACACAACAGAGGAGCGACGGTGGAAACAGGTGACCAGAACCCTACCTAAACCCCCCGCAATTACTCCTAAATGCAGAGGGAAACTTTGGAGTTGCACACCTGGGCCCGCGGGGAGAGTCTCTCCCCGCCATTGGCGGCGAGCTCCCGCCTGGTGTTCGCGGTGCCCAGAGGGTCCCAGAGAGAGTCGCTGAGGGTACGGAGGTCCCCCGGCTGCCACTGCCTGCACGGTGGAGCTAGGGATTGCCGGAGATCTCCAAGCAGACTGGGGCTGGGTGAAGCTCCAGAGGCCGACTCCACGCCCTGGAGGGAAAGCTCCAGAGTTCCGCCCGGGCAGCAGACAAAGCTCTCTGTCTGCCATTAGCAGAGGGGCCACGCCCAGCATTCACGGCTCCGGGAAAGTCCCGGAGAGAATCCCAGAGGGCGGGGCGACCCCCAGCTGCCATTGCCCGCCCCGTGGGGCTAGGGATTGCCGGAGATCTCAGAGAGGACTGGGGTTGGGGGAAGCTCCAGAGGCCGGCTCTGCGCCCCGGAGGGGAAGCTCCAGAGTTCTGCCTGGGCAGCAGACAAAACTCTCTGTCTGCTATTAGTGGAGGGGCCATACCCAGCATCCACAATACTGGGAGGGTCCCGGAGAGGAGAATATCAGGCAGGGCAGCAGCTGACCAGCTACCACTGAAATCAGGATCTCTGGCTATCCCCCAAGACAGGGCAAAGGGCTCCCCGGGTTCCTGGGAAACAGGACTGGGGCTGGGGGGAGTTCCAGTGACCCAGCTCCGTAGCCTAGGGGGAAACCCTACAGGCTCACAGCAGTCTCAGGGAAAGCCTCTGCACAGCACTAGTAGAAAGCACCCAACCGGCAGCCACAAGGCTGGAAGACCCCGGGACAAAAGTAGCGTAGCTAGGTGAACTAACCACAGACTGTAGAAGATGCCAATAGCTCTCCTGCGACCCATAGTGGACAAGTGAGATTTTGTGGGTGCCGACAGCGATGGAGCGACAAATATAAGTGATCCCACCCCTGGCCACTGGAAAAGCCCATAACACCGTTGCAGACCCCAAGGAGGGAGCACGTCTAGGTGGGCTGCAAAAATAGGCACCAGCAGCCTGAAGCCCCCCTGTGACGGCCCCCACAGCAGAGGAGGGAATCCAAAGGACCACTGTGACTACGAGGAGGGGCCCAGGCCCAGTTAGCAACTGCGGACAGGGTTCCTGGTTGGTGCAGTATAAACAGCTGCTCCCCCACTGCAGCAGCTGAAACAAGTGAAAGGAGCAACTAAACTCTATCTCTATGCGGAGGCACAAATCAACAACATCAAGCAATATGAAAAAATACATTAAATCTCCAGAACAGAAAGAAAATAACAAATACACAGAAAACAACCCCAAAGAAAATGAGATATATAACCTAAATGATGATGACTTCAAAACAGCCATCATTAAAATACTCAATGAGTTAAGAGAGAATTCTGACCGACAACTCAACGAGTTCAGGAGCTATGTCACAAAAGAGTTTGATTTGATAAAGAAGAACCAAACAGAAATATTGGAAATGAAGAACACAATAGAGGAGATTAAGAAAAATCTAGATGCTCTGAACAGTAGGGCCAATAATATGGAGGAAAGAATTAGCAATTTGGAAGATGGCAATATAGAATTGCTGCAGGCAGAGGAGGAGAGAGAAGTAAGACTAAAAAGAAATGAAGAAACTCTCCGAGAATTATCAGACACAATTAGGAGATGCAACATAAGGATTATAGGTATACCAGAGGGAGAAGAGAAGGAGAAAGGGTCAGAAAGCCTATTCAAAGAAATAATGGCTGAGAACTTCCCAAATCTGGTGAGAGAGATGGATCTTCAGGTGACAGAAGCCAATAGATCTCCAAACTTTATCAATGCAAGAAGACCAACTCCACGGCATATAGTAGTGAAGCTAGCAAAAGTCAACGACAAGGAGAAAATACTAAGGACAGCCAGGCAAAAGAAACTAACCTACAAAGGAACCCCCATCAGGCTATCAGCAGATTTCTCAGCAGAAACTTTACAGGCTAGAAGAGAGTGGAATGATATATTCAAAAATCTGAAGGACAAAAATCTACAGCCGAGAATTCTCTACCCAGCGAAAATATCCTTCAAATACGATGGAGAAATAAAAACTTTCCCAGATAAACAAAAATTAAGGGAGTTCATTGCCACAAAACCTCCTCTTCAGGAAATCCTCAGGAAAACCCTCATTCCTGAAAAATCCAAAAAAGGAAAGGGGCTACAAAACCAAGAGCAGAGGAGATAAGTAGAAGGACAACAACAGAGAGTAGCAGCTCTTCATCAGAACAGATTGAACCATGGGACGAGAAACAAAGGAAATTGAAGAAAACTGGAAAACAAGACACAAAATGGTAGTGGTAGGCCCCCCACATCTCAATAATCACTCTAAATGTAAATGGATTGAACTCCCCAATCAAAAGACACAGAGTGGCAGGATGGATCAAAGAACAAGATCCAACAATATGCTGCCTCCAGGAAACACACCTCAGCCCCAAAGACAAACACAGACTCAGAGTGAAGGGATGGAGAACAATACTCCAAGCTAATAATGAACAAAAGAAAGCAGGTGTTGCTATACTAATATCAGATAAGGTAGATTTCAAAGCAAAACAGATAAAGAAAGACAAAGAGGGACAGTATATAATGATAAAAGGGACTCTCCACCAAGAAGACATAACACTTATAAATATATACACACCCAACACAGGAGCACCAAAATTTGTAAAGCAACTCTTAATAGAACTAAAAGAATACATCAACAACAATACAATAATAGTAGGGGACCTCAACACACCATTAACACCAATGGACAGAACATCCAGACAGAAAATCAACAAGGAAATAATAGAATTAAATGAAAAATTAGACCAGATGGACTTAATAGATATATATAGAACACTTCATCCAAAAACAGCAGGTTACACATTCTTCTCAAGTGCACATGGAACATTCTCAAGGATTGACCATATTTTGGGAAACAAAGCAAACATCAATAAATACAAGAGAGTTGAAATAATATCAAGCATCTTTTCTGATCATAATGCTATGAAACTAGAAATCAACTACAAGAAAAAAGCAGAGAAAGGTGCAAAAATGTGGAGACTAAACAACACGCTTCTCAACAAACAATGGATCATTGAAGAAATTAAAGAAGAAATCAAATATTATCTGGAGACAAATGAAAATGAGAACACGACATACCAAATCATTTGGGATGCAGCAAAAGCAGTCCTAAGAGGGAAATTCATCGCAATACAGGCTCACCTCACTAAACAAGAAAAAGCTCACATAAGCAACCTCAAACAACACCTAACAGAACTAGAAAAAGAAGAACAAACAAAGCCCAGAGTCAGTAGAAGGAGGGAAATAATAAAAATAAGAGCAGAAATAAACGATATTGAAACAAAAAAGACAATAGAATGGATCAATGAAACAAAGAGTTGGTTCTTCGAAAGAATTAACAAAATTGACAAAGCCTTAGCCAGACTCACCAAGAAAAGAAGAGAGAAATCGCAAATAAATAAAATTAGGAATGAGAGAGGAGAAATCACAACAGATACCAATGAAATACAAGAGATCATAAGAGAATACTATGAAAAGCTATATGCCAACAAATTGAACAACCTGGAAGAAATGGACAAATTCCTAGACTCCTACAATCTCCCCAAACTGAATCAGGAAGAAATGGAGAATCTGAATAGGCCAATCACAAGTAAGGAAATAGAAACGGTAATCAAAAACCTCCCCAAAAATAAGAGTCCAGGACCAGACGCCTTCTCTGGAGAATTCTACCAAACATTCAAAGAAGACTTAATACCTATTCTTCTCAAACTGTTCCAGAAAATTGAGAAAGATGGAGTACTCCCTAACACATTCTATGAAGCCAACATCACTCTGATCCCCAAACCTGACAGGGACAACACAAAGAAGGAGAACTACAGGCCGATATCACTGATGAACATAGATGCAAAAATCCTCAACAAAATTTTGGCAAACCGAATACAGAAATACATCAAAAAGATTATACACCATGATCAAGTGGGATTTATATCAGGGACACAGGGATGGTTCAACATCCGCAAGTCAATCAACGTGATACACTACATCAACAAAATGAAAAACAAAAACCACATGATCATCTCAATAGATGCAGAGAAAGCATTCGACAAGATCCAACACCCATTTATGATAAAAACCCTCAATAAAATGGGTATAGAAGGAAAGTACCTCAACATAATAAAGGCCATATATGACAGACCCACAGCCAACATCATACTCAATGGACAAAAACTGAAAGCCATCCCTCTGAGGACAGGAACAAGACAAGGGTGCCCACTTTCACCACTCCTATTCAACATAGTACTGGAGGTGCTGGCCAGAGCAATTCAGCAGGAAAAAGAAATAAAAGGAATCCAAATAGGTAACGAAGAAGTAAAACTCTCGCTGTTTGCAGACGACATGATCTTATATATAGAAAACCCCAAAGAATCCATAGAAAAACTATTAGAAATAATCAACAACTACAGCAAAGTAGCAGGGTATAAAATTAACGTGCATAAATCAGTAGCACTTCTATACACTAACAATGAACTAACAGAAAAAGAACTCAAGAACTCAATCCCATTCACAATCGCAACGAAAAGAATAAAATACCTTGGGATAAACTTAACCAAGGAAGTGAAGGATCTATACAATGAAAACTACAAGACTTTCTTGAAAGAAATTGACGATGACATAAAGAGATGGAAAGACATTCCATGCACATGGATTGGAAGAATAAACATAGTTAAAATGTCCATACTACCTAAAGCAATCTACAGATTCAATGCTATCCCAATCAGAATCCCAAGAACATTCTTCACAGAAATTGAACAAACAATCCTAAAATTCATATGGGGCAACAAAAGACCGCGAATTGCTAAAGCAATCCTGAGCAAGAAAAACAAAGCCGGCGGAATCACAATCCCCGATTTCAAAACATACTACAAAGCTACAGTGATCAAAACAGCATGGTACTGGTACAAAAACAGGTCCACAGATCAATGGAACAGAATTGAAAGCCCAGAGATAAAACCACACATCTATGGACAGCTAATCTTCGACAAAGGAGCAGAGGGCCTACAATGGAGAAAAGAAAGTCTCTTCAACAAATGGTGCTGGGAAAACTGGACAGCCACATGTAAAAGAATGAAAATTGACCATTCTTTCTCACCACACACCAAAATAAACTCAAAATGGATCAAAGACCTAAAGATTAGATCTGAGACAATAAGTCTTTTGGAAGAGAATATAGGCAGTACACTCTTTGACATCAGTTTCAAAAGAATCTTTTCGGACACTATAACTCCTCAGTTGAGGGAAACAATAGAAAGAATAAACAAATGGGACTTCATCAGACTAAAGAGCTTCTTCAAGGCAAGGGAAAACAGGATTGAAACAAAAAAACAGCTCACTAATTGGGAAAAAATATTTACAAGCCACTTATCTGACAAAGGGTTAATCTCCATAATATACAAAGAACTCACACTGCTTAACAACAAAAAAAACAAACAACCCGATCAAAAAATGGGCAGAGGACATGAACAGACATTTCTCAAAAGAAGATATGAATATGGCCAATAGACACATGAAAAGATGTTCATCATCGCTAATCATCAGGGAAATGCAAATCAAAACTACACTAAGATATCACCTTACACCTGTTAGATTGGCAAAAACATCCAAAATCAAGAGCGACAAATGTTGGAGAGGTTGTGGAGAAAAAGAACCCTCATACACTGTTGGTGGGAATGCAAACTGGTACAGCCACTATGGAAAACAGTATGGAGATTTCTCAAAAAGTTAAAAATAGAAATACCCTATGACCCAGCCATCCCATTACTGGGTATCTATCCTAAGAACCTGAAATCAGAAATCTCAAGAGTCCGTTGCACCCCTATGTTCATCGCAGCATTATTTACAATAGCCAAGATGTGAAACCAACCTACATGCCCAGAAACTGATGATTGGATAAAGAAGATGTGGTATATATACACAATGGAATACTACTCAGCCATAAGAAAAAGACAAAATTGGCCCATTCACAACAAGGTGGATGGACCTCGAGGGTATTATGTTAAGCGAAATAAGCCAGTCAGAGAAAGACAAACTCTATATGACTCCACTCATAGGTGGAAGTTAGTATATTGATAAGGAGATCTGATCGGTGGTTACCAGGGAAAAGGGGGGGTGGGGGGAGGGCACAGAGGGGGAAGTGGTGTACCCACAACATGACTAACAAAAATGTACAACTGAAATCTCACAAGGTTGTAATCTATCATAACATTAATAAAAAAAAAAAGTGCCATTCTGATGTATTTTTCAGTAACTCTTAAGGCACCAGTTTTGAGTAGGAATCAGAGCAAGAAAAGGCTCTCTAGCAAGCAGTGCTAGCTTCTCTGCCACTTTGTCTTTATGACCTTGTTGTTAGTGCTGTTGAGTCAATTCTGACTCCTAGAGACCCTGTGTACAGCAGAGCAGAACCCTGCTCGGTCTTTTTGCCGCATCCTCTCACCTTCTGGCGCTATATCAGATGCTCCACTGCTATTCATAGGTTTTCATGGCCAGGTTTTTGGAAGTTGGTGGCCAGTCCTTGTTCTTAGCCTGTCTTAATCTAGAAGCCCTGCTGAAAGTTGTCCATCGTGGTGACACTGCTGGCATTGAAATACCAGTGGCATAACTTTCAGCATCACAGGAACATGCAATCACCACAGTATGACAACCAACAGACAGGGCAGTGTGGTTCCCTGACTGAGAAACGAACGCAGACCACAGCAGTGAGAGCGCCAAATCTTAACCACTAGACCACCAAGGCTGGCTCCGCATAAGCTGTGCAGAAGCAGTTATACTTTTAAAGAATCTATGGCCAATGAGGCTGTTTTATGGATGCTCTGGAAAACTTTAATAAGAGAAACACAGCACAGACCTCTAGAGCTTTGAAGAAAAGCTCTATCCTATTCTCCAAATAACTGTTAGGATTTTGTAAAACAGCTCCCATCTTGCTACTGACTCCTAGTAGAGATGAATATCTAACCATGGGACATCAAAGCATCATGCAGCCTGAGATGTCCCTCATGGACTATGTTTAATCTGATCTATTAAGTCTTGACATTGGGCACGCACAGCAGCAATCCCTCATCAGTTGGAAACAGTATGTAAGAGATTGGGCCTGAGCAGGTCCTGAAGTCACAAGTAACTTGTATGAGTAGGTAACTCAGATGTATTTGACTCTTTGTAAAGAAAAAACACACTACTGTTTGCATTTCCATTACACACAATACTCTCTGAATACTACAACTCTGACATCGCTGACAGCAGATGTGTAGAGTTTATCCACACATCAAGCAACCTGCAATACAAGCTGGGTATCCTATAATTCAACTCAATTCTGACATTATCTCCCTGGAGATGGAATTAGATCCCAGAGGTTAAGGGCTTAGTCCCACAAGACCGCCCCCTCACTCCTGATTAGAATGCCAATCACAAATCCAGTTTGTTACCCATGCTTCTGACCAGCAGGCTATATATCAGAGATTCCCCTGCCCCTTCCATTGGTTCAAGTAATCAAGTAATTGGTTCAAGTAAGAGCAGCTGATAGAACTCAGGGAAACAGTTTACTCAGTAGATTACCAGTTTCTTACAACTGGATTACCAGTTATTATTTGTTATAAGAGATGCATAGGGCAAGATATGTGTGAAGGCGTGCAGAGCTTCCATGCCCTCTCCTGGTGCATCACTCTCCCCGCACCTTCACGTATCCACCAACTAGGAAGCTCTCCAAACCCTGTCCTTTTGGAGTTCTATGGAGGCTCCACTACATAGGGATGGTTGATTAAATCATTGGCCATTGATGATTGACTCGACCTCTAGCATCTCTCAATCCCCAGAGGTCAGGGGGATGAGACTGAAAGTTCCAACTCTCTAATCACATTGTTGGTTCCACCAGCAACCAGCCCTCATCCTTAGGGGCTTTCCAAAAGTCATCTCCTTAACATAAACTCAAGTGTGGTTGAAAGGGGCTTGATAGGATTTACAAGACACCCCTTTCACCTTTATGGCTCTCGAGTTATTTCAGGAACCGCTGACACAAGACCAAATATTATAACAAAAGATGCCCCTATGGCTCTTATAGGAAATTACGGGAGTGTTAGGAGCTCTGTGCCAGGAACAGTAGTCAAAGGACAAATATATATTTCTTATAAATCATAATATCACCTCCTTCTTGTGCTGCATGGCTTCTTATCTCTAAACACATAATTTGGCTTCATGTCGCTATTCCTTATGACAGTTGACTGAGAAAAAAATCTTGGGCTTGTGTTACACATGGTTCTGCACATTATGATGGATATGACTGGATGTTGAAAAACTACATTTATTAATCTCTAAATCTTCTAAAAGAACCAGCTTTTGATTTTGTTGATTTTCTCTATCATTTCTGTTTTTATTTCATTAATTTTTGCTCTGATCCTTGTTACTTCCTTGTTTCTGCTTGCTGTTGGTTCAGCTGACTCTTCTTTCTCTGTTGTCTTACAGTGGATGCTGAGGTTTGATGTGAATTGTAAGGAGAAAGACTTCATACAGGCTCAACACAAGGTTGACATAAGGGAAGCCATGGTGTAGAAAACAAACTATACTGTAACTTTGAATGACCTCTGACTAACTAATCCAACTGGAGATGCACCCTCCAGGAGATCTTCCTCCTCTGTAGGTTTTATGACCCCTGCTTGTGTATGTACCTCCCAGCTGTGATAAGATAACTTTGTTCTTTTGAGTTCCTTAGGAAGGTGATGACACCCCAATAGTCTATGCTGATAGCCATCATCAAATGACAACTGAAAGATCTGGGGTGACGACTCTTAGTCTGTAACACCAGAGGGTCAACATTCCTAACCCCCTTCCCCTATAACCCACTGGCTTATATAACTGCTTCAAGATTCTGTACCCCCCTTGAGACGGTTCTTTAGGACACTAGTCCCCCCATCTTCCAATTTGCTAGCTTGTTTCATAATAAAATGCTCTTTTTCTGCCACCATCTTGCCTCTTGATGATTGGCTTTTGACTTGAGGTGCCCTTTGTGTGGCAACAGAAATTTGGTGACTCTGGTTTGCCTTTAAGTCTTTCTCATGGCCAGTATACCTTGGATGGGCAACCTGTCAGGTTAAGTCCCTAGCAGCTGCCAAGGCTCCCTTTGTCTTGGGAATCTTCCCTTCCTGCTCTCCATGGTGATGCTTGCTGCCTCCTAATACTCCCTATGGAAGAAAGAGAAACAGCTACTTCTGGTGGGGCATTGGGCTCACATGTGAAATAGGGTAAGTCGCCTCAGGAGTGTACCACTGAAAACTTTCTTCCACTCCATCTGGGGTCCTCCTCTTTGAGAGGAGAGGCCATCTGGTTAATAGGGCACCCTACTGGAGTGGGAAAAGTTATAGAACTTCACCAAGAATCTGGAAACTGGTTCACTGGTGTCTGGGTTTTATGTGTCTGTGTCTGTGCCTGTGTCTGTAAAGAGCTCCAGGATCAGACTTCTTTTGGGTGAGTGACCTCATTAAATTGTGCCTGTGCCTAAAATTGTCTAATTCTCCTCAAGATAGTGGGTTAGAGGCCCTACTGGTGAAACTTTTACTGGGTTAAATTCCCCAGGGTAGGATCGTGGGAGAGAATACAAAAAGATTACAGTCTCTGGGGCACCCAAAAGGATGAGGTAGAGTCCTGAGCTCTGAGTTAGAGTCCCAGAGTATTGGAATTGCATGTCTGTTCAAGTTTGTCTATGTCTGACTGTTTTACTTGTTAAAATTGGCCGTTTGGGGACTGAGTTTCTCAGTGATCATAACAAACTCTCTCTAGAAATTACTTCGTTTGTTGCAGCCACCTTGGGAGAAAAACCCTAAAATGGAGATAATTGTAAACAGTTGGCAAGATAACCCAGGATAATTTTAAATTACAGTGGCCATTTTTTAGCTCGTTTTGAACCTCCAAACCAAGGAACAGGGAAAAATCTTTAATTTTTAAAGAGTCAAGGGCTACACCTTTTGACCAAAAGTTTCCAGAATCTGTAAATGTTTATTGAGAACGGCAGAGTCTTACCAAGATTGTTTTGTGTCCTGAGGGCTCAGCTTGATAATTGCCAGGTTGGCAGGGGTTCCAAAATACTGTCGGAAAAAAATATGGTTGCAGAATTGAAACGTTTATTTATTTTTTCTCCCTACCTGGTCCCTCCAGAATTTAGAAACACTAGTGACTGAGTATTATTTTCATGGCAATATAGTTATTTGCATGAGTTCAATAAGAATCTGTTCTCCTTATAACAGGACACAATTGGAAACATTGGTTATATTACCAAGGTTTTGACTGAAATGTCATATTTGAGAGAAACATACACACTCAGATATGACAAGACAGCTTTTGAGGAATAAAGGTTGACTTTCTGGAATAAAGCCACTTGGAAATATTGGCCTGGTACCTTCTTTCCAAGGATTCCAGCAATATTATCTGGTAAGTAAGGAAGGTCACTTATCTGGCAGGCACCTGGCACCTTGAAATATTTTGAGGGACTTCAAGAAGAGAGGAATCCACCCAAATCTGTAGGTATTGCAGGCAAAATCTGATGACATATTCTTGGTTTGGCTTTCTTAGCTTCAAGTCTTTAAAGTTCAATCTAAGATTCCTCATATAAAGATCCAGCAAAATAGATTTAAAAGAACATATATGACGAATGGCTATTCTTGGTGTACTTATGTAAATAATTGTGCCAAGCTTATTGAAATTAAACTTATTTTGCAAACTAGTTAGTCTTAATTTGGCTATCTTTTATAAAAATAAAGGCGATTTTAGAGAGAAAAATTATGTTTCAATGAAAACTATAGCACACATTCATGGACGTTAGGTTCTAGTTCTGATAATTGTCTTTGAGGTTTTTGCTTTATATCTGTTAACTGGACCAGATCCTGAATTCTTCTAGTCTCTTGAAATATCTGGCTACAAATCTCCAAATTAACATTTTCTATTTTCTTCCCATCATTTTCATTTGGAATCATTGAGAACTGAACCTGCCCTTTTTCCTGAAGCCTTGCAAACTGAAGCTCGACAACTTGATATAAACTTAAGAGAGATTCATGTCTATTGCTGTGTAAGATACCTGAGCAGGTGACGACATCATCAGAGACATTTAAAACTGAAAAAGATGCTCCAACTCTGACACCTAGAAATCTTTTTGACTGGCTGCCATCTGGGCTCAGAAAGGTTTATAATTTACTAGTTTATAATTCGCTCCCACCATTAACCTCGTTTTTGTTTTTATTCCTCTAGAAATACATATTAAATACCTGGTTACTTGCTTGCACTATATAGGCCTAACTTTAGGAGTTCCTCTGCATCACCATCTTACTAAGAGACTGATTCCATGAGATGGAACAACCTATTCCCCTCAACAACAGGATATCACTCAAGATTGAGGATGAGCAACAAAAGGGGGAATTGATACCAGCTCAACACAGGTTGATGTAAGGGAAGCCATATTGTAGAAAAGAAACCATATTGTACCTTTGAATGACCTCTGATTAACTAACCCACATATGCTTTGTAGATTTTATGGCCCCTGCCAGCTGCTATAAGTTGATAACCTTGTTCCTTTGAGATCCTTAGGAATGTGATGGCCCCCAGGCAGAGAGCCTATGCTGATAGCCATCATCAATGACAACTGAAAGATCAGTATAGGGCACCGCTCTGGTCTCTGATGCATATCCAATAAAAAAAAAAAAAAAGACTTATCAGGAACTAAGAACAGATGTCTGCCCCCACCTGGAGATTAGATGGAGGCCCCATGGGATTAGGCCTATTTTTCAGGGACTGTTAAAATTTGGGTTGTCTATATTTCTTACTTTCTGGTCCAATGTTTGATTATGAAATGTGCCTGTAGATGTTGTTCCAAAACTGTTGAGCAAGGTACAAAATTCTAATAATAGAAAATGTCAACATGAAGCTGGGAACAAGAGAACATTTCCAAATGAGTGCTAAACAGTTTCATTCCTCTAATCCAGATCTATGCCCCAATTCAGCAGAAAGCAGCTAGATTGGCTGGTGCCCCAAATCCCTCAAGAATGAGGAATACAAAAGAATACGAGGGATTGAAACCAGCAAACTGTTAGCCATTGATGATTAAGTAGCTAGGAACTAAAGTTTTTTCCTTTTTTCAATTGCTGATTATAGCTTTTAGCTGTTTAACCCACCCATTGTTATTAAGATGCTACTAGTCAAAGGTCAAAGAATGGATCCTCAAATTTGAAAAACTTCTAAAATGGAAAAATGTAGCTGAAAGGTGGGTCAACTTCTTTCCAGTTCTTTGGGGACTTGGACACAACCACCTTTGTCTTGAAAATCCCTGCAGGACCAGAGATATGGCTCTAGAAGGCAGTTCAAAGCTCACTTGTCCTTTCCCAATCCAAAAATCTTCCCTGTTCCTCTCAAAATGCTCCTAGATATTGGGACGTTAAAAACTGATAAGGCAAATATACCCCAGAAATGCCATCTTGGAGAAAACTTGAGTAGTTTCTCTGTGCCTTTGTGATGTAGTTGGACAGGTAGATCAACCTATAGTGTTATTTGAGTTATAACCCAGTGTCTCAGAACTCAGGGGCAATTGTCCTTTAAAAAATCCTTACAAGACTGGAAATGCAGCCTTAGAAGCAGTTGAAGTTCCACCCATTTCCTTTATCTCAAAGAGCTTGCAAACCCTCCAGGGAATATCTAGCTCATCAATTATTCCTAGGACTGAGGGGGAAAAAAGAAAAAGAAAAATGGCCGTAAGCACACACTCACAAAAAATCTAGCATCTTGAGTGTGTTCTCCACAAATATTAGTAAAAAGGCTTCAAACAAAATTTGGGTCCATGACTAGGGAGCTTTGCAACACTGCACCTGACTCATGACAGTAATTTTAAAACAATGGCTGTAGGGTCTCTGTGTAAGTGTGTCTATATGTATGCTACATGTGTAATATTTTACCTTTGGATGGTATAATTTCTAAAGGCCATTCAAGTGGCTTACAGTAAGCACTTATATAAACTATTTCTAAATGTAATAGAAACTAACACAAATTTCTTTTAAGTTAACATCATATATGTCAATCTTTGGTAACTGAAAGCTTATTTAACATTGTTGCCTTGATTAAAATAGACACGTCCTCAGACTTAGCAGCTTTGACTATGATACAGACATGCAGCCTTTATTCTATGTTTATAGGACAAATAAGCTGATGTTATCTCTATTACAAAATAGGTTAGCAAAAATAATAACTTCAAATGATCGCTAATTTTGTCTAATATCACATGGTTTTATATGCAATCTAAATAATTACTTGGAAAGAGCAAATTAGAGATAGGAAAAAGAAAAAAGTGTTGGGTGAAAATTTTATGTCATGGCATGTATATTTAAGATAACTTCCAAAATCTCTCTGGCACCTTGAAACTTTAAAGTTTTTCTGGGTAAAATTAATTGATAAAATGTTCATTGACTATTCGGGTCATTTTCACATAAGATAACATATTGAATCATCACTAAATATGTCTGTTTATCTACTTTTGGCTTCTTATTATACAGAAACTAAAAGATATTTGAGTCTATGAGTAAACATATACCCTATTAAAAGATTGTACTATAAAGTAACATGTTCCTAGAAATTATGAAAAGTATTTATAAATTTGCCAAGCCACAGAATGCTAATATAAAAGACCATTCACAATTGCTTACTTTTTTGTTTTTACTAAAAATAAAGGCATGCAAGGGATAAGAATTCTAATTAATATATGTGATTAAAGCTACTAAAAATTAATGAGGAAAACATTTGCTTTCAAAGAAAGTAAGATGTATGTTTTCAGTAAAGAAAATATAAAGAATGGAAATTTTTTTGTTTGTTTTGTTAAGAAAGACAAATTTGTCCTAAAGGACTAGAAAGGAAAAAGCAAGACATGAGGCTAATTCTGAATGTAAAAAGAAAGTTATAGCAGGCTTATGGAATTGGAACTCTAAAAAGAGTTTTATGCATGGTCAAGATGGCTAAGATTGAAGTAAATCTAATTATGTAAGTGAGTTTTAACATCAAAAATAAGCTGGTGCAAAAGTTAAAATTTGGTTCTTTCTCTCTTAAAAGGATAATTTTCCTGGACTTTTAGTCTGCTCTTGGTGAAAAGGTTATAAAAGGTTTTTCTTCTCCTTTGAGTAAGTTTACCTAAAAGACAGAAGATCTATGTTTTGTTGAAGTAATTTCTGATGTTCAAAACGACTGAGTCTCTCTATTAAGGTTTTTTTAAAACTGTTTTAACTTTCTGTTTGCCCTTGACTGTTTCTGTTGTCATCTTGATTAAATGGGTAACTGAGTCTAGTTTCACAGTGAGTGTTGGTTCCTATTTAACCAAGTGTTTTAAAACCTTTTGATATATTTGACAAGATTCCCCCAAAATTCAAATCCTAAATGAAGTCTTTCCTTTGACCTGAAGAAAAAATGTTTCTTCTAGAATTTTCAGAGGACCACTGGGACTACTCAAAGAAATTTGTTCTCTCTCCATCTATAGAGAAGAAGATACTAAACTAATTAGCTTTATTTGGTACGTTAAATTACATGGGAAGCACTGTCAAATAAGTGATGATAAACCTTCTTAGATGGTATTCTATGAGTAGATGTTATTGATAAAAAACTTTTAAAGTTATGAAATATTCCCAAAATTCTGTTCTATCCTGGTTGTCAGTCATAATTCTAGTTATTATGTTCAAGTATTTTATGTCTCAGAAATAGCCAAATGTTTTTGTCAATGGCCCTTTTTGAATCTCTTGTTATTTGCAGACAGTTGCTTTACTCTGATGCTTTTGCAAATATGTTTCACATTCAGAAAGATTCATGGAAAGGAATCTGACACTCTAAAATACAAGTTTCTGATAAACTTTCAGATCATAAAACTGAACTGGGTAAGAAATTACAGAACCCTAACAGAGAAATTGATGGCATCATAAAACTGCGAACAGAAGATCAAGAACCAACTACACAGGACTGAATGAAGGAATGAGGATAATTATAACTTTTATGACTTCTTGTTTGAGATATTGCTGGGTTTTTTTAAAGATTGGCACCTGAGCTAAAATCTGTTGCCAATCTTCTTTTTCTTCTTCTTCTCCCCAAAGCCCCCCATTACATAGTTGTATATTCTAGTGGTAGGCCCTTCTTGCTCTGCTATGTAGGACACTGCCTCAGCATGACTTCATGAATGGCGCTAGGTCCACGCCCAGGATCCGAGCCAGTGAAACCCTGGGCCACCGAAGCAGAGTATATAAACTTAACCACTCAGCCACAGGGCCAGACCCTGCTGATTCTCTATGTTTTGGTTTGTCCAGATTTAAGGAAAACTTTTTCTCTTTCTCTTAAGCTAACTCTGACTTACAGCAATTTAGTAAAATTATAGCTTTGTAAGTAAAATCGAAACATTTATTTTTTTTCTCCCTACCAGATCGCACCAGATTTGGAAACTCTTAGTGAGTGAGTATTGTTTTCAGGGAATATAGTTATTTGCAGGAGTTCAAAAAGAAATCTGTTCTCCTTCTAACAGGACACAATTAGAAACATTGGTTATATTATCAAGGCTTTGACTGAAATGTCATATTTGAGCAAAACATGCAGACTCAGATGTAACAAGACAGCTTTGAGGAATAAAGGTTGACTTTATGGAACAAAGCCACCTGGAAATATTGGCCTGGCACCTTGCTCTTACAGGGTTTCCAGCAAACTTACCAGGCGAGTAAAGAAGGTCACTTATCTGGCAGGTGCCTGGAACTTCAGAACATTTTGGGGACCTCAAGCAGAAAGGAATCCACCCAAATCTGTAGGTATTACAGGCAAGTTCTTATGACAAGTCTTTGGCTTGATATCTCTGGTCTTGAGAGGCCTTCAAAGTTGTACCTGAGAATCCTTATAAAAAGTTCCAGCAAAACAGACTTGAAAGATCCTACATGATCAATGGCTATTCTTGCCGAACTTACGTAAATAACTGGGCAAACATTATTGAAATGATTTATTTTACAAGTCAATGAGTCTTAATTCACCATCTTTGGTAAAAACAAGGGTGATTTTAGACAGAAAAATTACGTTTCAATAGAAACTATAGTACACATTCATGGATATTAGGCTTTAGTTCTGATCATTGTCTTTGAGATTTTGCTATGTATCTGTAAATTGGACTGGATCCTGAATACCTCTAGTATCCTGCAGTAACTGGCTACAAATCTCTAAACGAATGTTTGCAATTTTTTTCATCATTTTCATTTGAAATCATTGAGAACTGAAGCTTCCCTTTTTCCTGAAGCCCTGCAGACTGAAGCTGGACAGCTTGGTATAAACTTAAGACACATTCATGCCTGTTGCTGTGTAAGCCACTCAGAAAGATGTCTGAACACCCAATGAAATCATCAGAGACATTTCAAACTGCAAAAAATGCTTTGACTCTGACATCTAGAAAACTTTTGACCAGCTGCTCCCAGGCTCAGAAACTCGTTCCTCTCTCATATTCTACAGAGGCCACTGAAGCCTCTGTGGGACAGAGTGGCTCCCACAATTAACCTTGCTTTTCTTTTCATTTCTGTAGAAATTCTTCTTATTAAATACCCAGTTACTTGCTTACACAATATAGGCCTAACTTTGGGAGCCCACCTGCATCACCATCTTACTAAGAGACTGGTTCCATGAGATGGAACACCCTATGCCCATCATCAGCAGGAAATTTCTCAAGATTGAGGACTAAACAACAAAAGGGGGGAATTGGTGACCAAGATGGGACTTCACAAAGGGCATGAACTGTTTGCAGCAAGACAAAAGCCAATTGGCAAGAAGCAAGATTGTGGCAGAGAAAGGGCATTTTATGAAGTAATAAGAAAGCAAACCAGAAGATGGGGAGACCAATGTCCTACAGAACCATCTTAGTGTGGGCACAGAATCTTGAATCAGTTATATAGGCCACTGGAATATAGGTGGGAGGGTTAGGAATGTTGACCCTCTGGTATTACAGACTTGGAATCATCACACCAGATCTTTCAGTTGTCATTTGATGATGGCTATCGGCATAGACTCTATGTCTAGGGGTCATCACCTCCCTAAGGAACTCAAAAGAACAAAGGTATCATCTTTTCACAGCTGGGAGGTACATACACAAGCAGGGGTCATAAAACCTACAGAACAGAAAGATCTCCTGGAGGGTGCATCTCCAGCTGGGTTAGTTAGTCAGAGGTCATTCAAATTTATACTATGGTTTGTTTTCTACAATATAGCATCCCTTATGTCAACCTTGTGTTGAGCCGGTATCAGACTCAAGCACATTTCCTCCTCCTTATGGATGACATTTGAGGGAAGAGTGAGTCTGAATGGCTGGTCACTGTGAGTGACCTGCCTTCCTCCTTTCCTCTTAAGAACACCTCTGCTGGGTCAGACTCTTGGTTTGGGGGGCCAGCACCTGGACCCTAGTGGTCCAGAGCATTCATGGCTATGATGCACCCTATAGGCCTCACTCCCCTGGTGGATCAATTCCAGCTCATGGAATATCTTTGATATTTGCCATGGGTGTCCCACAGAGGCTTCAGTGGCCTCTGTAGAATACGAGAGGAAATGCCACTGGACAAGGCAGGCTCACAGAGCCTTGGATGAAAGACAATGGCTGTGAGCAGATTTATCCAGAAACACGACAGAGCCCAAAGAGCCAGATAGCCTGGGTTAGAATCCCGGCTCCACACTTACCAGCTGTGTGTCCTGGGGCAATGATTCCATTTCACCAAGTCTCAGAAGTTGCATCTGTGAAATGGGGCAACAACAAGGCAATTCTCAAGGGTTATAGGGAGGATTAACCAAATTAATCTCAAGGAACAATTGAAGGAGAGCCTGGCACAGAGTTGGGGCTCCATACGAGTCTGCCGTTTTCCTCCTGCCTCTCATTGCAGCTCCTGTAGGAGTGTGGGATGATGTTGGGGAGTAAAGTAAGGTGTGGGATGGGGAAGTTGATGGAGGATGAGCGACAGGTCCTCTGATCTCCCACCTGCAGGTCTGGCTGCCTGGCTCTTGCTCTAGCCTCACTCTGCCCCAGCTGGGTGACTTTAAGGATATTACTCAACCTCTCTGTGCCTCTACAAAGGGAGGCCAATGATAACAGTACCTACCTCAAAAGGTTGTGTGGAGGGTTAAATAAGGCATTACAGTAAAGTACTTAGACTGCCCCTCGAGCACAGTCAGTGCCCAAATGTATCATCATTCTTATTTCAGCTAAAGGATCCCCATGCTCCATATGCAGCAGAATTGCCCAGAAGCTTATTCTCAGGTTCCACCTACAAAGACTCTGATTCAATTGCTCAGGGGTGGCCCAGGAATCTGCATTTTTACAAGCACCACTCATCCCAAAAAAAACACTGCAATGTCCCCAGAAACTCCAGCTTTTCCACTTTCCCTTCCCCCTCTCCAGGCCATCGCAGATCCTAGAAGAGGCGTGTCATCATCCTTTATTAAACCCAATATTCCATTCAGGAAAGGACCCTACTCCCCTCCCATCCCACTCCCATTTTTAGGGAAATTCATCTTTGGGCTAAAGTTCCAGTCTTTAGTCCTCCATGACTGTTAAACATATGTATATTTCTATTAAGAATGGGATAAATGGATGCCTAAATGAACAATCGATACTGAACCTGAAGTGACTTTGCTCACCCGATGCTCAGCAAGCCAGTCTCTGACACCAGGTGTAGTGGAAGAAAGTAGGAATTTTATTGCAAAGGGCTGAGCAAGGAGAATGGGCAGCTAACGCTGTAATCCTGAGCTCCCCAAAAAGCTACAAGCAGGAGACTTTATTGGGGTTTTAGGTAGAGGAGGGGGAGCATGTGGCTTTAGGGGCCGAAGTACTGAGGCCTCCGCACAGGGTGACTGTCCATTCTCTGTGTTGTGCGTGGTGGATTTTTAGCCTTTGACATCTAAAGGTCACAATCAGTCATCGTAGCTTCTCAGTGTTCCTGCAAGATGCTTAGTCAGGCAGGGGGCTGTCAGCAAGCTCCTCTCTTAGCCATGCCCCTGCTGTTCTGCAAGGTGAGCTCAGAAACTTTGGTTATTTTGTTCCCTGCGTTCACCTGTGGGTACATGGCACAGTTTCACCCTGATCCAGGGAAATGTTACCTCCTTCATCCTCAGTTTCATAATGAATCCCCTTCCTAAAAAGAGTGATTCTCAAAGAACGGACTAAACCGCCCGCCCCAGACCCTCCTGAGTCACATGCAGGAATTCACATTTTATGCCTCCAGCCGTTCTGCTGCCCCCTGGAGCGTGAGGACCTCTGCCTGCAGCTGGGGACCTGAGCTGCCTTAGAGCCCGAGGAGTCGGGGAAGCGGCCACCCTTACAACCACCAGAGGGCGCAGGTGCGCAGAAGCCTGCCTGGCCCTGGGATCTGCCAGGGGAGCCTCCTGCCTCCTTCTTGCGGGACGGCCCCTCCCTGCAGCCGTGGATGTGAGGGGGCCTCTACCGGGCACACGGACGCCAGCTTCTCACCCAGCAGATCCAGCCACACCCGCCCTCCTCTGTTCCTCCAACCTGAGCCTTTCCCACCTCAGGGCCTTGGCCCTTGTGGTTCCATCTGCCAGACACGCCATCCCCTGGCTACACCCAAGGCCGACTCTGTCTCCTCCTCCTGGACTCAGCTCAGATGCCACCTTCTCGCGAGACGCCTTCCCCACCCCTGGTCTAAAGTGGGCCCCCTGCTAGTCCCAGTCTCGCCCACTTTTCCCCCTTAGGTCAATTTGTAATTATTTCATGTATTGTTTATTTCATCTTGTTCTGATTCTCTCACCAGATGATAAGCTGCTGGAGAAGCAGGGGTCTCTTATTGCCTGGAGCCAAGTGCAGTGCCTGACACATAGTAGGCCCACAGTAAATAATGATTGCACGGATAAATATATTTTTATGCAAGTCAAACTGCTTGAAAGCAATTACCCAGGAGAGCACACCAAGGGAGGACCATGTGAATCCTGCTACTGTGAGCAACATTTCTTAGCTAGGTACTTTTTTTTTCTAAACAGGCATGCCACAGTTTTCATCACATTCTCAAAAGGCCCCCCAAAAGGTAAAGAAGCTTGTTCTAAGGAAAGTTATCTGAACTAGTAAAGGAGGTTGCGAAGGGATGAGGTTTGGGGCGTGCAGCTGCTCCATCTTCCAAAGGAAGCCACGTCTCTCCACTCAGGAGAGCTGGCTGGGAGGGCAGCTTGGCCTCATCCCAGCTGGGACTCCACAGGCCGGCCACTGGGTTCATCTGGGTTCCCATCCCCTCGTGTGTGGCACGAGGACTGAAGGAGATCAGGCACAGAGCAGACTGTGAATTAGGGCCCCAAATAAATGTCAGCCCCACCATCCTTGTAGGTGGCTGCTTATGGAGGAGCGTCCCCCATTCCTCCAGCACCCTCTGTGGAAGCACCAGCAGGAGGAGTGCGAGGATGGATGTCCAGCTCCCTTGTAGCTTTTCCCTTAAATGTCAGCTCTAACTCCACCTCCCCAGGGAAATCTTTTCTCTGGTGACCTCTCCCCATTGGCCAGGGCTCCCTTCTCTGTGCCCTTGCCTGGCACCCCCACCTCCCCTTCATGGGCAGGGCCACCCTGCACAATCCTATGCCCACGGCAGGGATAGTTGAAGACCGTCAGTCTCCCACGGGTGTGTGAGCTCCCTGAGGATGGGGAACCTGCCTGGCTGCTCTCCCTTGGATCCAAAGGGCCCATGGTGCTTGGCACTTAGTCAGCACTCCATGACTTCAGCGGCTTTATTTGTTTGTTGAATGAACGAGAGCAAAGCCCATCATCTGATCCAATGTCTGCGAGTTCCCTCCAGGCTCGGGACCATCACGGCCTCGGCTGCCATTCAGCCCCAAGTGTGATTCCTGCCTGCTGGAGTTACCAAAACAGCCGTGCTCTCATATGCAAACATGCTCGAGAGAGGTGGCTCCTTGACACGCTGTGCACTGTCCCAGGCACCCTGTCTGGGTCCTTTGTACTTGGTGGCATTCACTCTGCCAGCCTCCCTGGTTTACAGGTGCGAAAGCTGAGGCTCAGAGAAGTGAGGATGAGGATGAGGATGACAGCAACCATAGCAACATCCCCTCTAATCCTCACTGCAGCCCCGGGAGACACACCCCTCCCTGCAAAGGAGGAAACGGAGGCTCAGGGAAGGGAAGGAGCTTGCCCAGGACCACACAGTTGGCAAGGAGATGAGCCCAGATTCTCACCCCAGTGCCACCTCGAGTTTCCTGGCATGAGGTAGAGTTTCTCAAGACAGGCGGGAATCGGACCTTGGCAGTCAATGCTGCAGGAGCACAGATGGGAAAGAGGCCAAGGGGTTGGGTGCAGTCAGGGAAGGCTGTCTGGAAGAGGAAGTGTGGACTGGGCCTTGGGACAGAGAGGCTGTGATATTGTCCAGAGGGCTAGGCCTATGATCACCCTCCTTTTACAGAACTGGAAACTGAGTCTGCCAAGAGGGAGAGCCAGGCTTCACCCTGGTCTGTGTGACTCGGAAACCCACTCTCTTAACCACCGCGCGATGATGTTTCAAGCTGGCTCCAAATCCCAGGCCCACCCCTGAGCAGTGCCAGCCTGCCCCCTTGTCATGCACCAGGCTCAGAATGTCAACACCCTCCATGTTGTCATTTCTTTAGACTCGGCCTTGAGAACCACAACCCATAGTGGGGCAGGACTGACAACTCCCCACACCCCCATGTTCAGACCAATAAAGAGCCAAGGACAGTAGGTTTGCTCCTCCCAACAGTGCCCACTCTTCTCCAATTTTCTTGACAAAAAGTAACAGAATCCCAACTGGTTACACAAGTCCAGGGAGACTAGAAAAGTACATGTCAAAGTAACCGATATTCTACAAGCAGCCCCAAGGGGACATGAACCCCAAGAGAGTCACCCTGAACTGATGCTTTCAGTAGAATCTCTTAGGAAACCCGAGTGAAGTGCCCTGACCATCCCAGGGCTTCTGTGGAATTCGGGCAGGACCCTACCTGTGTGTGACAGAAAACTTCGGCGGGTTTTAAGCAGAGGAGCGTATGGTCTGAATAGGTCTTAAAACAATTGCTCAGGCTGCTGTGTGCAAAAGAGGTTGTAGGTGGGCAGGGGAAGAAGCTGGGTAGGACCAAGCCCCAGGGAAGAACCAGGTAGGACACCCCTGCAGTAATTCAGGCCAAAATGGTGGCTGAGGAGGATTCGTTAGGCGTGGTCAGAGTCCAGAAGTGTTGATAGGATTTCCTGACAGATGGTTGTGGGAGATGAGGAAAGAGGAGTCAGGGGGACTCCAGGGCTGGGGCCAGAGCAACTGGATGGGCTGTGGTGCCATTTCTTGACATGGGGAGGACAGGGAGATTTGCACTGAATTCTCTCCTACACCCAACCCCAGAGCAATGAGGTATACCTAATGCTTTGGCTTCAAGGCTCTCTGTGCCCCTCCTGTAAGTCTTATCGACAAACCATGAATCAATCCACCCAATCATTCCTTCATTCATTCGTTCATTTGCATCATTTAACAAACATTCATTAGTATCTACTGGATGGTAAACAAGGGAGGTACGGGGCACATGAGGATTAATTAGACTCACACCTTGCCCATAAGAAACTGATAATTTGGTAGGGGATTCACAGATCAGCCATCCTTACTCATTCATGTATTCAGTCATTTAGTCACTCAACAAACATTCACTAGCACGTAATTTCTGGCAAGCAAGCATCATGGCAGGCATTGAGGATAATCTTGCCCTTAAGAAAGTCCTAGTCCCATTGGAGAGCCTGGGATTAGCCATCCTCACCCGTTCATTCATTCCTTTATTTATTCACTGAGAGTCACCAACATCCAGCCTGTGCAGGGTCTGGGAGAGGACTCCTGCTAGATGACCCAACAGTGGGCTCTGCTGGGCGTCTCCAAGCAACAAGGCCTCCCTCTGCAGCCCTGGCCTCCCCACAGGGTTCCACCTGCTGCCCTTACCATGTGAGCAAGCCCCAGGGACAGCTGCCAGAGCCCGTCACAACACCTCCCCACAGCATGCTGGGGTTGACTCTGGTGTCATCTTCCCACGGAAAACCATGAGTCCATCCCTCCGGGTGGCCACCCACACAGCCATCAGCCTGGGTACCATCTGACCCTTCTTGACACCTGCAGGTCCCAGAATCGAAGATGCATCCACTCTGGAGGCTCCTGGTCCTCCTCAGCTTGCTGGCCTTGCCCTCGGCCCTACACGAGCAGCCCTGGCCTGGCCTGGCCAAGGCCCACATGGACAGCAAGTCTGCCCTGGCGAGACGTAAGCTGAGCCCGCACTCTGCCCATTGTCACAGGGTGGGAGGGGAAGCATCGTCTGGGCCCACCACTGACTTGCTGGGTGACCTCGGGTCAGTCACGTCCCCTCCTTTCTTCTTTTTTTCCTTAGACCTCACCTCAAGTACAGAAAATTGAGGTTGAGCTGATCATATGCCAATTCATAGCACGTCATCATCGTCACGAATCACCACAAAGTCCCTTTTTGTTTTATCTTATGTATTTTCAACTTTCCCTCTCATCCTCACTCCCATTTGCCACTCCCCGGCAGGCACCGCACCGTGTTTAATATATGTGTTTAAGTATGTCCACATCCTTATGAAAATGAAACATGCAGTGTTTTGATTTACATAAATGGTACTGCCATATAGATATCATTGTTTTTTATTATTTTCATTGGACACTCTGCTGTTGACGTCTCTGGCTTCAGACTGGTGCAGAGAAGTCCATGAGATTCCTCCTTTTCACCACCACTTGGCCGTTCCCCTTGGGATGGACTCTTGAGTTGTCTCTCGTTCCCCACTATTACAAACTACATTGAGATGAACATCCCTGCACGGGTCCCTGTTAGGATCTGGGGGAGAATTTCTCTGCAATATACCCAGAAAGGGGATGGCTGGGCACTTGGGCAGGTGCTAACTCAATTTAACTAAAGACTGCCAGATTGCTCTCTAGAATGGCTGTGCCTGTCTACACTGGCTCCAGTAATAAACAAGCATAACTGTCTCTCCGTCTTTCCCAACTCTGGGGAGTATCCATCTTAACCAGTCTACTTAGGCTGCCATAACAAGATACCACAGACCAAGTGGCTAAAACAAGAGACATTTATTTTCCCACAGTTCGAGCTGGAAGTCCAAGATGGAGGTGCCCACAGCATTGGTTTCTGAGGAAGCCTCTCTTCTTGGCTGCAGATGGCTACCTTCTTGCTGTGTCCTCACCTATGTGTGTGCACAGAGAGAGAGAGTGCATCTTGGTGTCTCTTCCTCTTCTTAGAAGAACACCAGTCCTATCAGATTAGGCCCCACCGTTATGACCTCATTTAACCCTGATCACCTCCTTGAAGGCCCTGGCTCCAGTATAGTCACACTGGAGGGCTGGGCTCAATATGTAAAGGGTGGAGGGGCACAATTCAGTCCATAACTCCATCTCTCAAATTGTTGCCAGTCTGATGTATAGTTGAGTGATGTCTAATTGTTTTAACTTGACTTGACCTAATTAGTTTGAGCATCTTCTTGAAATTTTGTTAGCCATTTTGATTTCTTTGAATTCTCTATTCTTATCTTTTGACCATTTTTCTGTTTACTTTCCTTTCTTTTTCTTTTATTCCCCTTCACTTAAGGAGATGTTAATTTATTCTTAACATTAGTCTCTTGGCAGGTCTAAGCACTGCTAACATTTCTCCCAAAATGTCATCTATTCACTTTATTTGTAGGTCCTACATTGAACAAGAATATTTTCAAACTCATCAAAATTTCATCTTATGGTTTCTGTTTGATGAGTCCTAAGCCCTTGTCCCTATCCCAGACACATTCTGCTTTGTTATTCCTAATAGCTTTCCAGTTTACCTTTCACATGTCGGTTTTTAGTCCATCTGGAGGCCATCTTTATGTATGTTTATGTGCATGAGTTAGAGGGCCAGCTTCCCCCGTCTCCATGTAACGAGTCCATTTTCTCAGCCCGTCTGCTTCATCATCAAGTTTCCAAACACACAGATTCCCTTCTGAGCTCTGTACTCTGTGTCTCTGTAACTGTTTCAACACCAATAACATAATATTTTAAATACTACATCTTTGTAAAATGCGGTTTTATCTGATGGACCTTTCTTCCTCCAAATGAATTTTGGGATGTGTTGAATTCCTTAAAAGAGAAAAAAAAATCATCTGGAAATTTGATTGGGGTTACATTGAATTTGTTTGTTAATTTAGAGAGAATTAACATTTTCGCAATATTGTCACACAATCACAACCTTAGTATAGCTCTCAGTTTATTCAGATTTTACCGTATGACCCTTAATAGAATTTTAAAGCCCTATAAACATCTTAAGCACGTTTTGTTAAATTGATTCCTAGAGAACTTATAGTTTTGTTGCTACGGTAAATATTCCCTGACTTTCTATTATATTTTCTAGTTGGTACACGAGAGGAAAGCTGATGATTTTTGAAAATTAATCTGCTGTCCAAAAGCCTTGCTGACCTCTTCTTAGTTCTAATGGTTTGTCTTATTTATTCTGTTGGATTTTCTAGCTAAAGGGTTATGTCATCTGCAAATAGTGACAGTTTTCTCTCTTCTCTTCTAAACCTTATACTTTCTGTGACTCTTTCATACCTTGCGGTATAGCTAAGACTCCTATGGGGTGGGAATGTGTCTAGAATTCTCCACTAAGTATGATATTTCCTGTAGACTTTTGGAATATAGTTTTCAGCATGTTAAGAAAGTCCCCTTACATTCCTAGTTTTCTGAATTTTTCTGAATCATAAATCAGTATTGGCCTTTAACAAATATTTTTCTGCATACAAGATTTAATCCGTTGTTTCCTCTAATCCATTAATGTGATAAAACATATTAATAGATTTTCTGATGTTGAACCCATTCTAGCATTTCTGGAATAAATATGATATTTTTCTAATGTACTATAATGAAATATTTATAATGTACTATTTTTATAATGTATCTATAATGTAGCATACTAAAATATGATATTTTACAGGGTAATAGGATATTTTTCAATATACTATTAGCTGTTAGATTTCTTAGCTAACGATTTATTTAGGATTTTAGCACATTTTTCATACCTAAACTTGATGTGTGACTTTCTTTCCTTGTACTGTCCTTGAGGCTAGGCAATTTGTACCAGGCTCATAAAACAAATTTGGCACTTTCTTATTTTTCTAATTTCTCTCACAATTACCTCTTCTTAAAAGTTTGCTGTAACCCTTCCATAAAACCATCTAGATCAAAAGCTTTTTGAGAATGAGATCCTCAGTTGCTATTTCTATTTCTTAATGGTTTTAGATTATGAATGTTTCCCATTTTCCCTCATCATAACTTGGCATTTTATGGTTTGTCATCAATGTATCCATTTCAATTAGGTTATCAAATACATTCCTGTGTTGTTGTGGGCCTCGGTATCCCCATCTGTACAATGGGTGAAGTTAGAATGGGGCTGCTTTTGAGACCTAAATGAAGGAAAGTACATGCAAAGTGCTTTTCCACCTGTGAATATATTTATCGCTACAACCACCTCTCATGTATCAGTTAGGATGCTTAGGTGCAAGTGACAGAAAACCCAACTCAACCTGACTGAAACAATAAAAAGAGCTATACCATGTAACTGAAAGTCAATGGCATGGCAAAATCCAGGTTGGGTTCAATCAGCAGCTCAAAGCTGCGATCCAGAACTGGATTTTGTCCATTTTTTAGCTCCACTATCATCCTGGTTTCATCCTCAGGCTGCTGGTCCCCCGTGTGGTAGGAAAATGGAGGCCAGTGGCCTTTGCAGCTACAGGCTGTCCTGTTCCTTATCAGTAGGAGAAAGAGAAGACACATTTTTCTCAAACATGAAACAGAAGATCTTCTGCTTAGGCTAATAAGGCCAACCTGGGTCACATGCCAACTTTAAACCTGAAAGAGTCACCGTGTAGTAATGGCTCAGATAATCAACAGGCTCATCTGGACCAGGAATTGGAGAGAGTGCCTGAGTCAAAACAGAGTTAAGATGGGAATATAGGATGGATGGAATGATAGGAAGGATGGATTGGAGAGTGCATGGATGGGAGAATGGATGGGAGGATGAATGGATATTGGATATGTGGATAGATGGAGGATGGATGTGAGGATGGATGGATGTGAGGATGGATGGATGGGAGGGTGGATGGAAGGATGAATTGATGGGTGGATATTGGATAGATGAGTAGGTAAAGGATAGATGGATATATCAAAGGATACTGCATTGGCAACTACTAGTGAAGGGTGCTCACAAATTCCCCTGAGCTAGTATCATCATTAACCAAGGACTACTAAGAGTTCTAGGCGTACCAACAGTTCCACTCTACCCTTGAAAGTGTTAGGTTAATGAATGTCTCTCCTACTAAACAGAAAACTGATTTGTGTCTTTAGTGCCCAGCACAGGGCCTGACACCCAGTAGATGCCCAATAAATATTCTTTGCATGAATGGTCTCAATGTTCTTCACAAGAATCCTATGAAATTGGTATTCTCACTGCCCCTATTATACAGATGAGGAAATCATCACTCTGGTTGCTGACAGAACTTGGATTTGAACCCAGATCTGTGACTCCAGACATACTTTCTTGTAAACATAAGGTGCTGAAAGTGGGTCAGGGAGCTGGCCCTGGGGATGCGGGGGTTGAGCTATAACAGTGCTTTCTGCAGTAACCCATAGGTCTCAGTGTGGGACCTGATCACAGGGAGGGTCAAGTCAGTGAAATCAATGTGTCCAGTGGTGAGCTCCAAGGTCCGTCAGAGCTGGGCCCGCATCCTGGGCAGGAGAGTCTAGAGCCAAGACATGCAGGACCTAAGTATGTCCATAGCTTTTAAAATTCTCTTCCTTTTGGGATTCGTTCTTTTCTGCTGGTAGCTCCACTCAGTCCTGCAGTTTATTCCAGGCCTGGGGTGGGAGGATTTGCATTTCTTCTCTCCTTATTTGCCCACCTACTTTTTATTTATTTGTTTGTTTGTTTCTTTGTTTTTTATTGTGGTAACTGGTTTATAACATTATATAAATTTCAGGTCTACATCATTATGTATTTCAATTCCTGTGTAGATTACATCATGTTCACCAGCAAAGGACTAATTACCATCCATAATGATACACATGTGCCTAATCACCCCTTTCACCCTCCTCCCTCCCCACTTCCCCTCTGGTAACCACCAATCCAATCTCTGTCTCTATGTGATTGTTGTTGTTTTTGTCTTCTACTTATGAGTGAGATCATACGGTATTTGGCTTTCTCCTTCTGACTTATTTCACTTAGCATTATACCCTCAAGGTCCATCCGTGTTGTCACAAATGGCCAGATTTCATCATTTCTTATGGCTGAGTAGTATTCCATTGTGTGTATATACCACATCTTCTTTACCCATTCATCCCTTGATGGGCACCTAGGTCACCTCGAAGTCTTGGCTATTGTGAATAATGCCGCAGTGAACAAAGGGATGCATGTGTCTTGACGCATCCCTATTTTCATGTTCTTTGGATAAATATCCAGCAGTGGAATAGCTGAATCGTATGGTAGTTCTATTCTTAATTTTTTGAGAAATCTCCATACTGTTTTCCATAGTGGCTGCAGCAGTTAGCGCTCACACCAGCAGTGTATGAGAGTTCCCCTCTTTCCACGTCCTCTCCAGCACTATTTCCTGCCTTATTAATTATAGCCATTCTGACAAGAGTGAGGTGATATCTCATTGTAGTTTGGATTTGCATTTCCCTGTTAATTAAGGATGTTGAACATCTTCTGATGCGCCTGTTGGCCATCTGTATATCTTCTTTGGAGAAATGTCTGTTCAGATCTTTTGCTCATTTTTTAATTGGGTTCTTGGTTTTTTTGCTGTTGTGATGTGTAGGTTCTTTGCATATTTTGGATATTAACCCCTTATCAGATATATGGTTTGCAAAAATCTTCTCCCAATTGTTAGGTTGTCTTTTTGTTTTGCTGATGGTTTCTTTTACCATGTAGAAGGTTTTTAGTTTAATGTAGATCCATTTGTTTGTTTTTCCTATTGCCTCCCTCCCTCGGTCAGACATGATACTTGAAAATATGCTGCTAAGACTGACATTGAAGAGTGTATTGCCTATGTTTTCTTCTAGAAGTTTCATGGTTTTGGGTCCTACATTCAAGTCTTTAATCCATTTTGAGTTACTTCTTGTGTATGGTGTAAGATAATGGTCTACTTTCATTCTTTTGCATTTGGCTGTCCAGTTTTCCCACCACTATTTATTGAAGAGACTTTCCTTTCTCCATTGTATGTTCTTGGCTCCCTTGTTGAAAATTTGCTGTCCATAGATGTGTGCGTTTATTTCTGGGCTCTCCATTCTGTTTCATTGATCCATGTGTCTGTTTTTGTGCCAGTACCACACTGTTTGGGTTACTATAGCTTTGTAGTATATTTTGAAATCAGGGTGTGTGATACCTCCCACTTTGTTCTTTTTACTCAGAATTCCTTTGGTTATTTGGGGTCTTTTGTTCTTCCATGTAAGTTTTAAGAATCTTTGTTCTATTCCTGTGAAAACTGCTGTTGGAAGTTTAATAGGGATTGCATTGAATCTGTAGATTGCTTTAGGAAGTATGGACATTTTAACTATGTTAATTCTCCCAATCCAAGAGCATGGAATATCTTTCCATTCTTTGTGTCTTCTTAAATTTCTTTCCACAACGTTTTATAGTTTTCAATGTACAGATCTTTCACCTCTGTGGTTAAGTTTATTCCTAGGTGTTTTATTCTTTTTGTTGCAATTGTAAACGTAATTGTACTCTTAATTTCTCTTTCTGATACTTTGACGTTAGTGTATAGAAACACAACTGGTTTTTGTATGTTGAGTTTGTATCCTGCAATTTTACCATATTCATTTATTATTTCTAAAATTTTTAGTGGATTCCTTGGCTTTTCTATATATAAAATCATGCCGTCTGCAAATAGTGAAAGTTTCACTTCTTCCTTTCCAATTTGGATCCCTTTTACTTCTTTTTCTTGCCTGATTGCTCCAGCTAGGACTTCCAATACTATGTTAAATAAGAGTGGTGAAAGTGGGCATCCTTGTCTGGCTCCTGTTCTTAGAGGGATAGATTTCAGTTTTTCTCCATTGAGATTGATGTTAGCTGTGGGTTTGCCATATACGGCCTTTATTATGTTGAGGTACTTTCCTTCTACATCCATTTTAGTCAGAGTTTTTATCATAAATGGATGCTGTATCTTGTCAAATGCTTTCTCTGCATCTATTGAGATGATCATGTGATTTTTATTCTTCATTTTGTTAATTGGTGTATCACATTGATTGGTTTGTGGATGTTGAACCATCCCTGCATCCCTGGAGTAAATCCCACTTGATCATGGTGTATGGTTGTTTTAATGTATTGTTGTACTCGATTTGCCAGTGTTTTGTTGGGGATTTTTGCACCAATGTACATCAGTGATATTGGCCTGGAATTTTCTTGTTTCATGTTCTCCTTGTCTAGTTTAGGTTTCAGGGTAATGTTGGCTTCATAGAATGAGTTAGGAAGCCTCCCCTCCTCTTCAACGTCTTGGAAGAGTTTGAGAAGGATAGGTATTAAGTATTCTTTGGATGTTGGGTAGAATTCACGAGGGAAGCCATCTGGTCCTGGACTCTTATTTTCTGGGAGGTTTTTGATTACTGTTGCAATCTCCTTACTGGTGATTTGTCTATTCAAATTCTCTATTTCCTCTTGATTCAGTTTTGGAAGGTTGTATGATTCTAAGAATTTATCCGTTTCTTCTAGATTATCCAATTTGTTGGCATATAGTTTTTCATAGTATTCTCTTATATTCTTTTGTATTTCTGAGCTGTCTTCTCTCATTTCTCCTCTTTCATTTCTGATTTTATTTATTTGAGCCTTCACTCTTTTTTCCTTGGTGAGTCTAGCTAAAGATTTGTCAATTTTGTTTATCTTTTCAAAGAACGAGCTTTTGGTTTCATTGACTTTTTCTATTGTATTCTTAGTCTCTATTTCATTTATTTCCTCTCTGATTTTTATTATTTCCTTCCTTTTACTGATTTTAGGCTTTATTTGTTCTTCTTTCTCCAGTTCCTTTAGGTGCATTATTGGATTGTTTAATTGAGATTTTTCTTGTTTGTTGAGGTAGGCTTGTATTGCTATAAACTTCCCTCTAAGAACCGTTTTTGCTGTATCCCATAAATTTTGGCATGTTTTATTTTCCTTTTCAATTGTCTCCAGGTATTTTTTTATTTCTCCTTTGATTTCTCCATTGACCCAATTGTTGTTCAGTAGCATTTTGTTTAATCTCCACATATTTGTGGCTTTTCTGATTTTCTTCCTGTGGCTGATTTCTCGTTTCATGCCATTGTGCTCAGAAAGGTGCTTGGTATTGTTTCAATCTTCTTAATTTACTGAGACTTGTTTTGTGCCTAATATGTGATGTATCCTGAAGAATGTTCCATATGCATTTGAAAAGAATGTGTATTCTGCACTTTTTGGATGGGATGTTCTGTATTAATCTATTAAGTCCGTCTGGACTAATGTGTCATTTAAGGCTAATATTTCCGTATTGATCTTCTGTTTCAATGATCTATCCATTGGTGTAAGTCGACTGTTAAAGTCCCCTACTATTATTGTATTACTAATTCTCCTTTTAGGTCTTTTAATAATTCCTTTTTATATTTAGGTGCTCCTATGTTGGGTTCATAGATATTTACAAGTGTTATATCCTCTTGTTGGATTGTTCCCTTTATCATTATGTAGTAGTCTTCCTTGTCTCATGTTAGAGTTTTTGTTTTAAAGTCTATTTTGTCTGATATAAGTATTGCTACCTCAGCTTTCTTCTCATTGCCATTTGCATGGAGTATCTTTTTCCATCCCTTCACTTTCAGTTTGTGAGTGTCTTTTGTATGCAGCATATACATGGGTCTCATTTCTTTATCCAATCGATCACCCTATGCCTTTCGATTGGAGGATTTAGTTCATTGACATTTCAAGTCGCTATTGATAAATATGTACTTATTGCCATCTTGTTGCTTTTTTTCTGGGTCTTTTATTAGTTCTTCTCTGTTTCCTTCTTCTTCTCTTGCTCTCTTCCCTTGTGGTTTGATGGCTTTCTTTAGTATTATGTTTGGGTTTCTTTCTCTTAATTTTTTGTGTACTTATTATAGGTTTCTTTTTTATCTTTTCCAATTCTTTGTTGAAGTTCTCACTGAGTTCATCCATTCTTCTCCCACAATGAGTGAGCATCCTCATGACTGTTTGTTTGAACTCTTTCTCAGGTAGATTGTTTATCTCTGTTTTGTTTAGTTCTTTTCCTGGGATTTTGTCCTATTCCCTTACTTGGAACATATTCCTTTGCCTCCTCATTTTGCCTCATTCTCTTTGCTTATATATGTGCATTAGCTAGGTCAGCTACATCTCTGGGCCTTGGAGAGGTGGCCTTATGTAATCAATGCCTTATGAGGCCCAGCCCTGTGCTTCCCACTCGTCACCAGTTCCAAATGTTCCAGGAGTGTCCTCTTTATGGGCTATTTGTGTCCTTCTGTTGTGGCAGGGTTGCTCTTGCTGCTGGTGCCCAAGGAGGCTAGGCTGTCCCCCTGGCCAGCTGGTTGTAGTGTTCAGCTGCAGGTGGCTGGTATGGTCCCTTCAGTCACTTTATCAGAGATGGGGAGCCCCAGAACAGTCAGTTGCAACAGCTAATAGCACATTCCTGTGGCAATTTTCCTGTTAAGTGATCAGGCCCCCAGGATGGCTGATTTCTAGGCTCAGGGGCTTACAGTTGGTGTAGGCCTCCAGTCTGCAAGGCTCTTATCAGCTGTCTCAGGACTGCAGCTGAGTGTTTGCCCACCTATGTTTCTCTTCAACATTTATTGTGATCTACATCCTGTATGCCAGGCTCTGTGTCCCAGATTCAGCAATATGGCATTGGGGGAACTTTCAACCATAACCTCTTCTTTGAGGAGCGTGGCCTGCCAGACCCTCTGCAGGTGCATCACATCAACTCTGCAAAGTAAATTTCGCAAATCAAGAATGTGGGTCTCAGGGTTGGGGGTGGGGGAATGACAGGCACCAATCACTCAGCAAGAAATGGGTGCACCAGCCTGCAACCTAGGTCTCCTGACTCCAAACTCCCCATGTTTTCCATGACATTGTGCCATGTCCTTTGTCCATTGCCAGTTATTTCCCAGGGCCTCATGAAGCACAACGCAGAAGGCCGAATCCGGAATATCTGTCTCCTAGACAGTCTGAATGTCTCAGGCCAGATGGCCCCAGGGGTGGTGGGCTGGCTAATTAGCAGCATGAAGCTTCAGCAGCGTCAAGAAGGCAGGTGAGACCCTGAACCCCAGCCCTGGCCCAGGAACTCTTTGTAAAGCTCTGGGTCAGAACTCAGAGCTGAGGGGATGGAGGTACAAGGCCTGTGAAGAGGGAAGGAAAAGGAAGATTAGAAGGAGGAGATGTAAGGCCCAATACAAGACGAGTAAGTACCCCAAAACAAGGGGTCATTTGGGGAGGCAGCTTATCAGGGTAATTAAAAGTGAAGGCTTGGAAATAAAAGTTTCTGCATTTAAATCCTGGCTCTGCCACCAGCCTTAGAGAAGTTGCTGGACCACTCTGGCCTCATCTATAACAACGGTACACAGAGAACATAGCCTGGATAAACATCTGGGGTGCCAAAGGACCTCAGGACTAGAGTCAGACATTTGAACCCCACTCTCTTGCTTGACAGCTGTGGGACTCCTGGCAAGGCATTTGAGCAACCTGAGCTTGGGCCTCTGATCCTCATCAGTGAAATGGGCATGAGAACTGTCCCCGCCCACAGGAGGGGTTGGGAGCTTTCTCTGCTGCACAAGGCCACTGGTTACTCCATTAACTATGCAGAACTGGGCCTGTCCTGCTCACCTCCCCTGTCCCTCAGCTTCCCACTCTCCAAGCTGCTCAATTGCATCTGCAGCCTCGAGCTCCCATCTCTCTGATTCAAATCCCTCACTCTCTCCATTTCATGAGCACCAGTGCTCACCAACAGGGTTCTCCTTGACGTGTGCAGTTGCAATCACCTCTCTTCATTCATTCCTTTAACAGTTGTCATAATTATTTGTTGAGCGCCTACTGCATACCAGGACCTGGGCTGGGTGTGAGGAATATAGCTATAGACCAGACACAGGGTCACTGCGTTTTTGGATCTCGCATCCTCGTTAGCGAGATAGGCCCTGGAAGTAAACAACTAATTTCAGATGGAGGGATGTATCCAAGAGAAAGTTAGCAAGGTAAGGGGTGAGAGAGTGAGGGGCTGATCAGGAGGCCTTTCTAAAGAAGTAACCCTTAAGTAGAAACTTGAATGAAGGGAAGGAAGTGAGAGACTTGAAGGAAATGGGGAGTGGAGAATGCAAAGGCCCTGAGGCAGGGAAGAGACTGGTGTGTTTGAGGAAGAGAAAAAGTCCTATGTGGCTGGGTGAGAAGGGGGAGGATGGTAGGAGATGGGGTCGCAGAGGCAGATGGGCCAGACCTGCAAGTCTTAAGAGCTATGGTGTGGCGTTTGGGTTTTATTCCAAGGGCAGTGAGAAACCAGTGGAGAATGTTGAGTGACGGAGTGTTAGGGCCCCTGTGGCTGCCACATGGAGAAAAGTTTGCAGAGAGACCAAGTTCATGACAAGGAGCCAGAAACTAGAGCATCTCCAGGCAAGAAGTGATGGTGACCTGGACCAGGTGAAAGTGACAGAGGTGGTGGGAAGAGGCCAAGTTCAGGATATATTTTGCAGGCAGAGACAACTTGATTCTCTGGCAGGTTGCATGTGGAAGTGAGGGCTGGAGAGAAGTCACAGATAGCTCCTGGGGTGTGGCTCTGGGCACCTGGTTGATGGTGGGGCCGTCTTGTGAGAGGGGAGGCTTGGTCTGAGAACAAGCCCAGGGTCTGGGTCTGCAGTTGGCTGTGGGTTGCACAGATCAGCTGTATCTATCAGGAGACCCTGGGACAGCGTGCAGCCCGGGGTTCCTGCCCTCAGAGCAGCTGTAAAAGGATCTGACTCCAAATCCCACTGCCGGGCCCTTTCTACAGACGGTCCAGGCTTGTTTCTCAGTCCAAGACCTTCACGTCTGTGGTCCCTCCCTCTTGCGGGGCCTCTGCTCTCTCCTTGTGCAGCGCCAACATCACCAACATTCAGCTGGACTGTGGCGAGATCTGGATGTCTTTCCAGAAGGAGTGGTTCTCTGCAAACTTCTCCCTTGAATTCGACACTGACATGAGACTGTGAGTCACACAGAAGTGGGGTCTGAGGGGTGCTGCTCCTCCTGATGGGAACCTGGCATCTGCGGGGGAGGGGAATTTGGAAACCTGGGGACCCAGATCTATCTGACACCAACCTGGTTTCAAATCTTGGATTCTGAACTCACTGGCTGTGTGATCTTGGACAAGTCACTGCATGTCTCTGTTCCTTGGTTTCTTCAGCTGGCATGTGGATGGCCATCAGTGGTCAGTGGGGGCAGGTCATTTGTTCATTTAAACCTACGTGAGATCACTAACGGACTTAAAAAAAGGGAAATTCTAATTATCTTATCATCCTTTCCTCCTCCTGTTCAAACCATCCTATAACATCCATTGCTCCCAAGGAAAGGGAGGCTGCAGCTAAGCGGTGAGGATTTTAAAAATAAGATTAACTCTCAGCTTCTGAATTTCCAAAGGCCCCTAATCTGGTCTATTTAAAGGACTTTCAGAAGCCGCTCTGGCTCATAGCAGTTTTCTCATAATCACCGACTGCAGGATTCAACATGCAGGCCAGGAGGAGCCCAGGGGGCCGGTTTGTCCTTTTGTCTAAAGAGCCACTCTTCTCCTCAGCTGCTTCCACCCCTGCTCTTCCTCCGTCTCCTGCCCTTTCCCCTCCTCCTCTCTCTTGTCCCCAGGCCCTTCAACGACAAGATCATAAAGGCGCATGTGCACACGAACCTCGTTGTGGAGTTCTGGCTGGAGAAAGACGAGTTTGGCCGGAGGGATCTGGTGATAGGCGATTGCGGCGTGGAGCCCGGCAGCGTCCAGACGACAGTCCTGACTCAGTAAGGTCCCAGCTGCCCCTCCCCAGGGTGACCATTCCTAGCTGCGGCCACACAGCTCCACCACCTCCCGGATGAGCCCCAAATGGATCTCACCCTTTCCCCAGGATCTGCTCTCCTCCCACGTCCCCACCTCAGTGTCGGCCCTGCCGCCTCCCAGAAGCCAGACTCTCCCTCCTCACTCCCCACAGCCCCTCTTCACCCGCTCCCATCAGTGACCTCCTGGCCGCCCCCACTTGCTCCCTTTCTCTCCATCCCACAGCCACAGCCCCCGGCTCATAGTCCACTTCCTGGACAGTTGTGGGAGCCTCCTCCACCTTCCTCTGACTCAGACTTCGCCTCCTCCAGTGCATTCTCTCCTGCAGCAGCAGTAACTTTCTAACACAGAAAACTGGTCATGACTGTGGCCCCTGCTCCTAACCCTCCAGTGGTTCTCCAGAGCCCTCTGGATGAACAGCAAACTGATGATGTCACTCAAGGCCCTACTGTGCTCTCCCCTGCCCTACTCTGCAGGCCTCTGCCCTCTAATGTCTCAGAAGGAACCATCCCTCCTTCAACATGCCATGCATTTGCAGACCACTGTGCCTTTGCACGTGCTGATCCTTTGCCTGGAATACCCTTCCCTTCTTCTCTAAAGCTCCTCCTCATCCCTCATTCATTCAACAAATATTTACTGAGAGCCTACCGTGTGCCAGGCACGGCGTGCTTGATGCCAGAGATACAGTGGTGAACAAGACAGAAAAAACAGGTAAATGAAGATCCCTACCCCGGCTGACCAAGTCTGCCAACCTCAGCACACTGAGTCCCTCAAGGGCAAGATTTACATCAGGTTTCTCTCTGGAATTCCAGGATGCTGGAAACAACGAAGTCTTAGGTAGATGTCCATTCATTTATTCATCTGACTTTCACTGAATGCCTAGATCATACCAGTTGCTCATGGACAGGACAGTGCAGGGGGCAGACTGTGGACCCTGGAGCTCTGCTGACCTTGTTCTAGTCTATTCAACACTTACAGGCCATGTGACCTCAGACAAGTGGCATCATCCCTCTGAATCGCCCTTTTTTGCTGATGGTGATGCCTCCTGGACAGGGCTGGCAGAGGATGCAACGACTGTCTGAGGTGTACTCAACACTTAGCACCTGGCATTTATACTGCCCATGTTTATCTGTCCATTCTGTACATCTGCCTCTCTTTCTAGAGATTGCCCACCAAAGATGAAACATTTTCTCCGCAACCTCAGACACAATCTGAAAAAAGTTATCCCACACCAGGTAGAAAGTCAGGTAAGCCTGAGAAAAATATTTTTTCCGTGGGTATCCTTGAGTGTGAGGGTCGGGGCATATCTAATGGCAGCCCAGCAAAGAGTTTCAAACCCTAGGTAACAGAACCTGAAAGACCTCTTAAAAATTTCAGTTTTGCCATCTACTGGCTGGGTGTCCTTGAGCAAGTGACTTAGCCTTGCAGAGCCTCAGTTTTCTCATCTGTAGCATGGGAACCAGTATGGTCCCTAGCTGATAGAGATGTCACAGGGATTGAGAGAGACAAAGCAAGAAAGTGCTGTGCATGGCATGTGGTTGGCGATTAATACAAGGCAACACTCTTGCCATGATTCCTTGTGGAAATCCAGTGGAGTCTAAGCTTCTAGCCACAGGCCTCTAGCCTTCTTTTCCCGGTCTCTGGTCTGACCCTTCTGTCTGTGCTGCTGGCCCAGGTGTGTCCTCTGACCGGTGAAGTCCTCAGGCAGCTGGATGTGAAACTGTTGAAAAGCCTCATGGGTGAGTCTGTGTGTCCATCCAGGGAGGCGGACTCAGGACTGGAAGACGGCTGGAGGAGGTGCCCCCACGGAGCTCCCAGCGAGGCCTGCTCAGGGGGGTCTGCATGTGCTCTGAGATCTCTTAGAGGTGACCATATCATGATGACCATTACTGTCCTGTGAGAAAGCTGGGACAGCAGAGGGGATCCCTACCAAGCCGGCTGTGCCCCACCAAGTCACTCACACCTACCACTCACCAGAGCTTGTGGCTTCTCCCAAGATTTCCACTCAATCCTTCAGGGAGCACTGGCCCCACCCCAGACTGAGACCACCCCCCTTGAGCTGCAGATAAACAGATACGGTCCCCGCCCTCACGGGGCTCACAGTCTCGAGAATGGAAGACAACAAGAAGCGCATCACTAGCTATCACTTGGAAAGAGTTCTAACACAAATGCTCCTGGCACTGGCCCTTGGTCAGCATGGATGGATGAGAGTCCCCTTCAGTGGGGATCTAGGATTTGGAGGGACAGACATGCTGGTGAGTGACACTGCCTCTTCTCCTTACAGAACAGGCTGCTGCTCAGGAACTCAACCAGCTGTGAAACAGCCAACCCCCTACATGTCAGACTTAGTGTCCTCCAGCGATGCACTGATGATTATTAGAGGGAGATTCCACACCTTGGGACCTTACGCCTTCCTTAGATTGTGGCTTCCACTGACCCGAAAACGTTGACCACAGGCCCTGTGGACATCCCGTCCTCTCCCATAATAAATTCTAGCTCTGAAGGTGCAGGGGTCCCCCAGCCTGGGCCCTGAGGTTTAGGTTCCAGAAGTAAACTTGATGAAGGTCCATCTTGATACTAAATATGCCTGCATTTGCTCATCAGCCCAGAAGTATCTGAGAACATACTCTTTTCCAGTAATTTGGAGCCAGAAACCCATCTATGGGTTTACTCATCAATGCAGGGAAGGCCCTGTGGAGATTTCCCATTCCCTCATTCAGTCCACCCACACTTATTGAGCACCTCCTACATGCCAAGCACTTTTTGGGCTCCAAGGGAGTGTAGAGAAAGGGTGACGGAGTGGAAAAGCATAAATTTGGCACTGAGTTCAAATTCAATCCAGCCCAAAGAGCAGTTCCATGAGGGTGTGGACCGTGTGCGCTGGGGAGACCAATGACCCCCGCCCCAGTGCAGGGCTGGCACAGCGTGTGAGCTCAGCAAATACCTGAGCTTAAATGATGGATGAATGCTGGTCCTATGACTCACTAGCTAGGTTTGGGACAAGGCACTTTCCCTTTTGCTCTTCCTCACCTGCAAAATGGGAACAGAAATCTCACAGGATGTGGAGCAACAGGGGCCCTCACACTTTGGGTGGGAGGTGAGTCGTACGACCACTTTATAGAACCAAATGGCGCAGACCACACAGGACTTAACCTCCACAGCACAGGGCCAGGCTCTAACAAAAATTTTTAAAATAAAAAATATTTACCATGCGGGATGTTTGTAGGAGTATGTGGAAAAATTTGCAATGTTTATTGTGTGCTAGTTCCATGGGAAATGCTTATTAAACGTCATTTGATTCATTGTTAATTATTTGATTAATGACTCTTCAATTCTTAAGTATTGATTCCCTCCTCCACCCAAGGGGAGGGAAAGTATACTGAGAAATCAAGGGGAGATAACATGGACGTATTAATAATAGGAGCACACACATGTTAAGACTTGGCGTGTGCCAAGCTGGGTGCTCAGAGCTTCATTCAGCATCTCAGCAAATCCTCACAGCAACCCCATGAAGTACAAACCTGCTATCCTATTTTATGCATGAGGACACTGGGCTCAGAGAGAGAAAGTCCCTCGCCCAAGGTCACACAGCCAGGAAAGACCAAGTTGACTGCACTCAGCCAGCCACACTCTAGAGCCTACACTTCTGACCACTGTGAATGCCCCCTGCAGCCTTCCCTCCCTTCCTTCTGACACCTCCCCACACGCTGAGGGGAAACGATGAAATACGTGCTCAGCTGGATTGACAAGCTCAGAGAAGGAAGTGTCCAGAGGTCAGAGATGAAAATATGGAGAGAGCTCTTTCAATTCTGACTCCCTAATCAGAAATGCTTCGCTGGGGATTTGGAAGCCTAAACACCCAAGTTCACTCAGATGCTTCCCCTTGACAGCCTTGAGTTTATGGGGATTTTCCTGCTCGTGATTCAAAGAGCAAACATGGGAGGGTGGGTCCCATCCTCCAGCGAGCTTGCCTGGTCCCTCAGTGAAGTCTGCTTTTGTCTGCCTTCCTCCTGACCCATCCTGGACAGATTGGGGGTCTCCTTCATCAAGGGGCCTCCTTGGGTTTCTCCCATTCTCTTTGCTTTCATTTTAAGGTTCCTGGAGCCATGACCTCAACGTGTCTTCTCCTGAAAAAGCTTGTTGCATAGTGGACCTCTATTATGATACTGGGTTGGGGTGTAATTTAAGCAGAAATTCAGCCCTGAGTGCTCAGATTCATGCCCGAGCGCTCCCTGTCTGTGCCTGTAACTTCCAGGCCCTTCCACTGCAGAGCTCGGATTCTGTGCCAGGGATTGGGCTGCGTGCTGCATGTAGCTCCACGTAACCCTCTCCCAGCCCTGGATGTGGGTGCCGTCAGCTCCACATAGACGATAGATGAGGACAGATGATAGATGAGGAAACCATGGCTCAATGAAGGAAATCCTCATGCCCACGTCCCTGGCTGAGCTGGACTTGGAATCCCGACTGCCTGATTTCTTGGGTGGGGAGGCTCCAGAGAACATGAGCGGGCACTTTCTGAACTGAAGACTCTCAGATGCAAACTTGCTCCTGAAGTAAAGAACACGAAAACCAGACAGCCCCAAGGACAGTCTGACATCACCTCTTCCCTCTGAGGTGACCTTGGGCAGATCACTGTCCTCCCTGAGCCTCAGTGCCCCCACAGGGTTCTTAGAGATGGGATAAAGTGCTAGTGTGTCATAGAAAGCTATTATAATTATTAGCTGTAAATGTAGGGAGGAAGATTAATCTCCAAGGTAAGTGGAACTTGACTTAAGCAAACTCTGCTTAAGAAAATTTATTATTTTCTCATCAAAATTGGAGCACGTAGCTCTCAGTGAACGCTTTTTTCCCTCTACCCCTCAAGAAAACCACTGGGGTTTCTAAAGCCGTCGGAAGACCCCCCTCCAACTCAGCCCCCTCCTGACCTTCCTCCCAGGAAACAGAACCAGCAACCCACTCCCACGTTCTAGAGAACAGACCTTGCACAGGTCAGAGCCGCTTGAAAAATAAAATTAACTCCTCCCTTTATAAATGGATCTCTTGATTCAAAAAACGATACCAGTAAAGGCTCTCAACCACAGCCACAATCTGATATGCAGGAAGAAAGGAGCACCCCCTGCAGTTTCTGAGGAACACATAGGGAAGGCACTGACATCACCAACACGGAAAACACTGTCTCCAAATGTGAGCGGCATGGCCTTCCACGTTTCCTCACGCCCCACGACTCCTGCCCTGCTCGGGGCAGTGGAACATGCAGCCCTGTGGCTTCAAGGAAGGGCAACTTTGGCAGAAGCAGAGAGAAATCTTTTGAGTTTCCACAGCCCGGGTCTTTGACAAACAGTAGTGACAGAGAGCAGATCAGTGGGTGGGGGAGGGTGTGACTATAAAAGGGCGGGAAGAGGGGGTTTTGGGGGTGATGGAGCTGTTCTATATCCTGATCATTATGGCAGCTACATAAACCCACACAAGAGTTAATATTCATAGAAATGTGCACCAAGAGAAAAAAACTAATTTGACTGCACGTTAATTTTTTTGAAAGAGTTTTTTAAGTCTTGGTTTTTCAATTTCAAATCTCAGAGCATAGGTGACATCAAGAATAGCACATATACAATGAATTGAAGCAAGGGTCCCTGCCCCCAAGACTAAAACACTCCGCATGTTGTGTTGGTGGAGTGTGAGAATCCAAGAGAAATTAAGAGAACATAGTTCTGGTGAGTTCTGGAAAGTGTCTCATGCCCTTGCGACTCCCCAGGCAAAACCTGGCGTGGGAGGAGGAACACAGAAAACCTAAGTCGGTGGATTGAAGAACAGAGGGTGAATCTGCCCCTGTTCCCCTCCAGAGCCGAACGAGATGACGAGACCCCAGGGAGAGAAGGGTAACTGGAGGGTCCAGAGGGGTCCAGGTAGATGGGCTGGGCTGGCTCCCCCTGGTCCTGCCCAACAAATCAAGAAACAGCAGAAACTCCGGGTGTCTAACAAGGGAATGAGAAGTAAATGCTAAATCAGAGAGGCATCTGGACAGGAGGGAAGCACAGGGTCTCCTCCATCGGGGACCAGATGGCATGTGGATGTCTCTGTATTTCCAGTCAGAACAGGGACAGGGCAGCCTCCTTCAGATGCCTCCGCACAAATGAAGTCTCTAGAAGAGAAAGAAAATCCCAGGGGGAAATGGGGAAGTTTCTGTTGCCCAGCAAAATGTCATTTGATATGGTAACAAAAGTATAGATATATTAGAAAAATGTCTAGACACGTGAGTTTATGGACAGGATTCCCACCAGCTCCCCCGACGTTATCCCCCACAGCCCTGTGAGGTAGATATCACCCTCCCCTTTCACAGATGCGGAAACTGGAGCTCAAGACTTGGAGAGACTTGACTGGGTCACAGCATTTGAAGCAGGGCCATCTGTGCCCAAATCCGTCCCTTTTCTGCCAGAATAACAGAAGCCGCCTCCTGGCTTCAAATCAGAGGCTGTAAGAGCCCAGTAACTGGCTGCACAGACTTAATCAGTCCCTTGACTTATCTGCCTCTGTTTCCCCAAAAGACAGTAGTAACTTGACCCCACCCATGAGAGTTGCGCCAAGATAAAAACTGGGACGTGTCAGAATTGCACCAAGATAACAAAAACTAGGACCCCTTTGAGGATGACTGACAGCATACAAGCTGTGGGAAGACTCTAGCAAGTGCTTGAATGGATAATGGAGTTCAAAGCCAACGCCCTGGCCCCTCAGAGTAGTTGGCCAGACTCTCTCAGGAAGTGGGAGTGGTTCCAGTGAAGGCCTGGAGGGAGGGAGTGCAGTGTGGCTCACTGATTACGGGAGAATCAGACACAAGAGTGAATTCTGACTCCACCACTCACTTGCTGTGTGTCCTTGTGAGGTAGTCACCCTCTCTGAACCTCAGTCATCTTATCTGACAATTGAGAGAAAACAATACGAACTACTCCTAAAAAGACGAGGTTCAAATATGGAGACCCCCCCGCACATAAAGGATCCTCAGTAAATGTGTGTTTCCTCCTTCTCTCTCTGCTTTTGCTCATAAGGTGTTAGGTTCCACAGGGCAAGACATGCTCTCGCCACTGTAAGACCTTGATCTCTCCATGCCTCAGTACTTTCATCTGTAAAACAGACTCTAAAGGCCCAACTGGTGTGGACAAATGCTGCTACTTCCTTTGGGGAAGGGAGGAAGAAAGGGTAAAGGTAGAGACCAGGATGCACAGCATCCCTCAGGCCTGGGAAGCTGGAAAGACTTTTCCAGGATATAAAAGTGAAATTTCAGAAAAGTGTGAAATTCAAGGATGCAGCAAAGCAAAATGGTCAGTGAGTGTTTGGAAGGCATCTTTGTCCATCAGCTCAGTGACTCAGAGAAAGGACCGGAGTGTAGATGCCTCGGTCCCATCCCACTGTGCAACTCTGGATGTGTCAACTCACACCCTGAGCCTCAGTTTCCCCTTGTCAATGTGGGTGTTCATTCCCACGTCACACAAACTCACAAGGATTCATGAGATGCCGCGTGTGAAAAGCAATGCTGGGCCTGGCATACAGCAAGAGCTCAGCAAGTGTCAGCTGTTGACACTGTTTGTATGGTTATTATCATCCAGTGAGTTGAGTTCTGACTCTGTCACATCCTCCCTGTGTCTTTGGGCACTTGTCCCACTGGGCCTCAGTTTCCTCATTTGTGGAGGAGGACCAGCAGCCGCTCCCTCTCAGAGTTCTGGTGAGGGTGTATCGTCCCCAGCATGGAACTGTCATGCAAGAGGGACTCAGATGTCCCAGAAGTAGGGAAATCAGGGACAGATTCTCTTTTTGACACTTCGACAGTTTGGAGAGAAAGAATTGAACCAGAAATGGAAAAGGGCCTAGATAGGAGCCTGAGGTCCCTTCCTGGCTCCAGTTCCTGCCTCTCCTGGTGTTCCAAATTTGATCTTCCAGGCCACCTGCGAACGTGGGTCCCCAGCCTGAGCCCCACTCATGAAACCGTGATGTCTTGAGCAGCATCACCATCTCAAGTTGTTCTCTGTTTATCTTGTTGATCAAATGTCTTAACTGTCCCACCTACTTATGTGATTGGCAATTATTTACTTTGGAGAGCCCTGAAGGACACCACCAGACGGCAAAATTCTGAATTATCTAGAAACCCGTCATCTGATCGCACATTTCCTGATTCCCACAGTATAAAAGAGGCTGCCTCCTCAGCAGAAGCGAACAGGGGAGGGGAGAGGAGACCAGGACAGCCGCCAGGACCTCTGAGAAGCCCAGGTGAGACCTGCCTGATCTGCTTCTGCTCCGCTGCCCAGGGCGGCAGGGGTCCCAGGCTCCTCACTGTGGGCCGGGCCTTGGCTGACTGCAGTTAGGATCACTCACTGGGGGTCTTTCAAGAGAAACAGAGCTGGGCATTTTGGGGGGTGTGGGATCGTCATTCACTCTGCTTCCCTAAGAGACCGGAAACCTCAAAGTAGAAATGTTCAGCAGCAGGGAATTTGATGGTGATGGGGAGCACATGGTTACAGGGGACACTGCAGAAATTCCACGTTCGGGTTCTCTCATGTGTCTGCTCTTCATGCCCTAAATCAGAATCTCTACAGTAGGAGTTTTAACTTGATTCAGACCATGATCCACAAACCTCCTAAAATCACCCAATTTTGTACACTTTGATGCATTTTTCTGGGACTAGGCTCCTTAGCTTTCATTAGACCCATAAAAGATCTGTTTCCCAAAAGGGATTCAGAGGCCTTGATCCGAGTTCACCTCCCCCGGGAAGCCACAACAGGCTCTTTGGACCAAAAAGCCCTTTCGATCCCAGCCAGACACAACAATGATGGTATTTTGGCCGAATCAGCCTGTTGATGGACTTTTGCCCAAAGCAGCCAGGTGTCTCCAAAGTGTAGGTACAAGTCCCAGCTTTGGACACCTGTGCTGCCTGCAGAATAGGCCCTTGAGAGGGTTGATGGCATCTAGGATAGGATGGTGCAAAAGGCAGCCAGACGTCAGGGGTTGCCCCAGAAGTTTGTCCACGTTCACTTTTGGGAGAAGAGAAAGGAGAAAGGTGAAGAAAAGATAGCGTGTGTGTGTGTGTGTGAAGGGGGTGATAGGAGGGTTCAGAGACGTACCTCCAACCACAAGTCTGCCATCGATTTGCTGTGTGACCTTGGGAAAGTCACTACCCCTCTCTGGTCCCCTGGTTCTCCTTGTGCAAGGAGGACTTGGATGGCCCCAGGATTTCCCGAGCACTGGTCTGGGTGAAATGGTGGCTATGAGGTGTGAGCTCTGATATTTCGTGACTTGCAAGGACTTCCACAAACCATTGAGGGCTGGACCCAGACCAAAGGACATAATGGGGATAGTGGCAAAGCAGTTCAGTCCCTCAGCCACTAGCATGTTTAGCTTTTTCAAATGCTTTGTCTGATTCAAGCCATTGTGAGCAAGCCCAGTTAGAGAGTCAATCTGATGGTCACTTAGTTTAAACAGAGCCTTCTGGGTCAAACAGATCTGGCTCTAAATCCCATCTCCATTGTGTACTTGTGACCTTGGGGAAGGTTACCTAAGCTCACTAGGCCCCCATTTTTTCACCTGTGCAATGCGAGTGATGAGTGCCCACGTCTTAGGGTGTGGTTGGGATGCTGTCAGTTACTGAGTGTGCAGTGCTCACCCTGAGGCCTGGCTCAGAGGAAATGGGGAGCGGTGTTAGCTATGGATCTTCTCTCCCTGGTGTTCTGGGGGAGGGCGCAGGTGGATCAATTCCTCTCTGGTATCTGTGTCATGCTGGACTGGTTGCTCTGGTTTCAGATAGGAAGAGAGAAGATGTTTCAAATTGGGGCCCTCATTGTCTTCTGTGGGCTGCTGGCCCAGACCACAGCCCTGCTGGAAGCCGTGCCCTCGCCCCTGGACCCAACTCTGCCCTCGTCTATGATTCCGGACGTGGAAGTGAGTATCCCAGATGTTCCCGGAAGCTTGAGCAGTGGTAAGTGAGAGTCTGTGACTTCCTGTTTCAGCCGTGTGTGTGCTCAGCTGTCCAGTGGAGGGAGGGGGGCAGGGATGAATGGGGGAGTGGGGCTAAGGATTTGGAATTGTCCGATCTGACCCCAGAGGACCCCTATACCACTTTCCAGCTCTCAGCCATGGCTTGCTCTCTGAGGGTCTGTTGGGCAGTCTCGAAAATCTTCCACTCTCGGATGCTCTGAAGGCTGAAGGAGTCACTTCCAGAAGCCTGTTTAGGGGCCTGCTTGGGAAAATGGTTTCAGCAATGCCTTTCCTGAACATCATTGAGTGAGTAGCCCTGAAATAGGGCCTTGTCCCCAGCAGAAAACCCCCGGTGGAGATCTGACAGCCCACCCAGTGGCCCTGAAGGAGGACGGGGGTGGTCTGAACATGAGCCCAGGACTCAGTCTGAGACCCTTCTCACAGTCTGGTAGGGAATAACAGCCCTCTTGAACCAGTAATTGCCCCCAGTCCTGAAGCATGTCCTGAGTCCCCAGTATCATCTATAATCCTCCCAACAGCCCTTTGAGGTTGATTTGATAAACCCCAGTTTACAGATGGAAAAACTGAGGCACAGAAAGGAGCCTGTGCTCACACAACTTGACTGATGTGGAGTAAGGGACCTGACTCCAATTTACTCAAGTCCAGGTCAAGGCTTTTTCCATCACACATGATAATCTTGTGCTCCTCGCCTGTGGAATCCCTTAGAACATACGTGGCCTTCGATATAAGCAAGAAAGTGTAAGCTTCTCTCCTCAATTATATCGTCAATGTGATGTCCATGCAATAATCTAACACAGTGTTTCCCACGAGACACCTGAGAGGTCTCCAAGCGAGGAGCAATAATGGAAAGCTTGATGCCAGGGAGCTGGAGAAATCTGAGTCCTTCAGAGGGCTGGATCAAAGCCATTTCCAAGATTCCTTCCCACTCAGGTGCTTGCTCCTGACTTGAAGAGAGACAGATAGCCTTGAGTTTGATTTCTAAATTCACCATGTACTTGCTGGGTGACCTGGGACAAGGCACTCAGTCTCTCTGTGCTTGGTTTCTCCATCTGTAAAAAGAAGATTATGGTGCCCACAGAGAGAAACTGTTGGGGGGACTGGAGGGAATGTAAATCTCATGGCGCAGTGGCTGGCCCAGAGAAGAGGCTTACTTCCATCCTCTCTCCATTCTCTCTGACTTCCTGCTCCTCAATCTCCATGAGAAACATGGCTGATTGACCTGCCATTGAAGGTCATGGCAGGATGAGTGACTCCTAACTGTGAATGTTTATGAAAGACCTACTCCAGTTGCCCATATATCATCCACTCATCCACTTACCCATCTGTCCATCCATTCACCCATCATTCCTTCCATCTAACTGCTTACTTTTCCATGCACCCACCCACATATCCATCTACCCACCTGTTCGTCAATCCACAAAGTCAACCAATGTGGAGTAGACCCTTTCTTTGTAAGTCTCTAAGTTGGCATACAGGATACAAATATACCCCAGACACAACCTCTATCCTGGAATAGCTCGTGGACTTGAGATCTGGAGAGGGTCATGTGCGTGTCAGGATCTGACCCAGTGCGGAGGTTGGGAAAGACTGCTGTGCAACTCAAAACCCATCAGGCTTTTGCTGCAAAACAGTCCCCCATGGGTATCTCCACCTCTGGGATAGGTAAAGTTGGGTTAAACGTGATTTCTAGGCTTGGGGCTAGAGGACCGAATGTTTCTCCCTCCAGTGTTGCTCCCTGGGCAGTGCGAAGATCACTAACCCCCAGATGCTGGATCTTGGCCTTGCGCGGAGCCCTCGTGGCCGTCATCTCTATGTCACCATCCCTCTGGGCATGACCCTCAATGTGAATGTGTGAGTGGCTCCAAGGGAGGCTGAGAAGATGATTCACCAAAGGAGACTGATGACCAAGGGGAGCCAAAAAGGGGGCATATAGTTTAACAGACATGAGCCTCCAACTTCAGCTCTTTTGCTCCTATGCTGAGTGACCTTGGGTCACTTGAGAAACTCTCTTGACCTCTTTGAGCCTTGGTTTCCCCTACTGGGAAATGAGGTGAGCACAGGTGTGGGCTATATGGAGTGAGATGAGGCTGGCATTCCTGGCAAGGAGAAAAGCCTCCTCTGCCTTGGAACGTGGTAGCAGACTGTCTCCTCTGCAGGCCCCTGGTCGGAAGTCTGTTAAAACTGTTTGTGAAGCTAAACATCACTGCAGAACTCTTACCTTTGACAGACAAACAGCATAACGTCCAACTGGTCCTTGGCAGCTGCACTCACTCCGCTGGCAGCCCGCAAATCTCCCTGCCTGATAGTTGAGGCCAGAGAGGTGGCTTCTCCTGCCCAGACAAAATAGGATGGGACTTTGGATGGTTGGGAAGATGGAACAATGGGAGAATGGATGAGTGGGAGGGTGGAAGAGTGGGAAGATGGATAGGAGGGAGGGAAGATGGATGGATGGGAGGATAGAGGGGTAGATGAGAAGGTAAGTGGATGGGTAAATAGTCACTTATCCCTTCTGAGGCTGGACTGACCAATTTTATGCTAGATTAGGCAACAAGAAATCTGAGTTCAAGTTCCACCTACCAGAGGGGCATGGAGAGAGGTGGAGGGCTTCCTGTGTGAACTTGGACACTGCTTCCCAACTTGAGTCTCAGCTTCCTCAGATAACTGTAATATGGAGCCACATCGGGGTTGTTGACAGAATGCACTAAGATAATCGGTGTGAATGTGCTTTGTCCCAGTAAGGGGTAAAATTACTCTGGAATTAACTGGTTACTGATTCCAGTTATTGTCTCAAGGGAGACTGACTCCTGTATAATATGCAGGAGTCATCATCATCGTGGCTCACACTTACTGAACACATATACTGTGCTTCACATGCATCATCTCATTGAATCTTCATGACAACTACATACTATGCACTGTGCATCCATTTATGGATTCTACAAGTCTCATTGAACACCTACTGTGTACTGGAACTATGTGTTTATTCTACACACACCTACTGTGTGCACTGCTGGGTAGGGTGTGACTCCCTTTGGATAGGCCCCTTGGTGTTTGCTGGCATGCGGGTGTGGATGGACAAGGCCCATTCTCAGTTACTTGGTGCTGAGACTGCCATGGGCACAGTGGCCCCTCTGAAGCCTTCTCCATACCAGCCCCAGGCCTCTGCATCTCCCCATGGCTTTTCCCTTTCAGATGGGTCCCCGTCCCCTTTCGTTGCCTCTCCGAAAGACTCAGCAAGATCCTTCCTGGGCTGGTGCAGGACAAGGTAAGTGGGTAGAAGTGGGGGCTCCTGATCCTTGGCTCTTAGAGCTTATCAGGCTGAAAGAGGCCCCTGGGGTGAGCTTTTCTGAGCTCCTCAGCTTGATAAGTAAATTCCTTCCATCAGTCTATCTCTCCATTCACCCATCTGTGCGTGTTTCTTCTTTCCATCTTTCAAAATGCATTGCTTTGTTCCTGCTCTGGACCAGGCCCACTGCTTGTCCACACTGCAGCTGAAAAGGACTGACCCCTGCCCTGAGAAGCTCCAAGTCCAGCCACCTATGGCACAGACGAGCACTCTTCCAGCCCATACTTGAGTGCCTCCTATAACCAGAAACTCACCCCTCCCAGAGCAGCCCACCCTATAGAAACAGATGTCACGTCACAGAGCGAACAATGGCTCCTTGTGTGATGGCACTTCACACACAAGCCTTCAGTTTCTCCTCTGCCCAGTGTGGATGTGGCGTTTCTGAGAATCAAACACTCTCAGACACAGAGAAATGATAGAAAATCTCCCCAGATAATCCATCCTGGGGATGCTGCTGCTCCCAGGGTCCCCCTACAGTGCCACTTTGCCTAACTCCCCTCTCCGCCCCTGGGTCAGGTGCCCTCTGCTCACAGAGGTTCCCAGAATCTTGGACACCAGGCTGGTCGAGGCCACTGTGGGTAAGCCCTGGCTTCCCCTCCACAGGAGCAGTGATTTCCCCTGAGGAGCTCTGCCCCTGCACACCATAGGATGCTAGCTCCCTCCAGCCTCAACTCTCCTCAGTTTGAGTTTCTTTTATGACTTGAATTATCCAGATAATGTTGAGGTATAGACCCTGTCTCCTCCCTCATCCCTGACCCTGAGAACAGCTGGGCTGGTTGGTGGAGGATGCAAGGCCCCCTGCATGGGCTTGGACGGATCTCCAGAGTTCCCATTCCCTGGCCCCAGGCCTCAGGGGACCATGAGGTATCCCTGGACTCCTTCACACTGACACCATCACTCTGGTCTGTGGTTGTTGTTGTTTTTCCATTTTCCAGACAAGATGGTCTGTGGGCTGGATTTTCCCATCAAAGTCTAGGCTTTCCAGGAAGGGACCGGCCTCTGCTGAGCTGGTGAGTGCTGCTGCCCACTCCCCAGGATTTTGGAGCTGCTCCCAGTTGGGGGCATTACGGGGTTTGGGAGAGTGACATCTCAAGAGAGAAACAAAGAGCCACATAGACACACACAGAGATGCACAGAGACGTCCACAGAAATGCTGACAGAGATGGAGAGACACAGGTTGCACTGCGTCATAGCTACAAAGAGAAACACAGATGGTCACGGATATACACACATGCCCAGACAAACATGTTGTCACTCAGACAGACATATAGAGGCACACTCTCACACCAGCACTCTCAGACTCATCACCACACACAAGTACATGTGGATACACAGACACACATTCACTGAAATACATGTACAAGGAGGCCCCTGATCCCAGGTCGGGGCTACCCTTGTAGCTGAGACAAGACCCTTATCCCCAGAGTCTTAGCCTCCTCCCCTCCATCTGGAGGGCGGGTTTGATGATGGGCCACTACCAACAAGAGTCAGTGACCTTTGGTCTCCGTTCTGATTGGGGTCTTCTCCCAATGGAACCATTTCTTGCTGTTCAACCCTTCCGTGCCCAATTCTGAGGGCTCACAAAAGGTTGTCCCATGTTCAGCACAATGACATGGCTGCTGTTTGAGGACCAGAGCAGCGTTCTCTCCCAGGAAACTGCTCCCCCTCCTTTCCCACTAGGTATGTGTTATATTCTGTGTTCCTCACCAAATAAAATTGCTCTTCCCCTGCACAGGGAGCCCTGTCATTCTTAACCATCACTTGAGGGCTAATAGGTTGGAAAAAGCCCTGGCCTGGGTGGTTCAAGCCATAGAACAGAGTTTGGACCTTACACTGGAGACCTTAATGGTCTTAAGCAGGACAGGGAGATGTCCAGATGAGTGTGGATTTCAGGCTGACTGTTCTGGTGTCCATAGGAATGGTGGACAGAGGGTTGGGGGCAGAAGTAACACTCAAGGCAGAGATGATGACATACTGCACAAGAAGTGAAAATGGCAGATTTGAGAGAGGTTCAGGAGATGAACCTGGAAGAGTGAAGGAGCAGCTGAGGCTCCTATCCATGTCTCAGGTTGGTGACCCCAAAGGTAACTGGAAATGTAGAAGGAGGACTTGGTTGCAGCAGAAAGTTTACACCTTTAGCTGTGGCCACTCTGCGTGGAATTGCCTGGGAGACCCCGAGGAAGACGTCCAGGAAGCTGATGGATACACAAGTCATCTACTGCTCTGCTTTCGCTTACAAGCATCCAGTTGTACTGACCTCTTTTCTGTTCTCAGCAAGAGGATGATAAAGATGACAACACGGAAGTGTAGAAGGAAGGACAAAGTGGTCCAAAGTGTTCATTGCTAAAGGCTTGAGACACATAGGCATAGACAAGGGTCATTGGAGTTGTAAATAAAAAGATTATCGATGCCCTGGATGAGAGTCATATTTTTGGAAGGTCTTATTTTAAGGAACTGAGAAGAGGAATGGATGTAAGGAAGTTGAGATTGTGAATGCAGATAAGATATATGAAAAATTGGATGCAAGAAAGAAGAAGAACAGGGCTGGGGAAGGTTGTCCCCTCGAAGAAAAAATAAATACACTATCATTGTTTGAGGTCCTTAGAGGACCAGCCCAACCCTTTCACTCGACAGATGAGGAGACTGAGGCCTTGGGGTATGAGAATGACTTGCACAAGGTCAGAGTGACAAAAAGGCCAATCAAGGACCGAAACATCCCAGAACTCACAGAAAACTGTGTCCCTTGCCCTTTGGGAGACTACAATGACCTTTCGAGAAAGCAGATTCAGGTTGGTGTTTCTCAACCACTGCCAAACATCTGTCATCAGGCCCAGAGCCATCACTCTCTACCTACTGTTGCCACCAACCAACATGGCACCAAAGGAAGACAGTCCCATAGTTCAGAACTGCCAGAAGGCTTGTCGTAGGAAACAAGCTTGTGTCTTCAGGTGAGGACCTAAGAGAGGAAGCATCATCCAGGCCCACAGAAGCAGAAGATCTTTGAGCTGAGGATGAGCAGTAAAATCCCATAAGCAGATGAATGATCATTGTGAATGCCACCTCAGCAGTGACCTGAAGCACAGAAGGAATTTCCAGACTGGAAACCAACAATCAGGACTGATTGGGCATAGGGAGGATTCAGGAACTATTTACCTTCATGTCCTTTCTGGGCAGGCATTAGGTCAGGACTACTGAGAGGCCCCCATGACTGAGGTCCCAAGAAGCAAAGTGGATAAAAACAGGCACATACACCTGGGACCATCAGCACTGGTACCGCTGGCCTCTGATGGTGACATCAAACTTCATTCCCGTCTGGACACACAGCTACTGCAGATCTCTGGATAGTATATTCCTACTGTTCCCCTGGACTTCTTTCCCCTCCCCTAACAACTTCAACTCCTAACTAACTAGTCTAAGACTCCCCTGGATGTAAAACAGTCTGGCAGGTGGCCAGGTTGATCATAACACATTTTTGGCTCTTCAATAGTGACAATACTTTCACATTCTAAAAACTCTCGTAGGGTATCAGTGACAATGGTAGACGAAAGACCTCAGAAATCCTCTCCTACATAAAAGCAATGAGAAAACTGGTGCGGAAAAAAAAATGTCAGAACCAAATTTTTCAGAACTCTTGAAATTAACCAGAGGCTTGCAGCAATCTAGGGGGTGTTTATCCAATAAAGTTGCTGAATCTTGGTGAGAACAGTGAGCTTTGTGGCATTTAGCTTACCCTAGTCCCATCTCCCACTCTGCAGCTCCACAGTAGACTTGAAAACCTAAAGCCCACAATCTTGGTGAAAATCAGTAGCCTGGCAGCCACTGGGGGGAGGCAGAAGGGGGACAGCACAAATTCAAAGCCTCATTCCCAGAGAATGGTCATTATTTGACCTGCCTGTTAGTTCCCTGGAAGACCCCATTCTCAAGACTGTCTTTACTTGACCTGACTCAGATCTCACCCAGTCAGTATGAATAGCCTTTTCCCTGAGGATTTCTGACAAAATGGTAGACAGACCTTAAGACAGGGTCTCCAGGAGTTTTTAATTCTCAAGCTAGTCCACATTCAGTTTTCAGACATTTGTCATAATGACCTTTGAAGGGTCCCTCTCAGTTACTGGCTTCAGCAGCCTCACCTTCAGGTAAGCTGATCTTGCCTGTAATTCTATGTGTTCATCTATCTCTCCAGATTTCAGGATGGCAGCTTGCCCTAGGACCTCACTTCTCTGACAAACTGAGAGAGTGGTTGATTTTCAGTTTGTCGAGCTCTTTTCTTGCTGTGAGGATAGGAGTGACAGCTTCCAAGCTCTTTACATGTCAAAGCTGAAAGTGGAAGTCTGGGCTTTTTGTAGTTTTCACCAGTTACATTTGTTTCACTGGAGAATGGGCCCCCTGAGCCCCTCATGCTGCCATCCTGAAAGTGAGACTCCTTTGGAGATTGTTACCATCATTTCTTCAAATTTACTTTCTGCACCTTCTCTCTCCTCTTATTTTTGGGACTTTGATCATATGAATGTAGACCTTTTGTTATAGTCCCACAAACTCTGAGTCTGTGCTCATTTCTTTCAGCCTTTTTTTCTTTTCTATCATTTTTGATCATTTCTGTCGATTTATCTGCAAGTTAATTGACCACTTCCTCTTCCAACTCCATTGTGTTGTTGAGCCTATCCACTGAATTTATTTTTATCTTTACATTCTAAGATTTCCACTCAGTTCTTTTTTAAGGTTCCATTTCTCTTATGAGACTTTTATCTTTCCAGCTAGCTGGTTTTCAGGTCCTTGTTCCTTCCAGGTCTTCAGCAGTACTTGGCCACCAGGATGGAAAGGATGGAGGGGCACATCAGATGGGTAAGCTGCCCTGTTAGAGGCAAACTCATGAATAGAAGTCAGTACAGCACTTAAGGATTTGACAGAAGCTGTGACTGCAACATCTGTTAGAGCTTCAGGTGATTCACCTGAAAAAGAAAATCCTGAGAGTGTATAAAATTTCAAAAGAACTCAATTTAAGCCCACTTCAGGGAGCCACCCTAATCCGCAGCAGGGCAACAGCCATGCTCTGTCCCAGGTGAGATGAGGTTCTTGACGGATTTTAGCAATGTTCTTTTTTAGAGTTCATCTTTTCTGTTTTTCCTGTAGGCTGGGGTCTCCAGGCAGAATGTAGCGTCCATCTAATATTTAATGTCTTGGAAACCTGCTGAGTGACTTGAAACACGAAAGCAGGTCCATTGTCACCCTGTGTGGTATTAGGCAGGCCAAATCTGGGAATGATCTCCTTTAACAGAACCTGGACGACTTCAGCAGCCTTCTCCGACCAGGTGGGGAAAGCCTCCACCCACCCAGAAAACGTATCCACCAGTACCAGGAAGTATCGGTAATCTCCAGCAGCGCGGGGCATTCGGGTGAAGCCCGTCTGCCAGTCTTCCGTCAGCCATTCCCCTGTGTGTCAGACTCCTCATTGTGGAGGCCCTGGAGCAGTTTTGGGGTAATTTTTTGCACAAATCATGCAACTCTTAGTTACTTGTTGCACAGTCTTTTTAAAATTAGGTCCCACAATACATTTTTGAGCCCAGTGTAAAGTATCGTCTCTCCCATAATGAGTGCTCTCATGCACCCGTTTTAGGAGCGGGTAGAGGAGAGCCTCAGGCACAAGAATTCTTCCTTGGTCGTTCATCTTCCAGCCTGTCTGCGGGTCTGAGAGGAAACCTCAGTCTCTTGCACATTCTGAGTCCCTTTCTGAGTAAGTTGGCTGATACTCAGACAAGTTTATTTGAGGAAGCAAAGGGCCAGTTATGGCATAGCCTTTTGTTCTTGCTATTTTCTTGGCTGCTTGAGCGGCCAGCCCATTTCCTTTAGCGATAGAGGCTTTACGCTTTTGGTGACGTGGGCAGTGTATTATGGCCACTTGTGAAGGCTCATTAAAGGTCTCTAATAACTGTAATATTTCTGTAGCATGTTTAATTTCTTTTTGTCAGCAGCTAAGAGTCCCCTTTCTTTCCAGATCACCCTGTGGGCATGGACCACTGAAGATGCATAACCGGAATCTGTATAAGCAGTCACCTTTTTCCCCAAGATAGTTGTAAGGCTCGGGCTAGGGCTATGATTTCTGCCTTTTGAGTTGAGGCTCCTGGAGGCGGGGCTGCAGCTTCTAAAGTCTCTCGTAAAGTCACAGCTGCACATCTGGCGCATCTCTTACCCCGATCCAGGAAGCTGCTGCTGTCTGTGAACAGCTCCAGTTCAGGGTCCTCAAATGGTCGATCTTTTAGGTCTGGTTGGCTGGAATAAACCATTTCTATGACTTGTAAACAGTTATGGCCTGTTGCTTGTGAAGTTTCGTTGGGGAGTAAGGTGGCCGGATTCACGATTGAAGAGACTTGCAACCTGACATTTGGGTTATCTAGCACGATGGCCTGATGTTTGCCCATTCTGCCTGACGTGAGCCAATTTCCTCCCTTCTGTTCCAGTAAGGTGAGGACAGGGTGGGGTACATAGACAGTGGTGGGTTGGCCTGGAGTGACTTTCTCAGCCTCTTGCAGGATGTCACAAGTAGCAGCGACGGCTCTGAGACAGGGAGGCCAGCCTTTTACCGTTTGATCTAATTGTTTGGAGAAATAGGCCACAGGTCTCGGAAGGGTCCCTAGCTGTTGGGTTAGCACCACTAGGCTTATGCCCAGCCTCTCATGCACGTAAAGATTAAAAGGTTTATCTAGGGGCCGGCCTGGTGGTGCAGCGATTAAGTGCGCATGTTCCTCTTTCAGTGGCCTGGGGTTCACCAGTTCCGATCCCGGGTGTGGACATGGCACTGCTTGGCACACCATGCTGTGGTAGGCATCCCACATATAAAGTGGAGGGAGATGGGCACAGCTGTTAGCTTAGGGCCAGCCTTCCTCAGCAAAAAGAGGAGGGTTGGCAGCAGATGTTAGCTCAGGGCTAATCCTCCTCAAAAAAAGAAAAAAAAGAGGCTTCTCCAGGTTTGGGAGACCCAAAGCTGGAGCTGTTACCAGTTTAGTTTTGATGGTGTCAAATGTCAATCAACATTCTTTAGTCCAGTCCAGAGGTTCTGAGTCTAAGCCTTTTTAGGCCTCGTATAGAGGTTTTGCTGTAAGTCCATAATTAGGGATCCATATCTGACAGAAGCCGGCCATTCGCAGAAACCCTCACAATTGTCAGTGGGTTTTGGGAGGGCCCAGGCAGGTGATTATCTGTTTCCGATCAGGCAATAATTCTCTTTTTCCCTTAGAAATAATGAACCCCAAATAAGGACCTTTTGTTTACAGATTTGAGCTTTCCTTTGGGAGACTTTATATCTGCATTCAGCCAGGTGACTTAGAGTTTTGATGGTATTTGTTAAACATAGTTCCTAAGAGGGGCTCGCTACTAGCAGGTCATCCACACGTTGTAACAGTAGTCCATCCTTCAGTTTTAAATGACTTGAATCTTTAGCCAGGTTTCCCTGAATAAAGTGGGGGAATTTTTGAAGCCCTGGGGAAGGACAGTCTGACGATATTGCTGTGTTGTCTTACTGTCAGGATCATGCCATTCAAAAGCAAACAGTTATTGGGCTTTCTTAGCCAATGGTACACAGAAGAATGCATCCTTTAAGTCTAAAACTGAAAACCAACCATATTCTCCAGGTATATTTGTCAATATAGTATAGGGACTAGGTACCACAGGGTGTAAGTCCTGAACCACTTCATTTATGACGTGTAGGTCCTGGACAAAGCAGTACTCATTGGCGTTAGGTTTTTTCACTGGGAGAATAGGTGTATTATATGGAGACTGATGGGGCCTAATCAGTCTTGTCTCCAGGAATTTCTAAAAATGGGTCGTATGCCTCTTTGGGCTTCTTGTTTCAGCAGGTACTGTTTTAAATTAGGCTTGGCTGTCTTTTCCTTTAATGGTATTTGTATTGGCTGGGCATTCTTTGCCTTGCCTGGGGTCCCACTTACCTTAGGCCTTACCTCCTTGAAGATTTCAGGTGGTAATAGTTCTGGCTCCGATTCAGAGATTCCCAGCAAGGCCATCTGTAATCTTAGAGATTGTTCCAGAGGGACTTGCATGTCTAGCCATCCTGGAGCAAAAGTCACCTGTGTGTTTAGTTTGCAAAAAGGAGCCGGCCCAAAAGTGGGATGCGGAATTCTGGGCATGTACAGGAAACTATGTTTCAGAATCTGGTCTCCCACTTGGCATTCTAATGGCTATAAAAACGACCAATCTGGGGCCAGCGTGGCGGCGTAGTGGTTAAGTTTGTGTGCTCTGCTTAGGTGTCCTGGGGTTCGCAGCTTCAGATCCTGGGCGCAGACCTAGCACCACTCATCAAGCCACACTGTGGCAGTGTCCCATATAAAATAGTGGAAGACTGGCACAGATGTTAGTTCAGCAACAATCTTCCTTAAGCAAAAAGAGGGAGACTGGCAACAGATGTTAGCTCAGAGCCAATCTTCCTCACCAAAACATACAAAACAAAACCAAAGAAATGACGGGTCTTGGACTTCGCCAGAAACCCCAGTTACTGGAGTTGACCTGGTTGATTTTTTTTATCAGTTTTCTGTTTAAAAAAGACTAGGTGGTGCCAGCACCCACTAGAAAATCAGTTTGCTTGTTCCCCACTGTCAATTGTACCTGGAGTACCTGTGGGGAAACATGAATAGGTTGTTTTAGGTTCAAAGGAGCCCCAGGCCCCTTCAATCTTCGTCAGAACAAACACCCCTTTCCGCCATCTGGGGCTGAGTGCAGGAGGGGGCGGCAGCGGGAGCTTGTGCTCATCCTGCTGGGGGAGGGTTGAGGGTTTGAATGATTGTCGTATCTTCCTGAGTTTCCTGTAAAACTGGTCCCTTCTCTCCTTTTGTTCTTTGTACCATAAGGAAATCTTTCCCTGCCTTTTCTTATCTTGATATAACAGCATAAAGGCCGGGACATATGGGACCTCATCATCTTTACCAGCTTGCTTACAGGACAATTCCAGCTGTAAGATGGTGTAACAGCTCAGTGAGCCATCAATTGGCCAGTTCTCTCCTGACCCTAGGGAATACTGTGTCCGGGTAGTATTGCAATAAAAAATCATCTTTTTCTTAGTCATTGGCTCATAGCTATAACCAGACCATTTGTTCAAAATTTGCACCAAGGGGCTTTCTCAGGGAACCAATGGTGAACTTCCCATTGTTATTACACAAAATCGGACGTATCCCACACCTACACAGTAAGCACCAGGTAAACCAGACAAAAGTGAACTAGTTCCCAGATTTCAGGTAAAGTCCTACAACTGTTTCTACTTCAAATGCCTGCCCAGATGGCCCTACCATAAACAGCAAGACCCCAGATGGAGGGGAAGGGAGTCCTGGAGCATCCCCGAGTGACTTACCTTATTCCTGATTGAGCCTCTGGACTTGCCAGACGTAGCTGTTTCTCTCTTTACCACAGTCAGCATAGGAGGCAGCAGGCATCGGTATTGGAAAGCAGGAAAGCCAAATCTCTGAGACAAAAGGGCCTCGGCAGCTGCTAGAGACTTACCCATCAGGCTGCCTGTTTGAGGTTGACTGGCCCACGAGCAGGACTTATAGTGCCATCTGAGCTGCCAAATTTGTTACCACCAAAAGGGGTCTTCTACTCACTGCAAAGACAAGCCAACAGTCAAGAGGCAAGGTGGTAGGAGAGAAAGGGTTTTCTATTACAGCTTGCCAGCAAGGGGGAAGATAGCGGACTAGTGTCTTAAAGAACCATCTTAAAACTACAAAATTTTGAAGCAATTATATAGGGTAAATGGGCTGAAAAAGGAGGTCTTGGAATACTGACCAGCTGGTATAGTAGACCTTGAGACACCAGATCATCTCTTTCTCCTGTCACCAGTGATGGATCTCAGCATAGGGCTCTTTCCCGGAGGTGGTTAAATTCCTGAGAAAACTTCAAGAACAAAGTTATCGCCTTGTCACAATAGGGAGGTTAATGTGTAAGCCAGGGCTATGGACATAGCAGAGCATGCATATTTCTCACAAGCAGGTGTTTACTCATCTAGGCTATGTGCAAACTAGAGCATTACTGACAAGTCAGGGAGGTGTCTGGTGGATCAGGGTCATTTACAGTTCCAACATAGCCTCTTTCTACAAGATGGCTTCCCTTATGCTAACCTATGTTAACCATGGGCTGTATTTATCTCAGCTACTTAGGTGGTAGTAACGCCCACACAGTAAGAGATTTGACATCTGGCTCACACACACTCAGAAAGAGCTCCAAAGCATTTCTTGGTGCAGGATAGATAGCTTGGTGCCGGGTTTTCCAGAAGCAGGGCTGCTCCCACACCATGGGTGGATATGAGAAAGTGATTGGCCTTCCTACTCTTTCTTCCAGTGTGAAAGGCTCGCTGGAATGCTGGCATGTCATCCACACCTCTCCAACCACTGGGGCCCTTCTCGCCAGGCACCTCAAGCAGGCAACATTGCTAGCCAGAGTCCAGCAACGTGCTTCTGTTGTTTCCACTGTGACTTTAGGAAAAGTCTTTTGCCTCTGTGAAGGGGCTTATCCAAACATCATTGTCCAGATGAGGATAGAACATCGCCCACCTCCAGGCATCAGTGTGGGGTGAAATGGGTCAATAGAAGCCAAGGGTGCTTAAGTGCTCATTAAGTTTGATTAGAGCCATCGTTATCATCACTATAGTCGTGAGGTCACCTCCTGCTTATGGGAAGTGATGTTGTTTCTCACTTTTGGTAGTGTTATACCATTTCTTGCTAGAAATAGAAAATCAAATGTATTTAAGTTTTCAAACATGATTCCATTTGCCAAAACGCATGTTGAGTAAATAGTAATCCCAGGGGTTGGCAGACATTGCAAAACGCTAAGGCAGACGTGGCAGGTGAAGGTGAGACAAAAACACATCTGGGAGACGATGGCTGAAAGACGAAGAGCGCAAGTTTCAGAGCGAGATGGACCAGAGTTCATATCCTGTGTGACCTTGGGCAGGTCACCCTGCCCTTCTGCACCTCCCTTTCCTTATCTGGATAATGTTCGTGACAGCAGTGAACTCGCAGGCTGAAGGCTTGGTCTGGCAGGTGGTGAGACTCGGAAACGGTAGAGCCATTCCTAGACTGTACTTGAGGCAGCTCCTCCTTCACACATCATTAACCCCCAACACTGCGTTCCAAAGTCAAACAGGTGAAATATAAAAGTCAAATGAAGAGAGATTTACGTGGGGAAGGGTGGGGGAGTACATGTGTGTTGCGTATGTGTGTGGGGGGTGGTGTTGGATGTGGCGGATGAGTATGTATGGGCATGTGAGGAGTGTGTGTGTGTTGGGGGTGTGTGTGTTGGGTGGGAGGGTGTTGGGGGTATGTGTGTTGGGTGTGGGGTGTGTGAGTGTAGGTGTGTGTGTTGGGTGTGGGGAGATGGGCGTGTGTGTGTCTTGGGTGAGGGTGTGTGTTGGATGTGCATGTGGGGGAATGTGTGGGTGTGTGGGGTGTGTGTGTGTATTGTGTGTGAGGTAGGGGATATTGGGTGTTGGGGGGGCATCTAGTTCCCTTCAGGCAGCCCCTCCTTTAACACATAAATCCACTTAACCACTCTCATGAAACCATTTAAACCCTCCTGATGCTCTGGCGGCATAGTTCTGGCATTCCATACATGTTGTTTATTTTTATTCTCTGCCCTCACAACTGAGGCCATGAAGCCCTGTGTTTTTATATTTGTTTGTCTATTTCTGGCTCATTCTCTGTCTCCCAGGAGAATGGGAGCCCCAGGAGGGCAAGGGGCAATCTGTTTGCTCCTTGCTACGTCTCAATCACCCAGAACTGTGTGCACACACAGAGGCTATGTAATACAATCAGCTGACTGACCAACGGACCTGCTGGCTGACTGTGTCTGTCTGTCCCACCAGTCCTGGGTTACTAAAGACAATGAGGGAGTCAGGGAGAAATACTGGGGACAGACCCCTAAAACTGCGCAAGCCCCCACAAAGCCATCTCAGCTCAGATGTAGGCACCTCTTCACCCTGCCCTGGGCTGCTGGTGAGGACGTCCCCACCCTCCTGACCTGGAGACAGCCGAGCTTGGCTGGGCTGCGGTGGGTGCTGCTCCTGAGAGTCTGTCTCCGCAGATGGCCCTTTGCGGGGAGACAAGGCTGAACCTCTGAGCCCCCCAAACTGAGGCTCCCCATTTGGGGACTCAGCTACTCCCAAAGACCCGATTCAGGGACCCCCATCTCCTAGGGGACCTCCCCATGTTTCAGCTCACACACACACACAGCCAGACCCTGTTTCTAAGGACAGGCAGAAACTCCTAAAGGACAGTTATCATCACATCCCCTGGGTTGTAAAACCTCTTAATTCTCCTTCACCCAGTCACAGCTACACACTATCAATAATAACACCTGCGATAATCATAATAGAAATCCTAACATTAGGAGCTCCCTTACTTGGTCCCAGGCCCTGCTTTAATAAGCACTTTTCGAGCACCGTCCCAGCTCACCTCCCAGCAGCACGACTGTGTTGAGGGTGAAATGAGTTAAGGGGTGCTTAGAACAGGGCCTGGGAAAGGAGTAAGTGCTCAGATGGTTGGGTGGTTCTCTTCCAACATCCACAGCTGAGCCAAAGTCAGCCGCTGTTCAGTGACGGGGTCTGAGCCCCTTCTGGCAGGACGTTGTTTGCCCAAGGTCACACAGGAGGGGGGTCACCTCTCAAAGTGCCAACACCTATGGTCTCCATAGGGCTCCCCAGCTCCCTCCTGGGCCTCTGAGGGGGCACCCAAGAGATGGACAGAGATGGGGACACAGAGAGACACAGAGGGAAGGGGACAGGAAGAAAGAGACAAAGACATGGAGAAACCAGCTTGTGTGAGAGAGAGAGAGGCCCCCAAGAGAGCTGAGGCGAGAGTGTTGAGACAAGCAGGGTCCTGGAGGCCTAGTTTTGGGGCTCAGACTTGCTGGTCCCCTGCCCGAGGGAGGCTCCACTGCAGCCTGTGGCATTCTGGGGCATGCAAGGGGCCACGAGGACCCCAGCCCTGTAGGCGCTCAGTTCCCATCCCCTGCCCCCATCTCACCTCCAACCCTGGGTCTGACTTCTGCTGGAAATGGCCCCAGCAAACTTCACTGCCACCAGCTCTGTTCCATCACAGGCTCAGATGAGCCCCCAGACTCACTCTTTCCCACCCTCCTTCCTTTGCCCCTCCACCTGGAAAGCCCCCCTCTCCTAACCCTCCCTGTCTGCCTCTTATCATCACCCCCGAAACCCAGCGCAAATGTCTCCTCTGCCATGAGGCCTGCTCTGAACTATCCCCCTCCCCAGTCAGGTGCTGCAGGGCCTCTGGGCTGTTGGCAACTGTCACACACTAGGCGGGTGTGACCTCCATCACAGCATGGTCACACCACCTGCTCTATCATTTCACACCTTTTCCCATGTCCCACGCTCCTCCAGCATTTGTCTCACTGATCCAGCCCTGGTAAAAATCCCTGTGCGACCTCCATCAAGCACTTCCCACGTGGGGCAGGTACGGCGCCAGCACTTGGGCTGCGTCTCCCATTCCTAGAGCACTTACTGATGCCAACTGACCGCCAGCTGACCTCCACCTGATCACGCGCTGCCCAAGTCGATGGGAATCACAGCGCTTAGCCCTCTGCCTGTGTTGACCCTGATCGTGACCCAAGTCTGTTCTTTCTGTCCCTGTAGAGCCCCATACACTTCACTGAGCATATCTGGTCTTTGTCTCCTGGCAGAGCCATGAGTCTGGCTTAGCCAAGGTTGGTTGGCACTGAATCTTATCTGTTCCTGTTCCACATGAGGGATTACGCCCACAAGCTTCCAGCACGCATTTCTTTCTCTCTTTCCCGGTGGTTCTGGGTGGTTCTGGGACTGCATGACTGGGCTTTTGTTGCGGCTGTCAGCTGTCATCACAGCGGCTCCCTGGAATCCTGAGCTGGTGGGGGCTGTGGTCCAGCTCTGTGAGAGGAATGAGGCTTCCTCCACCCCCTTGTCTCCAGCCCAACCTTTATTTACTCATTCTCAAGCCATTTCATGGGGTTGTTTGCTGATCAAAAGATTGTATTCAGGGCAAAATTTTTCTATTCTGAAAATACAAAGAAAATGGCAAAAGTCATCTGTGATGACGTCACCAAGAAATAAGCATTGTTACCATTCTGCTACATTTTCTTGCAATGTTTTTTCTAGATTTAAAAAATTAATGAAAAATAGAAGAATCTGTTTGTTTCACTGCTAAGAACCTTCCATTGGCTTCTCTATGTTGTTTTGTGATGTCTACCTGGTGGCCCACAATTTATTTAATAACTCCCCTGTTACTGGACATTTGAGCTGGTCCCTCTTCAGGGCTGTTACAGATAAGGCTGCAGTGGGGATCCTAACAGTTCATTTTGCCTGCACCTCTGGGCAATCCCCTTGGACAGAATCTATGCACACCCCAGGTCAATGGGTATGAGCATCCCCAAGAGCAAATCTGTCCTCAGGAACAGGGCAGTCCTCGCTGCATATTTACCAAGCTCCCTCTGCTAGAAGCAGAGGTTATCAGACTCAGCCTGACCCACAGCATCACGGAGCCCAACATGCTTATCTTACAGCTGGGGAAACTGAGGCCCAGAGAGAAGAACTGACTTATCCAAAGGCATTGGCAAATTCCACGTGGTCTAGAGATTTCCTCCCCACTCTGTTATCTCTTTGATATTTTGCAAGGGAATCCAAATCTTCAACAAGGATGCGGGGGTGGGTGCAGCCAGAAGGCAGCATCTATACTGCTCACGACAGACATTGCTAATCGATCATCACATGCTCTTCTGCTGAGTCCAGACGCTTGAGCACTTCTCCAACAGCCATTACCAAGCAACTGGAATTGGCACAAGAGGTGAAGTGTTTCTGCCATTCTGGTGGCATCTTTGATACCAACAAAGAGCCTTTTTAAATTGAAGACTTGAGCCCACCCAAGAGTGGCTTCCTTCTTGCCGTCTGAAACAGTAACAGTTGGCGAGTCCTCCTGATTTCTATCTGTCTGACCCTGCCGTGTCCTCAGAGACCCTTCCTGGTTTTCCGCAGGATCACAGACTTCCCAGGAGAGGATGTCCCTCTTCCCAGCTGGAGGCGATGGGACAGAGGGGACAGAGTGTGGGCTCCAGACTCAGACAGATCCGAGTCCACATCCTTGCTCCACATTTTACAGCTAATGGGACCTTGGACAAGTCACTTCCCTTCTTCAGGAACCATTTTCATCTGGAAAATGGGGGTGATGACACCCTATTTTCTCCTCTCTGAGCCTCATTTTAGTGATCTGTAAAATGAAGATGGTCTTTTCCACTCTGCCACTTTGCGGTGTTGGAGCGCCCAGCTTTGATTTAACATCAGACTCTCTCCCCACCCCTAACCGAGGCTTCTACAGACCAGCTTAAGAGGAGCAGAGGAGAGGAGGCGCTCTCTCTCTCTCCCACACACACACACCCCTTTTCCCTCTCTCTGACTCCATCCAGGGATGGAGCACAGGCAGGAAGGAGAGGAAAGCGGCCAGCGAGGTTTCCCTTGACTGATACTATTGCAAGACGGCTCCCTACTCCCTGGGGAGCCAAAAAGTATTTAGAGCTGAGTCTTGTGGGCACCTTCATGGGGGTATTTTCAAACCTCCTGCCTGGCCTCTCAAGCTGCAACCCCAGACGCCGGCAGAGCTTCTCCAGCGGCTGAGCGCCCTGCATGCCACCCCTCGTTCTCGGGCACCCTTTCCTCATCCGCCCATCTGCCCAGGGGATGGTACTAGGAAGGACTTACACTAGCCCCAGACCGATCTCTCTCCTGCAAGGTCCACACTAGGCCCTTGGAAAACACACACACACGAGCTTCGACCCCGTCCAAAGGGAGCAGAGAGCAATGATTTTCCACGCACAGAGCCACTCTGCCCACCGTGACTTCAGCTCGTCAGCCTGCTTCTCTCAGGCAGGAGACAGAATCCAGTCCATTACGCATCCCAACTCCAGGGGACACACCTGTGAAGCCTCTAAATTGTCCCTGGAAAGCCCCCTCCGTCTGGGCCTGCACTGGGTGCGGACGCTCGCTGCTCTCCTCACCGGGAGAGTGGAGAGGGGACCGCAGCTGCCTCCTGTCTTCACAGGTCTTCTTCCTTTGCCCCCTTGACCCTTTCATTGCCTGGATCTGGGTCAGGAGCCCCCACATGAGGGACCCACGAGCTCTGCAATCAGTTCTTGACCACCTGCTCGCACCGTGTCTGGCCCCTCTTCTTGGTGTACAGCATCTGTGGAATTGTGGTGCCTCGGACGACACTTGAGTATTCAGATTCGAGTAAGTGCTGGTGAGGACAGCACCAGGGGGCAGTGAGAGAAGAGCAAGAAGAGCCCTGCTTTAGACAGAGCGGCCAGGGAAGGCCTCTCCAGAGAAGGGACACGGAGCTGAGACTTGGTGAATGTGGAGCCAGCCGGGGGAAGAGCAGGGAGAAGAGCAATCCTGGGGGAAGGCTCAGCACATGCAAAGGCCCCGAGGTAGGAATGAGAAGACAGTGGGGCACAATGGTGAGAGATGAGGGCTGAGAGGTGGACAGCAGCCAACAACGCAGGGCCTTGTAGGGCCTGGATTTTCATGCAAGAGCTGCAGAGGCCTTTGGAGGGTTTTAATAAGCAGAAGAATGACAAGATCTGAGCAACGTTTTTAAAAGTTGACTCAGGCTATTGGGTGGAAATTGGATTTTGGTAGAAGGGACTCAGCATGGAAGGGAGACTAGAATGAGTAATGAATGAATGAACAATAATTGCATGCATGCATGGATGGATGGATGGAGAAAATGGATATCTCTCAAGACAGAGGGGATCTGAGCCCCAAAAGAGTAAGTGGTTAGCGCTTTGGGGGCTCCCAGGAGGGCAAGAAGATAGGAGGGCCGGGGGCCAGCAATCAGGCAGCTTTCTGCAGATGCTCCTCCGAACTGGGCCTTGAAGGTCAGGGATGCTACTATTCCAATAATAATAGTAGCATTTATCATTTACTAAATTGTCTGATGCTCCAAGCATTTCATATCATCTTATGTGATGCTCAAAACAGCCCCGTTTTACCACTGAGGACAGAGAAGCTTCCAGAGAGAAGGCGGTGTCCCACAGCCGCAGACCTGACAAGATGAGAGCAGGGACTGTGCCACGTCTGCTGGACTCCAGCCGCCTCCCCACTCCTGCTGCCCTCACAGGAAGATGGAGTTTGCAGGGGGCAGATGAGGTGCTCCAGGAGGAGGACAGAGCGAAGGCAAAGGCCTGGGAGCCGGAGGGGTGAGGCCAGGACACAGAGGCCCTGAGCAGCCTGAGGGGCCGAGCGGCATTGAGGGCAGGGCTCCTGTGAGACACGGCTCCACGGCCTGCTGGGCCACAGAGGCGCAGTCACGCTTGCTGCCCTGGCGAGTGTGCCGGGGCCGAGAGGGAGGAAGCAGGAGCTGATGCGGGTCCAGGCCCTGGCGCTGGGCGGAGGCATCGTACAGAGAGGCATTGTCCACGGGTGGCAGGCGCGGCCAGCTGGAGAGCCCAGGAGGGGACGTTCGTCTCTCTGGAGAGGTGCCCAGAGGACCGGCCGGGTACCTCCTGGAGGCCTCCCTGGCCCCCGAAGCATCGGTGTTTCGGTGTTCCGGGCCTTTGGCGCATTCACAAACGCGGCAGAGTGGCAGATGCTCTTGCCTTAGTCCCTTGACAACTCCAGGAAGGAGAGACCAGCCAGGGCCCCGCCACACACTGTGCGGCCTCGTGGCACTCACCGCCCCCACTTGTCCCCCTGCACATGGAGACAGGATTCAGCAGTGGCCCTCCCAGGTCTGAACCACAGTCCCGGCTTCTAGACTGAGTGGGGCTACAAGGACGATTCCCCAGACTGTGCCGAAAGGCCACATTTGGATCCCACCGTCAACAGTAACCCAGAGTCGCAGGGGAAGGACAGCGTGGTGGTAAAGAGCACGTGGTCAGGACTAGGCAGTTGGGCTCAAGTCCAGCTCTGGCACCTCTGGCTGCAGGACCTGGAGCGAGTCACTCACCTCTCTGAGCCTCAGGTGCCCTCAGTAAACCCAGGGCTGCAGACCAGCCTCTGGGGAGGGTGCGGATTAAGTGAGCCCAGTCCTGCACCAGGTAGTGGGTGACAGGGACCCTGTGGGGCTGTTCATTTGTCCCCTTGATCACGGTCCTGCCTCCTTATTCATCCACTCCACAAATCGTCACCGGGATTCCTGAAGATGCAGGAAAGACAAAGCAGGTGCTAGTCGCTGCCGAAAGAATGGAGAAAAGCTCGTGCTAAGTGCTGTGAGCACCTCTTCAGCCTGCGGGGGTCACTATTATCCCCATTTTACAGATGAGGACACTGACGGCCCAGAGAGGTGAAGTACCTTGGCCACAGTTACACAGCAAAGTGGCAAAAATGAGATTCAAACCTATTCTCTTCAGTGAATTAATTCCTGGAAATGTGCATTCCTAAGTCCTTGGATGTATTTAGGAATAAGGGGTGAGCAGGCAATTCCTGCCTTCCTCCAAGTTAATCATTTGGACTAACCTATGATGATAACCTCTCAACAAAGGCTTGTCCTATTATATGCAGTAACAGCAACAACTACTCACGTTTTCCAGTACTTACTTTGTGCCAAGACCCATGCTCTAAGCCATATCCACTATGTTCCTCTCAGCACCATAGGAGGTAGGTGCAACCATCATTCCCATTTCACAGATGAAAAACTGAGACTCAGAGAGGTTAGGGAACGTGCCCCAGGTCACACAACATGGACATGGTGGAGCAAGGACTTGAACCCAGTCTGTCCCCAGAAGCCCCCTGTGTCCAGCAAGCTGTGGAGTCACCCCTAGATGGGTTTTGAAGTCAGAGGTCTTGTTTGAATCCTGGCTCTGCCGCTGGCTGACTGTGTGAGGCTAGTTCCTCCCGGAAAGCTGGGATAACAGCGCTGACCCTGGTGAGAACGAGGCTCCACCGACAGGACTGATGTAAAGCCTGGGGTAGCACCTGCCACATCCTAGGCGTTAACGCATCGTCACTGCTACTGTTCTCATCGTTGACCCCTTGGGAGTGACTGTCCAGAAGGCAGGGAGCCCCTTGTACAGGCCTCACCGTGTCTGGTCCAGCTCCCCTGACACATGCCCTGCACCCCGCCCACCTCTCAAGTCAGCCAGACCCTCCTTTCTCCAACCTCAGGAAGCTGGAGCCCCAAGGCTGCCTCCGGACAGGGCTGTGGTTCACTGGAAGCCACAAATATTTACCTTGGAGACCTCGGCCCAAGTGCAGAGGGTGGCTGCCCGGTCAGCGTGTGCAGGACATAAGACGACTTCCAGACCCGCTGTCCAGGTGGGAGAGGAGCGGCCGAGGACTCCAGCGTGTCCAGGTGAAAGCGCGGGGAAGGGGCTAAGGCCTAGTCTCCAGGGAGGTTCTGGGCTGGAGACACCAACTGGGGCCCCGTCAGGAGCAGGAGGGAGGCTTGGCCCCAGGGTGAGGTCCCTGGGTCCAGTAGGACCCTCTTGAGGGTCAGAGCCGGCGGGTAGAGAGGTGCCCAGCTCCCTCGCCCACAAGACCAAAGGGTGGTAATGAAGGACTCGGACCAGTTGAGTCTTTCTCTGACCTCATCTCGATGAGAAGATCCCACTCTGCACTCGCCAACTGCCCTGCGCCAGCCCTGTGCTCAGGTGACTCTGGGGACAAGCATCAGACAGTCGTGGCCCTGGAGGAGCTCCCCATGTGGACGAATGTGGCACATGCTGTGCTCAAGGAAAGCCCAGGGTCATGGTGGTGGAGGGCAGTCAGAGGAGGCTTCCTGGAGGAAGCGACATATCTTTTGAGAAGCTGAGTAAGAGTTGGCTGGACAAAGGAAGAGAGAAAGGCATCCCATGCATAGGGAACAGCATAAGCAAAGGCCAGGAGGTGAGATCCCATGTGGTGGGTGTGTGCACGGTGCTTGGACTCGGGGAGGAGACGCCTTCCCACAGGAGGGGACGCCACCGTCCTCCTGGTTCCCTGAGCACCTCTGAGCAGAGGACAGAGTGGTGGGTGAAGATGACGGAGGGAAAACAGGGTCAAGGTGTTTGAAAGAAAAAGACTATGGAGTGGGGGCGGGGGCTCCCTGGACAAAAGAGCCAAGTGCCCGGCGTCAGCTCTGTCTCCGGCTTTGACTGCAAGGTAGTTCCTTCTGGCCCAGCATCAGCAGTAAGAGCTGCCATAATTGTAATAACAGCTGATAGTCATTGAGCGCTTGTGGCTCGCGGGGCCACAAACGGACTGTCTCACTTAATCCTCCCAAGAGCCCTGTGATTAAGTATTGTTACTACTCCTTATTTTAAAGCTGAGAAACTGAGACTCAGAGAGAGTAAGTCACTTGTCTGAGATCACACAGCAAGTGGTAGAGGACAGAGCAGCCAGGGGCCAGAACAGCCCAGCTCCCCTCCCAGCAGATGCCCAGGCCTCTCCCTCTCTCTGCCTTTCTCTCCCTGCCTCCAGCCAGACACCTGCTCCCTCTTCAGGCCTCTTAGGATTGCAGATTAAGCAAACAGCCATCCTACACCTGAATTCTAATTTCCCTCCTGCCACCAAACTTCCTGTCCTGGGCACACCCCCGGCCCAGGGCAACATCTCTCCAAGTGCCGTCCAGGGTCTCAGGCGGAAGGAGAGGGAGAGCTTTCAGACAAGGGACACATGGGCAGAGTCCTGAGGGCGAATAGGAGTTCAGCAGGCAGATAAGAAAGGGGAAAAGCATTACAGGAAGCAGGAAGAGCAGGCACAAAGGCACAGACACAGGAGGGAACAGGTGGGTTCTGGAAACCTCAGGCAGGTCGGAATGATGGGGACTTCAGAGAGCAAGAGGGGAATAAGCAGGAGGTGAGGTTGGCCGAGGTTGGGCCAGGGAGGGTTTACGTCCAAACGCCATGACGAAGGGCACTACTTCATTATGCCCACTTGCCAGATGAGAAAACTGAGGCACAGAGAGGTTAAGCTGATTGTCTAAGGCCACACAAAGAGCACCTGGTAGGAGAGGCAGGACACAGACCCAAAGAGTTGGGCTCCAGAGCCCACTCTCCTAACCACTTCAACAGACAGCCTCTCCTGGACTCCGTGCCCCACGTCACCAGGCATGGTGGGCCTGCCCTTGGCCTCTGTGCTGTCCAACAGGGCCCTCTGTGCTCACCCCAGGTTCCGATGCCTGCCACCTGCTACTACTGACCCCAGGAAGATGGCCGGTCCGTGGACCTTCGCCCTCTGTGGTTTGCTGGCAGCCACCTTGGTCCGAGCCACCCTCAGCCCCGCTGCGGTTCTCAGCCTCAGCCCAGAAGTCATTGAAGGAAGTAAGTCTTGGTCACCCAGTCCTCAGCACCATAAGGCAAGAGGCAGGTGGAGCAGCCCTCCAAAGGAAGGAGGGAGTTCCCCATCGCTGGGGGTATGCAAGGCACAGCTGGGTTCCCAGGTCCACAGTGAGACTCGAGTGGAGGAGTTATAAAGGTTGGGGGTGTCTATGGTCTCAAGAGTCCACAATTCCAAGATCCCTTCTTAAATTCCATGATTCCAAACCCAGCCACTGTGAGCTTCCGTGGCCTGCAGAAGGGATGTGTGGCGCTGCGTGCGACGGTGCAGCTGTCCCTCTACTGCTGTTGTCTAAGCCCACCGCCAGCACACCCCCTCAGAGGGGGACCCAGTGTGCAAGCAGTCCCGGAGCGCATACCCTCAGCTAGGACTCTGGTGGCCTGCAGCCCAGGCGCAGCTCTGCCGCCCTCCAGCTCTGTGGCCCTGGGCAACTCCCCGAACCTCGGTTTCCTCCTCTGGAAACAAATAAGAGGGGCTGCATCACCAGTTGTTGGGATCATCCAATAGGATAGGAAGTGACAAAAGCTTTTGTGAACTCTAAGGCTGGGCTTCTCTACCCCAGCGGTTCTGACCCTGTGGGTCAAATAGCTCTGCAGTGGGCAGGGGCTGTCCTGTGCCTTCTAGGATGTTTAGCACCATCCTTTTGCCCAGTCTTGAGAACCAGAAATGTCTCCAGACGTTGTCAAATGTCTCCTAGGGCATGGAATCGCCTCAGTTGAGAACCTCTGCTCCAGAACGTTGTCCCCCGGGAGGATGACAATCAGTCGGCCCTGGAGGTCCATGTAAAGCACTCAGAGACCAGTCCTCTGCATGCAGTGGGCCAGGCCTGGGCTGGATGGGCAGGGGCAGGGCCCGGTCCTGTAGGGCCACACAGGCGCTGCCCCCAGAGGAGGGATCCCTGAGCAGGGACGGGGAGCAAAGAGGCAGGGGTGCCCTGGGCCCATGCTGCGAATCACAAGCACAGGGAACTTCAGGCAGAAGCAGCCTGGAGATGAGCAGCCGTGGGTTAGGTTTCCCCAGCAGCAGAATCTGCGTTGAGGAGCTGTGGACAAGGGGGTGGCTTAGGAAGTGACTCCAGGAAACCCTGCAGGAGAGTGGGAAGCAAGGCAGGTGAGAGCAAGCCACGTGCCACCGGGAGCTGGAAGTCTGGGCGATGAGTGAGTTGGGGTCGTCAGGAGGCAGGACCCACACAGTAAGCCCAACAGATAAGTTTGTACAAAGAATTATGAGCAGGAGATGGAGTAATGGGGAATTGGCTGAGAAGGGAAAAAGGGTCCAAAGGATACCCTAGGGATGGGGGATGGGGTCTAATCCAAGGACAGAAGAAAGCTGGAGGGCAGAACCCTCCCCAGCCTCAGGGGGAGAGTGTGGTTGAAGCCCACTGATGGTGGAGAAACGCCCTGAGCCGTCCCAGGTCAGAGCTGGCCCACAGGGGGCGGGCTGAGGCTAGCGGGAGAACTGCCTGCCAGGGCGCTGACCGGCTTCTCTGGGAAGCTGCCCCGAGGAAAGGGGCTGCCGTCGGCTCCCTGGGAAGCTCTCTGTGAAGCTGCCTGGGGGAGCTGGGTGCCCGCAGGAGTCACAAGCTGCCCTCAGGAGAGCTGCAGAGCACGCAGCCCTGGGCAGTGACACCACAGCAGCCTGGGGACAGGAGCACCCCAGGGCCAGGAGGGCAAGCTCCTTCCTCCTTCCTGTCCTTCCAGAGCCTCTAGTGACACAGCTTAACACTGTGCCAGCTGGCCAAGGAGGACTATTGACAGGGCCCAGTGTCATTGTCAAGAGGCAGGCAAAAAGTGTGGCTTTGTTGCTGAGAAGTAAAAACACACAGGGACTCTGGGCACAGCGGGGCACACACATCTGAGTCATCCTGCCCGAGAGCTCGGAGAGCTGGGTGTTTATGACCAGTTCCCATCAGTCAGTGGCTGAAGGCTGTTTCGGAGCATCACCTCTCCAGGCTTCTGACCTGCTTTGCACACAAGCCAAATGGGGTCTGGCTGCCAGGGGAAAAGCCCCGAAGGGATCAGACCCCAGGGCTCCTATTTCGACCTCTCTCTGCTCAGCACCTGAGGCTCTTTGGCCAACGGGCCCATAGGATGTGGATGCAGAATATTGTTAGCAAGCGTGTTTTGGTGGCAAAACGGTCCCCAAAAGGGCTTCATGGATCCTCCACCTCTTGACTCCGGAAGTGTTTGCCGCTGGCAGGTGGGAGGGATGCAGGTCCGTGTCCTGGGTGTACTGGCCAATGAGCCAGCCCGATGCTCGCAATGCTCAGGGGCATGAACGGTCCCCCCAGTGCCCCAGCCTCAGTCCTCACGTGAAAATGACCCATCTGGGCCATCATCCTAGAGGCCACAGGTACACAGTGGGGATGGTCAGGATGGAGCCATCCATACCCTCGCCTTCTGCCCAAGTCTGAGTAGCCCTGAGTGATGCCCCCTCCCAGCCTGAGCCCCTGCCAAGCCATCCTTCCTGCCCCACCTGCTGGGCCCTAATCCCTGGGCTCTGCCTCCAGAGCTGACACAGAAGCTGAAGGACCACGATGCTGTCGACATCCTCTGGCGGCTGCCGCTGCTCAGCATCATGCGGGAGAAGCCGGCCGGGGGCAACCCCATTCTAGGCAGCCTGGTGACCTTCCTCATGAAGTATATCATCTGGTAGGTGGAGCGGAACCACGTTGGGAGCTGGCTCCTTCCCCACACCCCTGCCCAGGACACGCTTTGCCTGCTCAATCGATCAGTCCACAAGCATCAACTAGTGTCAGCCCTGCGCCTGACCGGGAGGAACGGAGCAACGAAGTCCCTCCCTGAGAAGCTCCCAGAGGAGTTAACAAACCATTAGAGACTGACACAGGAACCCTAACGGGGGACCCCAGATGAGGGTCGCCTGGGGTGGGAGGGTGAAGAGATAAGGTGACACTTCCTAGTGGATGGAGGTCACAGGTGAGCCAATGACTCCATGCTCACCAGGAGACAACAAGACAATGGCGCTCCAGGCAGAGGGACCAGCCTGGGCAAAGGGAGAGGGGGAGAGTTGGCCAGATGGCTGGAGCTCCAACCCCAAGGTGAGGACTGAGAGGTCAGCAGGGCCAGATCCCAGAGGGTCTTACAGGTCAGCCCAAGGAGCAGGGATTCCTCTCCTAAGTAGGGTGGAGGGAGCCAAGGGGTGCTGTGAGCAGGAGTGGAGGGGAGGGATGGAAAGACCATGCTGGGGAGGAGTCAGTGGACAGGACTTGGGTCCAGCTGCTGACTGGGCACCAGGGAGACAGGAAAGATGGAGGAGAGCAGGTTTGGGGGTGATAATTGAGCATGAGGCGTGAATCTCATCTCTCTGCATCCCATCCAGGCTGAAAGTCACCTCAGCCAACATCCTCCAGCTGCAGATACAACCTTCAGCCGACGGCCAGGAGCTGGTGGTCAAGGTCCCCCTAGACATGGCAGCTGGATTCAACATGTGAGTGTCCCCTTGGTCAGGCACAGTGGGCCTGGTAGGTTCATCCACTCATTCCTCCCTTTCCTCCATGGAGGTATCTGGAAAAGAGAGTTCCAAGCAGAGGGAATAGCAAGTGCAAAGGCCCTGAGGCATGAGTCAGCTTGCCTTGTTCAAAGAATGGCAAAGCAGGGGGGAGGGGGAGAGAAGTGGGAGGTGAAGCCAGCAGGCAGCCAGGGCCAGATCTTACAGGGCCTTGTGGGCCAAGGTGAGGAGTGGTTTTACCAAGTAGGGTGGGAGCCATGGAGGGTTTTCAGTAGAGGAAGGACATGACATGATGTAACATTTTTAAAGAATCCATCTGGCTGCTGTGTACGGGGCAAGAGTGGAGGCAGGGAGGCCATCCAGAGACCACCGCAATAATTCAGGGGGAGACAGTGACAGGTCGGCCCAGGGTTTAGGGGCAGGAAGGCGGTGAGAAGTGGTCAGATTCTGGTTTGGAGGTAGGTAAAGACAACAGGATTCAAGATGATTGAATGAGGGGGGAGAGAGAGAAAGACTGGGGAGCCAAGGCTGACGCCAAGGCTTTTGCCTGTGCAGCTGGCAGGACGGAGTGGCCAGCTACCGAGATGGGGAAGGCCGTGAGAGGAGCCGTTTGGGAAGGATCGCGGTTCCGTTTTGTACACGTTAAATTTGAGACGCCTGAGTAAGGAGTAGGGTATAAGTTTGGAATCTGTTGGAAAATGCAGAGGATTTAAACCAGGAGAAGAGTGAAAAACAGCCTGGGATAAAAAAAATTGGGGAGATGAGGAGAACCCAGCAAAGGAGCTTGAGAAGGGCGGTGAGAGAGCCGGAAGACAGAGACGGACACCAGCTTTGCTCCAGCCTGGCGCTGGGATGGTGCTCACGGCATCGGGCACCTCCACCCCCAGGCCCCTGGTCAAGAGTATTGTGGAGATGCACATGGAGACGGAGGCCCAGGCCATCATCCGAGTGGAGACCAGCGAGAGGGGCGGCACTCTCGTCCTCCGCAACTGCTCCAACAGTCCGGGGAGCCTGCGCCTCAGCCTGCTCCGTCGGTGAGTGCCGGCACCTCCTGCCGGGCTCCCTCCACACCTGGGAGGGAAGCCAGGTGGTGGTCATACCCATTTTACAGATGGAGAACACTGAGGCCTAGAGAAAGAAAGGGCCTCTCGACTCTTGATCTGGGGCTCCTTCCAGGGAATGTGTGATGCCAAAGAAAGTTCAAGACATCAAGGATGAAAGTCATAATGGTGGGACTTCAGGCATCATGCGGGGAAGTGGGGCAAACATTTAAACGTGGAGAGGACGTGGAGAGGGGCTTCCTAGGGCCCCTCAAAGCACCGCAGGGCAGCTTGGGTGGGGCCACGGGAAAAAACATGCCTAGGGGTCAGGCAGACGCATCTCCTTCATGTCCTGTCTGGTTGACGCTGGGCAAGCCGCCTCCCTGTGCCTCCCCGTCCAGAGCAGAGGCAGAGGATCAGATCAGGCCACAGCCGTGAAGCACTCAGCACAGGCGGGGCACACGGCAGGTGCTTTCCCCTCCTCCTTAGCAGGAGCATGGGGAGAACACCGCTGCCAGCATCCCAGTGTGCGGCACAAACTTCTAGAGACAACGCCCAGCCCCTGCTCCCTGAGAACGCTGCCACCGTCTACACCTGGCCCAGGGTGTAGACTCTACTCCCAGCCCGTCTCTGACAGGTTGTGTGACCTTGGGCAGGTTCCTTCCTGCCCTGGACTCTGTCTCCCCTTCCGTGAAACGGGGGAGAGGTGACCATCTCTGACCCTTCCTAATCTCTCTCCCCTTCTCCCCTCCGGAAGCTTCTCCTTCCTGGTCAACTCCTTAGCCGACAAGGTCATGAGCTTCCTGCTGCCAACCCTGCCCACGCTGGTGAAAAGCCAGGTGAGTGGAGTCAGGGCCCCTCTGGCCCGCAAAGATTGCTCCCCCCGCGGGCCTGGGGTGGAACTGCAAGCTGGTGCTTAGGGACCTGTGTCTCCTGGAGGGGGGACTTCTGCGCCTGGATCATTCTTTCAGCAATGGATCATTGAGGTCCAGGTAACGGAGCTGCCAGAAGTCCACCAGGAGACCTTGATCAGCGATGTGCTGACAAATTGTTAACAGCTGACTCTGGAGGGCAGGGAGCCCTGCTGGTAGCATTTGAGGATTTCTCTGGTATAAACCTCCACGGCCAGTTCAAGCTACTAGCATGATGCCATTGAGCAGAGTTGGGAAGAAGTGCGTAGCAGCACGCTACTTTATGGTATTTCCACCATACAGATGCGATAGACATAAATATCCTCAAGAGCAATAGATAATAGGAAAATGTAACAAAAATTAGGAACGAATAAGTTTTGAGTTTTCATTAACTCTACTTTTAGCATAACTAATTTAGTTGTAAGTTTACATAATTTAATTTTTAGTAATGTCTGGATTTAGCACCCAGCTCAGAAATTCCCCAAAAGGTAGCCATTGGCCCTTGCAAACTGGTACAAGCTGGTTTGAGCATACCAGTCAGTGTCTCGCACCAATCTGTGGTCTTCAGGGGTCTGTCGCCCACCAAGTCCTGCTGGGTTTATTTTTCTGAGTCAGTAAACACAAGTCAGTCTCACTTCACAAGGCCCTTCTATGTCACAGGTGAACTAAAACTCTTTAAGTTGGATTCACCCACTTTGACCATTGATTCCCACTGTAAATTCCAAGATGCAGTCACAGCAGTGGGCCTCCTGGGGTTCAAAACACCTTCTCAGATAATTGATAAGTTTATTACACTAAGACTATTTTGAATTGAAAAGACAATGTGATAACTAAAACAACTTTGGGGGGAAAGTACGTGGAATTCTTCCACTGTAACTTGGCTGCTATTTTCCCTTTTGCATTTTGCCTTCCAATCCTCATCCACAAGCACGCAAACTTTTACGTGGCTGCACTTGGGATCAATACTATTGGGTATTCCTTAAGTCATATCTAGTTTCTATGCCATTGTACGACAGTCATAATATTGTCATAACTGTAGCATGTTTAATACGTTACTAAGCCATTCTAGAGAGCCTTTATAATAGCATCTGAAAGTAAGTAACTTTGTAAAATTGGACTTCTGTTATGTGAGGTATTTTTCCTTTTAACAAATCACTTTTTCTATTTAATGGTGGGAGATTCTTAAAGTAGGGCCCAGCAGGAAATTTTTTCCCAGCCTCCAGCAAAATTATAGTTTAACTGGCATCATACTTTAATAGCTAAAAATGTATTTCCTACTAGAAAAGATGGCAAGAACTTGGGATTATAAAATGTTCTTTGCCTAATATCTGTTTTCAAGGGTGAAAAGCCGAATATATTGAACAACATGAGAAAACTGGCATTCCGTTAATGATCATGGTTTCCCAGCATGATTCACTGGATTTGATATGACGGTCATATGAATATTTCATCTGGCATGAAGGGAACAGGCGCCCCATGTTTAAATCTGGCAGGAGCCCATCTAGAAAATGCTGAAGCCCCTTTCAGTGCAATTATGTGGGTCCCAACTCCAGCTGCGCATCAGAACCTCCTGGGAAGTCTTTTAAAAACGCAGATATCTGGGCTACACCCCAGAGACGCCTATGTAAGTGGTCTGGGTGAGGCCCTAGTGTCCCGCAGGGTTCTAGCTCCCTGGAGATCCTGATGTGCAGGAGAGCTGAGACCCGCTGGTGCAAGAGAGGGACGGGGAATTGTGGGAGAAGGTGCTGAGGTGGCCAGGGACGAATTGCCCCCGGGGAGCAGGCGGTCCCTCAGCAGTGGATGCGGGGAGCCTCTGAGCCCAACTCCTCCACCCTCCCTGGGTTCTGGGTGGCAGAGCAGCCTGGAGCAGGGAACGGGTTCTCAGAGAAAAAGTTAACATTTCTCAAAGGGCATTGTCCTTTCCTGAGAGTAAGTTCTTCCACTAGGGAAATTGTACCCAAGACAAAATGACAAAGTCTCAGAGCACTACCCTGGAAAATGGGCTGCCTAGACCAGAGGACGAGGCCCTTGGGCCCCAAGGGCAAGTGAGTCAAATGCGCAAGCCCCTCCTTAAGCAGAACAGGTGCGACCAGAGTTAGGTTAGGCCAGCGTTTCTCACCCTCGGCACTGCTGACATTTGGGCGGGATAATTCTTTGTTGGGGGGTGCTGTCCTGTGCGTTGTGGGATGTTTAGCAGCATCCCTGGCCTCTCCCCACCAGATGCCAGTAACACACCCTCTCCCTCCAGTTGTGACAACTTTTAGTTCTGTCTCCAGAAACTTCCAACTGTCTCCTGGGGAGCAAAACCCTCCCCTGCTGAGAACTGCTGGCAGTTTTGAGGGGAGAAGAGTTCAGTGGGCAAAGGGACGTGTTGGGGCTCGAAACCCTCAATGGGCACAAAGAGGTAGTCCGTGAGTCTGGCCGGGTGTGTCTTGCTGGCTTCTGTGCTAGAGTCTAACATGCAGAAAGAACTCAGCAACGATTTGTTGAATGAGTAAGTGAATGAAGGAATGAATTCTCCATTTTCCTCTCACGGAAAACACGGGATCTCATGAACAAGACAAGGAGTCTGATGTCAAGGGCAGCTGGCAAGCCGGGCACACCCTGGACATAGGGCAAGGGACAAACCATTGCAAAAAGTCCCAGGTGACACTGGGGGCCAGGGTGGGCTCTGAGCAGTAGGGATGGCTCTGGGGGATGAACCACTGACTCCTCAACCCCAAGGATGAAAACTTGGCTGGCCATGGGCACAATGGCAGGACTCAGGCCTGGTGGGCTGGGCACGGGTCACTGTGGGGCTGTGTTCTGGCCCCTCGCTGATGGAGGCCCTGCGTTTGTGCTGTTGCAGCTGTGTCCCGTGATCGAGGCAGCCTTTGAGGACATGCGTGAGGACCTCCTGCACCTGGTGAGGGGTGAGTGCACCACTCTCTCCCGTCTCTTTTACGTTGCTGCTGAGCCGGCCCCCCGGCCCTGCCTCTGCCCAGGGCGGGCCTCCCCAGGCAGTCCTGAGCAGCAGGTTGGAGGAGCAGACGGGAATTCACGACTGTGGCTTCATGAGCGCCTACTATGTGCAGGTTTCTATGTGAGCCAGCGGGGGCAGCAGCTGAACCCAAGCTCAAATGCAAACTCTGCCATGGACGCGCTCCGTGACTTTGGGAAAGCCAGCTCCACTTCCTTATCCTCAGTTCCCTCATCCGTAAAATGGGCCTAAACTCCCTACCTCACAAGATTGTTAGCGAGGATGAAAAGATTACGGGAAAGTTCCAGGCACACAGCAGGTGCTCTGCCGGGCATGGAGAAGTGCTTACAAGTGTGTGCTGAGTGGATGAATGAATGAATGAATGAATGAGTGAATGATACAGCCAGCACTGTAGAAGGAACCAGGGAGGAGACAAGATGTGTGCTCAGGAAGGAGGTCACTTCTCCCTCCCCAAGAGTAGCAGAGATGGGACGACGCAGGCTTCTGCCCCCACCTCGGAATTCTGCCGCGCTCGGACTCCTCAGAGAGAATTGGTGGGAAGAAGACAATTCTACCGTCTCCTCTTGGGATCTGAAGAAGCTCATGTAAAGGGCGACGGAGAGGAGGGGCAGAGGAGACGGAATCGATATGCATGGAGCCCCCGCGGAGCCCCGCTGGGCTGGGTATCTCATGGACACTGGCTGACTCTGCAGACAGCTCCAAGAGCTCGTGATCACGACCCACTTCACAGAGAAGGAAATGGAGGCTCAGGGAAATTAAGTCATTTGTCCAGGTTCACAGAGGAAATTAGTGACAGGAGAAAGCTTAAACTCAACTCTTCAAGTTCCAAGTCTGGTGTCATTCCGATCTGAGCCGCTTTACTGGGCACCAGTCCTGCACAACCTGAGGCGGGTTTTATTATTTTACCCCCATTGTAAGATGAGGAAACAGTTTCAGGGGCGAGAAGAGACTAGCCAAGGCCACTGGGGTCAAACGGAAGGCTATCTGGCTCCTCTGTCCCCCAGGGGCAGGGCTGGAGTTCTGGGGAGGGAGAGGAGGTGTTGGGGGCCATGGGCCCCTCAGTGGACTTCTGGGTTCCCCGCAGAACAGCCGGGCAGATGAGATGCTGCCGCCACCTGGAGCCTGAGGAGGGAATGCCAAGGCCACCGCAAGGGATGTGATGGACAGACCCAGACCCCGCCCAGGTGGGGCTGCAAATCAGTCTGATGGGGGAGGCGGAGAGTTATAAGCAACAGGTCAGTTTGTTCCAAACCATGACTTCGGCGTAGGACTGACGAGGTTAAGATCCTTTCACAGTGTGACGTGGAGCAAGTCATTTCACTTTCCTGAGCCTCGGTTTCCGCATCTGTGAAATTGGGGTAATGATGAGACCCACCTCCTGAGGTTACTGTGAGGGTTACGAGCTAACACATGTAGAGCTTCAGCCCGGTACCTGGCACTCCACGTCTGCTCCATGAATGTCATCGTGATCATCATCAGTGTCATCATTCCCCCTGCGTCTCCCTACTTACCCCCCACCCCCGGGGCAATGATGCAGCCCAGTCGAAAGCAGCCCCCAAACAGCCCTGTCTGATACTGCCCTCCGCCCTAACAGAACTTTCTCCTGTCCCAAGCAGTGCCCGTTTCCCTCAGCTCTGACCACCTGCAGTTTGACCTTCTGTCTCCTGCCATCAAGCATGATGTCATCCAGCTCCACCTGCAGGTGAGTGTCATGGGACCTCGAGGGTAAAGTGGGGACCTCACTGCCCTTCTCTGAGCGCCAAGGGTCAGACGCCATGGGTCTGTTTCAGGGGCGAAAACGCCACTCACAGTAAGGACACACAGGCTGATTTAGAAAATCTCACAGGCTGAACGTGTGCCGTGTAAACCATTCTGACAGAGGAAGCGGCAGGTGGAATCCAAGGGCCACACACAGATCTCAACCCCGATGATCTGTCCGCCACCCTGATTTTCCCAGGCAGGGGCCGGAGTGTGTGCTCTGGGCTCTTGGTCTTTCTCCTGGGCGAGCCCCTTGCCAATCCCCAAATATCTGGTCACCTTGAACCAAGAGCCCAGGATCGAGACAGATCACTCAAGACATTATGGATCACGCAGACCTAAGTTCTCTCCCAGCTCCACAGCTCCCTGGCTGTGTGGCTTTGGGCAACTTTCGTCACCTTTCTGAGCCTCAGTTTCCTCATCTGTAGAATGTAGATAATAATAGTGACCAAGGAGAGGATGAAATGAGACTGCACGGGAGCCTGGTAACTCAGCTCCCTGCAAACTGTGGGGCTGCACCCTCACTGGAGCTGGCCTCCCTGAGGGACCAGGCCAACCTGGGCAGCGAGAATCCCAGACCAGCTTCCGTGGACCCCTTGGAAAACTGCAGCATCAAACACTTCCATCCATTTTGTTGCAAGTTTGAGTTTTCCCTTCATCCAAAGGGTTTGTGTGGTATCTAAGTTGAAATCTAAATGCCAAATAAGACATCTAGGCTTAAAAAAGTCAGAGGTTATCTGAGGGGTCAGGTGGAGTAGATGTTGCTTGGCACCTGAGATAACTCATCACCTATGGCAAGGCGTTGAATTCCAGGCTAAGCTTCCTGGCAGCAAACGCAAAAAGGGAAACAGACTGAATGGTGTCTTTTCCTTCTAGGTTGTTACTGGGTAAGTTGTGGAGTTAAAGTTCCCAGCCAACTCTCTGCTCTGTGTCTCCTTAGGCCAAGTTGTCGGACTCACAGGGAAAAGTGACCAAGTGGTTCAATGAGTCTGCAGTCTCCCTGACGATGCCCACCCTGGAAGGCGAACCTTTCAGCCTCACCATAAGGCAGGATGTGGTGAATGCTGCAGTCGCTGCCTTGGTCCCTCCGGAAGAACTCATGGTCCTGTTGGACTATGTGGTAAGCCTCAGCGTGGACAGAGGATGGGGCCACCTCTGCTGTATCATGGGAATATCCTGAATCAGTCAGGGCACAGGAACCCCCTAAGCCCCTGAGCAGGAATCCCCTGTCAGGCTCAGTTTAAATACCTCCAGTAATGGAGAGCTCACCCCCTCCTCTAACAGACCTTGCCTCTGACATAGACATCTAAAGCTGAAAATTTCCCTGGGGACATCCATCCCCAGTCCCAGTTCTGCCCCCTGGAACCTGATACACCTGCTTTCTCTATCAAGTACAGTCCTGTCAAGCCAAAGGCGTCAGATACTGAGTGGTCCAGGCATGGCAGTTGTGCCCCTGCCCTTCACTATGGGGCCCACGGCAGACATCGCTAATTGATCAGGGCCCTCCTTTCCACGGAGCCTAGATGCCAGCACAGCCTTAGAATCCTTATCAACACAGCACAGCAAGCAGTACCTCATGTCAACCAGAGTGTGCCACTCCTCCAGGGTGACTGATGAGGAAACTGAGGCACAGAGAGGGAAGGGTTGGCCCAAAGTTATGTGAGGGCATCAGGACTTCAGGTCAACTGATAGACAACAGGTGACCAAGCTCTTGAGGATTAGAACTCAGGGTAGGGGGCCGGGGTGATGAGAAAGGAGGAGTGGTCACCAGCAACCACCTTCATGAGCACAGTAAGATCTGGGTCACTTCTCTATGTCCTCTGTGAGCAGAGAGCTGCCCACAGACCCCAACCACCACCAACCCACAGTGAAAGTCCAGGCCAGCGGGGACCCCATGCCCCACAGCAGCTGACACAGGGCTGTTTTCCACCAGTGACAGACAGGTGGCCTGGACCACCAGGCCCACCCAGCTTTTCCAGGGCTCCCAGCAGTGGGGCTGCTGGAGGTGTGTCTCGCCTCTCTGCCCGCTGACCTGCTCTGGCCTCCTCTCATCCGCAGCTTCCTGAGCTGGCCCTCCGGCTAAAGTCGAGCATTAAGGTGATCAATGAAAAGGTAGGTCTGTTCCCATCTGCAGCTTGATGGGCGTTTGCTGGGGTCTCTCCACTGGCCTCTAGGGAATAAAATACATGTAGGCCCACTCTCCTTCCTTCCAGTACTGGTGACTTTGACAGACCAGGTCCCTGTCCTCACAGAGATTTCAGTCTAACAGAACAGTTTGACCCGTATCAAATAATCACACAGATAATAATTCGGTTGCAAGTGTAGTGAAAACAGGGCAGCTTCTAGGGGTTATGAGAGTGTTACTGGGGCGCCGGACACAGTCTGGAAGACTAGAGAGGGCCTCCCTGGAGGGAAGGGTATTCCAGACAGAGAGGGCAGCAACAATCCCTTCCAGGATCTGAGAGAAGGACAGTCTGGCTGGAGAGCAGAGAAGTAGCAGGAAGCCCAGGAAGGTGGGCGCAGGTCGGGCCCCCCGGGGCCTGTGAACCATGGTGAGGCATGTGGGAGGCCACAGATGGGTGTGATGTCCTTCCAGGCTGCAGATCAGCTTGGACCCACACAGATCGTGAAGATCGTAACTCAGGAGACCCCAGAGCTCCTTCTGGACCAGGGCAGAGCCAAGGTGGCCCAGTTGATTGTGCTGGAAGTGTTTGCCACCAGTGAAGTCCGCCGCCCCTTCTTCACCCTGGGCATCGTGAGTTCAGTTGTCTGAGATGCCAGGAGCATCCTGGGGAGCCTCCTGTCCACTACTCCTCTCCAGCCCTCTTGCTTTGCTAAACGTTTCCAGCACTCTTGTCACCCAGCAGAGAGGGAGTGGGGGAGCTCTCAACCAAGAATCAGGAGCTTTGGGGGCCCGACTCTGACCCTGTGACTTATTAGCTGGGCCTTGTGTACCCACCTTCTGAGTCAGTCATTGGCCACCAACAGCCCCGGGGTAGGAGGAACTTGACCTCCCAGCAGGGCAGCTCCATGTAGTGAGGGCCGCTCTCCAGGGAAGGGACAGCAGTGAGCTGTTAGCAGCAGCACTCAGCAGCTGAGCAATGGATGCCCCATCCTATGGAGGGGGTCTGAGCGGGGCACCCACTGTATCCACTACTGAGAGCGAAGGGGAGAGAGAGACGAGGCAGGGTTCATGGCTGGGTGCCAGAACTGTGCCTAACCAAGGAGTCTGGGTGGCACCTGGTGGGCAGAAGGAGGCTCATGTTGACACTCTCCTTACAGCAGGGTTACCGTGTACAGCTGTGCGGGTTGTCCACACACAATTTCAGGGGTGCCACTCCCAAGACTACAGGATGCTCGATGCCCTGGCTTCCTGCTTTGAAGGATACTCCTATCGCCGGACCAGCAGTGGGAGTGGACTGCTAGGCCAGCCCCACTCCCTGGTGACCTGGCCCTTCTGTGGCCACCGGCAGGCTCTTTTCAAAAGGCCACCCAGGGCAGCCTGCACAACAATTTTGTTCTCTGCGTGCAGCTGGCCTGGAGCTGGAGCCTGGCCCTCTGCCCTCAGGCTCACTGCAGCCCCAGGCCAAGTTGATGTCTATCTTTGGCACCCGCATTTGAGACCTGGCTTAGCTTCTGACCTTTCCCATGATAATAATGGTTAACATTTACTAGAGGCTTACTGATCTTTGTCCCTCAGTTTCCCCACCTCTACAATGGGGTAATAATAGGAGCCACTGCATAGGTTGTGAGGATCAAAGGAGATGACCATATAAAGCTCTTAAAACCCTGCCCGACACACAGTGAGGGCTCCATGCATATTGCCTGCTGTCGTCATCATCTTCATCCTCGTTCCTCACAACAGTCCTATGCGGTCATCTGTCAATGGGGAGAGGGTGGAGGTACTGTCCCATTTAACAGATGAGGAGAGTGAGGCCCAGAGAGGTCCAGCCCTTTCCCAAGGGCACAGAGCCAGTAGCTGAGATTCAGACGTGTCAACTTGACCCCAGAGCCTCCTTGCAGAACCCTGCACCCCACTCTTGCAGCATATTCTTAAAAGAAAGGGGCCTGGGCTTCTCTTGTTGCAGGAAGCCAGCTCGGAAGCGCAGTTTTACACCAAAGGTGACCAACTTGTGCTCAACCTTAATGAAATCAGGTAAACATGTGAATCATTATGAAGATTCTGGGGATGAAAACGAGTCTCACCTCACGACCGTTGCTTTTCTTTAAACGCCCGGTGCTTCGAGCCTCTGGGCTGTGGGCCTCCAGTGAAGGCTGCTCCAGGACGGGCAGGGAGGCGGCCCCTCCTGGACTGTCCCGCTGTCGGGCACTGAATGAGAGAAAGGGAAGGAAAGGGAGGCGGCCTTGCAGCAGCCATGGGGCAGGCTGACCCCGACCATGGGAACGGCCTGCCCAGCACCATCTTCTTGGACTTGGGCGCCCATTCTGGATGCCTCCAAGATAGAGGCAGCTACAGTCATGCCCGGACACTGAGGCCCCATGGAGCCCAGGCCAGCAGCGCAGGGCTCCAGCTGCCTGCCCACCTTCTCCCCTGCCCCACTCTCCCCCTGCCGCCCCAGAGGGAGTTCAGGGGCTGCAAACTGGAGCCTCCTGGGACCAATCGAGCCTGCAGATATGTTTTGATCAGCCCGCATAGGGTTAGGTTTTTTTAATATAAGCTAGTAGACAACTTATGAAAATCAGAATATCTAGCCACCGTGGGCCTGCATTCCTACCTGGCAGCAAATAGTTGAGCTGGGAACAAGGTGCCCCCTTAGAAGGAGCCTGAGCTCCCCAGTTCACCTTGGTCCTCACTCCTGGGGGTGATTTTTCTGCTCTTTTAGCCACTATTTGTTTCCTCTCTCTGCCCTGCCACCCCACTACATTGTAACCTCCATGAGGCAAAGATTTTATTTGGTCCACGGCCATATTTCCAGAGCCTGCACCGTGCCTGGGGCAGTAGGTGCCCAAATCATAGTTGTGGACTGAATAAACAAATGGGCTCTGAGGGGCCATTCTCATGGGCGTCTTCTGTTGCAGCGCCAATCGAATCCACCTAATGAACTCCGGCATTGGCCTGTTCGACGTGAGTATAAACAGATGGTCCCTGGAGACACGGAGGATAGCCCAGGATGGGCCATTTCGAAAAGATATATTGCTCAGGACCTGCTTTGAACGAGGCCCCCACAGGCAGCCCCGTGGTGGGTTTGCTGGCTTCCCCATTATCAGCCAAAAAGTCCAGCCTCCTGGCTCAGGCGTTCACTGAGCGCCTAACAGAGCACTGGAACAGAACAGAGCAGAGCAGTGGAGCCACTGAGTGTGGGGCAGTGGGGGCAACCCTGTAATGCACCCCAAGCTCCCACCCCCAGGCCCAGGGCCCGCTGAATTTGTGCCGCCCTCAGCCTGTCCAGTCCCCTGGAAGCCCTCGCAGCTCTGACCAGCAGGGGACCTGGGACCCAGCATCTTCCCCCAAGTGCCCTCGAGATGGAATGGCTGGGAGGACGCCAGATTCAGTCAGGGTGATGGTGCTCTTTCTCTCACAGCCTGAACTTCTGAAAGACATCACCGCTGAGATGCTCACCTCCGCCCTGCTGCCGAATGAAAACGGTGCGTCCTTTACCGTCCGACCCCATGCTCCCCAGGGCTTCGCGGGCAATGCTTTCCTTCTGCTGCCCTCCTCTCCATGTGGGGCCCCTTGCATTAATTTCTATCCAGCCTCAGAGCCTAGTTCAAATCCCATCTCGTCCAGGAAGCCTTCCCAGTCACCCAACTGGAAATGACCTCTCCCATCTCCAACACCCCAGCCCCACTCCTTTACTCATGGTGGAGCCCAGGCATGCCACGATCATCAGGCAATGCCTGGCCTCACAGGCCAACAGTAGGAGAAGACAGAGTATCAAGAGCCAACCACGGCACACTCTGTGTGCCTCAGGTAGGCCTGGGTTCAAGTCCTGACGCCCCTCCTGCTGGCTGCCTGGCCTTGGACAAGTGGCCCTGTCATCCTGAGCCTTGCTTGCTCCATCTGTAAAATGGGAAATAAGAGTATCTTCCTCAGAGGCATAAAGAAGATGACTTTTCAGGGAGCAGAAAGGGGTGCCAGGCAGTCGGTGCTAAACGTTTCTTAGCCACAGCTGATGTTGGCATTGTTATCTGTGTCACTAGGGTGGAAGCCAAGAGAAAAGGTGGGATTACTCTCATTAAGCCCCCGGTCATGGGGGTGGGGAGAACTGGGAACCTAGGCCAACCCTGCCTTTTTCATTTCTTTATTTGATTTGAGTGGGAAATGTCAAACATAGATCCCTCTGCTGTGGATAATGGGAGCTCCTGACGGCTCTGGAGCAGAAGTGTGAGAGGATGTGAGGAGTCAGCCAGAAGCCGTGCTGGAGGCAAAGGGTGGGGAGATGAGGCTGGGGGATGCTGGGGCCAGAGAATGTGTGAGCAGAGGCAGAAGGCATGGTCTGAATCAGGCGTGCCAGGTCCCAAACCTCCTCTCGGAACTGTGAGCCTGCCCGTGGCTGCCCAATGCCACCGCCGGCCACCAGTGTCTGACCACATTTGTTATTTCAGGCAAATTAAGTTCTGGGATCCCAGTGTCAATGGTGAAGGCCTTGGGATTCGAGGCAGCCTCATGTTCTCTGACCAATGTGAGTAGAGCCATGTCCTGCCCCAGGAAGGGCACAGTCGCTGGGAGAGCCCTGGGCTGGGAGGTGGGGCCTGCGTTGCAATCCTGGCCCTGCAAGTCACTCCTGGGGGACCTTGGGCAAGTCCCTTTCTCCTCTCAGGGCCTCACTTCCTCATCTGGAAGTGTAAGGGTGCGACTGTCCTGGCCTGGGGTCAATACACCTCCAGCTGTTTCCACCCTACCTGTCATTCATTCATTCATTCATTCAGTAAGGCCTGGCATGCAGTAGATGCTCAATAAATGCTTACTGAGCAAATGACTCTCCGTGGCAGCTGCTGAGAGGGGAGCTGTAGCAGCATCACCCCGACCCCCGGGTATTATCAAGAATAATATTAGCAGCCCGTAACTTTGTACCAGGCACTGGGGTATAGGCAGCATCTCGCACAGTCTTCACACCCGCCCTATGCGGTAGATCCCGTTACAATCCCCATTTTACAGATGGGCAAACCGGGGCTCAAGGATGGCAAGTCCATCTCCAAGGTCACACTCCCAGTAGGTGGCAGAGTGGGACAGGCACCCAGCACCTGTCCTGAGAACCCCCTGCTTTGAGCCCCAACCTCTGCAAGAGCCAATGACGGTGAGATAGGCCATCTCAGTCAGCCAGCCAGCAGACATTTACTAAGCACCTACTGTGTGCCAGGCAGTGATCACAGCAGCGAACAAAACAGACGAAACCCCGGCCCTCTTGGAGTTTGTATTCGTCAACAATTACGAAAATCCACAGGTGACTGCCCACCCTTCCATGGTCAAGGTGTCCAACCCAAGGCCAAGGAGGACTTGGGACCAAACCTTTGACTCTTATTACTCCTGATTTCCCCAAAGCTGTGGATTGGTACCACTGAATCCCTGAGCTGTTTAGTTCTGGAGAAATCCACAGAGGAAAGGAAGTCTCAAAAATGCCCCCAATGGGGTCACATTTGGGGGGAGGGTAGGAAGTTTTGTTAACTAACTTCAAAGGCAACTTGACATTTGACTTATTATCAGCTGCCCACCCTCAAAAACTGTGTCCACCATTCAGCTGGGTGTGATGGAGAATAATGAGAACGGTACTGTGGATGGTACACAGGCTGAGAGTCTAGACTCAGGGACCAGAGGGCTGGTTCAAATCCCAGCCTTGCCTCTCTCTAGCCATGGACCTCAGGCTGGTCCTTTGGCCTCTCTGAGCCCAGTTTCCTCATCCATAAGACCCAGCAGATGTCCGAAAACACAGTCATGCACTAATGGACGACATTACAATAGTCCCATTATAACGTAAGCAGTTTATCTCAGACTCGTACTGCACTGGATTCCTGTTGGATGGACAAGTGGCGTCCACAAAACTGGATGGCTGGAGCTTGGTTCATTTCTTGTAGCTCTCCTTGGGGGGCATTTCGCAACTTTCCTCTTTTTAAAATCAACTTGCGTAACAAAATCCATCACGTGCAGTTTGTGTTGGGAAGGTATCATTTCACTCTTTGGATCTGTTTCCAAATTTCCTGTTTTGCTCTCTTCATTTGTTTTGGGCTATCAGCATATTGATTTCCTTTCTATAGTTTTATAATATGATATTTTAAAATTGAGTCAAAGGGCTGAATAAATGGATAGACAGGAGATAAGGCAAGCGTGGTTTAAAAAGTTAACGGAATCTAGGCTGTGGGTATGCAAGTGTTCACTGTAAATTCTTTCAGCTGTACTGTATGTTTGGAAATTATAATAAAACTTTGGGGGAAATCTAATAGATTAAGTTCCTTGTATAACACTCAGTTTCAAAAAAAAAAGGCAGACCGTTGTCAACATTTTAGCTGCTGGGTCCCAGGGGACCCCCAGGAGTCTGCATTCTACACAACTTCTCGAGGAGTTTGGGGGTCAGCCGGGCTTGGGGACAACAGCCCTGCACAATCCCGCTCTCTGCGTGCAGGCGCTCTGCCTGTGCCCCTACCCAGGCAGAGCGTCACTGCTCACACGCAGACCCTGCTCCTCTGACCCTTCCCAGAGTTCTGTGTGCGGGAGTTCAGGATCATGACCCCCAGTGCCGGCGGTCACCTTGTGGAAGACCAACGGGCATAAACCACAAGGCAGGAGGGAAAATCCCCAAATGACTTCTCTCCTCCGATTCCAGGATGCCCTCGTGGTCACCCCGGCCTCCTCGTAGAACCCCGGACCACTCTCCTCTCTCCCAGTGAAGACTTGGACGGTGGCCATCCAGGGCGGGCTGGGTCCCAGTGGGAGCGTGGGAGCCAACTCTGTAGACTGCCCCTCTGCGGAAAATAAACACTTGCCTGTGACTCCTGTAGTCTGGAGTGCATCCTTGTCCCAGCTCAGGAGTCTTTTTGCCCCAGCAGCCTTGGGGGCTGGACATCCAAGCCACATCTGTGTCATTCAGGCCCCTCTGAGCCAGTCGGGGCCATGTCTGAGCTCTGTGTGGGCCACATCAGACCACATGTGGATAATGTCCAGGGTCTCGGCCACCTCCCTGGGCTTCAGGAATAAGAAAGCCTGTAGTGCCCTCCCTGTTGGCCTCAAGACCACGTATGGTGGGACAACCTCGTTGGCGGGGATGCACGTTGTGTTCATCTTGGCGGTGTCGGGGGTCGAGGGCTCTGAACAGCGTGACTCTGGAGGCAGGCTTGGAGTTCTGGCCTGGCCCCTCAATGGCTGGTTGACCCTGAGATGTGGCTTCCCCTCTGTGGGCCTCAGTTTCCTTCTCTATAAATGGAGAGAATCATGTCCCCACCTTGGACAGCTGCAGTGAAGATGAAATGAGAGAGAAGGGCTCCCGGCACATGGAAGGTGCTCAAACAACGTCCTCTGTGGGTGACGTCATCATCACTGCTGTTACCTGGCCTCCGGGATGCTGGGCCTTATCACTGAAGGCCCTTCCCACTTGGACAGTGCGTGACTGCCATTGTCTCCCTGGCCTCTCTGATGCCAGCAGGTTCAGGACAGACTACAGGGCCCCTGTTCTCCAGCCTCTGGGCCGGCCCCAGCACACAGAGCCCTTCAGTTACACGAGGGGCCCTGCAGGAAGGGGTGGGTGGGCATTTCAGGAAAAGGCATTCCCCAACTTCAGGGCAAAAACAGGCATCAGAACGGCTGGCGGCCTGGGAAGGCAGTGGGATGAGCTTCTCCAATCTACAGGACACGGGCTGGGCCAAGAGGGACGCGGAGGGTCCAGGACAGGAGCCTGTGCGAGGCACCTACACCAGGGCCTGCGAACACTTGCTGGGCAGTTGCTCAGTGCAGGCCACGTATCCTCGACTCCCAGCCGCACTCTGTGGGCTGCGTCCCACACATCGCAGTCCTTTTCTTTTCTAAATCATATTAAACCTGGGTTTGACCCCCACTCACAAGGGAGATGAGAACGTCGAGCTCCATCTTGTCTGGGGAGGTCTCTTCTGGCTCCCTAGTGTCATATAGGGTCTGCTGGGGGCTGGGGGTCTTCCGAGGAGCCTGGAGGATGGGGCAGGGGCTCTGGTCTTGGGTCCCACCTGCCCCAGTGAAGGGATCTCTGTCCCAGCCCACACAATGCTGTCAGAGGCAAGTGGCTCCGACACCAGCCAAGCTGGGCTCTTCTCCAAAACAGCTACGGTCATGGCTTCCAAGTCCTGGGGCTTCCTGGAGGTTGCTGAATAAACAACCCCGCCTCCTCCCCCCTCGGGGGCAGGGAACAGCACCACACTGGCTCCCACAGCGCCCCAGCGGGCCTGAGCCCAAGATGCCCGCGGGACCACTTGCTTGATGACACACCTTTATGGGTTCCTCCTTCACCGCCTCACTTTCCCTCCCTTACCAGCATCTCCCAGGTTCAGTGCCCAAATCAGCTCCCTGATCTCAAATCCTGGTCTCAGGGTCTGCTTCTGGGGACCCAAACCAAGACAAGCATCTGCTCTGTGCAGGTGCCGGGCTGAGAGTTCACTCACCCATCCTTCCCCACAGCCCCTGGACCCCCACTGCGCAAATGAAGAAACCGAGGCTCTGACAACTCAACACGACTACCAAGCAGCCCCTAACCACTACCCTACACTGCCTCCCTCTACTCTGCTCCTTCATCACTCCCCCTTGGGTCTCCATGTCCCATAAAGGAAAGGGGTTGTCTTCTGTGCTGGCCTCCTTGCATTTGGGCCTTGAAACACAACTGCCACCCATGCACCCCTAAGGCAGGAGCCCCGGGGGGGAACTCCAAGACTCCACCACCTTCCTGGTCCCTGGTCACTAGGCCCCTCCCAGCCGTGCCTCTCCCCCTCAACTGCTCACCTCCCCCCTGCCCCCATACACACCTTTATCCCTTGGGTTCTGTGACTGCCACATCCTGTATTAGGAGCCTTCTCAGGCCCCTCCCGAGAGCTGGAGCCCTGCCCCAGGCCCTGCAGCTTTGCTGTTCCCAAGGGAAAGGGCCCACCCCAAAACCGCAGGGCCCTCACCCACTTCCTCTGTGGGTTCTGTTGGCCCGGTCCCAGAGCCTAGCCCTCAGGCCTTAGTGATGGGCCCGATCAGTTTTGGCCAGAAGCTCCTTGCCACCCAGGGCCAAGAGGACCTCCCCTCTCCTGAAGAGCTCCCCTGAGCACAAGCCCCAGCCACGGGGCTGGGCTTCCTGCCCACATGTCCACCCACACAGGCTTCAAGCTCAGGTTATAAAAGTCATGTCTTTCTGGGAAGCTGGAGACAGAGGCCAGAGAGCGATCAGGACAGCCCTATTCTTGGAGAGGTGAGAGCAGGAGGCTGACATGGGCACCTCCCAAATGTCTCTTGAGCACCCATGATAACGTGGTGAAGTGGTGCCTAGATTCTTAGCACCAGGCTCACCTGGGTTCCAATCAAGGCTCTGCCACCTACTACCTGTGTGACCGTGGGCAATTCATTTCTCCTCTCTGAGCTTCAGTTTTGTCATCCGTAAAACGGGCCTGCTGTCAATGATCCCAGACCGTTGTTGTGAGGACTCGATGACGTGACGAAGCTTGTACAGCTCTCAGCGTGGTGCCTGAGACTCACACAGCGAGGACTCAAGTAGCAGTGGGGCTGGTGTGGATGATTCAAGGCAAGAGATGGAGCGGGCTGGAGGGCAGAGTGAGGGCCCAGGGCAGGAAGGGAGGAGAGGCCTGACTTTGGTGAAGGATTGACAACAGACCCTGGTCCAGGGCTGACGACACGCTGGTGAGACGAACAGCGGGTGAATTTAAGAATAGCCTGGAAGCAAGATATGAACCGCTAAGGCCCTGAGTCCAGATTTCCCAGTCCAAAATTCATATCGGCAAACAAACAAAAACTTTCCTTTTTCTATGACCTAGTGAATCGCTGTTCTGAGCTCCTGCGCCACCAAGCGGCAAAACACCAGATGTCGCCGATTCGAGGCAATGCCAGGATCGGCTCAGGCCCTCCAGGGTGGGCTCAGCCACCTCAGGGGTCTTCTCGCTCAGGGGCAGCATTTGCCCTTGGGGGCTTCTTCATGGATGTGGCATTGAGGGGACGGGGTGCCGTGGTGGCTCCTTGATGGCCCTGCTTATGCTGGTGTCTGCCTGGAGAGGTCTGCATCCCGGCTGGTCCCCGCCTTGCAGTTCCGGAGGCCACGTGTCCTGGTGGCACACCCTTGCCCACCCGGAGAGCCCCCTGCTTGCAGGCTCTGGGGTCCCAACTATGCCCTTTTGGCCAGCTGGGCAGGGCTGAAGTTCAGCTAGTAGGAGTCAGTACAAATGTACTGGTTGAAATACTATGGCACCTCCCCAAGGACCCCTGTCTCCTGTCTTCCTCAAGATCCAGAAACCCCCACGGTTAAAAAGGAGTGCTCCATCTTTTAACAGCTCACAGCATTACTAGCCACAGTAGCAGCTGTTGGGCACACTGCTTGCTAAGTGCTTTGTGCCTATTGTTGAATGTATTCCTCACAACAACCTATGTTTACTCCCATTTTAAGCTGAGAAAATTGAGGCACAGAGAGGTCAAGGAACTTGCTCAGGATCGCGCAGTCAGGAAGTGGCAGATCCCGGATTTGAAGCCAGCCCACATAAGGGGGAGGGCACTCCAGGCAGAGGGAATTGAAAGCACTCATGTGAGGTGGTGGGAAGTGGAGGCTGTGTTTAAGGATGAGCGACCTGGAGCCAGGGGGAGAAGAGAGGGAAGGAGGGCTGGGGAGACGGTTCTAGGAGAGGCAGAACTGGAGATGCTGGGCAGTGGGTCCCCCCTGGGGACACGGAGGTGGCCACCAAGATTCCCAGCTCTGTGTTTGCAGGTCCTGGCAGGGAGGATGCTGCTGTTCTGGGGGTCACTGCTATGCTGGGGGCTGCTGCCCCAGGCTCAAGGGCAGGCCCGGCACCTGCTCTTCCTGCGGGTCAGCAAGGATCAGCTGGAGACAGGTAAAATTTAAGGAGTGGAATGCGAGAGGCAGGAACTCAGGGAGGGGCAGGGGTGGGAGACGGCACCACCTCCCCAAGACTGCTCCTCTTCTGGCCTCCCCCTCACCAGCGGCAGAATTTGCTAGTGCTGACTCCCCTTCCCCTGCTCTAACACTTGCTGTGGCTCCCCACTACCATAAGTGCCTCATCCTGGCATTCCAGACCCTGCACCTCCAGCCTCTTCCACCACCACCTGCCCTGACTTCGCCCATGGACTTCCCAGCCTCCTTCCTTTCCGCCTACAATTCTCCCTCCCTCCCTCCTTCCCAGCATGGTGAATTCTGACTCACCCTTTCAGGTAAAGCTCTAACAGTCCCTGTGGTGGGAATCCCTCCCAACTTCCCCAGCCAGAAGGAGTCTCCTTCCTCCAGGCTCCCATAGCCCTTTGGTGAAGCCTCATCTATGGCGTTATCCAAGTGTATTGTTCTTCTCCTGTCTATCCCTCTGTCTGTCTGTTTGTCTCTCTCCCTCTTGACCACAAGTTTCTTGTTGTCCATCCACCTCCCACCCCATTCACCACAGCCCAACCTCACTGATCTTTCAGTTTCCTAAACTCACCAGGTTCATTACCACCTCAGGGATTTTGCACATGCTGTTCCCACTGCCTCTCCTCCCAGACCTTGTAATAGTGGATTCCTTCACTTTGTTCGGGTCTCTGCTCAAATGCCTCCTCCTCAGAAAGGCTCTCTCTGACCACCCTATCTAAAGTAGACCCCCCCCCCCAGTCATGCTCCAACTCAACCCCATTTTACTTTCTTTGTAGCCCTTATCACTTTGAATATTGCCTTGTTTGCTTTTGCTTATCTGAGTGTTCGGTTGTTGCCCATCTCCCTTTCTAGAAGTGCCCTCCATGGGGGCGGAGCCACACTGCTCCTGTTCCCTGGGCCAGGAAGAGAGTAAGCACGTAATAAGTACTTGCTGCTAAATGACCATGTAGATTGCTGACTCAGAGCCACTCAAATGCTATTGGGTGTGTATTGAGTGACTGAATGAAGGGCGAGCCCCTCACTGAGGAGGGGCTTGTGTCCTCAGATATTTCAGACCTGTTCTCGGAACAGCGCATCCTGGACCACGTGACCAGGATTCCTGTGACGGAGGCCGCAGGCGAAGGCGTCCCCATCCTGGACCACCTGCCCTTCGTGCGAGAAGGCCTCTCCAGGAAGAGCAGCAGGCTTGACCTGTCGCTGGTCGGGGACCTGCTCTCCGGAAAGAGCCTCCCACTGCTGGAGGAGCTGTTCCAGGCGGGCGGGTGAGCTGCGGGTGCCGCCTCCGGCCTTTCCTCCCCCAGGCCCGGCTGTGTCCCTGAGCCATGGGGTTCCCTGGCAGGTGAACCCCTGTGGGTGGGAGCCCTGGGTGTCCCTGGAGGTTCTCTACAGCCCAGAAAGTGCTCAGCAAGGGCATTTGCATTGTCCTCAGCCTCTCTAAGCCACTTGGAATCTTCCAAGGAACAAAGCAGAGTCTAAAAAGGCCCTCGGCGTGGCAGCCCTCCAGCCACCACATTCAGCCTGCACCTGGCACTGCAAACTGGCACAGTGTTTTAAACGAACTGACGACATTTTAAAGTTAAGAAGGTTTCCATCAAAATCTAGGTTTTCTGACTGCATTGGTTTGCTAGAACTGCCATAACAAAGTGCCACAAACTGACGGCCCAAACCACAGAAACGCCTTGTGTCGCAGTTCCGGAGGCTGGAAGTCCAAGGTGGAGGTGTCGGCAGGCTTGTTTCCTTCTAAGCACTGTGAGAAAGCATCTTCTCGATGCCTCTCCCCTAGCTCTGGGTGGTCTGCTGCCCCTTCCGGTGGGTACCAGATGAGTCACCAGCTCGTAGCTAACGTTCAAAAGTACAGAAAACTCTGGGCTCCTCCCAGCTCAGGGAGACACTGGACCTGAGGCCCCCAGAGGGAGCAGAAGGCTCACGTCCTCCTTCCGGATGCTCAGCAGGGCAGGCGGCCCTGAGCAGATGACTATGGGATCACCAACCTTCTTGCCTTCTCTGGCTCTCGCCTGCTTGCTTCTCTTTTGCAAAGCACTTGTACTTGAATTCAGACTGGTTAAATGGCCTTAGACAGCTCCTCCCGTGTTTTCTCCCCATTCTGTAGAAGGTGACCCGGAGGCCTAGAGAAGGGAGGAGACCCACACAGATCTTCAAGGCTTGGGGGCTGGAACTGGAGCCCAGCGTTCTGCAGCTGGGCCAGGAGTCAGGGAAGGCGTTGTTCCAACGCTGCCCCCCACCCATCCTGGGGTCACCTCCATTCTCATTAACCCAGACACACACACTCCACAGAGTCATAGCGGCCTCATCAGGCCACACCAGCACCTCCTGTACCTCTCACAGGTTGATCATAGAAGATGCCAAAGGACCTGAGGTCACCCTGCAAATCCTAAGCGACAGCCTGTTCCAGGTCACACTGCAGACTAAACTGTACCTGTCCCTCCAGAGGTGGGTACACTGGGCACCTCCTCCCCACCCCCTCAGTGCCAGGCAGCCCAGCCTTCATTGCCGTAACTCAAGAACAGCCATGCAGGGCTGGCAAAGCCTCCTGCCCAGGTCACCATACGGGTCGCAAAAGTCCTTTCTACTTGGGCATGTTTCAAAGCCAATTTTACTGACAGGGAAGGAAAACTGCGGCACAGAGTGAGAGAGGGACCTGCCCAGGATCACACAGTGAGTCAGTGGCAGAGGCTGAGATAAACCCCCCTGACCTCCCTGTTGGGGACGTGTGCCCCATCTGAGTAAAAGGCAGACGTGTTAACAGGAATATCTCTGGAGGGTCTGGTCCAGGCTCACCTTGGAGTGCAGCGCACCTGGACTCCAATCCCACTGACCATCCAGGCGACTTGAGCAAGGGCCTCTCTTCCCTGGGCCTCAGTTTCCTCATCTATAAAATGGGTGTGATCGAGTCCCCAAGTACACGCGGCTGCTGTGAGAGGAGCTCACTGCCTGTCTGAGAGTTCAGACGGGACACTAGACAAAGCACGAGGACACCGACCCGGGGTTGCAAACTCGACAGCCAACAGAGGGAGCGATTCAGGTGGTGTTTGCATGTGAAACGGGAATATTCTTTTTTTTTTTTTTGAAGATTTTATTTTTCCTTTTTCTCCCCAGAGCCCCTCGGTACATAGTTGTATATTTTTAGTTGTGGGTCCTTCTAGTTGTGGCATGTGGGACACCGCCTCAGCGTGGCCTGACGAGTGCTGCCATGTCCGCGCCCAGGATCCGAACCGCTGAAACCCTGGGCCGCCACAGCAGAGCGCGTGAACTTAACCACTCGGCCACAGAGCCGGCCCCTGAAACAGAAATATTCTTAAATGCCCTTTAGGAATGTGTCCACTCCTGTTTTTCTTGTAAAGTATGGCTTTCTTCGTTTAGCTTCCCTTTTTAACAGAGAAGTGAGTGCAGGAAAATGTCTCTGGGATAGAGACGTGGGCCCAGAGAACTATTTCTCTGCTGGATGGTAAACACACCATCGCCCTTGTAATGGTGTGCAGTAAAAACACAACTTGACTCCTGGCCTGTTGAGGACGGTGGCAAACTGAGGAGCCTGTGGCCCATCTCGAGGTCACCGTCAGCGCCAGGTGACGGCCACCTGCGAGGACACTGGCCCGGTGCTGTCAGATTTTTCAGGTTTTCCACAGTGTGAACTCTACTTTTAATGAACTCCCCTAGTTTCTCACTTGAGCCCTCTGTGCCACCGCAGGCCACCAGCCTGTGGCTTCTGGCCTCGACCTTGGGCTGTGGCTTGGAGCGGCCTAGACACGCTGCCCCTGCAGGATCCTGCGGTTCAGCATCATCAAGAACATTCGCATCGGGGTACGGCTGGAACAGACAGGGAACAAGACCCGCGTGGCCCTCGACGACTGCCACACCCCACCAGGGAACCTGAGCATCGAGGTCCTGGAGCAGTGAGTACCTGCCCACTCCTGCGCACCCACCGGGCAGAGGAAGGTGCCCAGCCTTCCTGCCCCACAGCGGCTGCTCAGCCCCTCGCTGAGATGCAGGGCTGGGGCTGCCTCTCCCAGCCTCGCTGTCTACAGTCACCAAGGGCATCAGGGACAGGCTCAGGCCACAGCTGCACACACCACGCACCAGCATCTCCTTCCTCCATGCTGAATGTCATGGCCAAGAGCATGATGCGTCCACCCAGGTCAAATCTCAGTTTGACTGCTTCCCAACACTGGGGCCCTGGCCAAGCTATTTGACGTCTAGGAGCCTCCGTTTCCTTACCAGTAAAATGGGATTGTTCACAGAACCCAGCCAACATGGGGTGGTTGTGGGGAAGACATGAGCCAACCCATGTGACCCACTTAGCACAGAACCTGCTGCACAAGGTGGCCACTATCTATGATGCTTATATTTACCCAGCACAAAAGCTACCTCCTCCAGGAAGCCTGCCATGACTTCCACTGCCAGGTGTGATCTCTCCTTCCTTGAAAATCCCAGAGATCTTTATCAGAGAGAGAAATAAAGGGAGAGAGGCAGAGATGGAGAATCAAGAAGGAATAAAGAATTGTAGGAGAAAGTCAGGGAGAGAGAAAGCAAGGAGGAGGGAAAAACAGAAAAGGAAAGTGAGGAGAGAGAAGAGAGAGACACCAGGTGAGAAGGAAGCAGGCCCTCTGAGCTTCCAAGTTACACAGGCCTGTCTGGGCCTTCCTCAGCCCTGCCCGAGACCCCCTCCTCTGGCCTCAGTCTCCCCTTCGGTGGCATCTCAGACTCCACGGCTCCCCTGCCCTAGGATGAACCCCTTCCTGGTGAACGAAGCTCTAAAGGTGATAACTGGCGTCCTGGACAAGACGCTGCCTTTCTTCCTGCAGAAGATGGTGAGTAGCTCATGCTCCCCCGCCCCCTGGGAGAGGGGTGTGATCCTGAGGGAGAGCCCCTCGACCTCACCCCGACCCCAACGAGGACCCCCATGCCTTCCCTCCAGGTGTGCCCCCTGGCCACGACCCTGCTCAACTCGCTGCTGGAGGACGTGTTGCGCATAACTCTGGGTACGTAGCTCCTGGCTGAGGAGGGAGCTTAGCTGCTGTCCCCCGACTGTGAGCCAGGAACTCTCCTAGGCTCTGGGAGACCAACGGGAAACAACACCGACAGGGCCTGCCCACAGGGAGCCTGCCTTCTAGTGGGGGAGAAAAGGGCATATGCCCTCTGACCTTGGTGAGTCATTTCCGCCCCCCTCGGCCTGGGTTTCCCAGTCTGTAGAATGGGATTCGCCGTCGGCCTGCACGTGGGCTGCGGTGATAATACATAGAACCCGGCAAAAAGTTATTATCAATAAATGTTCATCATTACAAGAAGCACAGGCCCAGCCCACGAGGAGCTTAAAGCTAAGCAGAGAGGGAGAACGACTTTCTCCCGCTTTTGCTGCCTCCCCATCCGCCCCCCAGAAAGGCTGAGCCCCAGTTTCATTTCCTCACTGTAGCCCCGACCATCTCGGGCCCAGAAGACTTCCAGTACCATGTCACCACCACAGAGCTCACGGAGGAGGCCATCCTGATGCAGGTCCAGGTGAGCCGGCCCCCTGCCGGGACAGACCCTCCCGGGACATCCACTGGTCTGGGGGAGGACGGGCAAAGAGGAGACTGAGAGGGGACTGAGAGGGGAGCTCCTCGGGATAGGAGGCCAAAAGGGGAGGAGGAGGAGCAGGCAGAGGAGGTGTTAGGGGAGAGAGAAGGAGGGAGAAGAAAGGGGAGACCCGGCAGGCCCCGCCCTCGGGAGCTCCTGCTGAGCCGAGGAGTCCTGCCTCCGCCCTGGAGAGCAGGAGAGGCCACAGGGCTGTGTGTCCCGTGAGCAAAGATGGGGCTCCAACAAAAGGGCAGGGACCCCTCAGATGGGGAAACCGAGGCCCAGAGAAGGGACGAGGCTGGCTGCCCGACTCCCGTCCCCATGGAATGGTGGACAGGAAGCCTCTGAGCGGGTAGGAAGGAGGCGCAATTAACAAGGGCGCAGAGAGGGGAATGGGGTCAAAGGAGGGAGAAGCAAGAAGACGGGGCTCTGGATTCCACAGCAGCTCCACCTCTGCCACGGGCAGGGTCCTGAGTAAGTCGCTTCACCCCTCAGGCTTCAGTTGCCTCAGCGACAGTTCCCATCTCCTGGTGCTGCTGTGAGGTCGACAGGAGACTGTGCACGTAATCGGGCAGCACTGTGCTAGCACACAGTGGACCCTCGGGGTACCAGCCGTAAGCAGCTGCTGGCCAGGGAGGCTGGCCACACTGCCTTTCTCCTTTCTCCTTCATTCCTCTGAAGCTCGTGACCCGCTGCGGCCCAGGCCAGAGAGCTCCAAGGCCTGACCACCTGGCCCCCCAGCCCCTCCCAAAATTAGCCCAGGGCAGCATGGCGGACCTGGCCTTTTGGCTGGAAGCGTACAATGACATCCTGTCCTGCCTCTACACCAGCAAGGAGCTCCTCGTGGACCTCCAGGACTCCACAGTGAGTGCTCAAGGAAGGGGAGCGATGCCGGGAGGGGACACATAACATTATTGTTCTATTTTCCACATGAAGAAACCAAGGCCTAGCTGGCAGACATGCTTTCTGAGTGGGCCTAGGTAAGTCACTTCCCCTCCCCTGGAGCACTCCTAGTCAGCCTTCAGAACCCAGTGTAGAAGTTCCCTTCTCTGGGAGGACTTCCCTGAACACCCAGTCTCCTCAGTTATTCCTGTCTTCCTTCATTCATTCTGGCATTCATTTATGCTGCAAGTATTTACTGAAGGCCCACTGTGTGCCAGGCCCTGTGCACACAGGGTCCCTGCCCTTGCAGAGCTCAGAGTCTAGTGGGGGAATAGAAACTGAACAAGAAAACAGTCAGATAAATAAGGTAATTCATCTTATAATAAGCAGAGCAATGGATCAGTAAGTGGCTGGCAGAGATGAGAGGGCTACCCTGGACGCTGCAGTCAGTCAAGACATCTCTGAGGAGGTGGCCTGACTGGTGACAAGGAGGCACACACTGAGGTCTGCAAGAAGAGGAAGTCCCAGGGTGGACGAGGGGATCAGATGAGGGAGGGACCCAGACCCATCACTGCTCAGAAGCCCCCAGCAGCTCCTCACCGCACTCGGAACAAAGTCCAGTCTCCTCTGCAGCTCCCAGGGCCCTGTGTGATCTGGCCCTGGCCGCCTCTCCAGCCGCACGTCCTCACCCACTACACGCCAGCCTCACAGGCGGGGCTGGTCCCCACCACAGGGCCTTTGCACATGCAGGTCTCTCTGCCTGAAACGCTGTCCCTCCTCTGTTGGTCTCAGTGCAAATGTTGCCTCCTGAGAGAGCCCCTCCTTGACCACCGCATCTAAATGTCTAAAGAAAGCTCTCCCCCAACCCCCGCCTTCCCTCTCTCTCTGTTCTTTTCCTTCTGAACACTGAGCACACTGTGCGTATGTGTGTGAGTAAAGTTATATATACACATACACACACCTGTATGTATACTGTGTGTGTTTATTTATTTAACTTTGCGTGTTCCCCATCCCCCCATTTCAAGGGCAGGGACTAAGGATGGTATACTCTGTGAAGGGCACACAGTGGTGCTCAGTAAATGGTGAAGTGTGAAACCCTAAGATCCATACCTGGAAGAGATCTAATGTAGTTGTTCCATTTTTTACATGAGGAAACCAAGGCCCAGACAGGGAAAGTGACTTTCCCAAGGTCCCCCAGCAGGCGGGATCAGGACTGGAGCCAGGTCTCCTGCCTCCCCCTGCCCTTCCCTCCATCCCACACAGGTTGGCAGCTCTGAGACAGCTGGAAGTAAACCCTGCAATTCTACGTCTGTGGAGATTCTTACAGCAGTGGGCAAGGATGTACGTGCAAGGGGTCTTTGCAGCCTCACTTGTTATAGAGTGAAAAATAAAAATCTAGGTGTCATCGATAAGGAAAAATAAGTCAGCTTATGTTCATACAATGCACAATACTATGCAGCTGTTAAAAAGAATGGGGTTGTTCTCTGCCTGCTGACGTTGAGAGGAGCAAACAAGGTGCGGGACCGTGTGTTTAGAATGTTCCCATCTATCCATGTTTATACGTGTGTAGAAAAAGCCTGTCAGAGTATGCTCCAAAATGGCAACTGTGGTTACCCTGAGAATAGGATTTAGGGGAAAAGGGGAAGAGCTGTTGGGGTGGACTTTTACATTTACTTTTGCTTTATATATTTTTGCTTTGCTTTCTATAATGATTTTCGGTTTTCAAATATCAATGGAGCACAGATAGGTGGATAGAAATGTGATAAAGCAAGGATGGGAAAAGGTTAACAGAAGAATCTAGGTGATAAGTATACAAATGTTCTCTATAAAAGTCTTTCAACTTTGCTGTAAGTGTGGAAGCTTTCACAATAAAATGTTGGGGGAAAATCAGTGAAACAAAGAAAAAGAACTTTCCAGAGAGGTCATGATGGGAAGTCTGGCGAATGGTCCTCCCACACTGAGACTGGCAGGTGTGCAGGTGGTGTCTCCAGCTGGGGACAATTACATCTCGTTGAACCCATTGACGCCCCCCTGGACCTGCTCAGGACGGACCTGCAGGATTCTAAAGGCCAACACGCACTTTGCCCTTTGTCCAGGCGGCCGCCCTCATTCAGCTGCTGTCACCGAGAGAGCTGGAGCCCGGGCCCGAGGTGGGTGTGTTGCAGCTGCTCCCCCAGCACCCTGGCCAGGATCTCGGGAGGGACTCTGGGAGCGGGGCAGGGTGGGGTGGGCCACAGCGCATGCTCAGTCGGCCAGGGTTTCCTGCTGGATCCAAAGATCCCTGCTGGTGCTTCGCATGATGTGAGGTTGAAGGAGGCGATTCGAGTAAGGCGCTCAGCCCACGGCCCCGCCCGGGCGACCACAGCGCTGGCTGTCGTTATTGTCCACGGCTGAACGAGACCCCGAGCCTGCCGAGGCAGACGGATGTGCACACGGTGGATAACAGCGAGCAGTGGCTGTGCCAGGCCCCTCCCCTGGGTCGATCCAATCCTGGGCGCTCCCCGCTTCTCACACAGGAGCAAGCCAAGGCTCCGCAGGCTGACTCCACTGGCCCACACTCACACTGCTCAGTATGCGGCAGAACCAGGATCTGAACACGGTCCCGGACTCTGAAATCCATGCTCAATGGCCTTTCTGCAAAGGCTCTTAGAATATGGCCCCTGATGGACGAACAACAATAATAACCATAACCACAACAGCTAACAGGCGTACAGCGTCACTAGGTGCCGCGTTCTGTTCTAAGCACTTTACACAAATTAACTCATTTAGTCTCCATAACAACCTTATGGGGTAGGTATGATTATCATCCCTATTTTACAAGATGAAAATTGAGACACAGAGAGATTGGGAAACTTGTCTCAGGCCACACAGCTTGCAAGTGGCAGAGCTGGAACTGTGGCTCCAAAATCTATGCTCTTACCTGGTATGCATGCCCAGAAGGAGGATGTCATCTCACCTCAGTGCAGCCAAGGGAAGGTGAGTGACTTTCCCAAGGTCACACAGCAAGTTGCTGCAGAGCTAGAATGAAACTCAGACAGCCTGACTCCTAAGGTGGTCTTGTTCCCAATCCTCCAAGCTGAGGGCTAAGGAACACCTCTATTGTCCCTGCCTGCACCTTTTCTGCTTTAACCCTATGCAGACTTCTGGCCAGTCCAGAGGGAGCGTGGGACTGACCGTCAGCACCCCTGACCCTCCCACTGTCTGCCTGGATGGCCACACGGCCATGGCCCTCCAGCCGGGCTCATTGGTGCTGCGGGGGCCCAGCAACACCTCCTCTGTCTCCGTTTCCTGGGTGAGTAAAGCTCGCAGTCCTTTGTTCCCAGGGGTCCTGGGTCCACTTGAGGCCCATCCAGGGCAGGCGGACTGAGGGCGGGCTGCACAGGGCAGCAGCAACCCTCCCACCACGCCGCGCTAACACTCCATCAGTCCACACCCAAAGAGGCGCGCCAGGCTTCAAACCGTCTACTCAGACACCCGCTCCCCCAGGTGCAGCCCCAGCCCTCCCCAAGGGTGGCCTCAGCGACTAGGGGGCTTTGCGTCTGAGACCCTCTCTCAGTGGCCCTGCAGGGGGGCTGTTAAGGCTTTCAGCCGTCCCCCTGCACTGGGCTGCATCGAAAGCCCTTGTCCACAAACCCAGGAGAAAAGTCAGAGAAACGAAGCTCACGAGGGGCTGCAGGGGTGTGTGTTCTCTCTTCCCCGAGAGAGGTGACCTGGCTGGACCTGGGAGGAATTCTGGGGACATACAGGCCCCCAAAGTCTCAACTTCTCTGTCCGGAGCCCCTTGGGATTCCTATTTCCCATTCCACGAACCTTGAAATTGGCCCCCTTGAAGGGGCCTCAGTTGAGGAGGCGGGAGGGTCGTCCTAGACTAGGTGAGTCCAAGAGCATCGAGTGTGCACAACAGGATCCTGGGGTCTTCGTTGGCATGAGTCTGCAGCCAAGAAGGCGGTCATCTCTGGCTGCAGGTGAAGGTCCTGTTTCTGGTCTATAAGGTGACAGCGTGAAACATGGAGGCCCATAGACAAATCCCTCAAAACCAAGGGGTCCTCTGGCTTCCACAACAGTGATTCCACAGCCAAGTGACTCGATGCAGAAGGCCTTTCCACCCCCAAGCTGCGCCCCCTCCCCTCGTGCCCAGCCCCGGCCTCCCCTGCCCCCAGGAGCTCCAGCACCCACCGTGCCCTCTCCTGTGGCAACAGCACACTTTCATGGTCTGAGCACCCGTGGACCAGCAGCTGGGGCGGGGAGAGGACCAGTGGGGGTGCCGCGCTGGACAAGGACTCAGGGGGCTGGGGCGAAGGGAGTCCCTCTGCTGGAACGCCAATTCCTCTCCTCTTCTGACCTAATTTCAATTCCTCATAGAAACTCCTTTCAAAGGCCATGTTTTCCTCAAAAAATCAGGAATTAGAACTCCAGTTCACTCCAAACAGGTGATTTCTTTTGGTTTTGGATGTTCAGCAAAACAAGGCGGCTCACAGAGAAAGAGATGGGGGGAGAGAGTGTGGTTCAGGGGCGCAGGTTTCCATGCCTGCTGTCAGCTGCACGGAGTGGTTACAGGAAGGAGGGGGGAGAGGGAAGGAGGGAGGGAAGGAGGGAGGGAAGGGTGTCGTGACTGGCAGCCCCTGAGCACTGCACCCCGCAAGCAGCGTCCACGACCTGAAAGGGTGACCTCTTTTCTCTGGCAGCAGCACGGTCGCCCTGGGTCCCCACCCCGCTGGCCTTGCAGGTCAGGTGAGTCTGTTTCGTTAGCCTCGCCCCCCGGTCCTGAAGGACCCCCAGCAGGCCCTGGGTCATTGCTGTAGGGGTTGAAAGACTCCCTCGCTTTCTATCACGGATCTCATCCTGCCCTGGAGCCCCGTGCCCCCCCACGAGCCCCCAGCACTTAAACACATGCATGTCATTCTTTTGTTCACTTAGCCTCGTCTTAGGTACTGGGATGTGTCAGTGAACAAAACAAAGGTCTCTGCCATTAGGGAACCCACGGTCTAGCTTGGTGAGGCCAGATAATAAACATAAGCACAGAAAGGTTAATCACACAGTAAGCAGGCAGGGGATAAGGCTACGGAAAAAGCAGAGGAGGGGCTGGGGGATGGGGAGGGAGGGAGGGGGAAATATTAATAAAGGAAGGTGGAGGAAGGCCTCAGAGAAACAGGGCAATTGAGCAAAGACTGGAGGGGGCGGGAGGGAGCTGTGGGGTGTGGGGAAGAGGGGACCCAGGGCCCCAAGGCAGGGGAGCGCAGGAGGTTCAGGACCGGGGGCTGGGGCAGAGGGGCCGAGGCAGAGCCTCCTAGAGGGGGCTGGCTTTTCCGAGTGAGACAGAAGTGATGACGGGTTCCGAGCAGAGGAGCAGAGGACCAGAGGCACGGTGTTGGGGGCAGGGAGCCACTGGGCAGCTGGCAGAGTGATGCAGAGGGTCATGAGGCTTGACAGGTGGTGGCAGGCGGCCAAGGGGGGAGTGGCCCCGGGGGGAGTGGCCGTGAGGATTGGATGTGTTCTGGAAGTGGAGCTGGCAGGATCTCCTAGACATGCAGAGCAGTGAGAGACGTCCAGGAAGATGCCAGGCTTTGGAAGGCGCCTCCCCCTCTGCAGGCTGGAAAGGGCCTCGTCGGCCTCTTCCGGGAGAGCGCCCAGTGTGCACCCCCTGCAGGGCCCTGCATCCCCACTCTGGGTTTCCTCCCCCCTCAGCTTCCCAGCATGGTGTCCTGAGCCACCTGTGGCCCCTGCGCCGCGTGTGGCGGTGCGGGGACTCTGCTGCGGTGTGACTGGTCTGGCCCTCCCTGCTCCCTGTGAACAAGTCACCAGACCAGCACGAGGTCTCTTCCCCAGGGGCTGATCTCACTCCTACCCCGGAAGAGCTTTCACTGTGCCTGCTTGACTGAGGGAGCCCCATAAAGTAACTGCCCTTTGTCCCCACCCTGGGACATCCCACAATCCTCCACATCCACAGGACTGTGAGCCTCATGCCTCAGCCCTAATGGGGGAAGGCTGCAAGATGGAAAAACCACAGAACAAAAGGGTCAGATGAGAACATGTACTGGGAAACGCTTCAAAATTATCCTCCCTGTTACCTCAGGCCTTGCTCCAGCCTTACTTGCATAGAATGTCAGGGTCAAGAGGTCCTAAAGATCATCTTCGCAGGTCAGGGATCCTTTCTGTGACATTCATCAGAGGGCCGTCATCCAGACCAGGGCTATCGTGTATGGTTGGAGAGGTCGTGCACTGTACAAGCCACCCACATCACAGACAATACAGATACGAATGTGCTTATGACAGTCTGCAAACAGATGGGAAAACAGTGTCTTGAGGAAAGGGAGTCCTTTTCCAGTCTGTCCAAATGGGTTGGAGCAGCCCCGATCAAGACCTCTTGAACACCCTCAGTGACAGGAGGCTTGCTATGGCAATGAGAAGATTCCTGCCCCATTAGCAGGCAACTCTCAGCATTGGAAGCTCCTCCCTGGACTGACCCAAAGTTGGTGCTGTGAGGCTCTGGCCCCAGGTTCCTCGTGCCCACCTATTTCCCCTCTGGGCTGCCCTGCAGAGACATGAAGATAGTCAGAGACCCGGGGTGAGGGTGGCTCTTTCTCAGGCCCCTCAACTTTCCCCAGGCCCCTCACTAACTGGTCATCCAGCTCCACTGCCCTTTAAAAGTGGAGTCCCCAGGACACTCCTGACTTCCTGTGGGTACCTATACACTGGAGCCCCCCATTCCCGTGGTCAGAATCTGCCAACCCAGCTGGGGCAACCTTCCTGTTCCTCTTTCATTGTTGTAGGAAGAACGTCTGGAGGCCTTGGTCTTGGAGCTTCTGAAGAGGACGTTTCTGCCCCATCACAACGGTGAGCTGTTTCTCCTCATGCCACTTTCCGTGCAGCTTGGAGCAGCATCGTCCATGTCCGGGGCTTTGCACAGACGGCTGGCTTCTGCCTTGTCCCCCGGGGTTGGTTAGGGATGGCCCACGGGCAAGGCAGGAGGAGGCAGGGTGGAGGCTGAAGTCTGAGGTGTGAGGGGGTGGGGAAGGGGCCACGGGGGCCCTCCTGTCCTTCGCCCAGGCAGCTAGTGGTGATGGGAGCTCGGAGGCGGGGCCAGTGGGCACGCAGGGCTTCTGGGGGGAGGCAGGGAGCAGCGTGGAAAGTGAGGACAGGAAGGGCCCCTGGAGTGGTGGAGCCACCGCTGCAACTCCAGGCTTGCAGGACCGGGCAGGGCACAGCCCAAAGGAAGCGGCCCGGGGGGGCCTGGCCAGCGCGCCCACCTGCAGTGGGTGCCACACTCAGCTCAGTCGATGTCGCCAGCGGGGCAGCTATGTTTCCTCTGTGAGGGATGCAGGACGCTGAACGTTTTGAGGCGCCACCTCCATCTTTAGACATCAGCAACAAATCAAACTTTTCCGGACACCACCGTCCTAGTTGGGCTCCCTCAGAAGCAGACCTGAAACAAGGGGGTGCAGGGGTTTGGGGAGGTGGTCCCAGAAAGCTGGAGGGGCGTCGACGTGAGCTCCACGGGAGTGAGGAGCCTGGACAGGCTCCTCTCCCCCAGAACTCACCGCCTCCTGGCCTCACACCTCCGCTGAGGTGGGCTGAGTGACAACTGCCCACCCACCCACGTGATTACTGGGTCAGCACCTGTCTCCCCAACCAGAAGGTGAACTACCTGAGGACGGGTACCTCTCTCTTTGTTTTCCCTCATGTTCCCTTCACCCAGCAGACACTCAGGAAGTACATGTAGGATAAACAGCTCAGACCTTACTCACCTCTGAGAAATCATCTGGCTCGGCCTCCTTGTCTTTCCGATGGGCCCAGAGAAGTTAAGTGACTTACCCAGAGTCACACAGCAAGTCTCTGGCAGAGCTGAGTCCAGAACTCTGGTTTCTTGCTTCCTCAAAAGGGGCTTTTCTCTGTTCTCCAACTCAAGGACTCACGTTAGGAGTGCAGAGTGAGGCCAGAAGGGCAGGCTGGGATTCAAATGCTGGCCAGGCTGAAGGGTTTGGCTCATGGAAACCAGGGAAGGTTCTGGGCACGAAGTGAGCAGATTTGTGTTCGAGAAGGGGGACCAGTTGGCAGTGGGGGACAGTGGTGATGGAAGGTCCAGCAAGGCAGCCAGATTGAGAGGCCAGGTGGGCAAGGATGCAAAGTGACCTGGCAGGGGGCAAAGAACCAGGGAGAAAGGGCCCCACCCATGCCAGTGCCTCCCATGGGCAGCTCACACAACAAGTGCATCTTAGATCCTGGACCACAGAGAGCCATGGCGAGGGTCAAGAGATGACCCAGGGGCTAGGCCTGACCCGGGAAGCCTATATGGTCCTGCAGGTTGTGAACACAGGCCAGTGGGATGCACAGCACCAGCGGTGCTGTTCACACTAGAGTCCTGTCCAAAGCTCCCCCACAAGGAGAAAAAGAGCAGGGCCGAAGCCACTGAGGAAATGCGGGAGGACTGCCTGCAAGAAGCGGCCTGAGGGTGAGAGAATTGGCAGGGGAGAGACTGACGAAAGCCTGTGCCACACGCAGGGTCATCTGGGTTCAACACAGAGAGAGGAGTGAGACGAGGGGGTGCCGAGGCTGGGAGCTGGCAGGCTGGTGAGGAGGCCTCTGAAGATCAGAGGACAGACAGGACCAGAGACACCTGTCCCTCTTCTCTGTCCACCCCCACCTCACTGGGTGGGACAACGCATCAGACCAGCAGGGGTGGCAGACCTCCCCCTGAGCCCAGAGCGATGACGGGCATGGGGAGAGGGCCGGCCAGTGCGGAGGAGGGAGCAGGAGGGCCCAGGCCAGGCCTCAAGGTCGAATCTCAGAAACTCAGTTTGCCAAAAATCAACTGGTCAAACGGTTAACTCTTTGAAACCTAATTTGCAAAATTACCAATTTTCCAAGTTTAGTACATTTACCAATTTACCAAAAACTTACTTGAAGGACTATTTTTCATATATTTGATAAATGAGTATGTTCATGAATATTTTTTCTTTGATATATTTAATGGATATTTTCTAATGAATATAACCAAATTTCTAGTGTTTTAAGGGTAATTTTCAGTTTATGCTGACTTCTGTCTAATCCTTTGCTGAGACATTTTCTGTTTCTGCCACCATTTTAGTATTTTGAGGAACGCATAGCGTTTTCAGTCATTTCCCTCAATTCAACAAGAAGAATAAAATTCATTAATAGATTCCTAAGAAGCCTTCAACAAATCGAACATTCCTTAAAATGCTGCCAGGAAGAGCATCTCCATGAGAATGTGTCCATGGTTACTGAAATTCCCTTCAGATAGGTTCTTAGTAAATGGGCAGAGCAGCTGTTCAGAGACCCGGCTGTCTGGAGTGGGGCTGCCCAATGCGGGATGGAGATAGCGCCCCCCCAGGAAGGGGAGGTGGGAGGGGGCACCCCCGGTCCCTTCCCTGATGTGGGCAGTGAAGCAGCCGGGGCTCAGCTGGCCTGGCCCTCGCTGCCCCTGCCCTGCACCACAGACGCCTCCGCCCACCCGGACACTGAGCTCCCCGACCTGCCCCTCTCGCAGAGCTGCTCAGAGAGCAAGGCCTCCCGCTGCCCAGCATCAAGGGCATCTCCTTCGACCAGGCCCGAATGGAGCCCTCCGAGGTAAGCGCTGAGAAAGGAGCTTCCTGAGACACACGTGGGAGGGCAGAGCTGGGAGGGCCTTGGGGCCCAAGGTGCCTTGTCCCCACCCTGCAGGGCAGAGGCTGAGGCTCGGGCAGAGGAGGCCCTCCACGTGGCAAGCCCGTTACCACCCCTATCTCACAGCCATCCTGGACGTGATGCCCCTTTACAATGAGAAAACTGAGGCTCTGAGGGGCTCCATGAATCCCTCAGGGCGCCACAGCCGAGGCTCGCCCAGAGCGTGGGTGCCTTACACAGGTGATCTTCACAATTAGCCCCATGAAGTGGATACTATTATTTCTCTCATTTTATACAAGAGAGAACTAAGGCTCAGAGAGGCAGAGAAACTTGCCCAGGGCAGCCGAGCCAGGATTCCAACTGGGGTTCATCTGACTTCCACCCACACTCTAGAACTCTGGTGTCCCAATCCCCAGAACAGGGCTGTTGCCTCTGGTGCCTGCTGTCTGTGAACCACCAGAGGGTGGGAACCAGGACCAGCCCTAGGCTGGGTAAAGCCAGGGAGGAAAGATGCAGCAGAGACCAGAGAGCAGAGAAGACTCGCAGAGGAACCACAGAGGGGCTGCCGGGGGAGTCTGCCAGCTCTGCATTTGTCCCCGGGGCCGCCCTGCCTCCTCCAGCGCTGTCCCTCCCCTCTGTGAGTGGACCTGAGAAGAGGCTGACGGGAGGGGAGTCGGTGGGAAGGGGCGGAGCTGAGAGAGGCCCTTCATTTCTTCGTGCCCTGCCTTTAAAAGAGCCCCACTCCTAAGCAGCAGCTCAGAAGGGACTTCAGGGGCGAGGCGGGGAGAGAGCATCACACAGAAGCTCCTGGCTGGGTGACCTCGGGCAAGCCACTGCCCCTCTCTCAGCCTGTTGTCTCTGTCTGTAAAATGGACGTAAAAACAGCTCTCCCCCCGAGCTGGAAGTGAGGGTTCCCCTCACCAACACAAGGGACTGTTAGGACCGCTGGTTCCACCAGCCCCACGCCAGCATTTGACAGAATGTGACCCGTCACCCCGGACACAAAGTGTGAACTTCAGGACCCTCAGCCTACGCCCAGCCCTGGACCCAGGACTCCCAGTTCCCAGTTCCCAGTCCTGACATTCAGGAGACACTAGAAATCTGCTTCCAAGAACCGGGAGTTTCTGTGCAGAAGGTCTGGCCTGTGCTCCTCCCCCACCCCCACCCTCAGGCCTCCCCTAGATTCAGCCCAGGGTGACCCCAGCAGGTCAGGGCTGGGAGAGCCACTGTGGGTGGTACAGGGGCTGGGGCTGCTCCAGAAATGATGCCACAGACCCTGGCAAGGAGGGCCCAGGAGGGCAGGGGCCCCCATAGCTCTGAATGCCAAAAAGAGCAAAGTCAGGGCCCAGCCCCAGCAGTGTCTCATAACTAGACCTACAGTGGCAAGGGGAGGGAGGGTGGGTGGGCTCGCCGGCTCACTGGCTGACTCACTTCTAGGTGCCTGACTGCTGTGCCGGTTACATCTTACACCACTCCAGGTGCACCACTATACTGTAGTTTACATGAATGACACCTCCTAGAGTTGGGCAGTGCACAGTCTGCACATCCTTACATGCCTGCCCTGATCACTCACTCACTATCACTCATTCATTCAGTCAGTATATGTCACTGGCTGCTCTGTGCCTGGCCCTGTGCTGGGTGATGCTGAGACAGAGATGAGTTAGACCCAGTCCCTAACCCTCCAGGAGGTCCCATTTTGGTGGGGAAAACAGGTGCAGGAGCAGATGGATTCCAGGGGTGTAGCTGGGTCTGGCAGAGGTTGGGGCATCGTGGGTGGGAGCAACCCCAGCAGGAGGAACCCCAATGCGGCAGAAACATTAGCAGCCCCTTGATACACAGGCTTTGGGGGAGGGCCCTAAAGACTGGTCTGTTCCTTCCCTCACAAACATTCCCGAGGCCCCCCTCCCCCTCCATTCTATTCCCTTGTCCAGTGGGTCCCCCACCCTTCCTTCTTGCCACGGGGAAGGTGTGTCCTCAGGACACACGGTCCCTCTCAGGTGTGGCCAGGCAGCTCAGGGAGAGCCGGTTTGGTGAGCGCGGATGGATGGGGCGCGCTTCTATCCACAGGATTACATGCTGCTGACCGTCCCGGAGGAATAGCTGCTTCTCACCGCGGGCCAGCCCCTCCCCTCAGCCCCAAGCGCTCCAGACCCTCGGGGTCCAGGAATGGCTGCAGCCACAGTGGAAAATCTCAGCTGCGATAAAGATGATTCTTGCTGGAGAGGGAGTCTGGTTCTGAGTCTGCTGGGGGGTTCTGGGGGTGGCGGGGCCGTCTGGGAGTGTCTAAAGGGAGAGTTTTCTCCCCGGGAGTCCCTGTTCTCCCTCGGCCCCTCAGAGAGGAATTCTGAATTCGGTATTGAGTGTCCCAGGGAAGGAGACGCCTCAGAAAGTGCAGAAAGGGCTTGAGCTTCAAAAGCCCGGGTCCCAAGAGGACGGGGAGCAGGGAGGATGCGGGGACCCTGCACACGGACGAAAGCCTGGACCCCGTGAGGACGAGGAGCGGGGAAGACGCAGGGACCCCTCGCACGGATGAAAGCCCAGGCCCCGAGAGGACGGGGAGCCGGGAGGACGTGGGGACCCTGCACACCTACGAAAGTTTCCCTGGTCAAGAGGCAGGAAGAGGAAGGAAGCAGGAAAGAGCAGTTTTGGGGTCCCTAAGAAAGGGGGAGCTCAGGACCCCAGAGATATTTGGGAGGACCTGAATGCAGAGGAAAGGGGCCAAGGGAGCAGCCAGACCCCCAAGAGGGGACCCAGGTCCTGGTGGATGATTGTGAGACAGCCACCCTCAGACCTCCCCTGACCCCTAAAGGTGTGGCAAGCAGCAGCGTGATTTTTCTGTGCCCAAGAGCAATGCCATCGAGGCAGAGAGCCAGGAGCCCCCTGCCCAGCAACACCCCAGTCCCATGAGGCCCAGGTGGGGCGGGGCAGTGAGCAGAGAAAGGCTGGGCCCCAGAGGGCTTGGCAGTCAGAGATGTATACAGCTCCGTGGTTGCCAGGGATGGGGAGATGACAAAGCAGGCAGATGCCCCCCCACACACACACACACACCTGGGCACCTGCCAAAGCCCACAGCAAGTGAGGTCTTGTCCCAGGAAAAGGCACTTGAGGAGACTGTGGCTGGTGATAAAATCCCCACCACGGGCAGGATGGAGGCTCAGAATTGTCTGTCCCGGGAATGAAGGTGAGGTCGGCAGCCTGGTAACCCCATCCAGCTCTGGAAGCTGGAGAAGTTGTCGGGCTGGCCCTCCTGGAGGCCAGCTCTCCACCATGCAGCCCAAACCATGGAGGGAGCCTCATGGGTCTGGTGCAGGGTCCCTGTCCCGTAGAAGGTTGGAGCTCAGAGCTAACTGTGCTGTGAGTTCTTTACTTGCCTCCCCGACCTGTTTCACAAATAAGGACCACATGCCCAGCCTTGAGGGAAGAAAGTTCCCAACAGGCAGCCTCCAAAGAGGTCTTTGGGCAAGAGGGCAGGATGGCCCCGCACTCTGGCCTTGCAAGGTCTCCGACCCTTGGTGTGTGTAAGACACACTGAGATAAGGTGGAGTCTGGGAGGGACTCTCCCGGAGGAGAGTTAAATCCTTACCCCACACCCAGAATTTTCCCACCTTTATGTGAGCACGTTGCCTGGCACATGGTAAATCACAAAATGATCGAATGGAGACTTCCTCAGGACCTTGCAGAAAGCTGGGCAGGAATGACCTGTCCAGGCATGAGAGAGCCTCTCCCACCAGCCACGGAAGCCTCCTTCCCCTCCCATGACTTTAACACATGCATCTCTCTGTACAGTCTGCAGGCACTCACGTCCGATATCCCATGAGATCCTCGCGGTAACGGGGGTGGCGCCTCATAGGGCATCCTTCCCTGATTTCCCCCATTTGCCAGGCAGGGCAGACCACACCACTTCTGAGGCTGGAAGTCAGGACGCCAGCTCCCAAGCCCACCCCCCCCCCTCCACCCCACGTGGCCTCTCCCTGCCCCTACCCTCACCCCTAGCCTCTAAGCCCAGCTGGGGAGCAAACAGCCCCAAATGCCTCTCCTACTTAACCGCTCTGGTGAACTGAAGTCTTCCTCAGTGGCATCACTCCTGAGGTCTTCTTAAGGAAACACACCTTTTAAGAAGTGGTTTTCAACTTTTTCAAGGCTAATGACCCATTTCTTCAAACAAAAACTTTCAAAGAAACCTGATACATAAAACAGATGACAAGAGAGCTGCTCTGGTTAAAATGAGGCTGGAGGCTGGAGCTCTGTCCCCTGTGGTTCCACCTTATAACCCCCAAAGTGGGCATCTCTGAGGAACCTCTATGCTCCTGGGAGTTACAACATTGAGTTACCCAGGGGGGAGGCCCCAGTGCATGAGCCATTGAGAGTCAAGGAGCAGATCCCTGAGGGAAGTGCACACAGGACAGAGGTGTTTTGACAGCTGGGATAATAACCTAAAGAATGGGGGGAAGTTCACTGGAAGAAAGAAAGTGGCCTAGAAGGAAGATGGGAGGCTCTCACTCTTCCCCCCGCCAACAAGGCACCACCATCCTGGAGCTAAGGTCTCTGATTCCTCCATGCCTAGTCCAATACCTGGTCTGATCCTGTTGTCCCACTTTCTAAATCGCTCTCAGATCCACCAGCAATACCACATTGGACAAGGCCTCCATCCTCTCTCCCATGGATTATCCCAACTCCCTTCTCCCTAGTTTTAAGTAGGGGAGGGGGGCCGTGGTCTTCTTGGTCAGCATTTTCCCATTGGCCTGTGTCTGGGGCTGCTTCCAGCAGAGACAAAGGATTTCTCAGATGAGTGTCCTTGGCTGTGTGAAGGTAGACTCTGGCATCAGGAAGCCAAGGAGTGGGGAAGCTTCGGTTTCTTGATATTCTCTGGACATTAGCTTCTCTGTAAAAGAACTTCAAGGTCCTGGGATTAGACACAACTTTAGTGGGAGCCCAGCGTGAGGTCATCTGGACTTTAACAATTTATAACTTCTATTTGGCTCTACAGCTCAGGGAGTCAGAGGTTAAAGAAACAAACATTTACATATGAGTGTCACTAAAGAACCAGGGACCTGGGAATGTGTGCCTTTAGTTTTAACCCATATATACTGGGCTCACTGTAGGGGAACCAATATCAGGGCTGATAATAACTAAAAGCGGGGAACAGTCTCTCTGCTTCCCTCTACCGCCCCCCGTCTGGACTTTACAGAGCAGCCAGAATAGGCTTTTCAAAACATAAACCGAATCATGTCACTTCCTGGTTAAAACCCTCCAACGGCTTCTCATCCAACTCAGAAGAAAATCCATGGTCTTCATCCCAGCCCACAGGCTCTACCTGACCTGGCCCCAGGCCGGCCCTCCAGTCTCCTCTCTCTCTATCCCTCCCAGTCACACTGGCCGCGAGTTGCTCAAACACACCACAATCTACCCTACCGCAGGCTCGCACAAATCATTCCTGCATGGAGTAGTTTCTGCTCATACTTTAAGTCCACTTAGAAATTACCACATCTGAGAGGCCTTCCACCACTCCCATCTAACCTTCATTTCTTTCAAAGCACTTAGCACAACTTGTCGTTACCTTATTGAATGGTCTGTTTGCTTGTTCTGTGTCTGTCTCTCTGACAAGTCATGAAGGGAGAGACCATGGCTCACTGATGCATTCCTGGTGCCTGGTACATGGTAAGTGCTTAATGAATACTTGAGGAATACATGAACGAGTGAGGGGTGAAGAGATGGATGGGTGAACTTATCACCACTAATCCAGGCCCTGCTCACATCTGAAGACACACCATTGCTGGAAACAAGAGGAGAGGCGGGAGCCAAGGACTTCAGATTTCCCATTTGCGTAAAGATATACTCTAAGGAGAAATAGGCCTTCTCTGTTTCTAGAGCAAAGAGCTCTTCTAGGTGATGCCTTAAAACAAACAGAACCGAGTTTGAGAGTCACGTGGACTCAAACTTCTTTCCTTTCCAGAGTAAATTTATAAATCAGATATTCCACTGGTTTCACCTTCCCCCAGAAGAAATCCAAATGCTTGAGGTTGGCAAGAGCAAACCAGATTTCACACGGATCAGCAATCCTGAAATTATTCATATTTTTTTGAAATGCATAGGATAAATTCCCACCTTTGGGGGACTTCCTAAAGAAACACTCGGAGAATCGGGGAAAAATTTAAGGGCAAGACTGGTTGCCATAGTATCAGTTTCATGCTGAAAATTTGGCAACAACCCAGAAGCCCAATAGAGGATTTTTTTTAATGACAAATTCTTAATAAGAAATGTTGCAGAGCCATTAAAATCACTTTCAATGCTTTTAAATGTATTAAAATGCTTTTAAAGAGCATTTGCTATCAAAAGAAAATGCTCAACAAGGTCAGGATACAAAATTACTCAGAACAGGAGCCCAGATTTGAATATATATATAAAATTAACTCAAAGTACTGGCTGTGATTGTCAGAAGTCTTTAGTGGTAGGGCTATAGATGATTTTTATTTTCTTCTTAATATTTTTTCCAAACTTTTTATGGTGAACATCGTTGAATTTTATCATTAGGGAGAAAGACATTCTCACTCATTCAATAAATACGTTTCAAGCACCTACTCTGTGCCATGTGAGCAGAACAAAGCGAGAATGCTTCTGCTCTCATGAAGCTTGAGAGGGAGAAGACATTCAACAACTTAGTGAACGAAAAGACGCACGACTACAAATGCCGGTGAGGGTCAAGAAGGAGAACTGCAGGGGGATACTGGGAGAGAGAGTAAGGCAGGGGCAGCCTGATTTAGATGAGGTGCCAGGGAAGGCCCCTCAGAGGAAATGATATTTGAGCTGAGACCAAAGGTCCTGAGGTGGGAGCAAGCTAGGTATATCCACGAAACTAAAAGAAAGCCAGTGCAGCTAAGGAGATTAGCAAGAAATGTTAGGGAATGAGGTCAGAGGCAGGCCAGAGTCAAACCACAGGGCCTCACGGCCAGGGCCAAAAATAAAGGTGTTATTCTGGGTGCAATGGTGAATCATTGATGAGAGTTAAGCAAGGGTTATGGGATCTGAGTTATGTCAAAAATTTTTAAGAGAAAAGAGATTGAGCCAAAGATACAAAGCTACAGACCCCCAGAGCTTTGTGGGAAAATCCAAAGTCCAAACTGACCACCTGAGGGAGCCCATATCTCCATCCAATGCCATTCTGAAAAGGATGGAGACAGGAGAAAGGAGGGCTGAAGATGGAGGGACTTCCCTGCCTCATGTAGGGCTGTCTCTTTCCGTACTGAGAGCCACTGTCTTATCTGATTCCCATAACCCCCATGAAATTGTTAGCCTATTTGACAGACAGAGAAACTGAGGCTCAGAGAAGTTGGCCCAATTATTCATTTGTGCAACACTAGGTGGAGACAGAGATGTACAAGATAAGCCACGCCCCAGCCTCTGAGAATCTTGCGGACTAGCGGAACAAGAAGACAAACAGCATGTCCTAGGTCAAGGCTTTGTTTTCAGGGACATCTGGGCTTGAATCACAGCCCTGCCACTTCTGTAGAGGAGTAGCTCAACCTCTCTGAGCTACAGTTTCTTCATCTCTAAGTGGGAATGTGGGTGACAATGGTGATGCTGCTGCTGATGACGATGATGACAGGTTGCTGTAAGGGTGGAGAGCATTTTCTGAGCACTCATTAGTAGGGTTTTGGTGGTTGTGGCTGCAGCCTTATGACTCAAGTTTCTGTGTGGTTTCCATGACATGATCCTTCTTTCCGTCTCAGGCAAAGCTAGTTCCCCCACACGTACAACCCAAGCTGGCTGAATCCATAGGCATATGCTACCAGAGTGACACCTACAGCTGTATATGGAGCCACTGCACTTCCAGCATCAGCAATGTGTAGCCAGTGGATGGCAAAGTAGCAGAATGCTCAGAGGGAAAGCAGCAAAAACAAAGTGCGCCCCAGCCACTTGCCGCCCTGAGACTGAATGAAAAGCTCCTGTTGGCATAGACATACTCAACTTTGACTTACAACGCAGAGCCCACAGCTTTAACACTGGACATTGACATCTGTGGGCCAGTTGGGTGGAAAGGAACAGGGCCAAAACAGAGACAGCTACAAACATGTCTTAAAGTAAATGTTTAGCCTTCTGAAACCTCTTATGCTTTTGTGACAAGGTGTATTCACATGTGTAGTTGTAGTAAAAAGTGTCAAGATAGCTCTATCCTCCCACTGAAAATAAAAACTTCGGAAAGACATTAAAATGTCTCTATACCTGCCTTCATTCTGGTAAAAGCAGTGTAAAGGATCCATTTTGGGGGTAAAGAAAGATGCCAAACAATCATACCTTCTTGTTGCAAACAAGGTGTAAATAGCCACCAAAATCTAGGTAAAATCTAGGGAAATGGTATAAAATCTGACATAAAGGTGGGGAAAAAGCTGAAAATAGCTGATGCAATAGTAGATGATGATGACAGTGATGATAGTAAATTATGGAAAACTCACCTGTGCCAAGCATGGTGCTAATCACCTGACATAGTTCATCTCATTTAATCCTCGTGGCAACCCTCTGATAGGTACAAAATTACTCCTACTTTATGGATGGGTGTCTAACTGAAATGGGTAAACAGTTAGACATTGATGATTAGGTAGCTAGTGACTAAGCTTCTTTTTCAACTACTAGTTATAGGTTTTACTTGTTCACCCGCCCACTATTAACTGTGCTGCCTTAGCAATAAGCTATCTGACTCCCTATAGATAACATCTCCCGGGCACCTGGGTCACCATGGTAATGGATGTTTGAGCTGTTTTTCAGGACAATCAGCCTTTTCCAGATCAGGCTGGTTGAGACCACCAACTCATCAACCGGACCGGTGCAGGTGCCCATAAGTGACCTTAAAAATTATAATCATCCTCATCAGTTCATTCAGCCCTGTGTGATTGATTCTTGATCTGAGTCTCTGTCAGCAGTTTCATGAAGTCACAGTTTCTCCGCAGGCTTCTGTAATTTCTTACCCAGGTCCGCTTTACGATCTGAGGTTTATCACAAACATGTATTCTAGAGTAAGTGTCAGAACCCTTTCCATGAATCTCTCTGAAGGTGAAACATATTTGCAAAAGCATCAGAGTAAAACAGCAACTGTCTGCAAATGACAACAGACTCAAAAGGGTACTTAACAAAGAAATTTGGCAATTTCTGTGATATACAACACTTCAAGATAAACACTAGAATCATGGCTGACAACCAGGATAGATCAGAATTTTAGCAAGGTCATAATTTTTACAACACTTCTATCAATGACATTTACCCACATAATACCATGGGTCCCTGTGAAACAGCACTTAGTTATCCATTTAACCAAAGTGTTACCAGCTCTTAGTTAATATCAGCGCTGATATTGGTTAAAACTAAAAGTATGCATTCCCAGTTCCCCCGTCTTTATTTACACTCATATGTAAATTATTTGTTTCTTTAACCTCTGACTCCCTGAGCTTTACAACAAAATAGAAGTTACAAATTGTTAAAGCCCAGATGGCCTCAAACTGGGCTTCCACCAAAGTTGCGGCTGATCCCAGAACCTTGAGATCCTTTTACAGAGAAACTAATGTCCAAAAAATATCAAGAAACCGAAGCTTCCCAGGCCGAACTCCTTGGCTTCCCGACATCGGGGTCTACCTCCACTATGGAAATAAACAGCCAAGGACACTCATCTGAGAAATCCTTCGTCTCCAAGCAGCCCCAGACACAGGCCGATGGGAAAACTCTGACCAAGAAGTCCATGGCCCCCCTCCCCTACCTAAAACCCCAAATAAAAACCCCTACTCATTTCTTAACGGGGAGCAAGTAATTTGGGAGTCACTAGCCCTTGCTTTGCTCCCTCTGCCTGGCAAAATAAAGTCTTTCCTTTTTAATCCAAGACTCTGTTCTTGTTATTTGGACTGGCATTGGGATCAGAGCCTGAACTTTCAGTAACAAAAGTAACAACAGATGTGCAAACAGTTAAGAAAAATAAAAATAAAAATAAGAAATCTTAGTTCTCTTAATTGAGAGAGTTTAGCCTTTTAGAACAGAGGAAATTATTTTGAAAAAACAGGAAATTTATATCTTTTAGGTAGATTTACTCAAAGGTAAGGAAAAATCTTTATAATCTTATTATCAAGAGCAGACTAAAAGTCCAGGGAAATTATCCTTTTAAGAGAGATAAAACCAAATACTAATTTTGCAGCAGCTTACCCAATCTTAGCCAATTTGACCAGGTACAACACTCTTCTCTCAGGGTTTCTCTTCCACAAACCTTCTATAATTCCGCTTTCACATTCAGAATTTGTCCCATGCCTTCTTTTTTCCCTCCTAGTACTTTAGGACAAATTTATCTTTCTTAGCAAAACAAACAAAAGTTGTCCCATTCTTTATAACTTCTTTACTGAAAACATACTCTTACTTTCCTTCCACACATAGATGTTTCCTGATTGATTTTTAGTAGCTTTAATCACATACATTAATTAGAATTTTTAGCCCTTACAGACCTTAGTGAAAACTAAAACGTAAGCAATTATGAACTGTCTTTTACATTAGCATTCTAAACGCTTTTCATAATTTCTAGAAACATGCTGGTTCATAGTACAATTGTTAACAAAATACAAGACATTTACTAATAGATGCAAACATCTTTTAGTTTCTCTGTAATAAGAAGCCAAAAGTGGATAAACTTAGACATATTTGGCAATGTTTCAGTATTTTCTCCTATATGAAAATGACGCAGATATTCAACAAACTTTTTATCACTTAATTTCACCTAGCAAAACTCAAAAGTTTCAAGGTACCTGAGAGATTTTGGAAGTCATCTTAAATATCAATGCCGTAACACATAATTATTGTTAAAAAGTTCAGCCAACATTTTTATTTTTTTCACACCTATTGAGTTCACTCATTGCCAATAATTTTGTTTTTTGAGGAAGATTAGCCCTGAGCTAACATCTGCTGCCAACTCTCCTCTTTTTGCTGAGGAACACTGGCCCTAAGCTAACAGCCATGCCCATCTTCCTCTATTTTATATGTGGGACGCCTACTACCACAGCATGGCTTGCCAAATGGTGCCATGTCTGCACCCCGGATCAGAATCAGTGAACCCCAGGCCGCCAAAGCGGAACGTGCACACTTAACCACTGCGTCACCAGGCCAGCCCCCATCATGTGGTTTTTACTCCTCAATTTGTTGATGTGATGTATCACGTTGATTGATTTGCGGATGTTGAACCATCCCTGTGTCCTTGGTATGAATCCCTCTTGATCATGATGTATGATCCTTTCGATGTATTCCTGAATTCGAGTTGCCAAAATTTTGTTGAGGATTTTTGCATCTATGTTCATCAGCAATATTGGCCTGTAGTTTTCCTTTTTTGTGCTGTCCTTGTCAGGCTTTGGTATCAGCGTGATGTTGGCCTCATAGAATGTGTTAGGAAGTGTTCCATCTTCCCTAATTTTTTGGAATAGCTTGAGAGGGACAGGTATTAAATCCTCTCTGAAAGTTTGGTAGAATTCCCCAGGAAAAGCATCCGGTCCTGGGGTTTTACTCTTTGCAATGCTTCTGATTATTGTTTCAATCTCTTTCCTTGTGATTGGTCTATTCAGATTGTCTGTTTCTTCTTGACTCAGGATTGAGAGGTTCTAAGAGTCTAAGAACTTATCCATTTCTTGTAGATTATCCATTTTGTTGGCATATAGTTTTTCATAGTATTCTCTTATAATCTGTTGTATTTATGTGAAATGTGTTGTTATTTCTCCTCTTTCATTTCTAATTTTCTTTATCTGAGCTTTCTCTCTTTTTTTCTTTGTAAGTCTGGCTAGGAGTTTCTCAATTTTTTTTATCTTCTCAAAGAACCAGCTCTTTGTTTCATTGATCCTTTCTACTGCCTTTTTTGTTTCAATAGCATTTATTTCTGTTCTGATTTTTATTATTTTTCTCCTTCTGCTGACTTTGGGCTTTGTTTGTTCTTCTTTTCTGATTCAGTTAGGTGTAATTTGAGATTGCTTATTTGGCATTTTTCTTGTTTGTTAAGGTGAGCCTGTATTGTGATGAATTTCCCTTTTAATATGGCTTTTGCTGCATTCCATATGAGTTGGTATGGCATGCTATCATTTTCATTTGTCTCCAGATATTTTTTGATTTCTCCTTTAATTTCTTCAATGATCCATTGCTTGTTCAATAGCATGTTGTTTAGTCTCCACATCTTTGTCTCTTTCTCAGCTTTTTTCTTGTAATTAATTTCTAGCTTTATAGAATTATGATCAGAGAAAATTTTTGTTATTATTTCAATTTTTTAAAATTTATAGAGGCTTGCCTTGTTTCCCAACGTATGGTCTATCCTTGAGAATGTTCCATGTGCACTTGAGAAGAATGTGTATTCTGCTGTTTTCAGATGGAATGTTCTTTATATGTCTATTAAATTCAACTGATTTAGCTTTTCATTTAATTCCACTGTTTCCTTGTTGATTTTCTGTCTGGATGATCTATCCATTGATGTGAGTGGGGTGTTGAAGTCCCCTACTATTATTGTGTTGTTATTATTATCTTCTTTTAGGTTTGTTAATAGTTGCTTTATGAACTTTGGTGCTTCTGTGTTGGATGCCTAGATATTTATAAACATTATGTCTTCTTGATGGAGTGTCCCTTTGATCATTATATACTGCCCCTCTTTGTCTCTCTTTACCTGCCTTATCTTGAAGTCTACTTTGTCTGATGTGAGTACTACAACACCTGCTTTCTTTTGTTTGCCATTAGCTTGGAGTATCATCTTCCACCCCTTCACTCTGAGCCTGTGTTTGTCATTGGAGCTGAGATGCATTTCCTGGAGGCAGCAAATTGTTGGGTCTTGTTCTTTAATCTATCTCATCACACTGTGTCTTTTTATTGGAGAATTCAATCCATTTACATTTAGGGTGATTATTGATGTATGAGGGGTTAATGCTGTCATTTTATCATCGTTTTTGGGTTTTCCTGCATTTCCTTTGTTTCTCATCCTCTGTATTTTGGTCTACCCATTGAATTATGTAGTTTTTTTTATGTTGTTCTTCTTTTTTTCCTCCTTATTTATTATTTATGTCTCTGTTCTGCTTTTTTGTTTAGTGGTGACCATGAGATTTGTATCCAGAATCTTGCGTATTGAGATAGTCCATTTTCTGATGGCCTCTTATTTTCTTAGTCTAAACCGATCCAGTCCCTTTCCTCCTCCCCTCCTAAGTTGTTTTTCTCATATCTTATTCCAACTTTGTTGTGAGTTTGTGGTTAAAGCAGCAAGATCGTCTTTGTTTTTGGTGTTTTCCTTCCCTTTAGACTGATGCTATAGTTGAATATTTGCTATCCTAATCTGATTCTGTCTACCTGTTTATCTCCTTACTCTGCATTTTGTGACCCTTTTCTCCCTTTTTTCTTTTTTCAGATATGAGGGCTTTCTTGAAGATTTCTTGTAGAGGGGTTCTGTGGCTATGAAGTCCCTTAGCTTTTTGTTTGTCTAGGAAAGATTTAATTTCTCCCTCATATCTAAAGGGTATTTTTGCTGGATAGAGTATTCTTGGCTGAAGATTTTTGTCTTTTAAAGATTTGAATATGTCATTCCATTCTCTCCTAGCCTGTAACATTTCTGCAGAGAAATCTGCTGAAAACCTGATAAGGGTTCCTCTGTAGGTTATTTTCTTCTGCCTTGCCGCCCTTCGTATTCTTTCTTTCTCATTCATTTTTGCCAGTTTTACTACTATATGCCTTGCAGTAGGTCTTTGTACATTGACAAATCTAGGAGATCTGGAAGCCTCTTCCACACATATTTCCCTCTCTTTCCCTATATTTGGGAAGTTCTCTGCTATTATTTCTTTGAACATGCTTTCTCCTCCATTCTCCTTCTCTTCACCTTCTTGAATTCCTATAATTCTTATGTTACATTTCCTCATTGAGTCGGATATTTCTGGGAGACTTTCTTCATTTCTTTTTAGTCTTAGTTCTCTCTCCTCTTTCTGCAGCATTTCAGCATGTCTATCTTCGATTATGCTGATACACTCCTCTATGATGTCCATTAGAGCATCCAAGGGATCCATATTTTGTTTTATCTCTTCCATTGTGTTTTCCATCTCTAATATTTCTGACTGATTCTTCTTTATAGTTTCAATCTCTTTTGTGAAGTAGCTCCTGAACTCGTGGAATTGTTTCTCTACATTCTCTTTTACCTTTTTGAGTTTTTTGATGATAGCTATTTTGAATTCATTGTCATTTAGCTTTATATTTCTGTGTCCTCAGGACTGAGTTCTGAGCACTTGTCGTTTTCTCTGTGGTCTGGAGATTTGATCTAGTGTCTGATGTGGGGAGGTTGGGTCTTTCTCATTCTGATATTATTTGGTTGCAGTTACCGCCTATTGCCACCTGGTGGGGGTTGAGAGCCCTCCACCTTCAGCCGAGGTCCCAGGCAGTGGAGGGGCACCAGGGCAGGTGGAGAGAGGGGCGCTTTCTCCTGCATGCACTCTGGAATTTTTCAATCAGCTCTCTATGTGGTCTCCTGGGGTGTTGTCTTGATGAGGTCACACCCTGTGAAAGGTTTTGCCCCATTAGAGGGCTACCCAGTAGGCTGAAAGGGCCCTATGGAGTCCTTCGTGATCCTGCAAATGAGCATCCCCTCCCCTACTCCTTCCCTCACAGATCCTCCTGTGGTCCCAATCGCAGTCTTTAGGGGAGGGAGCAAAGATCTCTCTTACCCAATTCCAGCTCTTCTGAGGGGAGCTCCAGGCTCTCCACCCTCCATCGTGTGGCTGCATGTCTCTCCAAGGTTTTTGTATTGTGTTAGGGTGTCCTCTGTTGGAGTATGGATGTCCCTTTTTGTTGTATGTTGCAGGGGAGAGAGTCCTGGACAAGTTCACTACTCCATGATGCTGACATCATTCCTTCTTTTTCTTTTTTTCTCAGTCCCAGGAATAAGTGATGGGCTAGATATTCCCTGGAGAGTTTGCAAGTTCTTTGAGATAAGGGAAATGGGTGGAATCTGAACTGCCTCTAAAAGTGCATTTCTAGTCTTGTAAGGATTTTTTTAAGGACAGTTACTCTAATTCCTCAGAAATTAGTTTGCAACTTAAATGACATTATAGATGGATGTACTTGTCCAAATGCATCACAAAGGCAGAGAGAAACCACTTAAGTTTTCTCCAAGATGCAGTTTCTGGGGCATATTTGCCTTATCGGTTTCTAACACCCCAATATCCAGGAGCATTTTGAGAGGAACAGGGGAGGCTTTGGGATTGGAAAAGGACAAGTCAACTTTGAACCACCTTCTAGAGCCCTAACTCTGGCCCTGCAGGGATTTGCAAGACAAAGATGGTTGTTTCGAAGAACTGGTCCCCAAAGAACTGGAGTACAGTCTGAATGATAAGTTGACTCACCTTTTCAGTTACATTTTTCCAATTTAAGGATCTACCCTCTGACCATTGATGAGTAGGACCTTAATAGTGACTCAAACCAATAAGCATTTATGTCTTAACTACAGATGCCATAGTGTCCCCAAAAGAGAGTGAAAAAGAAGCAGCTCTCACAAGATCCAGACAGTTCACTCTCAAAAATAATCCAAGAAAGTAAAGGCTTCTGCTGCACAGGTGTAGTGCACTGACAAGCAATGAAGGCTGAGATGACAAAGGCCCCCAGTGGACTAGAACTCCTCATGACAAACTTCCCTGAGAGATGAAATAGCTGGGAAAATACAGTACATCTTGGAACCCCTGGCCAACTACCCACCAACATGCATGTCAGTATGTGCATCCTCCAGATGGCAGAGACCAAACAGGTCACAAAGCCAGGATCTTAAGACATAGAACAAGACAAAAGAAAAAAAAACCCATTCATCTTCTATGCACATTAGGACCTTCAGCTATGCTTTGGGTCTCTTGGAACCAGACTCATACCTAGGCGGAGAGGTACCACAGTGTTGGGGATCGTGTGTGCTTTACTGAGTACCTCATTGCAAATTTTCTTGAGGTTGGCAGGAGACCTGTCATCATCTACCCCTTTCTGTAACCAACTTATCCTATCACAGGGAGTCTTCTTAAGGTGGTGAGTGCCCTAATGGCTCTCAACTGCTCAACCTGTGCCCACCAATTTTGCGCCTTTTTTGGCTTCCAAGAGGCCCCTTAGCAATAGCTTTCACCTTATGCACACTCTTAACCTACAGAAAAGTTTACTGAGGGCCCGTCCAGACAACAGAGTTATGATGATTCCTGCAGCTTGCCCTGTGCTTTTTCCTTTTTATGACAAATGACACAAAAGACAGAGGCAAGAGAAAATAGTGACCATCTCTGGGAGGCAGGATCAACAAGCCAATGAATACTCAGTAGCTTGTATGACATACTCATAGCTAAAAGTCACCCCATTTGGGGAAAACGTAGCCTAAGGGGCTACACGCAGGGATCGCACTAGTGTCTCCCATTGTTTCAGAATCTCGACGTGACCAGTCAAGAGTATATTAATGCTGCAGCTAGAACCAGATTGCAAAAATTTCAGGCGTCTCCAAAACCAATATGATTCCCCTGAGGCTGATGGCAGTTTGGTAGGACCCTTAACCACAAACAGGAGTGCACCAAGAATTTCTCTCTGACCATCTCTGACCACTAAATGGAGTGCAACTGCATTTTGGCCCAACCATCTTCTGGGATCTCCAACCTGATGATTATTAAGCCAAGCCCTCAAGACACTAAACAAGCTTGGTCAGATTCTGCAATTCTCTGTAAACAGTTACAGCTTCTGGAACCGTTAGGCTTTGGACAATGGTGCCAGAAGGTGGCAAGTTTGACTCTTTAAAAAATTCCTCTATTACCTGGCTCTTAAAAAGGAGACCCAAAGTGGCCTAAATTATCCAGGGTTATCTTGCCAGCTGTTTACAATTATCCCCATTTTAGGGGGTTTTTCCCAAGGTGACCGCAATAAACAAGGTAATTTCTAAAGAGAGTTTATTATGATCACTGAGAAACTCAGTCCCCAAACAGCCAATGTTGACAAATAAAACAGTAAGACATATGTAAACATAAAGGGACACAGAAATCCAATATTCTGGGACTCTAACCCAGGGCACTTTGGGACCCTACCCCAGAGCTCAGGACTCTACCTGATCCTTTGGAGTGCCGCAGAGGCTGTAACCCTTTTATGTTGCCTCCCTTGAATCCACAGTCCTAGCCTTGGGACTTCAATCCAGCAAAAGTCTCACCACTGGGGCCTCTAACCCACAATCCAGACGAGATATAGACAATTTTAGGCACAGACGAGTTTTCACGAGGTCACTCACCCTAAAGACATATGATCCTGGAACTGTTTTCTTCTCCCAAAGGAAAAAAAAAAAACATCCTGGGGCCTGGAGCAGGAAGTGGGAATCTGGTCAGTCAAGCCTCTAGATGAAATCGTCTAGGTGGCCGCTTAGGGTAGACGAAAAGATCCACACCACTGGGGGTTCCAGAGCTTCAGGCAGGTAGTCATAGGAACTTGTCCCTTCATGGTCACCAATAATTACCACACAAAATTGGGATTCTCTGGCCTGATGCACATAAACAGTCAATTAATTACGGCATCCCCTTCGGGAAGGAGATCAGCTTTATTCTTTATTCAGCATCCCTGAAATGAATGTAATTCCTCTGAGGCTGATGGCAGTTTGGTCGGACCTTTTGCCACTGACAGGAATGCACCCTGCATTTCTGCCCAACTATCACTGACTGCAAAATAGGGTGCAACCAAATTTTTGCCCAACCATCTTTTGGGACCTCCAACCTGATGATTATTAACCAAAGCCTTCAGGACAATAAACAAGCCTGCTGAGATTCTGCAGTTGTTTGTATACATTTGCAGCTTCTGGAATCTTTAGGCTCTGAAGAGTTGTGCCAGATGGTAGCGAGCTGAAATCTTTAAAACATTTCATCCACCCTAAGCAGCCGTCTAGACAATTTCGTCTAGAGGCTTGACTGATCGGATTCCCATTTCCTGCTGCAGCACCCGGGTCCTAAGGTTTTTGTTTTCCTTTGGGAGAAGAAGACAGTTCCAGGATCAGACATCTTTTGGGTGAGTGACCTCGTTAAAACCTGCTTGTGCCTGAAATTGTCTAATATCTTGTCTGGATCATGGGTTAGATGACCCAGAAGTGAGATGTTTGCTGGGTTAAATCCCCAAGGATAGGATTGTGGGTTCAAAGGAGATAATATTATAGGGTTACAGTTGCTGGGGCACTCCAAAGGATTGGGTTAGAGTCCTGAGCTCTGGGATAGGGTCCCTGAGTACCCTGGGTTGGAGTCCCAGAGCATTGGGTTTCTGTATCTGTTCATGATGTCTGACTGTTGTATTTGTTAAAATTGGCTGTTTGGAGACTGAATTTCTCAGTGATCATAACAAGCTGTCTTCAGAAATCACCTTGTTTGTTGCAGCCACCTTGGGAAAAGCCCCCCTAAATTGGCGATAAAGTATAAACAGCTGGCAAGATAACCTGGAGTAATTTAAAATTACAGTGGCCACTTTGGGTTTGGTTTTTGGACCAAGAAACACAGAAATCTTTTAAGAGTCAAGGGCTCCACCTTTCAACCTAAAGCTTCCAGAAGTTGTAAATGTTTACAAAGAACTGTGGAATCTTACCAACCTGGTTTTGTGTCCTTAGGACCTGGCTTGATAATCATCACACTGAGGGGGTCCCAAAACTATGGTGGGACAGAAATGCAGTTGCATTCCATTTTCTGGTCAGAGATGGTGGGGCACAAATGCATGCTGCACCCCCATTTGTCTTTAAGAGTTCTACCAAAGTGCCATCAACCTGAGGGCAATTACATTGATCATTAGAAGGAAGCTTTGGTTTGGCCTTCATTGTGAGTTTCTTGGTTTCAAGGGTGGCCAAAATTTTTGTGATCTGGTTCTAGCTGTAGCATAAATATACTTTTGACTGGAAGTATCCAAATTCTGAAACAATGGAAGACACTAGTTTGATCCCCACCTGTAGCCCCTTAGGCTGCATTTTCCCAAAATGTGTGAATCTTAGCTACAAGTATGTAGTACGAGCTACTGAGTACTCATTGGTTTTTTGATCCTTCTCCTCCCAAAGATGGTCACTATTTTTCCTTGTCTCTGTCTTTTAGGTCATTTGTCATAAAAAGGTGAATCCTTAGGACAAGACACAAAACATCTCCATAAGCCTGTTGCCTGGGTGGGCCTTCAATAAACTTTGCTGTAGGGCCCACCTATGGAGTCTGTGCTTAAGGTGGAACCCGTTGCTAAGGGGCCTCTTGGAAGCCAAAAAAGGCCACAAAATTGTTGGGCACAGGTTAAGCAGTTAAGAGCCATTAGGGTACTCGCTACCTCACAAAGACTCCCGTGACAGGATAAGTTGGTCACAGAATGGGGTAGATGACAGCAGGTCTCCTGTCAAGAAAACGTCCATGCAACAAGGTACTCTGTAAAGCACACACAATCCCCACCCTGTGGCACCTCCCTCCTACATATTAATCTGGCTCCAAGAGATCCAAGTTGTAGCTAAAGCTGTTAATGTGTGTAGAAGATGAAAGGTTTTATCCTTTTGTCTTGTTTTACGTCTTGAGAGCTTAGCTTTGTGACCTCTTTGGTCCCCGCCATACGGAAGATGCACATTCTGGAATGCATGTTGGTGGCCAGTCAGGTAGACCGGGGTTCCAAGATGTACTCTTTTTTTCTGGTTGTATCAGCTCTCATGGGAGTTTTTCATCGGGGGGGTCCCAGTCCATCAGAGCCCTTTGTAGTCTCAATCTTCAAGGCTTGTTAGTGCACTACCACCTGTGCAGTGGAAGCCTTTGTTTTTTTGGACTATTTTTGGGAGTGAACTTTCTGGATCTTGTGAGGGCTGCTTCTTTTCCACTCTCTTTTGGGGACACCTCTTGTGTCTGTAGTTAAGACATAAATGCTTATTGTTTTGAGTCACTATTAAGATCCCACTCATCATAGGTCTGAAGATGGCTCCTTTAATTGGAAAAACTTCTAAATTGAAAGAAATGTAGCAGAAAGGATGGATTAACATCTTTCCTGTTCTTTGAGGAGCTGGAAACAACCACCTTTGTCTTTCAAATACTTCCAAGACTGGAAATGCAGCTCTAGAGGCATTTCAGATTCCACCCATTTCTTTTACCTCAAAGAGCTTGTAAACTCTGGGAAATGCATAGCCCATCATCAATTCCTAAAAGTTAAGGGGAAGAGGGAAGAAAAGTGGCCATAAGAGCACCTTTGCCAAAAATCTAGCATCTTTAGTGTCTTCTCCACAATTAGAAAAAAGGCTTTGGATAAAATTTGGATTCATAACTAGGGAGTCTTGTGTTACTGTACCTGATTCAAGGTAGTAATTTTAAAACAATACCTGTGGAGTCTCTGTGTATGTGTGCCTATATGTACGTTATATATGTGTGATATTTTACCTCCAGATGATATAATTTCTAAACAGCTCTATTCAACTGGCATAGGAAAAGTGCTTATATGAATTATTCCTAAATGTAGTAGCAACTAACCCAAATGTCTTTCAAGTTAATAGGATATAAATTAATCTTTGGTAAATGAGAGTTCATTTAAGATCATTGGTTTGATTAAAATGGACACATCCTCAGAGTTATTGGCATTGGATATGATGCTGACATGGAACCTTTATTCTATGTTCATTTGTCAAATAAGCTGATATTATCTCTATTACAAAACTGGTTAGCAAAAATAACAACAAAATGACGGCTAATTTTGCCTAGTGCTTCATGAATTTTTATAGGCAATCTAAATAATTATTGGGAAGGAATGAACTAAATGTGAAAAACATAAAAGTGTTGGGTGAATTTTTAAAAAATAATTATATGTTATGGCATGGATATTTCAGATGACTTCCAAACTCTTTCAGGTAACTTGAAACTTTGGAGTTTCGATAGGTGAAATTAAGTGGTAAAAAAATCAGGAATTGTTGGGTTATTTTCAGAGGAGATAAAATGCTGAAACATTATCACTAAACATGTCTAAGTTTATCCACTTTTGGCTTCTTATTACAGAGAAACTAAAAGGTGGTTGTGTCTGTTAGTAAACATGTCTTGTATTTTGTTAACAATTGTATTATGAAGCAGCATGTTTCTAGATATTATGAAGAGGATTTAGAATGCTAACGTAAAAGACAGTTCATAATTGCTTACTTTTTAGTTTTCACTAAGGTCTGTAAGGGTTAAAAATTCTAATTAATATATGTGATTAAAGCTACTCAGAATCAATCAGCAAAATATCTTCGTATTGAAGGAAAGTAAGATGTATGTTTTCAGTAAGGAAGTTATGAAGAATGGGAAAATTTTTGTTTGTTTTTTTAAGAAAGATAAATTTGTCCTAAAGTACTAGGAGGGAAAAAAGAAGGCATGGGACAAATTCTGAATGTAAAAGGAGAGCTATAGCAGGTTTGTGGAAGAGGAACCCTAAAAAAGAGTCTTATGCATGGTGAAGTTGGCTATGATTTAATTAGATCTAATTAAGTAAATGAATTATACTGTCAAAAGTAAGCAGGTAAAAAAGTAGAATTTGGTTTTCCCTCTCTGACTTCAATTTACTTGAACTTTTTGTCTATTCATTTTTTTTTTTTCTTTTTTTAAAGATTGGCACCTGGGCTAACAACTGTTGCCAATCTTCCTTTTTTTTTTTTTTAAAGATTGGCACCTGGGCTAACAACTGTTGCCAATCTTTTTTTTTTTCTGCTTTATCTCCCCAAACCCCCCCATACATAGTTGTATATCTTAGTTGCAGGTCCTCCTAGTTGTGGGATGTGGGACGCCACCTCAATGTGGCCTGATGAGTGGTGCCATGTCCACGCCCAGGATCTAAACCCTGGGCCGCCACAGCGGAGCGCACGAACTTAACCACTCGACCACAGAGACAGCCCCTTGTCTATTCTTGATAAAGAGATTATGAAAAGTGTTTTTGTGAGTAGCCTACCAAAAGGGTAGGGATTTTATGTTTTATCAGAATAAATTTCCTGTACTGTTTTTATCAAGTCTTTAATCACAAGTGCTAAGGTTTTTCTTACAGCTATTTAATTTTCTGCATTGGCCTGAAAATCTTTGTCACCATGATTAAATGGATAACTAAGCATTGTTTCATTGTTTGATAGATTATAGATCATCTGTGATTTTCAGTGGGTAAATCTTATTGATGTAAGTGTTTTAAAAATTATATAACATTCCTAAAATTCTGATCTGTCCTGGTTGTCAGCCATAATTCTAGTGATTATCTTGAAGTGTTGTATGTCACAGAAATAGACAAGTTTCTTTGTCAAGTGCCCTTTTGACTCTGTTCTCATTTGCAGATAGTTGCTGTTTTACTCTGATGCTTTTGCAAATATGTTTCATCTTCGGAGAGATTCATGGAAAGGACTCTGACACTCCAGAATACATGTTTGTGATAAACCTTCAGATCATAAAACTGACCTGGGTAAGAAAGTACAGAAGTCTGACAGAGAAATTGGTGACTTCATGAAACTGCTAACAGAAGATTCAGATCAAGAGTCGATTACACAGGACCAAATGAACTCATGAGGATGATTATAATCTTTATGACTTTTCATTTGAGATATTCCTGATTTTTTCATGTTTTTTTTTCCAGATTTAAAGAAAGCTTTTTCTCTTTTCTCTTAAGCTAACTCTGACTTACAGCAATTTAGTAAATTATAGCTTTGTAAGCAGAATTGAAACAAGTATCTTTTCCTCCCTACCTGATTCCTCCAGAATTTGGAAACTCTTAGTGAGTGAGTATTGTTTTCATGGCGATACAGTTATTTGCATAAGTTCAATAATAATCTGTTCTCCTTCTAACAGGACACAATTGGAAACATTGGTTATATTACCAAGGCTTTCACTGGGATGTCATATTTGAGAGAAACATGCAGACTCAGATATGACAAGACAGCTTTTGATTTTATGGAATAAAGCTGCTTGGAAATACTGGCCTGGTACCTTGCTTATAGGATCCCCATCAACCTTACCAAGCGAGTAAAGAAGGTCACTTCCCTGACAGGTGCAAAGAACCTCAGGATATTTGAGGGAACCTCAAAAGAAGGGAGGAATTCACCAAAATCTATAGGTTTGCAGACGGAGCCTGATGCAGAGTCCTTGGCTTGGTTTTCCTGGCCTTGAGAGGCCTCTAAAGTTCAACCTGAGATTCCATATGAAAAGTTCCCGCAAAGCAGATTTTTAAAAGCCTATATGACAAGCAGAAGGACCTGCAACTAGAGTATACAACTATGTACTGGGGGCTTTGGGGAGAAGAAAAAAGAAGATTGGCAACAGATATTAGCTCAGGTGCTAATCTTAAAAAAAAAAAAAAGCCTATGTGATCAATTCTTCCTGTGCTTATGTAAGTAACTGGACCAATTTTATTGAAACTAGACTTATTCTGCCAAACAGTGAGGTAAAAATGAGGGTGATTTTAGAGAGAAAAGTTATGTTTCAATAAAAACTATAGTCTACATTCAGTGGTATTAGGTTCTAGTTCTGTTAATTGTCTTTGAGGTTTCTGGTTTCTATCTGTAAACTGGACTGAATCCTAAATTCTTCTAGTCTCCTGAAATATCTGGGTATAAATCTCCAAACTACAGTTTTCCATTTTTCCATCATTTTCATTTTGACTCACTGAGAAGTGAAACTGCCCTTTTTCATGAAGCCCCACAAACTGAAGCTGGACAACTTGATATAAACTTAACAGAGATTCATGTCTGTTGCTGTGTAAGCCACTCAGAAAGACACCTGAACACCTGATCACATCATCAGAGACATTCAAACTGCAAAAGATGTTTCAACTCTGACATCTAGAAATCTTTTTGACTGGCTGCCCCCTGGACTCAGAAATTGATCTATAATTTGCTCCAACCATTTATTTTGTTTTTCTTTTTGTTTCTCTAGAAATGCTTCTTATTAAATGCCTGGTTACTTGCTTACACATAGAGGCCTAACTTTGGGAGCTCACTTGCATCACTGGATTACTAAGAGAATGACTCAGTGAGATGGAACAACCTATGCCCCTCATCAGCAGGAATAAGCTAGAGCAGTCATTGCCCTATGTCCCTCAAGACTGAGGGATGAACAAAAAGGCAGGATTTGTAACCATGGGCCCTCCAGGACCAGTTCAACTGACCTCCTCTCTTATCAACAGAGTGATTAAGAAATGCCTTTAGAAAATATGCAAAGTCACATAGCCAGAGAATGCACAAAAGAAAAAATCCTGACCTGAAATGACTGCAGAACCAAAGATCCTCCTTCCTGTGGAACCCAAGGACTGGGACAGGATCAAAACTTGAAAGTTGGACTCTTATCAGAAGTGAGGCCTCCCTCATTCAGGAAAATCTGGTGTGAAAATTCCTTCCCCACCTCATCATAAATGTTTAGAACCCATTTAGTCATAAACATCTAAAACTTTACCATAAATGTTTGAAGCCCACCAATCAAAACTTGTCCCACCTGCATTTCCACATGCCAGCCTGTTCTCCCTAACCTCATAAATTTTGCCCCAAATCATGAATCATGGAGACAGATCTGAGGGCACATGGCCACTGTTCTCCATGGAGATCAATCTCGCAGAACAAAGCTGATCTCTTTCCTGAAAGGCTGACGTCATAATTAATTGGCTTTTTTTATACGCATAGGGCAGAGAACCCTAATTTTGTGCAATAACAGTACCTGTGCTATCACCCGCAATTGTGATCCAAGCTAAGCCCTGGCCAGCCTTGAAAGGACCCTCTGTCTCAAGAATCAGCAGGTCAAATCACTTAGGGCTTGGGAACAAGCAGGTCTTTGTGCCCAGCCTGCTAAACCACCCTGTGTGAAACAGCTTCACGTGGATCCTGGATTATCCAAATTCAATAGATGCCCCACCTCCTAAAGTTAAAGGATAGAGAGAGACAAAGAACCAGGAGGCCACGAGGGCCGTCAGAGGCTGCATCCGGATGTGTCCCTTCTCAGCCTCTGGAGTTGGGTTCATTCTTTGGGTCCAGAGAACCATTAGAGGCACGGAAATCAAGGGCCACGCCCACCAACGGACATCACAAATTTCACCTGAAAAATTACTCCATTTCCCTCAAATGTCCAAGAAAAATAAGACCCAAGACAGTTGGGTTTTGTCTTCTACTTATCATCATGTATAAAACTCTAGATTCTGCTCTCTGAGAAAAGGTCACCTGTCATGTGTTCTATGCATCTGACATCTCAGCAAAGCCCATAATGGGACCTTTGGCAAATGGAACTATAGTTGAGATTCATAGTATGAAACCACCTGGGCTTGGAGAGGGCCCTGCAGCAAATATGCTGAGCCTGTTTGAATGCAGGGGCCCAGCCCAATCCCCTCCCCCAATTCAGGCATTAACCATCCCCTTAGTCAAAATCATCTCCCTCTCTCAGATTCCTGCATTGTGAAGCTGTGGTAACCCATAGCATGATGATGACAGGACATACAAAATCTCAAACCTTCGAGTGTCAGGAACCTAACAGATGACAGGGCGTTCTCCTAAAAGAAGGGAAAAACCTGAGGCCCAGAGAACATGCTCTAGAATTTTGAGAGCCATTAAATGAAATAACTGATGAGAAGGAGAATGGCCTACAGACTGGAATTCTTGAATACAATGAGGACCACAGCAGGCTACTGACACTATTCAAGTTTCATTCCAGGGGCAATAAGGGAAAGAAAAGGGGACTGAGCAAATTATATAACAACGACACTTAAAATCCTCCAGGCCAGCATTCATGCTCTCACCCATGTCAGACACTGTGTACTTTCCAATCCGCTTGCATCCATCACTTCTGTCCCAAATCTTTGCATGTTTGTATCCTTCATATCACACACATCTGATATAAAATGTCGCTTGACAGGGAGACCATCCTTAAACACCACGTCCAAAGGGACCACATGCCCTCTCCTTCAGATCACCACCCTAGTGTTTGTCACTCAGTGCTGAGTGCCGACTATGCCCAGGACACAATGCTGGCAACACAGAGGGCTCTCATTAGATTGGCACCTGCCTGACTGACAGACCTCTCTGCTCTGTCATTCACCCAGCACCCACATGGCTCAAAGGTAACAGGACTGTGCACATGAAAAGATGCTCATCATCACTGATCATCAGGGGAATGCAAATCAAAACTACACTAAGATATCACCTTACACCCGTTAGAATGACAAAAATATCTAAATCTAATAGTAACAAATGTTGGAGAGGTTGTGGAGACAATGGAACCCTGATACACTGCTGGTGGGAATGCAAACCGGTGCAGCCACTATGGAAAACAGTACGGAGATTCCTCAAAAAATTAAAAATAGAGGGGCTGGCCCCGTGGCCGAGTGGTTAAGTTCGCGCGCTCCGCTGCAGGCGGCCCAGTGTTTCGTCAGTTCGAATCCTGGGCGCGGACATGGCACTGCTCATCAGACCACGCTGAGGCAGCGTCCCACATGCCACAACTAGAAGAACCCACAACGAAGAATACACAACTATGTACTGGGGGGCTTTGGGGAGAAAAAGGAAAAAATAAAATCTTAAAAAAAAAAAAATTAAAAATAGAATTACCATATGATCCAGCCATCCCACTACTGGGTATCTATCCAAAGAGCTTTAAGTCAGCAATTCCAAAAGTCCTATGCACCCCAATGTTCATTGCAGCATTATTTACAATAGCCAAGACATGGAAGCAACCTAAGTGCCCATCAACAGATGAATGGATAAAGAAGTTGTGGTATATATATACAATGGGATACTACTCAGCTGCAAAACAGAACAGAATCATCCTATTTGCAACAACATGGATGGACCTTGAGGGAATTATGTTAAGTGAAATAAGCCAGTTAGAGAAGGATAATCTCTGTATGACTCCACTCATATGAAGAATTTAAAAATGCGGACAAAGAGAACAGATTAGTGGCTACCAGGGGAAAGGTGGGGTGGGGGATGGGCACAAAGGGTGAAGTGGTGCACCTACAACACGAATGACAGGCCTGTGAAGGTTTAAAATAAGGAAAGCACCGATAATTGGCCTGGTTGCCCCCTCCAGCAAAGGTCCAAGCACTCTGAACATCTCTCAGAAGGACACTGAGACAAATGTCAAATGTCACAACCATTAGCAGGTGCTGATCTTGGAAGTCAGCCTGTATGACGCCACCCTTATCAGCACACTTGGATCATCACCCTTCGTATCTGACAACTTTTCTGAGAGACATTGGTCTATAAAAACAGGATGCAGCTTTCCCTATGACAGTTTGGAGGCAAGAGCAGGAGGAGAGGCAGCTTCAAAACTTTCACCCATCAACAAAGACCCATCAACACTGCGCAAGGTAAGAACTCACTGAATCAACGAACAAAAAAAACTCAAAACTCTGAGGCAGGAGCAAGCAAAGGACAATTAATCAAAGGTGGGATAACAAGGGTTTTGCATTTAGAATCTCTTTAGCAATGCTCCTTCCCTGCTGAACGCACAGCACCCTGCCTAGCATGGTCGGTGTTAACAACCGCCTGGTATACAACTATTACCGAGCAAGGGCTTTCCACCCAACGTACATAACAAGCCAATTTATTACAGCATCAGCCTTTGGGAAAAGAAACACAGCTTTATTTTGTGAGATCAATCTGCAAGGAGGCAGGGGTCATGTGCCCTCAGATCTGTCGCCCCGATTCAGGATTTGGTGAAATTTAAGAGATTAGGCAGAACAGGCTGGCACGCAGAAACACTGGCAGGACAGGTTTTGATTGGTGGGCTTTAAGCATTTATGGTAAGGTTCTAAACATTTATAGTAAGGCATGGAAGGCATTTTAACACCAGCTCTTCCTGGATAATGGAACCCTCACTTCTGATGAGAGTCTGACTTTCAAGTTCCAGTCATGTCCAATCCTTGGGTTCCGTGGGAAGGAGAATCTTTAGTCCCTTGGTCATTTCAGGTCAAGATTTCTTCTGTGCATGCTCTGGCTATGTAACTTTTCAAATTTTCTGAAATACAATTCTTAATCATTCTGTTAACAAGACATAGGGTCTGTTCAAACTGACTCTAGTGGGCTAGTGGTTACACAATTCCTTTTAAAAATGAGGAATTTATTACTGAGATTCTCAACTGGTTCCACTCAAGACAATGTCTCACAATATTGTTATCAATTCAGTCACAGGCATGGAATTTTATTATTTTTTCCTCACAGGACACTTACATGTCTCCTGAAACACTAAATTCCAATTTCTTGCAGATGAGGGTAAAATGAAAAAATAATAAAGATGTAATGAGTTTTTTCAAATACCTAATTTATATAGTGTGAAGGATTGTCACTGGCTTCCCATTAGGTCTTTCCCAACATTTCCGCAATCACAATTCTTCCTATGTTGTTGGCAAATGGCAGGCAGTTTGATTTGGGCAATGCCTACCAACGGAAAGAGCAAAGATGGACAAGCCCTGTTTTATACAACTTGTCTGGTTAAGAAATCCAAACAGAGTACTGGTACAAAAACATGTGCACAGATCAATGGAACAGAACTGAAAGCCCAGAAATAAAACCACACATCTATGGACAGCTTATCTTCGACAAAGGAGCTGAGGGCCTACAATGGAGAAAAGAAAGTCTTTTCAACAATTGGTGCTGGGAAAACTGGAAAGCCACATGGAAAAGAATGAAAATTGACCATTCTTTTTCACCATTCACCAAAATAAACTCAAAATGGATCAAAGACCTAAAGGTGAGACCTGAAACCATAAGGCTTCTGGAAGAAAATGTAGGCAGTACACTCTTTGACATCAGTATTAAAAGGATCTTTTCGGACGCCATGTCTTTTTAAAGAAGGGAAACAATAGAAAGAATAAACAAATGAGACTTCATCAGACTAAGAGCTTCTTCAAGGCAAATGAACACAGGATTGAAACAAAAAAACAACCCACTAACTGGGAAAAAATATTTCCAAGTCATATATCTGACAAAGGCTTAATATCCATAATATATAAAGCACTCTCGCAACTCAACAACAAAAAATCAAACAACCCAATCAAAAAATGGGCTGGACACATGAACAGACATTTCTCCGGAGAAGATATACTGATGGCCAATAGGCACATGAAAAGATGCTCATCATTGCTGATCATCAGGGAAATGCAAATCAAAACTACACTAAGATATCACCTTACACCCGTTAGAATGACAAAAATATCTAAAACTAATAGTAACAAATGTTGGAGAGGTTGTGGAGAAAAAGGAACCCTCATACACTGCTGGTGGGAATGCAAACCAGTGCAGCCACTATGGAAAACAGTATGGAGATTCCTCAAAAAATTAAAAATAGAACTACCATATGATCCAGCCATCCCACTACTGGGTATTTATCCAAAGAGCTTGAAGTCAGCAATCCCAAAAGTCCTATGTACCCCAATGTTCATTGCAGCATTATTTACAATAGCCAAGACATGGAAGCAACCTAAGTGCCCATCAGCAGACGAATGGATAAAGAAGATGTGGTACATATATACAATGGAATACTACTCAGTTGCAAAACAGAACAAAATCATTCCATTTGCAATAACATGGATGGACCTTGAGGGCATTATGTTAAGTGAAATAAGCCAGCAAGAGAAAGATAATCTGTGTATGACTCCACTCATATGAGGAATTTAAAAATGTGGACTAAGAACAGTTTAGTGGCTACCAGGGGAAAGGTGGGGTGGGGGGTGGGCACAAAGGGTGAAGTGGTGCACCTACAACACGAATGAAAAACACTAATGTACAACTGAAATTTCACAAGATTGTAACCTATCATTAACTCAATAAAAAAAAAAAGAAATGGGGGAAAGAAAGAAAAAAAAAGAGTAACAGTTGGAAATTACAACACCCTACTTTCAATAGTGGAAAGAACAATTAGAGAAAGGATAAATAAGAAAAGAGAAGATTTGAACAACACTATAAATCAACCAGACATAGCAAATATACATAGAACACTCTACCACCAATGGCAAAATACACATTCTTCTCAAGTACACATGGAACATTCTCCAGGATAGACCATATGTGAGACGACAAAACGATTCTCAATAATTTAAAAAGATTCAAATCATACAAAGTATCTTCACTGACCACAATGGAATGAAACTGGAAATCTATAAAGGAAGGAAATTTAAAAAATTGAAACTATGTGAAATCAAATGATGAACTCTTAAATAAACAATGGATTAAAGAAACCAAAAGAAAAAATTAGAAAATACTTTGATATGAATGAAAACAAAAACCCAACATACCAAAACCTAAGGGATACAGTAAAAACCACTCAGGAGAAACTTACAGCTGTAAATGCCTACATTAAAAAAAGAAGAGTGGGGGCCGGCCCGGTGGTGCAGTGGTTAAGTGCGCATGTTCTGCTTCGGCAGCCCGGGGTTCGCCGGTTTGGATCCCAGGTGCAGACATGGTACCGCTCAGAAGGCCATGCCGTGGTAGGATCCCACATATAAAGTAGAGGAAGATGGGCATGGATGTTAGCTCAGGGTCAGTCTTGCTTAGCAAAAAGAGGAGGATTTGCAGCAGATGTTAGGTCAGGGCTAATCTTCCTCAAAAAAAAAAGAAAAAAAAAAAAGAAGAGGGGCCAGCCTGGTGGCATAACAGTTGGGTTCACACACTCCACTTCAGTGGCCCAGGGTTTGCCAGTTTGGATCCACACAGACCTATGCCATGCTGTGGCAGTTTTCCCACATACAAAATGGAGGAAGAGGGCACAGATGTTAGCTCAGGGCCAATCTTCCTCAGCAAAAAGAGGAGGATTAGCAGCAGATGTTAGCTCAGGGCTAATCTTCCTCAAAAAAGAAAAAAAGAAGACAAAGAAGAAAGAGATTTCAAAGAAGAAATCTCAAGAGAAATTTTAAAATATTTTTAACTTAATGAAAATACTACTTATCAAAATTTGTGGAATACAGCAAAAACAGTGCTTAGAGGGAAATTTATGGTATTAAATGCATATACTAAAAAAGAAGATGTAGAATCAATAATCTAAGCTTCTGCTTTAGGAAACTAAAAACAGAAGAGCAAACTAATCCAAAGTAACCCAAACTTCTTTTCTTTTCCAAAAGAAAAGAATTAAAAATTAGAGCAGAAATCAATGAAATTGAAAAGAGGAAATCAATTTTAAAAAGGAATGAACCAAAAATTGAAAAGATAAATAAAATTCTTCCTCAAAAAGATCAATAAAACTGATAGCCTCTAGCCAGGTTACTAAGAAAAAAAGGGAGGAGACACAAATTACTAAAATAAAAACTGGAACATGAGATACCACTACAGACACCCTGGACATTATAAGGATAAAAAATGACTATTATGAACAACTCTATGACCAGAAATTTGATAACCTAGATGAAAGGGACCAATTCCTCGAAAGGCACAATCTGTCAAAACTCACACAAGAAAAAATACACAATTTTAATAGGCTTATATCTATTAAAGAAATTGAATCAACAGTTAATAATCTTCCAAAACAGAAGCCCCAGGCCCAATGGCTTCACTGATTAATTTTACCAAACATTTAAGGAAGAAATTATACTAATTTACTACAATCTCTTCCATAAAATAGAAGTAGAGGGAATACTTCCTAACTCATACTATGAGGCCAGCATTACCCTAGTACTAAAACCAGACAAAGACATTACAAGAAAAGAACCTACAGGTCAATAACTCTTGTGAAAATAGATGCAAAAATACTCCACAAAATATTACCACACCAACTCCAACATATTACAATAAGAATTATACATCACAACCAAGTGGGATTTATTCTAGGTATGCAAAGTTGGTTCAATATTTGAAAATCAATTAATGTAATTCATCACATCAATAGGCTAAGAAAATTCACATATCAAACAATAGATGCTGAAAAAGTATTTAACAAAATCCAACACCCATTCATGATAAAAACTCTCAACAAGCTAGGAATAGAAGGGAACCTCAACTTGATAAAGAACATTCACAAAAAGCTACACCTAACATCACATTTAATGGTAAGAAACTAGAAACTTTCTCATTAAGATCAGGAACAAGGCAAAAATGTCCCCTCTCTCTCTCGTCTGCAACATCAGGAAGCCCTGGCTATGCAATAAGACAAGAAAAGTAAGGAAAAGGTACACAGATTGCGAAGGAAGAAATAAAACTCTTTGTTCACAGATGACATAATTGTCTATGTAGTGCATCTGGAAGAATCAACGAAAAAAACCTCAGACGTAATAAGCAATTATAGCAAGATTGCAGGATACAAGGTTAACATGTAAAAGTCAACTGCTTTCCTATATACCAGCAATTAACAACTGGAATTTGAAATTAACATCAAATTTACATTAGCATCCAAAAAAATGAAATATTTAGGTATAAATCTAATGACATTTACAGAAAATCTATGTGGGGAAAACTACAAAACACTGATGAAGGAAATCAAAGAACTCAATAAATGGAGAGCTATTCCATGTTCACGGATAGGAAGACTCAATATTGCCAAGATGTCATTCTTCCCAACCTGACTGACAAGTCAACAGAATCCCAACATCATCCCAGCAAATTATTTTGTGTATTCTTACGCTTATATAGACAGACAAAAGACCCAGAATAGCCAAGATGTACTGAAGGAGAACAAAGACTGACACTAGCTGACTTCTAGACTTACTATAAAGCTACAACACTCAAGACAGTGTGGTATGGGCAGAAGAACAGACAAATCGATCAATGGAACAGAATAGAGAGCCCCAAAATAGACCCACACAAACATAATCATCTGACCTTTGACAAAGGAACAAAGGCAATACAGTAAAGATAATCTTTTCAATGAATAGTGCTGGAACAACTGAACAGCCACATGCCCCCAAAAAAGCGAATTTAGAAACAGAACTTACATTTGTCACAAAATTTAACACAAAATGAATCAAAGATCTAAATGTAAAATGCAAAACTGTAAAAATCTTAGAAGATAACACAGGAGAAAATCTAGATGACCTAGGGTTTGGCAATGGCTTCTCAGGTACAATACCAAAGACACAATCCAAGAAAGAGATAATTGATAAGGCAGACTTCATTAAAATAAAAAATTTGACTCTGTGAAAGATGCAGTTAAGAAAATGAGAAAACAGCCACAGTTTGGGAGAAGATACTTGCAAAACACGTGTCTGATATAGGACTGGTGTTCAAAACATGCAAAAGAAAACTCTTAATAGCCAAAAATAAGAAAATTAATAAGTTGTAGACAAAAGATCTAAACAGCCACCTCACCAAAGAAGATACAAAGATAGCAAATAAGCATATGAAAAGATGTTCAACACATGTCATTGAGGAATTGCAAATAAAACAAGACACCACTACACACCTATTAGAATGACTAAAACCCAGAACACTGACACCACCAAATGCTGGCAAAGATGTGGAGCAACAGGAACTCTCATTCATTGCTGGTGGAAATACCAAACGGTACAGCCACTTAGGAAGAGTTTGGCAGTTTCTTACAAAACTAAACATATTCTTACCATATGATCCAGCAATCACACTCCTTAATATTTATCCAAATGAGTCATAAACTTATGTCCACACAAACACCCATGCTTAGGGGTTTATAGCAGCTTTATCCATAACTGCCAAAACTTGGAAGTAACCAAGATGTCCTTCATTAGATGAAGGGAAAATACATCTATCCATTGTGGTACATCCATACAACGGAATAATATTCAGCACTAAAAATAAATGAGCTATAAAGCCATGAAAAGATATGGAGGAACTTTAAACACATATCACTAAGTGAAAGAAGCCAGTCTGAAAAAGCCACATATGATTCCAACTACATGACATTCTGAAAAGGGCAAAACTATGAAGACAGTAAAAAATTCAGTGGTTGCCAGGGGTTGAGGGGAGGGAGGGATGAACAGGCAGAGCAGAGAGGAATTTAGGGCAGTGGAACTATTCTGTATGATACTATAATGGTGGATACAATTCATTACACACCTGTCAAAACCCATAGAATGTATAACACCCAGAGAGAACCCTAGTGTAAACTATGGACTTTGGGTGATGATGATGAGTCAATGTAGGTTCACCAATTGTTACACACGCACCACTCTGGTGTGGGATGTTGACAGTGAGGGAGGCTATGCATGTGTGGACACAGGAGATGTATGGGAATTCTCTGTGCCTGCCAGTCAATTTGGCTGTAAACCTAAAATTGCTCTTAAAGAATAAAGTCTATTTTTAAAAAGAAAAAAAATAAGATCTCAAATCAATAACTTACCTTCCACCTTAAGAGATAGAGAAACAAGAGAAAACTAAACCCAAAGAAAGCAGAAAGAAGGAAATAATAAAGATTAGAGCAGGGGCTGGCCCCGTGGCCAAGTGGTTAAGTTCGCACGCTCTGCTTTGGCGGCCCAGGATTTCACCGGTTCGGATCCTGGCCTCGGACATGGCACCACTCATCAGGCCATGCTGAGGTGGCATCCCATATAGCACAATCAGAATGACCTAAAACTAGAATATACAACTATGTACTGGAGGGCTTTGGGGAGAAAAAGAGAAAAATTATAAAAAGAGGAGTTTGGCAACAGATGTTAGCTCAGGCACCAATCTTTAAAAAAAAAAAAATTAGAGCAGGCATAAATGAAATAGAGAATAGAAAAACAGAAGTTGGTTCCTTGAAAAGATCTACAAAATTGAGGTCATATTGGCTTTTAAAATAGTGTAAATTTCAAGTGTACATGTTTTTCCCCCCAGAGGAAGATTTGACCTAAGTTAACATCAGTTGCCAATCTTCCTTCTTTTTTCTTCCTTTTTCCCCCCACCCCAAAGCCCCAGTACATAGTTGCGTATAGTTGGAACTTCTTCTGGTTCTTCTTTGTGAGCTACCCTCACGGCGTAGCTACTGACAGACGAGTGGTATGGTCCAGCATCCAGAGAACTGAACCCAGGCCCCCAAAGCAGAGTGCACCAAATTTTCCCACTAGGCCATCAGGGCTGGCTCTCAGGTGTACATTATTATATTTCAGTTTCTGTGTTTATGGCATTGTGTTCACCACCAATAGTCTAATTTTAATCCATCACCATACACACGTCCCTTTACCCCCTTCACCTTCCCCCCACCTCCTTCTCCTCTGGTAATCACAAATCTGTTCTCCTTATCTATGTGTTTGTTTATCTTCCACATATGAGTGAAATAATATAATATTTGTCTTTCTCTGTCTGACTTATTTCACTTAACATAATACCCTCAAGATCCATCCATGTTGAAAATTGATAATATTTTAGTTAGACTGACAAAGAAAAAAAAAGGGAAGACAAATTACTAAATCAGAAACAAGAGAGGGGACATTATTACCAATCTCAGAGAAATGAAAAGGATCATAAAAGAGTAATATGAACAATTATATGCCAACAAATTAGATAACCTAGTTGAAATAGACAAATTCCTAGAAACACACAAACTACCCAATCTGACTCATGAAGAAATGGAAAATATAAATAGACATAACTAGTAAGGAGACTGAATTTGTAATCAATACATTCTATTAACAAGGAATATTATATTGATTGACATTATTCAACCATAAAAAAAGGAAGTAATGACACATTATGCAACATGGATGAACCTTGAAAATATTATTCTTAGTGAAAGAAGCCAGACACAAAGGCCACATATTGTATGACTACATTTATATGAAATGTCCAGAATAGGAAAATTCAGAGACAGAAAGCATATGCTCAACATCATTAACTATCAGGGAAACGCAAATCAAAACTACAATGAACCTCACTCCCATCAGAATGGCTATAATTAACAAGACAGGAAACAACAAGTGTTGGAGAGGATGTGGAGAGAAGGGAACACCCATACACTGCTAGTGGGAGTGCAAACTGGTGCAGCCACTATGGGAAACAGCATGGAGATTCCTCAAAAAGTTAAGAATAGACCTACCATATGATCCAGCTATTTCACTGCTGGGTATTTTTCCAAAGAACATGAAAACACAAATGCATAAAGATACATGCATCCCTATGTTCTTCCCAGCATTATTCACAATAGTCAAGACTTAGACGCAAACTAGGTGCTCGTCAAGGGACGAATGGATAAAGAAAATGTGGTATATATACACAATGGAATACTATTCAGTCATAAGAAATGATGAAATCCGGCCACTTGTGACAACATGGATGGACCCTGAGGGCATTAAGCTAAGTGAAATAAGTCAGAGGGAGAAAATCAAATACTGTATGATCTCAATCATAAGTAGAAGATAAAAACAATGACAAATAAACACATAGAAACAGAGACTAGATTGGTGGTTACCAGAGGGGAAGTGGGGAGGGAAGAGGGTGAAAGGGGTGATTAGGCACCTGTGTGTGGTGATGGATGCTAATTAGTCTTGGGTGGTGAACATGATGTAATCTACACAGAAACTGAAATATATAATGATGTACACCTGAAATTTAAATAATGTTATAAACGAATGTTACTGCAACATAAAAAAATTTAAAAAAAAAAAAAAAAGGGGGAGTATAGTAGTGCTTGCCAAGGGATGGAGGGAGGGGAAAACGAAGAGTGACCACCAACAGATATGGGGTTTCTGTTTAGAGTGATGAAAAAATGTTCTCGAATTAGATAGTGATGATAGTTGCACAACTTTGTGAATATACTAGAAACCACTGAATTGTGAACTTTAAAATGGTGAAATTAATAGAATATGAATTATATCTCAATATAAAGGGAAGAAGAGAGTGAGCCAAAGTGGTTATAGTAATATTACACAATGTAGATTTCAAAGCAAAAACTACTAGAGAGACAAAGAAGGTCATTTCATAATGATAAAAGAAGCAATTAATCAAGGGTACAGAAAAATCTTAAGTGTTTATTCACCCATTAACAGAGCTTCACAATACACAAAGCAAAACATGATAGAACTACAAGGGGAAAAGAGACAAATCCATAATTATCTTCAAAAATTTCAATACCTCTACAGTTGATAGAAGATCATGATTAGAATATTACAGACGTGAACAACAACCTGAACTGACTGACATTTATAGAAGTCTACACCCAACAACAGCAGAACACATATTCTTCTCCAGCGTACACCAAACATTTACAGAGACAGATCACATTCTGAGCCATGAAATAAGTCTCAATAAATTCAAATGACTAAAATCATACGAAGTATGTTCTCTGACCACAATGGAATTAAATTAGAAATCAATAAATTAAGATCTCAGGAAAATGCCCAAATATGTGGAAATTAAATAACCCAGTTCTAAACAACCCACGGGTCAAAGAAGAAATCAAAAGGAAAACTATAAAGTACTTTGAAACCAATTTGAAAATGAAAACACAACATGTCAAAATGTCTGAGGGAAAAATCCATGGTAGTTTGGGGATGGAAGATCAGAAGAAAGAAGGACTACAAAAGGACACAAGAAAAACTTCACAGGTGATGGTAATATTTACTATCTTGATTAGTGATGGCTTCATGAGTATATACATACATTAAAATTTACCAAATTGTACACTTTAAATACGTGCAAGTCAGTTGTATGTCAATTACACATACCTCAATAAAGCTGTTAATAATGTGTATGGTGTATAACCATTTACATAAAACAAATATGCACACTAGTCAGTGTGTATACAGAGATGATCTCTGAAAAGACACATTAGAAAATGATAAAAGTGCTGGCCTTCATAAAAGGGAACCAGAGGAGGGGCCGGCCCCGTGGCCAAGTGGTTAAGTCCGTGTGCTCTGCTGCAGCAGCCCAGGGTTTCGCTGGTTCGGAACCTGGGTGCGGACATGTCACTGCTCATCAGGCCACGCTGAGGTGGCATCCCACATGTCACAACTAGAAGGACATGCAACTAAGATATACAACTATGTACTGAGGGGATTTGGGGAGACAATGCAGAAAAAAAAGAAAAAAAGATTGGCAACAGTTGTTAGCTCAGGTGCCAATCTTTAAAAAAAAATAAATAAAAGGGAACCAGAGGATTAGGAGAAAGTGGTAGAAGGGAAACTGACCAATTATAGATACACACTGTATTGTTTCAATTATTTACCACATATATGTTTTACTTTTTCATAAAAAGTAAAATAAAATTTCAAAACATCTTTTTAAATGCCTTTTGAATAAAGAACTGAGGTGAAGAGCCATAACAAATATTTTCCTTACTAGAAAATGGACCTTGAGAGCAGAAACCAATCTTCCCAGGCCAAACTAGCACCTGAGGAAGAGGTTCTCAGTTTGGGGTTCCCAAAGGCTGTCAAGGTCAGTGGAAAGATCATGGTTAGACACACAATAAAAACCTCAGCATATCCTAACAGACACAGTCTATTTTAGAAGGAAAATCTTTCAGTGATCACTCCCATGTGATAAGAACTTACCATGTTCCATACACCGTGCAGAACTCTTTGCAAGCTACAATCTCACCGACCCTGAACTGCATATGAGATAAGCATGTTATTATTATCCCCACATCACATGAGAAAACCAAGGCACAGAAGAATAAAGTAACTACTCAAGTTACACAACGCTTCAGCAATGGAGTGGGGACTTGAACCAAAGTCCTTCTGACTCCAGATATTCTGTTACCATTTTTTGGATTTTTTCTCATGAAATCCACAAAATGACACAATCTTGGTAGTGAATGGGCCAAGAATGACTGATCAGGCCTATTAGCAGGTAATGACATTTCCCCACACTGTTCCAATGTCCAAGTGCTGTCAGAGTTGACAGCAAAGAATGAACTGACAAGCTAAAAAAGAGCTCCATGAGGGAAATCCTCAGGTAAAATATGAGAATAAAGTGAGGAGAAAGGCAGCTGAGTCACTGTCATCAAACCAAAACGAGAGCAAGATCTAGAGCAGTTTTTCCCAAGCAAATGGTTCTCTTCACCTCCCCTCCTTCAGTCTCTAACTCCTAGGGCCCAGGGGAGAAAATCAGAATGGTTATCAGTGTCCACAGCAGAAACTGGGTTGGGAAACACTTAAAACAGACACTGTAAGGAAAATTCCAGAAACAGTAACCAAGGCAAAAATAAAATAAAAGAAGAGAGACAAAGGGATGATTTTAGGTAAATTTAATGACTGTAAAAGCTGTCCACGCAGCAGCAAGGAAGTGCATTTTCCATTTGACATAATGTGGCTTCACCACTTGCAGCTTATCTCCAAAGCTTCATTACCTCTTTCTTTCAGTGCCCAATCTGAACAACCGCTCACGTCAACTCTGAGGCCATCCACTCAGGTTAACAATATGCTGAGGAGCCCTTCAGAGTGGTCCTGCAGAGAACATGTCCTTTAAGTGTCTGAGAGCTGGCAGAGGTGATCTGAAAGAAAACCAGTCAGAAGAAGGCAAGGTAAGAATGACGTCAGCATCATGGCAGAGTGAGCTATCCCGGTAATCTCTCCCCTCCACCATACAACAAAAAAGACATACATACTCCAACAGAGGACATCCAAACACAACACAAAACACGTCTGAGACCCAAGCAGCCATATGACAGACAGTGGAAAGGCTGGAACCCCCCTCAGAGGAGGTGGAATGGGGTAAGAGAAAACTTCACTCCCTCCCCTAAAGATTGTGATCTGGGACCATGGGTGGCCTCCAAGAGGGAAGGAATGGGGGGAGGACAAGCCCCTTCACGGGAACATCAAGGCCCTTGCAGCCTACAGGGAAGCCCTCTACCAGGGGCAAAGCTTTCTCAGGGGATGACCTCATCAAGCCAACACCACAGGAGAGCAGATAGCGAGAGCAGAGCCAGAAAACTCCAAGAGCAAGCATGAGAAAGTACCCCTCCTCCTACCCTCCCAGCACCTGGGATCTCAGTGGAAGGCAGAGGGCTCAGAATATGTGGCTCTTGACCCCCACCCAGTGGTAACAGGTGGTAACTGCAACCAAATAATACCAGGATGCATAAAAACAGAGAAAATACCAAGTACCCAGAAATCACTCCTGAAGACAAAGAAATATGTAATCTAAATGAAAAAAATTCAAAAAAGCTATCATCAAAAAACTCAACAAGGTAAAAGACAATGCAGACAAACAATTCAACAAGTTCAGAAGCTACTTCACAAAAGAGACTGAAATTATAAAGAAGAATCAATAAGAAATATTAAAGATCAAAGACACAATGGAATAAATAAAACAAAATATGGATTCCCGGAATGCTTGAGTGGACAGCATAGAGGAGTGCATGAGAATAATCGAAGACAGACATGTTGAAATGCTCAAGATAGACGAGGAGAGAGAAGTAAGACTAAAAAGAAATGAAGAACATCTCTGAGAAATATCCAACTCAATTAGGAAATGCAACATAAGAATTTCAGGTATTCCAGAGGAGAAGAAAAGGAGCATAATGGAGCAGAAAGCACGTTCAAAGAAATAATAGCAGAGAACGTCCCAAACCTAGGGAAGGAGAGGGAAATCCATGTGGAAGAGGTTACCTGATCTCCTCCATACGTCCACGTAGAAAGACCTACTGCAAGGCATCTCGTAGTGAAACCGCCAAAAGTGAATGAAAAAGAAAGAATACTAAGGGCAGCAAGGCAGACGAAAATAACCTACAAGGACCCCCTATCAGGCTTTCAGGGCATTTCTCTGCAGAAACTTTACAGGCTAGGAGAGACTGGAATGACATATTTACATCTTTGAAGGACAAAAACTTTCAGCCAAGAATACTCTATCCAGCGAAAACATCCTTCAGATATGATGGAGAAATAAAAACTTTCCCAGACAAACAAAAGCTAAGGGAGTTTGCAGCCACAAGACTCCTCCTACAAGAAATCCTCAAGAAGGCCCTCATACCTGACAAAAAAAAGGGAGGAAAGGGTTAAAAAGCAAAGAGTAAAGAGATAAATAGGTAGACAAAATTAAAATAGGCTAGCAAATACTAAAGTATAGCACTAAAGATAAAGGTAAGAAAACACCAAAAACAAAGATAATTCTGTCATTTTAATCACAAACTCACAACACAAGATGGAATAAAATGTGAGAAAAACAACTTAGGAGGGGAAGAGGAAAAGGACTGAACCAGTTTAGTCTAAGGAAATAAGAGGCCATCAGAAAAGGGACTATCATATCCACGAGATTTTGAATAGAAACTTCACGGTCACCACTAAACAAAAAAGCAGAACAGAGACACAAATAATAAATAAGGATAAAACAAAGAAACACAACATAAAAACATACATAATTCAATAGGTATACCAAAATACACAGGACGAGAAACAAAGAAAATGCAGGAGAAATGGAAAACGAGTCATAAAATGGCAGCATTAAGCCCTCATAGATCAATAATCACCCCAAATGTAAATGGATTGAATTCTCCAATCAAAAGACACAGAGTGGTGAGATGGATTAAAGAACAAGACCCAACAATATGCTGTCTCCAGGAAACACATCTCAGCTTCAATGACAAACACAGGCTCAGAGTGAAGGAGTGGGAAGACAATACTCCAAGCTAATGGCAAACAAAAGAAAGCAGGTGTCACAATATTTATATCAGACAAAGTAGACTTCAAGATAAGGCAGGTAAAGAGAGACAAAGAGGGGAGTATATAATGATAAAAGGGACACTCCATCAAGAAGAAATAACACGTGTAAATATCTATGCACCCAACACAGAAGCACCAAAGTTCATAAAGCAACTATTAACAAACCTAAAAGAAGATATCAAAAATAACATGATAATAGTAGGGGACCTCAACACCCCACTCACATCAATGGATAGATCATCCAGACAAAAAATCAACAAGGAAACAGTGGAATTAAATGAAAAGCTAGACCAGTTAGACTCAATAGACATATAAAGAACACTCCATCCTAAAACAGCAGAATACACATTCTTCTCAAGAGCACACACAACATTCTCAAGGATAGACCATATGTTGGGAAACAAGGCAAGCCTCAATAAATTTAAGATGGAAATAATAACCGGCATCTTTTGTGATCCCAATGCTATAAAGCTAGAAATTAATTACAAGAAAAAAGCTGAGAAAGGGACAAAGATGTGGAGACTAAACAACATGCTACTGAACAAGCAATGGATCATTGAAGAAATTAAAGGAGAGATCAAAAAAATATCTGGAGACATAAGGGCCGGCCCGTGGCCGAGTGGTTAAGTTCGCATGCTCCGCTTTGGCGGTCCGGGCTTTCGCCGGTTCAGATCCTGGGCGTGGACATGGCACCGCTCATCAGGTCATGCTGAGGCAGCGTCCCACATACCACAACTACAAGGACCCACAAGTAAAAATACACAACTATGTACCGGGGGGCTTTGGGGAGAAAAAGGAAAAGTAAAATCTTAAAAAAAAATCTAGAGACAAATGAAAATGATAACATGCTATACCAACTCATATGGGATGCAGCAAAAGCCATATTAAGAGGGAAATTCATCACAATACAGGCTCACCTTAAAAAAGAAGAAAAATCCCAAATAAGCAATCTCAAACTACACCTAACTGAATTAGAAAAAGAAAGCCCAAAGTCAGCAGAAGGAGAGAAATAATAAAAATCAGAGCAGAAATAAATGTTACTAAAACAAAAAAGGCAGTAGAAAGGATCAATGAAACAAGAAGCTGGTTCCTTGAGAAGATAAATAAAATTGAGAAGAAGGCACGGTAACTAGGACTGTACTTTAGGGACTTAATGTGGAGCCTCCAGCAGAGAGGTGACCAAAAGGGATCTGAGGGAGATGACAGGCCAGCAGAGACTGCATGGTTCCTGGGTGCCCCCAATCCTGGGAGGAAGAGACATCTGATGCAAGATAATGTACATAATTTAAGAAGTCCGAAATAGTTCAGTCCCAAATAGCCACTTCTCCTTTTCTCTTGAGAGATGGCTCCTCCCCAGCACCAACTGGTACGGTAAGGTTCAGCATGAGCTGCCCATCACAGACCCGGCCCTGATACTCCAGGGGTAAGCCATGATCCAGGATGTACCAGTCAAATCCTTCCTTAGGATATTAATGGCCAAAATTTGGTGAGAAAGGCTCTTTTATCTCTCTGAGAGTTGAAAGCATGTGACAAAGTAACGAGTAGTCTCATTTCTTACCATGAGAACAAGTCAGTCCATTAGTAAATATTTACTGAGTGCTTATTATGTTCTAGGAAATGTCCTAGATGCTAGAGGTATCCAGATGAACAAAACAGATGTTTTCCCTGCCCTCAAAGGTACTTTCAGGAGAAGACAGACAACAAATATGTAAACAAACAAAGATGATTTCAGGCACTGAAAAGTGCTACAAAGATAAAATGGGCTACTGGGGTAAAAAGTAACAAGAGCAAGGCAGAGGGAAGCTGCTTTAGCTTCTGTAAAGACAAAGCCTCTCAGGGAGGTGACATTCGAGAGAGAACCTAGTAAAAGAAGGTGGCCAGGCAAAGATCAAGAGCCTCCCAAGCAACAGCATGTCCAAAGTCTCTGACACCAGAATTAGGTGTGAGGGGCAAAAGGAAAGCCACCAAGGCTGGAGGAGAGAGAATAAGAAGAGTAGAGGTTGGAGAGGTAGCTGGGACAGATCATATAAGGCCTTGGACACCCTACATTTGGCTCCAATAACAAGCCACTGGAAGGCTTAAGCAGAGGAGTGAGTGATCTGATTTAGCAAGGGTATGATGACTGCCATGGGCAGACAGACTAGCAGACGGCAAGAATGGAAGCAGGGAATATGAAGCCTCTGGAACTCTCATGCACTGCCAGTGGGAGTGTAAAATGCTACAATCACTTTGGCTATTTCCCTTGGACACACCCCATGACCCAGCAACTCTAAGCCATATACCCAACAGAAATGAATACATATGTGCACTAAAACACATGTTCAGGAAAATTCATAGCAATTCCATTCATAATAGCACAAAACTAGAAACAACCAAAATGGCCATCGACAGTACAATGCATAAATAAATTGTGGTCTATTCATATAATATGGATAAATATAATCATGCATGAATTGCACAACATAAGATTGAGGGAAAGAAGACAGGCACCAAAAATATATATTGTATGATTCAATTTTATAACAATAAAAACAAGCAAAACTGAACTATTATGGTATTAGAAATACCATATAAATAATAATACTTTATAATAATTCATCAAGTAGTACACTTATCACGTGGGCAATTTTCTACATTTATGATATGATTCAGTAAAATAATTCATTCTTTAAATATAGAAGCAAGAGACCAGTGAGGAGGCAACTATAATCTCCCAGCCAAGAAATGACGGTGGCTTGGAGATGGAAAGAAATGGTCAGGTTCAAGATGCATTCCATAGGTAGAGCTGAAACAGACAGGCTGCTGTTGGAGTGCAGGAAAGCAAGTATCTAGGATGACTCCTACATGTGTGGCTTGAGCATCTGAGTGGTGCCATTTACTGAGATGGGAAAGGCTAAAAAAGAAGAAAATTGCAAGAAAGTGGGAAGGATTCATTCTATTTTGGCCACATGAAGTTTAAGATGTAAGAGAAAAAGGAGATAAATGCAAATCTCTTGAGGATAGGAAGGAATGGAAAAGAAGGCACAAGGGGCAGCATGACAGAAGATGAAGACACTTCCTAAACAGTCCCATGTGAGCAGACAGCATGTGTGAGTAGACATATGAGTGAGCTGGTGGAAATAATGATGCGACAATGAGGTTTCATGAAATAGGCAGAGACATCAGTTGAGACTAGAGTTTGTATAGGTAAGTGAAGATTTAAGAAGAAAGTGGGAAAGTCAATTTACCAGGGAAATACAGTAGGATAAGGATTTCAGAGCCATGCTGAGTGCTCATTTGAGTTTTAAGGTCATGAATTTGAACTAAATGCATTTGCGTTCAATGTGGCAGAGACTTTTTCTTGTCCCCAACATTTCTCCTCTTCTTCCTCAGTAACAAAACTCCCAAGATTTAGCTGCGCCCCTGGTCATTCAGAATGAAGAACACACTTCTCAGCCTCCTTGCAGCCTGGTGTGGTCTGTTACTACGGCGGAAATAAAATGCGAAACTCATACAAAGAATGTTGAAAGGAAGAGGGCATGCCCTCCCCTCACTTCTTCCTCCTTCCCGCTAACTAGAACACGGACGTGGTGGCTTGGAGCCACCATTGTGGATCAAGAGAGGACCTTGAGAATGGAGGCCACACACAGTAGAGCAAAAGAGAGAAGGAGCCTGGATTCCTGATGATCATGGAGCCATCACAATCACCAGTTCTGGACCTTCCATATCTAGGGTTTTATGAGAAAGATAACTCCTACCTTATTTAAAGCACTATATTTTGAGTTTTCAACAACCATCGTCTGACCTAATCCATGTAATACATATTAACTGTGTGCTTTTCCCCAGCAACATTCAGCTGCAAGGGTGCAGATGCACAGTAAGCAGTTAACCGCTTTCAGCAGGGTTGGGTTTAGCCAAGTAAGCACCATAGAAGAAAGGGATGCACGAAAGTGAAATTTGATTTATGGTTCTCAAACAGCCCAGAGACTCTGAGTGGAAAGAAATGAGAACAGCAGAGATGAGCGACAGAGAGAGCCAGCATACTTCTGGTTCCACAGCTCCTCCTTCATTTTGATCCTTCCACTAAATCTTACCTGAGGAGTTTATGTCACTTGGGAACAAAAAAAGAGTCCCAAGTAACACAGCATCCCTCTCTTTCTTGACAAATGAAGTTTTCCCATTTTACAAAAGAATATGATATTAACAGTACAACCCAGCCCACCAATCTCATCCCATTTTTCAAGCAACCCTTAGCTACAGTGGAAAGAAAGCAGGAGGAGCTGTGGGAAAGTGACTAAAAATCAAACAAGGAACATTCAGAAGACAGAGAAATAAGAAAACAAGACAGTGTCCAAAATAAAAAAGAACAAAGAATAAACGGAAAAGCCTTAGGAGGGACTGTTTCCAGAGCAATCACATTAATGTTTAAAGTAAGACAATCCTCAGGCAGGACAAGGCCAGAAGGCAGTGGGATCATAAAGTCCCCAACCTACAAATTATGTTTTAAGTTTTTGTCAGATGGAAGGAACAGAAAAATTCTGAGTGGTCATAAACTTCCAGGCCAACCCAAAGAAGTTACATGCCAGGGGAGTGAGCCTTTCTCAGCTGCAAGCCATGGACCATGGCTCCCATGACTCACAACAAAGGTGACACTAAGAGTGAGGACAGAGAGTAGAGCAGAGGGCGAGGCAATAAAGAACAGGGAGGAGGACATAACACTGACCGACATCAGCAGAAAAAGAATCCCCCTACTCCATCTCTCTCTTGCAGATGCTCCAGAGCTCAGGGTTGGAGAAGCACTTTGCTCCTGCCTACCTCATCAGTACATGTCCTGCCAGCCTCTGATCTGGGGCAAAGTGGACATGAGGACCAGAGAAAGGAAGATGAGAGTGGCAGTCCTGCAGTAATGTAAGAAGAAAAGGAGAAAGGAAGGAGGGAAGAAAGGGGAAATCCCATGGCCATTCAACTAGATCGGCTCCAGGGAAGGAACACAGGCACCTGGAGGACATGTAAGTTTGGGATGCTGGGGCATCAGAGACCTCGAAGGGCATGATGACCTGCGACACAGACAACTATCAACTCACTCAAGATCACTTACACTTCCTGGCCTCTCGGCAACAGGAAACTATATACCATTATGTATTCCAACCTCATCAAATCCCCAGAAAGAACCCTTTCAGGGAAGGAGAAGAGAGAAGAAAAACGAGAAGGCACTAATTAGTTAGGAGCAGTTTAAAACTCAATTCAAGGTGTCCTCAGGTTGAATGTTCAGGTTGAGAAGAGATTTTTATTTTACTCAAGAATTTCTCCAGGAAAAAAATCCATTCCCCCGAAATTATCCAATCCAACACCCATTTCACAGTGCAAGCCAGAAGTGCAACAGCACACCTTACCTTCACCAGCACATAGTCCCCAGGCTGAGCTCTGACCCTGAGCCCAGAGTTAGTGACATCCTCTATCTCCACATCAGGGAAGATCACCTTAAGGTTTCCATCATTCCGGCCACACAGGTCAGTGGAAGAGCGTTTACTGTGCTGCAGAAAGAAGAGAGGAGAGTTTATGAATCTGTAACAGTCATCAGTTCTTGGAGGTCAGAAATTATGCCTTCCCTTTCTCAGATCCCCAAGGGTCTTACTCATAGAGCATTCCTTAACCAAGGAATCAGTAAGTGTTTCCTGCTGCTTCACCAACAAGGGCAGTACACAGCACACAACAGAAACTTCATAAAGTTTGGACAACTCTATGTTAATGAATGACTCAATCACTGAGTCTTTGCAGAATTACCTTCTGCAGGAACAGAACTCCAACAGGCCTGAAGCCAAGGATATATAGATAATGTGCTTAGCAAACCAACTGTCACTTTACCCAGTCTCACAGTAATCACTGAGTAATGTTCTGGGGCTGTTTGGCCTGGGTCACCTGCCCCTAATGAATAGGTAGACTCGAAGCCAGAGTCTCCATCACAACTTGCAGAAGACGAGAAGAGGGGAATAAAACCAGTATGAGAGTGTTAACTTCTAGAATATACACAAGTCTTCCTCTTCCAACTATGATGAAGTGAAAAGAACCAAATTTATCCTCCAGCCTTAAATAACCAGGAAACTGGAAAAAATACATGAAACAACTATTTCCAGATATTGGACAACAGATTATGCAAGACTGTGATCCCTAAAAGAAGGAAAACAAATGAGATGAGCCCTCCAATCATCTCCGCATTCTGCCAGAAGGCACACGCCAGACCAGAGAATGCAAAGCAGGGAGGGAGATCTAAAGGCAGAGCATGGTAGTTCTCTCTGAATTGAGAAAAGAGGCATCAGAGTTCAGAGAACTTGTAAGAGCTAGACACTGTGGAGCAAGTTCTAGAGAGGGGGAGCTAAGCAGAAAAAGAGCTGCAGAAATATGCACAGACACCATAACCCCTCACATGAGGGAAACAATAGAAAGAATAAACAAATGGGACTTCATCAGGCTAAAGAGCTTCTTTAAGGCAAGGGAAAACAGGATTGAAACAAAAAAACAGCCCATTAATTGGGAAAAAATATTCACAAGTTATTTATCCGATAAAGGGTTGATCTCCATAATATACAAAGAACTCACACAACTCAACAATAAAAAATCAAACAACCCAATTACAAAATGGGCAGGGGACATGAACAGACATTTCTCCAAAGAAGATATATGGATGGCCAATAGACACATGAAAAGATGCTCATCATCACTAATCATCAGGGAAATGCAATCAAAACTACAGTAAGATATCACCTTACACCTGTTAGAATGGCAAAAATATCCAAAACCAAGAGTGACAAATGTTGGAGAGGCTGTGGAGAAAATGGAACCCTCACACACTGTTGGTGGGAATGCAAACTGGTGCAGCCACTATGGAAAACAGTATGGAGATTCCTCAAACAGTTAAGAATAGAAATACCTTATGACCCAGCCATCCCACTACTGGGTATCTATCCTAAGAACCTGAAATCAGCAATTCCAGAAGTTCCATGCACCACTATCTTCATTGCAGCATTATTCACAATAGCCAAGTCATGGAACCAACCTAAGTGCCCAGCAACTGATGACTGGATAAAGAAGTTGTGGTATATATATACAATGGAATACTACTCAGCCATAAAAAAGGACAAAGTCGTCCCATTCACAACAACATGGATAGACCTTGAGGGTGTTATGTTGAGTGAAATAAGCCAGACAGAGAAAGACAAACTCTGTATGACTCCACTCATAGGTGGTAATTAACATATGGACAAAGAGAACTGATCGGTGGTTGCCAGGGGAAAGGCGGGTGGGGGGAGGGCACTAGGGGTGAAGTGGTATACTTACAACATGACTAATAATGATGTACAACTGTAATTTTACAAAGATGTTAACTTTTATAACCTTAATAAAAAAAATATATATATAATAAAAAAAAAAGCACAAAAAAGGCAAAAGAAAAAAGTTGTATGTCACTTCATAAGATACAATTACAAGAACACAACATTTCTCTGGTATTCCTGCCTAAAATTGCATAAACTGAATCTTATCATGAGAAAACTCATCAGACAAACTCAAATTGAGGAACACTCTACAAAATAACTGGCCTATCATCTTCAAGTGTCAAGATTATGAAAGCCAAAGAAAGACTAAGGAGCTATTCTAGACTAATGGAGACTAAAGAGACATGACAATGAATGAAACATGTGAGACTGAATCAAATCCTTTTCCTACAAAGGACGGTTCTGAGACAAGTAGGGAAACTTAAATGGGGCCTGAGGATTGGATGTATTCAGACAAGGCTAACTTCCTGATGTTGATGGTTGGACTAGGTTATGTAGGAGAATGTCCGTTTGTATCAGACACACACTACAGTATTTGGGGGATTAGGAATATCAAATCAGCAACTTACTCTCAAATGGATTCTAAGAAAAAAAGTTCTTTGTACTATACTTGCAATTTGTCTATTAGTATGTGATTGTTTTACAACAAATTTTTAAAAAGAGAGTGTGTTCAGGCTCCATGATTTGAACAAATCAACTGTAAAAGAACATTTATAAGACAAACAGGGAAACTGGAACACTGACTAGATATTTGATAATATTAAGAAACTACTGTCAATTATTTCAGATATGATAATAGGATTGTCTTTTTTTTAAAAAAAAAAAAAGTCTTACCTTTTAGAGATATATACTGAAATATTTACTGACAAAATAATATGATGTCTTATACCTGCTTCAAAAAAACTCAGTGGGGGCAGAAGAGATGGAACAAGATTAGCCACGATTAACACTGTATTGACAATTGTTAAGGCTGGCTAATGAGTATCTGGGCATCCATTGTACTACTCTCTCTATATCTATATTGGAAATGTGAATTGGGGCTGAGACACACAACTTTGGTCTGTGAATAACCAGAACTACAAAGTGAAACACAGGAACTATAAGGCCGCTGTACTCTGCCACACAGGTGAAGTAGCAAGAAAAGCTGGCCTGAAGAGGAGACCAGGAAGTCTGAGCCGCAAGGGATTCCCAGGCTGGTAGTCCCTTCCAGACACCTGGCAGTATTCCTGCCCTTGGGCTCCACGCACATCCCTGAAGTCTGGTACAAGATAAAATTAGTTCTGGCTTAGGCTGAATGACTTGAACAGATTTCCCACTGTTACTCACTACTAAAGAGTTCTAACAAGCACAATTACCAGGCAAATGGTGGCTTTGATGCTGCCATATCCTAAGGAAGGAAGCAGGACTCTCTCAAATCAGGACATGGGGGAAGGCACAGAAAGGGCCATGTCTCTCTCTTTCCCCTTCTCTCCACTGGCTGCAGCATGCAGCTTCACAAAAAGTCGGGTTTCCAAACTCACCTCATACCCTGTCTCTTTAGTGCTGTATATGATGGCCAGGCTCCCAGGCTTTACAATAGAAGCTACCGGAAACCCAAACTTCCTGAAATGCAGTACATGTCTAAGTAAGTGTAACTAAAACAAGGATTGAAGACAGGAGCCGGCCTGGTGGCACAGCAGTTAAATTCACACGTTCTGCTTCAGCAGCATGGGGTTCACTGGTTCAGATCCTAGGTGCAGACCGACATACCGCTTATCAAGCCATGCTGTGGCAGGTGTCACACACATAAAGTGGAGGAAGATGGGCATGGATGTTAGCTCAGGGCCAATCTTCCTCAGCAAAAAGAAGAGGATTGGCAGCAGATGCTAGCTCAGGGCTAAAAAAAGAAAGAAAAAAAAAAGGAAACACAAAAAAAAGCATTGAAGACAGACAATAAAATTGATTCTAAAAATATACACATAATACTGCTTCCAGAAAGATGCAGTAGACATATTTTTCCCTAATCCTTCCACCAAGTACAAAAATATCTTTCAGGAATGAAGGAGAAATCAAGACATCCTAAGACAAAGGAAAACTGAATCTGCTGCCACTGTCAATGTAAATTCTCTAAACAGAAAGAAAACGATAAAAGAAGGAACCTGGGCCATCAGGAAGGAAGAAAGACTACAATGACATAATTATCTCCACAGAAAATTCCAAGCAAACTACTCAAAACCTACTAGAACTATTAAGTGAATTCAGCTAGGTCACAAGTAAACAAAATCAATTATTTCTATATAATAGCAATGAACACATGGACACCCAAAATTAAAAATAGTAATTACAATAGCTCAAAAAAAACCCCAAAATATTTAGATGCAAATCCAATAAAACATGTACAGGATCTGCGTGCTGAAAAATACAAAAAGTCATAAGGAAATTAAAGAAGATCTAAATAAAGGGAGATATACTGGGTCTTAAAAAATAAAAAGCAAACAAACAAAAAATATAAATATATATATGGCCTCACCCCCTCAACCAGCACCAGCTGGGTACAACCCACAGAGGTCTTGTTGGCTTTTGTTGCTTCTTTTCGGAAGACAGTGATAAGTTCCTCCAAACGCCTTAATTTTACCTCTTCTGGAACATCATCCTTCAGCCTGTGATACGCCCGTGTCTTCTACAAAAACAAAAAGGAAGAAGATGGAGGTGACCAAGGACTGGTAGAATCCATTCTTGAAGCAGAGAGGGTGACCATGTTCATTCCACCTGCAACTTACAGACATATGTACAGAAACCCAAGCCATGCCAGGATGGTTCTCTAGCTCTAGGAGCCATCTAAGAGAAAAACCTAACTATGCAGTAGAGTCGCATTTTTACAAGGGTTAAATTCTAAATTTAGTACATGAAAACCATAAACTCAAAATTGCTGATATTTTTATAGAATACAAAGGTAACCTTTATCCTTAGGATATCCTTAGGATAAAAGTTACATGTGTACATATACTAAATAACTCACATACAGTGTTTATAAAGACACAAGATGCAAAGCAGCCTAAATGTTTATTAATAGGTAACCAGTAAAACAAATTATGGTTTATCTACACAATAGAATATCACACAGTTATTAAAAAGAATGATAGGATACACATCAGCATCAAGGCAGTGTGGGCTCTTCCCTCAGAATCTCCCCCGTAAGATACACCGAAAAGGACATTTGTAAACCAAGAGAGGACATACACAAAACAAAAGATGTCTGAGAGACCCACGCAGCCATATGTCTGAAGGTGGAGGTGCTGGAACCCCCAGGAGGAAGTGGAAGGAGGTAAGGGGATCTCCTCTCCCTCCCCAGCAGCGATCTACTGAGCAGGACTGTGCGTGGCTCTGAGATAAGAGGGAGCAGGAGGAGGCTCTCCGTGGGAATGCCTTCACTCCCCAAGCTGCCTCCTAGCCATGGGAAAGCCCCACACAGAGGAGGCTAAGCATTTGCGGTGCTGTCTTCGTCAAGCCAGAACCCCAGGAAGGCAGACAGCAAGGACAGAGTGAGAACACCCCCGGGATCACGCAGGTGAAAGAAAGTGCCCTTCCCCCTGCCCAGCACTCCAGCTCTGCCAAGTGGCCAGAGCAAGTGACCCCAACCAGAGCACCTGTGCATACGTTAGAAAAGCAGCAGCTGTGAGCAGGCAATCACAGATGGGCTCTGTCAGCATAGATTCCAAAGGACTGGCACAGACACCAGGGATAGCTGCGGGCTCAGAATACACAGCTCCTGATCCCCTCCCCTAGTGGTGGCAGGTGGAATCTGCAACCAGAAACTCTCACTATGCAAAGACACAAATCCACCCCACCAAACAGTATGAAGAAATATGTTAATTCTCCAGACCAAAAGGAAAATGACAAGCACCCAGAAATCAATCCTGAAGGCACAGAAATTTATAATCTAAAAGACAAAGAATTCAAAACAGCTATCATAAAAAAACTCAATGAGTTAAAAGAAAATTTAGATAGTTCAATGAAATCGGGAAAAAAATTAACAAGCAGAGGGAATTCTTCACGAAACAGATTGAAACTATAAAGAGAAACCAATCAGAAATGTTGGAGATGAAAAATACAATGAATGAGAAAAAGAAAAATCAGGAATCCTTGAATAACAGAGCTGATATTATGGAGGAAAGAATGAGCACTCTGGAGGAGACAAATATAGAAATGCTTCAAATGGAGGAAGAGACAGAACAAAGACTAAAAAGAAATTAAGGAATTCTCCGAGAAATATCTGACTCAATTAGGAAATGCAACATAAAGATGATAGGTATTCCAGAGGGAGAAGAGAGAGAGAATGGAGCAGAAAGCTTGGTCAAAGAAATAATAGCTGAGAACTTCCCAAACCTGGAGAAGAAGCTGGAATTACAAGTAAAAGAAGCTAATATAACTCCTAATTCTATCAATGTAAAAAGACCTTCTCCAAGACATATAGTAATAAAACTAGCAAAAGTCGATGACAAGGAAAAAATATTAAGGTCAGCAAGGCTGAAGAAAATAACTTACAAAGGAACCCCTATCAGGCTTTCTGCATATTTCTCAGCACAAACCTTACAGGCTAGGAGAGAGTGGAATGATATATTTAAAATTGTGAAACATAAAAACTTTCAACAAAGAATACTCTATCCAGGGAAAATATTCTTCAGATATGATGGCAAAGCAAAAACTTTCCCAGATAAACAAAAGCTGAGTAAGTTCACTGCCACAAGACAGCCCCCCAAAAAACAAGAAATGATCAAGAAAGGTCTCAAACCTGAAAAAAAAATAAAATAAAGGGTTTAGAAAGCTTTGAGCAAGGAGATAAATAGGCAGACAAAAATCAGAAAATTGCAGCTCTCTATCAGAATAGATTAGCAAACCCTTAATTATAACATTAAAGATAAGGGAAGGAAAACATCAAAAATAACTTTAATTTCATCATTTTAACTACAAACTCACAAGACAAGACAGAAGAAGTTGTGGCAACAATAACTTAGAAGGGAAAGAGAAGAGGGATGGAATCAGCTAAACTAAGGAAATAGGCTATCAGAAAATGGACTATCTCATCTATGAGATTTTTAATACAAACTTCATGATAATGACTAAACAAATAATCAGAACACAGACACAAATGATAAATAAAGAGAAAACTGAGAAAGCCATCATAGAAAACTTCCAAACTGAATTGGCAGTCCAAAATACATGGGATGAGAAATAAGGGAAATACAGAACTGGAAAACCAGTGATAAAATGGTAGCATTAAGCACTCATATATCAATATTCACTCTAAATGTAAATGGATTGAATTCTCCAATCAAAAGACACAGAGAGGCAGGATGGATTAAAAAACGAGGAAAAATATGCTGCCTCCAGGAAACAGCTCTAAAGACAAACACAGGTTCAGAATGAAGGGAAGTAAGATGATACTCCAAGCTAATGGCAAACATTAGAAAGCAGTGTTGCCATACTTTCATCAGACAAAGCAGATTTCAAAATAAAACAGGCAATGAAAGACAAGGAGGGGCAGTATATAATGATCCAAGGAACACTCCACCAAGAAGACATAACACTTATAAACATATATGCACCTAACACAGGAGCACCAAAGTACATAAAGTAACTATTAACAAATCTAAAAAGAGATATTAACAACAACCCAATAATAATATGAGACCTTAACACCCCACTAACATCAATGAATAGGTCATCCAGACAGAAAGTGGACAAGAAAATAGTGGAATAAAATGAAAAACTAGACCAGATGGACTTAATAGATATATAGAGAACACACCATCCAAAAACAGAATACACATTCTTCTCAAGTGCAAATGGAACATTCTCAAGGACAGAGCATATGTTGGGAAACAGGGGAAGCCTCAATAAATGTGAGCAGATTGAAATCATATCAATCCAACTATAATGCTATCAAACTAGAAATCAACTATAAGAAAAAAAGTTGTGAAAGTGACAAACATGTGGAGACTAAACAACAAGCTACTGAACAACCAATGGATCATTGAAGAAATTAAAGAAGAAATCAAAAAATTCTGGAGACAAATGAAAATACACCATACCAACTCACATGGGATGCAGCAAAAGCAGTCCTAAGAGGGAAATTCATAGCAATACAGTCCAACCTTGACAAACAAGAAAAATCTCAAACAAGGAATCTTAAACTACACCTAACAGAATTAGAAAAAGAAAAACAAACAAAGCCCAGAGTCAGCAGAAGGAGGGAAATAATAAAAATTAGAGCAGAAATAAATGCAACCAAAACCAAAAAACAGTAGAAATGATCAATGAAACTAAGAGCTGGTTCTTTGAGAAGATAGACAAAACTGGCAAATCCTTAGCCAGACTCACTAAGAAAAACAGAGAGAAGATTCAAATAAATAAAATTAGAAATGAAAGAGGAGAAATTTCAATGGATACCACAGAAATACAAAGGGATATCAGAGAATACTATGAAAAACTATATGTCAACAAATTGGACAATCTAGAAGAAATGGATAAATTTTTAGACTCATGCAATTTCCCAAAACTGAATCAAGAATAAATAGATGGGGCTGGCCCCGTGGCCGAGTGGTTAAGTTCTCGCACTCCGCTGCAGGTGGCCCAGTGTTTCGTTGGTTCGAATCCTGGACGCAGACATGGCACTGCTCATCAAACCACTCTGAGGCAGCGTCCCACATGCCACAACTAGAAAGGACCCACAATGAAGAATATACAACTATGTACCGGGGGGCTTTAGGGAGAAAAAGGAAAAAAAAATAAAATCTTTAAAAAAAAACTAAAAAGGGGAAAATCTTTAAAAAAAAAAAAAAGAATAAATAGAGAATCTGAATAGGCCAATCACAGGTGAAGAGATTGAAACAGTAATCAAAAACCCCCCAAAAAACAAAAGTCCAGGACCAGATGACTTCTCTGAAGAATTCTACCAAACATTCAAATAAGATTTAATACCTATCCTTCTCAAACTATTTCAAAAAGTTGAAGAAGATGGAACACTTCCTAACACATTTTACGAGGTCAACATCACCCTGATCGCAAAGCCAGACAAGGACAACACAAAGAAGGAAAACTACAGGCCACTATCACTGATAAACACAGATGCAAAAATCCTCAACAAAATATTAGCAAATTGAATACAGCAATATATTAAAAGGATCATACACCACGATCACATGGGATTTATACCAGACACAGGGATGGTTCAACATCTGCAAATCAATCAATGTGATACACCACATTAACAAAATGAGGAATAAAAACCACATGATCATCTCAATAGATGCAGAGAAAGCATCTGACAAGATATAGCATCCATTTATGATAAAAACTCTGAATAAAATGACTATAGAAGAAAGTACCTCAACATAATAAAGGCCATATAAGACAAATCCACAGCTAATAACATACTCAATGGAGAAAAGCTGAAACCTATCCCTCTAAGAATAGGAACAACGCAAGGATGCCCACTTTCACCGCTTTTATTCAACACAGTATTGGCAGTCCTAACCAGAGCAATCAGGCAAGAAAAAGAAATAAAAGGGATCCAAATTGGTAAGGAAGAAGTGAAACTGTCACTCTTTGCAGATGACATGATTTTATATAGAGAAAACTCTAAAGAATCAACCAAAAAACTTTTAGAAATAATAAATGAATATGATAAACTTGCAGGAAAAAAAGCTGCAACAAAATCAGTTGTGTTTCTATACACTAACAATGAAGTGGCAGAAAGAGAATTTAAGAACATGGGCCAGCCCGGTGGCCAGTGGTTAAGTGCGCACGTTCATCTTCGGCGGCCCTGCGTTCGCCAGTTTGGATCCCGGGTGTGGACATGGCACCGCCTGTCAAGCCATGCTGTGGTAGGTGTCCCACATATAAAGCAGAGGAAGATGGGCACGGATGTTAGCTCAGGGCCAGACTTCCTCAGCAAAAAGAGGAGGATTGGCAGCAGATGTTAGCTCAGAGGTAATCTGCCTCAAAAACTATATATATATTTTTTTTTTAAAGAAAGAATACAATCCTATTTACAATTGCAACAAAAAGAATAAAATATCTAGGAATAAATTTAACCAAAGAGGTGAAAGATCTATACACTGAAAACTATAAAACGTTAGTGAAAGAAATTGAAGATGACATCAAGAAACAGAAAGATATTCCATGCACATATATTTAAATATACATACTACCTAAAGCAATCTACAGATTCAATGCAATCCCAATCAGAATCCCAATGACATTCTTCAGAGAAGTAGAACAGAGAATCCTAAAATTCATATGGGGCAACAAAATAGCCAGAAGAGCTAAAGCAATCCTGAGAAAAAAGAACAAAGCTGGAAGCATCACAATCCCTGACTTCAAAATGTACTACAAGGCTACAGTAATCAAAACAGCATGATACTGGTACAAAAACAGACACACAGGTCAATGGAACAGAGCTGAAAGCCCAGAAATAAAATCACACATCCACAGACAACTAATCTTCCACAAAGAAGCTAAGAACATATAAAGGAGAAAGGAAAGGCTTTTCAAAAAATGACACTGGGAAAACTGGACGACCACATGCAAAAGAATGAAAGCATACCATTACCTTTCACCATACACAAAAATTAACTCAAATTGGATCAAAGACTTGAAGGCAAGACGTGAAACCATAAAACTCTTAGAAGAAAATATAGGCAGTAGACTCTTTGACGTGGGTCTTAGAAGGATCTTTTCCAATACTATGTCTACTCAGGCAAGGGAAACAAAAGAAAAAATAAACAAGTGGGACATCATCAGACTAAAGAGCTCCTGCAAGGCAAAGAAAACAGAATGAAAAGACAGTGCACCAACTGGGAGAAAATGTTTGCAAATCATATATCTGACATGAGATTAATCTCCAAAATACATAAAGAACTCACACAACTCAACAACAAAAAAACAAACCACCCAATCAAAAAATGGTCAGAGGATATGAATAGGCATTTTTCCAAAGAAGATATATAGATGGCCAATAGGCACATGAAAAGAAATTCAACATCACTAATCATCAGGGAAATGCAAATCAAAACTACACTAAGATATCACCTTAAACCCATTAGAATGGTTATAATCACCAAGACATTTTAACAAATGTTGGAGAGGATATGGAGAAAAGGAAACTCTCATACACTGCTGGTAGGAATGTAAACTGGTGCAGCCACTATAGAAAACAGTATGGAGAGTTCTCAAAAAATTTAAAATAGCAATACCATACTACCCAGCTAACCCACTACTGGGTATTTACCCAAAGAACTTGAAATCAACAATACAGAGAGACTTATGCACCCCTATGTTCGTTGTAGCATTATTCACAATAGCCAAGACATGGAAGCAACCCAAGTGCCCATCAACTAATGATTGGATAAAGAAGATGTGGTATATATACACACAATGGAATACTACTCAACCATAAAAAAAAGACAAAATTGTCCCATTTGCAACAACATGGATGGACCTGGAGGGTATTATGTTAAACAACATAAGACAAACACCATATGATTTCACTCATACATGGAAGATAAACCAACACATGGACAAAGAGAACAGATTAGTGGTTACCAGAGGGGAAGGAGGTCAAGGGGTGGGTATAAGGGATAAAAGGGCACATTTATAGGGTGATTGGCAAATAGTAGTGTACAACTGAAATTTCACAATGTTATAAACTATTATGACCTCAATATAATAAAATAATGAGATAGTTCTATATGTACTGATATGACTACTCTCCAAAATACACTCTTAACAGAAATAAGCAAGGTATAGATTAACATGTATGAGAACTTTGGTGTAGAAAGAATACATATATGTTTATAAATACATGAAATGTCTTTGGAAGGTTATAGAAGAAATTGCTAAGAGCAGTGCCTTCAGGGAAGGAACTGAAAAACCAGACAACCTAGGAAGAAGGAAGAACTACTACTTTCCACTGCACACTGCATCAACCTTTTGAATTTTATACCGTGAGTATGTATTACCTAGACATAAAAAAAGAAATTTGTCCTTGAAAAGCCTTTAAATCATCCAAAACCACACTGTGCATACATGTTAATATAAATGTCTTTACTTTATGTATATGGACTCATAATATAGTTGGAGAACCACTGAGGTAAACAAAAGTAGGGAATAAGAGAAAAATCTATACACCAAAGTCTGGACATTCAAACCAATCTGCCTTTGAGAGAACTACATTTTCCACAGAGGAAAATGGAGAATGGATAGAAAATTCTAAAATAGAATTCCCTTACAGGATTTATTCTATTCTGTCTTATTATTAACAACAACTTACCTCTATTGTGCACTTATTACGAAGCACTACTCAAAATGCTTTATACATATCATCCTCAAAATGATAATTCTCAAAATAACCTGATAAGGTTGGTACTAATGTTATCCACATTTCACAGATGAAGAAACCAGGGACCTTTCCCAAGGTCGCATAGTTATTAAGTGAGAGAGGCACAATTTGAGGGCTTGCTCTCATCTACTAGGCCACTTGATTAAGTCTCTATAACTGTAACCCTAACCTAGGAATTAGATCCCAAAGTGAACACTCATATTCAGTGCCCATAGGATATGCTTCTACCACACACTGAAAACCATTTCCCAACTCAAGCACTATACAGACTTTCTCGTGCATATCTGTGATACAGAAAAGAAGCAAAATGGAACCAAACAGCTTCGCTGAAGCTTCATCCCTGAAATAGTTCTGTAAGAGACATGAATGTAGACATTGGCCCACTTACAGTGTCTACAGAACACTAGGCAATGGGCTTTAACAGACATGAATTAGCTTGGTTGATGGCAGCTGGGTGACAGTGGTGGCCAAGGTCATGGGTTCAGTCATTCGTCAGTCAGCTTTCCACTGCACCCTGGCCAGAGGCCCCTCAGCCTCCAGCCCAAACACAAGGCAAGCTGCCCCTGAGGCAACTGGGGGGAAGAGCAGTGACCCATGTGAATTCATCCCTACCATCAAGAAAATGGCAGCAGACCAAGACTATAGCCTCTCTACAAGAAATATGCATTACCCTCCCTTTCCTTTCTCATCTCCTTCTGCTTTGTTTTCCAAGGAATCTGTGTTATAGGACAATCTCTAAAGTGGGTATTGGTGGGTTCACTTGGCCTAGAAAATGAAAACTAAAAACAGCTGAGGCAGGCTGTGAGGGCAACAAGGTACCTCTGTAAAATCAAATCTGTAGGCCAAAAAAGAAGTTCTACATGTTGAGAAGTGATTTTAGGTTTCTTGTAAAAACAACAGTGTCTCTCCCTCCACTTTCAAATTCTAAACACCCTAACCATAACTTAAAATATTCTAATGAAGAGGAATACTGGCACAAGTAATCATTTTTCATCTCAAATTGCTGAATTGTGTAAAATAGTAGACAGGGTGATTAGAAAAAGTAAAGAAATTAATGGTAAGATCCTTGTGGTTTCTCAAGGGCTGCCAAGCTGCCACTTTCTTTTCTTCCCAGTTGTCTACATTGAAACAGACACTGGTCAGGAATGACATCAGTCTCAGCACAGAAGTAGCTCCTGCACCATCCCAGGGCTCACCTGTCGCATGCTGTAGGCAAAGAGGAAGCCCATGTTGTACTGAACTTCCCGAAGCAAAGAGACCGTCTGGAGGTGATCTTCCTCTGTCTCACCACAAAAACCAGCAATGAAATCACTGCTGAGGCTCACACCTGTGACACACAACAAAGGACAGCACGTCAGTGCTGCTTACCTTCAAGAGAAGCCTTTGGCACTTGGGGGTTAGAGAAGGAGGGAGAGCAATCATAAGGCCTCCCCTGAAGATACCCAGCCCAGATTAAGCAGAACAGCACTTATAGAGCAAGTGGGATAGCCTTGCTTGTCTACAATGTTCCCATGCCAGAGCCTGGCTTCTCAGTCCACATTCCCCTCAGCACCAGAAAGGGGATTTTCACTTCAAATGTCGGATTTACAGACATGGTAGAAGTCCACATTTTCAAACTGGTCCTGCTTTTACTAATGAAAACCTGGCACTGCCTCATACAAACATATACTTTTGAAGTTAGTTTTAACACAATGTTCATTTAAGATAGCAGTAACTACTAGTTACTGAATACTTACTAAACACTCTACTTTACAGTCTATTTCATTTAATCTATTTAATTATCCCAACAATCCAATGAGGTGAGTACTATTAACTCCATTTTGTAGATGAGGAAACTGCAGCGCAGAGAACCTCCACACTCAAAATGACAGTATGTGTGCGTAACACAGGTACAATAATCTGAAATTTGGAAAAAATTATAGACATTGTCAACCAAATCTAAACTAAAAGACTACAGAGTAATTGTATTAGGAGGAAGAGAAAAGAGAAAAAAGTGTCAGGGTTGGGATAAGAGAAAAGGAATTACCCTTAAGTACACAGTTTCAAAGATCTCAATTGCCCCAAATCAGAACTAATTTAAACCATAACTTTGCCAGCTAGCAAGATGGAACAAAGTCTCTCTCTTACGTTCAGAAACACAAAGACCATAGAAAAGGAATCTCTTTAACCTTGACATCACAAGCCGATCCACACCTCTGAGGATTTCTAGCACAACCAAGAGAGAAGTAAAAAGAGAGAGAGAGAAGTGACGAGGAGGAAAAGAAGTGTAAAGGTGTCACAAGGTACTGCCACAGGTGTTGCCTGTATCTCACCAAGAAGACTGCTGTCACCAGTAGAGTAATGTGGTCAGCAGAGTATGTTTCTTAAATGTACCTGGAATAGACTCTCTGATATGATGAATTAACTCCACATAAGCCTCTCTTGAATATCTGCAACAAACAAAAGAAAAGAAAAGGCTTAGATGAACCCATTTTTTTTAAATGAATGGTATAAAAAGATGACACTATGACTTACCACACATAACCATTTCTCATCCACATAGGATGGTATAAAAGTAGGTTAAAGTATCCAAAAGGGCCCTTTTGATCCAAATCCTGTACTGTAACCTAGTCCAGAGGCTATGAATTTTTAGCTCAAGACCATAAATTACTTTAAATATTAAAAATACATATTTTGGGGCCAGCCCTGTGGCAAAGTGGTTAAGTTTACACATTCCGCTTCAGCGGCCCAGGGTTTGCCAGTTCAGATCCTGGGTGTGGACATGGCACCACTCATCAGGCCATGCTGAGGTGGAATCCCACACAGCACAACCAGAAGGACCTACAACTAGAATATACAACTACGCACTGGGGAGCTCTAGGGAGAAGAGGGGTAAAAAAAAAAAAGGACTGGCAACAGATGTTAGCTCAAGTGTCAATCTTTTAAAAAAAGATACATATTTTTTATTTAACTAACAATTGAAGACAGATTAACATTTAAGAGGATCTCTAAAACTCTTGGCCAATGTGGAAAACAAGACAAAGCATAGTTCCTTACAGCGTGCCATTTGTCACATTCTCCTTTCAGTCTTACCTCCGCAATATTTATTGTTCCCAAAGTAAGTGAACACATAGAGCTATATTTAAATTCCAACTCAACAACATTAATGTTAAAAACTAAAGGATTAAAACCTCAGAGTGTGCCACACAGTAGGTGCTTAATAAAAAACATGCTACAAATGAAATTGAGTCCTTAGTCTATACTTATAGACCGAACAGAAGCAAGTTTCAATGTCCACAGGTCTATTCATATATAATAAACATTTACTAAGCAGCTACTATGTGCCACACAGTGTGCTAGGTTCTTAGACCCTGTCTGGTCCTTAAGGAAACATGGAAAAGGTGCAGGATGCCCCCTCCCCAAGCAAGTCTGACCCCCTACGCATGGCCTCCAGTACACGGCTGCTCCCGCTCTGGGCTGGTACGTGGATCTGTTTACAGATGTTGTCTCTCTCATGAATCAGCTGCAGAACCTGGTCAAATAGAACACACAGAAGGTCATTAAAGTCTCACCAAATCTTGTCGAAAGAAAACAACCCCCACTGTTTCTCCACCAAGCTTAATTTTCAAGTAATTAAGAGGCTGATTAACCCAAACACATGAATTACCCAAATCCTTTACTTCTGCTCAAGCCATGTTCTATCTGCCTCAGACATTTCACCTGATGGCATCTCTGCTTTCAAAGAGTAAAGAATGCAAGTAGAGGTCAGATTTAAGCGAGAGGGCCATTCACAGGTAGTACTGACACAAGAAAAATAAATGGCATTCGTTTCGTCTAATATAAAAACTAATTAGCCACTTTAAAAGATACCATCAAGAAACTGAAACTAGGAGAAAACATTTGAAAAAATATATTGACAAAGGATTTGTATCAAGAACACATAAAGAACTTTTACAACTCAGTAAGAAGATAAATAATCCAGAGGGGTAAAGGTAGGGAGGAGACCAAAAGACATTCCACTGAAACAAAAAACCTTTAAAGAAAAAAAGGTTCCCATTACAGAGTGATGTCAGCATCACAGCGGAGTGAGTTCTCCGGCAATCGCTCCCCTCCAATACACAATGAAAAGGACATTCATACTCCAACAGAGGACATCCACACAACACAAAAGACGTCAGAGACCCAAGCAGCCACGCATCGGAGGGAAGAGAGGCTAGAGTGCCCCCTCGGAGGAGGTGGAACACAGTAAGAGAAAACTTCGTTCCCTCCCCAAAAGACTGCAATCTGAGACTGCACGCAGCCTCTGAGACGGAAGGAAAGGGGGACGGGGATGCTCATTCATGGGAACATCAAAGATCCCCAAGGTCCCTTGCAGCCTAAGGGAAGGCCCCTACCAAGGTGAAAGCTTTCGCAGGGGGTGACCTTATCAAGCCAACACCCCAGGAGATCAGACAGTGAGAGCACAGCAAGGAAACACTGAGAGCAAGCAGAAAAAAGCGCCCCTCCCCCCGACCCACCCACTGCTGGCTCCAGCGCCTGGGATCCTGGCAGATCACAGAGGGCTCAGAATACGCAGCTCTTGGCCCCCAACCAGTGGCGACAGGTGGTAACTGAGACCAAATAACACCAGGACAAATAACACCAGCAAAAGAACAAAGCCACACCCTGTAGTAGTATCAGAAATTATATCTCCATACAAGAGAGAAAATGACAAATACCCAGAAATCAGTCCTGAAGACACAGAAATATGTAATCTAAATAAGAGAATTCAAAATAGCTATCATCAAAATCTCAACGAGTTAAAAGAGAATGTACAGAAACAAATCAATGAGTTCAGGAGCTACCTCACAAGAGATTGAAACTACAAAGAATAATCAATCAGATATATTGGAGATGAAAGACATAATCAATGAGATAAAACAAAATATGGATTCCCTGAACACTAGAGCCAACACCATAGAGGAGCAAATCAGCATAATCGAGGACAGACATGGAAATACACCAGATAGAAAAGGAGAGACAACTAAAACTAAAAAGAAATGAAGTAAGCCTCCGAGAAATATCGGACTCAACTAGGAAATGCAACATAAGAATTATGTTGTATTCCAGAGGGAGAACAGAAGGAGACTAGACCAGAAAGCGTGTTCACACAATAGCAGAGAACTTGTCAAAGTTAGGGAAGGAGATGGAAATCCACGTGGAAGAGGTTACCATATCTCCTAAATATATCAGCGTAAAAAGACCTACTGCAAGGCATATAGTAGTAAACTGGCAAAAGTGAATGACAAAGAAAAAAATACTACAGGCAGCAAAGGGAGAAGAAAATAAACTACAAAGGAACCCCTATCAGGCTTTCAGCACATTTCTCTGCACAAACCTTACAGTCTAGGAGAGACTAGAATGACATATTCAAATCTTTAAAGGACAAAAACTTTCAGGCAAGAATACTCTATCCAGTGAAAATATCCTTCAGATATGATGGAGAAACGAAAACTTTCCCAGATAAATAAGAGCTAAGGGACTTCGTAGTCACAAGACCTCCACTATGAGAAATCCTCAAGAAGGCCCTCCTACCTGAAAAAAACAAAGAAAGGGAGACAAGGGTTACAAAGCATGGAGTAAGGAGATAAATAGGAAGACAGAATCAGAAAACTGTAACTATACATCAGAACAGGTTAGCAAATACTCAAGTGTAACATTAAAGATAAAGGGAAGGAAAACACCAAAAACAAAGATAATCCTGTTATTTTAATCACAAACTCACAACACAAGATGGAATAAAATGTGAGGAAAACAACTTAGGAGGGGAAGAGGAGAGGGACTGAATCAGTTTAGTCTAAGAAAATAAGAGGCCAACAGACAATGGACTATCTTATCTAAAAGAAAATAAGAGGCCATCAGAAAAGAGAGTATCATATCCACGAGATTTTGAATACAAACCTCATGGTCACCACTAAACAAAACAGCAGAACAGAGACACAAATAATAAATAAGGAGAAAAAAACACAATATAACAAACTACATAACTCAATTGGTAGACTGAAACACATGGGACAAGAAACAAAGGAAATGCAGGAGAACCGGAAAACGAGTCATAAAATGGCAGCATTAAGCCCTCATAGATCAATCATCACCCAAAATGTAAATGGATTGAATTCTCCAGTCAAAAGACAGAGTGGCAAGATAGATTAAAGAACAAGACCCAACAATATGCGGCCTCCAGGAAACACACCTCAGCTCCAATGACAAACACTGGCTCAGAGAGAAGGGATAGAAGACGATACTCCAAGCTAAAGGCAAACAAAAGAAAGCAGGTGTCACAATACTTATATCAGACAGAGTAGTCTTCAAGATAGGACAGGGAAAGAGAGACAAAGAGGGGCAGTTTATAATGAGCAAAGGGACACTCCATGAAGAAGAAATAACGCTTATAAATATCTATGCACCCAACACAGGAGCACTGAAGTTCATAAAGCAACTATTAACAAACCTAAAGGAAGATATTAAAAATAACACAATAATAGGAGGGGACCTCAACACTCCACTCACATCAAATGATAGATCATCCAGACAGAAAATCAACAAGGAAACAGCCAAATTAAATAAAATAGACCAGTTAGGCTTAATAGACACACACAGAACACTCGATCCAAAAGCAGCAGAATACACATTCCTCTCAAATGTGCATGAAACATTCTCAAGGATAGACCATATGTTGGGAAACAAGGCAAGCCTCAATAAATTTAAGATGGAAATAATAACCGGCATCTTTTGTGATCCCAGTGCTATGAAGCTAGAAATTAATTACAAGAAAAAAGCTGAGAAAGGGACAAAGATGTGGAGACTAAACAACATGCTACTGAACAACCAATGGACTATTGAAGAAATTAAAGGAGAGATCAAAAAATACCTGTAGACAAATGAAAATGATAACATGCCCTACCAACTCATATGGGATACAGCAAAAGCCGTATTAAGAGGGAAATTCATCGCAATACAGGCTCACCTTAAAAAACAAGAAAAATCCCAAATAAGCAATCTCAAACTACACCTTACTGAATTAGAAAAAGAATAAACAAAGCCCAAAGTCAGCAGGAGAGAAATAATCAAAATCAGAGCAGAAACAAATGCTATTGAAACAAAATGTAGTAGAAAGGATCAATGAAACAAAGAACCGAATCTTTGAGAAGATAAACAAAACTGACAAACCCCTAGCCACACTTACAAAGAAAAAAAGAGAGGAAGCTCAGATAAATAAAATTAAAAATGAAAGAGGAGAAATAACGGATACCACAGAAAATACAAAAGATTATAAGAGAATACTACAAAAAGCTATATGCCAACAAAATGAACAATCTAGAAGAAATGGATAAATTCTTAGACTCTCACAACCCCCCAACAAAGAATCAAGAAGAAACAGATAATCCGAATAGACCAATCACAAGTAAAGAGTGAAACAGTAATCAAAAGCATCCCAAAAAACAAAAGCCCAGGCCCAGACAACTTCCCTGGAGAATTCTACCAAACTTTCAGAGAGGATTTAATACCTATTCTTCCCAAGCTATTCCAAAACATCAGGCAAGACGAGCGCTTCCTTACATATGCTACGAGGGCAATGTCACTCTGATAACAAAGCCTGACAAGAACAACACAAAAAATGAAAACTATAGGCCAATATCACTGATGAACATAGAAGTAAAAATCCTCAACAAGATACTGGCAACCTGAATACAACGATACATCAAAAAGATCATATATCATGATCAAGTGGGATTTATACCAGGGACATAGGGATAATTCAACATCCACAAATCAATCAATGTGATACACCACATTAAGAAAATGAGGAATAAAACCACATGATCATCTCAGTAGATGCAGAGCAAGCATCTGATAAGATCCAACAGCCATTTATAAGAAAAACTCTTTTTGTTTTATAATAAAAACTCTTAACAAAATGGGGATCGAAGGAAATTACCTTAACATAATAAAGGCCATATATGACAAACCCACAACCAACATCATACTCAATGGAGAAAAACTGAATGCTATTCCTCTGAGAACAGGAACAAGACAAGGATGCCTACTATCACCACTCTTATTCAACAAAATACTGGAGGTTTTAGCCAGAGCAATTAGGCAAGAGAAAGGAATAGAAGGAATCCAAACAGGGAGTGAAGAAGTGAAACTCTTGCTGTTTGCAGATAACATGATCTTATATACAGAAAACGCTAAAGAATCCATCAGAAAACTATTAGGAATAATTAACAACTAACTACGGTAAAGTTGCAGGGTACAAAATCAACTTACAAAAATCAGCTGCATTTCTATACTCCAATAACAAACTTACAGAAAGACAACTCAAAAATACAGTTGCGGGGGGGCCGGCACAGTGGCACAGCAGTTCACATGTTCCGCTTTGGTGGCCCTGGGTTTGCCGATTGAGATCCTGGGTGCAGACATGGCACTGCTTGGCAAGCCATGCTGTGGCAGGTGGCCCACATATAAAGTGGAGGAAGATGGGCATGGATGTTAGTTCAGGGCTGCTCTTCCTCAGCAAAGAGAGGAGGACTGGCTGTAGTTAGCTCAGGGCTAATCTTCCTCAAAAAAAAAAAAAAAAAAGAATACAATTCTAGGCCAGCCTGGTGGCACAGTGGTTGAGTTTGTACGTTTCACCTTGGTGGCCCAGGGTTCACCACTTCAGATCCCAGGTGCAGACCCATACACCACTTGTCAAGGCATGCTGTGGTAGGCGTCCCACATATAAAGTGGAAGAAGATGGGCACGGATGTCAGCTCAGGGCCAGTTTTCCTCAGCAAAAAGAGAAGGATTGGCAGCAGATGTTAGCTCAGGGCTAATGTGCCTCAAAAAAGAAAAAAAAAATACAATTCCATTTACAATCGCAACTAGAAGAATAAAGCACCTAGGAATAAATTTAACCAAGGAGGTGAAGGACTTACACAATGAAAACTATAAGACATTATTGAAAGAAATAGATGACGACATAAAGAGATGGAAAGAGATTCCATGTACACGGATTGGAAGAATAAACATAGTTAAAATGTCCATACTACCCAAAGCAATCTACAGATTCAATGCAGTCCCAATCAGAATCCCAATGACATTCTTCGCAGAAATAGAGCAAAGAATCATAAAATTCATATGGGGCAACCAAAGACCCTGAATTGCTAAAGCAATCCCGAGAAAAAAGAACAAAGCTGGAGGCATCATAATCCCTAACTTCACAATGTACCACAAAGCCATAGTGATCAAAACAGCATGGTACTGGCACAAAAACAGGCACACAGATCAATGGAAGAGAGCTGAAAGCCCAGAAGTAAAACAACACCTCTATAGACAGCTAACCTTTGACAAAGGCGCCAAGAACATACAATGGAGAAAAGACAGTCTCTTCAATAAATGGTGTTGGGAAAACTGGACAGCCATATGCAAAAGAATGAAAATAGACCATTATCTCACGCCACACACAAAAGTAAACTCAAAATGGATCAAAGACTTGAAGATAAGTCCTGAAACCATAAAACTCCTGGAAGATAATATAGGTAGTATACTCTTTGAGATCGAACTTAAAAGGATCTTTTCAAACACCATGTCCTCTCAGACAAGGGAAACAAAAGAAAAAATAAACAAGTGGGGGACTTGATCAGACTAAAGAGCTTCTGCAACGCAAAAGAAACTAGGATCAAAACAAAAAGAGAACTCACCAATTGGCAGAAAATATTTGTAAATCATATATCCAACAAGGGGTTAATCTCCCTAATATATAATGAACTCACACAACTGAACAACAAAACCTGATCAAAAACTGGGCAGAGGATATGACAACATTTTTCCAAGGATGATATACAGATGGCCAACAAACACATGAAAAGATGTTCAACATCACTAATCATCAGGGAAATGCAAATCAAAACTACACTAAGATACCTCTTTACACTTGTTAAAATGGCTATAATCACTAAGACTAAAAATAACAAATGTTGGAGAGGGTGTGGAGAAAAGGGAACCCTCATACACTGCTGGTGGGAATGCAAACTGGTGCAGCCACTATGGAAAACAGTACGGAGATTCCTCAAAAAACTAAAAATAGAACTACCATACGACCCAGCTATCCCACTATTGGGTATCTACCCAAACAACTTGAAATCAATAATCCAAAGTAACATACATACCCCTATGTTCATTGCAGCACTATTCACAATAGCCAAGACATGGAAACAATCCAAGTGCCCACTGACCGACAACTGGATAAAGATGTGGTATATATATAAAATGGAATACTACTCAGCCATAAAAAAGCCAAAATTATCCCATTTGCAACAACATGAATGGACCTGGAGGGTATTATGCTAAGAGAAATAAGCCAGACTGAGAAGGACAAACACCAGATGATTTCACTCATATGTGGAATATAAACAAATACAGGAACAAAGAAAACAGTTCAGTGGTTACCAGGGGAAGGGGGGTGGGGGGTGGGCACAGGGGTGAAGGGGAGCACTTCTGTGGTGATGGACAAGAAATAATGTACAACTGACATTTCACAATGATGTAACCTATTATGAACTCAACTAAAAAAAAGGCTTCACATGTGGGCTACATACTGCATACCAGGCACTTTGCTAAGTACCTTCCACATGTTATATCTATTACCTAACAACCCAAAGAAGAACGTGATTATTAACCACATTCTACAGATGAAGATGGTAAGTTGAAAAGGTCACATCTACTAGTAAAGCCCTGGAAAAGCTAGGATTGATCTCAGGTCTGTCTGAGGCCAAAGTCTGGATACTTCCCACTGCTATCATATTGCCTCCCTTCTTGTCCAACCCATACCACCTTGTACTAAAACCTCTCTCTGCACAGCCTTCATGGTCCCAACAGGTGGTCTTAACCTCCCGTTAATATCAGACCTATCTCTGCCCCTACCTTGGTAGACTTTAAATCTTTCCAAAGGACCAGTAGATTCAGAGGGCAATATAGCAATACACCACAGGATCCCTGAGCAAGACTCGAGGCCTCTGCTGCATCCTACTGGTTCAGCCTTTGGCATGCTTAAGGATACTGATATCAGATTGGCACAGTTAACTATCGATACTCACCTCATCAGGAAAGTCCTTGGGGTGGGGAGAGGTGAAACGGATCCTCATTTCAGGATCTATTCTGGAGACCTGATCCAGAAGGTGAGCAAAACGAAGCCCTCCTTGCTTGGTTTTATAGTTGGTGGAGAAGCCACGACTGAGGCTGGTGGACATTGCATTATTGAACTGGACTTCTGAATTGTCCCGAAAACTATTAACATTCTGACCAAGGAGTGTCACTTCTTTCAGCCCCTGAAAAAGGGAAAACATATTGGAAAAAATAAGTATATTGGAGGCAATTTAAAAACTTGTTTGGTACCTTCACACCAAATCACTAATTAAAATTAGCTGAACCTACCAAGAGCCATCCATAAATGTGATCTGTCTTTAACCCAATAATTTCATGTTTGGGCATCTCGTCTGAAGAATTGAACTTGAGAATAAAAACTTACATAAAAAGCAATCTTCAAAGTATTTTTTAGAATAGCAAAAAACTAGATGTAAACTCAATGCTCAATAATAATGGTTAATTTATGACACCATAAATCAAATTATAACACCATTCTGTCAGTTGAACGTCATATAATCATCGCCTACAAAGTATTCTTGCCAAAAATATCTAGCCTAAATCAAATCAAGCTTTTACACCTAACTTTCAGTTTACTAGAATTCAGGGGAATATTCTAAATGATGACATGAGGAAGCAATCAGACAAATTGCTTCAATTTGGTCTCTTCAAAAGATTAATGCATGATTTAAAGCTAACAACAAAAACATGGAAGAGCTATTTTAGATTAAGATAGATTGAAGAAATATAAAAACCAAATAAAACTATACAAATCTTGACTGGATCTTGGTTTGAAAATACAACAGCAATAAGAAATTTTTGGACAATTAATAAACTTTGACTATGGACTACGTATTACATAATATTAGTTAATTGCTAGATTTCCTACATGTGATAATAGTATTATCATTATGAGGGGAAAAATTCTTATTCTGTGAAGAGTCATATTGAAGTATCTGGGGTTAAGTAGCCTGATGTCTACAACTTACTTTCAAATGGTTCAGAAAAAATATATTTATATATCTATAGAGATAGGCAGATAAAGCAAATACAACAAATGTTAACAGTCATGTTTATTGCACTAGTCTTTCAACTTGTGTTTGAAAATTTGCATCATAAAATTTAAGAAAAAGAATAATGGTTGCTATAAAGACTATTTTTTGTAACTTAATTTTGCCATAATTTCAAACTTACAAAAAAATTGCAATAACAGTACGAAGAACTCCCATTTACTCTTTGCCCAGTTTCACTGATTGTTAACATTGTGCCCCACTTGTTTATCATTCACATTAACACATTCATATACACTCTCTCTACACACGTGTGCAAGCACACATTTTTCTAAGCCTTCTGAGAACAAGTTGCAAACATCAGACTCTTTTACCCCTACATATTTCAGTATATATTTCCCAAAAATAAGAACATTCTCCCACATAATCTCAGGACAATTATCAAAATTAGAGGTATTGATACAATACCATTATCTAATCCACATTCAAATAAATCAAACTTTCACAAATTGTCCAAATAATGTCCTTTATAACTTTTTTCTAACTTTTATTCAATAATGGCATGTCTAGGAATTTATCTTACGGATATAACCATAAGATGAACAAAGATTAATGCATAGAGATGTACTTCTACACAGCACAGTTTTAATAGGGGAATAATTGAAAGCAATTTGAAAGCTGTTGTCCTACAAGTAAATCACAGTGTGTCCACACCAAGGAAAGCCACACTGATACAAAAATAAAGCTAAAAGCTATCAGTGACATGGGAAAATGCTCACACCATTAAGGACAGGATACAAAATTGCTTAGACAGTAAGATCACAACTACATAAAAATATTTTTTTTAATAACTTTATTTTTCCTGATCATAATCCCACTCCAGGACAACGCAATGCATCTTTAACTGTCACATCTCTAGTCGCTATAAAGACTATTTATTTTTACAAGTTGTGACATAATGTTAATTTAAAAAACAGGATATACTAAATGCAATGTCGATCCTGGATTAGATCCTGAAAAAGAAAAAAGACACTAGTGGGGGAACTGGCAAAACCAGAATAAAGTCTGAAGTAGTTTAATAGGAATGTACCAGCAGTCTTAATCTTTTAGTTTTGACAAATACACCAAAGTAAGATGTTAACATTACAGGTAACTCTATCTTTGCAACTTTTCTGAAAATTTAAAGTTATTCCAGAACAAAAGGTTTATTTAAAAAAAAAGCAAGATACAAAACTAAGTAAAATACAAACACATATAAAAAGAAATAACAGGGCCCACCCAGTGGCACAGTGGTTAAGTTTGCACATTCCATTTTGGTGGCCCGGGTTCACTGGTTCAGATCCCAGGTGCAGACATGGCACTGCTTGGCATGCCATGCTGTGGTAGGCGTCCCACATATAAAGTAGTAAAAGACGGGCACAGATGTTAGCTCAGGGCCAGTCTTCCTCAGCAAAAAAAGAGGAGGATTGGCAGCAGATGTTAGCTCAGGGCTAATCGTCCTCAAAAAAAAAGAAAAGAAATAACAACCAAATGCAAAGAGTTATGGGACAATTGGGAAAATTTGAATATGGGTGGACGAGGAGGAGATGATAGTAGTAGATTTTGTTAACTGTGTTAGAATAATGGTATCGAAAATATCCTTATTTTTTAGAAATGCATAATTACTTAATGGTGAAATATCATGCTGTATTTTGAAATACTTTATTAACAACAAAAAAATAGATAAAAGTAAGTAAGGCAAAAAGTAATAATTATTAAATTTAAGTGATTGTTAGCTGGGAGAGAGAAGTCATTATACTATTCTGCTTTTCTGCATATTTAAATTTTTTTTCATATAAAAAGATAATAAAGAGTCTTTAAAAAAAGGCCTCTTACTTAAACAACTTCCAATCAATAACCATTGTTTGAATGCATAAACAACATTCTGTTAAAGGAACAATATTCTATTATCTTTGCAACTGTAGTTTAAAAATCTAAATAAACAAAAATCTTTTAAAAAGTTACTCTCTAAGCAAAATAAATGACTAACAACTACTTTAAAACACAATGCAGAATCTTAATTCTTCACAAGTCAATAGCTTTGAATTCACTAAGATTCACTTTAATGTTACTAAGTTTCTTCCTTATATGCAAATAACCTAGAAAGGTTAGGGAGTTTCTGTCATTACCTCAATCTGCTTAAACAGACTGTCTCTATCTTGAAAGAGTGAGTTGTGGTACTATGGGGGAGCTGGAAGGGGAGAAGGGGACAACTTGAGACCAGAAAGCACTTGGAGAGGTGGGCTATGGAGAAGACCTCACAGTGCCTGTGAGCGGCCAGGGACCAAATCAGGGAACTGAGAATCTGGTGATAGGGGAAGAGAAGAGAACATTGCCAGAGCATAAGAACAAAAGCAGAGTGCTGACTTAGAAGTGGAACAGGCTGTAGAGAAAGCCTTTGACAGATAAAGCATCCATTTATGATTTAAAAAACTCTGAATAAAATAAAGGAAATAAAATAAAAGGAAAGTACTCAACATAAAAAGGTCATATATGACAAACCCACAACTAATATCATACTCAATGGAGAAAAACTGAAAGCTATCCCTCTATGAAGAGGAAGCAGACAACGATGCCCACTTTCACCACTCTTATTTAACATAGTATTGCCAGTCCTAGCCAGAGCAATGAGGCAAGAAAAAGAAATAAAAAGGATCCAAATTGGAAAGGAATAAGTAAAACTGTCACTATTTGCAGATGACATGATTTTATATCTGGAAAACCCTAGGGGGGCCAGCCCCATGGCTGAGTGGTTAAGTTCACGAGCTCCACTTTGGCAGCCCAGGATTTCGCTAGTTCGGATCCTGGGCATGGACATGGCACCGCTCATCAGGTCATATTGAGGCAGCGTCTCATATAGCACAACCAGAGGCACTCACGACTAGAACATACAACTATGTACCTGGGGGCTTTGGGGAGAAGGAGGGGAAAAAAAAAGAAAACCCTAAAAAATCCACGAAAAAACTTCTAGAAATAATAAATGAATATGGATGAATATGGTTAAGTTGCAGGATACAAAATCAACATACAAAAATCAGTTGTGTTTCTATACACTAACAACAAAGTAGCAAAAAGAGAAATTTAAAATACAATCCTATTTACAATTGCAACAAAAAGAATAAAATACTTAGGAATAAACTTAACCAAAAGGTGAAAGAACTGTACACTGAAAACTATAAAACATTGCTGAAAGAAATTGAAAAAGACACAGGGAAATGGAAAGATATTCTGTGCTCTTGGATTGGAAAAATTAACATAGTTAAAATCTCCAGGGGCCAGCCCCATGGCTGAGTGGTTAAGTTTGCGGGTACCGCCTCGGTGGCCCGGGGTTTCACTGGTTTGGATGCTGGGCATGGACATGGCACTGGTCATCAAGCCATGCTGAGGCAGTGTCCCACATAGCACAACCAGAAGGGCCTGCAACTAGAATAAGCAACTATATACTGGGGGCTTTGGGGAGAAGAAGGAAAAAAAAAATGAAGAAGATTGGCAACAGTTGTTAGCTCAGGTACCAATCTTTAAAAAAAAAAAGTCCATACTTCCTAAAGCAATCTACAGATTCAATGCAATCCCTATCAAAGTTTCAATGACAGTTTTCACAGAATAGAACACGGAATCCTAAAATTCATATGGAACAACAAAACACCCCGAATAGCCACAGGAATTCTGAGAAAAAAGAGGTAGAGGTGTCACACTCCCTGCTCTCAAAATATGCTGTAAAGCTATAGTAACCAAGACAGCTTGGCACTGGGACAAAAAAGACACACAGATCACCAGGGCCGAATCAGGAGCCCAGAGACAGACCCACACATCGATGGACAGCTAATTTTCAACAGGGAGCCAAGAACATACAAAGGAGAAAGGAAAGTCTCTTCAATACATGGTGTTGGGAAAATTGGACTGCGACAGGCAAAAGAATGAAAGTAGACAATTAGATTACACCATACACAAAAATTAACTCAAAATGGACTAAAGACTGGAATCTAACACCTGAAACCATAAAAATCCTAGAAAAAAACATAGGCAGTACGCTCTTTGACATCAGTCTTAGCAGCATATTTTCAAGTACCACGTCTGACCAGGCAAGGGAAACAAAAGAAAAAATAAACAAATAGGACTACAGCAAACTAAAAAGCTTCCGCACAGCAAAGGAAACCATTAACAAAACGAAAAGACAACCTAACAACTGGGAGAAGATATTTGCAAACCATATATTCAATAAGGGATTAATCTCCAAAATATAAAGAACTTATACATCTCAACAACAAAAAAACTAACAATCCAATTAAAAAATTGGCAGAGGATACGAACAGCTATTTTTCCAAAGAAGACGTACAGATGGCCAACAAGCATATGAAAAAACTACAATGAGATATCACCTCACACTCATCACGATGGCTGTGATTAACAAGACAAGAAATAACAAGTGTTGGAGAGGGTGTGGAGAAAAAGGAACCTCATATACAGCTGGTGTGTGTGCAAACTGGCGCAGCCACTACAGAAAACAGTATGGAGATTCCCCAAAAAATTAAGACTAGTACTACCATACAATCCAGCTATTCCACTGCTGGGTATTTATCCAAAGAACACAAAAACACAAATGCATAAAGATACATGCACCCTACGTTCATCACAGCATTATTCACAATAGCCAAGACTTGGAAGCAACCTAGGTGTCTATCAAGGGACAAATGGATAAAGATGTGGTATATATACACAGTGGAATACTCCTCAGCCATAAAAAAAGATGAAATCTTGCCACTTGCGACAACATGGATGGACCTTGAGGGTATTATGCTAAGCGAAATAAGTTAGAGAGGGAAAGTTAAATACCATATGATCTCACTCATAAGTAGATGATAAAAACAATGACAATCAAACACAGAGAGATAGAGATTGGATTAGTGGTTACCAGAAGGGAAGGGGGTTGGGTGGAGGATGAAAGGGGTGATTAGGCACATGTGTATGGTCATGGATAGTAATTAGGCTTTAGGTGGTGAATATGATATCATCTACACAGAAATCAAAATATAATGACGTACACCTGAAAAAAACAAAAATAAGAACTTGAGCAGGGACTAGCCCCTATGATTCCCAAGCCAAGCAAGCAAGGAAACAGAGACTCTAGTGGAAGAAAAGGTCAATATTCCCACCAACTGTCCTCTTCTGCACGGCTGGAGGATTCGGGCCTAGGGTTAGGGAACAGACCTCCTCAAGGGCTAATGAACCAGCTCCCAATAGGAGGAAGGCAACAGTTATCTCCCCTATGGCCTCTGATCTAATTCAATACCCTCATCTATTCTCTGTCCCTCAACTAGTGAGCTGGCTCAGCGATAAGATGAACCAGAGATTTGGGAGGTTTCCCTAGAATAGACAGACTAATAAATCATTCTCTGAAAACTTACCATGTGCCAGGTAGTTTAAAAACATTTAAACTACTACATCCTTCGAATAACAACCCTTCCAATAATCCATCAAGGAAGGTACTTTTTTATCCTCTTTTCACAGATGGGGAAATTGTGAAGAAGAGAGTTAAATGACCTGTGCCAGGGTGCCAGGGCACCAGGCCAGAGAAGAGGGAAGCCAGAATTCACAATCATCTGATTCTAAACTCATCTCTCTCCATTCCACTGTACTGCCTCCTATGTAAACTTCACACTGGATCCGCCTATAACTTACGGAGAGCAAATCAAAGATGCACACCAAGGTCTTTCTTTCTGGAAGGTATGGTTCTAAACTTGTACAGCTTAGAAATAGCACAGGCTACAAAACCAGAAAGGTTGTCCTCATCCTACTACAAACATGCTCACAGTAAGAAAGGCTGGAGAACTCTTTACCTGCTCAGAAAGCTTCCTCACTTCCTCTACGATGGAGGCAACAGGACGACTCCTCTCTCGGCCACGTGTGAAGGGAACAATGCAGTAGCTGCACATGTTGTCACAGCCTCGCATGATAGACCTTAAGAGGAAAGCACGGGAACTTAGCAACAGGAGCAGGATGTCCTGGTCCAACCCAAGTAGCAGGTCACAGCTCCCTTGGCGTTATCCTTTGGCTCTGAATTCTCTTGGCAACATGCTCACCCTCGACCAATCTGAGATCTAAGAAGCACTAAGGCAGACACTTTTTATCTTTAAAATCTAGCATCTAATCGCAGGATACAAGCCAAACTGTAATTAGTGGATACAGTGATTACCCTGAGGCACCACACTGGTGAGGGAATGGGGTGTAGACATACCTCACCTGGACTTTCTACTGTTTATATGTATAAATGGTTTGAACTTTTTATATGCAGACCAGAAAAAAATAAATATTATAAAGTATGTATAAAGAGCTGAGACCTTGGATTTAAAACACAGGGTTCTACATTCCTCACTCATTCTTGATCTAAATGCCAGGTTAAATCACTTCCTTTCATTTGCATCCTGTATATGAAAGCCTCAATTTATCTTAAGGAAATAATTATGGATAGATATGTATCAAAGGTATTCACTGAAGAATTGTTAAATAAACGTCAGCTGTTTTTTTATTAAACATTTCCAACAACAGAGTATCAGACAGCCATTAAAATGACAGAGGTTGTCAAACTTCTTCTGTAAAAATTCAGATAGTATGAGCCGGCCCAGTGGCCAAGTGGTTAAGTTAGTGCACTCCGCTTCAGTGGCCCAGAGTTTTGCCGGTCTGGATCCTGGGTGCAGACATGGCACTGCTCATCAGGCCACGCTGAGGCGGCATCCCACATGCCACAACTAGAGGGACCCACAACTAAAAATACACAACTAGGCACCGGGGGACTTTGGGGAGAAAAAAGAAAAATAAAGTCTTTAAAAAAAAAAATCAGGGGCCGGCCCAGTGGCTCAGCACTTAAGTGCGCACATTCCACTTGGGCGGCCTGGGGTTCGCCACTTCGGATCCCAGGTGCGGACACGGCACCGCTTGGCAAGGATGCTGTGGTAGGCATCCCACATAGAAAGCAGAGGAAGATGGGCGCAGCTGTCAGCTCAGGGCCAGTATTCCTCAGCAAAAAGAGGAGGATTGGCAGCAGATGTTAGCTCAGGGCTAATGTTCCTCCAAAAAAAAATCAGATGGTAAATATTTTAGGCTTTGCAAACCATATAGCAGAGACTCAACCTAACAACTACTTAATTCTGCCACTACATTGGCGAAAGAAGACACAGACAATATGTAAAGATATGGGCATGGCTGTATTTCAATAAAACTCTATTTACAAAAACAGGTTGTAAGTCAATTTGCCAATCTCTGTTACAGAAAATTTAATGACATAAAAAATGTTCCCCATTTTAAATAAGAAAAGGCTATAAAAGCAAGTACACCACAAGCCAACTTTTATAAATAAACACATACACAAAGCATACACACATAAACACATAGGAAAGAACAGGAATGATATACACCAAAATAACAGTGTTTATCATTAGGTGGTAGGAATATAGGTAATTCTTACTTTCTTCTTTATGTTTTTCTATTTTTCCACATATTCTTCAACAAATATGAACTACTTCATCACCAGATCTTTATCTCTTTTTTTAACTTAAAAGATCAGGGTAGGGGGAAAAAGATGTGAGGAAAGCCTCACATATGTTCTTCTGCTTTTTTTTTTAATCTCCCCAAATTCCCCCAGTACATAGTTATTTATTATAGTTGTGGGTCCCTCTAGTTGTGGCATGTGGGACACCGCCTCATCGTGGCCTGACGAGCAGTGCCATGTCCGCGCCCAGGATTAGAACCAGCGAAACCCTGGGCCGCCGAAGCAGAGCGCATGAACTTAACCACTCGGCCACAGGGCTGGCCCCCATATATTTTCTTAAAAAATAAGAATATAGAAAAAAATAAGAATAAAAAAATAAGAATATAGAAGGGAGGGTAGGAAAGACCTCATATTATGTATATGAATGTATATGCAAAGAATACTCCTGAAAGGATTACACAAGAAACTACTAACGTGGCTGCCTCTGAGAGGTGGCCTAGGAGACTGCGGATGACCAGTGTGAGGGAGCCTTACTATGTCATTTTTTGTCTTTGTACTATGTGCATGTATTAATTTTTTTAATGTAATGATATTAACATTATTTTAAAGGTGAGAAAGGAGAAGTTCATTCCCTGTCTCTTGGTAAGTGACTCACACAAAGGCAGAAGTAGCACTGGGGCTCGTCTGGACCGGCATGATGTCAGCATAGGTCTCATCCAGAGAGAGCAGCACATTAGCAGCTTGCTGGCCTGACTCAGCAACAGCCAGCAGTCGAGGAAGGTCCCGATAGGCGTCTGGACCAGCCAAAATATCCACTATTTTCTCCCTGTTGAGGATCTCCTCCTTCAACCTCTCAGCCATGCAGCCTGGGAGGAAAAAGAAATAAGCACCCGTTCCCAAATTCATCTGTCTCATGGCTTCTTCTCAGTATACATTATCTCCAGCTGGATCAGAGACCAGGACACAGAAAGTTCTCTAAGAGTTTAGCATCACTGCTCAAATCTGCCCGACGATTCCACAGCTCTGAAACTGCATCTTCCTACACAAGAAAACCACAGGAAAAATGGCCCTAGAGTAATTCAATTAAATGCCCAGGGAAAGTTCAACCACCACCCAAAAATCTTTCCAGACATCAACCACCCTTTTTTTCAACTGAAAATTACTTGGTGCTACAAATAAAACTATTTTGTGTCAGGAACTTATTTTTAAAAATAAAACTCAATTGTAAATTGGTGCAGCCACTATGTAAAACAGTACGGAGTTTCCTCAAAAAATTAAAAATAGAAATACCACATGATCCAGGTATTCCACTTCTGGGTATTTATCCAGAGAAAACGAAAACACTAATTTAAAAAGATATATGCACCCCTATGTTCACTGTAGCATTATTTACAATAGCCAAGATATGGAAGTAACCTAAGTGTCCATCGATAGATCAACAGATTAAGAAGATGTGATATATATATATAAATGGAATATTCCTCAGCCACAAAAAAAATGAAATCTTACAATTTGTGACAACACAGATGGACCTAGAGGGTATTATGCTGAGTGAAACGAATCAGAGAGAGAAAGCCACTGTATAATTTTACTTATGTGTGGAATCTAAAAAACAAAACAAACAAACAAAATAGAAAACCAACTTATAGACACAAAGAACAAACTGGTGGTCACCAGAGGGGAGTGGGGTGAAGGAAGTTAAGAGGTACAAACTTACAGTTATAAAATAAATAAGCCACAGGGAAATAGAGTACTGCATAGGGAATATACTCAATAACACTGTAATAACTTTACACGATAACAGATGGTTACCAGACTCGCCATGGTGACCATTTCATAAGGTGTATAAATATTGAATCCTTATGTTAAACACCTGGAACTCATATAATATGGGATGTCAACTATACTTCAATAAAAAAATAAATAACTAACTTATATACAACTGCACTTGTGCTCTTTATCCCTTTTCTTGCCCATAATACTTGTAAAACCCATAAGAAATGAGTTAATCATCTATGCTGGTATCTTCCATATCCTAAAAACCCATCGTTATTAGTAAGGCTATTGAATTAAAAAGTCCATTTTATTATAATCACCCTTTGAAAACATTTGTTTAAGAAACATTCTTGGTTGTATACCCATGTTTATAGCAGCATCATTCACAATAGTCAAAAGGTGGAAGCGACCCAAGTGTCCGTCAACAGGTGTGGTATATACATACAATGGAAAATTATTCATCCTTAAAAAGGAAGGGAATTCTGCTACAATATGGATGAACCATAAAGACATTATTCTAAGTGAAATAAGCCAGTCACAAAAAGATAAATATTGTATGATTCCACATATATGAGGTACCCAGAGTAGTGAAATCCATAGAGACAGAAAGCAGAATGGTGGTTGCCAGGAGCTGTGGTGAGGGTGGAATAGGGAGTTACTGTTTAATGGGTATGCTGTTTCAGTTTGGGAAGATGAAAAAGTTCTGGAGATGGATGGTGGTGATGGGTACACGACAACATGAATGTATTTAATGCCACTGAACTGTACATCTAAAAAGGGTTAAAATGGGAGGCTGGCCCCGTGGCCAAGTGGTTAAGTTCGTGCTCCGCTTCAGCCACCCAGGGTTTCGCTGGTTCGGATCCCGGGCGCGGACATGGCACTGCTCATCAGGCCATGCTGAGGCATCATCCCACATGCCACAACTAGAAGGACCCACAACTAAAAACGTACACAACTATGTACTGGGGGAATTTGGGGAGAAAAAGCAGAAAAAAAAAAAGAAAGATTGGCAACAGTTGTTAGCTCAGGTGCCAATCAAAAAAAAAAAGGGTTTAAATAGTAAATTTTATGTTACATATATCTTACCACAATTTTTTAAAAAATTATTTTGAGGATTTCCGAAATTCCTAACAGATATATACTCAGGGGCTTCTATAATGAAGGAAGTGAAATGGGACCAAACATTTCAGCTAACCCTCCCATCCTCCTGCATCACTTAGTCCATTAATCTGTGTAACAGCACATGCTCAACCATGTGTTGATCCATCATCAAGAGGAATTAATTTAACTATTCCACAATTGAAACAGTCTGTTTTGAGGTTAAATAAATTAACTAAATTCTGGGACCAAGAGGGTACAATATATTATTTTTAAAATATGCTTCCCAGCTATCTAGATCAAAGCTGCAAAATACAACTTCCTAAGACGATGGAAATGTTCTTTATCTGTGCTGTTCAAAATAGTAGCCACTAGTCAAGTGTGGCTAAGCAGTCAATATGTGACTGGTGAGACTGAAGAAGTGAGTTTTTACTATTACTTCAGTTTAATTAAGCTTAAATAAGCACCTGTGGCTAGTGGCTACCACACTGGTCAGCGCAGATCCAGATCTTCACCGAGCATGCTTCAGGGGTCACGATGAAAGGGGCCTACATTGTAAATTCACGCTTCCCCTTCAGACCCCAAACTCTCTCCTACCCGTGACTCTGTGCCACAACAAGCCACATTAGACTCTAGGAAGGACAGACAACTTTCGGAGTACCTGCTACTTTAAGGCACTACAGAAAGCCCATTCATGAGCTTCATTTCATTTAATTCTACAGTCTCTGACATTAAGTACAAGAGTTGCAGGGGGTGTATAAGATTTCTTCATACACTGGGAATCCAGCCTCTAAGGGAAACCCTAGCATGTAAAGCTCCATGGAGCCCAAGTCTCAAAACTCACAAAATTGGCAAATTACCGGATACCTAGAATCCCAATCCTCAGAGGCACTCGGGAGCGAGGCCGCTTTGTCTTCAGGGCTCTGAGCTGATGTAAACGATTCCAGATGGTCTGTTCGGCCTTCTCCCTACAGAGATCAAAAGAGGTAGAGATAAACCTGAAAATAAACTGCAGAACAATCTAAAAAGTAGGTCAGTGGGAAGAAAATAAAAATAACCATCAATTCTTTAAATGAGTATCTACCTCTTAGGCTTAGGGAAGGCAGGCAGGGAGCCAATGGAAGCACCACTTGCTGTAATTTACCATTCCCAGAACGACGCCCTTCCTGCACATCTCCAAATCCTGACAAGCCTTCCTCAACCCTCCTCTGTTGGAGAGTTTATTCTCCGCTTAACTACTCTATCACTTTAACTCTCCCGTTCCCTCCACTTAGCAATCTCTCCTTTTTATTGACTTTTTTACCTAGTGCTTTCTGCCACATGTTAAAGCTATTTATCCGTCTTAGTATCCGTCTTAGTTCCCACATGAGACTAAGCTCCTTAAAGCCAGGTTCCAGGGAAGGTTCATTTCTGAATCTCCCAAAGCACCTACTTCCGTGTCTTGCAGAAGAGACCCTCAGAACAAAAATGCTGGATTAATTCATCAAGAGTACAGCTAGCTGAGGAAACACTAACACTAAGACGTCTATGCTTGTACATAGAAACAAAGTGAGAAACACGGCACGTTCACCTCTCACGATGCCACCCGTCTCTGTTCAGAAGAACTCTGTCCCCTGGCCACTGACTGCACCCTAGCCCTTACGATGGGCGCTACCTCAGAAGCATGCGACATTAGCTACAAGAAAATCCTTAGGAAAAGTTGGGTGATTCAGCACACTCTCCATTTCCTCCTCTATAAAATGTGTTTGATAAGAGCACCTAGGTCATAGGGTTGTTGTGAGAATTAAATCAGTGCGTGTACAGTGCTCAGCACAGGACCTGACATACAGTACGTGCTCAGCAAATGTCAACCAGCTCTATCATTACTATCTCCATTGCTGTAAAATGGCAAATCCACTGGCTTAGCTCCATAGCAGGCCAGCCTGGCATTATTATATAAGATATACCCATTCCCTAGGTAAAGAACAAATTCCCACCTGATAGAACATGTGACAAGGAGGATCACATCAGCCTGAGTGGAAAGCAAGGAAAAAAACGAAAATTATGATCTTTGAAATGAACCTTGCAGAATCACTGCCCTCGGCCCCTTCTTTTTTGACTGTAGTAAAACACACGTAACATAAAATTTACTATTTTAACCATTTTTAAGTGTACAGTTCAGTAGCATTACGTACATCCACAGTGTTGTGCAACCATCACCACGATCAACCTCTGGAACTATTTCATCTTTCCCAACTAAAACTGCGTATCCATTAACCACTAACTCCCCATTCCCCTCCTCCTCGAAGCCCATATTTAACTTAGTTACTTGCCTGAAGGTGAACACCACCATAAAAGTTTCAAAAATCACTGGAACAAAAGTACATCTCAGTCCCATGCTACACACTTTACCCAAGGAACTCACTCCCACCAGGCGGTACCCTGCTCCTGAAACTGCATCTAAGAACTGGCACAAATGCAGTTTCCCTGAGGGCCAGGAAATAAGGAGAAGCAGGAAACGCATGTACCTCTTGGAGGTTATTGGTCCGCAGGTAGCCACTCTTCTGTAAGATGGACCAGGCTATCTCCGTGTCATTCACATTCATCTGGCAGCCATAGGTCTCCAGGTAGACTGCAATGAGAGGATGATTCCATGGTAGGCAGACAAAAAGAGACCACATGTCTCAAAAGGGCTCCTTCCCAAATGCCCCAGAAACACCTAAGGTAACTGGTTATCCACTAAATCCCCTGCTGCCTCAATTCGAGGACACCATTAATTGCCAGATGTACCCTCAAATTAATGACAACCTTTCAGACAAAAGACATACAACATTATAAACACATACCAGTTATAAGCCATGTCATTTAAAATATGGGAAAAACATGCACCTAAGAATCAAGGAAATACGGTTAAAAAAACAATTAGAAAAGGGAGGACTAGCCAATAGCACTGATTACCCACCTGAGGGAAAAAGAAATTTAAATTCACATGTTACACTCCTTCTCAAAATGAGGTTCCCTAGCCTCTAGAGGTAGCAGCAGTGGGCAGAGGGTACATAAAGACACACAAAAAAAATGAGGCAACTTCCTACAGTAACTCCAAACATCTTCAATGAAAGCAAGCATGGCTATAATGACATAAAACACATTTGCACAAAGTTTCTTAATTTTTTTTAAAGATTTTATTTTTTCCTTTTTCTCTCCAAAGCCTCCCATACATAGTTGTGTATTATTAGTTGTGCGTCCTTCTAGTTGTGGCATGTGAGATGCCACCTCAGCATGGCTTGATGAGCGGTGCCATGTCCATGCCCAGGATCCAAACCGGCAAAACCCTGGGCCGCCAAAGTGGAGAGCGTGAACTTAACCACTAGGCCATGGGGCCGGCCCTGCACAAAGTTTTAAGAACACAATTTCACTCTGGCAAGCCTCTCCGAACTAAATTCCTGTTATCAACCCCAGCCCCCACCTGCACACTTTAACCCACGGACCCAGATAAATTCCAAATGGAGTTAAAGTTGAATGACAAAGAATCACATGAAAACCACTAGAAGATAGCAGTATTTTTAAAAAAAAGAAAAGAAAGAAAGAAAACATCAGAATTTTTTTAAACCTTCCTTGGCTCACTTTCCTTGTCAAAAAAAGAAAATACCAGCACCAGCCCAGTGGTGTAGTGGTTAAGTTCGCACACTCCGCTTCAGTGGCCCAGGGTTTGCCAGTTCAGATCCTGGGCATGGACCTACGCACCGCTCATCAAGCCATGCTGTGCCAGCATCCCACACAGAAGAACTGGAGGGACTTACAACTAGGATACACAACTGTGTACTGGGGCTTTGGGGAGGAGGAAAAAAAAAAGAGGAAGATTGGCAACAGATGTTAGCTCAGGGCAATCTTCCTCACCAAAAAAAAAGAAAGAAAAACAACACCAACACTTATGTCAGAGAGGGATTGAGGGGGACAACAAATTATAAAGGACGGCAAAATACTTAGCAGAAGTCACAAGGTGTACATACTCCTTGATTTACTAATTCAACTCCTAGAGATTTATTCTGGAAAAAAAAATTAATAGAAGCAATATCTATCTATACAGGTATACGTGTGTGTGTGTGTGTGTATGAGACACTTATTATAGCGTTATTTATAACATAAAAATTTTTGAAACAACCTAATGTCTAACTATAGGGGAGAGGTTGGAAACATCATAGTACAACACAATGTTATATTTTGTACCAAGTTTTTCTAAAATTTAATTACGAAGAGGATAGTATTTGGAAAAATATTAAATGAAAATAGCAAGTTACAAATAATTTGCAGCAAATGACTGCAACCTAATTCTTTTGAGAATGATAAAAGGGAAATACTTTCTAGAAACAGCACAAAGTGGGAGAGGTCTGGTTGTCCCTTAATGTCTCTTCAAACTTTTTTTTTAAGGCATTTTAACTGACTGCATAACGTTTCTAAGAAAATCTCTGCCTAAGCATAAAGAGTGAATTTCTATAGCACCAATTGTGAAGCTGCCTTATAACTTACGACAATCTAAAAATTAGAACAGAGATCATAGGGTTTCCACAGGTAACCAAAGAGAGGACTCCCCAGGTCTTCTACCCTCAGTCACCTGGACCACCACCATAAGTTTCTTTCTGTTAATGTTACTTCATGCAGTTTGACAATCCCAGAATTTAGCAGCCTTCCCACACTGTTAACCCTCCAAAGCCAGGTCTGTAACGAAAGAACAGTTAAGAATCAGCCCATGGATGCTGGAAAGCAACAAAGCAGCAAGCCCAAAGAAAAGTAAAACCAACCTTTTCTCTGCCTTCCTAAAAGCTGATCCACTGTGAGGTATGGTGGTGGGTCCTCCACGTCGAGAGAAGACAGATTCTCTTGAGGAACTGAAGCATTTCTCAAAAAATGCTGAAAAGTCGGTCCAGTGGCCAGCCTGGAGCTGAAATCCTTTTGAACTCCATGCTCCTGCTGCCTCTCTGGACTGGGACATGTGGTGCTGGAGAGATTACAGGATGCCCTGCAGGTCCTGAGCAGCAGCCAGGACACAGAGGCCAAGGGCCGCCACCTCAGACACCTGTGTGCTCGGAGGACACGCCGTAAAGGATGCATGGCACTAAAACAGCCCAAAGTCTGCAAAAGAATGACAGACATTACCAACATTTACTGAACACTATGTACAAGGCACTGTTCTAAGCACTTCAAATGTATCAATACATTTAATCCTCACAAAAACCCAAAAAGAAGATACTCTTAATAATATTATCCCTGTTTTACAGGTGAAAAAACTGAAGCAACTTGCCCGGGATCACACAAAGGAGTGCCAGAGATGAGATGCAAATTCAGGCAGTCTCTTTTCAAAACAAAGATGCAGTGGAGATGAGATGAGAAACCCTGACAAAATACCAAAGTAGCCTCTTGTGCCAGGAACAGTTATAAGAAGGGTTTTTTTCCTCTTTTTTTTTTTTTTTTTTTTTGAGGAAGATTAGCCCTGAGCTAACTGCTGCCAATACTCCTCTTTTCGCTGAGGAAGACTGGCCCTGAGCTAACATCCATGCCCATCTTCCTCTACTTTATATGAGGGATGCCTGCCACAGCATGGCTTGCCAAGCAGTGCCATGTCCACACCCGGGATCCGAACCCAGGAATCACGGGCCGCCGAAGTGGAACGTACACACTTAACCGCTGCGCCACCAAGCCGGCCCCTCCAAGGGCTGTTTAAGTGTATTAATTCATTAAATCTTCACAACATAGGCAACAGACACTATTATTACCCCCGTTCAGAGATGAGGAAATAGAGAGGCTGACCAATTTGCCTAAGCTCCCACAGCCAGTAAGCAGCCGAACCAGGATGCAAACAAATGTCTGTATTACTGCGAAGCCCATGCCCCTAGCCATCTTGCTACACTGCCTCCCGATACTGTGAAAACCACTTACCGTCTGAGGGCATCTTCCTTGGAGTTCCTTCAAAAGGAAAGTATCTAACATGGGACACTGTATGTCTGATCAGTGACTCCTTCTACCCTCCAAGAGTCTCAAATTACCGCCTTCAAACTCCCCACCCAGGCCCTCTCACACATGGCTGGGGGAATGGAAAATGGCACAACTTTTACAGTGGACAATCGGCCACTTTCCAGCAAAGTTACAAACATAACAAACCCTTTGACCAAGCAGTTCCATTCCTAAGTATTTATCCTCTGGATATACTCTTACACGTGCAAAATGACCTACTTGTAAATGCGCACAGTATCTCCAGAACCCATAAGAAACAGCGGTTGCCTCCCAGAAGGAACTCAAGTGACTCAAAGTACAAGACAGAGACACACTCCCACCACACATTCATAATGGACCCCACATCTCTGGCCCGACTGCCTCACTCCAGGATACCAGACATCCTTGTAGTGACCTTCACTCACTTCTAAGCTTTTACACATGCTGTTCTCTCTAGCTGGTATCTTCTCTCTACTGACTTGGCCAACTCCTCTGCTACTTTCAGGTCTCTGCTTCCTCCTGGAAGCCTGTCCTAGCCACCATCCCCAAAGTCTAGGTTGGGGTCGTCCTCTTGGTTCCCAAAACCTCCTTCTCTCACAAGACTCACCACACTTTGCTGTTAATTACTACTTATACTTCTGCCATCCCTTATAAGCTGGGAGGTCCCTGAAAGCAGGGAACAAATCTCATTCTACATCCGCAGCGTCTCCCATTCTAGCAGGTGCCGTACATGTAAAATGAGCCGATGTGGTCTGTTACCTCTCCAACCTGATCACCTGCTGTATATACCACCAGCACCTTAGGCAGGAGCAATGTTAACCTACTTTCAATGTCAGATAAGAGCAGACTTTTAATGTGAGCTTTAAAGTCACCCATTCTGCCACTTACTTGTTGTGTGACCTTGGGCAAGTCAAATTCCTGTCTCTGACTGCCAATTCCACATCCCAAACAAAAGGATAAAAGTAGTACCTACCTCCGAGGGGTGCTGCGAGAGTTAAAGAGGCTATTAAAAACCCAATGTGGCATACAGTAAGTTTTCAGTAACTTCACATTTGCCGCCCACACCCCCTTTCACCGTGGTTATAGAGCATTGTGGTTAAGACCCTAGAGTCAGAGTCTGGCCCAACTGCTGCCTAGCCAGGTAACTGGGAGCTTCCATTTCTTCATGTGCAAAATGGGGAAAATACTGGTACCTATCTCCACGTCTGCTGCCAGGACCAAATGTGAAAACACAAATAAAGTGCTCGCATAGCACAACGTAGGGGCCTCAGTGGAGGCCCGGAAATTAATTGGTAGTCAGCACTAACTGTGAGACAACAGTCTCATCTCAACATAAATAAACATAAACAATAAAGCATCCCAAACATTTCACGGCGTGGTCACCCTCTGTCAGGCGCGGTGCTAAGCGCTCCACCGGGATTACCGTATCCGATGCTCAGGGCACCCCCGCGAGGCAGGTTCTGCTATCACGCCCACTTCACGGATGACGAAGCTAAGGCTCGGGAGGAAGAGGGGTGACCCGCCCAAGGTCACCAGCGAGTAGGCAGCGGGGCTGGGGGGCAGCCCCCGACTGTCTGACTCCAGGGTCCTCGCCGTCCTCCCCTTGAACGCCGCGCGCTTCCCGGTCCCCGCCGCCCCTGCTGCGCGGGCCTTGGGCGCTGACAAGGCCACCGCCACCGGCGCGCCGCTCACCTCCCGCAGCCCGAGGGCCCAGCGTCGAGCCACGGAAGCTCCTCGGAGCCGATCCGCAGCCCCGCTCGGCCGTCCGCCGCTGCGCGCGCACACGCGACTTCCGTTCCGCCGCGACTTCGGTCCGGGATGTCCCAACGGAAGTGCCTTCTCTGAACGGTCCGGGCGCGTCTGGGTACCCGGGTTTGAAAAACCTGTCCCGCTGCGCTGAAGCATCGGGAGGCCCTAGCCGGCCCGGGGCAGGTGAGCGCTTGAAGTGTGGCGAGTGCGAGTTAAGTGAGCTCTAAATGTAAAACACACGCCTGATGTCGAAGACCAGAATGCACAACATCTCATCAATAATTTTTATATTGATTACATGTTGAAATAATATGTGGGATATATTGAGTTAAATACATATATTATTTAAATTAATTTCACCTATTTCTTTTCACTTTTTTAATGGGGGCACTGGGGAATTTTAAATTACATACGTGACTCTCATTCTATTTCAATTGGACAGCGCTGCACTATAGGTTAAAGACCTCGTGAGTCATGGCTCCAACCTGGACCAGACCTCTGGAGTTACAGACCCATAGTTTAGCAGTTTAGTGGCACCTCTCCTTGGGTGTCTAATGACCACCTTTAAGTTAATACAGACCTCTTCGTTTCCACACACACATCCTCACCCAAAACCTGTCCCTGCCCGTCTGGCCCTTCTCAGTAAATGACCCAAGCATCCTCTCAGTTGCACTAGGAGAAACAGAGGAGTCATTTATGTGTCCTCTCCCTCCATCTCCACGCTCCGTCTGTCAGCAAGTCCTGTCAGCCCTAACTCCAAAATGTCTCTAATCTATCCACTTCCCACTCTCTCCTTCCCCTGCTTCCACTCTAGCCCAGGCCACCATCATCTCATCAAAAACAACTACAGGTAGCCTACTGCCTGGTCTCCTTGCTTCCACCCTTGCCCTTGTCTCCTACACACATTTCCCACACAGAGCCTAAGAGAGTTTGTTGGTTTGTTTTATTAACTCAGATCACATCACTCCTCTGCTGAAAACTCCCAGTGGCTTGCCATTGCCTTTGGAATAAAACCCAGGTTTCCTACAGTGTCCTAGGGCCTGCATGATCTGGCCTCCACTTACTTTTATTTCTCCAACCTACTTACTTACTTCTTACTACTTACTTCTCCTGATGTTCTCTCTAGTTGACTCCTCTTTGACTACATAATTTTATTTTGCTCCTTCAATACCCCAAGCTCATGTTTATCTCAGAGCCTCTGTACTTACTATTCTCTGTCTGGAATGCTCCTCCAAATTGTTTCATGGCTGACCCTTTTCTCATCCTTCATGTCTCAGCTTAAATATCAGCTCTTCAGAGAGGCCCTCTCCGACCACTCCATATAAACTGCTCCCATCACCATCACATCATTTTCTTCACAATACTTGTCATGATCCAAGATGACAGCATTATTTGTTTTCTTGCCATTGCCTATTACCCAGCGTTTGAGCTCCCCGACAGCAGGGACACCTTCTGTCTTGTTCACTGCAATACCCCCAGGATCTAGCACACAGTCTGACTCCTAGAAGAGCTTAATAAATACCCGTTGAACAAATGATTGCTTTATGTTTTAGTTTGCATTCCCCAGAAGCAGACCCTGAGACAAGGATTTGAGTGCTGGCAGGTGATCTCAGGAAACACTATAGTCAGGGAATGAAACAGGGAAGGGGAGACAGACAATAAAGAGTGTTTTAGCACAACCAGAAGGACCTAGAACTAGAATATACAACTATGTGCTGGGGGACTTTGGAGAGAAGAAGAAAGAAAAAGATTGGCAACAGATGTTAGCTCAGGTGCCAATCTTTAAAAAAAAAAAAGTGTTTTATCAAACCAGTTAGCATGGTGGGCATCTGGGTCTTAATTCTGTTGGGGAGCTCTGGGAGATGGTAAAGAACACATTCCTCAGAATTACTTCACCCAAGGGGAGAGGAAGCTAGGGTAGTCATGTACTACCAGTCACGGTGCAAGGATGCTCCTACGTGTGTTAATTCCTCTGTGCTTCTGCTCTGCCTGTGCAGGAAGGCCTGTGCTGTCAATAAGATGCAGACACTGGCCCAGCACTCTGAATTAGGCACTGACGGCCTCTGCTACAACTGACCTCTTTGATTCCTCATTAGAACTGAGGTCATTATTGGCCCATTTTACAGGCAAGAAAACTGAAAATACAAAAGGTAGTCAAGTGCCGAAATTCATACAACTAGTGCACAGCAGAACTGAGATCCACGCAAAGGCCAGTCTGATCCCAAAGCCCTGTTCTTACCACTGGTTGACTGATTCGAGGGCAGACTGGCTGGGTTCCCATCGCGGCTCTGCTGCTTGCTGTCTGATAGCCATGGTCAAGTTAGTCACCCCTGCTGACTCCCAGCTTCTTTGCCTGCAAAGCAGCTTCTGTGTAGAGAATACACTGCACTGGGGGTGGGAGGGTGGGTAGACACATCAGGAGAGCATCTAGGAGGCTGTGGCAGTCGTCCAGAAAGAGATCGTGGAGTCTTGGGGCAGTGATTCCGATTCCAAGAGTTTGAGACATACTGCAATAAAGTTCACACTGTATCCTTAGACGATTGCTGGGTGCCAATTCAGTCAAAAGAATAAAGGCAAAAATGGGCCAAGAATTGTATTATGGGTCTTGGTTTTTATTGTGGTTCTCCAGATAACCTAGGATGTGGTCTGATCATTTGGAGGAATTAGCACAGTGAAAATACAAAATTTCAAAATTCCTGGAAAACCCTTGGACTCTAGAGACAAGTTCCTGGACACTCTGTGATCTACACTCCAACTGGAAAAATATTCAGGTTTACTGCCAGATTTTTTAGTCCAAAGGGAAGATGTTCTGTCCTAATTTGGCCACGGACGGGAGCACGCATGCCTCACAGCCCCATCACGGTAGCAGCACCTGCATCCCGACGGGAGTTATGTTGAGGGGAGAAGCCTCTCACCCACCATGCCAAGGACAGACAAAGCCCCTTCTCCTTCCCTGGTGACCCCCAAGCTTGGACCCTATCCTTCGAGGTACAGCAACTCCCTGTTTCAGGTCCTACTTATTGTTTCACGGTGGCCCTTCCCCCATTACTCTCAGTGTTGTCCCCAGAATCACAAAAGAGAGGAATTCGAGAGCTGGAAGGAAACCACTTTTAGGACTTCCAATGTGGGAGTCAGGGAGGAGCCAGGATTTGAACCCAGGTTTCTCAGCTTCTTAAAACTGTGCTCATTCAAATCTGGACCTTCTCCTAGCAGCCCCACAGGGAGATGTCAACTTCCCCCTTCATGACCAGAGCAGGAGGCAGGAGGTCAGAGGGAGTTAGAGCTACCCCTTTCCAGTTTTGATTGCCCAAGGGACCAAGCTGGTAGTATGAGGGGTGTTCCCTAGTGCCTGTTATGCTGCTCCCACCTATACCAAACTCAATGGCCATTGCCAACATCCCCTGCTATCCTACCCACATACCATACTACACATACCAGCCCATATAGGAGCCAGGGACTATTTCCCACCACCATCCCCATCGCCCACCATATTCCATCCACAAGGGTCCACTTTCAGTTGCCATGTTGTGGAGTTTTGGACGGTGTTGTGTCTTAGGCAATGAAAGTGATGGAAAAAAAAACCCAGATTCCAGGAGTTTGGAAGCCCTATGTTCCATCCCACCTCAAATCTCTCACCTGGGATGCTATTCCCCCTTCTACCTGACTGACTCCTACTGGTTGACGATAGTTCTGTTATCGAACAATTATTCCTCCCCTCTTCCTTCCCCCTCAACATCAGGCTCAGCTCCATGACTCATTTTGGCAAGTGGAGAGAGAGCAGACATAACACAGACAGAGGACACAGATGTGCTCGTGCAATTTGCTTGCCTTGGAACTCCATGGACTTGCCATGAGACGAGCATACCCTGGGAGCTGATGCCCCTTCATCCTGGGCTCCAGAAGGAACAAACATAGGGTAGACCTGAGCCCAACCCACAGCCCGGACCAAAGCCACTCAGCCAAGCTTAGCTTCTAAGAGTCAAACTGCAGTCAACATGCAGCTCCTGGAGCATGAAAATAAATGTTTGTTGCTGTGGCCACTGAGATTAGGGTTGTTTTTTCCTACAGCATTATTGCAGCAGTAGCTGATTTTTAAAAGCTTCAGATGGACATCAGCTTCGGGCCTCCTTCTGAGAGAAACCTCCCCTAACCACCCAGAGCAAGTCTGGTCCCCACTGGCCTCTTTGCTATTTCCATGTGTCTGTCCAATCTGAGTCACACATTTGGTTATGAGAGCCCTGCTGAATTTCTTTCCCCCATGCATAGGGACATGTCAGTCTTGCTCCCAGCAATCAGCCCCTAACCCCAAGGACAGAGCAGGTATGCACTAGATATTTCTCCAATGAACAGTGGACTGACGGATGGGCAGATGGATAGGTGGCAAAGGCTGGAAATCTCTCTGCTTATCTGCATTTCCCCAGGCTTCCAGAACCAGCTCTGGCTCTGGCTTGTTATGTGACTTCATGTGGGCCTCCATTTCTTCATGTGGAGGCTCGATTAGAACTGCTTAGTCTAATACAATAGCCACAAGCCACATGTGGCTACTGAGCACTTGATATGTAGCTAGTATGAATGAGGAATTAATTTAATTTAACTTTAATTTAAAAACTGATATTCAGGTCAGTTACTGGAAAACTTTAGTAGGTTTGGAACAACTTGGGTATGTGAATCTACCTTTTTCAACTGTAAATTTTATGAAATCTAAATACGAATCAAGTATTTCCAATGAAAATTTGGCATCTGAATAGAGACGTGCTATAGACATAAAATACACAGCAGATTTCAAAGACTTAGTATGAGAACAAGAATGTAAAAGATTTCATTAATAATTTTTTTTTTAAGATTGGCACCTGAGCTAACAACTGTTGCCAATCTTCTTTTTTTTTCTTTTTCTGCTTTTTCTCCCCAAATCGCCCCAGTACGTAGCTGTACATTTTAGTTGCAGGTCCCTCCAGTTATGGTAGTGGGATGCTGCCTCAACATGGCCCAGTGAGCAGTGCCATGTCCATGCCCAGGATCCGAACCGGTGAAACCCTGGGCCGCCAAAGCGGAGAACACGAACCTAACCATTCAGCCACGGGGCCAGCCCCAATAAATTTTTATATTATGTGTTGAAGTGATAATATTTTGATCTACTGGGTTAAATAAAATATATTCTTGAAATTATGTTCATCTTTTTTACTTTTTCCAATGTGGCTACTAGAAAATTTGTGATTACATATGTGGCTCACATTGCATTTCTAATGGATAGTGCAGGGCCAGAAAGTATCTAAGGGGAACAGGGCTCTGAAGTCAGAGAGACCTAGTTTGAATCCAGGCTCAGACATTTCATAGCTGTGTGACTTTGGGCAAGTCACTCTCTCCCTCCAAGCCCCAGCTTCCTTACCTGTGAAATGGAGCTCGTCGTGCCTACCACACAGGTGTGTGGTGAGGATCCGATGAGGAAATGTATGCACAGTGCCTGGCAGAGAGCAAGCACCCTCTGAATGTAAGCTGCCATTACTGTTGTCGCTGTGATTTTGTGGACAACGCACAAGTGGGGAGTTATAAACATGGCAAACATATCCAGCTAGCATAGTACAGCTTCCAAAGAATGTTCCACGAAGCACACTCCAAGTGTCCTCCCTTCTGCAGGAAAGGGGCCTCAGGCTGTCAATGATGGTTTTAAACTAGGTCCACAAATTCTCTGACACTCCTCTTCTCAAGAGGTGGAGCCTAATTCCCCTCCCTTGAGTGTGGGCTGGGCTTAGTGACTTACTTCTAATGCAGAGAATAAAGCGGAAGTGACAGTATGTGACATCCAAGACTGGGTCATAAGAGGCACTGTAGATTCCTCTTGGCTCTCTTCTGTCACTCACTCTGGGGGAAGCCCGCTGCCTTGTCATGAGCACGCTCACCTAGCCCTGTGGTTAGGCCCGTGTGGTGAGGAACTGGAGCTTCCTGCCAGCAGCCATGAGCAAGCAATATTGGAAACAGATCCTCCAGCCCCAGTCAAGCCTTCAGATGAGCGCAGACCCAGCCAACATCTTGGTTGTAACCTCATGAAAGACCTTGAGATGAGAACAACCCAGCTTAGCCCCTCTCAAATTCCTAATCCACAGAACTTAAAAGATAATAAATGTTTGTTGTTTTAAGCTGCTAAATTTGGGGGTAATTTGTTACTCGACAAAAGATAATCAATAAACTCTCTTCTGACCCTGGGGCTAAAGGCCTGCTCTTCTCCAGGGAAAGGGGCCCCCATCCTGGGTCTGATCCATCTTGGCACTACAGGGGCCACCACAGGACCCAAGGGCCAAGGCACAAACCACAGACACTGGGCCAGGCTGCCTATGTGCTCACAGGCTGTTTATTTATCCAAGAGTGAGGAGGAGAGGGAGAGGATTAAGAGAAAAACCAGATGCCCCACGGTGGGGAGCTGAGGGGAGAAAAGAACAGAAAAGCTCCTCCTCTTTCTCTTGCCTAGGACCCCAGCTTCAGATGGGGCCTCTGAGGGTGGCATAGGGGCCTCTAGGAGGACTGGCAGTTGTTGGCTGGGGTCAAGATCCCCACAGGGGCAGGTCCCAGGCTCGGAATGGCTCTGTGTACACAAAATATTTCTCTGCAAAAGGCACTGGTGGGGGTTTGGGGGGGCAACAGGGAGGCTACCCCATCACAGGCAGGATCCACTGTGTCCTGAGTCTGGGTCCCAGTTCCCAAGAATATCCCAGCCTCCCTCAGGGGCTGGGTCTCTGCACCCTTGTTCTTTTCCTCTCCCTTCCCTCAGCCCAGCGGTGAGCAGGCAGTCAGCGGAGGGCCAGGTCAGGCCATGTGGTGGACACACCCTCTTCAGGGCTAATGCATCTGGCGACCTCTAGGCCAAGAGCCCCAGACGGGTGACTTTGGCTGAGAGGAAGGAGTGGATGATGAAGACCATGGTTTTGGGGCACGAATGCAGGTCCAGCTGCTGCGGGGTGGATGGAGAGAAGGGTCAGGAGCCCCATCCAGCCTGGCCTCCAGGTGAGCACAGCCCCCTGCCCCCTCCACTCACAATCTCTCCTTCAGCGCCCCCGAAGTCCAGGAAAAGGAGACTGGCACCATCATCTGAGGACATCTGCAGCTTCTCGAAGGGCTGTCGAAGCAGCACAGCTCGGGCTGCACCTGGCTCAGCCGCCCACAATGTGAAGCCCTTGTCGATGTGCACAGAGAGGGTACAGGGACGGCCATTCCATGTGCAGGCTGCAGGGAGGGCACATGGGCACAGGGAGGATACATGGGCATGAGCACCGGCATAGCCAGCACCTTGGAGACCACAAGCCCCAGCTCCAACCCCCACTGGCAGCTCCAAAAGTGGGGCTTGAATACCACCAGGGATGGGAGGCTCACTGTCTCTTATGCCATCTGTACATCCACCCTGCATAGAGTCACTCCCACCCTAAAATGCAGAAAGATGGGCCCACAAAGAACCAACAGCCCACTTCTAGTCCCACTTCCAGTAGTACCAAAAGTGGAAAAGGGGAGCTTAAACTCTGCCATGGACAGGTGGCCCACTCCCTATAGAGGCAACAGCAAACCCACCAAGCATGGCTTTTGGAGATCTTAGGGACCTGCAAAATTGCCCAGTTAAACGTGAATTTCAGATAAACAGTGGACAATCTGAAGATACTTATGCTAAAAAAGTATTTTTTGCTATCTGAAATTCAAATTTAAGTGGGTGTCTTGAATTTTTTCTGGCAACCTACCCCAAGTGCCATCTCTCACCAGCAGAATCACAAAGCTAGGGCAAGAAAACCCAAGAAAAAGAGTCTCCCAGGGCCGGCCCGGTGGCGCAGCAGTTAAAGTTCACATGCTCTGCTTTGGCAGCCCAGGGTTCACTGGTTCGGAGCCTGGGTGCAGACCTTGTCAGGCCATGCTGTGGCAGGCATCCCACATATTAAAAAAATGGAGGAAGATGGGCACGGGTGGCAGCTCAGGGCCAATCTTCCTCAAAAAAAAAAAGGGAGGGGGCTGGCCCCGTGGTCGAGTGGTTAAGTTTGTGCACTCCTGCAGGCGGCCCAGTGTTTCATTGATTCAAATCCTGGGCACGGACATGGCACTGCTCATCAAACCAAGCTGAGGTGGCGTCCCACATGCCACAACTAGAAGGACCCACAGCAAAGAATATACAACTATGTACTGGGGGGCTTTGGGGAGAAAAAGGAAAAAAATAAAATCTTTAAAAACAAAAGAGAGTCTACCTACCTGGCTACCTTCCAGGACACCTGCACATCCAAAACAGAGGGCCCTCAGAGACCTCAAACCCCACTTTCTATCCCTCTCCTGAAGCATCCTGAAGAAGGAAGCTTGAATGCCCCTGGGGATTAGAGGCCCAACGCCAGAGAGGCACTCCCAGATCCACTCAGCCCACCTGTAGACACCTCCTGCACACCCTCAGCGGCCCGATGACAGCCATCCACCAGCTGGCGGGTCCAGGCAGCCAGCTCCTGTGGTGACTCCACGCTGAACAGGTGAGTGTCCACACCGTGGCGTGTGCCCGTGCGCAGGGCAAAGGAGAGCTCTGCATCGTAGGGCACTGAGCCCTTGGAGGGGCCTGAATGCACCAGCCTGGGGGCAGGGGGGGCAGAGGGCTAAGCATGAGGCCTCAGGCAACAGAAAAATAGTTCTGGGGCAAGGTGGGGAGTAACCTGGCAAGGGACTCTGTGACTCCTTCACCATCTAATGGGGGGAGATAAGCACTGATTCAGTCATAGGAGACCATCTCCTGCCACCCTCCCCCTTGCTCCCATGGCTCCAGCCATACTGGTGTCTTCAAACACACCAAGCACACTCCTGCCTCAGCACCTTTGCACATGCTGTTCCTTCTGCCAAGTACACTCTTCCCTGATTATCTGCATTGCTCACTCTCTCACTTCCTTCAGGTCTCCGCTCAAATATCATCTCCCCTGAGAAGCCTTTCCTGACCTCCCTATCTAAAACAGCACTCCTGCCACTCACTAGTCTGACTTTTCATCATGGTACCAGAAATTATACTTATTTTTTGTTTCAGTTGGGCTTTTGTTGTCTTTTTCACTAGAATATCATCTAGGGTATGAATTTTTTGTCTAATTTGTTCATCACCATATTCCCAGCAACAAAAACAACGCCTGGCATACAGTAGGTGTGCAATAAACCCTTGTGGCCTGCATTAATGAGTCACTTGATTAGGTAGGCGATCCATGACCTGCTTATCCTTAGTAGCCAGCAGGCTCCTGACACATGGGCCAGAGCCCAGCCCAGAGTGAGGAGACATGGGCCATAAGGGTCTATACTCTGCAGTTTGACTCCCACTTGCTGTGTAACCTTGGGCAACTCACTGCCCCTCTCTGGGCAGCAGACGTCAGAGTTCTGGCCCTTAGCCCTCTTTTCTCCTCACTCCTCACTCCACACATACTCTTGTAGCCTCAGTTCCCCCTTGGAGCCGCTGCTAATATCCAGTCCCCTACTTTCCAGCCCTGAACTACAGACACATAGTCCCCAGGCTTCCTGGCCAAGCTCCCTATCCATCCCCCACACACTGAACTCAACTCAGCATCTTGCTGTGGCCTCCTCCCACCCCTAGTCCCACTGCCTGCCCAGACACAAGCTCCAACCTCCGGTTCTTCCATTCATCCGGGACACCTCCCTCACCCTCCCCATCTGGCAAATTCTAAGCCCGGTTAATTTTACCACCCATGTGTCTTCCAATGCAAATGCGGCCTTTCTTCTCCATCTGCTGCCTCCACCCACCTCCACCTCCCCAGCCACCAGGTCTCTCCTGCGTGACTGCAGCAGCCTCCCAGCTTCCCTCCTGCCTCCTCCAGGGCATTTTCCAGGTGGCAGCCACAGGGATTCTTTTCAAACACTTCTTCTTTTAAAAAAATTCTTTTTTAAACCCAAGTCACCTCCCTCCCAGGCTAAAACCCTTCAACTCTGTCACAACTCTTAAGATAAAGCTAATGTTCCCTAACCAGGCAATGGAAGCTCTGCAAGATCAGGTCCTGCCAACTCCCTGTCTCATTTCTGTCCATTTCCTGCAGAGCTTCTACACGTGGGTACAGCACACTCACAGATCCATGAACAGGCCATAGCCCTTCAGGCCTCTGCACCTCTGACCATGCCATTCTCTCTGTGTGAGATGTTCTTCTGCCCTTTCTTAAGAAGCAGACTTCTACTCATCTGTCAAAGTCCCGCTCAGATATCACCTCCTGCCTGAAGCTTCCCCTACCAAGCCAGGCAAAGTTAAGTGGTTCCTATAATTCTGCATCGTAAAGGCTGTTCCTGGGTCAGTCTCCCCAACCAGACTGCTCCCTGAAGGTAGACTGCTGGGGTCAGCTCTCTGTCCCCCAAACTGTGAAGCACAAGGTTGAGCAGAGTAGATGTCAATGAAGGAGGACAGGCAGGACCTCACATCCTTCTCTTCCAAGCCCCCATTTTACAGATGAGGAAACTGAGGCCCAGACAGGGTAGAGATTTGTTTCAGGTCAGCTGGGGAATAACTCAGGGCAGAATGGGGCTGGAGTCACCAGCTTCTGAAGTCTCCATAGAACATCTTCCCCCAAGCTCTGGGGGAGACACACACCCTCGCCTGCCCATGGATACCTGGTGGCGATGAGTGGGGCGGTACGGGCTGGCCGGCTCAGGGCCTCACGGGTCTTGGGGAGACAGCCATAGAGGAGGAGCTCCTTTTCAGTCAGCAGGGCCAAGGTGGGTGCTGTGCCCCCACTGGGCAGCTGTAGGGGGCAAGACATCAGTGAGGAGGACTGGGAAGGGAAGAGGTCGGGGGCCAGAGTGGGATGAGACAGTGAGGGGCAATGGGAAGGGGGTCAGCTCCAAGGAGGGGATGAGAGGGAAGGATAAGTCCCGGGCCCAGCAGGCACCTGCTCAGTCAGCCAGCCGATCTGCTTGATGTCCTGGTTCCCAGGTGTGCTAGTGGCTGCCAACAGTGCCTGCAGCTCGTCCTTGACCCAGGGCATCAGAGAGGTGACCTGGGCTTGGATGGCAGCTGCCCAGGATCTCGCACTAGCCTCATCCTTGGCCCTCAGGAAGAGGGTGTCTTGGCCATCTGCCGAACAGATCTCCAGATACCTGCAGGCACAAATGGGTTGGAGGGAGGACCTAGCCACTGGGCTGCAGCTGCCCACCCCTGAAATCTGGTCCAAGAAATCCCATCTACTGCTAAACAGAAGAAACCACAGGGGATGTCCATGAAAGAATCAGGAGCGACACACCGCTGGGGCTCCAGCCATAGCTGTTGGGGCCTCAGGGGGTCTGGGGATAAGAGACTATGACATACACACAAGCGTATACACACACACTCAGACATGTGTGATAGGGACCAAAATTACCACTGTGTGAGGATTCATGATCTTGCCCATTTCTCCTGGTTTCTAAGGAAAAGGACTGGCTTGATGGGCCAGCTCCCAGGTTCTCGTTTGTGGCGCATAACCAAAGTAATGTACTAATTAGGGGGACAAAAACACAGAAACTGAAGAGGCTTTACAGGCCAAGTTGGTCTACATAAAAAGAGCTGGAGGAACGAAGCAGGGAGAAGGGAGGGAGACAAAAAGCCACGTGGGCAAGTGTAGGGGAAGGGTTGCAGGGAGGTACCAAAAGGAGTCGTGACAGGGAGAGCATTTTAAAATGTCTTGTGGGCATTAAAGACTCACTTCCCTTTCGCATTTCTGTAACAGATGAAGTGGAGCAGAAACTGGAAGATGGCTCACACAATACCCGCTCCAACCACCTTCACCATCGCCCTCCTCTACTGCAGAGCTAGAAAGCAAAACACACGAATTCCCAGCCTCCCTTGCAGCTAGGGCCAGCCATGTGAAGTTTATTTCTCTTCTCTTTGACCTTGTGACTTGGTTTGACAAATAAAATGTGGCAGAAGTGACATTCTGGCATTCTCAAGCCACCATGAAATCCAGCTACCTTGAGACCAACTACCCTGAGAGGAAGAAGCAGCTGGCCATGTGGAAAGGCTATACAGAGAGAAGCATGCTCAGCCCCTAGCTGTTCCAATCATACCAGCTGAGGTAGCAGACACATGGGTGAAGCAGCCATCTTGGACTTCCAGACCCGGCAGACACCACATAGAGCAGAAGAACTGGCCGGCTGAGCCAGCCCAGATTATACAATTGTGAGAAATAATAAACTGCTATCTTCTAAGCCACTAACTTCTAGGATGGTTTGCTATGCAGCAATAGAACAAAACACCAGGAGAAAAGTTCCTTCGCCTTTTGCCTTCTTCCTGTCTAGAATATGGACACAGTGCTTCCAATGGTGCAGCCACCATTCTGCCTCCAAGAAGAAGAAAATCTACAATAAAGATGACAGAGGAAGCAGCTGGAAGCCTGATTCCGTGAGGCCATCCCTGAGCAGCTATAGCAGCCTAAATAGCTGACTCTTAGACTTCTTTTTAAGCCTGTGGAAAACTAAACCCCTTATTTATTTAAGCCATTGCTTGTTGGGGTTTCTGATACTTGCAGCCAAATGTAATCCTAACACTAAGTCAAAGTTTGAAATATTTTTCATTACACTTTGGACTATGTTCCTTTGACTGGGATACTGTGCTAATATGGAACCCAAGTTCCCCAGTTATATTCCAAGTTTATTCCTCCTCTCCTTGACCTTGAATATAACTCTAGTTATATTCAAGTTACACATGTAGTTACGCACGTATGCACACACATACATGCATAAACACATAAAAATATTAACACAAACACATATGCACAAATCTACACCCAAACCCATGCAAATGCTCACATAAACACACAAGCTTGCATTCACAGGCCATCTACATGAGCACATACATAGAAGCATGTATACCCATGCTTTGGCGACATCTGAGATCAGGCTGGGAACCACAAATAACCTAAGGTCCTCAGGAAGACTCTCTGAAGGGTCTCAGGAAGGACTAATACCACCTTGTCTTCACTCAACACAAAAAGCCCCTTTGGTGGAGCACCCGTAAGTGACCTGTGAATCACCAGTTCTCGCCTCATGGGAGCAGGGTGGGAGTGGGGCATCAAGTAGGGCCAGGAAATTTGGATGCTGGACATTAATCAGCCCTCAGGCCAATGTTGGGCATTTGCCTGGCACTGAACCCAGGCTGTAACTAGGACCCACAGCACATGCCTTTTATGCTTATGCCATTTATACACCACCCCTAATACTGACATCTCACTTGATCAACATATGCCCCATTCAACCACCGCCATCACTCAGGCACCTGCAGCTTCTAAAGCAGAGAGGGCTACCTGGAATGAGGCAAATTCCATCACTTCCTGGTTGTGTGATCTTGGGCAAGTTACTTCCTCTCTCTGTCCTCATCTATAAAATGGGAGTGAAATAATAGGACTTTGCTCATAGGGTCACTGTGAGAGTTAAATAAAATTGTGCATGGTAAACACTCAATAACGTTGGCTGGTATCAATCTTATCATCAATGAACTGTTAAGGGCTGCTCAGATGTGAGGGAAGGTAATCTTCCATGGCATCGACACGAATGTTGTCAGACATCTCAGAACCTCAGTCGAGTTAGAAGAGACTTGAGAAGATCACTGAGTCCAACAACCTTACATCACCATGGGGAACCTAAAGGTGGTGAGGAAAAGGGACTAGCTCTGGGAGAACCAGGACTGGAATCCAGAGCTCCTCCGCAGACCAAGTTCCTCCTCAGATGTGAACTGCCCAGAGGAAGAAGAGAGAAGCAAAGCACACCATCATCCCCATAACTTCACTCTTGCATCCATTCAAAAAGCACCTCTTAAGCACCTACTATGTTCAGATGTTGTACTTGTCACTTACAACACAAGGGTATCTTTCCTTTGGCCACACCCCCTAACACCAGGGCATGTCTGTCTGAGTTACCTCCCACCCCAGGCTTACCTGGGCTCCGGGTCAGTGGGGGTGCACCTCCTTGAGACATATGCCATCTTCAAGGACACATGTTTGGCATTGCTGAGGTCCTGGGGCTGGAGGCCAGGGGAGGAAGGTTGTCGCTGAAGGGGTGAGGCAGGAGGCGAGTCCCAGCCAACCGAGGTCCCACTGGCAGAATTCTTGAAATATGGTGAGACCTCCTTCATGTACTTGACTGGTCAGGGGACAGGTCAGTAGTTACCACTGTGACATGGGCTCCCATACAGCACACATCATGGTTGTCACTAATTCATTAAGAGTTTAATTTATGTCCAACACCACTATCCTCCTCTAGGCTAAAGTCGCTGACAGGGCAGTGTGGTAGAAAATACTGAACACATACCAACATCTGTTCTCTCACTTTTTCCCTGGTTTATAGACACAGGGCACCTAGAAGAAAGACTACATTTCCCAGCCTCCTTTGCAGCTAGGTATGGCCATGTGAGTAAGTTCTAACCAAGCAAATAGAAGAGTTTAGACCTTCAGGATGGCTGCTTAAAGGGAATGGACAACAGCTGCAGCACAGCAGTAAACGATCACTGAGACGGGAGTCAGGAGATGTGACTGCTCTGTCACTGTCCCATTGTTTGCCTCTATCTCTTCAGTCCTCTCATCTGCAAAAAGGAGGGGTTGAAGGAGATAGCCCTGTGGCAGAGGCTACTAATTGTCCTCCAATATAGTGACAGTCTCCCAGTTTAAGACTTCATTTTCCAGGCTCCTTTACAACTATAAGTGACAAGTCTAGCCAATAGGATGAGAGCAGAAGAGATGGATTCAGCTACCAAATTCTGCCCATCAAAGAAAGGGGCATAGCCTTCCTTTCTCCCTCTTTTCCCCTGACAGGGTTGAGCTAGCTAGAACGCAGACTGCTGGGGCACCATCTTGACTATGAGGACATGAGCCACACTCTAAGGAAGGCTGACCAACAAAACAGAAATAAATGGATGCTGACATTTCAGAGATGCCATGTCAGACTTAGACAGTTACTTAAGAAAGCAAGGAGCTTCTATTATATTTAAGCCACAGTACTTTATGGATCTCTTAGTACAGCAGCACAGCTTGAACCCTAACCAATATAGGTACCTAGGGGCCCCCTTAGCTCTGACCAATCATCACTGAGTGAGTATAGTAGACTAGATTATCATTCTAGATTAGCGTTGTCCAACAGAACTTTCTGCAACTATATAAATGTCTACATATACACTGCCCAGTACAGTAGCCACTAGCCACATGTGGCTATTGAGCACTTGAAATGTGGCTAATACAAATGAGGGACTGAATTTTTAATTTTTATTTAATTTTAATTAATTTATAATTAAATTCATATAGTCACATACAGTCATATGGAGCTAATGGCAACCATATTGGACAGGACAGTTCTAGAACAACAGTCTAGACCTACTTCCCTGCCCAACTAACCTATAAAGTCATGCTCTGATATGTGACCCTGCCCTCCTGGCCATGCTAGTTGGACCAGGGGTGAACATCTGACCCACACTAGGCTCCCCAAATTGAGACTGGGAGAGATCCTAGACTGGGGACTTGAACAAACTTGAATGATATGGGAAAAACACTATCTGCTCCGGGGACAGAGAAGGGGGAAAAGCTACTCAGTAAAGAGATAAGATTAGTGGAGACAGATGTTAAGAGACAGAGGGAAGGTCAGCAGGCACCTGCTAATATTCCAGTTTCTAATATTCGTCCTGTAGAAAGTCGAACTGCCATCCCAACAGCAGTTCTGATATTTACAACCAACAGAGTCTTGATTGGGGTCTGGATCCCATGCCTTTCCAGAAAAGGAAGATCTCACTAACAATGGTAGCTAGAAGTGCAAGGCAACATGATAACAGGGTTGATCTGAGAAGAGCTTGGTGGGAGTAGAAAGATTCAGAGACAAGTCAGTTTTCTTGAGCACCTATTATGTGCAAGGTATTTGAGTGGTCCTAGGACTGGGATGGTAAACATCTGACATTTGTGCTACCACTTCTTTATCCCTTGTTCATGGTAGATATCACTAATCAATCATGGTGTTCTACAGCAGCCATTATCAAGCAATTAAGGCTAACAGGTAATAAAACATTCTGGTCATTCTTGCTGTATCAATTAGAAGAGTTTGGCTGCAAATAATAGTGCCATAAGCAATACAGATATTGATGATTTTACTTAACAAGAAGTCTAGAGGAAGGCAATTTTGGGATTGGTTCAGTGGCTCAAGGACACTGGATTCAGAGCAGGCCTCTCTGCCATTCTCTTGGTCTTCCCCACATGACCACAAGATGGCTGCCACGGCTCAAGCCAATCATTCCTTGCATGACAAAACCCAAAGCGGGAAGAGAAGAGACAGCAGAAAAACTGTCTCCTCACACCTCCATCTTATCAGAGAGGTAAACACTTCCATGAAGCCTCATATCTCATTGGCCTGACTGGGCTGCATGCCCATTTCTAGCACAATCCTTAGTAAGAGGGACCAGTCGTGAGTTAGACCAATCACAAGTCAGCCTCCGGGGTTGAGCATATTTCTTCCCAATAAAAGCAGGCTTCTGTTAGCAAGGAAGGAGGAGAAACAGTTGACAGGCAGGCAACCAACAGTGTCTGCCACATTTGCCCTGGCATCTGGACTGTTCCCAGTTCTGATGAACAATGTCCCAGTCTCCCCATCTCTAAAAGCTACTAGGAAAACAGTGTGTATGTCAAGGTGGTTAAAAGACTTGCCCAAGCACTGGGCTCTCTTCCCGCAGCCAGGCTGTCCCTCTGCTGCCCTACTGAAAGGTGCCTATGCACCTTTGGCCCCCTTCCTCTCCCCTGGAGCCACCCCTGCCCCCACGGCCATCTGGCTCACTAGCCATCTGTGTTTGCAGTGAAGGCCCAGGCAGCATGCCCTGCCTGTGAGTGGACAGGCCAGGAAGGCATGAGGAAGCAGTCCTTGGCCCAGCTCCCTGGAAGAACCAGACAAGAAGCTATTTCTGTCGCAGGAGACTGCCCCTGAAGCATAGATAGGATCCAAGGCAAACAGAGTGAAAGTGAGAGGGAGTGACAAACACTATCAGAGTGGGAAAAGAAGTTATGTTGAAAACAAAGGCAGTTTTTTTGAGAGAACTAGGCACAGGCCCGAAGTTTGGGAACCAGAACTAAAATGACTCATCCTCAAAATTACAGCAATGACTTACCCCAGGACTAACTATCAAATTATGTCTCAAGGGGCAATAGAGGTCAGACCAATCACAGCCTGCCTGACAGCCAAATCATTTCCTCCCTTTCTCCTTGCTAACAGAACCCTGAGTGCCACAGGCTTGGCTTCTCCCCAGCCCAGGCGGAGGGTCTTGATTGGACAAAGCTAATCATGATCATTCCATCCCTCTTGCTTGTGATTGGTTTAGAAAGGGGCAGATAATACAATTCTGGCCAATGAGATGGGAGAGAAAGTACAATCCCTTCCCCTCTCCTCTAACCTTTAGAAGTTGCTGAGAGAGGAGTTGGTCCTAGAGGAATGATCGTCACTGTTTGACCACAATTGAGGATGGTGAGGCCCTAAATTAATCTACCCTTGAGCCACACAGCCTCAAGGTATTCTTGAAGAAAACACATTTTCTTCAATGTTGAAACCTCTTTGAATTGGGTTCTTGTTACTTGTAGACAAAAGCATCCTAACACACCTCCACTGTGGTGCAACTGCTACATCTCCCTGCTATGACTGGCCATGCCCCTCCACTGCTCAAAGTCCTGCTCTGGCTCCCCTGTACCCTTCACTCAACTTCAAGGGTCTCCAGGACCTGGGTCTTGCCTACCTCTCTGGCTTCACTTCCTGCCACACCCCTAACATCATCCTCTAGTCCAATTACACTGACCTCCTCAGAGCTCTCAGAAGCTGTATGAGCTTCCAAACTTCCACACCTTTGAAAATGCAGTTCCCTCTGCATAGAATGCTCTTAGTACATGGTTTGGAGACAGGCACTCTTGGATTTAAATTCCAGCTCCAGCACTGTTTAGCTGTGTGACCATGATCAAGGTAATTCACCTCTCTGGGCCTCAATCTGCTAGTCAATAAAAGAGGAATAACAATGTCTACCTTAGAGATGTTAGAGTTAAATGAGATGATGTAAAACATGTGGCACATGTTAGGGACTCAAGAAATACGAGTTTCTTATCTATCAGCCTCCCCTGCCCACATTTCTTAGAACTCTGTTGTGATTTTGTGTGTTAGGGCTGTCTCTCCCACCAAAATGGGAGCTCCTAGAGGACAGAAATTGGGCTTGATTTGAACCCAGAGTATGTGTTCCATGAGTGGAGAAATAAATGCCAGGGCAGGACAGGTTCATTCAGCAGGAAGGAGAAGGTACCACAACCCAGGAGGTCCAGGCTCAGCTTGAACATCACTCCTTTAGGCAGCCTTCCCAGATGCCTAGTCTGGATCCATCACACTCTTCATGTCTGCAGTTCCCTAGACCCCACATGGGGTCTGTGTCCCCCACCAGAATGGGAGCACTGTGAAGGCAGAGGCCTTATCTGACTCATCTCTGCACCCCCAAAATGCAGCAGAAATCTCCAACGCTACGTGCTCAGTAAATGAACACTTGTCACCTTTGAAGCCAGGAAACTGCTAGAGCCCTGCTCACCCAGGCCATCCCAGTACTGGGTCCTCCTCCTTTCCCACAGGAATATGCTATAAATGGACAGCACTCCAGCTGGTGCCCAAAACAGGGCCTGGATTTCACAAACCAATCAGCTTGTCCCAGAGTGGGGGTGGGGTCCTAGGGGCCCCAGAGTGTGGCCATAAATAGCCCAGCTCTGAGGCCTCCTCCCCACTCTGATTTCTGCCTGAGTCACCCGACCAGGCAGGGCGGGGCTGCCCAAAGGCGATGGTCTGGAGAGCTGAGGGCACAACCATGGCCCTGTGGCCAGCATTCCTGAGACTCCAAAGATAGGCCCAGCTGGTGTCCACACCCTCCCCAGCCAAACCCCTGGCCCAGAAGCCTGCTAAATCAGTGACACATGGGCCTCCTCAGGGAAGCTGAGACAGACACAAACATAGGACACGCTGCCCCAGCTCTGCTGGGTCTTCCAGCTCTGCTAAGGAGAGAAGCCAGGACTCGGGCCTGGCCCCAGGGAGCCAGGAATAGATTCCACTAGAAACACAAAGAACAGAGACAGGGCAGGACCATTCTCCTGGCCCAGTACAATTGGGAGGGAACATACGTGTTGCAGAGAGAAACGGATACATCTGTTTTGGCGCAACACGGTAGACTCAGGACTTATCCCAGCGCTCAAAAAAAGTTTGTGACTCAATGTCCTGGCTCTGAGTCTTGGCTGAAGCCCGTCCTCTAAGCTCAAGCTGTTCCTTGTCTGTTCAGTGGTTGGTCACTTACTTGCCCTTGCCTGAAATTACATGATGTATCCATTTGTTTACTACTCTACGGCCTCTCTCCTCCAACCAAAATGTCAGTTCTGTAAGGGCAGGGACCTGTTTTCTTGTTCACGAGGGTATCCTCAGTATCTAGAATAGTACCTGACATATGCAGGTAATCGGCAAGTAAGAAATTTGTTAGGGGCCAGCCTGGTGGCGCAGCGGTTAAGTGCACACGTTCCCCTTCGGCGGCCCAGGATTCACCAGTTCGGATCCCGGGTGTGGACATGGCACCTCTTGGCAAGCCATGCTGTGGGAGGCGTCCCACATATAAAGTGGAGGAAGATGGGCATGGATGTGAGCTCAGGGCCAGTTTTCCTCAGCAAAAAGAGGAGGATTGGCTGCAGATGTTAGCTCAGGGCTAAGCTTCCTCAAAAAAAAAAAATTGTTAAATGAATAAATATTGTCAGGCCTGGGGCTTCTCCGCCTGGAAAGAGAACGTTGAATGTGGGCTCTGGATTGAGGCAGGCTTGGGTTTAACTTTCTTGCTCTGTGACCTCAGACAAGTGACTTGACCTCTGTGAGCCTCTATTTCTTCATCTTCATAATGGGAGTAAAATAGATCTACTTCCCAGAGTATTGAGATTCAATATTTGTAAAACCCCTTCCCTGTCTAGCACAGAATAAGTCTTCAATAAGTACAGACATGCACTGCTTAAGGACGTTTTGGTCACTGACAGACCGCATATACAACAGTCATGCCAGAAGATCAGTCCCATATGGCCTAGGTGTACAGTAGGCTATACCATCTAGGTTTGTGTAACTACACTCTATGAAGTTCCCTCACTGACAAAATCGCCTAACGACACGTTTCTCAGAACGTATCCCCATGATTAAGTGATGCATGACTGTAGCAGTGTGGTTATTATTTCTGCTGCTGTTCTCAGCATGATAGTATGGGGATGGGCACAGGATGCGGTGACAGGCAAAGATTTCAGTGCAAGCCCGGTCACTTGCTATCTAGAATCCCAAGGTTTCTCTGAGCCTCAGTCTCCTGGCTATAGACTGGGCACCGATGCGCCAGCTCTCTGACTAAGGCATTGTGAAGATTCAAGTCCAGGCTGCCAACCCACCCACCCAGGGTGGTGTGGAGAGGACATAGGATTCCAACAGGCCCTGGAAGCGATGACCTTTAAGGTCCCACTGGTCCAGCAAGGCTGGGCTATATATAGTTCCCAGGCCCTGGCAGGCCCTTGTGGCAGGGCTGACCAACAGAGCCTGGGCTGCCACACTCAGGGACAAAAATCTCACCTTACTATGCCCTTGTGCAGAATGGGGGGCACCAGCTACCAAGATCCTAAAGGCACGTGAACCCTTTGACCTAACAATACCCCTTACAGGAACTCCACTTCAGATTAATGCTCAGAGGTGCATGCAGGGGTCACAGCTCCATTGTCTATGGTGCAAGAGGCTGGGAACAACTTGAACATCTGTGAACAGGGGCTGCTAAATACAAGATGGAGCTCCCTGACTGGCAGACCACTCCGTCTTGTTCATGACTATGTCCCCGGAACCCACATCAAGTCCTGGCACAGAGCAGGGGCTCAGTAAATACTTTTTAAATGAATGCACAAATCTCAATAATGGGATATTATGCAACCACTAAAAGGAAAGAGATGGAATTACGTGTACTGAGTTGGAAGGATGTCCTTAAGTTGTTAAATGAAAAGAACAAATATGGAAACTTTCTGGAAGCATGAGAAAATATCAACAGTAGTTATGTTTGTCTGTTTTTTTTGTTTTGAAGGAGAGTGCCACAGACTTTGAAGGTATTTCTTTTTTTTAAAGTATGCTTTTTTTGGTGAGGAAGATTGGCCCTGAGGTAACATCTGTTGCCAATCTTCTTCTTTTTTATTTTTCTTCTCCAAAGCCCTAATACATAGGTGTATATCCTAGTTGTAGGTCATTCTGGTCCTTCCATGTGGGACACCGCCACAGCACAGCCTAATGAGCAGTGCGTAGGTCGGCGTCCCGGATCCAAACCAACAAATCCCAGGCCGCCGAAGTGGAACATGCAAATTTAACCACCCGGCCGCAGGGCCAACCCCAAAAGTGGTTATGTGAGAATTGCTGTGCACTCTCCTGGGGGTTTTTTTATAAGTGTATATTACTTTTTACATTTTTTCAAAATCTAGTTTATTTTTCAAAAATATACCACCACATTCCATCTTAGCCAGATTTCAGATAAGGCTCTCGTCAGCTCAGGAAGTGTTCTATGATCTTAGTAATGGGAGAAAAAAGAACTTATTGAGCACCTACTATATACCAAGCACCAAACTGAACTCTCACAAACACACCTTCCCCTAACTGCACCAATTCAATGAGATGGATCCATGTCCTTATTTAACAGTTGAATAAATTGAATAAACTGAGTCTCACAGGGGTGACATAACTTGCAATGCAGTATAAATTTTTTAAGAACGTGGGTTTTGGCATCTGACAGATCTGATCACAAATTCCATCTCCGCCACTGTGTGACCTTGGGCAAATAGCTTCACCTCTCTGAGTTTCAGTGTTCTCATCAGTACAATGGGATGAACAATGTACTAATTCACAGGAGTGGTTTTGAGGATTCAATGAGATAACAAATGGAAGGCACTTATCACAGTGTCTAGCACATCGTGGGTGCTCAATAAGCAGCAAACATACCATCACTAGTATTATCATCACCATTATTATTTCCTCCACCACCATCAGCAGCCAGGCTCACACAGTGAATCAAGGCCAGAACCTGCCTCCAGAGCCCCACAAGCATTTTAATCAAAGAGCCAGGGAACAGGCCAGGGTTAGATTAAGCCCAATTTTGTCTGTGGGGAGTCACATGGCCAAAAGCCTTGTGTGCGTGTGTGCGTGTGTGTGTGTAGCCAAATAAATGCTTCCTTGAGAACAATGATTAGAACAGGTCTTTGCAGCCATGGGAGGACTAGATAAGGGGCTTGATTCATGACTCCTCCCAGGACAGGAGTCCCTCAGGCTCACGGCATCACTCAGCTAAGCCGAGTAGGGCGGCCTCAAATTAGCTGCATCCATTAACAACATCCCACTTTTGACACTGGTGATGCATTCAGCCAAATTTGGGTAAAGACACCTGGCAGCATCCATCTCCCAGGAGAAAAGCCAGCAGGGGCCTGCCCTTGGAGTTCTGAGGATTCATAACAGAAACTCTCAGGAGTCAGGTAAGCCCAGCTTGGGCCTTGAGCTCCACCTTAAACATTTAAGAAAGTCAACTTCAACTGACAAGGTTAAAGCTAAAGTAGAAAGGGTCAGAGATGTACCCTAGTGATCATTCCCAAATGCTCACCCAGATCTAACGGGTGCTGGGCTCAGTGCCAGGCCTGGGGCTCAGAGACAAACTACCCATGGTTCCTGCCCTCAAAGACCTTTGAATTTACTGCAGAAAACAAAAATGATGCCGCTGCTGCTGTGATGATGATAAAGGTTGACATCTATGGAGTGCTTCCCGTGTGTAAGACAGTGCGCTATGCACTTCAAACACATAGTCTCATTCTTATAAATAGCAAATACAATAAATAATTGAGTACCTTCTATGAGCACTGGCCTTGGCATGTTACATGTGTTATTTTTTAATCTTGCAAATAATCATGCAAAGTAGATATTACCCAAGGCTGAGGTCACAGTGGCCTTTGCAACACAGTGGCCTCAGTTTGAATTCTGAGTCTGTCAACTTAATAGCCATATGACTTGAAGAAAGTTATTTATTTTCAACAAATCTTCATGATCTTGTCCGTAAAGTGAGGATTATAGCAATTCCTATGACTCTGTGCTGCCTTTTATCATGTATATTTATAGACACGCTACTCTATGCCTATATATTTTAAAAGCCTACATAAGGTGCATGTGGGATGCACTTTCCATACTTTGTACAAAGTACTAAAAATGACTTTATTTTTACTGTCCTTTAGCATTTTTTAAAGATTGGCATCTGAGCTAACAACTATTGCCAATCTTTTTTTTTCCCTCTTGTTCTTCTTCTCCCCAAAGCTCCCAGGTACATAGTTGTATATTCTAGTTGTGAGTGCCTCTGGTTGTGGCATGTGGGATGCTGCCTCAACAGGGCCTGATGAGAGGTGCCATGTCCGCGCCCAGGATCCGAACCAGAGAAACCCTGGGCCGCCGAAGCGGAGCGCGTGAACTTAACCACTCGGCCATGGGGCCAGACTCTAGTATTATTTTTTAATGCATCACAGGTTCACTGTTGTCTCTGTCTTGCCAGCCACACTGGGGGTGGAGGGAGGGGAGGCATTTGACTGTCCCTCCCTTTTCTCCAGGCCTGGTCTCCAAGGGCCCAGGCTGGCCCTGGCTCCAGGTCTGTGCACACAATGAGCCTCTCTAAGCAGCAGAACAGGCGTACTGGCTGCCAGCTGGGGCCCAGACTCTGGTCACAAACACATCCCTATGGCTGAGAACAGGCTCAAGACATTTGTGCAAACCCTGGACCTAGTAGAAGAAAAGGTCCAGAAGGCAGGCTGGGGTTACTGAGGCCCAGCTGAGCCCCTGACTTAGGTCAAGGAAGTAGGGCTCTGGCTAGCACCCAGGGTTTGCTGGTAACATCTGTCCTTCTAGGATATTCCCAGGGGGCTCTGTACCCATTGAGCCCTAGGCCTCAGGAAAGATGCCCAGCTGCCCTGCCAAGTTCACATCCAAAGGACAGGCCACCTTTCCATGGCCCCTGGGAGGTGGCCTCAGGAGTGGGACCAGTGACTGGGCTCCAGTGGGGAGCCTTGGCCCAGAGAGGCTCCCAGGAGCCTGGCTCCAGACTAAGGCAGCTGCCAGGCCCTTAGCTGCTCCACAAACTCCCCCAGATCTCAAGGACTAGCCATATCCCACCATCCTAGCTCCCTCACATTCTCCAAGCTTCTCAGCAATTCAAAGATTCTGACCCCAGTGCCTGCCACCACCTTGCTCCCTTGGGTGGAATTACCTCCTTCCACAAGCCTCTGGGCCAGGAGAGCAACTCAAAACAGACTTCATCTAAGAAAAAGCTGTAAACTAACCAGAAGTCCACAACCTCTCGACTCTTCCTCTTACCCAAGCCTGCTTAGGTCAAACCACCACCATCTCCCCCCATTCATGGCCCAGCCTCCTCATCGCCATTCTGCATCTGTTTCTGCCTCTCTCCAAACCAGGCTGATGCTGCTAAAGCCCAGAGCTGACCATGTGAACCTCTGCTGAAAACCCTTTAATGGCTCTCCGTTTCCCTCCAGGGAAGTCCAAATTCCTTTAGCCTGGCATTCAAGGCCCTGTAGGATCTGACAGTCTGAATAGGCTCCTCTTTCTCCACTCCTTTCCTCACACCCTAGGCTTAGGAAAAGCTGAATTACTTCTCAAGCAATTCCCCAGGTACGTCAAGTCATTTTACCCCTCTACGGTTTTGCTCACACAGCTCCCCTGCCTGGAATGCCCTTCCTCCACCCCATACCCACATCTGCTTACTGTTCATGAAGTGCCAGCATCCTCTCCTCCAGGAAGCCTTTCCTGACCACCCAGAGAGAAGTGACCACTGCCTGCTCCAACCCCTGGACAGACCCTATCTCAGAACCTGTGACACGCTGGTGATCTGGTAAGTTTGCTCAGCTCTCTCCCCCATGGGACTGAGAGTCCCCTCGAATCCACTGAGCAGAGCAGTACAAAGGGAGGGGAAGAGAAAGAGAAAGAAAAAGAGGGCTCTCATCCAAAAGGGAGGAATAATACAGGAAGATTATAAACAACTTTACGCCAGTGAACTTGACAACTTAGATGAAATGGACAAATTCCTTGAAAGATATAAGCATCAAAGCCCATTCAACAAAAATAGATAATCTAAATTGCCCTATTAAAGACACTAAAAAAACACAGTTAAAAACCTTTCTACAAAGGTGGCTTCCCTGGAGAATGCTACCAAACATTTAAGGAGGAAATAATACTAAGTCTATATAAATGCGATGGGACAGGAAGGGAGTTACACGTATAGAGTGCCTACTATGTGCCAAATCCTATGCTGGGTAAGAGATGTGTCAGGCTCCACCTGGGGCAGGGTTTGCCAAGGAAAGCCCTTATCCTATGAGAAGTCTCAGAGAGCATAAGCGCTGGAGACCCTCAGTCCTGGGATGGTACACATGTCACTTCTCTTTCCTACTGTACCCACAGGTAGACATTGCTAATCAATTCCAGCTCCTTTTTGCTGAGTCCAGACAAGACCTCCCAATCCTTCCAAATATGGAACGCCCAGTAGCCACCAGGGAAGCTGACACAAAATGAAAGCTATTGCTCATCTCTGATCTAGTCTAATCCCAACTGATATGGAAACTGAGGCCCAGAGAAGGCAAGGGTCTTACCCAAGGCCAGAGATTCATCACAGAGCAGACAGGATTTTAGAAACTGACTTTTAAATAGTTTGTGTGGAGGAGACAGTGTTTATATTTTGTCTCCCCCACCAGATGGTGAGCTCCTTAAGGAGAGGGCCTGGGTCTGGTTTAGCTTCTGACCCAATGTTCTGCAAATCAGGTACATAGCAGTTGTCTACAAAGGTTTCTTGGCTTAGTGAGGAAGGAATGGATGAACGAGTTAGACAGAAGCCTTGGGTATCAGCTTCTAAACCAGGAGATACTTTAAGCATCCCACATTCAGAGATGCTACCTTCTCAGAATGATCCATGCTGAGAACCCAGATTGAGACATTCTCAACCTAAAGGTGGGAGGATGACGGGGACTAGAAATCTGTCTACAGTAGAAATCTTACCATCTATAGACTAAACTTTTAAATAGTAGAAACTAAAAGAGCTTTTCAAGCCAACCAAAATATGACATTTTGATGAATTTCAACAGTTTCAAACTGTATTACTGCTATAAATGTCAAAGTAATGAGGGGTCTGGGGGGAAAAATCTCCTATATCCACATCATTTATGTGTGATCTTGTTATCTAACTTTGCTGTTAAAATATGATTGATATACTTAAGCTTTTAGGGAGCAAATACTGCAGAGTCGGCTTTTTTTAAGTATTTATATATTTTTAAAGGACCAGTAGCATTGAAATAGATATACTTAAAATGTAAAAATAAAACAAAACTGAGAGACAACTGAGGTTGGGGCCACAAGAATGCCAACGATTACCAGGGACCCACAGCCCATTTGCCTTGTGGCTTCCTGGAGACCCATCTGGACAAACAAAGGCGACCTATCAGGATCGGGGCTCGGCTCAGCAGCTTCACTAGCCATGGCATTCTCCCTCAGCCCCCGCCACCTCCCTGTGCCTGTTCTGGGCCATGAGCCAAAGACACATTCCTCAGGCCCCCACGGCTTCCGGAACTGACAGAGTGGAGTTTGAGGGAAGGGCTGAGCAAAGCAGAAACCTGGGAGAGACGGCAAAAGGCAGACATGGGACAACCATAGAGAGAAGCCTATAGCAACCAATGGGGAAACTGAGGCCCAGAGAAGGCAAAGGTCTTATTCAAGACCATACGGTGAGGGGATAGTGGAGGGGAACCACCAAGGTTGCCCCCTAAAAAGACTCCTCTCTGATCCTTGCGAGAAGTATTTGATGTCCTTCTACATAAAGGCCAAATACTCTCCCAAGGGAGGGTGGGTCTCAGGGTTTTAGGGCCCCTGAGTACTAGAAGAATCTGGAGTTGAGAGCTCTCCTGGTTCCTCAGGAAAGAATCTTAGCCACCCCTTCTCCAGTCCCTGTCCCTCTTCCCAAGTCACTCACTGGATGGCGGATCCTACCATGGACATTTTGTCCTGTTCACACAACCCAGCAAGGCAGATGTCACATCTCAGTTTTACAGATGAGGAAACTAAGGCTCAGGGAAATGAAGTGGCTTGTCCAAGGCCACAGAGCCAGGCAGTGGGAGCAAGGAAATGACAACCAGGTCTGTCTGGCTCTGTGCTGACTCTCCCCACCACCACCCCACACCGTCTCAAGGCAGGTCTCCAAGTTCTGTTTCTGTTTTCAACCCTGCCCTCCTCTTAGCTCCCATTGCTTGAGGCCTGGAGGAGGTAGGGACGAACTGAACATCCCGGGGTCCCCAGCGCTTACCCTCCAGCACCACTTCTTTGCCTGTCTTCTTCAGGGCTTGCACCGCCTCATCATGGGTGGCAGAAGAAAGGTCTTCCCCATTCACGGACAGGATGGCATCCCCCACAAAGAGGGCCTCTGTCTGGTCAGCTGCCAGGCCCTTGAAGATCTTGGAAATGAGAATAGGCATCTTGTTCTCCCGGCCTCCTGCAAAGGCACACCAAGAGGAAGAAACTCCAGTGAAATGAAGTGGCTTGGGAGTCACGTCAAGGCAAAATTATTTCCAAAGGCCTCCTGCAGTGCCCAGCCCAGTGCTGGGAAGAGGGGATAGAAGATAAAGAGAATCTCAGAGAAGAGTCTTACAAGTTTGGGGCGCTAACAATACTTATAAGTCATTTTCTGAATTCGCAATGTCATAGTTTGGGCATTGGATCTTTTGGTTAAATGCTTTGGGTGTTCACCAGTGTTTGAGTAACTTACCAGCTACTTCAATGGCTTTTGTTTAAATTATTTTGGATTTTAAGCAATTTTCCACAATGGGGGAACCCAATGATACCCCCTAATCTGGCATTAAGATAGAATTCAGCTATTGCTATGGGCCCAAAGAATCTCTTTAGCATCAGAAAGTTTTACAATCCGGAATCCAGGCTGGAAACCAAGGCCTAAAAGTCTAGAGACATCAAAAGGCTATCTCAATTGCATCTCTGACGCAAAAAAAGCTAATACATTTTACTGAATTGCTTTACTGCTAAACTCTTAAATGTCCTTTTAAATAAGAAACATTAGGGGCCCGCCCCGTGGCCGAGTGGTTAAGTTCGCGCACTTCGCTTTGGCGGCCCAGGGTTTCACCGGTTCAGATCCTGGGCACGGACATGGCACCGCTCATCAAGCCATGCTGAGGCGGCATCCCACATGCCACAACTAGAAGGGCCCACAACTAAAAATACACAACTATGTACCGGGGGGCTTTGGGAGAAAAAGGAAAAATAAAATCTTTTAAAAAAAGAAAAAGAAACATTAGTTCCATGTACCAAGTGCCAAGCAGTGTGCTAAATGCTTGCAGCGTTGTCTCATTGCATCTTCACAACCACCAATTACACAGGCATGCTAGTTTCCTACTAGGAGCACTGAAGTGTGGAGAGAAGCCCCCTACCCAAGGTCCTCCAGTTAGGTAGTGGCAAAGGCGGTATTTGAACCCAGGTCTCCTGGCTCCGGAACTAACACTCTTAACCCTATGGCAGACTGCAAGTCAAATCCTCAGATATCTCACTACCGGTCCATCCCCAGAATACTGAAGATGAGGAACTAGAGGCCCGAGAGGAGAGGTCATTATTCCAAGATCACACAACAAACTGGTAGCAGAGGGGTACTGGAACGCGTCTCCTGACCTCCACACAGGCCCAACGATTTGCTCGTTGCACTGCACAAGCTTGAGGCCTAGGAAAGGAAGGGGTTTCTATTTATATCTGTCCTCCTCCCCCTGAAACTAGGGACTTCAGTTCAGTTTGAAGCTATGATCATTCCTGGCTGCCTTGGGGTGGGCTGGACCCTAGAGGGGAGGTCACCATGGTAACAGGAGCCCAGTCTCCAACCATGAAGAACTGAATGGAGCCGGTACTTCCCCTGACGCCTCCTAAAAGAATCTTCACCCCCTCCCCCGACCTGGGAATACGGAGCTGGGAAGTAAATTTATGTGACCTTGGAAAGTCCCTGCTCCTCTCCAAGTCTCAGTTTGTCCATTTGCACAATGGAACTCTATGAACTCTAAGTGCTTTCCTACTTTGACATACTGAGTGTACAGTTTCTGGATTGATCTTTTGTCCTATCACATGCTGGAGTTTGGAGGCAAGACTGGTGCTCACTCCCTGGCTTCCCTATTTCACCCTTTTCGATGCTTTGGTTGGCTTCCACAGGGAAGAACCAACTCCCCTGGGCACTCTCTAGCGTCCTGATAATTGAGGTTCAAATCTCAGTTCTGCCATTCGATGACTCATGATCCTGGTTAAAATCATTTTACTTTCTGAGTCTCAGTTTCTTCACCTACAAAATGGGAAGTATGCTCCCTACCTTCCACCCCTTGTTGCCGGGATGAAGTGGATCACGAGCCTAGAATACGGGGCACAGCAGTCAGCACACAGTGCTGGCTGAATGACCACTATCGCCAACTCCTCACCCAAGCCAAAGGGTCTGGAGGCACCAGCAGTGAACAGAGTCACTACTCTGGGAGGGGGAACTGCACATCCAGGTGATCCAAGAGCTGAGAGCTTTCCCAGGGCAGACAGTACTCTGCTAGGAGCTGGGCCCCTGAGAAGCAGATAGGTAGGAACGGCAAATCCAATAGCTGGGGGTGTGCAGGGATTTTAAGCACTATGGTTAGTTGCTTTGGGAGTCTCTCCTGACCTCCATTTTTTTTTCTCATCTAACAGCAATAATTAACTAGGCCCTACTATGTGCAACAGAGTGAGTACTTTAGAGTCCTGTTTTCACAGAAACATCACAACTCTATCATTATCCTCATTATATGGTTGAGGAAATTGAGGTTCAGAGATGGGAAGCAACTTGTCCAAGTTCACACAGCTGATCCTGGACTCAAACACAGTCTGGTTGCACCCTAAAGAAAGCTGTCAGTCTTGGGCGCTGGGAGCTCTCAAGAAAAGTAGCGCCTTTATGTCCTCCCCTCTCAAACCTGTATGGGGCCAGCCCAGTGGCACAGCGGTTAAGTTTGCACATTCCATTTCAGAGGCCTGGGGTTCACTGGTTGGAATCCCAGGTGTGGACCTACACACCACTTGTCAGGCCATGCTGTAGCAGGTGTCCCACATGTAAAGTGGAGGAAGATGGGCACAAATGTTAGCTCAGGGCTAATCTTCCTCAAAAAAAAAAAAAAAGCCCCATGCAAGATAGAGATGGTCAGATCAGGAAACTCAGGGGCCGGCACAGTGGCGCAGCACTTAAGTTCGCACGTTCCGCTTCTCAGCGGCCAGGGGTTCGCTGGTCCGGATCCCGGGTGCAGACGTGGCACTGCTTGGCAGCCATGCTGTGGTAGGCATCCCACATATAAAGTAAAGGAAGATGGGCACGGACGTTAGCTCAGGGCCAGACTTCCTCAGCAAAAAGAGGAGGATTGGCAGTAGTTAGCTGAGGGCTAATCTTCCTCAAAAAAAAAAAAAAAAAAAAAAGGAAACTCAAACCCAGCTGTCGGGACCCTCTCCTGGCCCCCTGTCTGTGAGACTAGCCTGTGCTTTCACCTATCTCCCTGATTCCCTATCCCTTCTCCGCGCCCCTGCTGTGCTCCTGACTTCAGGCCTTCCCCTTCGCCCCCAATCTTGATTATGCCTCACGGACTTGCCCTCCCTGCCCTAGCAGCCTCCCAGGCCTCAATCCTCTTTCTCCATCCTTTGCTTTCCTGGGGCCCCTCTTGTCCTTGATGCCCACGCAACCCCTGAGAGGCAATCCCCTGAGATCTCTATGCTTCCACACAGAACTCCCCACCCACGTGTCCTTGATGCGCCCCCAAACCCCTCCACACCTGTCCTTCCAACTGAGACCTCTGACCCCCCCAAATGCCCTCCGACCTTGGTGCTCCCCATGCCCTCGGGTCCATCTGTCCGCTCAGGCCCCCTTACCCCAGACAGAAGTCCTCCAACTCCACGTCCTCGGTATGCTGCCAGCCCCCGCAACCCCTCTGCCCTCGGCGGCCCCACAGACGCCAGGACCCCGTGCCCTCGGTGCCCCCGCGCCCACCTTTGATGCTGATGCCCAGCCCGCCGGCGTCGGCCTTGCGCACCGTCACGCGGCGCCGCTGGAGCAGCAGCGCCTCAGGCAGCTGCGGGGGCGCCGCGCCCGGCTCGGCGGCGCCGTTGAGCTGCCCGGGCTCCGGCTCCCGCGGGGCGCCGAGCTCCGGGTCGGGCTCGCCGTCGGCGGGGCTCACGGTCAGCGTGTCCTCCGCCAAACTGAGCAGCACCCGCTGCCACCGCTCGCCGCCGGCCCCCGAGCCCGCCCCGGCGCGCAGTTCCAGCAGCCCGGTGCGGGGGGCGCGCCTGCCTGACGCCATCTTCGCCTCCGCGCCCCCGGGCCGCCGCGCTCGCCCTGCCCCGCCGTGCCCGGCCCGCTCGGCCCGAGTGCCCAGGGCAGAGGGCAGCGGGGGCCCGACTGGGCCAGCCGCCACCCTACCCCGGGCCGCCGGGGGTGGAGCCTCGAGGGGCGGGGCTACATGGGGGTGTGGCTAACCGCGAGGGGCGTGGCCGCCGGCAGGCTCGCGGGAGGCTGGGGCGGGGCCCAGGAATCGAAGGATGCTGTGTGAGACCATTCGGGGGGTGGGATCATAAGGCGTCGGGGCGGGGCCACGAAGCAAAGAGAGGAGCAGGTGAGGTGCGGAAAGGGCGCCGGGGCCACAAGGGGGGCGGGGCTTCGTGTCGGGGGCGGAGCCCTAGGATCCGGTGGAGGACGCTCCGCGCTGGGCCTGGCCGTCGAGGTCTCGGACCGTGGCTCACGGACGTAGGAACACGAGAAAAAGAGACATGGTTCCCGGTGCGAGGCTTTGGGCGTCGGGGTGGGGCTACATATGGCAGAGCGCTGGACTCCAGGGACAGGGCTTGAGTGTAAGAGGTAGACCCGGCTCCACGAAGGACTTGGCGGGAGGACTTGCTAACTGAGGAGCTTCCGAAGGAGCAGGTTTCCCGCTGTGGGGCTGGAGCTTTGGTCTGTAGGCTTGGCTTAGTGTGGGGCGTGGCTTCTAAAGCTTGCAGGCCCCGCCCTCTGGGATGAGAGTGCGGCTGACTCTGCTTAGGGCTTTGGGAAGGGCCTGGCCAGGGTCCCCACTTTAAAGGGAGTTGAGGAGACTAACCCGCTGTTCTGTTCACAGTCGAACAGAGAAAAGCCTGAAGTCCCACCCTGAGAGACCTGGCCTGAGAAGAACTCAGAAGTCCTGCTGTGAGGAAAAAGGGCTGGAAGGTGGGGCTCTGAGTCTGGGCGACTGAAGATCTGGTTTAGGATCCCTGCTCAGACACAGTTAGCTCCATGTCGACCTTGGTCCCATCACTTCACTTCTCTAAGCCTTAATTTTGTCATCTTTGAAATGGGCAGTCATAATAATCCCTACCTCACAGGGCTTGTGTCAAGATTAAATCAATGTGAAAACACATTGTAAACTGTAGATCCGTATGCAATCAATATAACCACTTTCATTTATTGAATGCTTACTATTGGTCTAGATCTGAGCATTTTTCATGTATCTCATCTTTACAGTAGTCTCGTGGAGTAGCTACAGTTAAGAATACCCCCATTAAACAGAAGGGAAAACTAGGATTGAGAAAGTCATACATTTGTGAGTGGAGCAGAGCTGGGATTCAAACCCAGGCCTGTTTGACACCAGTGCCTGGGCACTGACCCACTCTGCTAGACAGCTGCCAAGTACAGAGGTGAGGTGTAATTGTCATCAGAAAAATCCCACCGCATCGCATACCTCAACCTGCCTTCATATCTACCTGTTGTCTCCATTCTCCACTCCGAGCTAGGATGAGTTGGGCAAAAATTGTTAGGGCCAAATCAGTATGTAGATTCCTTGCATCTTCAGGTAGAACCCTCCAAATAAGATACCCTCAAGATGGCCGATAGGCACATAAAAAGCTGTTCAACCTCACTAATTATTAGGAAAATGCAAGTCAAAACTACAATGCGATATCACCTCACACCCATCAGAATGGCTATTATTAAAAAGACAGAAATAACAAGTGTTGGAGAGGATATGGAGAGAAGAGAGCATTCATACACTGTTGGTGGGAATGTAAATTGGTGCAGCCACTACGGAAAACAGTACGGAAATTCCTCAAAAAATTAAAATAGAACTACCATATGATCTAGCAATTCCAATTCTGGGTATTTATCCAAAGAAAACAAAAATACTAATTCGAAAAGATATATGCACTGCTATGTTCATTGCAGCATTGTTCACAATAGCTAAGACTTGGAAACAGTGTAAGTGCCCATTGATGGATGAATGGATAAAGAAGGTGTGGCACATATATACAATTAAATATTACCCAGCTTTAAAAAAGATGAAATCTTGCCATTTGCAGCAACATGGATGGACGTTGAAGGTAGTATGCTAAGCGAAATAAGTCAGATGGAGAAAGACAAATACTGTATGATTTCACTCATATGTGGAAGATAAACACAAAGATACAAAGAACAGATTGGTGCTTACCAGAGGGGAAGGGGTTAGGGAAAGGGCAAAAGGGGTAAAGGGGCACATATGTATGGTGAAAGATGGCAACTAGGCTTTTGGTGGTGAACATGATGTAGTCTATACAGAAGTTGAAATATAATGATGTACACCTGAAATTTATATGATGTTATCTAATGTTACCTTAATAAAAAAGAAAAGATACCATCAAGAAAAAAAAAACCTCACAAGAAAACAGATACATATACAAACTGTGCACAGCAAACTTATGTTTGCAAATAATCAGAGATGAAACAGTGTCCAACAATAGGGAAATGGCTTTATACTACTGAAAACCCTCTGAGGCCATGTACGTAATACATATGTGTATTATACGCACATGTACCTAAACTTTATGTATGCCATTTATTCAGTTTGCTATATGTTGGCACATGAGCTGGCTGATTTTTGTATGTTGTCACATAAACCTCACATAAATCCTGCACAGCCTGTATATTATCCCCTTTTTATAGATGAGGGAAATTGAGGCACGCCACTAGAAAGAACAGACCTCTGTTCTAACCTGGGTCTGTCTGGCTTCCAAGCAACTATCATCCTTTCTGCAGGCTGCACAGCAGCAAGGGATGCGTTTACAATCCATTCACTCCTTCAACAATATTTATTGAGCATCTGCTATGTGCCAACCACAGCGCTAGGTGTAGGGATTCAGCTGTAAACAAGATAGTCAGGGTCTTGCCTCACTGAACACACTGTCCCCTGGGAGGCAGGATCCCATGGTGGTTAAGAGCATGAGCTTTGGATTCTGATTTTCTATGTTCAAATTCTCACTGTGACACTTTCTATCTGTGTGATCCTGGGTGACTTATTTAACCCTTCAGCTTCAATTCCATAACCTATAAAGTAGGAATATTAAGATTATTATGAGGAATAAATAAAATAATGCTGGTAAACTGCTTAGCATAATTCCCATACATAGTAAGCATTCAAAAAATATGGGGGCTGTCCCCGTGGCTGAGTGGTTAAGTTCTCGCGCTCTGCTGCAGGCGGCCCAGTGTTTCGTTGGTTCGAATCCTGGGCACAGATATGGCACTGCTCATCAAACCACGTTGAGGCAGCGTCCCACATGCCATAACTAGAAGGACCCACAACGAAGAATATACAACTATGTACTGGGGGGCTTTGGGGAGAAAAAGGAAAAAAATAAAATCTTTAAAAAATGTACATTTATGAGTTGTAGTTTTCTTGGAAAACAGACATCAAATAGCTTTAATTTAGAGTGATGTGTCAAAAAGGGGGAGACACAAGTGAAAAAAAAGAACCAAGGGTCTGATATATATTACACTCGATAAGAAAGGGAAGGAAGGAAGAAAGAGAGAGAGACAGAAAAAGAAAGAAGGAAGGAAGGACCGGGGCTCACCTGGTGGTGTAGTGGTTAAGTTTGTACACTCTGCTTCGGTGGCCTAGGGTTCACAGGTTTGGATCCCAGGCACGGAGCTGGCACCACTTGGCAAGCCATGCTGTGGTGGCATCCCACATAAAATAGAGGAGGGTTGGCACAGATGTTAGCTCAGTGACAATCTCCTTCAAGCAAAAAAAAACGAATTACAGCATTACATACCTGCATTGATATTTCTAAAGTATGACTGTGCTTAAAGATTGTAGGGCAGCCTGAGAAATGTGAGGGTAAGCACACCTCACGCGTGATGAAGAAGAACAGCATCCTGTTGGCTTTTGGAAGCTTCACTCTGATGGTAGAAGGGAGGGGAGGAGGGATCAGGGAGGAGGCAGGAGACGGGGCGGGGGGGGGGGGGGGGGGTGGTGAGACGCCTTTCCCAGGACCAAAGTCTGGAGCTGGATCTTTGAAAGTCCCGCCACGTACTGCCCTGCTTAAACCAGACTTAATGAGCCCCAGACAAACTTGGTGAGAAAGAGGCCTCTACAGAGTTCCTCCCCTGGGGGGCTGTTTTCCATGGTTATAATGGGAAGGGAGAAAGGAGAGCGGCAGCGATGTGTGCAGAATAAGAGGAGGCTAGCAGAGAAGGAAGAAGGCTGTGGAGCCAGAGAAAACAGTGAGGAGTGTGTGTGTATGTGTCTGTACGTATGTGTGCATGTGTATCTTTAAGTGTATTGTATGTGTGTACGTGTGTGTCTGTAATCACACGGTATGGGCAGTGCCTATCAGCTGTGTCCCTGTCAGCCCACCCCAGGAACCCTGAAGCTGGAGGAATGCTCTCCTCCTCCACCGTAGTCAGCTGATGCCTCTCCTCTATGGCTGGAAAATTGGCTTCCCAGACACACACACACAGGCCTGGCTCCCCACCAAACCTGAGGGCAGAGCTTCCAAAAGAAAGCAGTTCACTCCCGAGGGACAAAGGGAAAGGAAGGAGGGAGGGGAGCTGCCCAGCTTACCAGTCTTCAGTTCCCCCTGAAGGCCCTGCAGACTCAAGCCCTTGAACCAAGAGCCTGTGGCCCTGGTCAGACAGGGAGGCCTCTACGCACAGGCTCCAAGGCAGGAAGCAGAGGTTCCTGCACTCCTGGCATCCCAGACCCAATGATGGCAGCAGTAGTGAGAGGTAACAGGACCAACTGCTTAACACAATAATTGCTGTCTGTGGATCATCTTATTTAACCTTCAAGACAATCCTCGGAGAGTAGGCCTGTTATTCTCCCGATTAGGCAGATGAGGAAACTGAGGCTCAGGGACATGAAGGAATAAGCCCAGGCAGTCTGACACCAGAGCTCACTGTGATACCATATGGTACCCCGGGAGAGGTTTGGATCTTAGTGGAAGGTGGCAGGCTTCCAAAGTCTGACTCTGTGGTGCCCTGTGCATCACCTTTTTTTTTTTTAAAGATTGGCACCTGGGCTAACAACTGTTGCCAATCTTTTTTTTTTTCCTGCTTTATCTCCCCAAACCACCGCCCCCCCCGCCCCCCCCCCGCCCCCCCCCGTGCACAGTTGTATGTCTTAGTTGCAGGTCCTTCTAGTTGTGGGATATGGGACGCCGCCTCAACGTGGCCTGACGAGCTGTGCCATGTCGGCGCCCAGGAGCCGAACCCTGGGCCGCTGCAGCGGAGTGCACAAATTTGACCACTCGGCCACTGAGCCGGCCACTGTGTATCACCTTTTAATCTTCGTGGCAACCTCGGGAGGCAGGTGTTCTCATTTCCATTTTGCGGAGGAGGAAACCAAGGCCCGGAGAGGGAAAGTGACTGGTCTAAGGTCGTACAGCTAATAAATGGCAGAGCCCAAATATGAAACAGGTTGTTTCTGATTCCAAAGCTTTGGCCCTTTCTACTGGGCTACGCTAGGATCCTAGTTAAAATCAGACTCTCAAATTTTAGAGAATTCAAATCACAGGCTTATGGAATTCAGAGTAAAGCAATGTTGGCATCCTAAAATCTTGATGTTTAGGAGGGGACCCATCAAAGGTCACCAAGTCCAATTCCCCCATCCCATCCCAAGCAAGAAGCCCCTTTATAGCATCCCCAAGAGCTCCCCCTCTAGCCTGAGCTTGGCTGCCTCCAGTAACAGGGACCTCACTTTTCCATAAGGCAACCCACTCCAGTTAAGAAACCACCCCCCACCACCCACGCCAAGGCAAGGAGAGAGAACTCACTCACACGTTTTAGTCTTGCTGTCTCAGTGCTGGGGACTCAAGGCTGCTCCCTAAAATGCCTGTTCAAGTTAAAGCTGAGAGAAAGTCTAGGAATTCTCCCACAACCATCCTATTCATTTCCTTCACAGGACTCATCACAGTGTGCACTTCATGCTTCATATTTGTTTACTTGGTTATCTCCTGTCTCCCCACTAGACTGGGCATGGCCTGAGGGCAGGAACTCTGTCTCCCTGGTTTATTGCTGTAACCCCACCACCTCCCATACTGCCTGGCACAAGGCAGATGCTCAGTAAATGTCTGTTAAATGGACGAATGAATGAATAAATGAATGAATGCTTCCTGAGGGAAGGTAATAAGAGCTTAGATCCCTGAAAGATAAGTAGGGGATGAACTTCCAGGCTGAAGGCTGGGAGAGGGGCTGAGCTCAGCACTTCATACCTTCCGGTAGGGCTCAAGGGTCTCCCTCTGTCAGGGCAGGCACTATATTGCCCACCATTAAAGCCCCAACACAAGACCAGGTAAACAGTAAAAGCCCAGTAATGTTTGATGAATGAATGATGAATAGCAGAAAAGGGTTCTGCTTTCCGCTTAAAAGGATGCCATCCACAACTGAAATTCCTTCCTTCTTACTTTCATTTATTCAACAAATTTTGCTTAGTATGGCTGAGGTAGGTATCCTTTCTGATCAAACACCCTTCCTGGGCCTCCTTTCTCAATCTGTCTGACATCAATTTATTTACTTATTTATTAAAAAATATTTGTTAAGTCCCTACTAGGAGCCAGGCACTGTGTTAGGTGCTGGGGATAGACCATGAATAAGATGCATACAGTCCCTGCCCTAATGGAATCTACAGTCTAATGAGAGAGTTTTTATTAAACAAGAAAACAAATTAAATAATTACCAAATCTGATATGCACCTGAAAAAAACAAACAGGGTACAACAATGGAGAATAACAAGGGAGAGCTACGGGAGGATGGTCAGGGAAGGAGATATATTCAAGCTAAGACCTAAAAGTTAATGAGGAGCCAGTTATGCCTAGTGGAAACAACCTGTACAAAGGCCCTGAGGTATGAAAGACCTTGGCTGCTTTGGGTGGCTGTAGTTTAATGATCAAGGGGGAAAGTGTAGAGAGGTCACAGGAGCCAGATAATGCAGACCCCCAGGAGATAAAGAAAGACACCTAGATTTTACTCAAAGCTAGGGGCACTAGAGGGTTTCAGTGGAGAACTAACATGGTTTGTTTTGTGGGGTTACATTTAATTTTTATTAAGTGTTAAGCATATTTGAGATAATTGTAACATCTAGCTAAGGTGTAAAGAATAGGAAAATAAATAATCATGTACCTAGCACCCAGTTTAAGCAATAGAACATGATGGGGCTGGCCCCGTGGCCGAGTGGTTAAGTTCACGTGCTCTGCTTCAGTGGCCCAGGGTTTCGCCGATTTGGATCCTGGGCCCAGACATGGCACTGCTCATCAGGCCATGGTGAGGTGGCATCCCACATGCCACAACTGGAAGGACCCACAACTAAAATATACAACTACATACTGGGGGGCTTTGGGTAGAAAAAAAAAAGAAATAGAACATGATCAATTCATCAGAGTCCTTCTGGTCCTCTCCCTGATCACATTCTGCCTTCCCCCATCCAGAGATTAGCACTATGTGAATTTTGTGAGAACCATTTCCTTATACTTTATTGCAGTGTTAACATGTATGTATGAATCCAAAACAATCTTTTGTTGATAGTCTTACCTTTTTTAAACATTATATAAGTGGTCTTTCCTCTTCTACTGTTTGCAAGTTATATTCTCTAATTGTATTAACTCCAGTCTATTATCTTCAATCACCATCTCCTAAGTTATTTGCTGTGTTTGTCTAGCATTTTGGTGCTAACTTTTTTCTTAACCCCACACATTAGATATCATTTTTGCTTTATACAGTAAAATATTTATTCAGAGTTACCTACATGTTAACTATTTTCTTTGCTTTTCGCTCTTTCTTGCATTTCAGAAATTTCTTCTGGGATAACTTTCCTTCTCTCTGAAATATATCCTTTAGCATTTCCCTTAGCAAGTGAGGGTATGTTAATGGTAAATTCTCTTTTTTTCTTTAACATCTGTTGCCAGTCTTCCTCTTTTTTTTCGCTTGAAGAAGATTAGCCCTGAGCTAACAACTGTGACAATCTTCCCCCACTTTATATGTGGGTTGCCGCCACAGCATAGCTGACAAGTGGTGTAGGTCCCCATCTGGGATCTGAACTCACAAACCTGGGCCTCTCAAGTGGAGTGTGCCAAATTTAACCACAATGCCATGGGGCTGGCCCCTATTTTATGCTTTTCTTGAAATATAGTCTCACTGAGCAGGAATTTGAGGTTGGCGGGTTTTTTTCCTCAGAATTTTGAGGATACTGTGTCCCTGTCTTCTGGCTCCCACTGAAGCTATTGAGAATTCTGCTGTCAAATACTCCTTCTTTCCGTAGATAGTGTGTCTTTTGGTCTTCCTTCCTTCCTTCCTCCCTAACCCATGTCTAATCATCAGAAAAACTTCAGACAAATCCCAATAGAGAGACATTCTACAAAATACCTGACCAGTTCTCCTCAATACTATGAAGATCATCAAAAATAAGCAAAGTCTGAGAAATTGCCACAGCCAAGAGGAGCCTAAGGAGACACGACAACTAAATAAAATGTCTCCCGGATGGGGTGCTGGAACAGAAAAAGGAAATCAGGCAAAGCAAAGGAAATCTGAATACAGTGTGAACTTTAGCTAATAATAATGTATCAACATTGGTTCGTTAATTTTGACAAACGTCCCTTAATAATGTAAGATGTTAATAATAAAGAAAACTTGGTGTGGAACGTATGGGAAGTATTTGTACTATCTTCACAATTTGGGAGGGAATCTAAAACTTTTAAAATTAAAAGTTTATTTTATCAAATTGATAATAATATCTTTTGATATAGCATCTTCATAAGATTGGTTCAATAAACATATCAGTAAATACTCATTTAAAGAAAAATTGAAAAATATCTTACAAGACATGGTTGAAATAAAACTCTAAAAGAACTTATGAGTCCTAAAATGTATATGGAACAACAAAAGACCCTAAAGAGCTAAAGCAACCCTGAGAAAAAAAGAGCAAAGCTTGAGGTATCACAATCCCTGACTTCAAAATATACTACAAAGCTATAGTAATCAAAATAGCATGGATGGGGCCAGCCCGTTGGTGCAGTGGATAAGTTCACACATTCCACTTCGGTGGCCCAGGGTTCGCCAGTATGGATCCCAGGTGCAGACGTATGCACCACTTGGCAAGCCATGCTGTCTCTGACATTCCACATAGAAAGTAGAGGAAGATGGGCATGGATGTTAGCTCTGGGCCAGTCTTCCTCAGCAAAAAAGCGGAGGATTGGCGGCAGATGTTAGCTCAGGGCTAATCTTCCTCAAATAAATAAATAGACAGAAAATAAATCAGTGGTTGCCTAGGGCCAGGGGGTGGATAGGGGTGGGAGGGTGAAGAGTCACTGCCAAGGGGTAAGGAGTTTCTTTTCGGGCTGATGAAACTGTAAAATGAATATCTAATTAAATTAGATTATGGTGATGGTTGCACAGCTCTCTAAATATACTAAAACCATTGAATTGTACACTTTAGATGAGTGAAGTTTATGGTATGTAAATTATATCTCAGTAAAACTGTGTATTTATACAGCTTCAGTTTTATTACAATTAAAGATTTACAATTTTCAGAATGAAAGATACCACTGTCCTACTTGATTCCCATCCCCAAATAAGGTAGAGAAGCTCTAGAATGGATGACACAAGCATTCTTGTCCAGTCATGTTTGAGAGCTACATGTAGCAAGCCTTAACAAACTGATAATCTTCTTTATTTACATATTATAAATTGTATGATTCAGATGTTGCAGAAATACTTGTACATCAAAATAAGTCTTGCCGTATCCCTTTCATTCTTAGCAGCTCAGTAATATATTTTTATATTTTACCCAGCATGTTTAGATTTTTTTGAGCAAGAGAGTTGTTCAGAGTATTTAATCCTCTAAACTATTGACTCATTTATGTTTTTAAAAGACCCCTCTGGCTACCAAACAGAATATGGACAATGTGAGAGTGGTGGGTTTGGAAGCAGAGACCATTCAGGAGAGTATTCAGGTTATATATTTACTCTGCGTATATATACACACACACACACACACAACCTCACTCACAGGCTTGAAACAATGACAGTCAATTACGTTACTCAGTATCTGCCATTGGGGCAGGGCTCAGTGGGGACAGTTCATCTTTACTCCACGTGGTGTCAGATGGAGTGGCCTGCCTGGAGGGTGGAAGATCTACTTTCAAGATGGCTCAGTCATGGGGCTGGACCTGTGGCACAGCGGTTAAGTTTGCACATGCCGCTTGGGCAGCCAGGGCTTTGCCGGTTTGGATCCTGGGTGTGGACATGTCACCCCTTGGCAATCCATACTGTGGCAGGTGTCCCACATATAAAGCAGAGGAAGATGGGCATAGATGTTAGCTCAGGGCCAGTCCTCCTCAGCAAAAAGAGGGGGCTTGGCGGCAGATGTTAGCTCAGGGCTAATCTTCCTCAAAAAAAAAAAAAAAGGGGGGGGGCTCAGTCACATAGCTAGCAAGTTGACGTAGACTCTTGGCTGGAAGCTCCAGTAGGGCTGAGGACTAGAGGCTTCTGTTCCTCTCCATGAGGTGCTAGGCTTCCCTACAGCATGGTGGTTGAGTTGCAAGATCAAGTGTCCCAAGAAAGCAAGGTGAAAAAACATAGCATTTTTATGATCTAGGCAGAGATGTCACGTAACATCATTACTTTTGTACCCTATTGGTCAAGACAGTCACAAAGGTCTTCCCAGATTCAAGAGGGGGGAAATTTCACTCCACCTCTTGATGGAAGAACTCCAGGATTCTAGAAGAGCATACGGGATGGGAGCTGTTGTTGCAGCCAACTTTGGAAAATACGATCTGCCCAGAGCCTACTGAAGTTGCCCATAGAGGAGATGGTGGCGACCTGGATTAGGGAGGGGTCGCAGTGGGGTTGGAGAGGAGTAAATATAATTACGAGGTATTGATGGGGTAAGATGGCTAAGACTTGCTGATGGCTTGGGTGAAGGAGATTAGGGAGAGTCAACAGCTGTTAGAAGATGTTTAAAGTGTGTGACAGTCTAAGACAACCTGGAAAGACAGTGTAGAGAAAGAAGAAAAATGGGCCAAGGCCAAGGCCAGGCCCTGGGGTAGAAAGCAAGCAGAAGAGTGAGCCAGTGTGGACAGCCAGCTCAGGAAGCAGGACATTTGTTGTTGGGTGTGGGTGCAGGGGTTGGGGAGGTGATTAAGAGCTGGTTTTTCTCTTAAACCAGACAATAGAGCCGGCTCGTGGTGCAGTGGTTCAGTTCGCACACTCCACTTTGGCGGCCCAGGGTTTGCTGGTCTGGATCCTGGGCACAGACCTACATACCGCTTATCAAGCCGTGCTGTGGCAGGCGTCCCACTTAAAGTCGAGGAAGATGGGCATGATGTTAGCTCAGGGTCAATCTTCCTAAGCAAAAAAGAGGAGGATTGGCAGTGGATGTTAGCTCAAGGCTAATCTCCCTCAAAAAAGTAAGTAAATAAATAAATAAACCAGACAATAATCATGGGCCTCTAACTCTGGCGGGAGAGCAGGAAAATAAACCTTGTGGATTGATGGTGATAGTTCAAGCGAGACTTTGATGATGCTCAGGTGAGGAGCAAATGGGTTTCAGAGAATGGAAGTACAGGGGATAGGAGCCAGGGCAAAGGGTTTGGCTTTTTTCTAGAGATAATGAGGAGCCAGAAAGGTGTCAACCTTGACAGAGACAGATTCAGAATCACGGTCTAGGAGCTTTTAGTCCCAATCCAGCATTTCACGAAGGAAGAACCAGAGGTCCTAGAGAGCCTCACCAGCCCTGACCCGGCAGCCTAGTATTGGTCACTGGCAAAAGACATTGTCAAAGGTCTGGAGACCTGATGCTGGGGCCTTAGGGATTCCACATCCAAGCGCCACATCCGGAAGATGCCAGCAGGGGGCAGCAGAGAGCCAGGGCTGCTGGGCCCTAGGCAAACTGGCCAATCCAGCCCTGGCTGAAGAAAGACGTGGGAGTCTGGAATGGGGTGGGAAGCAGAGATCTCTGAGATTGCCACTCCTGAAGCACTTTCTTCCCTTCTCCATGTGAGGATTACATATCCATGTCACAGATGGTGATAATAATAATAATGATTTTTACCACTATTATACCAGCCATCATTTATTGAGCCCATCACATCACCACACTCCCATCCTGGGGTCACAAACCTGGCCAATGGAAAGAAAACCAGTCTGGGGATCAGGCAGACCTGGCCTCAAACCCTGGCTCTTCCCCTGACTCACCTTGTCACCTCGTCACCTCAAACAGGCTGCTTCCCCTCTGAGTCTCACTTTCCTCATCTGTAAAATGGGGATAATGAAACAAAAGGCTGGGGGGACTCTGAGAGAATTAAATGGGCCCTATAGAAGGTGCCTGGCACATGGGAGATCCTCCTTAAGTTTAATTCCCTCCTCTGGCTTCTGTAGACTGTTTTATTTAAACAAATGTTATTAATGTCATTTAAGGGACGGGCACTGTGGGCATACTCTGTGCCTGGACCCATTCCGGGTGCCTAGGGACACAGGGTGGGCATCCCAGATCAGCAGGAACCAGGGAAACACCCCTGTGTGAGGATGAGTCCCTGCCAAGTCTGGGATCTGCCTGTCTGGATCAAGAGTCACGATTCCTGGGGGCCGGCCTGGTGGCTCAGCGGTTACGTTTGCATGTTCCGCTTCTGCGGCCCGGGGTTCGCCGGTTCAGATCCTGGATACGCACAAGGCGCTGGTTGGCAAGCCATGCTGTGGTAGGCGTCCCACATATAAAGTAGAGGAAGATGGGCACGGATGTTAGCTCAGGGCCAGTCTTCCTCAGCAAAAAGAGGAAGATTGGCATCAGATGTTAGCTCAGGGCTAATCTTCCTCAAAAAAAAAAAAAAAAAAAGAGCCAGGATTCCAAATTCCTGCTACCCTGCTTTAAATTTTTGTTGTGCCTCTCACTATATGACCTTGGGCATGTGACATTATCTCCCTGAGCCTCAACTGCATGATCTATAACATGGGGATAGTTATAGTACCTAGAGGATCAGAGTGACATTTAAATGTGACAATGCACAGCAGGTGCATATTGTAAGTGCTCAGTAAACTTAAAAACAAAACATCGGGCCAGCCCAGTGGCGCAGTGGTTAATTCGCTCGTTCTGCTTCTCGGCGGCCCGGGGTTCGTCAGTTCAGATCCCAGGTGCAGACACAGCACCGGTTGGCACGCTATGCTGTGGTGAGCGGCCCACATATAGGGTGGAGGAGGATGGGCACAAATGTTGGCTCGGGGCCTGGCTTCCTCAGCAAAAAGGAGGAGGACTGGCAGTAGTTAGCTCAGGGCTAATCTTCCTCAAAAAAAGGGGGAAAAAAAAAACAATGTTAGCCTCCCTTAAAGTAACTTCTCCCCTGAGTAGTCCTTACTGCTCACTCAGGTCACTAACCACCCTTCTGGTGTTTACCAAAGCAGCCTGGTATCAGAGAGGAAGCAAAAACCCAGCCTTTGAAGACTGGTTCCACTACCTACCAGCTGTGTGGCCTTGGGCATTCAGCCTCTCTGCTCTTCAGTTTTCTATCTGAAAAACTGGGATCATAATAGTTCCTACCATTAGGGTTGTTGTGATGATTAAATGAGATAATACCTAGAAAATGCTCAGCACAGTTACTGACAGAGCAAGTGCACAGTACATGTTCAGTTATTATTATTGTGATTATTATTACTACAACTACTACTGGCATGTGACCTTCCACATCCACCCTGGCATCAACTCCTATGGATTCAGCATCCTAAAAGCCTCTCAAAGCAGTTTCCATCCTCCATCTCCCAGGTTGGCCCTGCCTATCATTTCACGCCTCTATTAGGGGCTTGTTAAAACACAGATTGCTGGGCCCCGTCCCAGAGTTTCTGATTCAGTGGATCTGTGGTAGCTTGAGAATCTGCCTTTTTAGCAAGTTCCCAGGTGATGCTGCGTTGTGGTCCAAGTCACACTTAGACGACCTCTGCTTCTCTGCTTCTCCCAGCCTCTCTGATTCAGGGGTCTTCCATCTAACCTTTTTCCAGGCTGGTGGCCTCTGAACTAGGAGAGGTTGCAGGCTGGGGTATGAAAAAGGGATTGGTCTCTGGTTCCAGGGTTTATCCTTCACCTTGGAATCAGCTAGGGTAATCCTAGGACCTGAAAATACTACCCCCTCGTTCCTCTCCCAAGCCCCACCCCACACACACACACACACACACACACACAACAGCGCCCCAGAGCTGGAGCTCTCCTCCCTGCCCTCCTGATCCCTCACTCCAGGAGGAGTCCCAGGCTGTGAAGGGAGCCCCACCCTGGGCCCAGAGCTCACGCACCCTCGTGCTGCATCGAGAACAACCCTCATCCCTTTCCTCACAGATGTTTCACTCGCCCTCCTCTCTGCTCTGAAATTCCCTCAAAAGCCTTCACTTGTAATTTTTCCAAATCACAGTAATTACCTCATTACTTTGATATTAATAGACTTCCCTTGGCATCAAGGAACCAACTGAAACATGCCCAGGCTCTGAGTGCGGGGAGGGATTCCTGGAGGCAGGGCTGGCCTGGCTGCGGCCCCGTGGCGGCTCACCCCGGCACACCTCCTCCCCACCCGCCTTCCTGTCCCTCGTGCTCTTGCCCATGTCAGAGAGAATCCTAACTCCTGAGAGAAGGTGGAGGCCAAACCATTCACTCTCCAGAGGCCTGGAGTCACAAAGGAAAACAGAGGCAGCCTTTCCCCCTTCCTCCCCTCAGCCACGTCCCACGACGGGTCTGACTTGGAGACCCTCCATAGCCTAGGCTGGATGAGGAGAGTCAGGAATGACAGGAGCTAGTGGCCTTGGGGACTGACCCCAAGGACTCCCTTAGGCAGGAAGCTTCCCCAAGCCCCTCTCCTCCCCTCCCAATAACTAATAGTTATTGAGTATGGTCCATAAACTTTCCGGGTGATGACTGACTTAATCCTCCCAGCATCCTATGAGGATTGAACCCATTTTACAGGTAAGGAAACTGAGTCAGAGGCAAGAAGAAGGTTCACAGTTATAACTGGGGAAGTTCCTGGGGAAAACTCCAGGCCTGAACTAGCCAACTACTGAAGCCCTGGGATCCTGCTCTCCCCATCCCGAGGCCTTCTTTCCTCTAGCAGTGCCTGCAACCTCTTTCTAGATTCTGGGATAATAATAAGATTTAATTCACGTGCATTGAAGACTAACTGTACCAGACGCTTTCCTTGCATTATCTTACCTCTCCCTCAGGACTATTTTCTATGATAAAGATTTAATTAGCCCTATTTCAGATGAGGGATGAGAGCTGAGGGGATCTGCCCAAGGACTCACTCTCAGCAGCAGATCTGGAATTAATTCAGGTGGGCCTGACTCCCAAGTCTACTCTCCCAACCATGAGAGTCTTCTGCAAGTGCCCTCCTCTCTAGGCTTCGGTTTCCCCAACCATAGTAATCACAAGGACCATTGGTGAAGGCTCATTGAGTGCCAGGCACCAGTTTGCCACAATCCCAACCTGGCCCACTGCACTTGATCTTATCAGTGCGTTTGAATCTGTGACCCATTACAACTATAACCACGGAGCACGCTGCCTTGGTCATACCCGCCCACTCTCAGGTGGATGGTAAGTAGGTTTCCAAGACCAAGGAGCATTGCCTGGGAACCTTCCTCCACAAATGGGATGGGGGAAGGAACAGTCTCAGCAGAAAGGCTGCCCGGGGCAAGGCAGGCCAAGGCTGAGAGTGACTGGGCAGCCAGAGACTAGACTAGCCAAGCTGGTCAGGGCAAGGAGGGTGCAATATAGAGGATCCTTTGTCAGGCCAGAAGCTGCAAATCCGCCCCATCCCCACCATCTGGCTCCAGCTCCAGCCCAGTGGTGCATAATGGGGAAAATGGGGGGGTGGGGGGTGCTGGGGGCTGCCCACCTGCTCTGCCTCCTGGGCTAAGCCAACCCAAGACCTCCCAGGCCCATCTGGCCAACACATCCTTGAGCCCTGACCACCCCTGGGGACTCCTTTCGACAGGCTGAAATTGGCCGGGAGTGTGGCCAGCCTGTCAGGGTCACAGGTCACTGTTAATCTGCCAGAACAAGGGAGGGCAGGCGGGTGGGCAGGCAGCTGGTGTGGGCAAAAGCCCTGGAAGTTCTCGCCGTCTGCTCTGGTGGCCGTGGAGGGAGATCTTCCTCTCCTGGGAGTCAGTGAGGTAAGCTAGAAAGAATATAGCACTCAAGGACAACCGCAGATGCTCCATCTGGCTACCCAGCAATTCCACTTTTGGGTGGGTTCCCCGAAGAAACTCTCACCCATAGGCTCAAGGTGTGATTGCAGCACTGTGTGTAACTGGCAATAACCTAAATGCCCATCAATAGGGCTCTGGATAAATATAAGGACCTAGGCCGTCTTCCTCAATGTTACTCATCTATTGGGTCTGAGAACTGAGACCCCTTATGTCAACATGACTGTTCCAGCAAATTCTTGCCTGGAAAGATAAGACTGTAAACCAATAAATAACTTGACCGTTTGCCTTAGAAAATTCTTGCAAACCAATTTGTTTGGGCAAATGGGTTGCTCACCTTGGCAAATACCTCTCTTATTGGATAACAGTACACTTATCAATGTTTCAAGAGCCTCTTCTCAAGTATCCACCAACTCTAAACTATTGTCACACACTTTGCCCAATCCCAATCAATTTTGTGCCTTAAAAGACTCATCTGAAACCACTTGAGCCCACACCACCCCCCCAACCCTACAAATATTCTTCCCCGACCACCCCCTTTCGAGGCTCTGCACCCCCGAAGACGCTGTTCTTCCTGGCTGCAGCAAATTTCATAAACTCAGCCTTGCTTAATCAACAGTTTTTTCTGATAGTTGACAATAGACAAATAAAACGTGGCCTATTTATATGATGGAAAACTCTGCAGCAGGTAAAAGGAATGAACTAAAAATGGATTTTTTTTTTTTTTTGAGGAAGATTAGCCCTGAGCTAACTACTGCCAATCCTCCTCTTTTTGCTGAGGAAGACTGGCCCTGAGCTGACATCTGTGCCCATCTTCCTCTACTTTATATGTGGGACGCCTGCCATAGCACGGCTTTTGCCAAGCGGTGCCATGTCCGCACTCGGGATCCAAACTGGTGAACCCCAGGCTGCCGAGAAGCGGAACGTGCGCACTTAACCGCTGTGCCACAAGGCCTGCCCCAATGGATGGATCTCGAAAGCATAAGATTAAGTGAAAAGCCAACTTGCAGAAAGGTGTGGAAAAAATATGATGAACTATGTGTAACATTTTAAAAACATACAAATAATATTGTGTATAATTTTAGGATAGACTCACATAAAAACAAGTACAAGTATAAAAACATGCATGAGATTTACGGAAACCCAAAATCGGAAGTGTTTATGAAAACCAAACTCCCTCTGGGGAGGCAGGAAGTTCAGTGGGACAGAGGAGCAGTTAACAGAGGGCCTCACTTTTCAAAGGGAAAACAAAAAATACGTGGAGCAACCTGATTAAAATGGTAGTATTTGATTATTTGAGAAAATAAGTACCTATGAGATTTTTTTAAATTCCCTTAAATCGCTTTTTTAAAAATTCTTATTGATCACAAGTTTCTTCTTTTTAAAATTTTTATTGTGATAAAAATAGACATAGCATGAAATTTACCATTTTAACCGTTTGTTTCCTGCTTTTTCTCCCCAAATCCCCCTGGTACATAGTTGTATATTTTAGTTGTGGGTCTTCTAGTTGTGGTGTGTGGGACGCTGCCTCAACATGGCTTGATGAGCGGTGCCATGTCCGTGCCCAGGATCCGAACTGGCTAAACCCTGGGCCGTGGAAGCAGAGCAGAGCGCGCGAACTTGATCATTTGGCCACGGGGCCGACCCCGGATTTTCTTTTTAATGCAAATAATCTGGTATGCTTTTCTGTATTTGAAAAAAGAAAACATTTCCGAAGCTAAAGGAAGGAGGGCAGGACAGACTTAAGTTCACGATCCAGGAATTAGGTCTACGTGGCATTGGACAAGTCACTTCACCTCTCTGAGCCCCAATTTTGCTACCCAGGAAAAGGAAAAGGGAGGAGTAGTAATGCCATCCCCAGAATTAAGGAAGTAACAATTGTGCAGACATTTGTACAAAGAAAAGAATTGTGCCCGAAAGTCAGTGGGTCAGCCCACAAAAGTTGAGGAGCAGAATCTAGGGAAGGAAATGGAAGCCCACCAGCCTCTATTGAGGGCCAGGCACTTCTAAACTTCAAAGCTCTCTCTACTGTACAGAAAAGGAAGCAGAGCCTCAGAGGGTCCAGGGACCTGCTAATAGTCATACAGGGCAGAGCTGGGATCTGCCCCCAGTGCCGAAACTCTTAGACCTTATCCTGATCCCAAGAGTCCAGTAGATTAGGGCTCTGTGGATCAGAGAGTCTGAGTAACTTGATGATAACAATAACTAATATATAATGAGCACTTCCCACGTACCAGGCCCCCCATTAAGCTCTGAATCATCGCAACCCCAGTGAGTAGATATACTTCCTGCTCACTGATTTGGAAATGAAGTCTCAAATAAGTCAGGTGATTTGCCCAAAGCCACACAGCTAAAAATGGTGTCTGGTCTGTGTGGCTTCAGTTACAACTGCCCCATCTACGTGTGGTAGACTCAGGATTCAAACATAAAACATACCAGGACTCTAAGCCAGTGCACATTCTCGGCACCTGCTGCCTCCCAGGGAATGAAGGAGCTCTTCAGAGGGTCTTTCCTGCTATCCACTCCCCGCTCCCAGACCTGGGCAGAGCCCAGAAAGAGCCAAATCTCCCACACCCAGACCGAGGTGGCCCCAGGGCATCCCCACCTCTAGACTGCCAGCATCTGCTCTGGTCCCCTGTGTGTTTCTTACCTCCTCCTTCCTGTCATCAGCTCAGACTCCAGGCCCTCAAAGAGGGGAAGAGAGGGGTTGGCCCAGTGGCACAGCGGTTAAGTGCGCACATTCTGCTTTGGCAGCCCGGAGTTCGCTGGTTCAGATCCCGGGTGCGGACATGGCACCACTTGCCAAGCCATGCTGTGGTAGGCGTCCCACATATAAAGTAGAGGAAGATGGGCACAGATCTTAGCTCAGGGCCAGTCTTTCTCAGCAAAAAGAGGAGGATTGGCAGCAGTTAGCTCAGGGCTAATCATCCTCAAAAAAAAAGAGGGGAACAGAGACCAATTTAGGTCTTAGAAGCAGGCCTCAAGCCAGAAACCATTCTTTAAAGATAAGAGAAAGGGCCCTTGGCTGGAATAGTTTGGAGTAATTATTATTATACTTTAAATCATTACAATAACAAGAGAAAAACAATAACAGCTGACCTTGAGACCTTATCAGTATGCTAAGCACATTATCTCATTTAATCATTTAATTTGCTCAAGAATGCTGTGAGGTAAGATTGATGTGTTCGCATTTTGAAGAAGTGAAAACCAAGCTCAGAGAGCTTAGGGAACTTGCCCAAGGTCACACAGCTGCCAGGTGGTAGAGCCTAAAGAATAAAGAGACCTGGTGACCTAGACCTTACCCTGCCTGATGCTTCCTGGGGGATTTTGGGGAAGTTAAACCCCCTCAGAGCTTCCATTTGCCCAGATGCAGAGGGGCAGAAAGGCAGAGAGGATAGAAAAGGAGCAAAGGAGCAAGGAGCAACATAGTCTGGTGCAGAGCAGAAGCAGCATCCTAAGGACCGTAAGTGGAATCCAATTAAGCCTATGAGGTAGGAACTCTTCTTAGTCTCATTTCACAGATGAGGACTGGGAGGCATAGAGAGGGACCTGCGAATACCACACGACTGGGGGACACCGATTTACATCCAGATCCATCAGACTCCAAAGTTCCCATTCTGTGAACGTTACCCCAAGGCCCCTCCGCAAGTTCCTGATCCCAAACCAGAGGCCTTGAATGCTGTGTGAGGCTTGGACTTTCTCCTCCAGCGCTGCACCCTCCAATACGGTAGCTATTAGTCACATGTAATTATTTATAATTAAATAAAATCAATTCAGTTCCTTGTCATACTGGCTGCATTTCAAGTGCTCAATAGCCACATGTGGCTAATGACTACTGTGCTGGACAAACACACAGACATAAACCATCTCTGTCATCTCAGAGACTTCTACTGGAGAGCGCTGATCTGGATGCTGGGGAGGGAAGGCACTGAAGAGTAGAGGCGCAGGAATTTGTGCTAGAACCATTACTTGGCAGGAGTCAAGAAGGGAGAGAAATGGGTACCCAACAGGTTAAAAACGAACGGGTTATGGTGAAGAGAAGAGACCGAACCTACATGGCTGGTGGGGGCAGAGAGGAGGAGGCAGTGAGGGAGGGGGGAGGTACTCCCAAGAGTTCATCCTTCTGCTTCTGACAGACCGGGAATCCCCTCCCTGCACTTGCTGCATCACTGTGGCCAATGTATGCACGCAACTTCTCTGGGCATCACTGTGGGCAACATATGCACGCAACTTCTCTGTGCATCGCTGTGGGCAACATATGCACGCAACTTCTCTGTGCATCGCTGTGGGCAACATATGCACGCAACTTCTCTGTGCATCACTGTGGGCAACGTATGCATGCAACTTCTCTGAGCCTCAGTTTCTTCAACTATAAAATGGAAATAATAAAAAGTACCAGCTGCACAAGGGCTGTTGTGAGTTTTAAAGGGATAATGTGGGTCCAGCAGAGCTTCTCCCACTCCCTGTGATAAGGGACCAGTTTACTGTTCCAAGTCCCCTGTGGACTGATACTTTTGTAAAATACACTTATTTTGTATTGAATGAACTATTAGAAAAAGAATCACATGCTTGGTGTCATAGCAATGTCAAATTGCCATAAATGTTTCGAAACAATTTTTTTTTAATTAATTAATTTATTTATTTTTATTGCAGTAACATTGGATTATAATATTATATATACCTTTCATTTCTTGCTTATTTTGTGGCAAGTTTTGGAACTAACACTATGCGGGAACCATGCTGAGTGATGCTGATGGTAGATCACTTGGTTTCATGGCTGACACAGTCAAGGGCAGCCATTGCTCTTATTAATAACAATATTGGATGGAGGAAGGAATAACGTGAGAGGGAGGAAAGGAAGGAGTCAAGGACAATGCCATATTACAGTTAATACTCATAATAGGGAGACGTAGGACTGAGGCCTGGACACTGTCCCTCCAGAGTCCTCCGATTCAACACAGTAGGGAGAGGGCCACAGAGGTGACAGGCCTGGTTGGAGAGAGGCCTGGAATTGGGGGCCTGAGCGCGTTATTTTTACCAGCCTCCTTGCTGCTGAAATCCCCAGTGTTATGGCTCAAAGGGAGAGAACGGGATCCTCTTGCAGTAGGTGGTCTTGTCTATTGAATGGCTGGGAAGGGGCAGGTTCCGGCTCCCAACCTCTCCACTCTCCTGCCACAGCACCCTGGTACACAGCCCTGTTTGTTCCCTCCTGGACATTCTTCTTCCCTTCGCCTGGTTAACTCCCACTGATCACTGGGATTTTTTTGCTCCCCTGCTGCTTTCACAGGGAAGTTTGCTGATTGATTAGAATTACATGGTTTCAGAGTTCTATTAGTTAGAATTTCACAACCAGAGAATGCTATTGATTAAAATTTTATGGCACCAGAGAAGTATTGATTAGAATTCCATGGCCGCAGAATTCTATTACTCAGAATTTCATGACCTGAGAATGCTATTGACTCGAATTTCACGGCGTCTTAGTGTTCCAGCAATGCGTGCTTCCCCCAGATACCCACACAGATCACTCAGCTCTCTGCTCAGACTGTCACCTTCTCAGGGAGGCCCTCCCTCACCTCTCTATTCAAGTTGTCTGCCACCTGCTCCTGCCTATTCTTCTCCACCATGGTTGTCACCACTTAACAATGTATCAAATACTTGCTTACTGCCTCCTGTACTAGAAGGGAAGCAGGAATTTTCATGTGTCTCGTTCGCTGCTGTACCCCCAGGGCCTAGAACAATGCCTACACAGAGCAGATGCTCAATAAACATTTGTCGAATGTCTATAAATGAATGAACTGTGGAATGATTAAACTGCTGTAATTATCACATAAAGGTACCATATAATCGTTTTAAAAATAGTGACTGCCAACTTTCCAGCGTGTTCCACCTCACTCAATACTTCACCTCATGGATGGAGAGAGGAGTTGTCGTGCCTCTCGCCCTAAGACACGGGTCTCACTTGAGATAAGATCTGGGCTCCTAGGAGAGGGAAAATAATTGAAATGAAGGAAAGGGAAGGATGCGTCTTAAAGGGGATATTCAAGGACCTGGAACCTACCAATTTTTCAGACCTCAAATGTTACCAGCAGCTCCTCCAAGAAGCTCTCCCTGATGGCCAGATTAACTTGGCTCCCCTGTCCAATACTCTTCAACTTCTACAGACCCTGTTCACTTTGCATTGTTTGTATTTAGAGATGTGCTGGATGACTGTTTGATTGACATCTGCAGATAAGGACCACACCTACTTTGTATCTCATGCTTAGACCAGCGCCTGGCACACAGTAGGCGCTCCAGACCTATTTGTGGAATGAACGCATGAACACCATGTCACACTCCTGTTGGCAGGATGGAAAAGGACCTGCTAGGGACAATAGCTGTCAAGGGTCAGCGGGTACCAGAGGGAGGAGGACCCTCAGGGGACTGTGACTTCGGGTCTCCAGCCACCCCTCTGGAGCCACCTCCAGGGTAAGGGGTAGGGTAGGCGTGAGCAAACTTTTTCTGTAAATGGACAGACAGTAAAACATACACTGCCTGCTGTTGTAACAATCAGCCATAGACAGTATGTAAACAATAAGCATGGCTGTGTCCCAAACTTTACTTAAGGATACTACCCTTGAGTTTAATATAAGCTTCATGTGTCACAAAAACATTCTTACTTTGATCTTTTCAACAATTAAAAAGTGTAAACCTCACAAACGGCAAAGGTTGTAATTTGCAAAACCCTTGAGATAAAGCTTTAAGTAGAAAGGAAGGGTGGGAGACTGAGGTGAAGAAGGGAGGTTTTTTTCTTTCTGCTCTGTGATGTTGGGCAAGGCACTTAACCACACTGAGCCTCCGCCTTTGGAAAGGGGCAGTAATAAAAGTCCTTGGCTCCCAAGGTAGTCGTGAGGATTAACTGAGACAAAGCCTTCGGCTCCAGCCAGGGGGGGCTCAGCGTGAGGCACTGGGTTACTATTGTTACTAATAATCATTATTATTATTACCAGGGAGGCTTTGGGAGGAGCAAACGGAAGGATACATGCAAATCCCCCAGCACAAAGTCTGGCACCACGGGGGACCTCCACAGAAGCTCCTAACTTCCTCTGTTCTCCACCCTGGCCCACACCCCATCCTAGGTCACTCCGGATAGACCTCCCCAGCATCGTCCACTGGCCCCCTCAGGCTCTCCTTCTCCCCAAAGGCCCCGGCTGAGACTGGAAAAGATACCCACGGCAGCTGGTCAGGGAGCAGGGAGAGGTCCGGACACAGAGGGAGGAGGGTTCTGACCAGGACCTGGCTCATTGTCTGAGCCCACCAGCCCGCCAGCCAGCTGATGTCCTGGGTCGCCGACACCAGCTGGCCAACCCCACCCCCACCCCCACCCCAACACCCCCTCCCCCCTGATCCCTCCTCAGCACTCAGCCTCCGCCCCTACCCACCCACAGCCTAGAAAGACTCAGGGTGTGACTAGAGGGTCTGAGCTTTTGTCCCCCAAATCGTAGGCTGATTTGCATTCCTTTAGCGATTTGCACACCCCATTCATTTGTAGAGAGCTAGACAGCTGCAAAACCTGCAGGGTCCTTTGGGTTTACTTTGAGTGGGGTTTTGAAATGTGATTTTGGGTGTTCCCTTCCAGCCCTTCAGCACTTCCTTATTCTGAGACTTTGGCCAAGCGACTTTGCCACTCGGATCCTCAGTTTCCTCATCTGGAAATGGGGACAATAACACCTTTCCTATAGAGTGATTCTGGGGAGTAAATAAGAGAATGCATGCAACATACCTGGCACAAAGTGTGTGTTCAACAAATGGTAGCTGTTATTACTTCTTTTTAAAATTTATTTTAATTAATTAATTTATTTTGAGGAAGATTAGCCCCGAACTAACATCTGCTGCCAATCCTCCTCTTTTTGCTGAGGAAGACAGGTCCTGAAAGCTACCATCCGTGTCTATCTTCCTCTACTTTATATGTGGGATGTCTGCCACAGCATGGCTTGCCATGGGGTGCCATGTCCACACCTGGGATCCAGGCCAGGGAACGCCGGGCCGCCGAAGCGGAATGTGCACACTTAACTGCTGCACCACTGGGCCGGCCCCCAGCCACATTTTAAGTGCTCAGTACCCACACGTTCTGGTGGCTGCTGTACTGAGCAGCACAGTTACAGAACATTCCCATTATCGAAGCAAGTTGCCTTAGACTGTGCTGATTCAAAGCCTCTAATTCCCCTGAGCTTTTCTCCCTTTCTCAAATAGGGCTCTCCCTTCTGCAGTCTTTCTCACCGCCCCCAGCAAGGTAATGACCTTGGTGAGTGGGCGTTCTTTTGTTCTCGACACCTGAGCAGGAGGGAGGAGAACAGGTGTGGAGCTGAGCCCTGCAGCACCGAGGTAAAGCAAACAGCTGCACCCAACTCTGTCCCAGCCACCAGCAGGAGCCTCCTGGCCCGGATGCGGATGAGGTAGGGGAGGCACCGGGAGTTGCAGGGCCTGTCCTCACCACCACTTCCCAGAGGCGGTTTAAGGTCACACATGTCTGGGCCTGGGATGAGCAGTTTCCAGCACAGCTGTCACCTGGGAAAGGTGCGCCAGATGGGAGGCCCAGAGGGGAGGGGAGGGGAGGGGAGGATGAGCTACCTCTCGGTGCGAAGGTTCAGCTGTGCCAGAGGCTGAAGGGCATAAATGGGTCACATTAAGACTACTTCAAACTAAATGCATCTGCTGTGGGCCCGGCTCAGCTCTGGAGCTTAACCACCACAGCAAGAAAGGAGCATCTCCATGTGACTGTCTGTTGGCATCCCAAAGTTAACAGCCTTTTTCTTCTTTTTTTTAAAGTAGCTAGTGCTGAGTCCCTCCGTGGAGGTAGAGGGCACTAAGATTTTTTTTTTTTTTTAAAGATTGGCCCTGAGCTAACATCTGTCGCCAATCTTTTTTGCTTCTTTTTCTTCTCTCCAAAGCCCCCAGTACATAGTTGTACATTCTAGTTGTAGATCCTTCTGGCTCTGCTATGTGAGATGCCGCCTCAGCGTGCCTTGATAAGTGTTGCTAGATCCGCGCCAAGGATCCAAACCGGCGAAACCCTGGGCCAGCAAAGTGGAGCAGGCGAACTTAACCACTTGGCCATGGGCCAGCCCCCAAAGTTAACATCTTTAAACCTCAACTCTTGCTTTTGCCCCCAGGATGTGTCTGTTCATCCCACAGTTATCTCTCTCTCAGGGGATGGCTGCTCCATCCTTCCAGCAGTCCCACCCAAAACTTTAGAATCATCCTTGACCTTTCTCTTTCCCATGCCCTACAAAGGAGACATCAGCAAATCCTATTGGCTCCACCTTCAAAATGTATCTCAAATCCAACCCCTTCTCATCGTCTTCACTGTCTGCCACCCCCCTGGTCTGAACCACTGTTGTCTGCCTCCAGGGTTCGGCAGCTTCTCCTTATACTCTCCACCTCGGAGGCATGAAAATCATGTCGCTCCTCTCCTCAAACTGTGTATTGGCTCCAAAATGCACTCAGAACAAAGTTAAATTCCTTACTGCAGCCTACTGAGCCCCACTTATCTGGCCTGGTCCCCTTACCCAGTCACAGACTGATGTCCTTTCTGTGCCCTTCATGCTCTTGCCTCAGGGCCTGGCTCCTGCTACCCTTACCTCATACAGCTTCTGGCAGCTCTCTTACCTTCTTCAGGTCTCAGGAATGTAAATACTCTCTCTCTCTCTTTTTTTTTTTGGTGAGGAAGATTGGCCCTGAGCTAACATCCATTGCCAATCTTCCTCTTTTTGCTTGAGGAAGATTGTTGCTGAGCTAACATCTGCACCAATCTTCTTCTATTTTATATGTGGGACGCTGCCACAGCATGACTTGATGAGCAGTGTGTAGGTTCATGCCCAGGATCTGAATCCATCAGCCCTCAGCCACCAAAGCAGAGCATGTGAACTTAACTACTATGCCACCAGGTCAGCCCCTAATACCTTCTTTTTTTTTTTTTTTTTTTGAGAAAGATTAGCCCTGAGCTAACATCTGCTGCCAATCCTCCTTTTTTGCTGAGGAAGACTGGCCCTGAGCTAACATCCGTGCACATCTTCCTCTACTTTATATGTGGGATGCCACCGCAGCATGGCTTGACAAGTGGTGTGTAGGTCCACGCCTGGGATCAAAACTTGCGAACCCCGGGCTGCTGAAGTGGAACGTGGGAACTTAACCGCTGTTTCACTGGGCTGGCCCCCCTAATACCTTCTTTAAAGAAGGCTTTCTCAAAGATTTTATTTTCCCTTTTTCTCCCAAAGCCCCCCCAGTACCTAGTTGTGTATTTTTAGTTGTGGGTCCCTCTAGTTGTGGCATGTGGGACGCCGCCTCAGCATGGTCTGACGAGTGGTGCCATGTCCACACCCAGGACTCGAACCAGTGAAACCCTGGGTCATCGGAGCAGAGCACACGAACTTAACCACTCGGCCATGGGGACGGCCCCCAAAGAAGACTTTCTTAGTCACCTTACGTAAAATAGCATCTGCACTGCCCCCTGCCTTAGTCTTGTCTTATTTTTCCTCAGAGCACCTATCATAGTGTGTATTTATTTACTTGCTCACTGTCAGTCCACTGTCCTTGTCCCATCACAAGGATGGAGGCTCCACGGGGCAGGAGTTTTGTCTTTGTTCACTGCTGTATGCCCAGTGCTCAGCACAGTGCCTGGCACACAGTAGGTGCTCAGTGAAGGAAAGAGGGAAGCAGAGGCTGTGGCTAGGAGCCATGCTGGGCGCCTAATACAGTTATCTAACACCCATAGGCCGTAAGGCAGGTGCTGTTGCTATCTGACTTCGCAGATGGGGAAATGCCACTCAGAGGCAACGACTTACTGCAAATTAGTAACAGACTTACAGTGTGTCCCTCGTACTGCTCCCCCATATACAATCAGAATTGACACTCGGGGAGCTGTAGGAGACGGAATTCTGAGTGAACGCCAGGGCTGCCGTCGCGTGGGAATGACGTCTGAGACCCTCTGCTCCACGAGTGGGCAGCTCTCAGGAGATGTCTTTTCCACTTCTCCACTTCTCAGAGGAGGCTCTAAATCTCTGGATTTCTCTCTCTTTTAGTATGGCTTGTGGCTAGTTGTTTAAAGGAAAAGAAAAGCAAATCAGAGGCCTCTGGGCATACTTGAAACCTTTTATATGCGTTCCTCTGCCTCAGGCTAAGACATCCCTTCTAGGGTGGGTCTCCCAGGGACAGCTCTGGCTTAGGTCACTCTCTCCCTGCAGCCTGAACTGCTGAAAGAGGGGTGTGGCTGGGAGTCTGAAAAGCTTTGAGGGTGGGGCAGGTAAAGAAGAAGTGAGAGGGAAGACGAGGTCTGAGAGAGAGTCAGGGGTCGCACAGTGGAGGACTTTGTAGGTCCTGGTGGGCAGTTTGCATTTTATTTTAAGCACACTGGGGAGTCTTGGGGAAGTGTTTGCTATTTTTCATTTGTAATTTTTTATTGAGGAAAAACATACAGAGCGCAAATCTTAAGTGTGAATTTTCTCAAACTGAACACACACGTGTAACGGCCCGGCACCCAGATCAAGAGTCAGAACATCACCAGCCCCCAGAAGCCCTCCAGGAGTGCTGGCCCAGTCACTAACCCTCCCCCAGACTAGGATCACCACTCTCCTGATGTCTAACAGCATAGATTAGTTTACTTATTCTTGGGACTTTATATATAAATGGAATCACACAGTGTGTACTTGTGTCTGGCTTCTTTCACCCAACATGATGTGAGATTCATCTCTGTTGTCTGTATAGCAATAGTTTGTTTAATGTCATAGCTGTGTAGCATTCAACTGTGTGAATATACCACAATTAATTTATCCTGTTGACAGACACTTTGGAACATTCTGGTTTGAGGTTTTGGAAATAATCGTACTATATTGGGGCCGGCCTGGTGGCGCAGTGGTTAAATGTGCACATTCCACTTTGGCGGCCCGCAGTTCACCAGTTCGGATTCCGGGTACAGACACGGCACCGCTCATCAAGCCATGCTGTGGCAGGTATCCCACATATAAAGTAGAGGAAGATGAGCACGGATGTTAACTCAGGGCCAGTCTTCCTCAGCAAAAAGAGGAGGATTGGCATCAGATGTTAGCTCAGGGCTGACTTCCTCAAAAAAAAAAAAAAAAAACTTTCATTGTGTAAAATTGTAAAAAAAAAATTCGTAGTATAAGCAGTTGTATACATGTCTTTTCACACACACAGGTAAGCATTCCTCTCTGGTATACACCTAGGAGTGGAAATACTGGGTCATAGAACAGGCATGTGCCTAGCCTAAGTAGAAGCTGTTTTCCTAAGTGGTTGTACTACTTTAACTCTGACCATCAGAGTGGAGAGTTCATGTGTGTTTTAGGCAGAGTGACACAACCTGTGTCCTAGTCCACCATCTACGCTGTTAAATGTTTGTTGAGTGACCAAGTGAGTGAATGTAGAAGCACAAGTTGAAAAGGGAGACACTTCTGACTGGGGCTGGCTGAACTCTCCTGGGATGCAGTTTCTCATCAGACACCATCCTGGGCCCAAAGACCAGCTATAAACAAGAAAAGATCCCTGCCCCTAAGGAACTTGAAACATGTATAGGGTTTAAAGCTGTGTTCCGGTGGGGTTCATGGGGTCTGTGTTCAGTACAAAGTTACTTCTATTGTTTGGAGGGACAAGGGTACCTGGAAAAACGGATGAGGAGGAACATGGTAACAGTTAGGCAGGACTTTAAGGCATATTCGCATATTTGCCTTTAGGCCTAAAGAAGGCCAAGGGACCAGTTTGGACAAAGGCCTGGAGGACAGTGTTGTCTGGAGAAGAGCCAGTATGGTGACTTGGGGTAAAAACATGGATTCTAGAATTGGCCAATTACCAGCTGTGTGACCTGGGACAAAGCACTCAGACCTCATGAGCCTCAGTCTTCTCTTCTGTTAAAAGGGACATGATAGCACTTAACCTAGCAGAGATATTAGCTATGCTTTCTGCTTTGCACACAGGACCTGGCACACAGGAAGCATTCAATCGATGTAGCTCTTGTGAAATACAGTCATGTGCCACATAATGACGTTTCAGTCAACAACGGACCGCATATACGGTGGTGGTCCCACAAGTTCCCTACCATAGAGCCTAGGTGTATGGTAGGCTATACTATCTACGTTTGTGTAAGTACACCCTATGATTACACAACGATGAAATCACCTAAGGCCGCCTTTCTCGGAACGTATCCCTGTCATTAAGCAACACATGACTGTATCTCTGTGTAGCCAGAGAGGAAGGTAAGGCAGGCAGAAGGCGAGGGTGAGCGAGGTTAGAGTGCGTACAGCCTTGAATACCATGATGAGTTTAAATAGTTTTTGTCCATAGGGAGCCACTTAGGATTTTAAAGGAGGCTGGAATGTGGGCAGACATGAGTTGCCCAGATCCTCTGGCTGCAAAGGACAGTTAGTGAAGGGAGAACCTTAGAGGAAGGGAAGCCAATTAGGAGACTGTTGCAATAGTGCAGTATACCTTTCTGCAGGTATGACATATTTTATAATAAAATGTCTAAATGGAGACCAAAAAAATAAAGAAGTGATGATAACCTCACCCTGGACAGCAGAAGTCAGTAGAGGAGGAAGATGTGGATTCCAGTGGCATTTACCAGTGAAGTCAAGGAGATGATGACTGGATGTAGGAGTTGCAAGGAGCAAGCCTCTGTATCATTGCCTGCAGGGCAAGAGGTACACTGCCTTGGGGTGGCATACCCTTCTCTCCTTGGGGACTTCTGAGTCTCATGAATTTACTTACCCATCAGGGAGCAATACTGGCCATTAACAATATATCATATTTTTATCTATAAATTTGGAAATGTTGTAAAATAATTTTAATACCCATTGTTAGGGTGTTGAGAGATGAGCATACCCAACCACTACTGGTGGAAACATGATTTGGTAAAACTGAAAATGTTGCTATCATTTGACCCAATAATATCATTTTGAAAAATCTCTTCTGGGGCCAGCCCAGCAGCATAATGATTAAGTTTTTGTGCTCCACTTTGGCTGCCCAGGGTTCACCAGTTCGCCAGTTTGGATCCCAGGCACAGACCTACACCCTGCTCATCAAGGCATGCTGTGGAGGCGTCCTACATGCAAAATAGAGGAAGATTGGCACAGATGTTAGCTCAGGACCAATCTTCCTCACCAAAAGTAAAAGAAAAATATATTCTAAGAATCAGAAAATAGGAAAGACGGATGCACAGTGATGTTCAACAAGGCATAATTTATTAATAGAAAAAATAAAACAAACAGCCCTAAAGACTATTCATATCGGATTCTATCAAAAGTAAAGTATTATGTGGCCATCCATTAAAGTGATGTTCATAAATGATTTTTAGTGATGTGGAAAAATGCTGATGTATGTAATAGTGAGAAAAAGGAAAAAGGCAGGAGGCAGAAATGCATTAATAGTATCATCTCAATTATGTAAATATACTCATGAATAGAAAAATTTGAGAAGGATATACAGTAAAACAACAGCAATTTATTTCTGTGTGTTAAGAACTGAGTGGTTGGGGCTGGCTTGGTAGAGTAGCAGTTAAGTGCGCACACTCTGCTTCTCGGCGGCCCGGGGTTCACTGGTTCGGATCCTGGGTGCGGACATGGCACTGCTTGACACACCATGCTGTGGTAGGCGTCCCACATATAAAGTAAAGGAAGATGGGCACGGATGTTAGCTCAGGGCCAGTCTTCCTCAGTGAAAAGCGGAGGATTGGCAGCAGTTAGCTCAGGGCTAATCTTCCTCAAAAACAAAAAGAACTGAGTGGTTTTCATTTTCTTCCAAGTCTCGTGTGGTACACAAATTCCTCACCATGAATATTCTCACATTTTTCTCATAAACAATAACGAATTTTAAGAATATAACCCTCGGGGGGCTGGCCCCGTGGCCGAGTGGTTAAGTTCGCGCGCTCCGCTGCAGGCGGCCCAGTGTTTCGTTAGTTCGAATCCTGGGCGCGGACATGGCACTGCTCATCAGACCACGCTGAGGCAGCGTCCCACATGCCACAACTAGAAGAACCCACAACGAAGAATACACAACTATGTCCCGGGGGGCTTTGGGGAGAAAAAGGAAAAAATAAAATCTTTAAAAAAAAAAAAAGAATATAACCCTCGGCCAAGAAGCTCAACTTGTTCATCTCTCCCTCTGGGAGCTCTTGGGCTCTTCAGCCTCCTGTGGAGAAAAAGCCTTGCTTATTAGAGAAGTCCCAACCATGGCAAATAGTTCCCTGGTACACAGATAGGCTTTCTAAAGTGCCATGGGCATTTTAGGTTCCTGTTTACCTAACAAGGACCATACACCTTTAAATTGGCTTCTCTTCACTGACTGTCATCTGGCTGGGCCTTGTGTTTATCACCTGCCAGCGGAAGGGGCATGGCCAGGGCAGATGGCAGGCAGCATTCACGTCTCCCTGCCACCCATCTTTATTCTTCTTGTCACCAGTTAGGAAAACATCACTTGGTTTGGACAAGAAACAGCCAGGCCCCAAGCCATTTTCTTAGGTCTACAAAGTGCATGATTCCTTTAGAAGGTTGTGAAAAGCATGTCAGAATTCAATTCTGTCTAAGACTAAGCTTCTGACTCAGGCAAACTTTATGGTAAGTCTCTTAACCTCTCTGAGCCTCAGCTCCTTTGGCTGGAAAATAGAGCTTTTGCAAAGCTGAGGTCAAATTCAGTCAACAAGGCACAGGTATCTGTGTCTGACTCTTAAATGTTAGTGTCCCTGATCCTCTAGGCCTTAGGTAACCAATGGATACAGGTGCTGCTTTTCTAGAAGGCCTCTCTCCCCTACCTTCAACACATGTACACACCCCACCACAAACTAAGCAAGAATGATAAAGAAATAGAAAAGGTGGTGAACCTGTGGAGACTAATTTATATCTGAAACCCAATAGAACTTGAGAAATCTGTATGTTCAAAGCCAGGCCTGTCCAGGTCTTTAGCAAGAAAGTTTTATTTTCAAAAATAGTAGAATGTAGTATATCTCAAACAATGAAATACTACCTGGCAATAAAAAGGGAAGGTAAACTACTGGTAGATACAACACAGATGAATCTCAAAATCACTATGCTGGGTGAAAGAAGCCAGGCAGCAGAGTACATGTTGTATGAACCCATTTATATGCAATTCCAGAAAATGCAAACTAATGCATGGTGCCAGAAAGCAGATTAGTGGTTCCCTGGGTCTAGATGTAGATGAAAGGATGCTTTGTAAAGGAAGAGGAGGAATCAGAGAGGGGTGATGGAAGTGTTTGGCATCTTGATAATGCTGGTGATTTCACAGGTATATGTAATTGTCAAAACTCATCAAATTGGGTCCTTTAAATTGATGTGGTTCATTGTATATAAAGTACACCTAAAAAAGTTGATTTTTAAAAAAGCAATCATAAGAGCTGGAGAGGACACGATGGAGAGCGACTGCTCATGAGTATGGAGTTTCTTTTTGGGATGATGAAAATGTTCTAAAGTTAGATTCTGGTGATGGTTGTACAACTCTGTGAATATATTAAAACCACTGAATTGTACACTTTAAATGGGTGATTGTACGATATATGAATCATATCTCAATAAAGCTAGTAAGCAAAAAACAATTATATAGCTACAGTGATAGAAGTAAGAATAGTAGTGACTGCCGGGGGGGAAAGAGACATTACACATTCTTCTAGGGTGGTGGAAGATGAGCTTTGTCTTGGTATGTGTGGTAGTTACAAAGTGTTATTTAAACCTGAAACAATTCATTGAGTCGTATGCTTGCCATTTGCATTTTGCTATATATGTACATATACTTCAATTTTTTCACTTTTTAAATTCACTTAAAAATTTATATAAAGTAACTTTCACTTTTTAAAATGTACAGTTCTATGAGTTTTGACAAATGCATGTAATTATCATGGCAATCAAGATGTAGAATAGATCTAGAATTTACCCATGCCATTTTATTTTTATTTTTTAGTTTTTTTCCAACTTTGTTTTTCTTTTTGAGGAAGATTAGCCCTTAGCTAACACGTGCAACCAATCCTCCTCTTTTTGCTGAGGAAGACTGGCCCTTGTTAACATCCATGCCCATCTTCTTCTATTTTATGCGGGATCCCTACCACAGCATGGCGTGCCAAGTGGTGCCATGTCCACACCCAGGATCCAAACCCACAAACCCTGGGCCACGGAGAAGCAGAACGTGTGAACTTAACCGCTGCGCCACTGGCTGGCCCAGAGGAGTTTGGAATTTTTAATCTCTTGTTTTAATTTTAATCCCTGTTTTTGACAGAATAGTTCAGAGTAACTTAAAGTACTAGGTCTGAAGTCAGAAGTTCCTAGGTTCCAATCCCAGCTCTGCTTCTTGCTAACAGGAACCAGTGGGCAAGCTGCTTGGTGGGGAAGCCCTTTCTGCACGTGTGGAAAGGGTGAAATAATACCTCTTTCCCTCATTGTGAGGATTACCTGAATGGAGTGTATAAAAATAGCACCCGAACACGATAAAGAGCTCAATAGCAATAAAGATAGCTAACAGTTATTAATATTATGATGATGACATTTTCTGCTTTTGGAACACCATCGGCCAGAAAGGGGAAGCGACTTAACGACGTGCGAAAGGCGACCAGGCCTCAACCTGGATAACCCAGGTGAGCAGTCGTCCCCGCCCGTGAGCTCCGCCCCCTAGGACTCCGCCTCCGCCCTCGGGCCTGAGCCGCTGCCCCGGCCTCAGCAGCAAGACCTGCGCCCGAAGAGCGGGCCGTGCGCGCGACGGGCGCGCATGACGCAGGAGGGGCGGGTCTGAGGAGCAGGACGCGCCGGGATAGGGCGGCAGGTTCGCGCGGAAGGGGCGGGGCAGGTCAGGGGGCGGGGTTTCGCGGGAGCAGGTCTTTGGGCCGGGCTTCCGCGTGCGTTGGTCTGGCGGGCGAGAGCGCGCGGCGGGGGCGTGCCGGCGGGCGGGGCGGGGCTAGCCGGGGGCGGGGCGGTGCACGGCCTAACGGCGGCGGTGGCGGCGACAGCAGCGGCGGCGCTGGGCTTTGCGAGCTCGGCGGCTACAGGTCCCGCGGCGGCGCCTGAGAGGGACCCGGGCCGCGGGTGGAGGCCGGAGGCGCGCGGCGGCGGCTCTCGGCGATGGTGGGCGTCCCTGGACCGGCCGCCTTCCAGCGTAAGCGGGGCAGGAATGCGGGCGGCGAGGGGGGCGTGTGAGGGGCCTGCAGCTCCACAGGCGCGAGCTCCCGAGAGGCCCCCGGCGCGAGGCTGGGGTGGGGAAACTGAGGCCCGAAGCAGGGCGCAGATCCAAGGTCACGCGGCGGGCCGGGCCTTCCCGGGCTCCCGAGGCCGCCCGGGCGCTTCCTGGGCCGCCCGGAGAGCTCGGGGCTCACAGTGTGAGCGCAACTGGGGACCGCGGCCTCGGAGCCCAGGCCCGGCCGGCGACCATCGGGCTTGCCCGCGGACAAGGATTGTTTTGTTTCCCGGCGCTGGGGCCACGAAGCGCGGCTCCTGGGGAAGTGTTATGTCCAATTTCGAGGGACGTGTGGCCGGTGGTGGAGGCGAGGATGCCCCTCCCAGGGGCCTGTTGAGTGCAGGCTTAGGGGTCGGACTGCCTAGGTTCACATCCCAGCTCCCCCACTTAGAGGCTGTGACCTTGGTTCTCTCCGAGCCTCAGTTCCCCCATCTGCAAAATGGAGGCGTGCAGATTCTTGGGTTTTGTGAGCCCAGCAGAATGCTGAGCAGACTCTGTCACACACACAAGCGCGAAAACTGTCATTGTTGTAATCGCTAATAAACCTCATCCAGTGAACCTCGCTCCCAGTGAACCTCGCTTGGAGAAGCCCGAAATTGGGCTCTGTCTGTGTATTGGAGATTTTGTTTTGTCTTCGGTTAGTCCTGCTTTATGATCCAACTGTTTTCCTACCTCCGTTTCTCCATTCCAGCTTTTATCTACCAGTCCTCTTAGAATAGAATTCTTTGAGATCCTTGGCGGAGGGGTGGGAGTCTTTTAATAACAATAAAATTTTAATTGTTTCTTGTTACAGCAGCAATAATAGCCAAGAGTTTTTGAGCAAATGGCATTTTGTATTTTATTCATTTGATATTTATTAAATGATCTATTAAGTAAAAGTATCATTCTCGGCTTTCGGAATATAGCAGCAAATTGGACCAAACCCGGGCTTTGAGTTTGGTTGGGGGAAGGGGAGAGAGGACATGGTAAATGAGGAAACAGATAAATCCATTTTGCATGTTTTCTCTTATTTAATCCTGGTGACAACATAAATAAGAGTTAAGTATTTGAGTATGCCCATTTTACAGAGGATGAAACTGAGGAACAGAAGGAAGCCTGTGATCTGGCCTCAGAGCCCCTAATCTTCAACACATAAAGGGAGGCTTTACCAGCCTCTCCTCTTTGTTTGACACCATTAAATGTTGGATTGAAGAAATGCAAAGTATCCAGCATCCAGCTAGTGCATTTTCATAGTCGGCTCTGCAGTTGCTGCTGTTGATGGTTGATTCCTTCCTCTTGGAGCATATAACTGAAGAGAGGCAGACAGTGGTGACCCTTTAGGTTTGACAAAGGTGCACCATTTCAGGAAAGTTCCCTATATCTGAACTTAAATTTTTTATGTCTAAATCTTTTTTTTTTAAAGATGTTATTTTCCTTTTTCTCCCAAAGCCCCCCTGTACATAGTTGCATATTTTTAGTTGTGGGTCCTTCTAGTTGTGGTATGTGGGATGCTGCCTCAGCATGGCTTGGTGAGCGGTGCTGTGTCTGCGCCCAGGATCCGAACCGGCAAAACCCTGGGCCGTGGAGCGGAACGCTCGAACTTAACCGCTTGGTCACGGGGCTGGCCCCCAAATCTTTTTTTATGCAGTTTTCAGTTTAAATTATGCCCCAAAGTACAATTTTTGGTTCTATTATGTAACTAAAGCTTTATTTATTTAATTTTTTCAGTGTTCCTAAGAGAAATCTATATTACATTCCTAGGCAGTGTGTTTCATGTATTTTTTTTTTTAATCTATAAGCATATAGTAAGTTGCTTTAAAATATTGAGGATTTCTTTTTCCTGCTTTTTCTCCCCAAAGCCCCCCAGTACATAGTTGTATATTTTTTAGTTGTGGGTCCTTCTGGTTGTGGCATGTGAGACGCCGCCTCAGCATGGCCTGATAAGTGGTGCCATGTCTGCGTCCAGGATCCGAACCAGCGAAACCCTGGGCTGCCACAGTGGAGTGCACAAAACTTAACCACTCGGCCACAGGGCTGGCCCCTGAGAATTTTTTTAGTGAGGTTCTTACAATACACTTGGATCCAACATTGACCTTCTGCTAAGCTCCAGGCTCTTTGCTGAGGGAGGGCTACAAAGGTGATTAAGAGCAGACCCTTGCCTCCAGAAGCTTACTCATAGTCTTGATTGGCTAATTTTTTTTTAATTGATTTTTTTTTAAAGATTTTATTTTTTTTCCTTTTTCTCCCCAAAGACCCCCAGTACATAGTTGTATAGTCTTCGTTGTGGGTCCTTCTAGTTGTGGCATGTGGGACGCTGCCTCAGCGTGGCTTGATGAGCAGTGCCATGTCTGCACCCAGAATTTGAACCAACGAAACACTGGTCCACCTGCAGCGGAGCATGTGAACTTAACCACTCGGCCACGGGGCCAGCCCCTAATTTTTTTTTTTAACTCTTTTTTTAATATTGGCACCTGAGCTAACAACTGTTGCCAATCTTTTTTTTTTTCTTTCTGCTTTTTCTCTCCAAATCCCCCTGGTACCTAGTCGTATATTTAGTTGTATGTCCTTCTAGTTGTGGCATGTGGGATGCTGCCTCAGCATGGCCTGACGAGTGGTGCCGTGTCTGCTCCCAGGATCCAAACCGGCAAAATCCTGGGCCGCCAAAGTGGAGCGCGTGAACTTAACCATGTGGCCAGCCCCTTGGCTAATGTTTTTAACTGAAGTCCTGGGCAGAGAATACAGGAGCTCAGAGTCCCTGGGGGAAGTCATCTAGAGCAGTGGCCGCAAATGTTTTTAGTGTTCTTTCTGTCAGTAAATAGGGTTGAGTATGCACACATATGTGAATGTTTGTTTTAAATTACAATTACAGTGTTGACTGTACTCTGTATTGTGTACATTTTATAATGTGCGAAAATAGATATTTTACAAAAGGATGAACTAAAGCAAATATAAGTAGAAGTTCCAATATTGTCTTTCCACACCCCATTGTGTGAATAATACCTGTGCCCCCTGGGGTGGAGACCATTGGTCTTGTAATGGGACCTTCCCCTCAACCCATGAGGTCTGTTGAAACTGTTGAGTTGTGCCTAGGTTGAAATCTTGGGGTCTATCCTTACTAGCTTTGAGACTTTGGGCATGTTGCTTAGCCTTTCTATAAACTTTATTTTCATCATCTGTAAAGTTGAGATGATGGGGAGTTCCTACCTTATTTGCAATTTTATTGTGATGATTGATAATGTGTATATGTTAATATAATGTATTAATATATATATTAATATGTATAAAGTACTTATACTGGGCTTGACGCACTCTGTTTTGGGTGCTGTTAGTGGCTGAGGATGCAAAGATGCCTTAGGGTCTCAAAGTCTAGTAGGGCCCCTGCACGGGTACATGGACAATGACAAAGTGCTTTAAGTGCTCCGAGCAGAGACTTTTGGGGATGCAGAGGAGGCTTAGCTAATTGTTCTTTGAGAGTGCAAGTAAGGTTCAGGTAAAGAAGTGACATTTGAACCAGACCTAAGAAGGAGAGGGGTTTTTTCCAGTAGGAGGAGGAGTGGACCTTATTGGCCAAGGATATAGAGTGGAAACTGGAGGCTTTTGAGAGCTTGGTGAGTAGTTCTCCAGGATCCGGACCTGCAGGGAACCTGATTGAAGCTTGTATACCTTATTAATAGGATAACAGTGAATTCTGGCTGGACTTGTGCCTGGCAGGGGCCAGATGGCAAGGAAGCCTCTTCTAGAACTTTTCACAGCACCACAGCCCTTTCCTCTCTGCTGGCACTTACCTCATTCTGCCTTCTTCGTTATCAAAGAAGATAAACTACTAAATATAAACTGTGTGAGGGTTATGAAAGTATCTGTATTTTTGTGATTTTATTTTGCCTAGCAAGGTAAGTGGAAAGTCCGTAAGTGTGGGCAAAGGTGTATAAATCATTGGACCTTTCAAAGAATTCTCAGGATACAAGTGGAATGGTAAATGATCATACTTAGTAGTGAAAAACTTGCTTACAAATATTTTACGGTAGGTAGGCCCCGTGCATTACTATTCAAAAGAAGTGAGAACTGTCATGTTCAGTAACTCTTTCCTTATCTGGCAGTTACCCAGTCGGATGAAAGAAGAGATGTGAAAGTGCACCAAAAAGACTTCTTTGAGGTTGAATTAGGTGCCTTCCATTTGCTCCTCTGGGTCCACATTCCATCCTTTCCCAGACTGTTCTGTGCCCTGGGTGCTGACTTACCTACATGGACTACATCAGTGGGCTTCCTTTCTCTCTGTGGTTACAGAATTTAATTCCCCTGTTCCCTTCCTCTGAGTGTTGCCTCTGCTTACAGTGACCGTTGATTGAAGATTGCTGTTCCTCTGAAGGTGGTTCTCTCTACATACATGACTTGCTCCTTCTAGGTTTGGAAAGCTTTTATTCCCTGTGTTCCTTAGGCTTAGAGGTACTCTCATTAGTCCCAAGGAACTGCCACTATCCCTGTGGGTATCTTACATCCTGCCCACACCTTTCTTTATAGTCCCCTTATTAAACCCTCTTTGAATTATCCTTACTGGAATATGCTATCTTTCCTGCTGGGCCCATGACTATGATTGAAGCTTGTATACCTTGTTAGTAAGATAACTCCTCAGAATTTTCACTCAAATTTTACTCAGATTCTGCATATGCTTCAAACAAAGGTACTGTGAGCCCAGCTCATACAGATTTAAAAGCACTACATCAGGTGAAGAGAGGGGCTACTCAAGGTAAGCAAACTGCCAGTGAGAGAGAGAGTCTCATCCTCTTCTGTGGTCCTTACCTACTATGCCACATTGATGTATTTAGTCATTTTTTCCCCCAAACCATTGGATAAGAAAAAAAATGGAGTAAGATTAAAAGCACCACAATCTGTGACCACAGTCGAGACAAGTTAAATTGCAGTTAGTAACCTGCTTAAAAAGGCAGAAATGTACATGAGGCAGGTTGTTTGGCACAATGGAAAAAGCAGGGGCTGGCCCTGTGGCCAAATGGTTAAGTTCGCGCACTCCGCTGCAGGCGGCCCAGTGTTTCGTTGGTTCAAATCCTGGGCGAGGACATGGCACTGCTCATCAAACCACGCTGAGGCAGCATTCCACATGCCACAACTAGAAGGACCCATAACGAAGAATATACAACTATGTACTGGGGGGCTTTGGGGAGAAGAAGGAAAAAAATAAAATCTTTAAAAAAAAAAAAAGAAAAAGCAGAATTTGGAGACTGGCTTTGGGTTTGAGACCTAATTCTGTGGGAAGTTAGTCAGCCTCTGAGACTCAGTCTATAAATGGGGATGATTCCTGCTTAATAATAATGACTAGGGGCTGGCCCCGTGGCTGAGTAGTTAAGTTCGTGCACTCTGCTTTGGCAGCCCAGGGTTTCGCTGGTTTGGATCCTGGGCATGGATGTGGCACTGCTCAGCAAGCCACACTGAGGCAGTGCCCCATGTGCCACAACTAGAAGGACCCATAACTAAAAATATGCAACTATGTACTGGGGGGCTTTGGGGAGAAAAAGGAAAAATAAAATCTTAAAAAAAAAAAAGACTAATATTGGATGTTTATTTTGGGCCACATACCATTCCAAGCATTATACTCACCTTTTGCCTTTTAATCCCACACTCTTTTAGGTAGGTAGATACCTTCATTTTACAAATCAGGAAATTGACTCAGATGTCATAGAGCTAATAAATAACCAAGCCCAGATTAAAATCTAGATCTTTCTGACTGCAGAGCCTGAGCTCTTAATATTAAGGTAGCTGTTATTTGAAATGTGTTGGCAAACCATTGCTGATGGCTTAGTGGTTAAGATTGGCTTGCTTTGCTTCCTCTGCCTGGGTTCAGTTCCTGGTTGCAGAACCACATAAGTGTTTTGTCAGTAGCCATGCTGTGGTGGTGGCTCACATAGAAGAACCAGAAGAACTTACAACTAGACACAGCTGTGTACTGGGGCTTTGGTGGGGGAAGGAAGAAGAAAGGAGGAAGACTGGCAACAGATGTTAGCCTAGGGTGAATATTCCCCTGCAAAAAAAAAATTATTTTAAATGTGTTGGCCATTGGGGCTGGCCCGATGGTGCAGCGGTTAAGTTCGCACGTTCCGCTTCTTGGTGGCCTGGGGTTCGCCGGTTTGGATCCCAGGTGTGGACGTGGCACCACTCAGCAAGCCATGCTGTAGCAGCCGTCACACATATAAGGTAGAGGAAGATGGGCACAGATGTTGGCTCAGGGCCAGGCTTCCTCAGCAAAAAGAAAGGAGGACTGGCAGTAGTTAGCTCAGGGCTAATCTTCAAAAAAAAATGTGTTGGCCATCTATGAATGGGAAAATTGAACTCTCCTTCCTATGCTCTGTGTCATTGTAAAGTGCGTACATTTTGAAAGGTCATTTAAGTTATCAAAATACAGCATTTATAAGGTGAGGAAAACAGTGCTTAGAGATAACTAAACATTACTGCTTTATAGAACTTTGCCTGGCTGTTTCTTCCCTTTTTGGGGGGGAAGTTCAGAACCTTTGTTGCTTCTATACACTCCTCCCTAGCACCCCACCTCTACTTTATGGCAGAGTTGAGTGAAGTGAGCTGAAGGCCTTGAGAGTAATATTGCTCCAAAACCTTAATTACTTAATCACCTGCTATCTGCATGTTAATTTAAACATTTTCTTTTTCCTTTTTCTCCCAAAGCCCCCGGTACATAGTTGTGTTCTTTTAGTTGTGGGTCCTTCTAGTTGTGGCATGTGGGACGCCGCCTCAGCGTGGCTTGGTGAGTCTTGATGAGTGGTGCCATGTCCGTGCCCAGGATTCGAACTGGCAAAACCCTGGGCTGCACTAAAGCAGAGCGCACGAACTTAACCACTCGGCCACGGGCCCAACCCCCTGCATGTTAATTTAGAATTGACATTTCGGTGAGTCCTAGTGTAGAATTGAGTATAAGTTTTCCTATTCGGAACAAAGTTATCCTTTGATTTCGGTTATTTTTTAGGGTTGTTGACTTTGGTTGTTTTGAGACTTGGGACTTCTTAAATTGAATCTTGGACACTTGTAATGATTTTTGTCTTTATCTTTGACTTTTGAATACATTTATGCTGATTTGGAACCGGTTAGTTTTCCTTCATATCAATAGATTCTAAAACTAAGCAGAGAGATTGACTTTAAACTTGTTATTGAGTATTAAGCCTGTTGTCTAGGGTATGCAGAACTGGACTATGGTCAGTTACTTGAATTTAATGAATGCTTTTAGACAAGAAGGATCATTTAAATGATAGTGTACAATGAATGAAAGCAACATTAGGATCATGATGAGTTAATTGACTAAGTAACATTTCTCACTTGTGAGTTTTATCCTCATTCCTTAGTTTCAGAGTATTGTTTTGAATCTCATAGAAAGCGATCACTCAGTTGTAAAGATTTACTTGAAATCCCTTAAAGTTTGAAGGCTAATGCGGGAGAATCTCTAGAGATTCTAGAGAAGTTATTGTTTCTGCTTTGGTAAGATACCCAGAAGAGGGGCCTCACTGGCGCTGTACTGACCCATGTGCAATATGAGCTAGTGTATGTACATGTGACGGAGCCTGTCTCTGGGTTTTATTATGGCTGGTTAAGAAGCTTTTTGCTTCTGTCTCTGGTTTCTGTCTCTGGACCCTTGAAGGCCTTGAGGCTATCTAAAATTATAGAGGCTGGCGTACCATAAATTAAATTTGTGAAATGAGTCCATTGCAGATATGTCAACTGAATCTGACTTTCAAGTCCAATTTTAAATTCTTAAAAAAAAAAGTCTTTGCTAGACTGTCACATGGCTCCTTCCTCTTACTAACTAGAGGTTTTTAGACGTGGTTCCAGAGGATCCCAGAGCTCCCTGAAAATACTTTGTTTCCCATCATCTTCGTTCAACAGCCTTTCTTTCTCTAACATCATTTCTTATTAAAAAAAAAAAAGTCCTAGGATGGGCTATAGTTTAAAGACTGTTCTGTTAGGTCTTGGTCTTTGTCAGAGGTATTCTAAACTGACCTTAGAGATGAATTAAAAAAAAAAAAAGGCAACAGAAACTCTCTGCAGCCTTTACCAATTCATCCCATATGTTTCCTGATCTTAGCAGTGAAGCAGATGATGGCAGTGAACATCAAAAGCCCAAGAAATGTCCATGTCAATTTTGCATGGCCCCGTGAGGAGCTGTCATATGGATCATCAAATATAATATATGGACTATGCAGTGAACCTTTACTTTGGAATGCAGCTCTTTAAGATTTGATTCTCCCCTCTGTTTTGTATTGCTATAATTAAATGCAGAAATCAAAGTAAAATTCAGAATAACTCAGAGTTGGATATCCTTCTGTCAGCCTCTATAGGTTTGGAGTTGGCTAGACCTTTCAATTAAATTAGCTGATGGCGACAAATATGTAATCTGACCTCTCCAGCAGCTCAAGTGAAATGTTAATACCAGGCATAGCACAGCTCCCTTGACACACTACTTTGACCTTTTCCTTTCTTACAAATGTTTCCCTTATTCCTTTGTTAACTTAGCCATCTCCATGTAGAGGTCCTGCCTGCTTTTAATTTTTCCAAGCTACATGAGAACAGACATTCAAACAGCACAGATTTATTCATTTCTACCTTATATCCCTAGAGCTACACTAATTACGCTCATGGTTTCCTCTCTTTCACATGTAGTTTTTAGCTAGTTTACTGTCTCTTTTCCACCACTCGTCTTTCTTTCCACCACAGTAAAAGCTAAAATATTAGTGACATTTTTCTCCACTAAAAATGTGGCAGGGTTCTTTGTCAATATTGAGAAAGTGATGATGTCTTTGATTTTGTTTCTCTCTAGAGAAGTGGGGCCAACCTTGTGGGGAAGAGGCAGGCAAAAAGCAAATCCTCTTTATGGCTGAGATTAAAGGTAGAGGTGGATTAGAAGAGGGAAGTTCTGAGTGATGAGGGCGAAGTAGACGAAGAAGTGATGGTCTTTTTTTTTTTTTTTTTTGTAGGGAAGATTGGCCCTGAGCTAACATCTGTTGCCAATCTTCCTCTTTTTGCTTGAGAAAGATTGTTGCTGAGCTAACATCTGTGCCAGTCTTCCTCTGTTTCATGTGGGATGCTACCAGAGCGTGGCTTGATGAGCGGTATGTAGGTCCGCACCCAGGATCTGAACCTGCAAACAACCCCAAGCCACTGAAGCAGAGTGCGTGAACTTAACCACTATGCCAGCCACAATGATGATGGTGTTATGTCCTCTTGCATTCATTGTCCTGCTGCCTAGAGCTGCTTAGAACTCAGCAGCTCCAGTTTTCATAAGCTCCCCCTTAACTTTCCCTTGGTGGGTTGGTCTGGCTTAGTGGTTTAAACTATTATCTCTCTCCTTTTTTTTTTTTTTGGCAGGGGAAGATTTGCCCTATGCTAACGTCTGTTGCTAATCTTCCTCCTTTTTTTTATTTTTTAATTTTTTTCCCCTGCAAAACCCCAGTACATAGTAGTGTATAGTTGTAAGTTCTTCTGGTTTTTCTATTTAAGCTGCCACCACAGCATGGCTACTAACAGATGAGTGGTGTGGTTCCACACTGAAGTGGAGCCCTCAGAACTTTAACCGCTAGGCCATCAGGGATGGTTCTATTATCTCTTCTTAAATACATTACATGATACTATAAGCTGCTTTAGAAAAACATAGGCATATTCAAGGATGGTGATTTGCATTGTAAAAAAACACTTTTTGTATTCCTTTTTCTTTTTTTATACACTTTGTATTTTGATGTAATTTCAAACTTACAAAAAAGTTGCAAGAGTAGTAGTAAATTCTTGTATGCTGTTCACCTTCATTCCCCAAATGTCAGCATTTTACTGTTTTCTGTATTCTTTTTCTCTGTACATATGCTTATTATTTTTCTGAATTATTTTAGAGTAAGTTACAGAGGACGGCTCTTTACCCTAAATTACTAAATGTATATTTCCGATAAAGTAGGACATTCTTTTATGTAACCACAGTATACTTATGAAAATCAGGAAGTACAGCCTTGATACAATATTATTACCTAGTATACCTTATTCAGTAGTCTTTATTCAAATTTTGCTGTCTGTTCCAATAATGTTCTTTAGAGGAAAAAAATTTTTTTTTTCTACTTTAGGATCCAATCGAAGATTACGTGCTGCATTTAGTTGTCCTGTCTCCAGTCTCCTTAAATTTGGAAAATCCTTGACTTTTTTTAATGGTTTGGGGCGTTTATTTTGCAGAATGTCCCTCGGCTTGAATTTGTTTTCCTTTTGAATAGATTTCAGATTATGCATTTTGACAGGAATATCACAAAGTGATGTTCTGTCCTTCTCAGTGCGTCATATCAAGAGACACATGATAGTCATTGTTACAGAACTGATGATGTTAACTTTGAACACTTTAATGTGATGTCTGCCAGGTTTTTCTCCACTTTAGAGTTATTATTTTTTCCTCTTTATTTAGTAAGAATCTTGTGGGGAGATACTGAGTCCATGTAAATATCTTGTTTTCATGAAACTTATACCAGCTAATTTCAGCATTTGTTGATGATGTTTGCCTAATAGTTGTACTATGATTTTCTATTTTTGTTTCTAAAGATTGGCGCCTGAGATAACATCTGTTGCCAATCTTTTTTTTTTTCCTTCTTCTCCCCAAAGCCCCCAAATACATAGTTGTATATTCTAGTTGTGAGTGCCTCCGGTTATGCTGTGTGGGACGCTGCCTCAGCATGGCCTGTTGAGTGGTGCCATGTCCTCACCCGGGACCTGAACTGGTGAAACTCTGGGCTGCTGAAGTGGAGTGTGCGAACTTAACCACTCGGCCACGGGGCCAGCCCCTGATTTTCTATCAGTTCTTCTTCACTTATTAGTTAATATTCTACTGCGGAACATTTTCTTACCTTTATTTATATGTATATATATATATATATATATATATTTATTTATTTAAAACAAGACTGTGGATTCTTGTTTTCTTCAGTAGGTTATAATCTGTTACTATCATTCATTGCAATGTTCACATTGTCTCAATTTGGCCAGTGGGAGCCCCTTCAAGCTAGCTCTTGTGTCCTTTTGACAAGTTCCTAATATTCTTGAACCCCTTCCTTATTTTCTGGCACAAAAGGGTGTTTCAGGCTTACTTTTTCTTCCTGTCTGAGCCTTGGAATCAGCCATTTCACCAAGATATTTCTGTCCTAATTCCTGTTAGTGGAGAAAATTATTGAGAAATGAAGATCTGGGCACCATGCGTGCTCATTACTATGGGATGTCATTGCTTCTCATAATGGACAGAGCTAGGAAATGTATGTATATACAAACACATAATATACACATACACGCATATGTATCTAAATTTATTTCTGTTTTTATCTGTATATTAAAAAAACCATGAGTTCGTACTAATACCTCCAGTACCACAAAGATCATTTAGCCTTTCTCCTTTCCATATTTGTAAGTTGCTTCTCTTAGAGAGGGATTGTAAGCCTAACTCACTTAATCCATAGTGTATTTACTTATTTGCCCAATCTTAGAATATACAGAAAATAGCTCCAGAATTGCTCACCCATGTTATTGTGAAATACCTACCAACTGGAGTTCATTTGACAAACATGTTTGTTTATAGGTTTTTTTGGTCTTTAAGGTCTGAGGGTATATGGTCAATGTAGGGTGTTTAAAAGTTACTTTGGGGTATCTCCTTAATCTTTTTTTTTAAAGATTGGCACCTGAGTTAGCAACTATTGCCAATCTTCTTTTCTTTTTCTGCTTTTTTCTCCCCAAATCCCCCGAGTACATAGTTGTACATTTTAGTTGTGGTTCCTTCGGGTTGTGGCACGTGGGATACCACCTTGGTGTGGCCTGACAAGCAGTGCCATGTCCACACCGAGGATCCGAAGTAGCGAAACCCGGGCCACCAAAACGGAGTGTGTGAATTTAACCACTCGGCCATGGGGCTAGCCCCTCCTTAATCATTTAAAATGCATTTCAGCTTACAGAAATTTTATAGGTACTTTTAGAAACAAATTTACCACTTAAAGCCAGTGGCTGGCCCTGTGGCCAAGTGGTTAAGTTCATACGCTCCGCTTCAGTGGCGCAGGATTTCGCTGGTTCGGATCCTGGGCACGGACATGGCACTGCTTGTCAGGCCACACCGAGGCGGTGCCTACATGCCACAACCTGAAGGACCCACAACTAAAATATACAACTATGTACTGGGGGGCTTTGGGAGAAAAAAGGAAAAAATAAAATAAGATCTTTAAAGTCAGACACAGGTGAAAAAATATTCATTTTGTATGATTTCTTTTTTTTCTTGGTACTTCTGTCTTGGTAGAATTTCAGAATCCTTGAAAGTTTTTTCTTTTTTGAGGAAGATTAGCCCTGAGCTAACATCTGCTGCCAATCCCCCTCTTTTTGCTGAGGAAGACTGGCCCTGAGCTAACATCTGTGCCTATCTTCCTCTACTTTATTTATTTATTTTTTTTGAGGAAGATTAGCCCTGAGCTAACTACTGCCAGTCCTCCTCTCTTTTTGCTAAGGAAGCCTGGCCCTGAGCAAACATCAGTGCCCATCTTCCTCTACTTTATATGTGGGACGCCTACCACAGCGTAGCTTGCCAAGCGGTGCCATGTCTGCACCCGGGATCCGAACCAGTGAACCCTGGACTGCTGAGAAGCGGAACGTGCGGACTTAACCGCTGCGCCACCAGGCCAGCCCCTTCCTCTACTTTATGTGTGAGACGCCTACCACAGCATGGCTTTTTGCCAAGTGGTGCCATGTCAGCACCCGGGATCTGAACTGGCGAATCCCAGGCCACTGAGAAGCGGAACGTGTGCACTTAACGGCTGCACCACCGGGCCAGCCCCTGGAAGGGCATTTGATTGACTCAGCCATGGAGTGACTTCCTTACCCCAGGTGAATAGTTTTTAAATTTTATTTGGGCCTAGTAATTTACAGCTGCTGACTTGTTAGTTTCGGCAGATAGTGAAGAATTAATTTTTTTGTGTGTGTAAAAGACAGAGTGATTTGCTCCTGAGCCATTTGCCTTTGAAACTTCAAAGAAGGAATTTTGAATTTTTTTTTTTATTGAGTTAATGATAGGTTACAATCTTGTGAAATTTCAGTTGTACGTTAATGTTTGTCAGTCATGTTGTAGGTGCACCACTTCACCCTTTGTGCCCGCCCCCCACCCCACCTTTCCCCTGGTATCCACTAAACTGTTCTTAGTCCACATTTTTAAATTCCCAGAGAAGGAATTTTGGCATGCTCATTTTTCAAATATATTTGTAGGTGAGAGCTATAGGTCGCCCTTTTTGGGGAGTTAGTATGGGGAGAAGAGAAGGAAGAAAGTAAGTGATGAGTGAAAGTCAAGTAATGGTGACTACAGGAGTGAGCACTGTCAAAATAATACTAATTCTTTAGAAAAGAGAAGTACCCAGGCTTTTGATGTTAGCAACAAACTTCTCCAGTACCCATGGAAGAGAGAAAATGGTTTCTCTGAGACATGGCATCTCTGGTAAAACCTCCACAGAGAGGTTTAACCCAGCACTTGTTAGGTGGTTTAGCTGAAATGTCATGTTTTTAAGCAAATAGTCAACCAAATTGAGAGTAAATATTGTGATAATTAAGTATTCTTTTTTCCCCAGATGTGTGGATAGGGTAGTTTCTTATTTTTTTTCAGTCAAGTTTTTTGAGATACAATTTACATAAAATAAAATTTACTGTTTTTAAGGGCACAGTTCTGTGAGTTTTGACAGATGTATGCAGTTGTAATCACCCTTGTCCCCAAAAGTTCCCTTATGTCCCCTTCCCCTCACTCAGTAGCCCCTGGCAACTGTTATACTGGTTTTTGTCTCTCTAGGTTTTTGTGGAGTTTTTTTGTCTCTAGTTTTGCATTTTCTATAATGTCATATAAATGGAACCATAGAGTATGTAGCCTTTGTGTCTGGTGTCTCACTTACTGTAATTCTTTTTAGATTCTTGCATGTTGTATGTATCTGTAGCTCCTCTTTATTGCTGAGTAGGATGTATGGATGTACCGTGATTTTTTTTGTTATCCATTCACCAGTTAATGGGCATTTTGGTTGTTTCCTGTTTTGATGGTTATGTATAAAGCACTAAACATTTACATGTGTGTCTTTTATGGACATTTTTGTGTGTGTGTGAGAAAGATTAGCCCTGAGCTAACATCCGCTGCCAATCCTCCTCTTTTTGCTGAGGAAGACTGGCCCTGAGCTAACATCTATGCCCATCTTCCTCTACTTTCTATGTGGGACGCCTACCACAGCATGGCTTGCCAAGAGGTGCCATGTCCACACCCGGGATCCAAACAGGCGAACCCTCGGGCACTGAAGCGGAACATGCGCATTTTAACTGCTGTGCCATCGGGCCAGCCCCGGGACATATGTTTTTATTTCTCTTGGGTAAATACCTAGGATTGAGATTGCTGGGTTCGATGGTAATTTCATGTTTAACTTTTTAAGAAACTGTCAAAGTGTTTTCCAAAATGGCTCACCGTACCATTTTGCGTTTCTACCAGTAGTGTATGAGAGTTCCGTTTGCTTGTTGGGTGTTTTATTTTGTTTTAGAATTAGTTGTTAAGGGAACAGTGTACCTGGATGAAATCAGTTTTGGTTGTCCAATTCCTATGGTGAAAGGCGTATTCTCTGTTACTTTGTGTAATATAGAGTCTCACTATTTGTCTTCTGTTGGAGTTAGTGCAGTCATCTTACATATCGTTAACAGAAATAATAGCAACCACTATTTATATATCAGAACAATTTTCACACATCTAATTTTTACAGCATCAAATGAGGTAGGTAGTAGTATCCTCATCCTTTTATTTCGTTCCGAGGGGATTGGTTAAAAAAAATCAGGTGATTTGCTCCTGATCACACAGCTGGCATGCAGGGGTGGGGGGTTTTGTGATTTGGAGCTGTGAGGATACATTGTTTCTCTTTAGATAGAAGTGTAATCAGGGAAGACATGGGTATCATCCCAGTGCTTCCTTTTACCTCCAACTCAAAAGTGGTGCAACTTTGGACAGTTCATATTTAGATTTTGAGTTTATTTCATTATCTGTAAAATGGGGACGGCCATACCTTTTTCTGTCTACCTGACAAGGTAACCAGGTGACAAGGTGAGAATCAATTGAGGGACTGTATAAACATGTTTTGAACACTGTTTGGTATTATATGAGTGATTTTGTTATAATCTCCATTTTTGGTGGTTTCCATAGTTGTTTATTGGAACAAGTTTGCAGGGAAAAAATGATTATGTATGAACAGGGAAGAAGCAATTTTTTTGGGGGGTGGGGGGGAAGATTAGCCCTGAGCTTAACATCTGCTGCCAAACCTCCTCTTTTTGCCGAGGAAGACTGGCCCTGAGCTAACATCCGTGCCCATCTTCCTCTACTTTATACGTGAGATGTCTGCCACAGCATGGCTTGCCACGCAGTGCCAAGTCAGCACCAGGGATCTGAACCGGCGAACCCTGGACCACCAAAGCAGAACGTGCGCACTTAACTGCTGCGCCACCGGGCTGGCCCAGGAAGAAGCAATTTAATGTGAGAGCTGAATAGCAAAAAGGACGGTAATACTATATCATACACAGAGACCTAGTGCCCCCTTTTTTCATATTTACTTTGTTTTACACAAGTAATACATGAATACATTTAAAAAATTTAAATAATACATATAAAATAAAAATCTCCTTCCTAGTCTCTCTACCTGAAACCGTTCGTTTAACGACCTTATTGCGGTGCTGTTAGCTGGAAGCAGGGACTGTGCTAAGAGCCATGGAGCTGTCAAGGTAGGTAAGATTCAGTCCCTGTCCTTAAAGGTCTTCCAGCTTGTCTTCTGTGTCCTAACAATTTGTCAATTGCTCTTGTAATGAAAGCCTTGACAACTGAGTTTTAATTAAATTTGGGTAGTGATTGTCCATCTTTTTCCCTTGTAATTGATGCTATTAGGGAGTATTATATTGGGAAATAGTAAAGCAAGGATTCTGGTTCAATCAATAGAGGCAAGGAATTTCTCAGGAAGGAGGTGGGATGCCAAATATGCCTCAGAGCCACTGAGCAGCCAGCTGCAGCTGTAGACATCAACACTTGGTTTGCTGTGAGCTTTCTATAGGTCTCTAAACAATCTATGCTAATTTTATGGCTGTTGGACTCTGAGGAATGATGTAGTAAATGAGAAGTTTCCGTAAAAACTATAGTTATTAAATAGTAATTTGAAATCCTAAAATTAATTCCTGATTATCTTTATGTGAATGTCACGTTTTTTGTGGATTATTTTAGTTCACTTGCCTTTTGAGTCTCTTGGTTCTCTTTATTCTGGTAATTGAGTTCAATAAATTGTTTATTTGAGGGGCCTAATATTTGTATTCTGTTGGAAAGACAGATGAGCAACTAATTATATTAGAAGGTGCACGATAATGAATTTTTGTTACAGTGATTAAAGGTCGTTGATTTTCTAAGGTACTCTTGATTTCAGATACTCATTGACTTTCATAAACATTTATTGAGCCCCTACTACCAGATGCTGGGTGATATAAAGAGAGTTCTAAGACCCTGGATAAGTTTAGATGTTGTCCAGTAGTGGGAGAGAGAGAGATTGATAGTTTCAGTTCCAAATGGTAAGAAGTGATAATAGCATGATAAGAACAAACAAGGATGGGCATCTGACCTATGTGTGTGCGTGGATGTATTTCAGAAAAGGCTTCTTAGAGAAAATGATGCCTGTCTGGAACCAAGTCTCTTTTTCTTTTTCGACAACTTTTTTTAAAATTAATTTTTGGACTGGCAATGTATTTACATGATTCAACATTTAAAAGGTACAGACTGTTTAGTGAACGGTCTTTCTCACCCCTGTGCTCCACTCCAGCCACTCTTTTCCCTTCTTTGGAAGCAAGTAGCATTACCAGTTTCTTCTGTGTCCTTTCAGATATATTCCTGTAGGCCATCTAAAGTCATACATAAAAGAACTTCCTCATTTTACATTGTATTTCATTGTATGGATGCACAATACTTTTTTTCCTACAGTCCACTATTGATGGATATTTACATGCCAATTTTTTGCTGTTACAAACAATGCTGCATAATTTTGTAAAAAATGATATTTCATAAATCTGTAGAATAAATTTCTAGAAGTAGAATTGCTGGCACAATGAATATACGGTTTGTGTAATTTTTTTTCTTTTTTTGGAGGAAAATTAGCCCTGAGCTAACTGCTGCCAATCCTCCTCTTTTTGTTGAGGAAGACTGGCCCTGAGCTAACATCTGTGCCCATCTTCCTCCACTTTCTATGTGGGATGCCTACCACAGCATGGCTTGCCAAGTGGTGCCTTGTCCGCACCTGGGATCTGAACTGGCAAACCCCAGGCCGCCGAAGCGGAATGTGCACGCTTAACTGCTGCACCACCGGGCCAGCCCCAATTTGTGTAATTTTGCTGGATGTTGCCAAATTACTCTACAGAGGTGGTATACGAGTTTTTGTACTCCTACCAGCAAGGCATGTGACCCAGGTAAAGAAGGTGTAGGAAGTTAAGACTGGACCTGATTTGAGGGTGATTAAAAGTAGTTATGTTATTGGAGTGTAAAGTGCTAGATGAAAAATGGCAGGAGATGAGGCTGGAGAAGCAGGCAGGGGCCAGATTTTTATGCTTAGATTTTATTCTATAGCTAATGGAGAGCAATAGAAAGGATGAGGGAATGACATAGTTAAGATTGTGTTCTAAATAGAGCACTCTGGTGGCCCTATGAAGATAGATTTGAAGGGGCAAAACAGGAAACAGTAAAATAAATAGGTTAATGCTGTAGCCTTCTTGTCAGACCATGTGTCTCCATTTTGGGTTTGGAAACTATCCCCTGTGACTCTAAAAGGAATACAGTATGCTAAAGGAGATAGAGGAGATAAACTTAAAAAGAGGAAAAGCGTATGTCATTGAGGGTAGCAAGAAAGGCTTTATTGAATAGTCAGTTGCATATTGATGGATGGGCAGATCTTGGATTGGTAGCTATGGAGAAATGGGATAAAGGAAATCATTCCAGGTCCTGGGAGTGGAATAAGTCAGGAGGGGGCAAACTTCTGTAAAGAGCCTAATACAGGAAGCTTATCCACAGGGGCTACGTTCCAAGACCCTTAGTGGATACTGGAAATGGTGCATAGTACCGAACCCTGTATCTACTATGCTTTTTCCTGTACATACGTAGTTGAGGAGCAGCAGCAAAACCAGCACGAATTTCTTTTTCCTTCACAATTTCACGGATAGAAGATTCGTTCTTAACATAGTAGATTTTATGATCTCAGCATATGGTTTTTTTTTCTTTTTTTATCAAGTCGAGACCTTTTTACCTTTTCACTTAAAGGAGGCACTTCATGGCTTCTCTTTGGCATATTTGAATTGCCAGCATCACTGCTCCTGCTCTTTGGGGTCATTGTTAGGTAAAATAAGGGTTACTTGAATACAAGCACTGCGATACCACAACAGTCTGTCTATAACTGAGATGGCTACTAAGTGACTAATGGGTTGCACATACAGCGTGGATATGCTGGACAAAGGGATGATTCACATTCTGGGTGGGCTGGAGTGGGACAGTGCAAGACTTCATCATGCTACTCAGAGCAGCATGCAATTTAAAACTTATGAATTGTTTATTTCTGCAGTTTTCCATTTAGTATTTTCGGACCTCTGGTAACTGAAACCATGGAAAGTGAAACCACAGATGGGGGGGGACTACTATAGTGAATATTTTAGGCTTTGTGGGACACATATGGTCTCTGTCACATACCCTCCTGCTTTTTTTACACCTCTTTTAAAAATGTAAAAACTGTTAGCCCACAGCCCTTGTTGAAACAGGCCTAGGGCAGTTTGCGTGGGGATGGAGTTGGGGATGGCCTTTTTGCCATCTTGGAATAAGCAAAGGCATCTAGGCTGGAAGGTGCAGGATATACTTAGTGAGTAAGATAGGAGTAAAGGCAGGTTGAGGTAGAATGTTAGGCTAAAGAATTTGTCCCTAGGTTAGATGCGTTGAGGAGTCACCTATCGTATTGACACCGATGGTGACAGTTTGCCTGGTACTCAAACTTACTGTATTAGCAGCTGTAGAAAGCCTGGCTGGAAGAATAACCTTGTGCAGAAGTTTGTATTGCATGTAGTGTACTGCTGATGGATTGCCATTAGCATGAAATACTGAGATCTAACCCAATCGCTAGTACTTTGAATGTTTTAGTGAGTGACTTAACTCAGAAAGAATGAAGCTAAGGAGGTAGAAGACTATTATAACTCAAAATTTCAGGAGTTCTGTAGCTATTGCTAAACCTTTCTCACAATTTTTTTTACTCCAAGTTTTGAAAAATAGGAAATAAAATGAACGACAATTTAGCAGATAGTTCCATTAAACAGCTGGCCTAACTGTACAGTCTCCAAGTAATCTTTCTATTGGTTTAAGCCTCTGGTTCTAGACAACTAGAAAACTGGTTTTTCTTTGGGGTGAGGGTCAGGATGGGTGGAATCGTGGTGTGTGATCAGAATTGCCTCAGGGAGTTCTTAGAATGTCAGCGTGGCACCCATATTATCATATATTCTGGGGGAGGACATCTGGTGTGTTTTTTGAAATAGCCTTCCAGGTGATTCTCTGCCATGCCTTCCCAGTTAAGAGCCACTGTTTGAGCCAATTTCTGTCCTTTCCACCTGCCCTCACCTTATATCCAGTGATACTGGTAGGATTATATTGCTTTATCTGTCTTCTGGCATGAAGGAAGAGTTGAGGTGGAAGTTTGCTATCCCGTAAAGACTGCTGACCTCTGTTATGTCTTTTGGCAGTGAACATTACCAGCTCTTATTGTGAACTTGCTGATCAGCTTTTCCTGATGAACTCTGGCCTTATCTTATTTTCAGTTATTGTTAATTATATTTTGCTTCAGTCTCTTGTCTTATGAGCTTTGTGCCTATGCTAATAAGAAGTCAGCTTCCTTCTCATTTTTGTGAAACTGCCTTTTATCAGCACAAAACATAGACAGTGATTGCTGCCCCTGTGTCCTTCAGCTCATTTTTTTTTCTTTTTTTGAGGAAGATTAGCCCTGAGCTAACTGCTGCCAATCCTCCTCTTTTTGCTGAGGAAGACTGGCCCTGAGCTAACATCCATGCCCATCGTCCTCTACTTTATACGTGGGATGCCCACCACAGCATGGCTTTTGCCAAGCAGTGCCATGTCCGCACCTGGGATCCGAACCAGCGAACCCCGGGCCACCGAGAAGAGGAACGTGTGAACTGAACCACTGTGCCACCAGGACAGCCCCCCCATTAGGGCTTAATTGGCGTGACTCCAGCTTTTTAGCTTGGAGACCGCTGAGTTACTGTCTTGTGTGAGGGTTTGGCTGTGTGTAGAGCACATACTTGTTTTAAGGAGAGGATCTCTTTGTATGTTTATTCATTTGCCAGATCAATCCTGTTTACATGTGAACCCTCTTCTCAGTTACAGGCAAGACAGGCAGACAGTCTGTGCCAATTAAATATAAGAACATGACAGACTGATTTCGATCCCATACGTTAAGTGGGAAAACAGGGCTTTAGGTTTTATTATTTACCCTGAATGGTGACGTTTTTTAAAAAAAACTTGATGAAAGATCTGTCAATAACAGATGAGTAGATTTTTCTTGTTTAAATAAAATAGATCCTTGCATCTAGGTAGACAGTATAGCTTAGGGAGAAAAGATCTTTGGGTTGGTTTTCTCAACACTTGGATTCCAGTTTATAGGTGACTGAAGATGTGGCTTTAGTCCATCACTTAATCTTGAATAGTATTTTAAATGAAAATAATTTTTGCTTATGGCCAGTAATAGAAGGATGTTGAAAAGATAAATGAAATATTAGCTGTAATAGCTATTAGGAAGATAGCTTGACAGTGTTTCTTTTACCCTATAATTTTTTTCTTTATGTAAACTTTTTATCATACAAAAATGCATAAATCATAAATCTGCAGCTCAGTGAATTTTCACAAAGTGATCATACTTGTATAACTGCTATCCAGATCAAGAAATAGAATATTAACAGCAGCTACTTCAGAAGCCCACCTCTCTCCTGCCAGTTACTATCCTTCCCTCTCCTCCAGGGTAACCAATCTCCTGGCCTCTAGCATCATTCATTAGTTTTGTCTTTTTAAAAACATGAACTTTCGGGGCCGGCCCGTGGCCAAGTGGTTAAGTTTGCACTCTCCACTTCGGCGGCCCACGGCTTCGCTGTTTGGATCCTGGGTGCGGATGTGGCACTGCTCATGGGCCATGCTGAGGCGGCGTGCCACATGCCACAACTAGAAGGGCCCACAACTAAAAAATACACAACTATGTACCAGGGGGCTTTGGGGAGAAAAAGGAAAAATAAAATCTTTAAAAAATAAATAAATAAATAACTTTAAATAAAGTCACATACTGTGTATTCTACTGTATCCAGCTTCTAGGAGTGGAATTGGAGGGTCATGGAACATGTATCTGTTCAGCTTTAGTATGTACTACCAGAAAGTTTTCCAGAGTTGTAGCAGTTTCTACTTGCATCAGCAGTCTATGAGAATCCCATTTATTCTACATCCTCACCAGTCTTTTACCATTTGGCTGAGCCTGTACTTTGTACAAGGTATGAGGGACGGATACCATAGTGATCAAAACAAAGTTCTGTCATAGATCTTGAAATTTAATGTGATGAAAAATATTTTTTATACACACATTTAATATATTCAAGTGGTGATAAAGTACTAAGAAGGTATGTTGGATAGAGAGAGAGGGTGTTGGGGAGTGCTTTTAGACATAGTGGTTAAGAAGGACTTCTCATCCAGTGATACTTGAGCACAGATCTGAAGGAAGTGAGCCAGCCATGTGGATATCTGGGAGAGGAGCAGTCCAGGCAAAGGGAATAACACATGTCAGAGCCCTGAAGTCGGAGCATACTTGATCTGTTCACATAACAGTAAGGAGGCTAGTGTGACTGGAGTACACTGGGTAAGGCTGATGGCTGTAGAAGCTTCTCTCAGAGAGGGAAACAGGGGCCAGAGCATTTAGGACCTTAAGAGTGTTGGAAAGGATTTTGGATTTTCTAAATGAGATGGGAAGCCATGGAGGATTTTGCATAGAGGAGTGACATTATCTCCCTTTACCTTTTAAAGATAATCACCCTGGAGTCAGCCCTGATGGCCTTGCAGTTAAAAAGTCTGGCGTGCTTCGCTTTGGCAGCTCACGTGTGGTTTTGGGTTTGGTTTCTGGTTCAGTTTCTGGTCACAGAACTACACCTCATCTCTCAGTAGCCATGCTGTGGCGGCAGTGAAGAACCAGAGAAATTTACAACTGCACACAACTGTGTACTGGGGCTTTGGTGGGGAAAAGGAAGAAAAAAAGAGCAAGATTGGTAACAGATGTTAGCTTAGGGTGAATCTTCCCCTGCAAAAAAATAATAATAATCATCACTCTGTTCTTGGAGAAAATGCTAGTGGGGCAAGGCTGGAAGCAAGAGTGTGAATTAAGAAATTACTGTAGACCAAGAGAGTGAGGGTGGTGGTTTGGACCAGAATGTTAATAGTAGGGGTAAGGAGAAATAGTTGGATTCAGGATATTTTGAAGGCAGAGCTGATAGGATTTGCCCCAGTGGATTAGATATGGGGAGTTGTGTGTCAAGGGTGATCCCAAGATTATTGATTTAGGTTGCTAATTTATTGATTTGAGGAAGACTGGGGAGAGAGAGGCTGGGAGCCCCAGGTAGGTTTGGGATAGAGTGGGGAACCAAGAATTTGATATGGGACATGTTGTATATAAGATGTGTGTTAGATATCCAACTAGAGAGGTTGAGTAGGCAGTAGGATATATAAATAATATGGTGAATGAAAACAGGTTAGACCTAACCTGTCCTTTGGAGTGATGTCGAAGGAATAGATTCTCTTCATCATTTGAATACTTGTAAAACTCATTATTTAGAATTTAGATTGTGCAGACTTTACTTCTATTTTTGTGAGAGTTATTTGGCAAGGAGATAAAATATTAGGAATTTATTTATTGAGAAAGTTCCTGGGTACTTCTTTGAAAGATTTGTAACTTAAATTTATTAGACTTTGTCTAGATTTAGTCTACCATAGTTTCTATGTCTGTTATTCTGTGTAAAATAATCATTGCTGTAATGACCTTAAAAGCTCTATATGACTTAAAAGCTCTAATTGTGAATTATCTAAAGAAAACTTTAACCATTGTATTTTAAAACATATTTTTAGTACATATGTAATTTGAAAAATAATAGTTTACACGAGGATTTCACATAAATTATTTTATTCAGTGTTCACAACAGGCTGTGAATTGAGTACTATTACCAGCGCCATTTTATAGTTGAGGAAACAGGCTGTGTGGATGATGATGACTCACTCAGGGTGTGTCTCTGGTTAGGTAGTAGAGACAAGACTTGAACTCAAGTCCTGACTCCATAGCACTATATAGACTCTTTAAACCACGTGGTTATTCCTGATTTTTTTTTTCCTGCTGGGAAAGATTCACCCTGAGCTAACATTAACATCTGCTGCCAATCTTCCTTTCCCGTTTTTTCCCCCTCCCCAAAGCCCCAGTACATAGTTGTATATTCTATTGCAGGCCCTTCCAGTTTTTCTATGTGAGCCGCTGCCACAACATGGCTCTTGACAGACGAGTGGTGTGGTTCCGTGCCCAGGGAACCGAACCCATGCTGGCAAAGCAGAGTGTGCTAAACTTTTAACTGCTAGGCCATCAGTACTGGCTCTAGACTAACTCTTTTAGCTACATATTCCATTTCTTGACTTTGCTGAATGAATGATAACTTACTATATAGTATTCTCCTTTGACACCATAATTTTTGAAAAATATTTTACAAAAGTAATGTAAGACGTTCTTATTAAAAATTTGTAGCAAGCAGACTAAAAAATAAAAATTCCCTTTCACCCCATCACTGAAAGCTTGGGTGTATTTCAAGACTTTTGGATACCTTTACACACACCTGTAATACATAAATGTATAGTGTTTTTCATAAATGAAATCATACTGTACATAATATTTTGCAGAGTCTTTATTATAATTTCCGGTCAGATGGGAAGTCCACAGAACTGTCAGGTCTTTAAACAAGAGCAAGTACATTGATCTCTTCTGTTGTTTTAAGTACCTTGGAACAGATTTTGTGAACGACGGCAACATTCAGTATTGATTTGTTCAGTGTTAGTAGTGAGATGCCTTTAAAGTGATCACACCTTTCATTTCAGAAAACTTTCCAAATGCTCTGTAAGCAAGGCAGATATATGATTGACTGCTTCATGAGGCTGCCAAGCACCGTTCAGATCATTTTTCCTTTCTCAGAAAGTGCGAGGTCATCCATTTTGGAGCAATTGGCTCTTGCAGATGCACCTGTTACCTGTGATTGTAGGAGATGATGTTTCTCCATCTGTCTGATAGTAGAAAAAGGAATTAATGAACCTTTAACTGGACAGAGCTGTACTGGAAATGAAAATAAGTTCTTTCTGCTATTGATAACACAGAGGAAGAAAAGCTTCAGGTGAATCGAACTCTCCAGGCCTAATTCATAGAAGCCTTGCCAATTTTCAGCTCATTAATACCATAAAGATATTTTGGTGATTATTGCCACCATTATAAACGAATACATATGACAGATTATGCATTTTGCCTTTAATTTCTAACTTTTAATGATGCACTTATCAAATTCCCATGCTGTTAATATTTTTCTCAGAAGGAAAAATGAATTGAACTGCCATTGTGGGATAAATTCAACATATGCATGAGACCTCCTTTGGACCAGTCAGTGGACTAGGTAGACATATTGTGGAGACAACAAAGTGGGCTTTTGTTGGAGATAGGACAGACCAAACAGGAAATGAATTTTTATGTGTCTCAGAATTCCAGAGTAGTGAAGGTGAATTAATGTCAAGTAACTGGTAATTGTAGGCTTATATTAAAATAATGATTGAGCCAGCCCTGATGGCCTAGTAGTTGAAGTTCAGCGCTCTCACCACTTCAGGCAGCCTGGTTGCAGAACCACATCACTCGTCTGTCAGTAGCCATGCTGTAGTGGTGGCTCACATAGAGGAACTGGGAGGACTTAGAACTATGGTATACAACCAGGCACTGAGGCTTCTGGGAGGAAAATAAATAAATAAATCAAATTAAATAATGATTAAAGAGGGAAAAATAACTATAGGCAGTGTACACTTTGGTGTGCATCCCCAAAATCTGGGGACCTTATTAAATGCAGTTCCTGGGACTTCACCTCCCAGAGCTTTAAATTCTGGAGGCTGGAGTAGGGCCCAGAAATCTGCATTTTCACCAAGCTTCCTAAGCAATTCTCTTATAGGTGGTCTAAAGATTATTTTGAGAAACACTGCCTTATAGTGTCTAAACCTGACCAAGACCATCTATCTAGAGGGAGGAAGAGTTACAGGGACGAAAGACTAGTTTGACATAGGACACTGTGATGAGAGTGATAAATGACGTCTGAGAAACTATTAGGGAGAGAGATTAGATGAGTTAATGTTGACTGAGGTAGGGAGAGGGAGGGACTGATGTTTGATTTCATTTTTCACTCAAGGAATATATCTTTAACTTGTTTGTTTTTTGTTTTTTATTTATATACCAGATAATGCTGTGTTGTCTTTTGGTAACCAAGCTCTCATATCTGTAGTTTACTATGTTCCTGAGACATCCATAATTTCCAGTATTTCATAACATTTTCTCCATAAGCCATCAAAAAATTCTAAAACGTGTGACTTTTCAACAGTCGAACTAACTCCTGGACTATGGCATAAAATCATTTATCGCCTCGTGGGTATTTTTATTTATTAGCTCAGGAAATAATCACTGTTTTTAGTTTACCAGTATTGATGAATTTTGGGGGCTGGTCCCACGGCTAAATGGTTAAGTCGAGCACTCTGCTTCAGTGGCCCAGGATTTCGCTGATTTGGATCCTGGGCGCGGTCATGGCACTGCTCATCAAGCTATGCTAAGGTGGTGTCCCACATAGCAGAGCCAGAAGGGCCCACAACTAGAATATACAAGTATGTACTGGGGGGCTTTGGGGAGAAGAAGAAGAAGAGAAAGAAGATTGGCAACACATGTTAGCTCAGGGGCCAATCTTTAAAAAAAAAAAAACATTGGGCTGGCCTGATGGTGCAGTGGTTAAGTGCCCATGTTCCGCTTCAGCGGCCAGGGGTTTGCCGGTTCGGATCCCAGGTGTGGACCTAGGCACCGCTTGGCACGCCATGCTGTGGTAGGCGTCCCACATATAAAGTAGAGGAAGATGGGCATGGATGTTAGCTCAGGGCCAGTCTTCCTCAGCAAAAAGAGGAGGATTGGCAGCAGTTAGCCCAGGGCTAATCTTCCTCAAAAAAACCCAAAATCTTGATGAATCTTCATAATGGGGAAGAAATTCCTCTGTGGATTTAAGTAGAGGTTAAGTTAATTTAAGGTTCCATAAGGAGAATAAAAAGTTTCTCAGTTGTACTGGGGCCAGCCCAGTGTCGTAGTGGTTAAGTTCTCATGCCCCACTTTACTGGCCTGGAGTTTGCAGGTTCAGGTCCGGGCACCGACCTACACACTGCTCATCAAGCTATGCTGTGGCAGCATCCCACATACAAAACAGAGGAAGATTGCCACAGATGTTAGCTCAGGGACAATCTTCCTCAAGCAAAAAGAGGAAGTTGGCAACAGATGTTAGCTCAGGGCCAATTTTTCTCACCGAAGAAAAAAAGAAAAGAAAAATTTCTCAGTTGTGAAGTTTCTTAAGTATAAAATTAGAGAGAAATTCTCATTTCTCATGTGCTGTTTATTTAGCATTACCCACTCATTCACCACATTTATTGGTATTGGCATTACCATTCTTTTTTTTTTATTATTTTTATTTTAAAGATTTTATTTTTTTCCTTTTCTCCCCAAAGCCCCCCGGTACGCAGTTGTATATTCTTAGTTGTGGGTCCTTCTAGTTGTGGCATGTGGGACGCTGCCTCAGCGTGGCTCAATGAGCAGTGCCATGTCCGCGCCCAGGATTCGAACCGACGAAACACTGGGCGGCCTGCAGCGGAGCGCGGGAACTTAACCACTTGGCCACGGGGCCGGTCCCGCCATTCTTTTTTTTTTTTTCCCCCTCTGCTTTTTCTCCCTAAGTCCCCCCAGTACATAGTTATATATTTTAGTTGTGGGTCCATCTAGATGTGGCATGTGGGACGCCACCTCACCGTAGCCCGGTGAGCGGTGCCATGTCAGCACCCAGGATCCGAACCAGCAAAACCCTGGGCTGCCGAAGCAGAGCGCGTGAACTTAACCACTGGGCCACGGGGCCAGCCCCCTGATATTACCATTCTTAATATGAAGCAGTGACTGCTGAGGAATAATAAGTGTAGGATTATCTTCCATAAATGTTCTAAATTAAGTAGTTTGGGAAGTGGTTAATGACAGCCAAATTTATCATCTAGGATTGTAACACTTTATAACAATTCTTTAACATTGTTGTATTTGTGTTTTGGGGATGAAAGGCATATTTTAGCATCCTATAGTTGAAAACGACATTGGTCTTAATCCTGGCAACAAGATGAAAATACTGACCTGGCTTGCCTGATCTGCAGCTAGCGTTGTTCTAGCAAACTGCATGGAATGGATGTACAGACCAGGTGTTTTACTTTAACTGCAGCTGTACCATCTGTGGGAGCAGGTGGACAGATTCTGTGTCATCAAGAAAACACAGCTGGTGAGACTTAGTAAGAAAAGCTAATTGATTGCTTTTCCTCGGCTATAGCTCTCTCCATTCACATATACCTAAGCACAGCTTTACCTGTTCACAGGTGTTGCCTCTGGTCAGGACAACAATAGTAATGACAAAAGTGAACAAAAAAGGTGTACATTTGGCTGCTTACGTTCTTAGTGGATTGACACTGAGAAAGATAATTTAAGGTGTTTTTTTTTAGTTTAGTTTTGGTTTTTATTTTTAGTTACTTGAGGATATTTCCGTCTCATTATATTGATTTCTCTGAGAGAGTTCCTTGTAAGGAACATGGCAATATGTATGTTTAGTTTATGGCAGGCTCTTCTCTGGAAAACTGAGAAGTAAGCAAAAGGGCCTTTCATTTAGCAAAACAGAGCAGGATAAAGGTCCCACATCCCATGCACTGAAGAATAAAGGGAAATATAGACTCCAGGATCATAGATTCTTGGAAGAGAGACTAGAAAGCATTCATGACCCTTGTCCCTACCTGTTTCACAGATGAGAAAAATAAGACCCAGAGAAAATACTTCTTCAGTACCAGGGCATTCCTTGGAGAGTTGGGTTAAAACTCAACGTAACTTTAATTCTGAAAAAGTGGATCAAATCCAGTGATATTTTACAAAGAAATAGCAAAGTGAGTGAGCCAATTTAATGTAGGAGCAACCAGTTCTGTACATAATTTCAGCTCAACTGGGACTACAAACTAAAAATGAACCTGTGTTACAATGCTGTTACAGAAACAATCATCATAGCATTGGGCTGCATGAAAGGAGCTAGGAGTTTGCCCTGTCATACTTACGGTTAACTTCCTATTTATGCACCTGAGTTTGAGAGAGAAATGTGGACAGCATTTATCAATAGGAGAATGAGAGGATAAAGGGAAATTATATCAGCCCAAGCAAAAGCACAATAAATAGGAAGCTGATGAGGTTCCAAGCAAGGGAGGCAAAGTAGGAACTGCTATAAAAACTATGAGTTATATATACACAGCTGTCTTTTTCTAAGCAAGGACACCATACCAGCTCATCTCCCTGGCCCTTAACTATAAGTGAATCCATTATATTCGAACAACAATGCATTGTTAAGAATTTTAAAGAAAATGAAGGAAGCCTAGTGCATGGTCGTTTCTTATTTTTGCCTCTTATGTTTAAGGTTAAAGTGAAATTCTATAAAAATTGTTCTGCAAGGAAGCCAGAGAAAAACATCTTGAGTATTTGACTTTATTCATGAGCATAATTTATTCATTAAACAAATATTTATTGAGTACCTGCTATGTGCCAGGTATAGTTTTAGTTACTAGAGATAGAGCAGTGATCAAAATGAAGTCCCTGTTCCCATAGGGTTCACAGTCTAGTGAGGAGACAGCAAAGAAATATCTACTTAAAACCCCAGGTGCAGATAAATGCTTTGAAGAAAAATAAAGTAAGCAGAGGGATTGGAAAGTAGTAGGAGAGAGGAGCTATGGAGAGGTATGCTGCTTTTACATGGAGTTGATACTTGAAGAATCTTTTGGTTTAAGAGCTAATTTATTTTCCTAGTCTTTTTTTTTTTTTTAAACAATTGTCACTTGTCTCAGGTAAGTTTTGGAGCAGACTTCAGTTTTAAGGCCACTAAAAATATGTACAGGGTATTTTTATTTTTTGATTCAGGGAATTACATGTAACTCAGTGCCTGGCACACAGTTGGTATTTAATAAAAATTGGAATGTTTCGTAATAAACCTTAAATAAGATCTTTTATTAAAAAAATTAAAACTCGGGGCTGGCCCCATGGCCGAGTGGTTAAGTTCGCGCGCTCCGCTGCAGGCGGCCCACTGTTTTGTTGGTTCGAATCCTGGGCGCCGACATGGCACTGCTCATCAAACCACGCTGAGGCGGCGTCCCACATGCCACAACTAGAAGGACCCACAACGAAGAATATACAACTATGTACCCGGGGGCTTTGGGGAGAAAAAGGAAAAAATAAAATCTTAAAAAAAAAAAAATTAAAACTCATTTTAAAATTAAGACTCATGTTCTGCCATGAGTCACGTGGGCTGAATTCTTAGTTGTATAGGAAAGAAGGATGTGGAACCTAGGTGGACTTGGTGACCGTTAGATGACTTTTTTCCCCCCTTTTCTGCTTTTTCTCCTCAAAGCTCCCCCCAGTACATAGTTGTATATCTTAGTTGTGGGTCTAGATGACTTTTTAAAGTTCCTCCTTTTGTTCTCTTTTTCATATTGTGACTTTTGGATCCTTGAAAAGGTTGCTCAAATCCAGAATCTGAGGGTTTGAACAGTGAAGTGGTTTCCTCATTCTGTTGCTTATGTAACCATATAGATGGGTATAGCTTTGGAATAACTACAGGACTTTCAGATTGTGGGTTTTTGTTTTTGTTTTTGTTTTTGTTTGAGGAAGATTAGCCCTGAGCTAACATCTGCTGCCAATCCTCCTCTTTTTACTGAGGAAGACTGGCCCTGAGCTAATATCCATGCCCATCTTCCTCTACTTTATATGTGGGACGCCTACTACAGCATGGCTTGCCAAGCAGTGCCATGTCTGCACCCAGGATCTGAACCAGCAAACCCCGGGCCGCCAAAGCAGAACGTGGGAACTTAACCACTGCACCGCCAGACTGGCCCCAGATTTTGGGTTCTTGAGTGATTGGTAACATGTCTCTTCCTTTGTTGTTGTTTTTGTTTTCTTCTGGAACTTGCCTAGATGAGCATGCTACAAACTTACGCATTCTAGTGTTGCTAGTGAGAAGACTGGGATGTGCCTTAAGGAGGAAATGTATATTAGATATGCTTTGTTCAGGAATAAGTTATATTGTTATTGGCCATGAGTTCAATGTTAATGAGTCCACAATATATTTTAAATAAGGTGTCTTTGAACAAAAACACTTAAAACAAGGCTATGTATTGATCTGTTGATGAAAATGTGACTAGGGGCTTGAAGGAACCTAACCTTCTGTTTCCCCTAGGAGCAAGGATTCAATATTTGCTAATTCGTTGTTTGCAGCAACTTTGTAGACCATAACTATCATGAATAATGAGAATCTGCTATTCCACATTTTACTTAATTCATTTATCAGGGAATGGATATTTGGTTTGTTTCAAGTTTTTTGACTTACATATAGTGCTGCTGTGGACATTTGTGTACAAATTTTTATATGAGTGTATGTTTTCAGTTCTCTTGGGTATGTATGTGGGAGTGGAATTGCTGAGTTATAATAAAGGAAATATATATCTTAAGCCATATTTCCATGTGAGGAGGACTGTTTTCTGAACACCACTTTGAGAGGAATTTATTCTTTGTGATCGGAAGGCCTGGAAAGTTCTGCTAGTTCCACATCTTCCTCATCTGGCTTGCATGCAGTATTTAGGGTAAGAGTTGGGCTGCAAAGCCACATACTCAAGTGAGTGCAGGTGTGCATTTGAATGACGGTCTAAGCAGATCTCTCCACCTGTCATTATCTGAGTGTGTGATCATTCCAGTGTTTCCTGATTTTATAGGCTCAATTGTCAGTAAGCGGCTTTTGCTCAAGTCCTCAGCTACATTACAAGACCGTGGGACCATGTTAAGCCAGCTCTCTGTATGTAGACTTGGTAGTTTGCTAAATCCAGAATGCTTATTAAAAATTGTTATTCTCCTTGATTGCCTAGATACGATGATTATACACATTTAACTTGTATATGTTTTATAGCAAGTGTTTTCTGGTTATTCAAATTTTATTCCTCTGAGTTCTGGATATTGTGATTTGTCCAGATTTCGAAAACCAAGCACATATATTTAGCATATTTTTCATGAAAGGCAGAGAACTAGGAATTCTACTAAGACGAGTTTTCCAGATCTTCAGAAACTTGATACGTTGTGAGAGGTGTATGGCCTGTGAACCCAAGTAACTAAGTAAGACAGCTTAGGATGAGGACATATGAATGAAATAAAGGAGATGATCAGTAAAGGTTGCATGTGGAAAATGTCGTCTGAACCAGCCTTGAAAGGATAGTTTTCAAAGTGATGTAAAGAAGAGCAGATCATGACTGGAATCCAGAGCCTTCAGACTGGCTTGATTTATTTGGTTGACTGCTTTTCCCTCTTCTTTGAATCAGAGGTTCCCAGATGAGGTCTTTATTATCAATCTTAGACTCAAGTGTAAGTTATGTGTCTTCCCCCAATTCTTGTGTGTGGAATCAGGGATGTTCATTATAAGTGGTTTCTTGAGCTGCTATACACCTTTTTGCCAGAGTTATGTATATGTGTAACTGTTCAACCTTCCTTACATGTCTCCTCTTTGGGGCAAGAATCAAGGCTGTCTGCCCCAGGACCAACTTAGTCTATCTGTTCCATCCAAGACCAAATCCTGGGTCATGGTGCCACCAGTTGGCTGAAGTATTGTAACTTTTTCCTTTCCCCACTGGGAGTTTGCAGTGCCCTTGGCCCAGTTATTTTCATGTTATGACATTTCTCTCACATTCATGTTTTTTTTTAAATAAGCTTCCATCCTTTCAGCTCTAATTCAATTACTGCAGGAAATTTTCCCATCTCTCTCCCCTTTACTTTGTTCCCTTTGTGAGTTAAGAAAGAAAAAAAACCAAACAAACTAGGCATAAGATTACTCCCAGTATCTTTGTATTGAAAAAGAAGAAAGCAGTAATACCTAAAAAAATTTTTTTAATGAAAATAGAGATTCAGATATGACCTAGGCCGCAGTCCCAGATATAGCGGAGAATGTTAGCAAAGGCTAAGAGGTGGGAAAGCACAAGAAATGCTTACAAAATGACAAATGCTCTCATTTAGGCCAGAATGCATCTCACATGCTGTTACTGTATATCCTCCTCATCTTGTGTCTGGGGATTTTGAAAATGCATTTTTGTTGGATTATTGCCCCACTAGAAAAAAGTTCAGATGTGTTGTAATTCCACATTTGAAACTGCTTCATTCTGGATTCCTTATCCTCGGACCTTCCTAATAATTTCTGTGGTCACACTGGGTCTGATTCATTCTTGTGCTAAACAAAAACATACAATCGCAAAACTGTGTAGGCATAAATGAAAGGCATATGGGAGTGGTGTAAAGGGAACTCTAGGAGTCTTCATATGCCTGGGTGGGCGAGCTAAACTAATAGCTCCCAGCAGTTCTTCTGAATCAGACATTGTGGAGCCAAGAGTCTAGCATTTGGAATTCCACTGCCTGTGCAAAGGGTCTGTCTTTTATCCTCCAAACCACCATTTGTTAAATAGCTAATGACCCAGTGGACCTGTTGACAACAAAAGGGGGAGGCTGGAAAAGATCAAGTTTGAAGGAAAAAGGAAAAAAATGTTCAAAGGTAGGAAATTAAGAACAAAAAGGGTTTGATCATATTTTCACCTACCCTTTATTATTACTTTTTAACAATTTATTGTGGAGAATTTTGAATATGTGCAAAGTAAACAGAATAATGTAGTGAACCCCCATGTACCTATCCTTGGACCCAGTAAGCTGTAGTTACCACACTTACTGAAGGGAAACCAGGACTCTGGTGAACCTTGGGTTTGGTCTCCAGGCCTCTATGTCTTGTCACCTTTAGCCTTAACCGTCAAACTCCTCTTTTCCCTGTGTTAGCACCTAGTGTGTACAGAACACTGTGTTGAGGCTTTGTGATGAATAAGACAGTACTTAACCTCTAATATCTTACTTAAGGAACTAAGTGCTGTTGTTCAAGCATAGTTATGAGGGCAGAAAAGTGTTAGTTCTATCAAGGGAGCACAATGAAGAGGGAACTTAGGAAGGTTTTATTGAGAAGGTAGGTTTGAGTTTACTGTAGAATGGTAGGGTAAGGGGGTGGGGGCTGGATCCCGGATCCAGATAACAGTGAAAGCCGTCTATTAGCTCTTTTCACTGGGCTATTTAGATTTAGAACGTGACATTTTTGTTGCGTTTATAACACAAGATATATTTTGGACGAGCTTTTTTCCATCTTGCTTTAAGCAATTTAGAAATACAGGTCAGTTTAAGATATTTTCTGCTAAACTGTATATCTCCTTGAATGCTCATTGTCAAGATGAATTATACAAGCCCAAGGTGTGTTAGATTGTTTTGAGAAATGCCATTTCAGAGCAAGCTGACCCAAGTTTGATTGTCTGGGCAGAACCTGTGAGAGGATGTGGTCTTTGTCTGGATCTCTTGTTTCAGCTGTATTTATCAGTGAAATAAGGCAGGAGAAAAGTCTGACTTTTGCATTTTAAAAAGCTGACAGGCCAAGGGGAATGCACCATAAATAGTGTGTTATAGATTAATGAGGTATTGAGCTAACTTGGCACCTTCCTCTGCCTTGTGCTCAGTCTTCTGCTGTTTCTCAAGGAATGATTGTGTTTCAGATCTGTGTTTCTCACTGCCTACACATGACGTTTGGCTTGTTTCGCTGTCTTCTCACATCCAACTGTTTCAAACTGCGTGGAATCCTCCGGGATCTACCCACCCTGTCCTGGACAACCAGTGCTTCTTCCTGACTCTTTCTTTTTAAACTGTTATCACTTTTTCCTCTTTCATATACTTTGTTTTGTTCTTTCAATTTTTAAGAAATTGAGGTATAGTGGACACACAATAAACTACATGTATTTAAAGTATACAGTTTGATAAGTTTTAACATGGATATACCTGTGAAGCCACAATCAAGATAGTGAACATATCAGTCACTCCCCAAAGTTTACTTGCGCCCCTTAGTGGTTGGTCCCTCTCATGCTCCCCCTGCCCCATCTCCAGGGAAACATTGAGCTGCTTTTAGTCACTATAGATTAGTTTGCATTTTCTGGAATTTTACATATTTTGTGTATATTCATATTTTATATAAATGAAGTCATACTGAATATATCCCCTCCCTTCCTCCCTCTCTTCCTTCTTTTTTTCCTTCGTCTGTCTTCTTTCATTCAGTATAACTATTTTAAGGTGTTGTATGTATCAATAGTTCATTCCTTTTATTTATTTATTTTTAAAGATTGGCACCTGACCTAACAACTCTTGCCAATCTTTTTTATCTCCCCCAATCCCGCCAGTACATAGTTGTATATTTTTAGTTGTGGGTCCTCCTAGTTGTGGTTCATTCCTTTTAATTGTTCTAGTGTTCCATTGTATGGATATGTCACATTTGCTTACTATTTACCTGTTGGTAGATGCTTGAGTTTTTTCTGGTGTTTGGCTATTACAAATAAAGCTACCTTTGTAAATATCTAGCATGGCTGGATCATATAGTACATATGTAACTACTAAAGAAATTACCAAACTGTTTTTCCAAAATATTTTTTTTTCTGCTTTTTCTCCCCAAATCTCCCCAGTACATAGTTGCATACTCTAGTTGTAGGTCCTTCCAGTTGTGGCACGTAGGACTCCGCCTCAGCAGTGCCATGTCTGCACCCAGGATTCAAACCGGTGAAATGCTGGGCCACCAAAGTGGAGCACATGAACTTAACCACTCAGCCATGGGGCTGGCCCCAGTTTTTCCAAAATATTTTTATTTTTTAAATTAATTAATTAATTTTATTTTTATTTATTTTATTTTTTTTGAGGAAGATTAGCTGTGAGTTAAGTGCTGCCAATCCTCCTCTTTTTGCTGAGGAAGACTGGCCCTGAGCTAACATCCCTGCCCATCTTCCTTTACGTTATATGTGGGACACCTGCCACAGCATGGCTTGCCAAGTGGTGCCATGTCCGTACCCGGGATCCAAACCAGCAAACACTGGTCCACCAAGTGGAATGTGCACACTTAACTGCTGCTCCACTGGGCCAGCCCCTCCAAAATATTTTTAAGTGCTTCTTTGGCATCCGTGTATCTTCTGTGGTGAAATGTCTGTTTAAATCTCTTCCCATTCAAACAAATGGGTTGTTTATTTTCTTTTATTGAGTTTTGAGAGTTCTTCATATATATATTCTGGGTATAAGTCCTTTATCAGATACATGGTTTGCAGATATTTTCTCCCAGTCTCTGGCTTGTCTTTTTATTCTCTTAGTAGTGGTTTGTTGTTTGGGTTTTTTTTTTAAGGAAGATTGGGCCTGAGCTGACGTCTATTGCCAGTCTTCCTCTTTTTGCTTGAGGAAGATTGTCACTGAGCTAGCATCTGTGCCGTTCTTCCTCTATTTTATGTGGGATGCTGCCACAGCGTGGCTTCACCAGCAGTGCTAGGTCCACATCTGGGATCTGAATCTGTGAACCTTGGGCTGCTGAAGAGGAGCATGTGAACTTAACCACTATGCCATCACATCAGCTCCCCTCTTAGTAGTATTATTTGAAGAGGAGAAGCTTTAAAATTTTTTTTTTTTTTAAGATTTTATTTTTTCCTTTTTCTCCCCAAAGCCCCCGGGTACACAGTTGTATATTCTTCATTGTGGGTCCTTCTAGTTGTGGCATGTGGGACGCTGCCTCAGCGTGGTTTGATAAGCAGTGCCATGTCCATGCCCAGGATTCGAACCAACGAAACACTGGGCCACCTGCAGCAGAGCGCGAGAACTTAACCTCTCGGCCACGGGGCCAGCCCCTAAAATTTTTTTGAAGTACAGTTTATCAATTTTTTTCTCTTACGGGCTGGGCTGTGCTTTTGCTGTCATATCTAAGAAATGTTTGCCTAATCCAAGGTTGCAAAGATTTTCTTTTATGCCTTCTTCTAGCAGTTGTATAGTTTTGGTTTTATATTTAGGTCTATTATCTATTTTTAGCGCATATGGTGTGAGATATACTTCAAAGTTCATATTTTTGCAATGAATATGCGGTTGTTCCGGCAGCAGTGTCAAAAAGATTATCCTTTCTCCACTGGATTGTTGTCAAAAATCAGTTGTCCATATCTGTCTGGGTCTGTTTCTGGACCTGTTTCATTGACGTTTGTCTTGTCTTTATGCCTATACTGCAGGGTTTGATTTACCATAACTTAAAATCAGGTAGTGTTAGTTCTCCAACTGTACTCTTCTTCTTTTTTTTTTTTGTGAGGAAGATTAGCCCTGAGCTAACTGCTGCCAATCCTCCTCTTTTTGCTGAGGAAGACTGGCCCTGAGCTCACATCCGTGCCCATCTTCCTCTGCTTTATCCATGGGATGCCTACCACAACATGGCTTTTGCCAAGCAGTGCCATGTCTGCACTGGGGATCTGAACCAGTGAACCCTGGGCCGCCGAAGCGGAACGTGTGAACTTAACTGCTGCGCCACCGGGCTGGCCCCCTGTACACTTTTTCTAAGTTGTTTTGGTTGTTCTAGGTCTTTCGCATTCCAAACAAAGAATCTGCTTGTCAATTTCTACCCCAAAAAAGCATTCTGGGATTTTGATTGGGACTACGTTGAATCTTTTGGGGGAGAGAATTGGCATCTTAACAGTATTGAATCTTCCCATCTGTGAACATAGTATATCTCTCCATTTGTTAATTTTTCTTAACAATGTTGTGAAGTTTTGAAGTACAGGTCTTATATAATTCTTTGTCATTTATCTCTTAGTATTTCACAATTTTTGATACCATTGTAATTGTCTCTGTTTTTAGTTTCATCTTTTGATTACTCATTGCTATCATGCAGAAGTACAATTGATTTTTGTATATTGATCTTGCATCCTGCAACTTTGTTAAATTCACTAATTTTAATAGCTTTTTTGTAGATTCCTTTGGATTGTCTACACCATCTGCAAATAGGCTGTTTCAGTTCTTACCAGTTCTCACTTATTTATTTACTTATAACCAATTTTTTATATTTTGTCACTATCTCAGAGATTCTGTCCTTTTCCATTCCCTCTGTTATCGTCTTGGTCCTAGCCATTATCATATCATATCTTCTTCTTTTTTTTTTTAATCACTTAATGGCAAGTATCTCTAATACTAGACATTCTTCTCTCACATCTGTCTTGCTGTAGCCGTGAAAACTTGTCTTCAGTAAACACTGGTTTCATTCTGTTCAAGGCCATATCATGGTTCCCAGGTAGCACTTACATGAAGTCTTAACCTACTTATCCCTCCATGTTGGGATCTTTCCCTTCTTGCTAATAATTGACCTCTGTGTTCACCAGTCCAACTTATTCCATTGCATTCTCCTCATAAAATAATAGATAGGAGGTGAGCATCAGAGTTGAGCTTGAGAGATTTGGTTTGAATTTCCACTTTGCCACTTAATATTCATGTAATCTTGGGCAAGGTCCTTAACCTCTTGGTACTATGTGCTCATCTGTAGGAAGATAATAACGCAAGGTCTTCAAAGTATGTTGTGAGGATTAAAAGAAAGAACATAGCGAGCCAGCCCTGATGACCTAGTGGTTAAAGTTTGGCGTGTTCCACTTTGGGGGCCCAGGTTCATTTGGTTTCCAGGCATGAAACCATACCACTCGTCTGTTGGTAGCCATGCTGTGGTGGTGGCTCACATAGAAGAACTGGAAGGACTTAGAACTAGAATATACAACTATGCACTGGGGCTTTGGGGAGGGAAAAAAAAAACCAAAGAGGATGATTGGCAACAGATGTTAGCTCAGGACGAATCTTCCCCAGCAGAAAGAAAGAAAGGAAGGAAGAAAGAAAATAGTAATCCTAGCTCTATGCCTGGAACACAATGTGTATGCCTGAATCACAGTGTGTGTAGTCAGTAAATAATTAGCCTTGTTCTAATGTGAGCACTGAGTGAATGAATGAATGCTTCCTTGCTTATCCTGTTTCTGCGCTGTTATTTATGCTGTTATCCCATCTTGGGATACCCTCTTTGCTTTTTAGGTCCTCTGAATCCTTCCTCATGTTTCAGGGTCAAAGAAGTCTGCTTCAGTTACTCAGTTCCTTCCATTCTTTACATCTCTGTTGACATTTAAATTTAAGGACTGGGACTCTTTTGAATGTCTTTGTATTCCTCAAAATGCCTAGCACAGATGTATCATAAGTGCCAAAATAATTAGTTGATTGTATAGTTAATTAGAAACAGTACAACAAAATGCTTTGTAAACTTTGTTGTTTTTTGGATGAGATTAAAGTTTCAGAGAGAAATAAGTTGAATTTTATATGATATAATGGGAATGATAGAAGTATTTTTATCTGATTAAAGATAGCTTTAAAAGAATAGTAGTTAACGTTTTTCTTTTTTAATTTTGATTTTGGCCATCAGAGTCATTCATACAACAGAATGGAAGTTTGGGTAAGCCAACCATTTTTTCTCTCAGTGCCACTTCGTAAACATTTAAAAAATCGCAGTGTTTCAGCTGAAGTAGACTGTTCAGTACCTCTTTAAGGGATACATATATATATGTGTGTATTAAAAATGGTAATCTGATTAGCATGCATGGAGAAACAGCCCTTATAACGTGCCATTTAAAAAACAGCTTAAGACTTTTCAGGTTCCATTAAGAATTTCTGTCCGAAGACCATGCTTATTGAGAAAAGATTTATTGGACTATTTAACATTTTAAAATAAAGGGCTTCAAAACCAAAAGATGATACAGGTTACTTTTATTTGTCATGTTAAATATCCACAGTGATCATTCTAAGCTATTAAACCTTTCCTTAGTGCTTTGCATATAAAGGATGTTAAAATTTTGACATCCAGGATATTTGTTAAAACACCTGTCATAGGGCTGGTCAGTGACTCCTGATCCCTCTTCACATTGTATTCTGGAGTTGTGCTCTAGGGGGCACTATTCACATAGAACATAATGTGAAAAATAACTCCTAGAGTTGTGCACGTAGGAGGTGCTAGCTTAAAACTTTTGGCTCTAATAAGTCAATAAAGCAATTTGAACATTGCTGAGAGCTAGAGTTTAAGATACACTGTGGGACACTGGGAAGAGTAATTTGCTGGCTGTCAGGAGATCTGGGTTCTGGAACCAGTCACCAACTGATATGTAGCTTTCCGCATGGGACCATGAAGAACTTTGATTAGATATCTCTTTAACGGCTAATATTTTTAATTTAGGTGGTGGGTTAAAGTCAGGAATGCGGTCTGGCACTGAGGATACTAAAGGTGGCAGAGTTATGCGGTTGTTGAGAGGTCAAGTAATTATAAGCAGTTTCAGCCAAGGTTAGACTCATGGTTTTGGTGTGGAATGTGAGTGGAAATCAACACACCTGCCCCATTAACATTGGCTGGAGATTGGCTGGTCGTTTTTCTTAGATTATACTCTGAGTATAGTCATTTGCTTCATAACGATGTTTCAGTCAGTGACAGACAGTATATATGATGGTGGTCCCAGAAGATTAGTACCATATAGCCTAGGTGTGTAGTAGGCTGTACCATCTAGGTTTGTGTAAGTACACTCTGTGATGTTCACACAACAACAAAATTGCCTAATGACACATTTCTCAGAATGTATCCCTGTTAAGCAATGCACGATTGTACCTGGAAGGGACTTGAAATTGATGATTCACTTAGCTGAGCAACGAAAGAAGAGAAGCAGGGCTCAGTTTCCTTAGGTCTGGGCCTTCTTAAGGCTGGAGCTGAGTTCCGTTCCTGCCTGTTGCTCAAGCAGTGGCTTGATTGTGGTAGACAGAATGGCTTATACCTATGGCCTAGCCTAGGCTGATGCCCTACCACTTTGGTATGTTCCCTGCATGAAACCGTTTTTTTCGTTTTCTTTTTTTGTTGTCTTGGTTCTTTATATTTTCCTCTGTTAGAAGTGCATTTCTCCTGACTCATCTGAACTCAAAAACCACCTGTCTTCTGCATGAAGCCTTTCTTGTTTTTTGCCTAGCTGGAAGAGACTTTTCTTGTCACTTTTGGTACTTTTTATTTTCTATGTCAAATTATTATATCTGGTGGTATGTGTGCATTTATCCTTTTCTATATTACAGTCATATTAAAGGCAGGGGCTTTGTCATAATTATCTTTGCATCTCTTAGTGCCATAATTTCTTCAAATTTTAGTGTATAGAAGAATCATCTGAAGAACTTGTTAAAGTTTGCATTCCTGGACCCCCATTTCCCCCATTCTGACTCATTGGGTCTGATACAGGCCTGGGAACATGCATATTAACAGGCTCCTCACGAGAGTTTAGGCAGGTGGGCTATTGGCCCATATGGCTTCCAGCATCTAGCCCAGTACCTCTTTACTCTTCAGAGAGCATAGTATGATTTCTCGATTGAGTAACTAAATCAATGGTCAGTCAAAACCAATAATCATTGGTAGGTCTGCTAGGAGAAATGACCTTAAAACCTGTCAAGAACTAGATTTATTTTGTTCCTAGCTAATTAGTATTCTGTAGATTTTTGTGAGTTATAGAACTTTTTGCACCCTCAGTTTAAGGTGCCCTTTGACTTTATTTTTTAAAATTCTGATTAGTCTCTCAGTTATCCTATGCCAAAAGCTAATTGTGGACATATATGGATTTGAGTTTTGTCATTACTCCCATATGTCTTTTAAAAATAGACTAAAGCATGGCTGTCTTACAGAAAGCGATACTTCCAGTCTTTGTAGGAACTAACAGAAGAGTTCTTTCTTACTAACTCTTAATTTGCCCCTTAAATTGTTAATTTCTACTGATGTATTGTTGTATTAGGAATTGTAGGCAAAGACAAAACAAGTATGTACTTAAGATTTTCTGATGTAACGAGGGTGCTTACGACAGACACATAAAACAGCTAAGAGAACACTCGAGGCGGTATGTAACGTAGGACTAAATGAGTAATCTGTGTATTGTGAAAGTAAATTACTGGAGTTCACGGAAGAGAGAGACAAAGAGGGACTAGAGGACCTGGGAAGCCTGAGGGGAAGTTAGCAGGAGCTGAAGCTGAAGGAAGTTTCGAATTGGATCCGAGGGACAGGACGTTCTTAGAGGGAAACATAGGGAGACTCATTTTGTAGGTGAAAAAAATGAAGGCTCAGAAAGGAAAAGTGAGTGACAGATGAGTTCCCTGACCACGGCTCTTCCTGTGTGCAGCATTGGAAGGTTCCTGTTGCTACCAAGTAGAAGACAGTTAGAGTAATGGTAGCCATGGGACAAAGCACTGACAATTCCCAATTTTAATTGTGATCATCTGAAAGTCCAGAACCAAAATTTTTTTGTAGAAGAATTATGAATTTGACAAAGTAAATCTTTCATTAGTACATATTTAGTTTGATGTATTTTCAACAGTGCATTTTCAGAAGTATTAAAGAGGATTTGAAATAATGATTAATTATAATATTTTGCTTTGTTTATTCACTGAACACATATTTATTATGATGAGTATATGTCTGACCTTCCTAGGAGGTGAGGATACCCAGTAGTCAATTCTTAGTTTTCGACTTACTAGAGCATTTAACCCAGTTGATTATTTTTAATTCTTGAAACACTTTTCATTTGGTTTCTAGGGTACCACCACACTCTGTTGCTTCGCCTCCTAGCTCACTGTATCTTTTCCATTTCCTTTGATTTTTCCTCCTTTTCTTCTTGATCTCTTTAACATTGGGCTATCCATTGCCCAGTGTTCAGTGCTTGAATCTCTTGTCTTTATCTGTATTCGTTCTGTTGGTGAGCTCATGAAATCTCATGGCTTTAAATACTATCTATATGCTGACAACTCCCAGATTTATATGTCCAGCCCGGATCTCTTCCCTGAACTCTCGGTTGGTTTATCCAGTTGCTTTCATGGCATCTCTGCTTGGATGTATAGTAGATATCTCTGACTGAAAAATGTCCAAATCTGAATTTCTGATCTTCCCCCTCAAACTGTGTCTTCCTTTGATCTTCCTCAGCTCTAGCTTTTAACTAGGAACCTTGGAGTTATCATTGAATTTATTTTTCTTGTGTTAAATGTGTATAACATAAAGATTGCCATCGTAACCATTTTTAAGTATATAGTTCGGGGGTATTAAATATGTTCACATTGTTGTGCAGCCATCACCACCATTCATCACATAACTCTTTTCATCTTGTAAACTGAAACTGTACTTTTTAAACAATAACTCCCCTTGTCCATTCTCCCTAGCCCCTGGCAACCACCAGTTACACTTTCTGTTTCTATGATTTTGACTATAAGTATCTCATATAAGTGGAATCGTACAGTATTTGTCTTTTTGTGACTGGTATACTTTGCTTAACATAATGTCCTTAAGGTTCATCCATGTTGTAATATATTGCAGAATTTCCTTCCTTTTTAATGGTGAGTAATATTCCATTGTATGTATATACCACGGTTTGCTTATCCATTCATCTGTCAGTGGGCACTTGGATTGCTTTCATGTTTTAGCTGTTGTGACTAATACTGCTATGAACATGGGTATACAAATATCTCTTCAAGACCCTGCTTTCAATTCTTTTGGTTATGTACCTAGAAGTGAAATTAATTGCTGGGTCATACAGTAATTCTATTTTTAATTATTTTCAGGAACTTTCTTTCTCTTTTTTTTTTCAAAGATTTTATTTTTTTCCTTTTTCTCCCCAAAGCCCCCCAGTACATAGTTGTATATTCTTCTTTGTGGGTCCTTCTAGTTGTGGCATGTGGGACGCTGCCTCAGCGTGGTTTGATGAGCGGTGCCATGTCCGCGCCCAGGATTCGAACCAACAACGAAACTCTGGGCTGCCTGCAGTGGAGCGCGCGAACTTAACCACTCAGCCACGGGGCCAGCCCCTTTTTCAGGAACTTTCATACTATTTTCCACAGCAGCTGTACCATTTTACATTCCTGCCAACAGTGCATAAGGATTTCATATATCTTCTTTGGAGAAATGTCTATTCAAGTTCTTTACCCGTTTTTTAATTGGGTTGCTTGTTTTGTTGTTGTTGAGTTTTAGGAGTTCTCTGTATATTCTGGATATTATCACATCAGATAAAAGATTTGCAAATATTTTCTCCCATTTAGTGGGTTGCCTTTTTACTCTGTAGACAGTGTCTTTCAGTGTACAAAATTTAAACATTTTGTTAAGTCCAGTTTGTCTATTTTTTGTTTTGTTACCTAGCCTTTAACCAAAAACCTTGAAGTTATCCCTGACTTTTTCTTTTTTCATTACCCACATCTAATCAGTCAGGAGATCCTGTTTGCTTCGTCTTGCAAACATATACAGAATCTGAATATTGTCTTAACTTTACTTCTCCCATTCAAGTCGAAAGCACCAACACTTCTGACCTGGCTTATTGGAGTTGCATGCTAGTTGTTTTGTTGCATCCATTCTTGCCCCACTATCTGTTTTGAACATAGCCAGAGTGATCCAATTTAGTCAGGTCTTATAAATTCTCTGCATAGAACCCTGTTAATGACTCCCATTTTACTCAAAATAAAACCAAAGTTTTTTCATTGACCTTCAAGCTTTCTGTGATCTATCCACCCCCCACCTTGACCTCTCTGAACTCATATGCTACTGCTTTCCCAGCTTCAGCCACACAGATCTTCTTGCAGTTCCGTGAATACTCTGAGAGTCCCTGTCTTGTGTCAGGACCTTTACCTAGACTTTTCTTTCTCTACCTGTCCTATGGCTCATTTCTTTACTTCCCTTTTCAGTGAGGCCAACCAGGCTACCCTATTTAAAATTGTACTCTGCTTTCCCCAGCCTCTCTACCAGCTTATCGCTTTCTAACATAACTATATTTAGTTGCTTATTTTGTTTATTGTCTGTCTCTCCTTGCTAGAATGTAAGTTCCAAAGGGAACAGGGGTTTTTGTCCATTTTGTTTATTGATGTATCTCCATTGCCTAGAACATTGTCAGGCACATGGGAGATGCTCAATAAATATTTGTTGAATGAATGAATAAATAAATCGAATAGGAAGCAAGGTAGCCCCTGCACTCATAAAGTTCACAGTTTGTGGTTTGCTTTCTCCAAATGAAGTTATCCATATTTCCTGTATTTTTTTGTCTAATTTAAATATGTGTAATTTAAAGTCTTTGTGAAATAATAGGCATTTAAAGTTTGGGAAGCCTTATTTCTTAAAAAGAATGCTATCTTCAGTTGAGCTTTGAATCAAATGAAAACTATAAAACATTGAAATAGAAAAGTCATGTACCAGAAAAGGTGATGACATGACCAATTTTTGAAAAATACTCTAGGTTGCTTTGGATCTTAATTCATTGCTGTGGAACACTTAATTACAAAATGTTCCATTTCCTTGCAATAAAGAGCAAATTCTTTGGTTTATGAATGGGATTCACAAACCAAATGATTTTAGCTTTCATTAGGGTTCTTCATCCTTTTGCAGTCTACCATTAAAAAATCCTAAATTTCAGGGGCTGGCCCTGTTGGCTGAGTGGTTAAGTTTTTGTGCTCCGCTTCAACGGCCCAGGGTTTCTCCGGTTCGGATCCTAGGTGCCGACGTGGCACCGCTCATCAGGCCATGCTGACGCAGCATCCCAAATGCCACAACTAGAAGAATACACAACTATGTACCAGGGTGCCTTGGGAAGAAAAAAGGGAAAAATAAAATCTTAAAAAAAAAAAATCCTAAGTTTCATTTAAGCCCAAAATTCTGTGGTAGAAATCAAATATGGAAGACTTTTGAACAAATATCCAGTGTTGAAGCAAATGTAAATAGTAGATATCATATTGATGCCAACTGAGGAAATATGATTAGACTTAGTCAATAAATAAATCTGTTAACATAATCTGCCATGTGCCACTTTAAATAGTGAAAACACTACTGTAGGAGGATGTTTTGTTAAATGTCCTACAAGGCCTGTGTCTTCTGTGCAAGCTTCCCGTGTGGTAGACACTTTAATAATTGGGAAATAATAATAAGACTGACTTTTCTGCCTCTTAAATTGTTTATCTGAGGGAGGGGATAGTTACTTTGACATAAAACTTTAATGGGGACTGCTAATATGTCCGTCTGTTAGTGACTGACACACTTTCTTTCCTTTTTCCAGAACATTTGGAATGATTTCTTATAAAAGCTGGCCTTTGTGGCCATACTCTAAAAAACTAAAGGAAAAGAAATTTTCAGTTGATATGAATTTTGAATTTCTATTTGTTTACTCTGAAATTACTTTAGCTTGCTGTCGCCTATTTTAGTGTATTTTCTTTGCTCTTACAAGTTTGCCACTTGTAAGAGCAAAGAAAAATAAGTTTACATTGCCTCTCTGTTTAGTTTCATTTCAGAGCCAGAATTTGTTAAAAGTGTGAAATATCACTCCTTATTAAGAGAATTTTCAGTGGACATGGTAAAAGTAAGAATTTCTATGAAAATGCACAGGAATAATTAGAATGAAGTGAAGAATTTGTAGGGTTTTCCAGCAGGATTGTGAATTATACATTTATCTGTCGGTTTTATAGTTATTTTATAGAAGTAGAAAACTATTCTTTTTTTTTTTTTTAAAGATTTTTTTTTTTCCAGTACATAGTTGTATATTCCTTTTTCAGTTGTGGGTCCTTCTGGTTGTGGCATGTGGAACACCACCTCAGCACGGCTTGATGAGCAGTACCATGTCTGCGATCAGGATCCGAAACGGTGAAACCCTGGGCCGTGGAAGCGGAGCGCGCAAACTTAACCACTCGGCCATGGGGCCGGCCCCTAGAAAACTATTCTTAATCTTAATGTTTTGTGTCTCCAACAGATGTTGATTGTGTGCTTGAAATCCTGAATGGTTTAAATTTTTCTTATGTCTCATGTTTCCTATTTTGTCAAAAGACAGGAAATAAAAAGCCTGCTTGGCAGAAAGTTAATTTGGCTGTATATAAAAATCTGTATAGGCACGCCCACTTTTTCAATGAAGGAATTCCAGCAAAACTAGTTGTAAAAATCTCTATGAAGTGAATATTTTCCCACTAACTTTTGGTGTAAAACTAGAAACACTTTCCTGAAGAGTAAAAGGAAGAAATAATCAAAATATATGAAGTGGGAAGTTTATAAGGAAAGTAATATCTCTGGATTATTCTAGTTGTGTCTTAGTGCTAGGCCTCTTGTGAATTTTAATCTTCACCTGTAGGTTCACTCTTACCTTGAGAATTGGGAATTTTGGTTTCTTAACTAATTGGGTGGTCTGTGGACTTTAGTTTCTTCTGGATAATAGAGAGCTTCAGCAATAAGTATACTTATCTTAATAAAACTCATTGTAGGCTTTTCAACCTCAAATTTTCTATATATATGTATATATCAGAATAAATTCTATTTGGACTTAAGAAACAACTAAAAATGAGTTCCCTGAGAGTACTAGGAGACCATTACGTGTACGTTTTTATAATCTTTCTAGACATGACATCAATATCTGACAGACTACTGATAAGAGCATAATCTTTTCAAAATAATCAAGAGAAATTACCATTTTCAAAAACTTGGTTGGGAACTTCCTGAATGGTGGAGTAAGGAGCTTGGCAATTCTCTCCCCGAAAAGCAGATAAAACTGGGCAAAATTATTAAAAACAATCATTTTAACACTACTGGGTTGTTCCCAGCAGCATTACTCAATAACCAAAATTGGAAACAATCCAAATACCCATCAGTTGGGGAATAAACACAATGTGGTATGTCCATCAATAGGATACTACTTAGCAGTAAAAAGGAATAAATGCTGACACACGCTACAATGTGTTTCTGAGGAAACATTATACTAAGAAATCAGACGCAAAAGACAACATATGATTCCATTTATATGAAGTATCCTGGAATGGTTAAATTATAGGGACAGAGTGAGCAGACTGTGGTTGCCTGGGGTGGTGGATGTAAATGGGATTTCCTGAAAAGGGACATAAGGCATCTTTTGCAACAAAGGAAGTATTCTAAAATGGGATTGTGGTGATGGTTGTACAACTCTATAAAGTCACTAAAAATCATTGAATCGTACATTTAATACAGATGAATTTTATGGTATGTATATTATACCTCAATAAAACTGTTATTTATTTATTTTTAATTCTTCTCCCCAAAGCACCCAGTACATAGTTGTATATTTTAGTTGTGGGCCCTTCTAGTAGTGGCATGTGGGATGCCGCCTCAGCATGGCTTGACGAGCGGTGCAGTGTGTCTGTGCCCAGGATCAGAACCGGCGAAACCCCAGGCCACCCGAGTGGAGTGTGCAAATTTACTCACTCGGCCACAGGGCTGGCCCCTAAAACTGTTCGTTTTTTCTTTATTCCTGCTTTTCTGGCCCCCCTTTCTCTTTTTCTTTTAACTTTTTTTTTTTTTTTTGAGGAAGATTAGCCCTAAGATAACTGCTGCCAATCCTCCTCTTTTTGCTGAGGAAGCCTGGCCCTGAGCTAACATCCGTGCCTATATCTTCCTCTACTTTATATGTGGGACGCCTACCACAGCACGGCGTGCCAAGCGGTGCCATGTCCGCACCCAGGATCCCAACCGGCGAACCCTGGGCCACCGAGAAGCAGAACGTGCGAACTTAACTGCTGCGCCACCGGAGCCAACCCCCCCTTTTCTTTTCTTTTCTTTTTCTTTTTTTGTTTCCCCTAAACTGTTAGTTTTAAATGTTGGGTTTTCCCCCCCACACACCCTAAAGGAGAGGCCCAAGTATAGCACATCTCTGCAGATGGCACTTAGATGGCTGCTGCTTTCAACATCTTTAGTTCAGGAGTTCTGAGAGCTTGGGGCTAGCAGGAGATAGAACACTGAGTTTGTTAGTTAGGGTTCACGTTAATGATCTTAGGCACATCAAAAACACCAGCTTTATTTGTTTTTAGATTTATAAAATAGGGTTCAATAAATACTTGAGTTAAAAGCTTAATAAGAATTTAGACACCCAGTTTTGTTATTCACGTAAAACTTTCTGAAAGATAGTAAAAGCTGTAGATCCTAATAACTTGACAAAGGTAATGCTCTACATTGTCCTTCCAAATAGGTATATACCTCTAGGATGAATGAGATCTTATTTGGGTCAGGGCAGGGGTAGCAAAAATGGTAACAATGTTTGGGAAAACCAGTTCTGGGTTAGTAATTTTTAATAGTTATTAGCAAAGTAGTCTTGAAATTATTAAAAGTTTTTGCCATTTCAAAAACAGTAGTTCTCCCATAAAAATTCTTGAAGAGAACACAATTTGATTTGAATACATCATATTTGAGGGGAATTTAGTTCAACTTTTCAGACCTTATCCTCCCTCTGCCCTATAACTAAAATGAAGAGGTTGGAATAGATTCTTTCTAAAGCTAATGTTCTATAGTTTGAGTCTGTAAAATTTATTTTTTAAACAAATAGGATATGTTAATTTATTTATCCAACAAATAAGCATTGTGTATGGTGATCAAGACATCCCTCCTGCCCTCAGAGAAGAGTAGTGGAGACTCAGTCACCAAATACCTGAAAATCTTAAGTACCAATGTGGTATTATGTACTGTCAAGCTACGTGGATAGCATGAGGATGGGCTGTTAGCAACCCTGCTTGCTTTGGGAATCAGCTCTCCCAAAGGAAAGACCTTTGAGATAAATCTTTAAAGGTGGATGGTTTTCCAGGTGCGTAGAGAAGAGCTTATTTGACAGAAGTGTTCATAGTGAAGGAAATCAATTGGTAGTCTGATTTGAGTAAAATAACTGGATATCATCCCTCATGCCTTAGAATATGGATTATGTGTTGGTTTATTTTAGCAAATGAAAATTCCTGCTTCATTTATTTTCTGTGCTTCTGACCCATCAACTTTTAAAAATCTGCTATCGCAATTAAATTGAGTTCTTGATTTTAAATGTTGATCCGCAGCTGCTGCAGTCTGCCTTGTGTCCCATAAGGGCTGATGACTCAAACATCAAGAGAATTGTTTTTCAGTTTTGTTTTCAAGATCATTTGTGAATTTGATTGCTTCTCTCTCTTTTTCTAAGTTGACACAAAATTCTTCCAAGCTTTGTAATGTTAAGTATATGAAGCAAATTACAAAGTCCTTAATAACTAATAAGACAGGAATCTATACAATGTTGTGTAAATTGGAAAGTTAGAATATCTTGTTTCTGGAGAGCCTCAAACCTCTGTTTTATTTTCAGGTTATTTAACTTAATGATGTCATTACTAGACTACATGGAGGATCATTTTAAACAAAACAAAGAAACAAAGAAGTTTAAACAAGAAAGAGAGAAAGGTGTAGGAAACCTCACTTAACACCTACTCCTGGCCTCTGATTTGCCAGATGAGAGGGTTAATGTTTTAGATAATTCACTTAGTGGCTTAACCAGAACAGCTACTCCAGGTTCTTTCTGTTGAATTATAAGAGAAAATCAGTCTCTCTTAAAATGTTTGCTATAGATGACCTAAAAAGGAATACACTTCATTTTCTCATCAGTTGTATATATCAAATTTTAAATGTTTCTTGAGCACTATTACACACTGTAGCAAGCAAGCCCTGGGAACCGAAGGTAAATGAGACAGCCTTTGTCCTTGGAGGAGTTGGCAAGATTATCTCACATGTAGAAACTGAGACACTTTGGCCTCTGTTGTCCACCTACTACCCTCAACAAAGTTCTGTGTGGTCTGTCCCCTTGCTTGTAACTCCACTTCATCTTCCTTCTACAGGTTTAATCCTGTCTAATCATGGCGACTTCCTTCCAGTTCTTTGCACTAACCATGCCTTTTCCCATACATTTTGTTCTCTCTGCTTGAAATACTTGAAATATTCTGCATCTCTCTCTTTTTTTAAAAACCCAGCTCACTTCTCATCATTTAAGTTTCACTTCACCAGAGAATACCCCTATAATGCACTCCTCACTAATCTTTTCTCCATTCCCTGAATGTGAGGCCCTTAGCTTAATCTTTTCCTTGTTTTGTTTCCTTTCCAGCACTTACTGTTTCTTATTTATCTATTTGTATGATAATTAGATTACTTTTCTCTCCAACAGACTGCAAGCTCCCTTGTTATTTTTGTTCACTATTATATATCCAACACTTAGCATAATGCTTGGCCCACAGTAGGCGTTTGAGTCTTTCTAAAGATACTCTACTGCTATAAATCAGAGTTGAACAGAGTTTTTTGTAAAGGGTCAGGTAGTAAACATTTTTGGCTTTGTTTGCTACGAGATCTCTTTCCCAACGCTGCTGTTGTCCTGGGAAAGCAGCTGTAGATAGACAGTATGTAAAGGAATGGGCATGGTCCTGTTTCAGTAAGACTTTATTTACCAAAACAGTAAGCAGGCTGTAGTTTGCTGATCCCTGCTGTAAATAATCATCTCCTAATGCTGTAAATAGTCATTTTGTTGGACTTGAAAACTCTCATTATGCAATCTTGCAAACTCTGTCCCTAAGGGTTTCTTTAGATGATTTCATTTTTGTATGGTAGATGTTAAAGAGGTAATTTTAAAAAGACTGATCTTAAAATAATTTTTCATTTAAGATACAATCTTTAAGATGGTTATAATTATTTTATTAGTTAGTAATATTATATATTTTTACTTTCCCAAATTTAGTATGCTTGTACTTTTGTTAACTTTACATTTCTGTTTAAGTAAAACATGGTTCTGTATATTATAAAAGATTGTTTTGGTTTTTGGGTAAAGTGTAGATTAAAATTTTATAACGTGTTAAGTTTTCTAAGAAAACAATCTTTTTATAACCTGATGCTTGAAATGAAATATAATATTTTTGTGTTTTTAAATGACAAATTAGGAAGATTCCAAGTATGCAAGTAAAGACTATCCACAGTGAAAAGTAGATTGACTGTAAGCATCAATGTTTATTTTTTCTTTTTTGACATCATTGTTTGAAGATCTAGAGTCATCTTTGTGTGCTGGATGAGAGATTTGATCTAATGAATCCAACTCAAAGGTCTGCATCTCAAGCATATTTGTAGAATCATTTTTATGCTTTTCATTAATTTATATTTAATTATATATTTACTTTATGCATGTTTCTTATACTTTGTCTTTCACCAGTAGTCCATAAAATGAACATTACATGACTAAAAATAACAATTTAAAATAACTTAATGTTGGGACTGGCCCAGTGGTGTAGTGGCTGAGTTTGCGCGCTCTACGTCGGTGGCCCAGGTTCCTCAGGATTGGATCCCGGGCACTGACCTAGCATGGCTCCTCAAGCCACACTGTGCCGGCGTCACACATAAAATAGAGGAAGATTGGTACAGATGTTAGCTCAGCAACAATCTTCCTCAAGCAAAAAGAGGAAGATTGGCGACAGGTGTTAGCTCAGGGCCAGTCTTCCTCACACACACAAAAATAAATAAAAAAAATAAAATAACTTAATGTTGAGAACCATCATGGTAATAGTCATGATCATCAGAGTAAGAAACCAAAGGAGAGATTGTCATAAGGATCCTCATTAGAACTCCATGACCTGCTGCACGTGTTCACTTGATACTCAGAGGGGAATTTTCAAACTGTTCTTTTGTGAATGGGAATGTTTTGTCTTTTTGATTAAGTGCTTATTTGATACAATAGAAAACTTACACAAAGTTGCAAGAATAATAAAAGGAACTCTTCTTCACCACTTGTTTATATTTTGCTCCATTTGCTTTATCATTCTGTGTGTGTTATGTATATATAATTTTTTCTGAACCACTCTGGCAGTAAGTGGAAGTATGTTCTTTTTGCCCCTAAATACTTAAATATAGATTTTCTTGAAAACGATTTATTCTCTTACATAGATGCTTTCTCAAAATCAAGAAATTTTTTTTTAAGATGTAATTTTTTTCGTGTTTCTCCCCAAAGCCCCCAGTACATAGTTGTATATTCTTTGTTGTGGGTCCTTCTAGTTGTGGCATGTGGGACGCTGCCTCAGCGTGGTCTGATGGGCAGTGCCATGTCCGCGCCCAGGGTTCGAACCAACGAAACACTGGGCCGCCTGCAGCGGAGTGCGCGAACTTAACCACTCGGCCATGGGGCCGGCCCCAATTGATTGATTCATTTTTAAAATTTAATTTTTATTTTACATATTATGCTTCAATTCATTATTATCATTTATTTTGATGCTCAGATTATCCCGCAGATGACAGTGGCAACCCCTTCCAAGTGACTTCATTGTCTTTTCAACATGTGCCCATCATTTCTGAGCAGTCTTACTTTATTGTACAGGATGTCACATGCTTGTCTTGTACTTCCCCTGCCCCACCCTGAATCAGCCATTTCTCCAAGGAGCCCTGGTTTTAGAAGAAAATGTGGTTTAGAAATCAAGATCTAGATGTAAGATGTGTTCATCGCTACAAGATGTCATTGCTTCTAGACCCTCTCAGCAAATAGCTAGGAAGTGTATGTTACGAATATGTGTTTGGTGTATGTATTTCTATGTCTACATATTTTTAACATAAAAAATATAAATATATAATACAAAACCATGAGTTCTTATTGATACCTCCAATTCATATGTAACACCCTGGATTATATTCTAGTTTTCTCCTATAGGAGGACATTAAAATTTTTTTAAAAATCAACACAAATTCTCTTGTAAAGAAACCAACTTAGCAGTTGTGTTCACTATTCCTGTTTTATTGCACTGTTGGTTCCTCATCCTTTATTTACTTACTTATTTATTTATTTATTTTTGGTGAGGAAGACTGGCCCTGAGCTAACATCTCTGCCAGTCTTGTATGTGGGATGCCACCACAGCATGGTTTGATGAGCTGTGTGTAGGTCTGCACCTGGGATCTGAACTGGTGAACCCCAGGCTGCCAAAGTGGAGTGTGCGAACTTAACCACTATGCCACTGGGCCAGCCCCATCCTCATCCTTTATTTTGAAAACTTGATGATATATCAATTCCTAATGTGGCTGTTGAGGTAAATGAATATGTTGGTACCACATTAAACCTCATTACAGACTTTAATTCCTTTGTCTGACTTACTTAAAAAAAATTGTCGTTATCCATCTGCCAACTTCACCTGTAATTTGGCACACTGTTTAAAGAAATGTCTTTTTTTTTTTTAACTTTGTATTATGGTAAATATCAAACAGACCTAAAAATGGAGCCTCATGTACTTAAACATCCAGCTACAATAATCACTAATTGGTCTTCTCTTGAAGGAAATCCTAGACAGCATATAAATTTATCCATAGATATATCTGTGTATATTTCTTAAAAGATAAGGACTTTTCATAAAAACGAATCACAAATCTATTATTATACCTAAAAAAGTTTAAAATAATTCCTTAATATAGTTAAATATCTAGTGAGCCTTAAAAATTTCCCTGTTAAGGGGAAAGGTGGGGTGGGGGGTGGGCACAAAGGGTGAAGTGGTGCACCTACAACATGACTGACAAACATTAATGTACAATTGAAATTTCACAAGATTGTAACCTATCAATAACTCAATAAAAAAAAAAGAAAGAGAAAAAAAAATTTCCCTATTAACTCATTGGTTATTTTTTACATTTGGTTTGTTCAAATTAGAATCCAAATAGAATCCACATATTGGATTTGTCATTTATTTCTCTTTTAATGTGTAAGTTCTCCTCCAACTCCCTTCCCGTCTACTGCCTTTTCTTTTTCTACAAATCTGGGTTGTTTGCACTATAGATTTTCTCGTATTCTGGACTTTGCTAATTGCATTCCCTGCTATCATGAACATGTTCCTGTTTCCCCTCAATGTTCTGTAAACTGATTCTTAGATCTTAGAAGTTTGATCAGATTCAGATTTACTTTTTTTGTCAAGAATGCTTCATAGGTGGTGCTATACTTCCAGTAGGAGGCACATTAATGTTCATATCTCTCATCTCATATTAGGGACAATTGATGATCATTATCTAGATTAATTTTTTATTAGTGATTTGCAAAATTATATTGCAAGTATATAATTTTTTTTGTTTTAGTTGGATTATTTCAATAGGGAACAATTTTCACCAACTATTTGTTTACCTAGAGGTACAGTTCATCTAGGAAGGCAGGTAAAATGCCTGATTCACTAGTTTCAGAATAATGAATTGGTTCTCTAGTATCCTCTGAAAGGTGATCAATTTGTTTTTTATAAGTAGTGTTATGAACTCATGAATTTAAACATTTTGCTGTGTTTCAGTGCATTGCAGGTGTTACTTTTTATTGATGCTCAAATTGTCCCATCTTAGTGGGAGCCTCTTCAAGTTGGCTCTTAAATTCCTTGGACACAACTCCAGAAGTGTTTGATAGCTTAATTGCTTTCTGATAAGACAAGTTTTGTACAGATCCTGTTCCATACCTGGAGTCAACTGTTTTCCTAAAGAGCCCCCTTTCCTTTTAGTAGGAAATGGTATTTAAGGTCCATAATCTGGGGCCAGCTCAGTGACGTACTGGTTAAGTTCACATACTCTGCTTCAGCAACCTGGGGTTCACAGGTTCAGATCCTGGGCGTGGACCTGCACACAGCTCATCAAGCATGCTGTGGCAGCATCCCACATACAAAATAGAGGAGATTGGCATGGATGTTAGCTCAGGGTCAATCTTCCTTACCAAATAAATAAAATAAAATAAACCTTAAAAAAGTCCATAATCTGGGTGCTAGAAGTGAAAGAAGCATTTTTTCCTGTTTTTAAGCAATAAATATTTATTCTCTCACATAGTCCCTATGGGTCAGAATTCCAAGGTGGCTTAGCTGGATGGTAGCGGCTAGGTATGTGAGCAAGTTGATGCTGCAACTTTGGCAAGAGATCTCAGTTTCTCGCTATATAGATCTCTTCTTAGGGCTGCTTGAGTGTCTTCATGCGATGGTAGCTGACTTCTCCACAGCCAGTGATCCATGACAGCCAGTAGCATCTTTTGACTCATTTTTCTACCAGACAGTAGAGTATAGTGCTTTGGCTGTGCATCCGGACAACCTGGTTGCTGTTACTACCACCGCTACTGGGATGAACTAAAGACCTGAAACCCAGTCAGTTGTTGCCCTTGATAGAAATTGTCCTGCTTCCTGTTTGCCAAAAGTTGCCATGACAGAAAAATTGTTTACAGATTCCAGATATTCCAAGTATGGTAGAGGATTAAGGATTAGAGAATTATAGCCACACCTGTTCAATTTTGTGTGTGGAGGATTTTTCATTCCTAATCTGTGTTAATGGGCATTTTAGTGCTGATATGTGTCTATGTAATGTAACCCAGGAAGCAGGCAATGCTCCCTCCTCCTTTTTTAACTTTTTGCTTTAAAGTATAGATTCATAGCAAGTTGCAAAAAAAAAAAAAAAAAATGTATAGGGAGGTCCAATGGACCCTTGACCCAGTTTACACCAGTAGTAACATCTTGTGTAACCATAGTACAGTGTCAGTTTTCAATGATCAGTTTTCATTTAGCAGAAATTGACTGAGCAGCTATTATATGCTAGGGATTTGGGGGTATAAGTGATGAAACTCTGACCTTGGACAGTTTAGTCTTTCTCTCATTGTTGTATTTCTAAAAATGTTTTCCCTTTTGGCTCTTCATTGTTGAAACTTGCATTAGCAGTTCCTTTAATGTTTAACATTATGTTATTTCTCACATTCATATTTGCTTTGTTTTAAAACAGTTTTTGCATGTGCCCCCATCTTTCATTTATAATCTTTACAGCATCAGAAGCATGTTGCCTGCATTGTCTTGTTTTAATCACGTGCCAGTTTTGCAGTGCTACCAAGTCTGGATCTGAGAGGCAGCTTGTGTGAGTCATTTACATACATTTGTGTTTATATTCCCCACATTAATTTGCAACTTTACATTTTTCATCCAGTTACGTGTTCAAAGCAGATTTTTAATAATTCATTTTAAGAAGGAATTTGTCATATGTAGGGCTTTAAAACTGGCTCAAAGAGCAGGCAGAAGCTATTAAACAATAGCAGAAACCAGACAATATGTAGGACTTTAAATAGTAATTGTTAAACATTTGAATGTTCCCAAAAATATCAGTCTGTGTGTCGATGTGTGTCTCTACATGTTATTCCACTAGAGACTTGCCTAGATAGGTTTTGCACAATATCCTTGCTGTTATTGTCAGCCATAAACAAATTACACGTATTTAACAAGTTAATGTCAGATTGGCCAGGAGCCACTGGGAGGTGTGTACTTAGTGACATCAGCTGGCAAAGAGCCCTGGTAACAGGGAGGGTTGGAAGGGTAGTGGAGGGAGAGGGAGCAGTAGGGAGGGAGAAAAAGAGACAGAGAGACTGACTGTATCTGGGGATTCTGGCAAGGTGAAGAGCTGGTCTGTTTGGCAAGACCTTCCCATCTGGGATCCATCTGTGTTTCCCTGGAATGGGACAGGCAGCTCTAGTCAGTGAGGAATCGCAGATGTGAGAGAGCTGACACACGTCCAGCTAGTGAAAGGAGGAGGAAGGCTGGTCTTAGTTTGGGTTTTGAAGATTAGGAGGAGAAAAAGCGGAGCTTTTTTTATATCTATTCCAAATAAATTTGGTATATTAAGAATCTGGATTGTTATAATCTGGGCATTTGGGGTAAGTACATTTTAATATAGTTTTGGGGGCTGAAGTGGGCAATTCTGTGCCTTTCAGAGCTTTTTACTTATTTCAGATTATGATGATATGAATGTTTTTTGATATGAGGTCAGCCTTTAGCTACTCAGTATTGTTTTGATGCTTCATTTTGTTTATATTTCTTATTTTTCGGTTGCCACCTTTATATTTGAATGCCATGCTTTTTCGAATTAAAACTTTAATCAGATGTAACATGAATTTTATGGCTAGGAAAGTAGTCCCACAAATAATTCTCTAAGGTATTCCATATTGAGTCTTTCTGTCATGTTTTGAGGGAAATTTTTTCTCCTTTAATATGCATAGTACACATAGGCACTATTAAAAAAAGATGGTTCATAAAGTACTCTTTCCTATTGTCAGATTTTGTTTCAGTGTATTCCGGCAAATTACAACAAAAAGATACTACAGTAAGACTAACAGTATCTTTTAATATTAATGTGTTTAGCTCTTTTTTCATTATATTTTACTCTTATGCTGTTTTCTTCTATTTACTTCCTACATACAAAATAAACAAGTAACATCAACAAATCTGACTTGAATTGTGAATTTGGAGTAGTTTTGTGATGCAGTAAATTCACATGTACATAGCTACTGTGTCCTATAGTCCTTGTTAGTTTGTGATGCATAATTTAGCCTTTTGCTATTTCTGTACATTGTATTCATGTTTTCCAGACCTCCAAATCCAGACAGTCATGGGAAGGGTATGGGTTTGAGAGTTAGACGTACTGTATAGACATTATTTTCTAGTTCTCTGATCTCAAACAAGCTACTTATTCTCTTTGAGTTTCTGTTTTGTGCAATTTCTGCCTCATGTCATGAGTGGGGAAATTTGACATATAGAAGGCATACAAGTTAGTTTCAGGAAGTTTCTAGATGTTCATTATCCTGCTGTGATTGGTTCCTGAACCCTTTGCATTTTTTAACCTCAAATTCTCAGGCTAAGAATGGGTCTTGTCTATAACTCTAGTTTTCGGGGTACCTTCCTCTCGCTGTACCTACCTCCCATATCATCTATATCTGTTATAAATGTTATGTGCTGTGTTTGTTAAGCCTTGCTATGATTATAAATGATTTAGAAAGCATTCTAAGTATTGTAATGCAAATGAGCCTGTTATATTATACCAGAACAGAACTTTGGAAGTCAATAAACAGGAGTGAAGTACTGAATTATACTACTTTGTGACAACACTGTTTAAATTGTGTTTTTTTCCTTGAAAATTCTACTAATTCTCAAATTAGAACTTAAAAAATACTTTTATTCCTTCAAGTTCTCAAATCTTCTCTTACGTCAGTTGGGTAATTATTTTAAGATGACTGTACAGTACTATTCAATTTCTTCCTTCAATTTTGTAGTCAGATTTCTTGAGGTGGGGGAGAGTTTTTAAATGAACTTTTTTTTAAGTATTCTCTTATACCAAATTGACTAAATGAGTTAGTGAGAATTTTCAAGTTTCTGTTTTGATAGGTGCAGTGTTCAGCATCTTTGGGGACTTTTCTGAATATTTGAGAGGCAGTAGTGTTTGTGTTGAATTTACGTGATACTCCTTCAGTGAGCCTCCACTTTTCGTTCGTTGCAGCCTGGGAGACATGCTCCTAGGGTGAGTGGGGCAGAGAGGACTTGCTGCTGAAGTGCAGCGGAGGCTGGGTCTGCATACCACCGTACGTCCACACTAGGGGTACTTTCAGTGCTGGAGTTTCAAGGAGCATGAACAATTATAAATAACATGCATTTTAATATGTAGAGATCCACTGACTGCGAATAAAGGTGGTTGATTAAACTAGGACCACATAGTTCAGGAGAGTAGTTGTTTGTTATTAAGGTAATAACCAAGATCTTTGAGTTGAATACTGGAAAAAATCATAATACTTTCTGAAGACTATGAAAGCATCCTGAGAAGCTTTACTACTATGAAAAGAGGAAATCTCCTAAATTGGCTTCCAGGAATGACCCAACCAAGGATTTTTTTCACAGCAAGGGGCCATGTTGGACTGAAAGTGTATAAAGCAATAATGTCAGTAAACTGGAGATGAGGATAATGACATTTAAATTGCGTCTTTGGAACATCAAGAAAGAGAGCTTTTGAGTTTGAAGGAACATATTTGATACATAACTGGAAGAATTCAAGTGGATGTGAAAGATTGGCCGGATCAGTTCATTGAAGGTTTTTTCAAGGCTGCTCAGTGTTGCAAGTGCTGAGTCCCCAGGGATGACTATTGGAAATGTTAGGATTGAAAAGAGTATTAAGGATATTCTAGTCAAATGCATTGTTTTATAGATAAGGAATTTGAGGGAAGGGGAGAGGTATGGTAAAAAGTGTGCGTGGCCCAGAGTTTAATACCCTAGTTGGTGGCTGAGCTTGCACTGGAGTTGTCTTCTGAATTTCCAGGACGTTCATTCTACAAACATTTTTGGATTGCCTATTATGTGTAATAATATGGTAAGGAATAAAAAGGTCTTGTAGAGGAGATAAACTGTACAAAAGTGGATAAGTCCTGGAAATTACTGCCAACTCAGGCAATCAGAAGCTTCATGGAAGAGGTGGCATTTGTTCAGAACTTAGAAGGACAGGAAGGATTTGGACTCCTCGTGTTTGGAAGAAGCGTAGTGGGTGGATGGAAAGGTTCGCTTTTTATTAGATCGCAGTGCCTTAAATCAGACTTTGTGAAATGCATAGCTACACAATACTAGTTTCTGCTATGTTTTCAATTATGCCTAGCTGTTGTTGCTATCTTTCCAAATCCAAGAGTAATTGTTTGCTTCTGAGATATCTGTATACATGCATATCTCCCTACCCCTTTTTTGAACGTGATTTATACCAAGAAACTAATTAAAAGGTTTGTACTATGATGGACTGTGTGGGTTGTTTAATTTTCCCTCCAAGTTAAGTCAATAAATATAGGAATGAGTGGTGGCTATATCTTGCAGAAAAACAACTCATTGTAACTGTTTTTTATATTCTCACTGGCTAATGGGCTTTCCAAACAGCGTTTCACTTAAGACCTATGTGGCGTCACATTTATGCGGGGAAACTTAAAATGCATATGGATTTACTTTCCTAAAGCATGCCAAAACCTGCAAAAGCAACCAGTTGTGCTTTTTTTTTTTAAATTAAAAAAAAATTTTTTTTAGGATTTTATTTTTTTTCCTTTTTCTCCCCAAAGCCCCCCAGTACATAGTTGTGTATTCTTCGTTGTGGGTCCTTCTAGTTGTGGCATGTGGGACGCTGCCTCAGCGTGGTTTGATGAGCAGTGCCATGTCCGCGCCCAGGATTCGAGCCAACGAAACACTGGGCCGCCTGCAGCGGAGCGCAGAACTTAACCAGTCGGTCACGGGGCCGGCCCCCAGTTGTGCTTTGTTTAAAGCAACAGCTAGTGGAAATCCTTATCATTCAGTCCTCAGCAGCTTGTTAGAGATGCCTGCAAAGGTGGGGTGCAATTCTGTATAGAGTATATATGTACATATATCTGCAGTAGCTTCTCATAGCTGGAGTTTGGAAGTAAGTAGAATATGTATTTTCATTTGGTTAGGGTAGTTAGGACAGGTGGAGGAAAGGCCGTGAAAAGATTGTGTGTAGGCTTTGGCATTAGGTTGTGTAACCATGAGCTAATTTAACCTTCACCTCTAAGCCTCAATCTTCTCACCTGAAAAATGAGAGTAAGCATAGCTATTATTGGGGTTTCTGAGGATTAAGTTAGAAAGTAACAAGCGTGATATTTGCTGCATGAATACCCAATAAGATTTATCTTTCCATATGATTTTTCTTAGTCCTCCCTAAACATCGAAGTCACAATAATTAAGAGACTTTGTTAAAATGTGTTGTGTATATTCAAGGTCTCTCTTCAGACTGACAGGGCACCAACCCTGCATCCTTAACTAATTCTTAGTCATGGGAGAAAGGTGCATGGAGAGAATGCAGCAGCCTTAAAAACTCAAACCTGTTGCTGTGTGGCAAGCTGTTAATGTTTAGGGACCTTGCATTACTTACCCTGCTGGAAGAGCTGGGGGATGGGCCGGTTTGAGGGTGACAGATGTGCCCTCTGCTGCCGGCGGGCGCGTGCCGGCTCTGTCCCTCTGCTCCCAGCACCAGGTGCAGCCATTGTTCTGGCTGGTCTCTCTTCATCCGGCCTCGTCTGTTACTCTGCTCTTTCTAGCTCATTGTTTCTGTAGGAAATTAGCATTAAAAACCCATCTGAAACCCCCATGTCCCTCAACTGCAGGTGACTGTTATTGGCCCCAGCTGCCACCCTTGCGCTTGATTACTTCCATATGGGTCTGTGCAAAGAAGTAGTAGCCATTTATTGATTTCCACCACAACCTCCACCTCTATTACTCAAACTATAATACCCTGAAATCTATTAGACCCCCAATAGGCTGTATAGCTCAGTTGGCACTACAACTGTGATGAACGTTTTACAAGCAAAACTAATTACACCCTCTTTCTCCCCCTTTACCACCTCCTACCTAAATATTAAATGTAAAAAACCAGAGCATCATAGTGGAATAGTAAATCTTTGAAATGTCTAGAGGTGAATCTGTTTCTGGGTAGTAAAGCTTTTAGACTTTGGATGGGCTTTTATGGAAAATTTTAGTCACTGCTTTAAATATTTCATACCACACCCATAGCATCCAAGCAAACCAAAGCCCAGTAGGCCCCTGGGGTGGGAGTGGGGGTGGGGACACAGAAATTTTGGTCATTTGCTTTTTGGTTTACTAAATTTAATCGGGGTAGGCAGTACGTTAGGAAAGGGGGCTACTTTAAAATAATAATAGGTTTTTGGGAAAACTACATGCAATTTGAATTAGTTCAATCCTCTGATTTTGCATTATTTTGTTGTTTGCCCTCTGTGTTTGTACAAATGGTTGTTCTAGTTTATTTATTGTGATAAATATCACAGGAGTTTGGGGTCCTAGACTTCTTGCGTCATCACTAAACAAATTAAGTGTTCTATTTTGGTTATTGGTCTAAATCACAATTGTAGTCAGGTTAAATTCCAGCTTAAAACTCTAAATCTAAATTCTTACTGGCTCCTGATAAATTGTCACAAAGTCACTACTCCTATCAGTGAAGAGTATCTGGTCCTGATATCCTTTACAAGTAAACAGTGCAGAAAAATGAAGGGGGAGATAATTGACTAAGATCTTTTGACTGCTGAGTGTTTAGCTGTGCAACCCAGTATTAAAGTAAAATCTTGAGTTTACAACATTTCAATTGTTAAAAAGGGAAATTAAACCAAGTAAATTTTAAAGATTTTATTGGCTTTATTCAGTGATTCATGAATCAGGCAACATCCCATCTAGCACATATAAAGGAGCTCCGAGGAGCTGTACAAAATGGAAGACTTGGGGCCGCCCATGGTGCAGCGGTTAAGTGCACAGTTCCGTTTCGGCGGCCTGGGGTTCACTGGTTTGGATCCCGGGTGCTGACATGGCACCACTCAGCAAGCCATGCTGTGGCAGGTGTCACACATATAAGGTAGAGGAAGATGGGCATGGATGTTAGCTCAGGGCCAGTCTTCCTCAGCAAAAAGAGGAGGATTGGGAGCAGTTAGCTCAGGGCTAATCTTCCTTCAAAAAAAAAAAAAGGAAGACTTTTCTAGGCAGAAGAGAGTGGGACAAGGAAGTTATATTAGCAAAAAGAGGATGTGGCAAGGTAACATTCCTTTAGGGGACACCAGGGGTCTATCAAGCACATTACCTCACTAGTGCTGACCAGGTTAATTCCTGATTGACTGGTTTGAGATTCCATTCCTGGGAGAGGCCAGAACTGTAATTAAGTAAAGTATTAAGGTTGGTGACATGGGGTTTAGCATAAGTGACTCCATTTTGGGCCTACTGTCTTGTTTTTAACAAAATTAAGTTATTTAATAATTTTGACATTTAAAGGAACAATTTCAGTATTTAGCTGTGTGGTCCTTTTATCATAAATAATTATGGAACTTAAGGCCATTTCTCTTGGGGAAATGTCCTTTTGCGTTTCTTCCTTTTTTCCTTTTCTTTCTTTTCCTTTCTTCCTCTTTTGGAATTTGGGGTTTACAAAGGTCCTAGAATCTGAAGATTCCTATCAGCCAGCATTTTACCTGACAGCTCCAGTGAAGACAAGTCTCCAGGTAGAGTGGTGTGATTACATTGAGAAACAATTAGGATTTATAGTTTTTGAAGAGTTTTTTGAGAGTTTTTTAATTTGCTCTTTCATTTAAGCAGTGGAGAAATGGAAGGTTAGAGGTAGAGAGGTCAGGAAAAGGGAGAGTTGAGATTTGAAATAGTCTTCTGACTCCAAATTAAATGTACTTTGGTTTGAAACTTGAAGCTAGTTAAAGTTGGGACTGATTATAAGCACAGTGTCGCTGTAGATGTTATTGTCTTGAGGTGTGGGCATGTGCTTTTAGTTTTTTTTTAACGCTCATGAAGAGTGGTTTTCCTTTAGTGGCCCGTCTGAAGAGAAATACGGTTCTTCTTTTATTCTGTCATGCTAGGCACTATGGAAAGAGTCGAATAGGAAAAGGAGTTTGCAGTCTAGTGTGAGAATAATTTTCTGTTTATCATGTTTAATGAGATAAGTTGTCCCATAGCATTCCTGGTGCTAATGCCGTGATGAAGCTGACAGTAAGCTTTTTTCCCCCCCAAATGGAAACTGTGTTGTCCTTCTGTTGCCCCAAGAAAAGAAGCATGGCAAATAGCCATGTGTTCTTTGTTTGCCCAAATAACAGTTATGGTAGAGATTCTTCAGCAGGGCTGGGCCTGAGGTGAGGCAAATGAGGCATACTTAGCACGAAAACTTTGAGCACTTACTTCAATACTAGCCCTGCTGTTCAGTAATGTCTAAAGTAGGTGGAGAATGGCAGACGTGGTGTAATGGATCTAGAAATGTTTTCCATCTTTATTTTGGAGAGTGAATAAAAATAAAGTGTTTCCCTTCTTTCCCGTGAAGGGAACCATCTCTGACGCCTAATCTTTTAAAAGTGTGTTTTGTGGAGGGGCAGGAGAACTGGTGATTTGTCTTGGGAATTTTGTTGTTGTTGTTTTTAAAGATTTTATTTTTCCTTTTTCTCCCAAAGCCCTCCCGTACATAGTTGTGTATTAGTTGTGGGTCCTTCTAGTTGTGGCATGTGGGATGCCGCCTCAGCATGGCTTGATGAGCGGTGCCATGTCCATCCCCAGGATTCGAACTGGCGAAACCCTGGGCCGCCAAAGCAGAGCACATGAACTTAACCGCTCGGCTTGGCCACGGGGCCAGCCCCCTAGGAATTTTATTGTTTTTTGAAGTCAACTTCAAACACTTTAGTACAGATTTTTGTAGGTCCTTCAATGTTTTTTGGTTTGTTTCTTTTTAATGCGCCACTATTCTGTTTTCTCATATTTTGCATACTCTTAACTGGACAAGTGAAAATAGTGGCTGAGTTTGAAGATAGACGTTAGAGGATATTCTATACTCCATATTTTCCTTTTCTTTTGAGGGTGATTGCTTATGCCCTTTAACTGCATTCTGCAGTCTCATTCTCCCGTCGTTTTAATCATGTCTGTATGCTGATGACTCCCAAATTTGTATCTTTAAATTGTATTTGTCCTTTGAACTCCAAAATCCTTTCATCTCACTACCTAATGAACATTCCCATATATGTCAAACTTGTTGGTTGTATTCTTCAAATATGCTATAACCATACTAATTTTTCAGTCTTATCACTTTCTAAGAAAGATGTGTTAAAATCTTCCACTGTGATTGTGTGTTTTTCATTCCTCTTTGCAGTTCTGTCAAAATTTTGTTTTTAAACTTGTATTGTTGGGTGCATGCTTTGTTCAAGTTAATTATATTTTCCTATTGAATCACTCCTTTATTATGTAGATAATGACTTTTTTTGGTCTCCAACAGTGCTTTTTGAATTAAAGTCTATTTTCTCTAATATTAATATTGCTAATCCTTTTGCCTTTTTTCATCATTTTTTCTTAACCTTTCAGTCTGTTATGGTTTACATGTGAGTCTTACAAATATCAAATGCTTGGACTTTGTTTGTTTGAATTCAATCTAAAAATGTTCTTTTACTTGGTAGTTTGTATCTATCTATATTCAGTGGGTTGTTACCATATTTGGACTTGTTGGTATCATTTTAGGTTTCTAAAATTTTCATTTCAGTTTCTTTCTTTCCTCTTTTCCTTAGAGATTAAAAAATGTTTTCTGTATTTCTTTTTGTTTGGATGTTTAATTTCAATTATTTTGATGGTTATTCTTAAAATTTTAATCTGTATACTTAAAGTCCAAAACTTTAATTCACATATTTATTTATTTATTTTTTAAGTACAGAGATCTTAGAATACTTCAAATTCAGCAACTTCTTTTCTTAATATATTACTGCTGTCTAGGATTTTATTTCTACTTTGTTGTTGTTGTTGTTTGGGGTTTGTTTGTTTTTTGTAAGAAAGATTGGCCCTGAGCTACATCTGTTGCCAATCTTCCTCTTTTTACTTGAGGAAGATTGTCCCTGAGCTGACATCTGTGCCAGTCTTTCTCTATTTTGTATGTGGGACACTGCCGCAGCATGGCTTGATGAGTGGTATGTAGGTCTGTGCCTGGGATTGGAACCCATGAACTCTGGGCCACTAAAGCGGTGTGTGCAAAGTTAACCACTACGCTACCGGGCTGGCCCCTCAACTTTGTGTTTTATACTTACCATAGTCAAAATAATAATTGCCATTATTATTTTTACAACCAATATTAGGTTTACCAATATACTTATCAAATTATCTTCTCATATTACATCTTTGTCACAGTTTTTCCTTCTAGGTTAATTTTAGAATAAGGTCTGTAGATTAGATAGTGGCATGGTATTAATGTTAATTATTTTGGTAATCTTACTGTGGTGATATAAGTGAATATGCTAGTTCTTAGCAATTGCAAACTAAAATATTTAAGGGTAGGGGAATACGATGTCTCCAGCTTTCCTGTCAAGTGGTTTAGACAAAAAAGTATGTAGGGATGTAAATGAATTTATGGGTAGATAGATAGATAATGATAAAAAGAAATTGGTCAGTTAATTGGTGAATTTTGGTGAATGATACCAAGGGAGTTCTTTGTACTGTTCTTGCAAGTTTGAGATTTTTTAAAAAAAATGTTAAGTTGAGATAAGAGAAATAGAATACTAAGCAATAGATATCCATTAACAAAAAAAGAGAGTATGATAGTAAATGGTCAGTTTAGGGCTGTCTAAAGAAGTAAACTTAGCTGTGGTCTGAATAATAAGGAAGTAGCCGAGTAGGTATCAGATGGAAGAATATTCCAGACAGAGAAAAGCAGTGTAGAGGTCCTATGGTGGGAATCAGCTTGATATTTTGAGTGAATAGAAAAATGCTAGTGTAGTTAGAATGTAACAGATGAAGAGAAGAGGATAGAGAGGGAAGTTGGAGAGGTAGAGACAGCTCTTGGAGAGCTCTATAAACCAGGGTGAGGAATTGGGGTTTTATTCTGAGAGTGGTGGGTCACCATTCAAGGGTTATCAGTGGGATAGTAACGTGATCTGATTTATGTTTTATAAAGTTCACGCTTCCTGTAGTATAGAGAAAGAATTGTTTGGGAGCATGGCTGAAAGCAGCAAGAACAGAAGTAAAAAATTGTAAGTTTGGACTAGGTGCGGTGGAAGTTAGTGTAACTTTGTTCATGGCAGTGGAAGATGGAAGTGATTTGGTATGTTTTAAAGGTAGGTTGAGTTTTCTAAACTTGCTGATGGATTGTATGTTAAGAGAGGAAGGGTGCTTTCAAATAATTGTCAAATCTGCCCTCGCTGGTATTTGTCCATTCATTTAAATATTTATTAGGCACCCACTATGTACCAAGCACTGTTATAGTCATTGAAGTTACGTCAGTGAATAAAGCAAAACCCCTGCCCTTGTGGAGATTAAATTCCTCTGGAAGAAACAAATAGTAAAGATGATAAATAAGTAGTACAGTTGTGTGCTGTATAATGACATTTTGGTCAATGACGGACCACATATATGGTGGTGGTCCCCCATAAGATTAGTACTGGATAGCCTAGGTATGTAGTAGGCTATACCATTTAGGTTTGTGTAAGTGCACTCTATGATGTTCACACAATGATGAAATTGCCTAACTACTCATTTCTCAGAACATGTCCCCATTGTTAAGTGACGTGTGACTGCATGTGGTAGCCTAAATATACATGTTTTATATATATTTAAAATGGTTGATATATACATTCCAACAATGAGAAGTGCTAAGGAGAAATGGGAAGAGTTTAAGAACATCCAAGTTCAGTTGAGGAACAGGTGATGATTTTGAGAACACAAAGAGATGATGGATGTAAAACGTTCCGCACTTTTGTGGCACGTTGTGCCTCTGACCTTTTGAGTACGTACTCTGATTGAGATTGAGGAGGACAGTTCCTTGTGGGACGCAGTCTTGACTACCTGTGATGTTGCATGCATCTTTTTGAGCATAGGCAGAAAATCACCAAATGAGTGGCCAAAGACTTGGAGTGAGTGAGGTTTTAAGAAGTATGGGTCTTGGGGCCGGCCCGGTGGCACAGCAGTTAAGTTCGCACGTTCCTCTTCTTGGCGGCCCGGGGTTCACCGGTTCAGATCCCCATTGTGGACATGACACCGTTTGGCAAAAGCCATGCTGTGGTAGGCGTCCCACGTATAAAATAGAGGAAGATAGGCATGGATGTTAGCTCAGGGCCAGTCTTCCTCAGCAAAAAGAGGAAGACCGGCAGTAGTTAGCTCAGGGCTAATCTGCCTCAAAAAAAAGAAAAAAAAAAGTATGGGTCTTGGTAAGGCAATAGAAAGGTGCATGTGAAACATTCATATATAGTAGGGGACTAATTTAATAACACAAAGATACTCTCTTCCTTAAAAACAATTTGTACAGTCTTTGTACTTTAACTTTCTTAATATCCAAAGGGTTTTGTGGTGGCGTACGGTAAAAAAACATTAAAAAGACAGCTCTTAATACTGACAGAAGAGCAAGAGCCAAGGAATTGGAGAAGGATTCTAAGTGGAATGAAGCTGTTGCCTCTCAGCCCTTCACTAACCTAGCTAAGTTAACACAAAAAGGAAAAACCCTGGGTTTTTACCTTGGTCTCATCATCTGGTTAGAGAACACATACCTAGGAGAGGCTTTTATTCTTTCATAGTGAATCAGAATAGGTGTCCTGTGAAGAGATGATACCCAGGTCAGTTCTTCGTGTATGAATAAAAGTTAGCCTGGAGAAGATGGAGAGAAGAGACCCAGTCAAGTATGAGGTCAAAAGTGGAGGATAATAAGACTAGAGAAGTAGTCAGTGTCTAGGTTATACAGCATTCTATGTTTTTTTCAGGACCGTAGACTATCCTGTAGGCAATAGGATTAAGACTCTCAGAGTTGGTTTTTTTTTTTTCCTTCTTCCAAGATTAGCACTTGAGCTAACATCTGTTGCCAATTTTCTTCTTTTTTTTTCTTTCTCCCCAAAGCTCCCAAGTACATAGTTGTAGGCCCTTCTGGCTCTGCTATGTGGGATGCCACCTCAGCATGGCTTGATGAGCGGTGCTAGGTCCATGCCCAGGGTCCAAACCAGCGAATCCCTGGGCCATCAAAGCTGAGCGCACAAATTTAACCACTCAGCCCCGGGGCCAGCCCCCGGACTCTTAAAGTTATTTTGCTTTTACACTTTTTTGACTGAGGAAGATTCACCCTGAGCTAACATCTTTTGCCAATCTTCCTCTTTTTGCCTGAGGAAGATTTGCCCTGAGCTAACATCTGTGCTGGCCTTCCCCTGTTTCGTATGTGGGTCACCCACCACAGCCACAGCATGGCCATTGATGAGTAGTGTAGGTCCTTGCCCGAGAACCAAACACCTAGGCTGCCAAAACTAGGGCACAGGGCGGGCCCTAGTTTTTTTGTTTTTAAAGCAGGAAAGTATGAGTTGGTTGGCATTTTTGATGATGGAGGCTTCTGGGCAAAAGATGAGTTTCATGAGAGCAATCTTAGAGTCAGGGAGACCATTTTGAGATGATTTCTGTACTCTAGGCAAGAGACGGCAGAGGTCTGGATTTTGTCTATTATAGGTGGAATAGAGAGGGCCAGAGGATTTGAACCTCTGTGTGTGTGTGTGAGATGCAAAGTAATGATTAGTTTTAAAATACAGATGAAAATGAAAAGACTGAACTGATTAGTTTTGTTTTAATCTGGCCTATAAGTGTTTTTGTGGTTTCAAAGGGAAGTTTCAAAAGGATGAATAAGCTTGGGTACTATATGTATTTTATTAGACATTTGGGGATGGCAAAATAATTTTTAAAATATTTCTAACAACTTTATTTTTGTTTTTATCTGCAGGATGAAAAAGTAAATTCTGGGGTTCTTTTTGATTAAATTAGTATACCATATGGTGTTTACACAGGCTGACTGCTATGCAAGGTGGCTGTGTTATTTTTCTCTTTCAGGATATGATTCTTTACCTGATGCCAATGTTCTGAAACATTTATTTTCTAGTCAACAGTATGTGAAGCAGTTATTCTAGTCATTGTATTTTTTCTTGATGCCTCAATTGATGTCACCATTTGTGTAGTGTTTAACCCTACTTTTCTGTTAGTTTAATATTTAAAAAAATTAAACCTTCATTTCAAGTTTATATAGTGCTTTCCAACCTTTTCACATCATAGCACACAAAGAAATTGATAAGTTCTGACTGGCCATCCCATGCTGAGGAAATCATTATCTCAGTATACTCATAATCATTCACATCTCTCCAGTGTTACTTGGCACACAGCTTGGGAAGTTCTGCCTTAATAGGAAAGATATAGAAGCTTTTCTATACTGCATTTGAATTATTAGTTAACTAGAATTAGGAAAGAGTTACACTTAGTCTATGTATCACATATTCTAGGTAGGTGCTATGTTTAATAGTGAGGAATTTGAGGAACTCACATGGGCTACTGGACAGAGACGGGCACGGAAACAAATTTCGGGTAGTACAATATGACAGATGACATTGTACAGCTGTTTATAAGAGGCTGTGAGAGTGCAGATATGGGAGAGTTTAATTCTGTCAAGGTGCAATTGAGGAGTATCTGGGTGGGCCAATGAAGAGGTGAGGTTCGCGTTGGATTTTAAGGTAGGAGTTTCCGAGGTGCCTGAGATGGGGAAGGCGGGCCAGTTTAGGGAGAGGGCACAGCCTGTTTTATAGGCTTTATGCCTGCTTCATTTCTGTTGCAGATCTTTTAATATATAAGTAGATATTGGAACTTAGAAGTTTGCTCTGATGGCAGACATGGTTATTTGCCTTGCCAAAGTGCCCATCTACCTTCCATTTATGTTGTTTGGATTCACTTCCCACTATATTATAGCTTTCTATTTGCATTGTGCTTTTAATTTTAAAAGCTTTTTATCCTCATTCATAATAGCTCCCCAGGGAAAGGAAATAAAACCCAGGTGATAGTATTTTCATTTTTATGGAGGAGAAAACTGAGTCAGCATCATCATATCAGCAGTTTTTTCCAGGGTTGGTCATTAAGAGGCAAGAATATAGAATCTTGAAGAGAAATTTCTATGATGACTGTCAGTTCCCAGATAAGGTCTTTTTCCTTTGCTTGATTACAGAGGGTGCTGTCCAACAGGAAGAACCTGTCTCAGTCCTCTGGGCACAGCCATAGTGCTGACTGATGAGGCAGTGACGAGGAGGAGAGCCAGCAAGGCAGACAGCACGGTTGCTGATCACAGAGCTAACAGCCCGACATCTGCAAGCTGCAGTTGTAGCCTTTTGCTGTAGCATATTCATATTTCTGCTCACACTTGTGAGGGTCACAGGGTTTGGAGGAAGAGTTCAAGTTAAACCATTCCAAACTTATAGTGTACTCCATCTCTAAGAGGACTTATGTTCTATATTGGGTGAAGTTATCCATGAGATCCCATAGTTGGTACATTTCCCAGTTCGCTTATTGCCATGTTTATTCCATCTTCCCTAAACTAATTTTAGTTTAATGCCAAAATAAGATTGAGCTGTCTTAACAGATGAATTGAATAGGTGCTAATTATGTCACTGAAATGTTTGCCAAAGAGATTTTATTTTCTATCTGGTTTTGATCTATGTGTCTTTCAGCTTCTCTTGGAAAACAAGGTGGAAGGTTATGTTTTAGAGTGTCCTTGTTAAAATAGTCATTTCAATGAGCAGTGCTTGCTCTTGACCCTTTATATTTGTGATTGTATGTGGTATTTATCCATTTTTCTAAAGGTACCTGGATTATTGGAAACAGTGAAGGAAAGAACTTTTTGGATTGTTAACTTTGAGGAGCTATCCTGGGAAGAAAAGGATGATCTTGGTGTGGAGCCAACATTTTGAAAATCATGGTTTATGTTTTCTTATTCCTCCAGCCTGTTCATTTGACAGAGTGGGCCTGCTTTGTCCGAAACCTCTCTGTCAATTGAGGACATAAATGGGTTCCCATATAACAGCTTATACATTTACCTTCACATATTTGTGTAGAAAGACAGGAACTATAGAAGAATATGAAGTCTCTTTGCACTATGATCAATGTTTATTTCTTTTCTCTTATTAAACTTTTGGTCACAATGTGCAAAATCATTGAGTCCTATAATAATTCGCTCTTTCAGCTTCATTCAATTTAGATTTCTTTTGCTATAGTGATGGGCTCTGGAGTCCAGCAGAGCTGTCACCTCTTTTTAGCTATATGACCTTGGGCATAATTTAATTTACCTGAGCCTTTGTTTCTGGTTGAGTAAAGTGGTAATGATGATGGTAACTCCCATTGTCTTGGAGGTGTTGTGTAAATAAAATATTTATACAGTGCTTAGCACCAGTCTTTGCACATAATAAATAAATAAATGTTATCATTTACAAATGAATAAATAGAAATGGAGAGTAATAGTAGCTATTATTATTGTAGTTGCTTCCTGACTTATTTATCCTTCCCAACAACAAAGTCTTGCCCCGCTGAAATCTTGAATAAATTGGAAACCTGCTTCATTATCAGTATGGATTTAAAAAAAAGTGGCTAGCGTTTGCGGGCATCTGAAAGAAGGTCTTTTTTTTTTTTTTTTAAAGATTTTTTTTTTTTTTTTTTTTATTATTTCCTTTTTCTCCCCAAAGCCCCCCCAGTACATAGTTGTATATTCTTCGTTGTGGGTTCTTCTAGTTGTGGCATGTGGGACGCTGCCTCAGCGTGGTCTGATGAGCAGTGCCATGTCCGCGCCCAGGATTCGAACCAACGAAACACTGGGCCGCCTGCAGCGGAGTGCGCGAACTTAACCACTCGGCCACGGGGCCAGCCCCTGAAAGAAGGTCTTTTAAATCAACTTTCCTTTCTTATCAATTGGTCACTTTTTAGTCATTATTAGAATAAATGGTTGCATAATACAAATAACATCAAAATATCACAAGTTAATATAAGAATAATACAAACAGTTACAGAAACAACAACATAAGACCAAAAGTAAATTGGCCTCTCCTCCCACCCCTCTTTTTTTCTTTACAGCCGACTACTTTGGTGTTTGTACACTTAATTCACATTTTTCCACATCTCTATAAATTTTGTAATGTTTTCTAAGGCAATTTATGTGATTGAATTTACTTTCAATGAATATTAGTTTCCTCGAGAGTAATAGTTTTTTTTAAATAGATCCCAGCAAAATGATAAAGAATTGAGAAGTCAAGGCTGTGAACAATAGAGAATTGAGGCCAAAGTTGAATATGGAAATAAGATAAACAATTCCCATTTATTTGTAAAAAGAACCATAATCAGGGGAATTTTATTAAATGAACTGCTACTTGCCCCCATTTGCTACTCTACTACTTTCCCTTCGAACTTTTAGCGCTTTCTCCATGTTACAGATTGTGGACTTGCTATATTCTGCAGTCTCCCACAACGCTGGCACCGCAGTCCTCTGCTTGCAGTGCCTACAGCCATCATCCAGAGGGGCCAGACACATGGCATTGTAGTGTATTTCCAGATGTCATTCTCTCCATTTGGATGACTTGGAGCTTAAGAAGGATATTTGCTCTTGAAAAGGAGAAGAATTGTTACTTTGGCATAAGGCCCACCCTGGCACCATTCCCACATCTGTTATTGATTGGAACTGAATGCTGGTCAGTCAGGATGCAAGAGTGCTGGTCTGATTATCAAGCTCACCCTTCAGGATGAAATACTGCAGGAAATTTGAAGTATGGCATAAACTGACTTCAGAGAAGATATGAAAGAAGACCCTTTCATAGCTGTTGTACAGAGACCTGATGTACAGAGATAGCCTGAGTAGGTTTCCACATGTCAAGAAGATATCATAACATCTATAGGCAGAAACTGCCCTTAGAGGGGGCAGTGGAATAGGTGGTGAAATCCTTTCATGCTGATTTTAAAAATATACATAACTAACAAAATGCACAGATAAATGTGTTCAGTCCAGTGAGTTTTTATAGTTGTCTGCTCTTGTGTAACCATCATCTTAAAATTTAGAACACTTAAATTTACCAGAAAATTCTTACCTCTGCAATCAGTGTCTCATTTCTCCTCCTGTATTTCCATTTCATGTAAATGGAACCATACAGTGTGTATTCCTTTGTGTCTGGCTTTTGTGTTTTGAGTTTCATACATGTAATTCCTTTAATCAGTGGCTTGTTCCTTTTTGATATTACAGTATTCTGTTGGATGGATGTACCTCCTTTTGTCCATTCACCTGTTGGTGGACATTTGGTTTGTTTCCAGTTTTTGACTATTATGAATAAGGCTGCTATAAACATTCCTGTAGTTTTTGTGAACATGTTTTAATTTCTCTTGGGGTGGAATTATTCAGTCATTGGGTAGATGTATGTTTAATTTTATGGGAAACTGCTAAACAGTTCTCCAGCAGTCTAGAGTGGCTGTGCCATTTTAGACTCCTACCAGCAATGTATGGGAGTTCCATATCCTCCTTAACATTTAGTCAATCTCTCTTACTTTAGCTGTTTTAGTGAGTGTGTGATGGTAACTCATTGTGATTTTAATGTGCATTTCTTTGATGATTAATGCTATTGACCAACTGTATGTATTGGACATTGCTATAGCTGAATAATCTCTTTTCAAATCTCATTTTCAAAAATTAGGTTATTTATGTTTTTGTTGTTGATGTGTCAGAGTTCTATATACATTCTAGATATGAGTCCTTTGTTAGATATGTAAGGTGTGAATAATTTTTCTTATCTATGGCCCATCTTGTTCATTTTCTTAATGATGTCTTTTGAAGAGCAGAAAACCTTAATTTTCATAAAGTCTAATTTATTACTTTATAAAAATTCTATGGTTTGTGCTTTTTTGTGACCTAAGAATTCTTTGCTTACTATAAGATTATGAAGATGTTATATTCTCTTGTTCTTTTTCTAGAGACTTTTTGATTCTGGGTGTTAGTCTACAATCTATCTTGAATTTATTTTTGTTGATCGAGTGACATAGGACTGAGATTAACTTTTTTTCACTTGGATATTCAGTTCCAGCAATATTTGTTGAAAAGACTTTTCTTTCTCTGTTGGTTTGGCACCTTTACTAAAAATCACTTGCCATTGAGTAGTTTGTGCTCTAACTTTGTTCTTTTTTAAGATTGTTTAACTATTGTATATCCTTAACATTATCATAAAAACTTCTTGTTGTCTATCCCTGTCTTTTTTTTTGTTGTGAATTCCTAAAACTGTTAGAAAATGTACATTTTATGTAGTTCCAGTGCAAACTTGAAGAATAATATTACCTCACAGTATAATTTCTCTTTTGTATTAAAAATAAAGTGTATATATGTAAGGAAAGGTGTGGAGCAAAATACTTTAAAATGGAAGAATGCTTTGGGTTATCCCCCCTTAGAAGCAAAGCCAACGTTTACCTTATTTTTATTTGAATTTAAAGCAAAGTTCTGGTTCTAGTTTCACATCTTGATTGTTTTTTAACCCAATAGTCCTGTTATTAGGAACACGTGATCATTCTGTATAACCCACTAAGAAATACCTAAGAGTTGACTTTATTTATGAAACAAATAAGAATCAAGTATGTACTATGTTCTGGCCACTGGACTTGGCACTGGGAATACAGCAGTGATCCAGACAGACATGGCTCCAACTCTCAAGGGTCTTACTATATGTGAGGTAGAAAACCAAAATGAACAAATTATGCATTTGGGGCCTTGTGATGTGACCAGAAGTTTTTTGATGTTCTTCATTATTCAGCTGCTGATAGAAGCATCAGAAATAAGAAGCATCAAAAATATCACCCAGGAATGTGATGTTTCTTACCATTTGGGTAAAACTCATTTGCGGCATACAGATAATGTTGCTATTTTTTGGTTTTGTTTTTTAATGGCAATGTGTCCTGAAGCTATACTATACAGCATGAACATTGGAATCAGTGAGTATGTATGCCTGTGACTTTCTTTGTCAGTTATGTAATTTCTAAGTATTACCTTCTGAAACTTTCCTTGCGAAGCCTTGTTTTATACCTGTGATAGATATTGTAACTCAGGTTCTTTGTTTTTGTTTTTTGTTTTGTTTTAATCCAGAGGAACCAGAGGTGTTAGCCTATGTTTTAAAACTCACATTTGGTAGTGGTACAAACAGCTGTCACACTGAATAATTGTCAAGTCATTATGAGAGTTTCTGTCTCTCATTAATCTGTAGGTATAAATCTGGGTCTTAACCACATGTGATTGGTAAAAATTAGTTCTTGGGAGAGTTTATGCTGTGTAGACCATCTGTTCCCTGTTCTCAAACACAGAGTGAAAAGTTAGTCTTAAAATTTGCTAGCCAGTGAACTAAAATGTATGTTAGGATGGTAGGCTGAGTGACATCTCTAGAGGAGACACTTGTAACTTGGGCTCTGTATGTAGACACCGCTGGACTCGGTTGCAGAAGCATTAGTGTATTTGGATATACTCTTCATTTGGTGGGCAGGAGTCTTTGTTTTTAGCTGATTCTCAATGGTGACCATGAACCAAAACAGGATCTTAGATGATTATATAATATGACTTGACTGTTTTTATAGGATACAGCTAAGTCTTCTCTTTTTTGTGTGTCCCCACTCCCAGTCTACTTGATACCCTGTCTTTTAACTCTTACCACCCAGCTATACCATGAGCTTCTTGCGGGTTGGAAGTGCAGCTTCCTCTTTGTATTCCAAGCACTTAGTGCAGTGCTCAGTCATGTTAGCCTTTCAGTGATGATTGATAAAATGAATCATTGTGGCAACTTCTTGCTTTAGGAATGACAGCGTTATCTTTTCTTAAAAGCAACTTCTTTTTTCCACATTCCCTTCCACCTTTTGCCTATAAATGTAAATACTTCTTACATGCTATTTCCACGAATATGTTATATTCTGCTCTTACTTTTACATTATATCAAGGCCTTTTCTCTATTGTTATGTATTTATCTGTCACTGTTTCAATGGAGAAATAGACCCAGAATATACATTGTTTTTGTCACTACCATTATTTATATTAGATTGTGTTGCCATCTACCAATCCTTTATATAAGAATATTATTGTACTAATTTGAGAAATCACTTGTTTCAGTTTAAGTCATTACTATAAAGTTGTTCTAGCCACATGATAATGGGTCATTTCCCAGGGCCACGGACTGAGCCCTTGTCTGGGTCTCATTTTCTTTGAACAGACTGACTATAGGCTTTCTAGTTTAAAGTTATTCAACTAATTGTGAACCTTATTTGGTGAGATGTAATTATTTTTATGAACCAATAATTTGAATATAATGTTTGATGAGGTTTTAGGGTGTTTCTTCTCTGTTTCTTAGTTGAGTATGTTTATATGAAAAGTCAATATTTTATATTAAGTAAATCATATTTAGTAAATCTTTTAATCTCCTTGTTTCTATAAAGGATAAAATTGCGTACAATTGGGAATGAATTATTTGTTAAATTTAAATAATAAATCATAGAGGAATGTTGGTTGAGTATATTTAAGTCCTGAGTTACCTTGTTTGGGTTTAGGTGATGACTAAGTCTCTACCAGCAATGCATTTAGAAACCATTTTATCAGATGTATTCTTTCTGCAGGGAGCTTTACTGTAGTATGCATTCATTTTCAGTACTTTCACTCCCAGAGGACAACTGTCTCAAAATGCTGGAAGCACTTTCCTGTACCCTCTCTTGTGTCAATCATACTATGCGTTTAGTTGTGGACTTGCTGTTTTCCCTTCTTGATTGCATATTCTCATGTTTGTAATTAGACATTTTTAGACTAGAAGATATCTTCCTCAGCCCAGTAGGTAAACTCTAGCCAGCTTCGTGGTAGGAACAGTAGAGGTAGTAACAACAATAGTAGTAGATGATGATGAAGATGATGATGATGTTGATGTTGGTATGTTTAGTAAAATGGTTTATCGTTTAGAACAGGATTATTAACTTCATTTCCTGATGACGAAACAGTTTGCCGAGAGAGGCAGACTTAATTGCTTATTTTACATAGATAGTGAACCACTGCTTTAGGTGTGCTTATTTGTTTAAGCATTTACTGTGTACCCAAAACTGATAGCCTTTAAACTGACGGTGAGGTTTTGACAGGTTAACTGACATGCCTTTAGTCATACAATCCAGTTACTGAGATTGTAACCTATCCAGTCGGTCTAAATTAAGAGTCTTTTTCCTGTCTGTTGCTGAGGTGGAGAAGGACTGGGGTCGGGCTTCCGACTTTCCAATCTTGGTTTTTCTGTTATGCTTCCTATTTTAAATAATCTGCCCCATTGTTCTCTGACCCTAATTGCTTTTCAAAATTAACGGTTTCAAAAATGAGGTCGCTGTAACTGGATCATACTGCCATACTGCTTGTGTATGAAGAAAGACTTAACATGTTAGGAATGCTTGGCAGCACAGTGGGTGTCTTATAATTCTTCAGTAGACAAGAAAATTTAGTGAGAGAGCAAATGAAAATATTTCATAAGCAATGTTCCAAAGGATTCAAAGAACTTGATATTTATCTGTTATCTCCACTCTGTCCTGAATTTCATTTTCGTGTTCCTTTCCATACTGTGACCATATGTATCTATTTTTGATAAATAATCGTAATCATACCACATATATAATTTTGTAGGAGGCTTCGCCCCACAGAGTTTTGTATTGTATACATTTCCCCAAGTGTTGAATGATCTTCATAATTATATAAATATATGTTGGTGAGGAACATTAGCCCCGAGCTAACATCCACTGCCAGTCCTCCTTTTAAAAGCTGAGGAAGATTGGGCCTGAGCTAACATCTGTTCCCACCTTCCTCTATCATATATGTGGGACACCTGTCACAGCACGGCTTGATGAACAGTGCATAGGTCTGCACTTGGGATCTGAACCAGTGAACCCGGGGCCGCCAAAGCAGAGTGCGCAAACTTAACCACTATGCCACTGGGCTGGCCCCCATGATTTTAGTTCTAATGCCTTCACAGTTTGCATTGACATGCAGTTCTACTATTTAATTAACCATTCCTCTGTGGTATAAATTGCTTTTTCCCTTGGGTTATTTTCTTAAGGACAAATTCGCAGGAGTGAAGTCACACAGTCAAATGGTATGAACATTTTTCTGGCAGAGAAATCATTTTTTAATCCCACTAATTGAATGTTGGTCGTTCAAAATACATTTATTTCTGTGCTTTTCTTCCTAGTACATTAGTAATCGGATACTGTAACTAATGGAAGGTAGCAAGCATATAGATAATCTAGGAAGCCTTAGAGTTTGCACTGTAACTACATCATTGTTTTCTCTCAAAATTCACCGTCCTATTTTTGTTATGCTTTGACAGAGTGATAGAGGGCTGGCTGAGGAAATGTGGAGAAATTGATATTAAAACCTTGGCCATGGTAAATTGAAAGTTAACTTTGGGAGAAAAGCTTAACAATAGAGGAAAAGCGTGATTACTCTTTATGGTTGGCTATTGAAATATAAATTTAATACTTTTGTTCGTCTTTGCATAGCAGTCTCTATTTGATCATTTGCCACACTCCCCTAAAAAGGTGGTAGCTATGGTATTTTACAGTGTGCAAAAGGGCTGCAAGTATATGCTCATGTAATCCTATTAACACTGCAATTAATTATTATCATAATTATCCCTTATTTTAGAGATGAGTAAACTGTAGTTCTGTTGATGTTGATTCTTTATCCAAAACAATGGAACCTACTCATCCTGTCTTTCTCTGATGGTTTTAAGCAGAGACTGGATTCATGGAAGCCATTTGTATTCTATAGCAAATTCTTGCATTGGATATGAGTTGAAAATCTTAAGATCCTTTGGCCAGCCCTGGTGGCCTAGTGGTTAAGTTTAGTGTGCTCCACATCAGTGGCCTGAGTTTGGTTCCCGGGCATGGACCTACACCACTCATCTGTCACTGACCATACATTGGTGGCGTCTCACATTCAGAAAGAGGAGGATTGGCAGCAGATGTTAGCTCAAGGGAAATCTTCCTCAGGGGGGGAAAAAAATCTTAAGATCCTTCATAGTCAAGAGTTTCTAAATAATCAGAAGTACTTTTTGGTTAGAACTGAAGGGCCAAAGGGATTTATAATTGGGAAGTAAAGATAGAATGCAGCTCTGAATCAGGAAAAGGTCCTGTGATCCCACAGACGTAGGTATTTTGACTCTTAATTTTTCTTTTTCTCAGAAGGTTCATAATTAGAGCACAGAAATTCCGGGTTGTCCTAGTTTGAAAGCTCTGAACTTGATTGCTAGCTTTCTAAAAGTATATAGGAGAGTCTCCTAGCATTGTCTCTACCTAAATCTAAACTTTACTACTTAAACGTAATACTCTGCCTCTGTTGATTGAAATTAGTTTTAATTACATTCCCTTAAGTGGACCTGTATGGAAAAACATCTTGGATGGTTCCAAGACCAAAAGTTGAATCATTTTTCTTGTATTTCATTTTAACTTGTTATGTCTGGGCTGTTTTGGCATTTAAAGCCATTAATCTTAACTCACGATTTCTGTCCCAAGGCAAATGAGAGGCAGATGCTCACATCTGGACCATTTGTTCCAAACATTGTTTCATTCACATGGTTTAAATTGCATTAGAAATTTTTGATAGTGATGAAGTCAAGAATTTAGAGTGAATCATTGGGTCTTCCTACTAAAAGGGGAAGATTGAAACTTCCCATTCAGTAGACTCAACTATTATTTGTTGTTGATATTTTAATTTAAAATATGCACTGTTAGTCTGTGTTTTTGCTTTGCTCAAATGTTATTTAAAATGATGAACTTAGAGGAGAAAAAGTGAACTTTTTGAATCATTTTCTGTAATTAGTATACAAAGTTAGGTACAAATAAATATATTTTAACCTAAGAAGTACCATTGTCATTCAACTCGAGATATTTCTTTCTTTCTCCTTCATTTCTGGCCTGTTTGAAAGATTTAAACTGCATTATTTTTTTCTGTAATTGTTGGTTTATTTTAAAGACTAATACTGTATTTAAGAGTAATACAGCATAATCCAGCAACGTAATCCCATAATGCAGGAATGGTTCAACATTGAGGAGCTGAAAGAAGGGAAAAAAGAACATTTCTATAAATAGACCCCTTCCCCTCATCAACAAGCTTTTATGTTTTTGTGTGTATTTTTATTTTGGGGAGGAAGATTGGTCCTGAGCTAACATGTGTTGGCAGTCTTCCTCTTTTCTTTTTTCCCTCAAACCCTAGTACATGGTTGTATATCCTAGCTGTAAGTCATTCGAGTTCTTCTATGTGAGATGCTGCCACAGCATGGCCCAATGAGTGCTGCACAAGTCTGTGCCCAGGATCGGAACCAGTGAACCCTGGGCAGCTGAAGTCAAGTGTGTGAACCCAACCACTTGGCCACGGGGCAGCCTCAAAAAGCTTTTGATTAAACTGAAGACGTATTTCTTTCTTTCTTTTTTTTTTTTTGAGGAAGACTAACCCTGAGCTAACTATTGCCAATCCTCCTCTTTTTGCTGAGGAAGACTGGCCCTGAGCTAACATCCATGCCCATCTTCCTCTGCTTTACACGTGGGACGCCCACCACAGCATGGCTTTTGCCAAGTGATGCCATGTCCGCACCCGGGATCCGAACCGGCGAACCCCGGGCCGCCAAGAAGCAGAACGTGCGAACTTAACCGCTGTGCCACTGGGCTGGCCCCTGAAGACTTATTTCTACGAAAAATAAGTATAAAGTAAGTTTGTGGTAGATGGAAACTTCAAGGGTATAAATGCAAAATGTATCACTTAAACTAGAGCTGAAACTTAAAGATGGTGAAGAACAACAGAGGACAGCTTGGGACTGTGGGAGCCGCACAAATGAATGAATCTAACATAGAGCTTCAGGGTTGGAGGTGAAAGGAGGAGTGCAAGGAGGCTGAGGAGACACCACCCCTGGTCTTTATCTGTTGTGGGAATTTTTATCTTTTCTTCAAATATTTGACAGTGGTAAGACCCAGTAGACAGAACTATTAGCAATTAGTGACCATTGCCAAGAACCACTTTCAGTTATCCAGCAATGGTGTGTGCTCTCTTTGCAGTAAGGCAAACCCCTAAGTGCCCAGAGTTCCCTAACAGAAGCTGGGTGTCAGCCAGGGAGGTGGTCCAGGGGCTTCCCATCTTGGGAGAGCTTGATCTTTGGTCCCTGATACTCCTGAGTCTGTAGTTCTCTTTTTGTGGTTATCCACCCCAAGGAAGAAACTCTTGGGCTGGCCAGCCATTCTTCAGACTGGGAGAACATATGAACCAGTTTTTCAAATATTAAGGGACATGGAACCAAGTGGAATCCTAACATTGGCAGGCTCTTTTTAACGTTTTAAGAATAAATATGAACAGGAAAGAAAAATATTTGTACTTCCGAGTTAACTGAGCATGGCAATGTTATTTAGAAAAAAAATTTTAAGTCATTATCAACTTGGTGGTTACCCTACTAATATTTGAAAGATGGGGCTGGGCACATATGCTTTTGCATTGAACATTTTTACTCAATATAATATAATTAAAATAGCAAAAGTTAACATCCTTTTAAAATATAATATTTTTCACTATGAAAGACTAACAGCTGTGTGTATATGGGGGAGGATGGATCTAGATAAATATAGCATCTTTGGGATAGAAAGGCCTATGGAGAGAGTTATGAACAAAAGGTTTGATGTCTACATTAGTCTGTGATATTCCCCAGCAATTTAAAAACATAGATATTCAGCTTCTTTATAGTTAACACAAATAATTGCTTCATAATTTATGTAACATTATACTGCCTTTATTATATGCATGATGATGCTTTTTTTGAGGGTTTTCTTTTTAAGATTTTATTTTTTCCTTTTTCTCCCCAAAGCCCCCTGGTACATAGCTGTGTATTTTTTAGTTGTGGGTCCTTCTAGTTGTGGCACGTGGGATGCCGCCTCAGCATGGTCTGAGGAGCGGTGCCATGTCCACACCCAGGATCCGAACTATCGAAACTCTAGGCCACCGAAGCAGAGCACTCAAACTTAACCACTCGGCCACAAGGCCGGCCCCATGACTTTTTTTTTTTTTTAAGTGATACTGATGGGTTCTTATACCTCTATCTTCATATTTACTTTATCTCCCTAGTGTCAAGTAAATTTATATGTCTTTTTTTTTCCTGTTCATCAACGAACAGTTGTTATTAAACCACTGCTCTTGCTTGTAGTTTCTTAGGCAAATCTCTTTAATGATCAGCTTAATAGAAGATAACTGGCTTCTCATATCTGCTTCTGTGTTGTGAGCCTCCTCTGACCTCGTTCATCGTATAGTCACTGGAAAAAGCCACTGTACACTCATGAAAGAGTAAGAGTAAAGAAAACAGATAATGAAAATTGTTTTGACCCTGTGCTCACGTGTGTGCGTGCACACACACCCCCCCCCCCCCCCCGCCCCCAAAGGGTCTCTAGAATCCCCAGGGGTTCCCAGACCACACTTTGAGAGCTGCTGAGTAGATCGTTGCATTTAAGCCAAGGTGAAGAGTTTGAGCAATGGGAAGCCATTAGAGGAGTTTAAATTGACCTGGGACAAGATCTATTATTTGAGGTTTTTAAATCAGCACCTTGACTGCTATGTGGAGGATGGCTTGGAAAGGAAAGCAGAAGCAGAAAGAATAGTTAGGAGGCAGTTGCAGTAGTACAGGTGACAGATGACAGTGACTTGAGCTAAAGTAGAACAGTGGAGATGGATAAGTGATACATAGTAATATGTTTTAGACTTGCCCCGTCAGGATTTACTGATTTATTGTTTTAGAAGGTTCTGTGTTCCAGAGAAATTGTAGCACAGATGCATCAGTAGATGGGAGCAGAGAGACCTGGGTTTGAAGCTTAGGGAAGTCGTTAACTAGCTGTGTGAGAAACTTACATCATTTCTCCCTGTCTCCAGAAAAACGTGTAAGATATTTGACCAAGAAGACTGGAGTTAGCTTATTCTCTGCCAATCTCACTTCTTTTTTTTTTTTTTTTTTTTTAAAGATTGGCATGAGCTAACATCTGTTGCCAATCTTCTTTTCTTTTTCCTTTTTCTTCTTCTTCTCCCCGAAGCCCCCCAGTACGTAGTTGTATATCCTAGTTGTGCCTGCTTCTTCTTGTGCTGTGTGGGATGCTGCCTCAGCGTGGCTTGATGCGCCGTGCCATGTTTGCACCCAGGATCGGAACCAGTGAAACCCTGGGCCGCTGAAGCGGAGCGCAAACTAACCACTTAGCCACAGGCCCTACCCCAACACTCTCACTTCTGAGCTGACTTTAGCTGCATGTGTTTGGCCAGAACAGTAATGCTGCACAATGTTAAGAGGTTGAGAGATTTAGATTGTGGTGGGGGAAACCTCCATGGGAAGGCAAGATACTAATCAAATGTAATTTTAAGTCATTTCTGTTCATGTGAGGAATATCAACTTGGTGGAAATTTGAAACAGGTGGTGTGCAGTTGTAGTAGATAACTGTATTATTCCAAATAAACATTTGCTGGAGCTGGGAAGCAACAATCCATACTTCACTTTTCTTTATTTACATTATCAAGTCAGCTGTGTTGCTGTTGCTTGTAACTTGCTTTAAAGTTATCAACAGGGTTTTGATTTGGCAGGCAATTGTGCAACATATCTTTAAATATTAAAATTGTTAGCATTGGAGGAGATCCTGTAGTTACTTCAACATATAGTGACATAATGATGGTTAATACATTTCTGATGGATAGCTACCTAATAATATCTTACACTTGCATAGTGTAACAGAGCACTTTCTTAGTTGTTACTTTAGGGGCCTTTCAACACCTCCCTCCATGTTACAGATGAGGAAAGCAGAGTTCTGGAGTGACTTGTCCAAGGTCCCACAGCTGATAAATTGACAGAACAATCAGGATTCAACGTGACATCCTCAGTTTCATACCTAGTCTTCTTTCTTCTACAGTAACCTGCCTTTGACTCTTCTACGACAAAATCTCCAGCTGGTTTGGAATTTGGTGCATTTGTCAAACTGCCCTTTTCATCTTATCTTTTGCTGCAAACAAGCTTTTTCATATTTACTATATATTGTGTTTCAGCTAAGAGAATAGCTAGTTTCAGCTAGTCTTGAATTAGGGGAGGAAGGAAAACTTTATATTAACTCTCTTATCTGGCCTAAGGTACTTTACCCATTGTACTTGTCCCAGTTAAGTTCTGGAGTGAGATTTGTATGCAGTCTCTTAAATGCTTTTGTATCCTTTGCTACAAATAATATATTTATTCTGACCTTCTTTTTAATTGTAGTCTTGTTTGTTGACACCTTGACAAAAGCCAAAGTTTTAAAATAATTGACTTAAAAAGATATTTTCTTAATCATAGATCTAATCACTATAATAACCTAAACAGCTAGAATGTATTCCTACGTGAATATTTGTATATTTAATCTTGAAATTCACAGTGCCTACAGCCCAGCAGATTATACTCTTCATGTGGCTTCTATTTTTTTATCTTCCATGATGTCCCCAAATGAGAGTACTGTACCTAAAGAGCAGTCCTTGAACCTCTACTTTATACTCACTTCCTCTAAGATACCCAGGTTCAGGCTTTCACTAGCGTTTGTGTATCTTCAGTTGACAACATTTAATCACAAGCTCAGACATTCCCATCCCAGGCCTCGTCTCCAGACTTTTATGTCCAGTTCCCTATCCAACATCTCCATTTAAATATCTACTAGGCATTTCACACTTATTCCTGGTCTCGAACTACCCCTCTCCTCATCTTCCTTTCACATTTCCGCCCTTCTCAGTAAATGGCAACTCCGTCCTTCCAGTTGCTCAGGCTAAAAACCTCAGAATTGTTTCTTGATCTGTCATTTACTTACTCTTGTTTGAGTGCTCTGTCCTCAGCAATAGGATACCTCGTAGGTACTCAGCTATTTTCGAATTAATGAATAAGAGAATACTAAGTTCAATTCAGAAAAAGCTGCTCAACCTCCTTAACTGAATTGCTTTTTTCATCCCTCCCCACCTCCACTATTATAGGGTGAATTGTGTCCCCTCAAAATTTATATGTTGAAGTCTTAATCCCCAGATCCTCAGAATGTAACTGAATTTGGAGATAGGTTTGGTTTTTTTTAAGATTGGCACCTGAGGTAACAACTCTTGCCATTTTTTTTTCTGCTTTTTCTCCTCAAATCCCCACCAGTACATAGTTGTATATTTTAGTTGTGGGTCTCTCTAGTTGTGGCATGTGGGATGCCACCTCAGCATGGCCTGATGAGCAGTGCCATGTCCGCACCCAGGATCTGAACCGGTGAAACCCTGGGCCACCAAAGTGGAGCGTGTGAACTTAACCACTCCTGGAGATAGGGTTTTTAAGATGGTCATGAAGTTAAAATGAGGTCATTAGGATGGGCCTTAATCCAATATGACTGATGTCCTTGTAAGAAGAGGAAATTGAACTCAGGTATGTACAAAGGGAAGACCATGAAGACACAGGGAGAAGACAGCCACCTACAAACCAAGGAGAGAGGCCTCAGAAGAAACCAACCCTCCCAACACCTCTTGGACTTCTAGCTTCCAGAATTGTGAGGAAAATAGATTTCTGTTATTTAAACCAACGAGTCCATGATACTTTGTAATGGCAGCCCTAGCAAGCTAACATACTGAAAAGAACACTTCCACAGAAGTCAACTATACTCTTTTTCATATTCCAGTCTCCGAAAGTAACACTTTTCTTATCATCTTCCCTTTTCCATCCTCCTTTCCTGACTTATTCATATTTTCCCTGTGAATGGAATTGTCCTAAAAGGGCTTTAGTTTAGATAGATGGACATGGGTAGCCAAGCCTGACTCTCCAGAATTAGAAACTGAAAACATCAGCAGAGAAGCACAAAGCAGAATTTTCTGTGGAACAGTATGGACAAATTGTAAAACTTGGGAAATGGTGAGAGTTAGGGGCTTATAAACATGTTATAAATCTTTGACTTTACAACTAATCCAAAGAAACCAATTACTAGCGTTGAAGAAGAGCATCTGAATAAACTACTAAAGTATGAATGAATATTTAGTGTATAATAGTTACTAGCTATTCTCAATCAATGCTGAATATGGTAAAAGTCAATAGGATAAAAATCAGCAGGCATAATTTAATTTAGTTGTATTTTGAAACATCACATCTTTTCCTTTCAATCTCTCATAGCAGGAATTTCCTCATTTTTATGCTGATAACTCTCAATTCTAGACCAGGCTATTTTCAGCTCCAAACTTCTGAATTTAACTATCAACTGGAAACCTCCACTTGGCTAACTCAGAAGCATCGTGAAAGCAGTATATCCAATACTGAACTCATCATCTCTCCCCTCCAACATACTCTCCTTCTAGTGGCCTCTATCTTGGTTAATAATTCCACATGTTACCCTGACTTATCCTCCACATCTAGTCAGTCAACAAGTCCTATCCTAACTCTAGATAACTGAAATCCACCCCCTTTTTTCCATTCCTATTGCTACTGCTATCTCAGGCCACAGTCTTCTCTCACTATAACAACCTGTAAGTAGTGTCTTCCCGCATTATGGTCTCACCATTTTCCCCATTGCAGCCAGTGATCTATCTTTCCTTATGAAATATTTCAAGCTTACAAAATAAGGAAAAAGCACAGTGTAACAAACACTCATGTACCCACTCTTAGCTTTGCCAAATTTTAATGTTTTGTCTTATGCTTTGCTTCAGATGCTTTGTTTGGTGTTTTTTTTTTGGTTTTTTTTGGTGAGGAAGATTGGCCCTAAGCTTACATCTGTTGCCAATCTTCCTCTTTTTGCTTGAGGAATGCTGGCCCTGAGCTAACATCTGTGGCAGTCTTCCTCTATTTCGTATGTGGGTCGCTGCCACACAATGGCTTAATGAGTGGTGTAGGTCCATACCTGGGATCCGAACCCATGAACCCTGGGCTGCCAAAGTGAAGCATGCTGAACTCAACCACTACGCCACCAGGCTGGGCCCTGCTTCAGATCTTTTAAAGGAGTGAGGGCCTGGCCCCATGGGCAAAGTGGTTAAGATTGGTGCACTCTGCTTTAGTGACCCGGCTTTGGTTCTCAGGTGTGGACCTACATCACTTGTGGGTGGCCAGCCGACCCACATACAAAATAGAGGAAGACTGCCACAGATGTTAGCTCAGGGCCAGCATTCCTCACCAAAAAAAGAAAGAAAGAGAGAAGTGAAGCATTAGAACTGCAGTTTGTAACTGTGCTTGATTCCATCCCTTTCCTTCCCTTTCTAGTAGTCGTTATCCTAAATTTAATGTTTTTTGGGTTTTTTTGAGGAACATTAGCCCTGAGCTAACTACTGCCAGTCCTCCTCTTTTTTGCCACTGGGCTGGCCCCAAATTTAATGTTTATTATTCCCTTGCTTTTAAAAATATTTTACTACAGGGGGCCAGCCCAGTGGTGCAGCAGTTAAGTTCATATATTCCGCTTCAGCAGCCCAGGGTTTGATGGGTCAGATCCTGGGTGCGGACCTATGCACCGATTCTCAAGCCATGCTGTGACAGGCGTCCCACATATGAAGTAGAGGAAGATGGGCATGGATGTTAGCTCAGGGCCAGTCTTCCTCAGCAAAAAAAAGAGGAGGATTGGTGGTGAATGTTAGTTCAGAGCTAATCTTCCTCAAAAAAAAAAAAAAAAATTACTACATATACATATGTAAATGTGTCATGAAAATTGATCCCTTACCCTATGTAAATTTTTAATGATTTTAGACTTTTTGAAAGACTATTTCAAAAAGACTATTTATTAATTTAGACTATTTTTCCTGAAACCTGTTCTTTTTTTTTTTTTTGAAAGACTGACACCTGAGCTACCAAATATTGCTAATCTTCTTCTTCTTTTTTGTTTCCTGCTTTTTCTCCCCAAATCTCCTCAGTACATAGTTGTATATTTTAGTTGCGGGTCCTTCTAGTTATGACTTGTGGGACGCTGCCTCAGCATGGCGTAATGAGCGGTTCCATGTCTGCACCCAGCATCCGAACCAGTGAAAGTCTGGGCCACTGAAGTGGAGCGCGTGAACTTAACCACTCGGCCACAAGGCCGGCCCCACCTGCAACCTGTTCTTTTTACCTAATATTACTGCATTGTTTTGGGATTTATCCTTTTGATGCATATGGCTCTAGTTCACTTATTTTAATAGTATTGACTTTTATTTATAAATATGCCACAGTTTAGTTGTCTATTATGTTGTTGCTGGACATTTAACATGACTTTTGTAGATAAATTTTAGTATTTGCTCATCAAGTTACACCAAAAATCTTGCAGGCATGTAATAAGAATGACACTGAATTTATACATTAACATGAAGAGAAAGTACTGGTGATGGTGAGTCTTCCCATCTGTAGGCATGATGGATCTTTCCAATTACTTGTCTCCTTTATGTCTTTCAGTCTACTTCTGTCCTTCACAAAGGCCTTATATATCTTGTGTTAGGTTTATTTGTAGATGATTTATAATTTTTGTTGTATATTCATATCTTTTTGAAATTACTCTTGTTTGCTGGTGTACACAAATGCAATTAATTTTTAAGATATTGGAATTTTATCTAGCAACCTTACAGAAACTGCATATTCTAATAATTGGGTGGCAGATTCTGTTGGTTTTTTATATAGAAAGTCATCTAGTTTGTACAAAAGGACAGTTTTACTTTCTCCTGTCCAAACCTTATTTCCATTTTTTCTTCTGAACTCTTCTGCTGCTATGGTTTGACTCTTGAGTAAATGTTGAACTGAAGTACAGATACTGGACATCGTTATCTTCTTTCTGAGTTGAAAGGCATTGCTTGTAATATTTCACCAATAAATATGACTTTAGTTTTTGAGGTCACATTGGTTTATAATGTATACATTTCAGGTGTACATCATTATATTTCAACTTCTGAATAGACTGCATCCTGTTCACCACCGGAAGTCTGGTTGCCATCTGTCACTGCACACATGTGTCCCTTTACCCCTTCCACCCTCCCCCCACCCCCTTACCCTCTGGTAACCACCATTCTGTTCTCTGTATGTATATGTTTGTTTGTTTGTTTGTTTGTTTATCTTACACATATGAGGGAAGTAAAATGGTAATTGTCTTACTTTGCTTAGCCTAATACCCTCAAGGTCCATCCATGTTGTCACAATTGGCAAGATTTTGTCCTTTTTTATGGCTGAATAGTATTCCATTGTATATACATGTACAGCACATCTTCTTTATCCATTCATCTGTTGATGGACACAGGTTGCTTCCAAGTCTTGGCTATTGTGAATAGTGCTGCAATGAACATGGGGGTGCATATGTCTTATCAGATGACTATTTTCATGTTCTTTGGATAACTACCCAGACGTGAAATAGCTCGATCATATGATATTTCTATTTTTAATTTTTTGAGGAATCTCCATACTGTTTTCCATAGTAACTGTACCAATTTACATTGAGTATGGCTCTTTTTTTTCTTTTTCTGAGGAAGAGTCACCCTGAGCTAACATCCCTTGCCAATCTTCCTCTTTTTCACTTGAGGAGGATTAGCCCTGAGCTAACATCTGTGCCAGTCTTCCCCTAGTTTTTTGTATGTGGGATACTGCCACAGTGTGGCCCGTGAGTGGAGTAGGTCCTTACCTGAGATCTGAACCCATGAACCCGGGCACCGAGGCAGAGCACACAGAACCTTACTCGGCCACAGGATTGGGCCCTGAGTATGACATTTTATGTGGGTTTTTGGAAGAGATATTTTACCAAGTTAAGGAATCAACCTTGTATTTCTAGTTATGTTCATATTCATGAGTGGAAATTGGGTTTTATCAAATGCATTTTCTGTAATTACTGAGGTGATTTTAAGGTGTTTCTTTTAATCTGTTAATATGGTGAATTATGTTCAATTTTCTAAAATTTTCCTTGCATTCTTGGATAAACTCAACTTGATTGTGAGTTTTTAAAAAAATGCATTGCTGGATTTGGTTTGCTGATTTTTTTTCTCAGATTTATTGTGGTATAATTTATATATAATGAAATTCACCCATTTTATTTATTATGCAGTTTGAGTTTTAGCTGTTGTGTATAGTTGTGTTAGCAGCATTACAATCAAGATATAGAATATTTCCATCGCCATAAAAAGATTTATCATGCCCCTTAATGTGCCCCTTACTCTGTTTCTTCCCATCAGTCTCAGGCAGCCTCTGATCTGCTTTGTATCAGAAATTTTGTCTTGTCTAAAGCTTCATATAAATAGAATAATACAGTATGTATTTTTGTTGTATGTCTGGCATCTTTCACTTAGCCTAGTGTTTTTGACATTTGTTCATGTTGTTGGATATATGTATCAGTACTGTGTTGCTTTTTGCTGATGTGTTATAATTTGTGTTTCTTTGATGTACTAGTAGGTCAAGCATCTTTTTATGTCCTTATCACCCGTTTGTATATCTTCTTTTGGGAATTGTCTCTTTAAATATTCTTTGTTCATTCTTAAAATTGGATTGTTTGTTATTATTGAGGTGTTAGAGTTAATTATATCTGGGTGTCTCTGTGTCTGGAGTCAGATGGCACTGATAGAAGAAGATAAAGAAAAGAGGGATGACTAGGGAGGAAATTAGTGTAATCATGAAGTAAGTGATCCTTCACAGGTATGCTAGTCATCTCTGTGGTTCTTCTATTAGGTCTGTCTGATTTTTGGAAGACTATGAGGTAACTAACCTCATCTTTGCAACTCCTCAGCTCTGACTTCATGCTGTTAGTATTCTGTCTTTAAATAATTTTTCTGTTTCCAAATAATTTTTTGTATATTATTTTCCTCGGAGGTCAATAAGTAAAGGTCTCTTTATATCCAGCCTTAAGAAAACAAAAGGTTATTCAGATGAACCATTTGAGTGGATGCTGTAAAATAGATTTTATAGGCATAGAAATAAGCTAAGAATTAGTTATTTGAATGTTTCCATTTTTTTAATCAGCCACAGGAGTCAGTAAACTATGGTCCATTGACTGTTTTTGTAAATAAAGTTTTATTGTAACACAGCCAAGCTCATTCGTTTGTTTATTGTCTAGAATGTGCTACAACAGCAGAGTTGAATAGTTGTGACAGAGACCATATGGCCCACAGTACCAAAAATATTTACCGTCTTGTCCTATGCAGAAAAAGTTTGCTGATCCCTGTTTTTTTAAAAAATTGAGATTCATAATAATTTACATCATTGTGAAATTTCATTTGCACATCATTTCTTGTCTGTCACCACACAAGTGCTCCCCTTCACCTCCTGTGCCCACCCTCCACCCACCTTGATCCCTGAGCTTTAAGAATGTATTAGGTAGGGGCTGGTCCCGTGGCTGAGTGGTTAAGTTCGTGCACTTAGCTTTGGCAGCCCAGGGTTTCACTTGTACAGATCCTGGGTGCGGACATGGCACCGCTTGTCAGGCCACATTGAGGCGGCATTCCACATGCCACAGCTGGAAAGACCCACAACTACGTGCTGGGGGGATTTGGGGAGAAAAAAGCAGGCAAAAAAAAAAAAAAAAGATTGGCAACAGTTGTTAGCTCAGGTGCCAATCTTAAAAAAAAAAAGAATATATTAGGTAAATTTATTTTCTTTATGTATTTATAAATGTGGAATGGAAAAATTTGTTTGATATATATTGTTTTATGTATATATAAAAATTATTGATATATAGTACAGCATTAATTTTGTTTTAATTGAGCTTTGTCTTCAAAGTCCCTTGTAAAATATTTTCTGTTAATTTCTTGTATCTTTATGCCTCAATTTTTGTTGAATGATAAATTATCTGTCATTGTAAACAGTTATTCCTGGCTGTGTCTGCCTATGAAGTCTGCATGCTATTAGAAAATTGGATGTATTGTCAAGTTAGTGGCAGAGCTACAAGGATCAGAAATGCTTAATCTATAAAGCATGTGCTATGCCCAAATCCGTTTAGCCAGCCTTGTAAGCCTATAAGTGCAAAAGAAATTTTGATGTTCTTTCCTCTATCTTTAGCAGGTTAGAACTGTCAGTTTTGGAAATGCTCTCATCTGACAATTATACATTCAGAACATTTACTTATCCTTGGCAATGGTTAAAGAGAGACTGTGGTCAAGGAAATCTTTCATAATTTTTCCCTTGGTTCTGATCCCCACTTTAAGAGCAATATTCAAACTGTATCCTTCATGCTTTTGTCCTGTATACTGTCTGGAAAGTGCATGTAGCCTTCCCAGTTAACTGCTTAATGGTTTGTAAAGACTTCCCTAGCCTGTATACATAGTAATGTTTCTACTTTATTTTCTTAGTTCTTTGTACACATTTTAATATATCTGTCTTTTCTATAACTCAGGGCCCTGTCTTCTTTTATCTCTTTCTCAAAGCCTGGCAAATATAGGGCAGTCATGGGATCTGGAGAGTCTCAAAATTCAGCCACAAATGGTTGGAAACAATCCAGTTATTCATCAGTAGGGGATTGTTTAAATAAACTGTGGTACATCCACACAGTGGAATATCATGCATCCATTAACAAAAAAAGGTTGTGGAATTAAGAATTTCAGGACATAGTGTAAAATGATGAAACAAAACAAAAGAACAACAAGAAACCAAGGAACAGTACAGTTTGTATGTGTTATAAATCTCTTGCCTATTGGTCTATTGCTATATATAAAAACCATCCTAAAACTTAGTAGTCTGAAACAATAAGCTTTTTATTTTTTTCCTTATGAGTATAAGTGAGGCAGTTCTGCTCTTGGTTGTGCTCACTCATTCATATGACTGCAGTCAGCTAGCTGCAGATCAGACTCAACTAGGTTAGGCTCTTACATGTTTAGGGATTAGCTGGCCTTAACTGGTGGTACATCTCATCTCTGTTTCTTGTGGTCTCACGCCCCAGCAAACTAGTCTGGATTTGCTTTCATGTCAGGGTCAGGGTTCCAAGAGAGGCTTAGAACTGGCAGTCTGTCATTTCCCTCACATTATGTTGGCCAAAGCAAGTCAGAGGCCTGGCCAGATTCAGAGGATAGGGAAATGACCCCACTTCCTGATGCATTTCAAAAGGCATAGCTACAGAGAGGGGATTATTGGGGACACTCAGTTTAATGTAATTATGCAACCTTTGTATAAATGGATGGGATAAGAATTTATGTTTGCTCATTTGTACACAGACAAAGAATGGAAGGATACTCAAGAAACCAATTAAAATGGTTACCTATGGGATGGGTTATGTAGGGACAGGAGTAAGGAGTATTTCTTTTTATGTCATACTGATTTTTGAACCATGGAAATGTATGCTTATACATATAAAAAAGGAAATCATCTACCTTTGTCTCTGCCCCCAAAGATAATTCTGTTTAAACCTTCCAAATTGTTTCTTAGTTAAAGTCTGATTTGTTTTAAAGAAACAGATGTAGTGGCTTCCTCAGTCAGCCTGTTTGGAATGATCACTATACTATACATCTGAAAGATCTATATTCAGTTCATTCTTCTCAGTGATGACAGTCGGAGCACTTGACCATATCTTCTACCCAAAGTTCAGCATAGGTCAACATCTCAATGGCCAAATAAAATGATTAATTCTAACAGATTTTTAATCTGATTCAAGTAAACATGTAAGAGTGTTTACTATTACCAGTCATTATTATATATATTATGGTACCCTCCACAGTAACCTTGTGTCGTAAGTGTTATCCCCAGGGATGGATGAGGAAGACCATCGTCAGGCAACTAGTAAGTGATAGAGCACCCTTCACATCTTCACCTTCTTTCATCTAAACATTCTTCCTCCCTGCAGCCCTGGGAGTTTCCCGTCTTTTCAGCTGTTTCTGGATAGCTCTTCCTTTCACAAAATTGCATTTTTCTTATCTCATTTTTATACCTCTTCTATTTATTGTTCCTTCATCAGCCTCAAAGTAATTTTTAAAAACCTTAAAGAGAAAGCAGTTTATAATGATTTGTAAACGCCCCCGCTTGTGGGCGGTTTATCGTAGCCTTCTTCCCAAGTAGCTTTTGTCTGGGATGTTTGTGTTTATGTGCAGTATTCCTTTCTCTTAGAGGACAGAATAGTTCCACTCTTTAGTTTCGTGTTTGATTCTTCAAGCTCCTATGCGAGAAAAAAAAAATAGCACTGCTATCACACAGAGAAGTATTCGTTACTTTGTTCTTTCCTTCAGTTTTCTGTTTTCATGACATCCTTAGCGTTTTGCAAAATGGAGAAGTAAAGTAATTATTCAGGCATGCTTTTCCATATTCACGCCTCGTCTTTAGCTCAAGTTATTTGGCTTTATGTGGTCAGGTGTTGAAGCATCAGTGATTTTGAAAGGGCATGTGGTTATATATTTGTTTTATTTTATTTTATTATTATCATTATTATTTTTGGTGAGGAAGATTGGCCCTGAGCTAACACCTGTTGCCAATCCTCCTCTTTTTGCTTGAGGAAAATTTGCCCTGAGCTAACATCTGTGCCAGTCTTCCTCTATTTTCTTTTTGTATGTGGGTCCCCACTACAGAATGGCTTTGAGTGGTGTAGGTCCACGCCTGAGATCTGAATCTTGAACCCCAGTTCACCAAAACAGAGCTGGACTTAACCACTCTGCCACCAGGCCGGCCCCATGAATTTTATTTTTTAATCCATATTTATCCAAATATTCAAAATAACCAAAGCACAAACTCATAGAATGAATAAATTGTCACTTTGAATCTTAGAATCTATGTTTAGAATCAAGTTGAACCTTTATGACAAAACTAAGCGTTATTTTGATTTTCTGGGAATGAAGACTTTATGTCTCTTTGATAGTCTGAGCAGTGGTGTTTATGGGCTCAAGTCACACTTGAGAAAGGAATTTCTTCTCCTTGAACTTTATCTAACGTTCTATGGAATTAAAAAGAGCTCAAAATATGGTTGGTTCTTTGAAGGAATCCAGCTAGAATATAAAACATGAGCATCAGTTTCATGAAAATTCAGAAATGAAGTCACTCTAACAGTGATGAAATGAAGACATGTCTCAGCCACCAAGCAGAAGGTTAAAATACCTACTTTGGAGGTATTAGGTGGATTAATTGTTGATAGCACACCCATTTTCCATGGGAAACCAATATTGATATTAACTTGGACATGGTCACATGGCTAGTTAGGGTAAATCCGAACTTGACACTACGCTTCCTGTTTTTTTGTTTGTTTGTTTTAAGACTTTATTTTTCCTTTTTCTCCCCAAAGCCCCCCGGTACATAGTTGTGTATTTTTAGTTGTGGGTCCTTCCAGTTGTGGCATGTGGGATGCCGCCTCAGCATGGCCTGATGAGCGGTGCCGTGTCTGCGCCCAGGATCAGAACCGGCGAAACCCTGGGCTGCTGAAGCGGCCCTGGCTTCCTGTTTTCTAATCATCATTACTATTTACTGAATACAACCATCTTTAGTCTAGCACTAATTTAGGCATTGGCTCTAATTCTTATGTCTTTCCTGCAGGTAGGTCTTATCATCTCCCATTTTACATGTGTTGAAAATAAGCGCAGAAAGGTGGAATGATTTGATAAGATTCATGTAGGTTGTGAGTAACAGAATAAGAATTCACATCAAATCTCTTATCTCCATACACATGCTTTTTCTACTAGACAGTGTTATTGAAACGTGAGGAATAACACTAGTGTTGCAGAGTTGTGAGTAGTGGTGTGAACAAGAGATGGGTAGTGTTAATCTGTAAACAGTACTTTTTAGGCTGGGTTTTACCCAGTATCTGAGCTTCCAGTGGTATGTTATTCAGTGTTCTACAGTTGGGCTGCTTTGAGTATTTCATTCTGCCAAGAGCTGAATGTTAAAACACATCTCACTGCTAAGCCCTCCTCAGGCCTTTGGCGCCCTTGCTGTTAAAGGCAGGTGGTCTGAAGAAAGGCTCCCTCTAGGTTCTTGCACACTATACACAACACATAACAGTGCGAGACAACTGTTAGTTCCTTCCTTCCCTTCTCCCCCCACCCTCCAGAAAGCTGGGCCCCAGATGGAAGAGCTGGAAACGTGTCAACTGTTCTCTGAAGGGCATTGAGGAAATACTGTCAAGAGGAAAAAGACAAACGCAGCAGCTCGTTAGTCTACTAATCAGGTACAGGACTACCATCAATTTCACAAAGAAAATGTCCTGGACAGAGAGATGGGAAGGGCTGACAGAGTGTTACCCACATGGCTCTCAGAGAGCTGTACGTTTTTGTCAGGGGATTTGTAACTTGGGAGCATTACTTCCTTGATTGACTTTCTGTATTCATTATATCTCCTCCCAGAATGTGGCCATTACAAACTGAAGCGTGAAAAGAATATTTGGGGATATTTTCCTCATTAGAAGGTGCTCATGAATGGACAAAAGATGTGCCTTGTTGCCAGTGTCATGAATTGTATGTAGTGTGTTTATAGCAATCATCTCACAGAAAGAAATCTTTGATTTAACATTCTCATTTAAACGTTTGGTGTCCATTTCTTGTACTTTAAATTGAATCCAGCAGTTATTGGAGAATAAATACATAGCACTTAAATGAAAAGTTTAGACTTAACTGAGAGGAAATAGCTCAATTTAAAGGTGATGATGGTAGCACTGGCCCTATTATTAACGAAGTGTATAACAAGTTCCCATTAATGGGGAAAAATAGTTTTTTGAAGATATTAGAATATCACTCCTCAGTATCAAGTCTTATTCATATTAGCTCGAACCGAATTCTAACATCATTAAGTTTAATCTATCAAATTTCTCTTTGTGGAATTTCTTACTGCCTGGTATTATCAAATAGCTACTTACGAATTGTCCCCATGGGTAAAGTAGCCTGTGCTTAGTTTAGAATCAGCTCTGCTTTTCATCTTTTTGGATACTATACATCATAAATGGCATTTACATGCCTGATGCCAGAGCTGTTGAATTTACCTTTTTTTTTCCTACTTAGAGTAATTGTTATGTGTAAAAATTTACTACTTCATCATTCATAGTAATTTATGCACAACTGATTATTATCCTATTTCCATGCTATGCGTTTGACACCTACTGGTCTAGTTAGTCATATTTTATTTTCCCCTATTAATTTGATACATTTATAAGGAGAAGTCAAGAAAGAATGCAGTTGAGATAAGCTGAATTTATAACCTGCTTTCTTCTTTTCTCAGCCACTATTCTCACTGTTAACTTTCAGGTCATGTCACCCCTTGACTTTGTTGCCTTGTTTTAGCTTTCTGGGGTTGCTGTAACAAAGTTTCACAAGCAAGGTGGCTTAAGACAACAATATTCTCTCATAATTCAGGAGGGCAGAAGTCCCAAATCAAGGTATCAACATGGTTGATTCCTTTTTGGGGAGTCAGAGGAAGAATCTCTTCCATACCTGTGTCCTAGCTTCTGGAGGCTGCTGATAATCCTTGACGCTCCTTCACTTGTAGACGCATCACTCCAAACCTCCACCTCCACCGTCACATTGTGTTCTCTGTGTGTGACTAGGCCTGTCTTCAAGTAGTCTTCCCTCTGTGTCTCTTCAGCTCTTCTTATGAGGGTGTCATTCATATTGTCTTTAGAGCCCGCCCAGGTAATCCAGGATGATCTCCTCTCAAGATGCTTAACTACATCTTCAAAGACTCCTTTTCGAAATAGGGAAACATTCACAGTTCAAGGGATTAGTGTCTTTTTGGGTGTCACCATTCAGCCTATTAAACTAAGCATCTTCTTACCTTCTCAATTCTCTAGGAAAGTGTGTTGGTGTTTCAAATTATTGTCACATTTTTATTATCTTACAGAAAACTTTGACCTTCATTCCTTTTATTCTCTACAGTTGGTCCTGAGAAAAGGGTGCCAGCAATGCCTGGATCGCCTGTGGAAGTGAAGATACAGTCAAGATCCTCACCTCCCACCATGCCACCCCTCCCACCAATAAATCCCGGAGGACCCAGGCCAGTGTCGTTTACTCCTACAGCATGTGAGACCTCTTAATTACTTGAATTTGTGGTTCAGAGTGATATTTGGATTTAAGTGACTGACTGCCATTAAGCCTTCTGCATATATTAGTCAACATTTTCAACATATGTACACACATACATATATATGTATATGTGTGTGTGTATGTATTCTGGTGATTTCTTACTTTTATAAATTGCTTTTGCTTTCTGAGAATAGTACTTAGCTAATTTAGGCATTTGGAAATTTAGTGGTCTAAATATTTTGTTTTCATACTCTTTGGCTGATAAGTAACTTTTAATTTCTTTGTCTCTAAAATAATGAATTTAAATTATTATATTAATTCATAGGGATCAAAGTAGTTTAATAAAATTGTGAAACTACTTCTAAAAGTATTCCAGGACTGTCATGGTAAGGCTCTTTACAAAAGAGAATAATTATTGTATTAGTTTGCTAGGGCTGCCATAACAAAATACCACAGACTGGATAGCTTAAACAACAGAAGTTTATTTTTTCACAGTTCTGGAGGCTAGAAGTCCAAGATCAAGGGGTCAGCAGGTTTGGTTTCTTCTGAGGCCTCTCTCCTTGGCTTGCAGATGTCTGCCTTCTTGCTGTATCCTCCCAGGTCTTTGCCTCTGTGCACACTCATCCCTGTTGTCCCTTCCTCTTCTTATAAGGACAATAGTCATATTGGAGTAGGGACCACACATAAGACCTCATTTAACCTTTAAATGCCCTATCTCCAGATAGTCACATTCTGAGGCACTGAGGCAGAGGGTGGAGTAGGGGGTTAGAGCTTCAACATAGAAATTCGTGGCGTTCACAGTTTGGTCCATAAGAATTATATTAGCCAATAAATATATTATAAGGTGGTCTACTTTACTACTCATCAAGGAAATGCAAACTAAAACTGAATATAATACCATATACATCCACAAGAATGTTCAAAATGAGAAAGAATACCAAGTTTTGGTAAGTGTGTGTGGAGCAACCTGAATGCTTGTATGTCGTTTGAGTATGACAAAATTGTTTGGCAGTGTCTATTACCCTATAACCCAGCAATTTCAGTCCTATGTCCATACTAAAAAAAACCTCAATTTAAGGTCTAGACTTACATACATACGTATATATGTCTAGATTTTTTTTTTTTAAGATTTTATTTTTCCTTTTTCTCCCCAAAGCCCCCTGGTACATAGTTGTATATTTTAGTTGCGGGTCCTTCTAGTTGTGGCATGTGGGACACCGCCTCAGCATGGCCTGTTGAGCGGTACCATGTCCACGCCCAGGATCCAAATCTGTGAAACCCTGGGCCACCAAAGCAGGGCACATGAACTTAACCACTCAACCACCAGACTGGTCCCATATGTCTAGATTTTAATTTGAGTTCTTCTGCCTCTCCATGCCCAAGCTACCTTCAGTTCACATTGAGTCTTGTATAGATATTTTGCCTCATAAAACAGAAGACACTTGATATTTATGGAGTCGCAACATGTCAGAGCACTGTCTTAGGTGCTGTTTGCATTTCCATGTTTAAACACCATTTCACAAGCTTACATACTATCTTTGCTAACATTTATGTTTTGTGTGTTTATTATTTTAAAAGGCAAGAGAAGAGAGTCTAAGAGGTACGCTTTAATAGAAGATTTGTTTTCCCAAAACATTTGTAATTAAGTGAGTGGCAACTGCAGCAGTCTGAGCCACAGTGAATGAAATGAAGTTAGATATCCTGTCTCTTAAATTCTATTTTCCTTCTCCCAAAGTTATATCTCCTTAGATGTAGGTACTATCTTGAAATGAAACAGATTTAAACCCAGGCTATCATTCAGATTTCAAGATACAGACAATAAGGATATGTATATATAAATTTAGCCCTTTTTACTTCCATACTTGACTACTGGGGGTAGATATGTTTTATTGCAGAAAAGGTGATAATGCACTTTCACTAAGGAGACTAAAAAAGCTTGTGTGAGCTCAGGGAGGCTAAAAGCGTATTTTTATGGGTAGCTTTAAAAGAGGCCAGCTTTCCAATGGCAATTGGCCTTTCTGTGGACACAAGGAAATGGCAGACCATTGCAACTAATTTTCTGGATTGCTGACATTGAGTATTGAGCTTTCCTTTCCAGTAGCTCCAGTGATCTCTCTTTTTTTTTTTTTTAAAGGTTGGCACCTGAGTTAACAACTGTTGCCAATCCACTTCTTCTTCTTCTTCTTCTTTTTTTTTTTCTTTTTTTGCTTTTTCTTCCCAAATCCCCCCGGTGCATAGTTGTATATTTTAGTTGTAGGTCTTTCTAGTTGTGGCGTGTGGGATGCCGCCTCAGCATGGCCTGATGAGTGGTGCCATGTCCGTGCCCAGGATCCAAACAGGCAAAGCAAAGTGCACAAACTTAACCACTCAGCCACAGGGCTGCCCCCTCCAGTGAGCTCTTTTTAATGAAAGAGACAGAAGAGGATTCACCCTGTTTTGCTCAGCCCGTTCGTCTTTTATGCAGTGAATCATTCGGCAACATTTTCTGAGCACTTACACTTTGCTAGCTAATGAACAAAGCCAAGGTATATACAGTATACACAGTTGTAAGTTAGTGTTCATCAAGGAGTGCATAATCTAATAAGGCAGTGCAAATACAGAAAGAAATAAGGTAAATAACATAGTGGATAAATAAATAAAGGTAAAGAAATTTGGTAAATAACGGGAACATAATATTACATACATATGGAACAAATGTAACATACTTTATGTTACACGTAAAGTAACATAATGGAAGCATCTGTAGGCAGCACAGAGAGAGTTAATAAATCTACTAGGGTTTACCTTAACGTGGAGCAGCAGAGTCTTTCAAAGGATGCTTCTTGATATGCTTTAGGTGATACATGCTTCAGGTAACATCTGAGCTAAACAGGATGAAGAAGAATTTGCCAGAACAAATTGGAATAAGGGTCAGTCAAGAAGTAGGAGCAGTAATAGTCAACCAACTGTGACTGACTTGGAGGCAGAAGAAGGGAAGTGGAGGATTTTTCATGATTAATGAGTTGGCATTAAGCAAAATATAAGTAAATGTTGTTTTTCTAAATTAGGTAAAGATTAAATGATTGAGCTGTTTAAAGTTGGCTTAAGTCTTGGCTAAAATTGTTTCTTATGTTTTTGGGCAACAGTTTTACCTTCTTAGATTTTCAAGCCTGGGTATGATTAAGTGAAAAATCTGTTGACACTTAAGCACTAGGTAATTTTGTTTCACTGTTCAGTGAAGATGGAGATTTTTTCTTAATGCCGCCAAGAACTTAGCTCTAGAGTTGTATTCCAAATTAAAACTAGCAAGAAACCACTAAGAACAATGGGAAAATAGGAAAACTGTAATTAATCACATGTATTATAATTTGAGCAGAAATCTAGAATGAGAGTATCCTGTATGGTGTCTAAAAAAATGCTTTATTGAATGACCAAGAATTTGTGGGTATTAATGTAGCACGGTCAAGGCAGAGAGAAACTGACTAGACATAATCCCTTATTGTAGGAATAGGTCATTAAACTTATAGCCTAGATAAACTATTTCTCACGTTAATGTAACTTTCTGTTTTCTGGTTGTCTTGTTCACATGCTACATTCTAATTGACTGCTTAACTTCTCTGGGACCCTAAAATTGGGAAGGAGATGTGACATAAAAGATGGGTATGAATGTCCAGTCATTGGAAATACATATTCTCCCAGGCTCATCTCATGCAGAACCTGTTGCAGGAAGTCTTAAAACGACCTACCCCTGCCCATGGCACATGCAGAGTTAGATGTCCCTTCTCTTTGCTCTTATAGTACTCTGTACTCTTCCTTTTTAACACTCTATGTTATTCTCTTGTCATTTTTTATCTGACAGTATGTCTCACTATATAGCAGTCTCATGGAGGGCATAAACAGTGTCTTGTATATTCTTTTAACATGTGCTTTGCAAAATTCAAACGAATAAATGAAGGAGAATGCAAACCAGAAGAAATTAACAAAGATCCTTGTGTTTTGCACTTAAACTGAGTCTTTCCTTTTGGCTTTCTTTTAGTAAGCAATGGCATCAACCATTCTCCTCCTACCCTGAATGGTGCCCCATCACCACCACAGAGATTCAGCAATGGTCCTGCCTCTTCCACGTCATCTGCACTAACAAATCAACAATTGCCAGCCACTTGTGGTGCTCGGCAGCTCAGCAAGTTAAAACGCTTCCTCACCACTCTTCAACAGTTTGGCAATGACATCTCACCTGAGATTGGGGAGAAGGTGCGGACTCTTGTTCTAGCACTGGTGGTAAGTACAGCATCACTGTTGACAACTGCCTGAGTGTGTGGCTTAGAACCAAAGCCAGGAGCAGAGAAGTTGTACGTATTTCTGCTCATTCCTAAACCTGTAGCAACGTGGCAAAATCTACAGACTAGATAAGTTATGTAACTTGTATAAAACTGTTGAATTGTGGATTTCAATTGTGGATGACAATGTTTATCAAAGAAACAAATCTATAAAGTTTACCTTATTGTTTCTCGTGGTGTGATTTAATTCCAATAAGCAGCTTTGAATTTGTCTTAAAATTGAGTTTCAACAGGCCACTGAGGTTCAACCAAGTTAACGCGAGGTTTTGTTAACTTATTATATTCAGTGCCTTGTGCTTTGTTTCCAAACCAGAGAGAAAAGCAAAGCAGCAAGTTTAATTTCCAAAATAATAATTTGTAAAATTATAAGTTTCATAGTCTAAGTAAATAGTATCAAAGGGATTACATTCTTCAGCTCCTTATGCAAATACAGTTTCTTTAGAATTTTCAAGGTACACATAATTTTTCCTTCTATACTGAGTGTGGTGAACCCATGATATAAGGGAGTGATTTTCTCACATTGAGATCTGGGTGGGGTTTGACTCTCGGTGTATATAAGGGAAATACTGCCAGTTCCCAATGTTTGTAAATTGAATTTTTCAAAATTTACCTCCCATCTAAGCACCCTACACTCCTGCATGTTAGCTGCGATATGAGATAAAGATGAATCACAGTTCTAAACCTAATGTTGCAGTTCTCAAGGTGTAATCAGGGACCCCTGGGATTCCCCTAGACCCTTTCAGGAAGTCTAGGAGGTCAAAAGTATTTTCATAATAATACTAAGATGTTACTTACCTTTTCACTCTTGTTCTCTCATGAGTGTATGGTGGAATTTTCTAGAGGTGGCATAATATAGGATGTCACAAGAGATTAACTGTAGAAACTGATAGGAGAACCCACCTGTCTTTTATTAAACTAGACATGAAAGAGATTTGCCAAACTGTAACAAAAGTGCCATTCCTCTTACTACATTTTTTGGGAACATGAAATTACTTTGGAAGGGATTAATAATAAATATTTTTCAAATTCTCAGTTTTAATTTCTGATATGGTGATTATCGATAGGTGTAACCCACATAAATTTGAAGAATTCTGAAACTAAAAAGTTTAAGAACTGCTACCTTAAAAGATTTTTCAGTCTGGTATGGCATAAACAACTTTTGTATAAGGCAATGTGCAATAAACTACTTCATCATTTGAGATTCAGTCCTTCTTTTGTATAGCTGTAGGTTGTTCATTTTCATTGCTATGTAGTATTTTATTGTAGGTATATACCACAATTTATACTTTTTGCTCCTGATGGACATTTGAGTTGTTTGCATTTTGAGGCAGAGTCGGCGGCTCAACACCGCATTTTGAGATTTGCTAGAAGAATTCACAGGACTTGGGATATAGTTGTGCTCACAACTAAGATTTATTACAGAGGCATAATAAGGTTACACGACTGGATCATAAAGGAGAGAGAGAGACAGTTGGAGTCTGGAGGAATCCATGTGCGGGCTTCCTTAGGCTCTTTCTGTCTATGAATCCTCACACAGAGCTCACTCTTCCCCTAGCAATGAAAATGCAGCAACATGCATGCAGCGTTTCTGCCCAGGGAAGCCTATTAGAGACTCAATATCCAAGGTTTTTGCTGGGGTCTGGGCACATAGGCACTCTTTGCCTAGCACCTACCAAAATTCCAGACTCCCAGAAGGAAAACCAGTGTTTAGCATAAACCATGTTGTTTGCAGAAGCAGTCTAGGCACAGTGAGCCACACTCATCAGTTAGAAAAAGATTTTTTGTTTTCGTTTTGGAAAAAAGTATTTATTGTTCATATTTTACACTATCGAAAAGTCTTATTGGATCTAGGCTAATAAAATTGACATTAAATCTCAAAATGAGTTTGAACATAATTGGCAGCAAAGCAAACATCAGAATGTTATGCTAATTCCATCAGCAAATTACTTAAGTAGAGTCTGTGCTTAAGGATAATTTCAAGAGTAAAAGAAAAAATGACAGACCTTGTTGGCAAAGTAAAAAAAAAATCTTTTTCTAGCTATGAAAGTGTGTGTAGATGTAGCTGATCGTCTCTTTTAAATAGCCATGCTTGGGTTAACTTTTCCTTTCTTGCAGTTGTTTTTACTTTGCTATCATTAGGAGGTGATAAAATACACAGAACATAAAATTTACCCTACTAACCATTTTTAAGTGTGCATTTAATGGTATTAAGTACATTCATTGTTGTGCAACAACCATCACCACTGTCCACCTCCAGAACTCTCTTCATCTTGCAAAACTGAAACTCTGTGCCATTAACAGTAATTCCCCACTCCTTTCTCCCCTCAGCTCCTGTCAACCTTTTTTCTACTTGACTATTTTAGGTATCTCATATAAGTGGAATCATACCGTATTTGTCTTTTTTTTTTTTTTCTTTTAATTCACTGTCAGATTTCTGAGCTCTTTATTTCTTTATTTTTTCTTCCTGCTTTTTCTCCCCAAATCCCCCCAGTACATAGTTGTATATTTTAGTTGTGGGTCCTTCTAGTTGTGGCACATGGGATGCCGCCTCAGCATGGCCTGATGAGTGGTGCCATGTCCACACCCAGGTTCTGAACCAGGGAAACCCTGGGCCGCAGCAGCAGAGCACACGAACTTAACCACTCAGCCACAAGGCTGGCCCCTGGTATTTGTCCTTTTGTGGCTGGCATATTTCACTTAGCATACTGTAGTCAAGGTTCATCCATGTTGTGGCATGTGTCAGAATTTTCTACATTTTTATAACTGAATAATATTTTGCTTATCTATCATCCACATTTTGTTTATCCATTCATCCATTGATGGACACTTGAGGTGTTTCCACCTTTTTGGTTAGGGAAAGTTTTATATCAGTGTAGGAAACTGTTTATCAGCCAAGTTCCTAGATGCAAGCCAATGGTCCAGCCTTGCAAGCAGGCTTTTCTAAGGTTACCAGTTTTAGACCTGCTATGTTAACTCTTTTCTGTATAGGCCCCATTACAGATAATGTTGCTGTGAGCATTCTCATACATGATACATTTGTGCAAGCATTGCACCAAAAAATGGAATTGGGATTTCATAGGGTTTGCATACATACAAATTTAGTATATAAGACCATTTCCCAAGTGTTATACCAGTTTATACTCTCACATCCTGGGATTTTCATTAAGATCAGTATCTCAGTCCATTCAGGCTCTTATAACAGAATACCATAGACTGGGTGGCTTATAAACAACAATCATTGATCTTGCAGTTCTGGAGGCTGATAAGTCCAAGATCAAGGTGCTGGCAGGTTCATTGTGTGGTGAGAGCCCACTCCCTGATTCATAGATGGCCAGCTTCTTATTGTGTCCTCACAGGGTGAAAGGGGCAAGGGAGCTCTCTGGGGTCTCATTTCTCATGAGGACACTAACACCACTCATAAGGGCTCTGCCCTCAGGACCTAATCACCTCTCAAAGACCCCCACCTCCAAATACCAACGCATTGGGATTAGGTTTCAACATATGAATTTTGAACGATTACATTCAATCTCTAGCAGTTGGTGTTGAAACTGTAAATATATTTGGAAAAGATGCAGAAAAAATATGTTAAATTTAATACCCATTCATTATTTAAAAAAAACACTTAGCAAACTAGTTATAGTAGGAACTTCCTTAATCTGATGACAGTTAAATCCATGTAAAAATAAAAGCTATAGCAAGCCTCATGCTTAATGCTGAAATTTTGAAAGCTTTCCCTCTGATATTAGGAATCATATAAAGATGTTTCTTTATTCAATGTAACCCGGAATATTCTAGCATAGCAAATAAGATATAAGGGGGGACCAGCCCTGTGGCCTAGTTGTTAAGTTCAGCACGCTCTGCTTCAGTGGCCCAGGTTTGGTTCCCAGGCGTGGACCTATACTACTCATTGGCAGCCATCCTGTGTTGGTGACCCATATACAAAATAGAAGAGAACTGGCACAGATGCTAGCTCAGAGCAAATCTTCTTTAAGCAAAAATAGGAGGATTGGCAACAGATGTTAGCTCAGGCTGAATCTTCCTCAGCAAAAAAAAAAAAAAAAAAAAAAGATATAAAGATTGGAAAGACAGAAATAAAACTGCCCTTATTCATAGATAAAACGATTGTCTTATGTGTGTTGCAGTTGAACCTACCATTCTGTTCTTTTTTCTTTTTCTTTGGGTTTGCTACCATTTTGTTGAAAACTTTGTCTAATTTGGAGGAGAATGAACATCTTTAGATTGTTATACTTCTCTTTCAAGAAAGCCTTATTTAGTCTTCTATTTATGAAAAGAATGGTTAAGATTTTGGTGGGCATATGTACGTGGAACAGTCGTTCCATATGGAGGAGACATTGTTAGCCAACTCAGAAAGGGCTGCATGGTTAGGTAGCTGGAGTTTAGTTTCCCTATGTGCATTCTGTGTTTCTGGTGTATCGGAGGTAAAGTACTGGTAGTCTCTAACTATGCCAGGGAGCAGGCCTGGCTCATTTCCACCGCAAGGTAAAGGGAAATGTTCTGTACTCCACCCACTTATTTGGAGAATACATATTCTGGAGGGTAGTTTGGCAGTGTTTCAGGTACCACAAACTAGGCCGTTCCTTTGACTCACCAGTTTCTCTCCTTGAAATTTATCCTAAGAAAATAATAAACAATGTGCACCAGGATAATCAGTTCAATATTATTTATAGTGCCAAAAAAAATTGAAACCTGTTGAATGTCCTATAGAAGCTTGAGTAAGTTTCGATACATCAGTTTAAGGGGATATGATGTAGTCATTAACTATCAAGTCTGGTTCAGAGGTGCAACAGAAAGGTGTGCCTCTTCCTATTCCTATTCCTCCTGAGAAATAGAGAAAATAACCTTGAACGTTATATATAAAATAAAAATAAGACTCTAAAAGACGAAGAGAAGAAGTCAGATTGGCCAGTCACCCTGGGACCCAAGGAAGTACAGAGCAGTGAATTCCCTAGGTTTTGTTTTCATCATATATCCTAGATTGTGGTCTGGAGAAGCTATTAATCTAGAAACAGGAGTACAAACCAAAAAAAAAAAGCCTCTTTCTAGCCAAAGGCCTAGGAAAGGAGGAAACAAACAAGATAGAAAACTTTTAGACAATAACCACCCTGTTGCAGCCAAACACCTCGGAAAAAACTGCAGTAATGGGCACTCTTCCCTTTCTGGTCAAAGGCCCAGTGGAGAAACCAAACTTACACCACTTCCGAACAGTAATGAGCCCCTCCTTCCTCGCCTCTCCAGATCAACAGAGGTTGGGTGGGGGAACCTAGGATCAAGGATTCTGACAGCATCAAGGATTCTTCTTTTCCCAATGGCACAGTGTCGGAGGAGGCCTTCAAAATAGAAAACAGAGATAAGATCTAGAGTCTTGCAACACAGAACCCTAAATGTCCAGGATACAGTAGAAGATCACTTGTCATATCAAGAGCCAGGACCACCTCAACAGGAATGAGAAAAGATAACCAACAGACATCAGCTAAACTGACACAGATGTTGAAATTATCTAACAAGGATTTTAAAGCAGCCGTCACAAAAAATGCTTCAGTGAACAATTATCAACACAAATGAAGAAATACAAAAGCTCCTCAAAGAAATAGAAGATATAAAGAAGAACTAAATAGAAATTTTGGAAGTGAAAAATATAACAAAATTAAAAACACACTGATGGACTCAAAGGTAGAATGGAGAGGACAGAGGAAAAGATCGGTGAACTTGAAGCTAGAACAATAGAAAAAACTACCTAATTTGAACAACAGAGATAAAATAACTTTAAAAAAATGAACAGAACCTCAGGGACTTGAAGGAATATAATAAAAGATCTGAGTCACAGTAGGAGAAGAGAAAGAGCTGAAATAATGGCTGAAATATTCCTCAATTTGACAAATATCCTAAACCTACAGATTCAAAAAAGCTGAGCAGGCCTCCAAAATACCGCACCCTCCTCAATCCCCTCGCAAAAATGACAGAAAATCTTGAATGCAGCGAGAAACATCTTACCTACAAGGGAAAAATTCCAGGGACAGTGGATTTCTCGTCAGGAACCACAGAGGCTAAGTGCTGAAAGAAAAGAACTATCAACATAGAATCTTTTATCTATCGACAATATCCTTATGGAGTGAAAGGTGGAGGGATCAAAATATTCTCAGGTGAACTTAAACTCAGAGGATTTGTCTAAGGCAGACCTACCCTAAAAGAATGGCTAAAGGAAGTTCCTGAAATGGAAAAAAATGATGAAGGAAGGAATCTTAAGATATCAGAATAGGTGAAAGAAAAATGGAAAGAGTAAAATTATAAGTAAATACAGTAGACTTTCCTTCTCCTCTTGAGTTTTCTAAATTATGTTTGGTGGTTGAAGCAAAAATATAACATTGTCTGATATGGATGTCAGTATCTATCAAGGAAATATTTAGGAAAATTATAAACTGGCGTGGATAAGACTTCTGTATCTTGATTACATTGATGATGACCTGTATATACACATGCCATAAAATGGCATAGAACTATATACACGTTTTACCAGTGTTAGTTCCCTAGTTTTGGTATTGCACTAAAGTTATATAAAATGTAGCCATCGGGGGAACCTGGGTGCAGGATACATGGGAACCTGTCTGTACTATTTTTACAACTTCTTATGATTATAATAATCTGAAAATTTTAAAAGAATAATTTTAGTCTCATAGCCTATCTATATCCGTTGTCTTCTAAGACGACTATAGGTGATGCCCTTGTGATCCAGAGACCAGAGCCCCTACCATTTTGCCTTTTCACGTTATTCTTTGTCAGAAGCATCTTCCCCAAGGCTGCACTTTTACTTCTCCGGGTGGCACTTCTCTACAGCCTTCCTTGTCTTCCTAAGTCTGATTCAAACATGTCTTCTCTGCCTGCTGTAAGGTCCTGCCCACGTGTACCTCAGTCATACTGTAATGAATAGCTTACTTGTCTGTTTTCCCACTGGACTATGAATTCTTAGGAAAAGAACTATGCTCTTATTTATTAAATAATTGAATGAGAGGGAAGGATAACAGAACAGCAGCTTATCATCCCTCTCAGAGGACTGCTCTGCATCTACAGTGTATATAGCCCTAAGTCAGTTTCTCTGGCCTATTTGTCTGTGCCACTCAGTCTATCCTTTCCCTCCTTTGTCCATCCACAAGAAAACTTAAAAGTCATATAATGTTTCCATAGATTTACTCTGCTTGTGTTTATTTTGTGAGGCCTGATAACATTCATTGTAGCAGGGAAAGAATGTCGTACTTTTTACATTTTTACATTTACTGTGTATTCATGATTACCAGTCCCTTTGGTTGCATTGTACAACTGTCATGTACTTAAAACAAGTATTCAGTTAAAGTTTAAAAGAATGAAATGAGATAAACTTTTCAAACATTTTCACTTAACATGGTTAAGATATATACCCTTTTTTCCTAAAGGGAAACATTTTAATTTTTACTGAATAGTAATATGATATATTTGAGAAATTCAACATAATTTCACATCCTGAAATAACTGCTGGTGAATTGTCCTTCCAGACATTTAAAATACTATATAAATATGTGTGTGTTATTTTCATAAATGGATTATTGGAAAACATACTATTTTGTTTCTGGTTTTTCACTTAACAGTATATTATAGACACCTTTCTTCATTAATTCATACAAATCTGTACCCCCCCAAGTGTTCTGATTTATGACTGTATCGTAATTTTTATTGCAGTTTCCTGTTGGTGGACCTATGTGTTCTTCATTTCTTATTGTTAAGAAGCAATATTGTGCTGATGAATAATTTGTATGATACTTGTTACAACTTTGAACACTTGATGATTATAAAAGTAAATTCCTAGAAATGGTATTGTTCTTTCAGGGGAGCAAGAATTCAGATTAATGCCCAGTTTCGTTGTTTTTTTTTTTTTTTTTAAAGATTTTATTTTTCCTTTTTCTCCTCAAAGCCCCCCAGTACATAGTCGTGTATTTTTAGTTGTGGGTCCTTCTAGTTGTGGCATGTGGGATGCCGCCTCAGCATGGCCTGATGAGTGGTGCCATGTCCACGCTCAGGATTCGAACCAGCGAAACCCTGGGCCCCCAGAGCAGAGCGTGTGAACTTGACCACTCGGCCTGGGAGCCAGCCCCTTGTTTTGTTTTTTTAAGTCATTATTATGCTGTGTTTTAGGGAATTGAAAATATTTTGTGAACTTTGAAAAAAATATTTTTCTGTACCATTCTCCTTTAACAAAGGAGCTGAGAATCTTAGTTTAAAGCCAGACTTGAAAAAGTACAGGCGAAGTGCTAATAACTTTGCTAGGAATACTAAAATCTTACCAGTGAGAGTCTGCTTATTTGGAGGTGCTCTGATATGCAAATAGACCACTTGAAGGTAGAGGGCACCTATTGGGTTTTGTTTTGGTTTGGTTTGGTTTTTTAACTTCTGATTTAGAAGATTTGGGGAACTGATGCTAGGAGGTAGGCAGAAGCTATGAAGAAATGAACTTCTAAAGAAATGAGGCTCTACGTTATTGAGTCTTTAAGTTGATGTCCTGGACTGATTCAGGATCTGTTCAGGGAACATCTTAAGCTTGGTTTCCTGTTCCTGAGGCAACTTGTGATGCATCCTTCAATACAAGAGACCTGAGTTGCTTGTCTTCACAGGCAGTGAGGAAGGCAGTGCCCTGTTCTACAGCCCGGGCTGCTGAGCATAGAGGAGAATTTAGATTTGGGGTAGTAGAGGAAAGAAAATCAAGGAGGTGAATTTCTTTCATAAATAACAGAATTCAGTTAACCTTTGAAAGGGATCTTTCACAGTAGTGCTCTTGGAATTATCTTTTTACTTATGATTTTAAAAGATTCAATACTATCAGATTTATATTCAGAGGACACTGTCCGGTTTTAGAAGTTGAACAATGTTGTTTATCTTTTCAGAACTCAACAGTAACAATTGAAGAATTCCATTGCAAGCTCCAAGAGGCTACAAACTTTCCTCTTCGTCCTTTTGTGATTCCATTCCTCAAGGTAAATTTTATGAGATAATTACTGAATATAATTTAGCTTCAACATTTCCTCAAGATCTGCTGCTGATCCCTGTTCTGTGATTTAAATCAGGGCATCTTGTCACATTTTCCTATCTTTATTTTATTTTGGGCTGCTAGAGAAATGTGAGGGCAGTCTGCAGATAAGCCATGTACTTGATAAGATGAGAATTGCAAAAGTCTTGAGTTGTGGTCTGTATGCAGATGCTGCTGGTAACACATAGAAGGAGCAAGTTAGGAGCAGGGGTAGCTGGAGGTGAGTGGGCCAGAGGTGTGGGTGGCGTGGAGGCTGGGCTCTTAGTAGAGGAAGTAACTGGACACTAAATCTTTTGGTTGTAGACAGAGGGTGGAGAGTGTGTGTGTTACGCATTTTAGGCAGGACTAGCTAGTAAGTGGTATCACTGCATGCCCTCAGGAGACAGAGATGTTAACTTGTCTCAGAATCGGTGATGTTGACTTTGATCACTTGGTAAAGGCAGTGTCCGCCATGCTTTTCCACTGTAAAGTTTCTGTCTTTTCCTTTTAAACTGTAATTTTCAAAAACAGGTGAAATTATGACTCATACAGATAAAAAACAAACTCACATCAAAGATTTTATTTAACTCATTATTGCTGAGGGAATCAGTAATGTGTTATAACTAGTTCAGGTGAGAATCCACAGAACAGACACATTTGTAGATCAGGATTATTGATGAGTGTGCAAACAGAAGTAAAATTGGCTTCTAGAGCGGGCAACGGAAGTCGGTTAAAGCTCTACTGGACATAAGTTTATGCATGTCCATAGACAACAATTATTTTGCATTGCCATCAGTTATCTGTAACTTGTAGAGTTGTAAAATAGTTCAAAGGCAGTGAAAGACTAGAGTCAAATAGCGGTGTGCTTTAGACCAGGCATTATTTGGAAACCTGAGACCCAAATCCAGCCCACTACATGGTTTTGTACAGCCCGGGAATGGTTTTTACAGATGAACATTTATAGTTGATTTGATAATAGGGAACAGTAACTTTGAACTCCAGTTAAGCTAAATATTATCCTTAATCCATCACCTCTCCCCAAATGAATACTATTCTTTTCATTAGTAGTAGAATGATAGCACAAGAAAACTGTACCTCATGTGTGTTTGTAATTTAACTTTTGTCAGTAGAGTATTTGTGGAAATTAATTTTCTTCTCTCTTGTGTATGAGTACCTACGTAGTATCTTCAATTTTGCCTCTTGACTCACAAATCGTCAAATATCTAGCCAAGTAAGAATGCCCCTTTACCTTCTTGTACTTTACCTTCATTTCCTAAGAAAATAGAGTAACGTCAAAAAGATGAGTCATCTTACTGAAGTACTGATACCAGGTTTTTATAACTTTAAAAATTAGAGATAGGGTCCAGCCCTGTAGCCTAGTGGTTAAGTTCAGCATGCTTTGCTTTGGTGGCCTGGTTCAGTTCCCAGGATCAGACCTACACCAGTTGTCAGCAGCCATGCTGTGGTGGCAGTCCACATACAGAATAAGGGAAGATTGGCACAGATGTTAGCTCAGGGTGAATCTTCCTCAGGAAAAAAAAAAAAATTAGAGCATAACAGACATACAAGGAAGTGCATAGGTCTCAGGTATACTGCCTGTGTTGTGGCTCAGTTCTGATAGCACTGAAGTCTCAGCCTCTCAGAGCAGTCTGTAGTGCTTTTTTCAGCCCCGAACCAGCTGTGCTAGTTCTGTCTTGGTCTCTCTTCTGTATGTCAGAGCCAGTAGACAATTATTTCCCCTCAGATTTTGAAATCAAGAAAAATTGTGAAATTTGTGTTAATAGGAAATAATTAGCTTTTTTCTTTTTAATTCATCAAAGGACACATGGCACAGGTGTGTAAAGATCTGACATGGTATTTTTTTCAATTAAGTTTTTACAGTTGCTACAAGATTGAGGTTATAGAACAGACTTAAAAATTGTTTTATGTGGTCAAATTCTCTATTCTTAACTCTGTTACTTTGGAAAACAGCTTGAGGTAGGTTGTTATAGCAGCATTTTGGCTAGCATTTGGGTTTTTGTCAATTTATTTCTGCTTTAAAATGATCTCTAATTATGGTGCCTGCTAAATTAACCTTTGGTAAAGGGATGACTACTTTAAAACTCTCCTTTCACTTGCTCATCTGTTTCCTGTGGGATAAAGACTTCTATTATGGGCTCAGGCTGAATTATTTTTAAATTTTGGGAGAAAAATATAATTCTTACTTTTTTTTAATAAAAGGGAATATGGGAAAAGTACATTTTATGTGTGAAGGAACTATAGTTAAGTTTAAAGATGGATAGCATTTTTTATATGATTTATCACCTTTAGAGTTTTTCTAAGTTTGAGGAGAAGGAAAAATAATCAGTAGATAATTAACTGTCCTTTTACAGAATAAGGAAATGTGCCCAACTAGGGTGCCACACCACAGAAATAGAGCATGTCCTTGTGTTACCTGTGAATCCTCAGAGCCTAGTCTAAGGCTTGTTGCTTTCATTATCATCATTCCCAATACTTTTTTCAAAACACCATGTTCCAACCAAGCCGGAATAATCACTGTTTCCAGAATTCCCTGGCAGCTCTCATAGATCACATGAAGGGAAGCTATGAGAGACAAGTTGGGATTCAGAAGACAGAAACCAGGGCTTGTAATGATAGAGGAAAGAATGAATTCCTCCTACTCCCATGTAGGCAGTACTAATTCTCTGACTGAAGTCTTCAAAAATGTTTTAAGTTTCTAAATTATTATGTTCAACAAACCTACAGTGAGCTTTGACTCTCTACTAGGCCACAAAGGTAAATAAAATGCAGTCTCTTCCCGAAGGGGATTTACATCTTGTAGGGGCAAGAGACAAGTCAACCAATAACTCAAGTTCAGTATAATAGATGTCACTTTATTCATAGAGAGGCGTTTGAAAATCAGACTGACAGGGAGAAAAGGGCTTTTGTCTTGTGTCATCTGGTTTGTGAAACCTTTTGAGGTGGCGAGCCCTGTTGTGTAGAGCCCAACACTGGAAAAAGTACCTTCCAGCCCCTGCTTCTTCTTTTCAAGGCTAACCTGCCACTGCTGCAGCGAGAACTGCTGCACTGCGCTCGGGCTGCTAAGCAGACGCCATCCCAGTACCTGGCTCAGCATGAGCACCTTCTGCTCAACACCAGTATTGCGTCGCCTGCAGACTCTTCTGAGCTGCTCATGGAAGTGCATGGAAATGGGAAAAGGCCCAGTCCAGAGAGGTGAGCAGAGAAGAGCTTCGTTGTTCTTGCTTTTCTGGAACCACTCTGAGCTTGTTCTTTGCTTGTGAAAGAAGGAGAATTTGATTATGGTGGTTGTGTATCGGTATGGACTCAGAATTTCTAAGATTCGTTTTGCTTTGTCCCAACATCAGGCAGCAGAATGCTTCTCAAATCTATAGGTGTAGCTCCCAGACATGAGTATTTTTCAAAAACTCTTCAGATGATTCTGTATACCCTTGGTGAGAAATTCTGCTCCAGAGCATCCTGTGGGTTCACTGTTCCAGAGCCGTAAGAAATACAATCTTCCCAAGGCATTTTTTCTAATGTGTGAAGTCTTGTAAAAGTGTAACAATTAATTATTGGTACTTGTTAATGAATCACCTTTACTTTGAAGATTGAAATTATATTAATTTATTCTGGAAATTTTAGTATGAGTGTCTACCACAATGTTCTATGTTTTGTCAAGGAAGCAATAATTTAACAACAGTAGGAAGTTTGTTACAGTTGAACCTAAATGATTAAAAACCCTACCAACTCACAAGTGTATTAATTATGTGAGACTTTTCTCCCACGTAGAGAATTGTTTCTTTCTAGTAACTGACCTCCCTCCACAGTAGCAAATTTGATCTCAAAACATTCCCAAACATAGTTGAACTCATATTCCTCTCATATAGGAAAATGCTGTCATCTCCTTAGTTTCTCCTTTGCTTTGTGAGGTTGAGGGGTTTCTGCCTGGATATGCATGGATTTGACCTCTGAATACTGGAATAAATCAGCAGGAACCGTTATCTGCCTGGTCCCTGAGGGACATTTCCGTTTATGCCTCATGTCAAACCATTTCTTGCTGTTTTCTTGTTTGTGAGAGTGCATAGCACAAAGTAGGTACTCAGGAAATGTTTGTGTGAATGCCTGTTGACGGGCTCAGATATGTACTTCTGGTTCTTTTACAGGAGGGAAGAGAGCGGGTTTGAAAGAGAGACAATTGCTCCTGAGCCTCCTGCCAAGAGAGTGTGTACCATCAGCCCTGCTCCCCGGCACAGTCCTGCCCTCACTGTGCCCCTCATGAATCCTGGGGGCCAGTTTCATCCTACTCCTCCGCCTCTTCAGCACTACACCTTAGAAGATATTGCAACTTCCCACCTGTATCGTGAACCCAAGATGCTGGAACATCGAGAAGTTCGTGACAGACACCACAATCTTAGTAAGTGACGTAAGCAGCATGGTAATGATTTAAATTCAGATTGAATCCTTGAGTTTCTTTTCTACTCAGTGATAAAGCAAAATAACGTCATTATTGCCTTTTTCCGCTGATAAGATAAAACAATATTATACATTAAAAAGACTATTAGAATTGATCTTACTTCATATCTTCTTCTTATCATATGATAGAAGTAGAATTAAACGAATTTTAGGAAATACACAGTGAAATACTTAAGAATAAAAGGGTATCATTTATTCTCAGATGATTCAGAAAAAAGATAGAGAATGATAGGGGCTGGGCCCGTGGCCAAGTGGTTAAGTTTGTGCACTCCACTTCGGTGGCCAGGGTTTCACTGGTTCGGATCCTGGGCGTGGACCTAGCACCACTCATCAAGCCATGCTGAGGCAGCGTCCCACATAGCACAACTAGGAGGACCCACAGCTACAATATACAGCTATGTACTGTAGGGGACCTTTGGGAAATCTGAATGAAGGGTAAATGAGAAGTCTTTGTACTGTTCTTGCAACCTCTCTGAAAGTCTGAATTTATTTCAGAATGAAACATTTTTAAAACTAAGAAAGATTTAAAATATATGGTCTTGGAGGTGAAAGTGCATAGATTGTTTAGGTCAGGAGAGGTAAGGTATATGTAAATTTAAATATTGGCTCTGCATCCTAACTAGCTGTGAGATCTTATGCAAGTTGCTTCAGCTCTCTGATCCTCGGATAACTCAATTCTAAAGTGGAGATAACCACCACCTGTGCTGGGTCATTTTTACATTTGGAATACCTGGCACATGCCACCTCTGTAACCATTAAATTTAGGAAGAAACAAAAAGGCCCTTAACAAACCTCACTGGAGATCAGTTTTGAACAAGAGCTCTTTGTCATGTACTCAAGTTTACTGCAGGAGGTTGTTTGGAGTTTAACTGCTGAGCATGTGTCAGAGCAGAGAACCAACTGGCTACTAGCTTCCAGGGTTTCCCCTCTATTTCCATCTGTGGGGTCCCCTGTGGAGTGAAATGTTGCAACACATTTGCCCGTCCCTGTTCTGACTTAGGCTCACTAGCATCTTTCAGGGGCTTGGACCGCACAATAGGGCTCTGGCTTCATGCAGTGGTGGCTGAATGGTGAGGACCGTGACAGCAGTGGTGTTCTCAGCTGCCAACATTTACTGAATCTTAGGTACCACATAGATTGTGGTGTACATACATTATCTCACTTAATCTTCATAGCAGTCCTATGCAGTTGTTATGCCCTTTTTGTAGATGACAGATGAAAAAACTGTGGCCAAAATCCCATAGCTACAAAGTAGCACAGATAAGATTCAGACCCCAGCTGTCCGGTGCCCAAGGCTTAGGTACGTTGCCAGCATGTTATGACGCCCCCCCTTAGCAGCTGTTGTGTATGATCCAATCCCCTTTTTCCTATGTCTCTCTTTTTATGTTAAAAACTAGGTTTGCTGTTGGTTTCTTCCATATTCATACAAATTTTTTGCCAGTTCGATCTGTTACTTTCTAAGAGAAAAGTATCCTAAAAACTAGCTATAACTTCATTTTGGTCAGATTTTCCTTGCATTTCTAACAATTTTAAAAAAACTTTTTCATCTTGAAATGTTCTATTTGAAAGACCTTTAATCCTCTCCCTTGATTGTTTATTTCAGGTTTAACCATTTGTCTTCCAGGCTCATTACAGATTCCTCAATTTTCCCCAGTCCTCTTTTTTTTTTTTTTTTTAAGATTTTATTTTATTTTTTTTTCCCTTTTTCTCCCCAAAGCCCCCCGGTACATAGTTGTATATTCTTACTTGTGGATCCTTCTAGTTGTGGCATGTGGGACGCCGCCTCAGCGTGGTTTGATGAGCAGTGCCATGTCCGTGCCCAGGATTCGAACTGACGAAACACTGGGCTGCCTGCAGCAGAGCGCGCGAACTTAACCACTCGGCCACGGGACCGGCCCCTCCCCAGTCCTCTTTTGAAAACATATGCCATAGTACAGTGGTTCTCAGCTCTTACCAAACCATTTTTTCCCCTGCCCCTTTATAAACAAATATATTGTAACACCCCACCCCCATTCTCCTAAAATGAAATTTATGAATACTGTAGCCTACCTTAGACATATAATTTTAGGATCAATATTCTAAAGCGTAATATATAAGAAAGTATTTTATAATACGTTAGTGCTCATTCATCACTATAGAAGATATAATCAAATAAGCAGTTGCTTGCATAGATACAGAATCACTATGAATACAACACTTATAAATTCAGAGTGATAACAGATGTGTTATATTAATAATTCAAATTCTGTGAGCAGTCTAGCAATATGTGACATTCTTCAAAATAGTCGACAACTCTTAACTCTATATACCCTTGATTCACACAGTCTTTGTGTTCCTGCAAATTTCAGTATATATTAAAACCAAGTAAAAATTAATATTTTGGTAACATTAAGTTGTTTCCAAGTGCTTGTACAGTACCCACTCTAGTTGTGGTGGTTAAGCATTTACATTGTGCTGCATCCTTGTCAACACTTCGTATTATCTGACAATTTAATTTTTTCCAATGTAAAGATGTAAAATGTTATCTTAATGATGATTTTATTTGCACTGTGTGACTAATGAGTTTGAGTGTCTTTTCCTGTGTTTATGGACCATCTGTACTTTCTGTGATATACCTGTTTATTTCTTTTGCCTCTTTTTCTTTTGGGCTATTTGTCTTTCATAATTGATTTGTAGGAGTTTTTTTATATATTCTGAATAGTGATTTTTTTGTTGGTTTTATGTCATTTTGTGGGTCCCACACTCCATCCTGAATCACGGCCTTAGTAGTGTGCTGACACTTGGTATGAATGTGTGTGTATTTACTTGGTGGAATTCTGTTTACTGTATTCTTGAAATTTAATCTCTAATTTCTAATAGGTCTAAATGGAGGCTATCAAGATGAGTTGGTAGACCACCGTTTGACAGAAAGGGAATGGGCTGATGAATGGAAACATCTTGATCATGTAAGACTCTTACAGTGTGTAACTTTCCTAAGTACTTATTACTTTTAATTCTCAATATTACGAATAGTAATTGAAGTGAATTTAACCAGAGCCACAATGTCTTTGCAATAAAAGCTGATTTATCTACTACTCCCCCAGCTAGAGAGCTAAGAATAACTCTCAAATCTTTATGGTGGGGTGATCACTTCAGGTCATAACGAAGTGAAGTTATGTAGTTTAATGGTTAAAACATAGGTTTGTGAGTTTAGGTCCCAGCTTTGCCACTTCCTGCCTTTGTGCAGTGGGCAAATTGCTTCACCATTTGTAGCCTTAATTTTTATACCTTAAAAAAAAAAAGAATGCTGAATTATTTGAATTCACAAGAGGGTTGTAATAATATCTAAGGTGCTTGTCACGGGGCCTGGTATATAGGAAGTGTTAAATAAATGGAGCTTCCTCAAATACAAATGAGAGTTAGTGTAATAGTACAGAATGTAAGCCTGAGTTCTCTGTCCTGGTGGAAGAGAGTTTCCCCTCTCATTAAAAAGGGAAGAGAAGATGTAGTACCTGTTTGAAATATACGTACAGCAGCTTTTCCTTCTTGAGTGATATTGTCTCTGGATGTTATTTTTCTGATTACATTCTTATATAGATCTCTGGCTTTATCAGATGATTTGGTATGTTTTGGGCTGATATATAATGTGGTTACACCATAGTCTTTAAAGGACCATATTATAATGAGACCCTGGCTGTTTCAACCTTGAATCCAAAAAAATGTTATTTTGAAATTCAAAAAAAAAATTAAATGTGTGTATGTGTGTCTACATATATATATATACATATATAAAGAAGCAGTGAGAGAGGCTGGCCCCATGGTGTAGTGGTTAATTCCAGCACACTTCACTTTGGCGGCTCAGGTTTGCGGGTTCAGATCCCAGGTGCAGATCTATACTGTTTTATTAGCCATGCTGTGGCAACAACCCACATATAAACTGGAGGAAGATTGGCAAAATGTTAGCTCAGGGCTAATCTTCCTTGGCAAAAAAAAAAAACAAAAAAAAAAAACAGCAGTGAGAAAGGCTTTCAAATGTAAACTTGATCCTGCTAAACTTATAAAACAGTTAAAATTTCATTCTTTATGGTTTACCTGTTCTTGATTTTTATGTTGGTTGCTTGAATGTCCTCATCTTGCCTCTGCCTGACTTCCCCTTTGGCTCAGGCCCTGAATTGTATTATGGAAATGGTAGAGAAAACAAGGCGCTCCATGGCGGTTCTGCGGCGCTGTCAGGAATCTGATCGTGAAGAACTCAACTACTGGAAAAGACGATATAACGAAAACACAGAGATGAGGAAGACAGGGAGCGAGTTGGTCTCCAGGCAGCACAGTCCTGGGAGTGCAGATTCTCTCAGCAATGGTAAGGAGAGATTGTCACCTAACATGACAAGGAAGACTTTTTTATATTTTACTTTAAAGGAAGATGGTGCTAGATCGTGGAGTTAGAGAGACCCAGGTTATTATGTAGAGTAAATGAGGAAGTATGTCAAGGAGTGAGTATCTGGAACATTCAAGACATGTTGTCTTCCTCATGAAGAATGAGAATATTTGATTTCGTTCTGTTTTTAACTCTATATATGTGCTAGATGATGATCAAAGTGTGTTTGGTTGTTAAATTCAGCCTGACTGAGTATACTGGGTGCTCTCCTGTACATCACATTTATTCCTCACAGTAGCCCTGAAAGTGTTCACCTCACCTTCCCTCCTCTTTTTCCTGCTTCCCATCCAGGGAAATACCATTTATCAACCACTGCCTGACTGCCTCCTACAAAACTTTTACTGTACCAAGCTGTGTTGCCTTTTCCCAGCATGAAGCAGCAGAGATATGAGCAACTCTTCTCTCAATCCAAGGTGCTTCCAGGGCCCCACAGCCGTTTCCCTAAAAATGTTCCATCACATTCACCTAGTAACTGAAAAGGTGCCCTGTGCAAAGGCACAGCTGAATGACGGGCCATCTGTGATCACTCATTCCTCACCCACCTGCTCCAGGTTCCCAGTTTTCACCAATGAGAATGAATATCTTCTTACGACAGACCTCACATGTTCCACAGAAGACAGACATTATTCTCAAAAAGACTACAAAAATTGAGGCAAAGACGTTGGTAACTAAGGAATCCCACTCCCCCACTCCACCCACAGAGGTGACTCTTGAGTCAACCATAGATTAGCACCATTGTGGAATATCTAGCACAGCCAGATATCAAAGAATACTTATAGTTGTGGTATGATTCCTTTCATAAAAACTTCAAAGCTAGTCCTCAGGTTTCCCTCACCATCTGAACCTTCACAAATATTCCCTGTAACAGCTTGCAGAAAGTTCATCATCCAAATCACAGACCTTCCATCAACGAGTCTGCCTGCATGCAGGTAAGAAGGCATAGAATGCAGAGTGAGCTGGAGTCATGAGTCAGCTCTCCTCCAGCCAGGATTGCAGGTCTTGCTGGTGTCATTTAAATATTGCTTTGCACTGGGGCCAGCCCAGTGGTGTAGTGGTTAAGTTCGTGTGCTCTGCTTCAGTTGCCTTGGGTTCACAGGTTCAGATCCTGGGCGTGGACCTGGCAGTGCTCATCAAGCCACAGTGTGGCGGCATCCCACATAAAATAGAGGAAGATTGGCACAGATGTTAGCTCAGCAACAATCTTCCTCACACAGACACAAAAAATTGCTTTGCATGGACCTCTACTCATCTTTATCTTTTGCTTGAAGGTTTAGCTAGGGTGCCTGTGTGTTCTGATTTGTCAGAGACAGTTCCAGTGTATGTTTGTTATCCTCTCATAACTATTACTAGCATCTCCCCCATTCTCCGAAATGACGACAATTGGGATGATAAATTATATTGTCAATCTAGGTTTAGCTCTTCACGGATCACAGTGTTTCCTTCTCTCACGTTTCTCAGGGCACTCTCAATCTGTCTGACTTAAACAGTAGCTGTTAATATCTTTATTTGTGCATATTATACATATTTAGTGTTTTTATTTCACTGTTTCTCTTATAGTACATGGTGGTTGCAGTGTAGAAAGAAAGCATAATTCATATCCTAAACAAGCGTGCTATTCAAAATGTGGACCAAAACCACTCCAGAAACTACTTGTTACTGGTCTGTGATGATATGACGTGCTTACCCCGGATGTACTGGGGACTGCTTGCTTCACTTTGAGAAGGGTCCCCTAAACTAAGCAGTGCTTGCTTTATGTGCTCAGAGACATAATTGTTTTGCATTCTGGCATAAGTTCCTTATCTCTTCATGGACCAATAACAGTTTGTAGACTACTTCTTTGAGTAGCACTGTCCTATACTGTGCAGTATTCTTGGCATAGCACACAAGTATACTCACCAATGACTTCTAAATAATTAGATAATTAGTGTTTTAAATGTTTGGTGTTCTGCAGAAATCCAGGTGGATTGTTATTTTTTAGTATTTAAGTCTTTTGGTGATTTGGAGAGAAATCAACTAGAGACTGGATAGCATTATTCCTTTTGCCATTTGAAATAATAAAATATAGGTTCTCTCAATCTGAAAATTTGTGTTTCACAGTATTTTCAGAAACAGATTCTGTTCAGACACCAAGGGATGTTTTGGTATTTTATTTAAAGATGCGTAAATAAGTGCAAAAACGTTAAGAAAAAAGCAAGAAAATGGTTATTATAGGATTTAAGAGAATGGTCTCCTCTAGGGTTGTGAGGTGGAGGTGTAGATGGCGTAGAGTGCAGAGTGAGCTCTTGCCATTCTTCTTAGCTGTTCTCAGGACAGTTGCAAGTCTGGCTAGCATCATTTAAACAGTGCTGTGGCTTACTCACTTCTTGGGGACTTGGGTTGCTGAAAGTTTTCTCTTTCTTGATCTGGAGGTTTATGGGTGATCACTTCATAATTTTTCATTAAATTATGCATTAATATTTTTATGAACTTGTTAGCCACCTAATGTTTTGCAGTTAAAGTTTAAAAAAAAAAAGTAAAGAAACTGACTCAGCTATCAGTTTTTCCTGAGAATGAGAGTCACCTAGCTGTTTTATAACAAATACGCATTCCAAGTCTTTCCCTGGAGGTTATAATTCAGGGACCCAGGCATCTGAATATTTATGTTTAATGAGTTGGGAGAGCTGCCTCTAATTAAGCCCACAATCAGTACCATCCACAGTCATGGGGCTTTCGTGAAGCTTTTTAGTGACGTGCGTTAGCAAACAGTCAAGGGTGACCAAAGTTTTAGTTAGGTAAGCTTCTGATATTATAAAAGTGGAGACCAAAATAGGAAACAGAAATAGGAGTTAACAGCAGCTTTTCAGGGAAAGGAAAACTTCAAAAAATACATTGTTAATATCCCCGGAGTGAAAAAGATAAGAAAATAAGAGGATCCATGAAACTCGTATATCCAAATCATCTGAGTTTCGGAAACAGTGAACAGAACAGAAAGAGAAGAGAGAATAGTTGTTGAAATAATTCAAAAAATTTACTTAGAACTGAAAGACAGTGTTCCAGGTTGAACCACTCTCCCAAGTAAACACGGTGGAAGAAAGATTTATTAGTTAGCATCACTGAAAGTTAGAGGACAACTCTGAAGGAAAGTTATTTTAACTTAGAATTCTGTACTCAACCACAACAATTAAGTGTTAGATTAACAACCCACAATTCTTCGAAAAATGCACCTCCCATCTACCCTTTATCATGGTGTCTACCACGGTTGGTAGGATTTACGCCAATACAAGAAGTAAACCAGAAGGTGGAACTAGATAAAGAGAGAGGAAGGGAATCCCTAGGATGGTGAAGGAGGGTCCCCAGCAACAGTGGTACAGCAAGCCTGGAAAGCAGCCAGTTCACACTGGAATAGCCCAGAAGCTTGCTGGAGATTTCTTTCAGAAAATGAAATTTATAAAATATTTACACAATAGAAGGAGAATTTGAGATTGACTTAGAAATATTTACATAAGAAACTTAGCACGTGAATAAACAAGGCAATTATTAACTCTAAGAAAAACAAAAACTTGTTGAAGAAGATAAAAAGATTCATAGAGTCTGAACCACGTGACTAGCTGTGATTAGCATTTACATTGAGTACTGTGAATGTTGACTATTGATGTATTGAGTATCTCTCTAGGGGAAAGGAAGGGGAAGGAATTGTGAATGTGTCTGGTGGGGTCGGGTGGGGGTTAAAAGAGAATGAAACTTTTTCTTAATGAAATGGTTAGTCAATCAATAATATCTGCAACTGAAAAAATCAAGATGTAGCAATACTGGAAGGAAGAGTCAGCTAAAAGACACTTTACCATTGTTATAATAGCAAATATATATGACCTGCAGAGAGGTAAATCTCCTAGTGTGGTTTGGAAGACCTTAACCATGAAGGCTGGATTCTAAGCCAGGTGCTTGTCTTTGGTGGTTAACCCTGGGTGCCCATTAGAACTCACCTGGGGACTTCTGCAAAACTCCTGATGCCCTGGCCCCACCTTGAGATTCTGATTTAATTGGTCTGAGGTGGGACCTGGGCTACCAGAGTTGAGAAACATTCCTTTCTGTGCATTACCGTTTAATTTTCAGAGCAACCTTATGAGGTAAGTATCATTTTTTAGTGAAACTGCATGGCCTATTGCAGAAAATACAGAAACATATAAAGAATTTACTAGATCATCATCCCACACTGAAGAATTTTGGAAATGTATCTGAGAATACTGAACTACAACTTTGTACTGATTTCTTTGAAAATGTAATTCATATTAAGCATGATCTCACATCATTATAGATTTTATAAACAATTTTAGTAACTATACAATATTATACCTTGTAAATATACTATAATTTCCTTAAGCTATTCCTGTTCTTGAACATTATGGGTTTTTGCTTGTTTTGTTTTTCTTTTTCAGTGAGTACTGCAATATTTAAAATCTCTGTATAGTAAGAATTTTTCAAACCGTGCCTTTTTCCCTTAGGATATATTCTTAGCTGTAAAATGAATGGATTGTGCATGTAGGCGTTTTTGCTCACTTGATCTTGGTTTGTTTTGATGGATAGGATAGCTAATATTTATGGGGTCAAACCTGTCTTCCTTTGTGGTTTGTTCCTTGACCTTCATCCCTACCCACGGTACAATAAATTTCATCTATGTTATATTGAAGTTTGATATGTTTGAGTTTTAAACACATACATTTAAAATTTTCCAAGTAGTTTAAATTTTCCTGCCATCAGTTAATGATGCTCATCTTTTATCTGTTGAAATGACATAATTATCAGATGCTACATTTTATTAAATACTTCAGTCTGGTTCCTTCATTGACCTTTCTGACTATATTAGTTAGCACTTTTAGTAATAAGAGCTTATCTGGGCTCTTACTATGTTTCAGCCAGTGCTGAGGCTTTTACATGTGTTTTCAAAAGTGCCGAATGAGATAAAGGAACTACTATTATATTCTTTTACATGGCAAAACTGAGGCTTAAATAAGTTTTAAAAATTGGCCAGGGTCTATCCTTGTGGTGCAGCAGTTAAGTTCTCACGTTCCACTTCAGTGGCCCAGGGTTCACCAGTTCAGATCCCGGGTGCAGACATGACACTGCTTGAAAACCCATGCTGTGACAGGCGTCCCACATATAAAATGGAGGAAGATGGGCCTGGATGTTAGCTCAGGGCCAGTCTTCCTCAGCAAAGAGGAGGATTGGTGGCAGATCTTAGCTCAGGGCTAATCTTCCTCAATATATATATATATATATATGTAAATTTTTATGTGTATTTTACATGAATAAAAAAAATCTTATTATCCCCTTATCACTCCAGGGGATACAGAAGTAGGTTCTTTTTGATGATAGCTCTTGGAATGGGAGAGACTCCCACCCTATCCAACACCAGTTTGCAGCCAATTCCTGGGCATTCTCATGAGGACTAACCATTTTATAAGGCTCCTCAGACAGCGTTTCATGCCAGGCTGGCATCCCCTGCCACACTGGCTGTTCCCCTGATTCCTCTTTGCACCATAGGTTGGTGAGTGAGTGTTCAGAGCATAAAATCTACTTTTCAGATTAGCCTCAACAAAGCATAAGGAAATGAGGAAGTCGGCTAGCACTGACTCATTAAAAAAAAAGTTCAGGGACTGCCTCAGTGGCATAGTGGTTAAGTTCACCCGCTCTGCTTCTGCGGCCTGGGGTTCACAGGTGCAGATCCCAGACGCAGACCTACACACCACTCATCAAGCCATGTTGTGGAGGCGTCCCACATACAAAATAGAGGAAGACTGACACAGATGTCAGCTCAGGGGCAATCTTCCTCACCAAAAAAAAAAAAAAAAGAAGAAGAAGAAGAAGGAAAATTCAAGTTACCTTAATTAGTTTTCACACTTTTTAAAGCAATGGTACCATTTCTTATAATCACAATAAACATATATGATAAGTCACTCACCCTTGTCCCCTTCCCAGCAACCCCCTTGGATGCCTCTTGGGGTACATTTGAAATACACTGTTCCAGATCAGTATTTTCTTTACTACGTGCTTTTTTGTTTCTTTGTTGATGAGCATTTTAAGAAACTGTAAAGGAAACCTCCTTAAGTTACCTGTAAGGATTCAGAGTTGCCACAAAACAAAAGCCATATTCCCTGATATATCAGAGAGCACTTGCCAGCAACCTGTGCATGATGGGGACAGTTAAATTGGATACAGACACACACAGAAATTTTTATCTGTAGTTATATTTTAGGGAGTGCCTTAAAAATACATACATGTTCATAAGGGAAAAAATAAGAGCATACAGATAAGTAAAAAAAAAGAAAGGGAAGATCACTTTTAATCTCACTACTGGGGCTGGCCCCGTGGCCGAGTGGTTAAGTTTGCGCACTCTGCTTCATCAGCCCAGGGTTTCGCCAGTTTGGATCCTGGGCGTAGACATGGCACTGCTCATCAGGCCATGCTGAGGCGGTGTCCTGCATGCCACAACTAGAAGGACCCACAACTAAAAATATACAACTATGTACCCAGGGGCTTTGGGGAGAAAAAGGGAAAATTTTAAAAATCTTTAAAAAAAAAATCTCACTACTTTTACTGTTAATATTTGAGGTATGCATGTGTATGTGCGTCTACACTTGTGTCTGTTTTAAAACTAAACAGTGTACTATTTTATGATCTGTTTTTATCCCTTACCAGAATATTTTTTGCACTAAATGACCGTATATGTTTTGATCTTTCTAAGTGGTGAATGAGAGGGCTGATAAATTTTTCATAAAAATAAAACATGTCGATTATAGATAGCTTCTGACCCTATGCTGTTTATCTCTCTTCTGTAGATTCTCAGCGGGAATTCAACAGTAGGCCAACAACAGGATATGTACCTGTGGAGTTTTGGAAAAAAACTGGTATGTGTCTGTCTTCTTCTTCTTCTTCTTCTTCTTCTTTTTTGTTTTTTTTTTTGAGGAAGATTAGCCCTGAGCTAACATCTGCTGCCAATGCTCCTCTTTTTGCTGAGGAAGACTGGCCCTGAGCTAACATCCGTGCCCATCTTCCTCTACTTTATATGCAGGATGCCTACCACAGCATGGCGTGCCAAGCGGTGCCATGTCTGCAGCTGGGATCCGAACCAGCGAACCGCAGGCCGCCCAAGCGGAACGTGCGCACTTAACGGCTGGGCCACCAGGCCAGCCCCTACAGCTCATGTTTCTTACTGAGTTCAGTCTTATATTCCTAATTGCTTCCTGGTCCTTTGTACCTGGATACCCCAGAGGCACCTCACCTTCTCACTTGCCTCCACAGCATTTTACTTATCTGTTTCATTGCATAGCACTAGCATTCCTCTCCTTTACCTCCACCTCCAGGCCCTTAGAGGCTACCATCCTCATTCTGCCTCATCCCTTCTATGCCACTTGCTTCTGCCTCAATTCAGAATCTCTTGTATCAGCTAGATCATTGCCTTAGCCTCTCAGTTGGTATCTCTGTCTTCAGCCTTTTTTCCTTGCATGGGACCCTTTAGGGGTTCATATTTTCTTTAGAAAAAGGGCCAAATTCCTTAGCATGGAATGCAAGACTTTCCAAAAATTCACTAAATTTTGAATGAATTTCTCAACCATCTCAACCTAGACACATTTTCTTGATGCTCCGTTGCCACTTGTTAAGCTGATCACTTTTTCCCTTGGAACTCTTGTCTTATACTGACATATATGATGGCACCTAAGCCACCTTTATACTTTCACAAACAGTTATGAGAAGATGGATTATGTCTTAGTCACCAGGTATCCCCAGCCCCTGGCACAGTGCCCACCTTTATCTACCTACCCAACAAATAATTGCATGAATGGACAAGTGAGTATAAGAATAAAAGTGAATGCGTATGTCATATGTTCATCCCTGTATGTTTTTAGAAAAGTCATCTTGTTTCAGCTCTGTCCCTTCTTAGGAAATGATGTGAAGTGGGAGGGAAAAGATTTCTCGGCCAGTTGATTTTACTGTCACTTTCTTCTAGAAGAAGCTGTGAATAAGGTGAAAATTCAGGCCATGTCAGAAGTCCAGAAAGCCGTTGCCGAGGCAGAACAAAAAGCCTTTGAAGTGATTGCAACAGAGAGAGCTCGGATGGAGCAAACCATAGCAGATGTCAAACGGCAGGCTGCAGAGGACGCCTTCCTCGTCATAAACGAGCAAGAAGAGTCTACGGAGGTCAGAGCTCTGTTAGCCCTGGGGGCTGGGGCTGGGGCAGCTGGAGTGACCAAGCCCACTACTTTCTTTTCAGGTGCTGGGCAGTAAGACACAATAGTTTGCTCTTGAACTAGATGATTATAATTTTTATTCAGTACCGGAAGAGTTTTGTTCCTCAATTATTATATTGTCTTGGTTCATGTTGGTTTAAATTTTGAAAACTCACCCTAAAGACGGAGTTTGTGGAATTGAATGATAACGATGACCACCATTGACTGAGTGGGCTTCCTATGTGCCAGACACAGAGCTAAGTGTGTGCATTGTCTCTTTGGTCCTCAGAACAACCCTGTGAGGTAGGTATTGTTGGATTCCAATTTTACAAATGAGGAAACTGTGGCTCAGGGAATTTAACTGAATAATCCCACGGTGCTGAAGCCAGGTTGCAAGGATGAGGAAAAGCAGGGCCCTGTAGCATCCGGTCTGTTTCTAAACAGGATAGTTCTTTTATGAATTGAAGTGACAGATCTAGCAGACCTGCCCCACTCTCCCAGACTCAGGGCCCAGGACTTGGTGATGCTTCTGCACAGGACACTCTTGTTCTATAATGAGGACAAAAATGAACTGACTGGAAAGAAAAGAGCATATGACAAAATCATCATCAGTCCTTTTGAATGGTAACAAAATTTTTCTGTAACTTTTATTTTAGGGTTTTTCAGATAAACTTAAGACCTGAAAGAAGCCTGTTTCTGAAAGTAGATAGATCCCATCTACCACTTGAGAGATCAGCTGTCCTTGGGACATTCTCTTGAAGTTAAACAATGGAGATTTTATTTTCTCATTCTGTTTAAATGAGCCCTGTCAATATAGCAATGCCAAGCATGGCAATATGAAGATGAAATGCCTAAATGTCATGTGGCCATCACAGAAGATGTGGAAAATTCTTTATTGTAGCACTCCAGCAAAGACGTTGAAGTGTGAGAAAACAGTTCCTGTAACCCTCGTCTCTTCCTTCTCCCCTGCTGCTTTTTCTTTAGAATTGTTTTTAAGCAGTGATATCTCTATTTTTGTTGTATTTAATTATGTCTATCTCCAAAGAAGTGTAACATTTTGGCTAAGAGCATGAGTTCTGGATTTGCCCTGCAGGATTTAAATCCCAGCTCTCCATTTATAGGACTGTGCTTTTAAGGAGCTGTCATTTTAAACAGTGCCCGAGGTGGCCTGCAGGTGAGGCACACACCAGCATCCATCCCAGCAAACCTTCCCAAACAGGGCAGGGATAGCAGGGCCTAAGCTTTGGGTGAGTTTGCGTTGGGCCAGGAGGACTGATTTCCCTCCGTGTCATCCAGAAAATTCTACTTGAAGTTTAGTAGGTTTCCCTGAAGTTTCTTATTCATCCTGTGAGAGGTGGTTTGGTCTAGCGGAAGGAGCCCTGGGCTGCAGGTTAGGAACCCTGAGTTCTGGTCCCAGTTCCCCTTCACAATGGCAGTGTACCCTTGAGGAGTCAGTTTCCTTCTCTGTATGATTAGCCCCTATCGTGCTAGTCTCATAGTTTTTAGGAAGATATAATTCGATCATGGTTGCAAAAGTGTTTTTAAACTGCAATGCACTGTGCAGCTGGAAAGGGTTTTGTTCTGTTGTTAACAACATACATGTATAAGCTGTGGCAGCTCCTACTCTTGTAAAACAGCCGCCTTCTCTGAGGCCAGACCCAAGCATGTCTCCTGTAATGCCTTGGGTGGAGGAATGGAAGTAAGAGGTTCCCTATCTCTACCACAGGGCACCTTCTGTCCCCAGCCTGGATTTCTTGGCAAACACAATGGGCTAGCAATTGCTTGTAAGATGAGGAGTCATTTCTCCTTTGGGCCAGGTTTGCAGTAAGGTCAGGGAGGTCTGGGATTGGTTCCAGGGATTTTGACAAGCCCCAGGTAGTTCTAGCCAGTTCTGGTGGTCTGGTGGTTAAGATTCTCACTTCCATGGCCCAGGTTCATTTCCTGATCAGGGAACCACACCACCTGTCAATTGTCATACTGTGGCAGCTGCATGTAGCCGTAATGCTGAAAGCTCTGCCACCACTATTTCAAATACCAGCAGGGTCACCCATGGTGGACTAGTTTCAGCTGAGCTTCCAGACTGAGACAGACTAGGAAGAAGGACCACCACTTCTGAAACAACTGGCCATGAAAACCCTATGAATAGCAGCAGAGCATTGTCTGATACAGCTCTGAAAGATGAGAGAATGGGGCAAAAAGACCTGGCAGAGTTCTGCTCTTCTGTACACAGGGTTGCTAGGAGCTGGAATCCGCTTGATGGCACTAAAAACAACAGGTAGTCCTGGTACAGGTGGTCCCCAGGCCACGCTTGGTGTAATATTGGCATAAACTTATGGCCCATTCTTGACAAAGGAAATTCTGGAATCCCATTTCTGACTTTCCTAGTCAGTAACTCAGAAGGTTTATAACCTTCTCCCATTAACTACAAGGGACTGTTTGGCCAAATGTGTTGCTCCAGCTTTGAGGAACGCTGATTTGAAGGGTGGCTACAACAGTAATAAGTCTTTTATCTTATATCTTGGCAAAAAGCCTCATGGTTAAGTCAGGGAAAAGCTACAGGGAAAGGGAACGTGAAAGTGTCTTTTTTACCCTGGCTACTCTGACACTAACCACGTTGTTCCTGCATTTCTGTGATCCTGCCTCTGTGGGAAGCTGTTTATCTTGTCTCATTGTATCTCATAAATCATGAAATAAGCTATTTTAAATAGGCAGCCACGGTGAAAGTTCCAGTCGTTTTTTTTTTTAAGATTTTATTTTTCCTTTTTCTCCTGAAAGCCCCCCAGTACCTAGTTGTCTGTTTTTTAGTTGTGAGTCCTTCTAGTTGTGGTATGTGGGACGCTGCCTCAGTGTGGCCCGATGAGCAGTGCCATGTCCTTGCCCGGGATCCAAACCAGTGAAGCCCTGGGCCACTGAAGCGGAACATGCGGACTTAACCACTCGGCCATGAGGCTGACCCCAAGTTCCAGTGGTTTAATGCTGTGCCCCGGTGTGAGATTTACTTTCAGACTTGGACAAAGAGAGTAAAGTTTCTCTCATTCGCCTGGGGTTGACCTTGTGGCGTATGTTGCCACAGCAGCCCCACCTAGGCAACAACTGAGTTCTTCCCCACAAGTATTAATGTTCTGCCAAAGCATTGTTTGGAGTCAGCCTATCAGACTCCAAAGTACTGAAATTCTCTGAATGCAGTTTGCTTGAGGATCTGTAACGGTGACCTAAAAATTCCTTCTGTTCCCTCTTTTGGTCCCCTGGTGTTGGTATCGGCAAGTTTGGCAGTCCTCAGAGTATATATCCTGAGAAGCCTGTTGTGTTGGAAGGGAATCTACAGTCCTTTCTAATGCTCTTTGAAACTAAACTTGTACATTGAATATTGCGGAGTTAGGAGGTCTGGGTTCCAGGCTTTGCATAGCCACATAATCATTTTATAACCTTAGGTAAGTCTCTGCCCGCTGGCCTTCAGTGTCCCATCTGTACAAGAAGTGGGCAAGATGAACCCAAGGCCCTTTTCAGCACTTGTTGTCTATTGTTTTTCACTTGAGCAAGTGTCCTGGTTTCTTTGGGGGTGGTGTCTGTCTTTCTTGAGGGGACTAGAGGAGTGGTCAGGCCCGGCCTCGTGACTGGCTTCTGCCATTCTGGAGAACTTGGGGTGAGGGGGTGGGGTGCTGACTACTCAAGTCCTTCCTGACACCTAAGAAAGCCTTACCCACTCCTGATAGCTTCACCTAGCAAAGTCATGGGGCTTTTTCTCTTATAAGTGGGTCCTGGAGACCTCAGGTGCATGACACTCATGTGTCCCTAGTGGCGTCCTCAAGGGAGACTACAGGAAGGAGGGTACCAAGGGGCAGGTGCTGGGAGCTGTGCTTGGTGGCAGCATTCTTCAGGATGCTGCTCTTCCTTCTTAGTTGATTGAGAGAAGTGAAGCATCATCTGTTCAAATACTGTTTCTAGTGCTTCTTTCATGGCACTACTTCTAGCTGTAACCAAGCATCACTTGGCTCATATCTTCTATCATAGAATTAGTGCATTCTCAGCTGGTGCACTTCAGACACCCTCCCAACCCCCCAGTCCCACACTGCCGTGGTTTCTTCTTAAGCCCTAGCAATTCGTGCCCTCCCTGCAGGAAAGTGCAGAGAGTAGTAAGAAAATTCCCTGACCGAGACCTCCTGGGCCCTGAGTGCTGAGGTGTTGCAGGAGGCTCCCATACATGAACCAGGAGGATTTGCAAGATCCCAGCCCACCTGTGACGAGGCACATCACTGAAAGGAGAGTGGGCACAGAGGAAGTAGCACAACTACCCCCACGCCTTCTCGCCGGTCTTGGTCCCTTGGCAGGTGACTTTTTTAAAAGGTCAGGTGTTGTCAGTGAAAACAATCAAGATGAGAAAACACCTTTTTGACACGTATGTATTTGTGGTCTTAGAATAGATAGCTGTGGTGGGGGGACCCTGGGACAGAGCTTGGTTTGGTCACTGAGGATTAAAATAGGAGTGAAAATAATGAGTCGGTGCCTCCAGCAGGAGATGGGACTTCCACCTGCCCTGTGATGATGCTGTGGGTATTTTCACACACCCGCTGTCTCTCTGTCCCGTCAGCCCAGTAGGTAGTTTTCCTGTTTTGCAGATGAAGGAAACTCAGAAAGCAGATAGCAGGAGAGGCAGGACAAGCGCAGGTATATGTAGCCCAAGAACCCATGCTGTCCCCATACAGCCCCCTCTTCAACAGTGCAGGTGACGAGTCATGACAAGCCTGCCCCATGAGATCCAAGCAACTAACCACTGCCTGTGTCTTGCAGAACTGCTGGAACTGTGGCCGCAAAGCCAGTGAGACCTGCAGTGGCTGCAATATCGCACGATACTGCGGCTCTTTCTGCCAGCATAAGGACTGGGAGCGGCACCACCGCCTCTGTGGCCAGAACCTGCATGGCCAGAGTCCCCACAGCCAGAGCCGGCCACTGCTTCCTGGAGTGAGGGGCTCCTCGGCCCGGTCTGCCGACTGCAGTGTGCCGAGCCCGGCCCTGGACAAGACCTCGGCAACCACCTCGCGCTCCTCGACACCTGCCTCTGTGACAGCCATCGACACCAATGGACTCTGAGCTGCAGACTTACTTCACCTGATGACCTTGCAGCACAGCAGAGCACTGCACCGGGGGCTGGCTGTTTGAACCAGTGCAAGTGGCTGTTGGGTCATCAACAAGCAGTGAAGTGGAGGCAGGAAGAGTGCAAGCCCAGCAAACACTGCTCCACAACCCCTCTGGACACTTGCCCCAGTTTCCCTCTGTGGGAGCTGGTGTGCCATTCTCTCTGCACACAGGCAGCTGGCTGGAGCTGCCTCCTCCATGGCTTTCTGGTTTGTTCCTCTCCCAGCTCTTTTCCAGTGTAGACCACCAGCTCCCCTCCCTGCCTCTTGAGGCAGCAGACTGTCGAACGTGTCCAGCCAGGCTGGAGGCAGCTTACTCCATTGCACTGTCTGCTACTCCGTCGTCCTTCTGCAGCAGAGGCTTGGAGGCTGACAGCAGGCCGAGGGGGAGGCCCTCCTCTGACAGAGTGGCCCTCTCACCCCTGAACAGCTCCTTGAGCCCCATTTTCACCCTCAGCAGGTGCCACTCATTGGCCCCATGGAGACTTAGGCAGGCACAAAGCAGCACTCAGGACTCGCCCACTTGACCCTGCTGTTGAGACTTAAGATTCTCAGAAACCACAGGAAAGAAGTCACCACTTCAGTGAAAGCACCGTAATAATAAAAAATAAATAAAACTTCCTCCAGGCATCACAGATCATTTTGGACAAGATTTTCCAACCTGGCTGGCTACATTAGTTTGGGACCCATTTTTTCCTCTCTTCTTTAAGTTTGCTTGTGCAGAAAATAGTTTCCAGCGCATGGATTGGTCTGAGGGAGAATGAGACTCAATTGTGGATAGTCTCTTCTCTCTGAGCATGTTGGCCAAACTTGTATCGTCGGATTATTGAATGGATCATTTACTGGAAATGCAGAAGCTTGTACCACCGCTTGGCTGTTGCACAGTCGTCTTGTTCTGTATCCTTTTATCTCAGACCACGCATGTCCAGATCACTGTGTGGATCTTCTTCCTGTGGTCTCTGTTTGGCGCCCTGTAAGCTGCAGTTGTCCCATAGGATGTGATGTGGTGTGGCTAGGACTTCCTCACCAGTCAAGGCCTGGTCACTTCTAAGCAGCCCTCTTGGACCTGAAAGAATTCTTCAAACCTCGTGGTTTCATGTCTTACATACTACGTCAGTTTACTGTCGGGCATACAATTTCACTTTCCCTTCTCTTGTGTTGTTTGATACCTGCCCTCTTTGAGCTAAGAGAAGTTTTGTGAAATGTCAGAACCTTTCTGAGAAAGCCTGACCAATTTTTCTTCCTGTCTTCAGAGAGTTTTCCAGCAGTTTACCTGGCTCTCCAAACATGACATCACTTATACCCCTTTGAAAATGTTAAGAACAGCTACACACATCCTTCCCTGCCATTCAGGTTTCCTTGGGAGCCCTAGGACCCTGACTCTCCCAGTCTCCACCTCCAAGTCTGCAGCACCCAGTCGCCCCAAGGAACCAGTTGGGGTGAGTTGGTTGGCCCAGCTTTAGATGGCAACCTTCTGTGCACTGACCAGAGTGAAATAAAAGCTCCTGGTCCCGGAAAGGTAAAGGGATCAGCATAGGTAGCATTGTCCTTGCAAATAGGTCTTACTTTAAGAACTTTAAATCCCTAATTTACCTTACCTAAGGATTTTCTGTCTTACAAAGAAACTCAGTACAAAGCACCTTTAAATTACCTGGATTTCCATGGCATAAAGTAAAGTAGACCTAGAGAAAGACTAACGGAATAATGTTACCTTATTGTGGAACTCCTTAAACTGCAGTCGCTGGGAGGTGTCCTGACTTTTGATGAAATTAGTACCCCGGACAGGACTTGCTTACATTTCCACAAGATGTGGGATGTCCCATGAAGAGTCGTGGAACCTGTTAATCAGTTATAGCAAGAGGGTGTCTCATGTGTCCACCAGGTCTGTCCTTGGCTCACTGTCTTTTCATCGGCACTTGAACACCTAGGTGGGTTCTTTAAATCTTCAGTGGCCACAAGACTAGCCAGAGTAGCACAGATTTTTCCTCGTTGGAATAAAGAGCCAAAACCAACAAGATATAGTTCGTCAGGGCTCAATGTCTGTTTTCTACAGCTAACATTTAGGTTGTGTGTGCAGGTCCTAGCCTACCTTTGTGGGCTGTGGTTCCAGTGACAGCTTAGTTTTCAGAGTTTTTGTAATGCTGTTGCATACTGCCTTGCTCATGTGCTACCCAGAGACCAAGCTGAAAACCTGGGCAGTATTCCAACTGTAGTTCAGTTCTCAGACCTTTTGCTGTGTTAATTTTAGTCAGTTACACACATAGGGCATCTGTCCAAGACTTCCTGTTTAGATGTGGAGAATCCCTTTCTCCAGCTGCCTCCTTTCTGAAATCCTCCAGCTTTCTGGTTGGGGGCAGGAGGAAGGGGGGTGGCTAGAGGAGCAGGGGTGAGTCCAGGTTTCCACTTGGTATCCAGTGTCTGCTGGCACTACCCCAACTACCAGTTTAGGGGCGCAGGTTCAGACTTCTCACTTTCTTCTAGTTAGATTTAAAATATCTTAATATAATCAGGCTGCTTAGAGGACCAACTTTTATAGTTAATATTTAGGGGGACAAAAAGTCAAAGAGGACCTCAGAGTGGTGGTACTAAGGGTGTTGTCAGGGCAGTGACAGGCTCTTCCATGTTATCGTAGAACCAAAAGCAGATGTGACACATGCCTACTCACCTGTCAGAACAAATCTGGAGGATGAAGCCAGTGCTCAGCATCACCCAGTGAGGGACACTGATGAGTGATGGAGCATCACTGTCCTCGGCCCAGTGAGGAGTTGTTGCAGGAAACAGAGAAGAGACCAAAAGTGGCCAAAATAGGAGTCGTCTCTAAATGTTCCAAGGGATACTTGGGGCTGGATCTTCGTATCTTCAGTTGTCCTTTGTGTCCCCACTGCTGCACCGTGCCTGACTCCATCCAGTGGTGAAAACTGACATGGGAAGAAGTTGGTTAATTTTCCACCTGCTCAGGAATAGGCAGCCCACCTTATAAGGTGAGATCACTCCACTCAGGAGGGCCCCTGCAGCTCCAGGGGTGGGGCTCTAGCAGATCTGCTCAGGCACAGTCATGTGACTGAAGTCACAGAGTGAGTAGATCTTTTCTTGGACGGTGCTGAGTCATATATGTCTCTCGATGGATCTAAGTTTGGAAACAGGACACGTCTACTCAGCACAGTCCATGTCTGGCATTGGCTGCAGTGTGCCCTGTGCTGTGTGGACCTCTTTTGCCCATCCAAGCCGGTGGGTCTACCAAGAGCCCCTCGCTTCTTGGTGTCTATGTGAGCATCTTCAGCTTCTAGACAGAAAATCTATACTTTACTTTGTATGGCCTTGTCCCAAAGTCAAATTGATCTCCAGTGCTGTCACCTGCTTGCAAAGGGTGTAGGCCTGGTTCTGGTTAGTTCCAGATGATATCTCAGCAAGTGGATTTGAAGATTCAACAACACAATTGCAATTCTATGGTAGTGAATTCTTCAGAATGAAAGCATAAATAATGACCAGGTGGCCATTTGTCCTGGAAACTGTAGAAGGGATTATGGATTGAATAAATTGTTTAAAGTAGAACACATCTTAGGGGCTTTTTTCAGAACTAGTTTCCAGGCTCCTGGGTCAGTAGATCAAGCCAACTTCCTTAGATTTTTTTTTTTAGCTATTGCAGAGAACTGGGCAGTGGCATGTTTGAACCAAATGTAAGAAAAACCAGAGGAACCTGGACTGTTCCAGCATGGGCCGGACAGACAGCTGTTGGGGAGGAGTCCTGCCCGGGGTTGGGTGGGGAGCTGGGCGAGCTGCTGAATAGGGTCCTTCCAACTCTCAGTGTCTGTAGTTCTTGTGAAACCAAAATGTTGACTGCCTGCCTCTGCCCATGTGCATTGACGTGCTCATTTCCAAAGATGATGGTGCAGGTGAGCTTTTCCATCGTGAGCCAGGAGAAGGTTAGGAGGCCTGAGGGCAGACCTGGCATCCCGCCTTCCCCTCTACAGCCCCAGAGATGGCGCTTCCCCTGCAGACCCCACCTGGTCAGGCCCACAGCTGCCCAGTGGACACTCATTGATGCTTATACCAAATAGGGCATGTGCGGCTGGCAGGGACAGCCCTGTCCCTGCGCTGGAGTTGGCAGAGAAAAGCAGCAATAAGCATTAGGCGAATGGTTGAAAGTGCTGTTTGGCTAAGAGGCCTTCGGTCCACTTTCATGGCTTTCCAAGTTCCTGATGAGGCTGCAAAAGCTCCGTCCTAGAAGAAAGCCAATAATGTAAATAAGTGGAAAACTAAGCCTCCACCCGTGGTTTTTAAAGGTGAAGATGAATGAAACCACCCACAGGATACAGTACAGTCTGGTTTTTCTGTGCTTTGTCATTTTACTCTGATAGGAACTTTTGTTACTTAACTCTGTGCATAACTTATTTAATGTACTGTATAAATGAACCAAAACTGTTAAATATGTATTTAGTTTGTTCTACTTAAAGTAGTCAATAAAAAGGCTATATTCCTTTTCTGACTCAGGCTGGAATGGGACTAGGAGGGAAGGTGGTCACTGCGAGACATCCTGCTGACAGACTTCTGTGTCCCCTCCCGCACCTTCCCCAATCTTGGTGGTGGGGAGGCTCCAGTGGTTCTTGCTGTGGCCTGAAGAGCACGTGGGATGAAAGCAAGAGGTACTGCTGAGGAGAAGGGTCCAGGTGCTGGACCTCTGGGAAGCCAGCAGGGCGGCCCGGGCCCAACCAGGCTGGCTGCTCGTGCTGCTATTGGCCACCTCGTGGACCTGCAGTCCACTGCCAGCAACGCCTCACAGACCCTCTCAGCTCCTTGTTAGTGCTCTTCTTTACTGTTAAGTGATCTTTTAATAAGGAAAATACAACCACAGAAAGTTTGAAAAATAGGGTAGTGAACTTGTAGGTACTTTCTTCTAATAACTCTTAAGTGTTTCCTTAAAAATTCTTAATATACCTGGACTTGTGAATATTCACTCATGTCCTTTTTACACTGATGTTAAATCGTAAGTTCACTGTTGCCTTCACATTTATTTGCTTAATGGTGGTACGATTACATCGAGGCCATAATTTTCTTAACTCTTCACCTCTTGTTGGACAGTTGGATTGCTTTCAAGTTTTCTCTCTCCAGCATAATGAAGTGAACGTCTTCTTTCACAGGATTTATTTCTTTGGGATACTTTTCCAAAATGGGATTTCTAGGACTGAACATTTCTTGAATCCTCGAAGCTTGTGTTCAAACTGCTTTCCCTGAAAGCCTGCCAGCTTGCCGTGCCTCCAGTGGGCCCCCAGTAGTACTTTCTGTGGCTCTGAGGTGGTCTAACCAACTGTGACATGCCCCAGATTGATGCAGGCGCACCTGTGTGTGGAGTCTTGGACTGTCAGTGAAGTTTCCTAGCCAATGACCTGAGGCCTCACTTCCCAAGGCCCTGGCCCCAGCCTCATTCCTGTCACCTGAATACCCATCCCTGGCCCCTGCCCTTGACCTACTTCTGAGCAGCCTTGCCCGAGAGATTTGTGGGCACAACCAGCTTCACAGGCCCCCAAAATGCAAAGGGCAGGTTGGTTACTAGATCTCAGGCTGGGCTGTGGCCTTGTCCCCAGGAGGCAGGGTGGCTCAGCTCCAGGATCTTTCATGCAGACGGTGCCCGGCGCTGCAGTCCACCACCTGGAACAGTCACAGGATCTCAGCCTGACTGTTGGCCGAGCACGAAGACCCATTGGTAGACAATCAGCCATCCACAGGCTGCCTTGGCTCTCACAAGAAGGTCCCAGGGACTCAAGTGATAACATAGTGAAATACTGTGTGCAATTTGCCATAGAGACGGCAGGCTGGAAGTGTTACCGTTACCATAAAAGACCCAGATGCTGGAGAAATTGTAGTGAATGCACTTTTGACTGCATTGCTGAGATCACAGATGAAAAAGTGCAGGAAATCCCCAAAGGCCAGGAAAACAATGAAGAGTAAACTGAAACCACAGAGATAGTGCAACACAAAAGAGGAATCCTGTGCTGCTTGGGGGCAAAAGAAATTCTAAGAAGTCAGTTTGAGGGATTAACTGCTTCTAGGGGGAATGTGAGACTAGGCTTTGAACCTATATAAAATGGAGAAACAAAACCAGGACCTCTCCCTGAAGCCAGGTCACTCTGGCTTTGGCCTTGGCAATAAGACAAGCAGGGAGAATCGGCCAGTCTGCAAAGGGAGCTGCACAGAAACCTCTCTGCCCCTGCTTGAAGAAAGAAAATCTGACCGGAGGTTCCGTCCTCATGCCTGCCCTCTCCTGGGCTGAGGTTCAAATGTGCATTACTCCAGAGGTCAAAGATTCCCCGGGCTGAGAAATTAGGATGACTCTAGGTTTATAGTCTCTCCTGGTGTCTGGCAGAAGCAAAAATGCAAATCCTCTAGAGAAAAATGTCAATCATAATGTTACATATCAACTAATTATAAACTGTCTCCCCAAAATTACTAAAGATCCCAGGAAATGAGCCACTACGAGCAAGAGTCAGCAGGAACAGTGAACAATTGATTTAGACCCCTGGGAGTTCAGATGTTATTATCAGATACAGAATATAAAATAACTGAAACCTCTAAAGATGGTGCTGGAAAAGAGCAAAAAGTAAGTGAACAAAAATAACTCGGCAGATTTGAAAAGAGAATCCTGGAAATGACAAGTAGTCACTGAAATAAGTACTCAGTGCACTATTGAACAGCAAATTAGGCGAATCTGAAAATGAGTGAAGCATTACTATATGATTTCTTCTCATAGAAACGAGGAGATGTAAAATAGGAGACAGTTATTCCTTCTGGAAGATAGGTTGAGGGGAGAGCCCTTTCAAATTTTGTCAAGCTGGAGTCAGGAAGTCTACTGACACGTGTTTCTCAGTGTGAAGGGAAATAATTGGCCTGAGATGATGATAAAACTCAGAACAAAGAAACATGCATCGCTCTAAACCCATCTTGCCCTTCTGTACTTGTTTCTGACTGCTGGAATTTCAGTGTCGTGATTTGAGGGTATCCTGTCCTCAGCCATCCTCCCTCCCAAGAGGGTTGGGGGAACCAACAACAAAACACCCCAGATTCCCTGGGATGGCTTCATTGCCTGGTGTCAGGTGCCCTCTTGTGGACAAAGCCAGACTTGCTACCTCTGCCGCCTCCCTCCACAAGCCAGCGTCCTATCCAGAATGCACACCCCAGCGACTTTTGCCTTCCCCTTTGCACCCTTTTCTGAGGCTGCCTTCCTGCCCCGTGAGTTCAGCTAACATTCTCTGGGTGCCTCCCAGGGAGTTCCAGAAATGATCAGGATTCAGGTCTCCCCCACCTTCCGAGGGCTGGGCCCTGGATAGCCCATACCAGATCAACCCTCCATCTCGCGCTGTGCTCCCGTGGCTCTTCCTTGCTGCCCATCTGCGATCCTGCAGCCCCAGGGTGTGGTCTTGCTCCTTCCTTTATTATAGCTGCCACTGTCCTCCAGCCTGGGCTGGTTTTCATTACCAGAGGATGCCCGAGATCTCCCTCAGTGCTGTTCACACTTGACAGCAAGTAGCTATTGGTGCCAAGGAGTAGATCCAGCTATGTGATCTGGAGCAAGGTCCTCACTCGCTGCATTTCTGCTTTGTCGTAAATTGGGGATGCTAATGATGCCTACACCACTGGGTGGTTGTGAGGTGAAATGTGATCATGTGGGAGTGGCCTCTAGCACAGGGCCCAGCACCCAGGAACCCCCTGTAAATAGGCTGCCGTCACAACTGGCTTCTGCCACCATGTGATTTCTGTGAGGATCTGTCTTTGTCCCAGCATCCTGCCTGGAGTCTGTGTCTTACTCTAGTAGTATTTGTTTTGAGAATAACTTCTTGAAGGCTCACCTAATTCTCAGTCCCTTTATTTAGACCCATCAGAGGCTGTGGTAAGGGGACCTGGTGTGCATGTTTCTGAAAGCTGGAGGGCAGTGGCAGCCAAGAAGACTGTTGCTGTCTCTCCAGCACCTGGCCTGGCACTGGGCCAGCCCCCAGGACAGGTCTGAATGTGTGCAGGTGAGTCACCGGTACAGGTAGGAGCAAAGTGAAGAGGCAGGTGCAGGGAGTGGGCAAAAGGGTGGGGATGGCAGCTGGCAGAAGGAGCCAGGTGCTCCCCCAGCTTCTGTAGTCTGCCTGCCCTTGACCTAGGTGCTGTCCCACCCTGGGACATTCCATTATCCCCAGCACCTGCCACAAAGCAAGTGCCCAGTGGCTGTTGAAATAAGCTGAAGAGCCACGAAGAGCAGGGTATTGAGGGCAAGGATTGGGAAAGGCTACCCAGACCTGACAGTTTTGACCTGCTACCTAAAGGCTAAGAAGGTGTTTCTGTAGTGGGTGGGAGAGGGGCGGAGAACAAAGGCCAAGGAAGGAGGTGACTGAGGTTGCAAATAGCCCAACTCAGCTGGAGTGTATTTTAGGGAGAGGAGACTGCACATACTGGGAGCTGGGGCTGATTACTAAGGGCCTTGAATGCCAAGTCAAGAAATCAAATTTGATCTTGATACTGAAGGCAGTGGGGTGCCATTGAAGGGTCTTAGCCAGAGGGGCATGGTCACCATGGCAATGTCTTAAAAGCCCCCTCTGGCTGTTCCTTTACAGGGAAAGGACTGTTAGGGGGTGGAGTGGAGACAGAAAACCTAATGAAGAGGCTTCCAGGCCAGAGATGATGATGGCCAAGACTTGGGGGGCACAGGGATGGCGCAATAGAGATGAAGGTGGGCTTGCAGGAGTTAAGTAGACACAATGTAAAGGCCTCTGTGCCCCCATAGTCCCAGCTCAGAACTGTTCTCCCTGTGGCTATCACTCCAGCTTCCTGTCTGCAGTGCAGCCCCCACCCTCACCACAGTGCCCTCCTGTCTGGCAACCTCCTGGCTCTGCATTATCTGCAGGACGTCATTCAAACTCCATCTGGCCCGGCCCACCTGCAGCTCATGTCCAATCCCTCGCCCTCCATGGTTCCACCTTCTGCTCCCCTCGTCTGCAGCATTTTCCCTGCCTATCTGTCCCTCACATCTGTCTGGAGACCCCTGCTCATCTTTCACAGCTCTAACCGCATGGCACCATCTGCAAGGGGCCTTCCCCAGCCCTGCAGGACTGGCCACTCTCCCATCCACCTGCAGTTCACTCCCCAGCACCTTCAAGCCTTCAGCACAGGAGGGAGGACACAGCCTGTCTTATTTTTTTAAAAGGTGAGAACTTTCAGAACTCCATTGCAGAGTGAGGCAGGCAAGCTCTACGGAGGCACTCGAGAGGTGTCAGCTTGAGGATTTCAGCGTCTTTGCTCAAAGATGGCAATGGGAAGGTTTTTAGTTTTGAGAGTTTGCTGTTGCTGTTTTATGGAGGAAACAGAACAGAAGGAATTAGAACACAGGACAGAAAGCAGGATTGTTTCCTCCTGGAGGGGCTGCTTCTTTAACGAGGACAGACCCTGAAACCTCCTCAAGCCCGTCCAGAGCTGTGTATTCAGGTGCTGGCAGCACTTTCTGGGAACTGCCAGGAGTCTGGGAAGTGGGGTGGCAGGAGGGCAGCCAGGTATAGTGCTGGCCAAGGAGCCACCAGGGACCCCTGTGCTGGTTCTTTGGCCAAGGTGGCCAGGCCGGCAGGAGCAGCTGTGTGTCCCAGCAAGCCTGATTTCCTGCAGGGGTCACCGGGGAGAAACCTCAGGCAAGACTCTGCCTGGACTCCCAGACTAGGATGTCCACCCTCAGCTGCCACCATCTGAGCTGCCTTCCCAGCCATGCCCCAGCCCCCAGCAAGGACCTGGCACCACCAGGGCACTCAGGACACTGGTGAAATGGCACTCAGCCCATTGGCCACCCACCTCGCTTAAACCTACCACAGCTTCCTCAGGATGAAGTGCCTTCGAGGCCCTGCCGCCTCCCCACCCCAGCCTCGGCCCACTCTCCCGCCTGCCCCTTCAGCCTGCTCTCCCCCCATCCCAGCCTCAGCCTGCTGCTGGGCTTCCTTCAGCTCAGGGAGGCAAGCTTTCCTCCTGCTCCGAGCCTGAGCACGTTTCTTCTGCCTGAACACCCCTGACCCCAACATGCCGCCACGACAGGTCAGAGGCCATCCTGTGCTCTTGTGGTGCCATGTGCCTCCCCTTTAGACCCCTCATCCGTGTTGGTCACCTCCCTCCATGACCCCCAATCCCTCCCCCCTAGATGGCTGGAAGGAGGGTCCCCCAGTGGCTGGCCAGCTTGGCCACTACTCTCCTGGAAGCGCTCTGCAGCTCTACAGGGGGCACGGCTGGTGACAAGTCCAGCCTGGAAGGGGGTGAGGCAGGCTGGGGAGCTTCTGTCTGGGGACAGGATCCACACAGAATCCAGCTACACTGACTGGGACCCTGAGAAGGCTCTGTGCTCTGTCCTGGTTAGTATCAGACCCTCCTGTTGGCAAGGGGGCGGGGGTGGGGGGGTGAAGCTAGAACCCCTGCGGACTTTGAAGGGCAGAAAGCAGAGACCCTGTCCACTTCTCTTTCCTAGACAAGACCCCATGGCCTAGTGTGTGGAGTGGGAGAGTCCTGCCTAGGGGGACCCCAGGTCAGCCGTGACCAAGTGCCCACCATCTGCAGGTGTGGGAGATGAGATGGGAGGCCACTGGTTTCTTAAGGAAGCTTTCCTGCCTTCAGTCTCTGCTCTGAGATGCAAACCGGCTCCACAGCCTGGCCTTCTTGCCGAGGGAGAGAAAGAGGATGTGACACCAGAGGTGACCACTGCCTTTATTGCCTCTGTGCTGGGGTCCTGGGCTGGGGATCAGAGGTATAAGGGGCAGCAGGTGACTCTGGGTCCAAATTATTGCTACTTGGCAAGATCACCTTGGGGCTTCCCATAGGGCCCTGAGTATGGGTGGGCATGAGCATGCAAATGATATGCAAACAACATGCAAACCAACCCAGGATCCTCCAGAGGTCTCTGGTGCAGCCGTGGGTGCTGGAAGAGTTGGGAGCCTGTTGGCCCCGGAGGGTGATTGGGACACCCAGGTCCTTACTCCACACTGCAGACAAATCTGGCCCAGCCTCAGGGGTCAAGGTTCGGGGTCAGGGGGGTCCCTGAGCATCAGCCCTGGTTCTGCTGCTGTTTGGGGAAGAACAGAAGCCTGGCCCCAAAACAGCAGGAAGAAAGCAGGGCACCCACTAGGCAGCCAGATGGCCTAAGGCCCGCTCAGAGAGGGAAAAGACCTGCCCTGGGTCACACAGCAAGGTAGGGGCAGAGGGGACCAGGATCCAGGCCTTCTGAGCTGGGCAGAGGCCAGAGTGCCTCAAATGCCAAAGCTACGAACAATAAAATACACTGATAAATAAAGAATAGAAAGCAAGCAGCCCAGTCCCTGATCCCTGGGCTGAGACTCTCCACCAGCTGCATGTGGGAGGCCTCTGAAAGCCAGGCCTCGGGTCTAGGAGGCAGCAGCATCCTTGGTCTTGGTGCTGAGTTGACCAGTCCAGAAGCTCCAGAAGGAGGCAGGCAGGGCCCCGGGGTCCTTGGCTTACGCAGGTCAGGCTCAGTTATTATTCATAATCCACCAGGAGGCTGAGGGTCAGAGGTTGGGAGTCAGGGGCCATGAGGGCCCCACTGCCCCTCCCCAGGTCCCAGAGCTGTGGAGAGGGTTGGGGGCTGCAGCACACCTGGGAAGAACACAGTGGTGAGGGTGTCCGGAGCCCGCAAGTGGTCAATGAGGATGCGCTGGAAGGCCTTACTGCAGGCAGACTGCTGGTGCCTGGGGAGGGCCGTGGAGCGGGCTGAGGCTGGAGCCAGCCCCTCAGAGATCAAGACCGCCTGGTTAAGAGCTCCCTACTCCCACTCCAGTCCCCCTGCCTGGATTCAGATTCCAGTCCTTCCTCGTGTTGGCTCTGAGCCTCAGTTTTTGCCTCTGTGAAATGAGGACAATAGCGTCTACTTCACTGGGATGCTGTGAGGGTTATATGAGGGTTACTTGGCATAGGGTGTGGCGCAATGGTGACAGTGTATATTCATTGAGCACCTACTGTGTACCTGACACTATGTCGGGTTCTTTACACGTCATCTCATTTAACCCATACGAGGGTGGTACTGTTATCACTCCCATTTTGGAAAGGAGGCCTCTGGGGCTCAGAGGGGTTAGGTAATTCCCCTGAGGTCACACAGATGAGGAGAGGATGATTTGAACCCAGCCCTGACTCACTCCAGGGCCCGTACTCAATACAGGTTAGCCATTAGACCACCACTCATACCTTCTCCAGGAAGCCTCATCCTGCCAGAACTCGTACAGGGTGAACGAGGCATTATCCAGCATCTTCTGGGCAGACACACTGCAGAGCCAAAGAGATGGCCAGGCCAGGCCCAGCTGCCACCACCACTGCCCACCCAGCCAGGGGCACCTAATGGGAGCCCTGGCCCCGCACTCCTCCCTCCTCACCGTCCCCACACCGGCCAGCCCACCAGCCAGCTGAGGACTCACTGCAGACAATGGCTCTGGGCCCCTGTGAAGTCCACGTAGCAGCACAGGGCACGGTGGAAGTCTTGCAGGGCTTCCTCTGCCACCTGCATCTGCCTCTGGGCCACAAGGATGTGCTGGCAAGAGAGAAGCCCGGTTAGCCGGGGCAGGCCAGGGCACGCGTGAGGGCCTGGCTGGGGCCTCCAGGAGGACCCTGTCCTTCTTGACCTGCACCAGAGCCGGCCTACCCTGAGGCCGGGCTCCTGCCCCCAATATCCCTAACTCCATCCTCCTTTCTCCATCCTCAAGGTTGCTGCCTTGAGCCAGTCACTGTCCCTCTCTGCTGCAATATGCTACCACTTCCTACTATTTCCCCCAGCCTCCATCCACACTGCCCCAGACCTAGCTTTCAGAAATGCAGATGAGGGAAACTGATGCCCAGAGAGGGGCAGTGATTTCTGCAGAGTCACAGAGCAAGGGGGGCCAGAACAAAGCACCTTCTTGCCAGGCCTGGGGGATGAGGGCTGAGCCAAGCTTGAGGAAGGATGTGTGTGTGCAATGCAGAGCCTGAGTCGGCAGCTGGCCCCACGAATCCCCCCACATCATGAGCACCTCCTGGCCCCTGGGACCCTGCTGCCTGTCCCTCTCCCAGACTCACCGAGTCGGGCCCCTTGGTAAGCTCCTCTTCATGCAGGGGTTCCAGCCGGGGGGCCTGTGAGGGACACAGAGTGTGGGCCAAGCCCCCCGGCGTGTGCTTGGCTTGGGTGGATTCCAGGAAGGTCCTCCCCCACGGGGCGCTGGCTACATGGCTGCTCACCTTGCACTCTAGCTGGTCGATGAGCTCCTGGAGACGGTTGACCTGGAGCCGCCACTGCAACTCAGCCTCTGAGCTCTGCCCTGGGGTGGGGGGTCCGGGGGGACTCAGCTTGGGAGGCATCTGAGGATGAACTGAGGAGCAGTGGAAGAGCAGGCACTGGGGGCACTGGGGCTGCTGCACCCGCCCTGGACCCTCCTCCCACCCCACCACAGGTGCACCTGTGTCAGAGGAGCCAGGAGACCAGGTGGGTGACCAGCTGACACTCCTCAGGGCCCTGCGCCCTGCCCGCCGGCTGCCACGAGGCCTGCTCTGCACCTCCACACTATCTTCATCTGACCTAAGAGAAGCGGAAGGTCAGCCCACTGCTCCCAGATCCACAGGGCCAAGGAGTGGGTCCCTAGAACAGGGCCTGGGTGGAATAAGACAGGCTTCTTGGGACACTGAGGCCCAGCCTCACAGCCAGGTACCCCTTCTTGGCCTCCCTGCCCAAGAACAAGAATTTGGGCTCCAGGATGCTAGAACTACAGAAAGCAGTGCCAGCTGGGGACCTGCACTGTGGAGAGAAAGGCTGTTCATGAACTGCACCTGCAGGTCAGCAGGGCTCCTCACATACCGCGGGCCAAGGGCCTGGGCCTCCAGAGTGTCAGACGCCCCCTCCAGCGAGCTCTGCAGGGCTTGGAGCTGGCTCACGGTCTCCCGTAGTAGGAAGCGTGTCACAAACTGGTCCACCTTGGAGGCCCGCTCATATTCCTAGGGGTAGAGGGGGTATGGTCTGCATCTCCTGGCCCCAAGCATGTATTTCTGAATGGGGAGCCACTCCCCTGCTCCCCTCACCCTGCCACAGAGCTACAGTGGCTGCATGAAGAGCAGAGGGCGTACAGACCTGCCAGAAGCAAGAGGGCACAGGGGCTCCATGGGCAAGCAGAGCCCAGACCCCCTCCTTGTCTGGACCTGGCCTCTCTTTCTAGGAGGTGAGAGGTCAACTCACAGGGAGGCATCTGCCATTCTCTGGGCCTCAAGGCCCTTTCCCGGTTGAGGCCACCACCTTTAGCCAGTGAGGCTCCGGCACAGTTAGATTGATGGGGGGTGGGGCAGGTTACCAGGCACCAAAGGCCAATTTTGACACGAGGCAAAAGGATGGTGTGATGTGGCCCCATACTCACCAGCTGGTCCCAAACTCACAATCTGTATTCATGCACTCATCCACTCACTCATCCATGCCACATTTACTGAGCATCTTTTACTAGGAGCTGCAGACACAAGACAGCCGAGTTGCTGTCCTCAAACACACACCCCAGCATTGACCCCAACCTACATCACCAGCCACTTCCCAGCCCCTCCTAAGGCAGGCGAAGAGACAGGGAAGCCAACCATGTACCAGGCCCTGTGCTGCCCACTTGGAATGCTCAGAGACTCCCCAACTACCTTCACCTCCTTGTGCCTCAGTTTCCTCACCTATAAAACAGGGATGATAACAGCCATCTCACTGAGCTGTTGAGAGGCTCCAATGAGTTAATTCCTACATAGGACACAGCCCCGAACGGGAGTCCTGGGGAGCTGTGGTCCAGGTACCTGCTCTCCTCCTACAAGGAGCCCCAGAGGTCCCATCCATCAGGAGCTTCGTCTCCTGCTCATGACCTGCCTCAGCTCAACCATCGGATGGGTTTATGAACTGGGAGGAAGGGACAGAGGAGAGGCTGAGTGCCCTGTCAAGACAGGCCAGTGATTTCTGTCCTCTCTCCAAGCTCGGTTCTCAGACTTCCTGGCCATGCTGTGAGCTACCTGAAATCTTTCCAATAAATTCTCTTTCGCACGCTTAAGATGACTGACCAGTTTCTGTGGGTTGCAACCAAAGAACCCAGCTGATATAAGCACCCACCCTGTGCCAGGCCCTGTTCCAAGCAGAATTTCATTTAATCCTCATAACAACTTACAGGAACCATAATTGACCCCATTTTGCAAGTGAGGCCTAGAGCAGTTGATTACTTGGCCAAGGTCACACAACTAGTTAGTGGCAGAGCCAGAATTCAAACCCAGGCCACAGAAATTCCTCTCTACTCACCACCAAGCACCTTACAAGCATCACCTCATTTATGATCATTAGCTCAGTTTTACAGCTGAGAAGCCAAGGCCAGAAGAAGTCACAAACAGAGTAAATGGAGCCAATATTCACCTGTGGGTTGTGGGAAGAGGAACATGGAGCCTGGAGCTGGTGAGGTCAACCCATGAGGTCACAATGTGGCCTCTCTGGGACAGAGCTGGGGCAGGGGGCCCCTGGCCAGAGAGCAGGACAGAGGCAGCATGGGCTGTGGCCCCCAGTGGTGACCAGTCCTGCCATGGGAAACAGTAGTTCCCACCAGAGGACCAAAGTGCCCAAGCGGGCCTGCACGGAGAAGCCAGCAGACACGGACACGGCCCAGTGGAAACAGCAGTTCTTCAGCTACCTCAAGCGGAAGAAGCCGAGCGTGAGTGCCAGGGGGCAGGGGCAGGCGGGGGTCAGGGGAACCTGGATAGGTGGGCAGGAGGGGATGCTGGGAGTCTTGGCCCTGTGGGAAGAAGTCCTAGGGGCATGAAAGACCCCCTAGGGAACCCCTGCTGAGGATGAGGGTCCCAGGAACCCATGTGGGTGTGCATGAGGTCCTAAAAGCCCAGAAGGGAGGACAGGGATCCCAGAAACCAGGAGGGGGATGAGTCTTGGGAGCCCAGGAAAGTGGGCAGGAGATTCTCACAACCCCAGAGGGATGGGGGGAGGTCCCAGCACGGGATATCAGCCCTACTTGGTACCAGTGGGGCTATGGGCAGGAGGATTTCCCCTATGCCCCCTTTCCAGCCCCAGTCTCAAAACATGCGACTTCTCCCCATCTTGAAGTGGGCAGAGGCCCTGGGCCAGGACCGGGGTGGGTGAAGTTCCCAACATCAAGGCTGGGAGGACAGGCAGAGATCCCATAAACGTGGAAGGGAGCGAGGTCTCAGGAGGTCAGCCTGGAAAGGTGAGGGTTTCCAGAGGGGAGATGGGGGGGTCTCAGGCCGTGAGGCAGGGTGAGGATCCCCTTCCCGGGCACGGGAGGCTGGCGAGAGTCCCGGAAGCGTAGAGGGGATATAGTCCTGGGAGACAAGACAGGGGTGGGTAGGGGTCCCGGGGAGGAAGGCGGAGCGTGCTCTTTCCCCTCACGCCCCTGCTCCACCCCCAGACCAAGATCGTGCTGCTTTTCCCCCTGGACAAGGAGGAGCAGCTGGCCGAGGTGGCAGCAGGCCCCAGCGCGCAGCCGGGGAGGCCGGGCGAGGACGTGGTGGGCGCCCGGATGGGTTCCCGGACGGCAGCGCCCATGCTGCGAGGAGCGGGCGACGGCGCCGAAGGGCGCGAAGGCGCGCGCGCGAGCGAGATGAAGAAGATCCTGGTCCTGCTGCTGCTGCTGGACGCGCGGCTGCAGGAGGAAGGACGGCGCGCGGCGGGCGGGCCCGGGGCCGGCGCGGGGGGCGGGGCCAGGGCCGCTCCCGGGCTCCACGCGCGCCTGCCGGCCGAGAGCCCACCGCAGCGCGAGGCCGCCGCCAGCGAGCAGCCGAGCAAGCGGCGCCGCTGCCCTTGCCCGCGGCCCTGAGCGCCTGGCCCGGCCCCCCGGCCCCAGGGCCCGGCCCAATAAAGAGCGCATAGCAACCCTGGCGCCGGCTAGCTCTGTCTGAGGCATCAGGGCGCTGATCCAGGTGAGGGGAAACTGAGGCCCAGAGCAAGGCAGGGATGAAAAGACGTACTGACGGCAGAGCAACGGCCATGGTCCGCAGTCAAGGCTGTTTTTGCCTTCTCCTTCCTTGTGACCCAAGAGTCAGAACCCCTGCCCCGAGCTAGGGAGGGGGCACCCTGCCTCAGTGGAGGGAGGCTGTCCCCGCCTCGCCCCCCCAGACCACCCCATCCCATCCCCCACCAACTCCAGGCCCGGGACAGACCCTGCCAGGTCTACACGCCCAAGGGAGGTGAGCTGGGCAAACCCAGGCTGGCCACGCTAAGAGGAGGAGACTGCTCCCAGCAGAGGGCTGGCATCTCCAAGAGTCCCAGCATTCACAAGTCCGTCTTGGGCAGAGGGCCAGTCCCAGGCAAACAGCCACCACCCTGAGGAAGAACTGTGAGGGTTCCACGGCCAGCAGGGGCAGGCCTGAGACTCACATTCTGCCTGTGAGAGCACCCAGAAGGAGAGGCCGGGGTCCCTCCGCCTCTGAGTCCTCACTCCTAAAGGATATCCCCCAAGGCACTTTGGTAGCTTGTTTCAACCTACCCTGTCCCAGCCCCTTCCCCATATTGTGGGCTAAGGCTTCTTCCAAACCATTACCCTCTCTGTAGAGCAGGTCCCTCTCTCGCTCAGAGGCTCACACTGCTTCTCCACTGCCCACAGAAATGCCCAAACCTATTACCGGGATGTGCAGGCTCAGCCCCTCAGCCTCAGTCTTCCCCTCTAGGGCTTCTCAAGTGACTTCCACCCTCACCCCTGCTCTGGCCATACTGCCACTTGTGGTCTCCAATTCGAGGCTCACCTCCCTAATTCACCCATGAGAGGCCTGGCACTTCCTGCGGGCAGGACCCAGCTGCTGCCTCTCAGTTTCCTGGGTCCCAAACTCAGCTCCAGACCCTAGTGCTCCCCTAGCCCTGCTGAACCTGCAGCCTGCCTTCCACTGGCAACCAATGTCAGAATGTCCCCTTTGGGGACAGACGCAACAGGGGTGAACGTCCCAGCTCACTAAAGCCACTGGTTCAGCTTCTGCTGAAGATGTGTTTTCATCCGTGTCAACATGATCAACATGCCACATCCCCTGCACCAGGCTGGAGATTGCACCATCCATAGCATCTCTCCTGCTGCTTGTGAGAACTGACCCTTTGCTACCATCCACATGTTACAATCTAGGTAGCCATGTTCCTCAATGTGGCCACACCTCCTGGCCATAAGTGATTGGCCTAAACTGGTCCTATCAGTTCCTTCCCTGGGACTGTAATTCATGAGCTGTAAGAGGCTCTGTTTTCTACATGCATGTGCACAGGCTGAAGCCAGTCTTTAGAAGAATAAGAACACACTGCAGAGCCAGTGCATATCCTGGGTTTCCCCACAGCCCTGCAGTCAGGCGCTGCTTCCAATCTGTTCCTGAAACCTGATTTCACCCTTGCCCTTAGCATCCATAAAACATGCAAGATTTTTGTAACAAAATCACCATTTTAGCCTAAGCTAACCTGACTGGATATTCAACTTGCAACCAAAGTGGTCCTAAAGAGAATAATGAGACTATGCATAGACTAGAGGTGGCCTCTTTCCTGTGCGTGAGGATTACTACCTTTTGGATGAAGAAACTGAGCCCAGAGAGAGATTAGGACTTGCTCAGGGTGGGCACGGTGAGTCAGCTTCAGAACTGAGTCACAAACTCAGGCCCACGGAAGTCCATACATGGAAGCCCCTGGAGGTAGGCTCCCTCTGTGGGCTGCCTGGGCCCCTCAAGGCTGAGCGCACAGAGATCCTCAAGAGTGGCTGCAGATCTGTGATTAAGAGCTTTCTCCTCAGTATTGAGAGGGGAAGGGCCGCACATTTGGCCAGAGCATATCAGATAATCCGGAGTGGTTTGGGGAAGGAATCAGATTGGTTGTGCTGGGCGGCTGAGGCCAGACCCCTGGATGCCAAAATCACTGCCTTTGGCCCTGTCCCAGGAGAGAGGATGGGCTCGGGGAGTTTTCAGAGGGGGGGAGGGCTGCGGAAGCGCAGCAGGTGCTGAGGGCTGAGGTCACAATGAGTCCGAGTTCTTTTCCTTCCTTCTCTGGTCACCCCTCCCACCTCCACAACCAGGAACAACTACTGTCAAGCCCAGGTGAGAAGTACCAGACCACCTGGGCTCAAGGGCTGGGCGGGACTCCTGGGTCCCCAAGTGGGTATTTATGTCCTGATGACATTGCCACAAGGCCCCTTCATTCTCAGAGCTCTGCTGCTCCTGGTGGCTTCTCACTATCCTTAAAGTATTTGGCCTGGGCCTGTCATCATCCACCTCCGCTAGGGCTGAGGGGGCGGAGCCGCACAGCAGAGGCGAGTCCTCAAAGAAAGGGTGGCACCTCGTGCAAGGTGGACCCTTGAGCCAGAAGAGGACGAAGAGGGCAAGCAGCAGCCGGAGCCCAGCGAGAGCGGAGTCGGACACTTGAACCAGAGGCGGGGCCTCAAGGCCTACGAGCGGAGACGAGAGCTGAAAGGAGACACCCCCTCCGGCCAGAAGAGCGGGACCTCAGGACCAGAGGGCAGAGCCGAGAGCTGAAAGGCCGGCCTTCGGCTAGGCCAGCAGAGGCGGGCGCGGGGCCGAGCTCCCGGGGGCGGAGCCTGTGGCCGAAGGGCGGGGCGGAGCCCGGAGGGTGGCGTCGGTGGCGAGGAGCCGCGAGGCCCGCCGGCCGCCCCCGCTGGGCCGCGTGGCGGTGGTGGTGGACCACGGCTCCGGCTTCACCAAGGCGGGCTTCGCGGGCGAGGGCCAGCCGCGCCTGGTGCTGAAGAGCTCCAGCCTGGTGCCCAGCTGGGACCGGCCCGTGCTGCCTGGGGCGCCGGGCTGCGAGCTGGCGGGCGGCGTGGCGCGGGCGCACCCCATCAAGCACGGCGTGGTGGTGGACTGGGAGGCGCTGGAGGGGCTGTGGGAGCGCCTGCTGGTGGGCGGCCTGCGGGTGTCCCCAGAACAGTGGCCCGTGCTGGTGAGCGACTCGCCCTCCGCGCCGCCCGCCAGCCGCGAGCGCGTGGCCGAGCTGCTGTTTGAGGCCCTGGCAGTGCCCGCGTGCCACTTGGCCAGCACCGCGTTGTTGGCGCTCTGCTCCACCGGCGCCTTCAGCGGGCTGGCTGTGGAGGCGGGCGCAGGTGTGTGTCACGCTACGCCCATCTATGCCGGCCACTCGTGGCACGAGGCCACCTTCCGGCTGGACGTGGCAGGCAGCACCTTGTCACGCTATCTGCGGGACCTGCTGGTGGCAGCGTGCCCCAATCTACAGCTGCAGGCCCTGCCCCGCAAGGCCATCACCCAGTTCAAGAAGCGCTGCTGCTATGTATCGCTGGACTTCGAGGGTGACCTCCATAACCCCGCCCGCCACCGTCCGGCCAGTTTCTGCTTAGGCAATGGAGGCTCTGTCTGCCTCAGCAGTGAGCGCTTCCGCTGCCCGGAGCCTATCTTCCAGCCGGGTCTGCTAGGCCAGGCTGAGCCAGGACTGCCCACACTGGCCTTCCGGGCACTGCAGAGGGTGCCCGCAACACTGCGAAAACGGCTGGCTGACACTGTGGTGCTGGCTGGTGGCTCCACACTTTTCCCAGGCTTTCCTGAGCGCCTGGAGATGGAGCTGGCGGCCCACTGCCGGCGGCATGGCTATGGGGCACTGCAGCCACGCCTGGTGGCCAAGCCTGAGCGCGGCACAGCGGTGTGGACAGGCGGCTCCATGGTGGCCTCGCTGCACTCCTTCCAATGCCACTGGATGACCCGGGCCATGTACCAGGAGTGTGGCTCCAGGCTGGTGTATGAAGTGTTCAACTGAGTCAGTCATGTTGGACTGGAGCGAGCAGTGCCACAGAGGGGCGGGGGCGGCAGAGGCTCAGCGGGCTGAGCTGAAGCTCTATGAGAAGCATCGAGTGCCAAATAAAAGTCTCAAGTCATTGCAGGTGGCAGAGTCGTGTGGTGAGGGACACCCCCTACCCCTTTCTGGGCCAGGATGAGGTGGTCGGGCCTGGGTCCTCACTTTGACCTGCAGTTTGAGTCCCCCTAACCAGTTCCAGTTCAGAGAATGCCAGTCCAGCTGCTCACCCCCAGTGTCCTGTTTCCATGGCAACAAGGGAGGCAATGCCCACACTTGTGTCATCGTGACATGCCAACCCCTCATCGTGGAGCATTTGGATTCCCATGCCGTGCAAGGCCTCGAGGGTGATCCCTTGAAAAGCTATTAAATCCCACGGGAAAGGAACCAGCAGGGGAAGCCTGTCCTCAGCTGATCATCCACTTGCTGAGGGCCTCAGCTTCCCCTTCGCGTAAAAGAGGGGACAGGCATGATCCCAGGCTTGCTCACGCTCCCACCCACTCCCTCATGAAGATCTGGGGGACAAAGGGAGGTGGAGACATGTCTTAAAAGGAACACACCAAGGGAGGGCGGGTTGTGGTTTCTTTGAAGTCACCATCCAAGGGCCTGGAGTCTTGGCTGTGAGCACTGTTTATGCTGTGCGCACACGTGCCCAAACATGCACACAAACACATGGGTGCACACGCGCCTGCCTACTCACACGTCCTCAGGCCCGGCCATGCCCCAGCAGGCTGCGAACACCAGCATGGGCCTGTGGACGTGCGTGAGCAGGCCTCACCCTGCAGCCTCTCTCTGCCGGGTCCTGGGCTTGATACCCCACAACAGTTCGGGCTGGCCAGTAATAAAAATGTAGCAGCGGCAGCAGCTGCATGTATTAAGCACCTACTGTGTGCCAGGCATAGTTCTAGGTGCTGGGAATAGAGAACAAGATAGACAAAAATCCCTGCCTTCACTCTCATTTAATTGTCACAACAAGGGTATGGAGGCAGCCTCTGTCATTATCCCATTTACAGATGAGGAAACTGAGGCCCAGAGAGGTAAAGGGGCACAGCCAGAAAGTGGGAGTGCCAGGATTTAAACCCAGGCCTCTAGCTCCACAGCCCTGAGCCGCAATGGTAGAGACTCCCACAGCACAGCAGACATCCCTGCCCTCATTTTGAGCCTCCCACCGCCAGCCCCTCCACTCACCAGCTTGGTGGTGTCCATGGCGGTGAGCACTGCACGGTTCAGCGACTCCAGTGCAGCCAGCACAGGCTGGTAGACACCCAGGTGTTCCGAGAAGTAGTCTGCGGGCAGAGGAGGTGCTCAAGGGTTCCCTAGGACCGCCCCACCACCACCACCTACCCATCCTGGGCTTCCTCAGCAGCCAACCAGGCCTCATATCCTGAGCCCAGTCCATCCTGTTCCACCAGGAGACCAGCAACAGCCTCTTCATCACACCCACCTGCCCAGGCTCCCAGGAGACAAGAGCTCCCGTGGGCCTACTCACCACACAGCTTCTCCGTTTCCAAATTGCTGCAGGGAAAAGAGAAGGCGCCCTTCAGACCCTCAGACTTGGGTCTGGGACTTTGTGAAGTGGGACTGTGAAGCCAGTGCTCCTCCCCGCTCCCTGCCCAGCTCAGTCTGACAAGGAGGCGACTGTTGCCTCCAGCGCAGGTTAAGCTGCTCAGTCGGCAGAGGCCTTGGGGCCAGGGGAGCAAGGGTACTCTGCCCCATCAAACACTCTCAAGCTCAAGCCTACTCTTGGCCTCCAGGGGGATTTCAGGCCAGGGGAAACAGACATGGACACAGGCCAGAAGGGAGTGGTCAGAGCTGAGAAGGGGAAGCCAGGGTTGGGGAAGTCCAGAGAAGGCATGGGGTATTACTTGGTAGGGAGGGCCTCCTGGAGGAGGGGCTGACTATGTTAGGCCTTGAAGGACAAGAAATATAACTGGAGTGCTGTTGGGGGGGCGGGGGTGGTAGCACTGCAGACAAAGGGTCCAGCCCAAGCCTCAGAACAATGGAGGGCATGGAAGCCTTGAATGCAGATCCAGAGTGTGGAATTTATTCTAAGGAGATGGGGTGGGGGTAAGGGAAGTGAGAGGCAGAGACAGCTGTGTATGCGTGTGCACCACGTGAGGAAGCAGGGGAAGAAAGCATGCAAACTCATGCCAAGGCCTGTAGATGTGGGAGCACACGTGGGGAGGGGTGAATGTGTTCATGCACCTGCATCCATGGGTAGAAGCAGGCGGGGCCCAGCTGTCCCCAGGCATCCTCTGGTCCCTGCAGGAAGCAGGAATGGTGGCGGGGGGGGCACCTGTGGGCTGAACCATGGGTGGTGACTCAGGCCTGGCTATTTTGGGGTCCCAGCTGGAAGCAGTGTGATGGGCAAAGCTGGAGCCAGGGAGGGGGTGGGCAGGCGGGTAAAGTTGGCACCAAGCCCTGGCACCCTTCTCCCTGCAACCCCCACCCCGGCCTCCATAAGGAACCAAGGCAGCAGGGGACACAGTGGGGTTGGGACAATCCGGCTTCACACCTACCCACAGCTCCTTCATCCCCCTTCTCATACTCACTCAGTGGGGTGCCCATCAATGCCTCCGAAGAGCTCCCGCAGCTCCCCCGGACTGAGAACCCCGTCAGCAAAGTAATTCTGGAATTCCTCAAATGAGAGCTTACCATCATCTGGGGGGTGGGCAGGGAGCAGAGTTGGTATTCCTGACCCCTGGCTGCACCCCTGCCACCAGGCCCAGGCCCCCCAAAGGCTTCGCAGCATCGTACAACCACCCAGCCAAGTGGAATGGGATTCTGAGCTCGGTGGGAGGCCTGGCTGTTGGTGACAAAAGGGCTGGAGCCTCCAGAGGTGCCCCCTGAAGGCAACAGGGCCCACTTTGCAGGCACCCAAGGGACAGGGCAGTACACAAGCGGCATTGGGTAGGGACTCAATAAATGTGTGCCAAGTGAAGAAACAAATGAACGACAGCCTGAGACCGACCAGATCACGACAGGGCCTAGACGTCCCCTGGAGGACTTGGAGGCTGAGATCTGTGCCCTACATGCTGGCCAGCCTGGCTCCAGGGTGGAGGATGCAGGCCCTTCACAGAGGAGCCACAGAGAGGCAGATGAGATATTCCTAAGAGTTGGAGCCCCTGTAAGAAGTAGCAGGCTAGCTCAAGGGGGAATGACCTCCCCATCACAGGGGGCATGTAACAGAGGCTACGAACATGAGTAGGATGGCCAGAGACACTGGGGATTTGGCCTGGAAGGTCTTTAAGCAGATGGGGTGGGGGAAGCAGAGCTGGGGGAGGGACTGAGCCTCCCCAGATACAACGCTGTGACCCAAATGGGACCATGTGTCCTGATCAACAGGTTGGGATAAACGGTCTCCACCAATCTGAAGAGACCCAAGGAGAAGGAGCAAGGGGTGGGGACATGATCCTGTCTCAAGGAGCCTGAAACACAGAAGGGTCTGAAGACTCCAGACGGAAGTGAGGCCAAGGCTGACTGGCTGCCTCAGCTCAGACCCTCGCCTGGCCAATCTGGGCACAGGGGGCTGCTCTGAGCCATCTATGGGCCACAACCTGCCTGAAAACCTTCAGCTTTCAAGGTTTTCCCAGATCAGGGTCTGAGACTGCCCAGGACCCAGGGCAGGAGGAGCTGATTCCCTAGACCCAGCTTTATCCTGCCCAAGCCCTCCCTGGGTCCAGATGGTTGGTCATATGGAAAGTTGCTGAGCCCTCTAAAAGTCAAAGAGTAAAACTCCCTACAGGGCCTCATCTCCGTACCCCAACACTTCCAAGCCCCTCACACAGGGAGCCTGGGACCAAGCATCAGAGACTTGGGTTCAAGGCCCACCACTTACAGGCTGTGTGACCTCAGGCAACCTGCTTCACCTCTCTGAGCCTCTCCTCCTCTGTCTGTGAAATGGGGAATTCCCATCTAGCTGGTGGTTGTGAGGACAACATGAGGTCATCTATGGGAAGTACCCACCACTGTGCCAGGGCATTACGTGAAATTAAGCCCCTACCTCCAGCCTCTGGCTAAACCACATTTCTTCCACTCTCCATCGTGCCAAACTTGGCTCAAAACAGCACTTCCTCCAGGAAGGATGCCTTGATGATTCTCCTAATTCAGCTCCCCTCAAGATTTTTCTCCATTCTAGACAGTGCCCCCAAACCCTCAATCCTCCCCTGAGCCTCCCTGATGTCCCCACCCTTCCCCCCCATTGCAGGACCCAGGAGAAGCCACACTCACCATTCTTGTCTGCTCTGCGGAAAACCTAGAGGACAAAAGGGCATGGATGGAAGCTGTGAGTGCGGACTGGGAGGCAAGAAGCCCAACTCACCAGGGCCCCAGCTGGCCAGCCTGCCCCCTGCCTCGCCTTTCCTCCTGCCCAGCCTGGTCCCAACCCCCTGCCCAGCTTGGCCCTACAGGAGTTTTTCCAACAAGAGGGGCACAGGAAGAGCGCACAGCGGGCCACACTTTCTCACTGCTCCTGTGGGGCCTGGCCTCATGGGGGTGCTCCAGGCCAACTTCCTGCACCCCCATCTCCCACACCCAGTGTCCATCCCAAGTTCTGTCTGATGCATCAGCCCTTGGCATAGTCTCAGCTTGAGGAAGGTGGGGAGATGAGCCAAGATGCAGCCTGAGGATGCTGGGCACCTATCCCAGATCTGAACCTCAACTCTGCTGTGTGGCCATGGTCCTTCCCAGACTCTGCTCGCTCTGGGCTATTTCCCTGGGTGCTTGCTGAAGACCCTGACATGCAGGCATCGGCTAGTCCTTTCTTTGTGGTGCCTCAGTTTTCCCACCAGCATATGGGGGAGCAGCCTGGGGTTAACCCTTTCAGGGCTGGGGCTTCCTACGAGGCTGACTCAGTGTGAGAGCCTTGGGCAGGCCCATTTGTATGTGTGCATATGTGCATGTGTGCACGCAGGGGAGGGAGTGAGGGTGGTGGAAAGCAAGGGTGGACAGACTGTATTTATGGAGAAGCAGAGATGAAGGACAACAGAGGCAGATAGACAGAGAGGAGCAGAGTCAAGACATGGTCCCTGCCTCTCCCAGGGACCAGAGACTCCCAGGTCACCCAGAGCAGCCCAGTAAACGGGAGACCAGCAGGCCTAGCAAGGAGGGGCAGGCAAAAGCCTGCACAGAGAGCCCCTATCAGCTCCAGGTCCTCAATGCCACGCCCCTCTGGTTGTTTTCTCAGGGTCAGTGAGGCTCAGGGATGAATCTAACCCCTAGCCTGAAGCCTGACTCAGAAAGGTCTGCCACTGGCTCAGGGTCACACAGCAGCCCAGTGTGGCCTGGCTGGGGCAGATGGAGATACTGGGGCGAGCAGTTCCAAGCTGGGAATGAGGACACCTGAGGCCACACCCTAGTGGGCCCCTGCCTCCACGCACAATCTCAGACATATCCCTAACCCCTCAGGCCTTGGTTTTTCCATCTGGGAAGCGGGAGAGTCAGGTCCTTTCCAGCCATGAGAACTGTGGTCAAGGTGCTGACTCACTGGGGGGCGGTGGGGAGGGGGCAGGAGTACAGCCTTTCCCACTGGCAGGGACCTCTAGGAGTTGGGGCATGAGAGGGCCAGGACAGGGCTGAGTATGGGGTGAAAGGTGGGCAAGCGGTTCAGGGCAGTGACTGAGGCCTGGGCAGGCTGCTCCATGCTCGTGCCCATGGGGGCTGCAGGGCCACCTGTCACCCATGGGAGGGGTGCACACACAACAGAGAATGACTGTGGGCAGCCCTGATCAACTGTGGGACCCCACAGGCCCTAGGTCGGATCTAAAAGACTCTGAGGTCAGCACTGGGTCGGGAAGTCAGGGGGCTGCTTACTCTTCCAGGTTTCCCTGCCAGGGTCAGCCCAGCCTGGGACTGCCACAGAGGAACAGAGAGACTGCTCACGTGATCAAGAGTTGACAGCCCCCACCCCACCAGACACACAGATGGGGTGGGATCAGGGGTGGGGGGCAGCAGGGGCAGTAACACTGAACCAGAGACAAGGAGAGAGGAGACATGAAGGCAGTGAGATAAAGGGAGACACACGGAAAGAGGCAGCAGGGTCAGAGAGAGAGCGAGAGAGACAGAGACCCAGAGACAGGCAGGGCCCCAGACAGACCTGGAGGGAGAGACAGACACAGCGACAGGGAAAAACAGAGCGAGAGAGACGCAGAGACAGGCGCAAGGAGAGACAGCAACAGACAGAGAGCCCGGCGAGACGCAGGGAGAGAGAAGACAGAGACCTGGAGAGACACTGCGGAGACAGCGACACCCCCGGGCCGCAGAGCCCCCTGCCCGCTCCCCACTCACGTCCTGGAAGAGCGCGTGTCCGGCGGGCGCGGGAGCAGGGGGCCGCGGGGGCTCGGGCGCGGGCGGCCGGATCAGGCACACGGTGAGCAGCCCCGCGCACGCCATGGCGCCGCCACCCTCTCGCCTCCGGCTCGGCTGCGGCTCCGCGCTCTGCCCTCCGCCGCCGCCGCGGACTTGGGGGACGCCCGCCTGCCCACCCCTCGGCGCCGGCGCGGACCTGGCGCCCCGCCCCCCGCGGCTCCGCCCACGGCCCAGGCCCGCCGCGGGCCCCTCCCCGCCGGCCCGAGACCGCGGCCCTCGGTTTCCCCGTTTGGAAAAGGTGCAAACGCCAGCCTTTAGGTGGGCAAGGACCGCGCCATGTAGAACCCCAATACCGTTCACCTCCGCAGTTCTGCCACCAGAGCCTCCCACAGGGGTGGCCGCTGCGGAGGAAGGAGCCACCCAAAGGGCCATTTCCACCAGGGACTGGCTGAGTAAACGACGGCCAGCTGGGAGTACTACAAGCCAGGGACACAACGGGTGGGGCTGTGCGTCCCCAACGAGGGCAGGCCCCACACCATCATAGGGTCCACAAAGCCACCTGCAGCACAACAGAATGACACCCTACAGGGAAAACTGGCAAGTGTCCTCACCTCTGAGTGTCTGTATCCTCGTCTGCAAAATGGGCGTGGTAGTGGGCACCTCATAGCATTATTGCAGGGAGTCACTGTATTTCCGTAAAGGGCTTACAATAGGGACTAGCTCAGAGAACCACCTAAGGGTTAAACAGGCGGGTGTGGACCGCCTCCCAGTCACCCTCCCCTCTACTTTCAAACTCAACTCAGTCTTACTCTTCCCCCTCCCCTCTGGCATTCTGGCTCCTTCTTCAATCCCTCCTCCACACAGCAGCCAGAGAGAGCTTTTAAAATATAAAACAGGACGTGTTATTCCTGCCTTAGGCTCACCAGTGAGTCCTTGACCCCTGAATAACTGCAAGACTGACCTTCTCTCCACTCTGGCCCTCACCTCAGGACTCCAGTCACACTGGCTTCTCAAAGGTCCTCTGCACCCTGCTCCCTCCTGCCCCAGGGCCTTTGCCTATACTTCCCTCTCTGCTCAGTTAACCCCTACTATCCTTGAGCTCTCAGCTCAAGCACCACCTCTTCCAAGAAGCCCTCGCGGATCTTCTCATTTGTGTGAGCCTCCTCCAGCAGACCCTGAGAGCCTCATGAGGGGGAGGGAACTCGTGTTCCCATTCCAAGAACCTGAAAGAACGGGACACGTCAGCCCGTTGCAATTATCTGTTGCATATTTACAAATGCCCAGAAACATCTGGAAGGAACATAGAAAACTGATCAGAGTGGCCTCCCTCGGGCTGGGGAAAGGAGAGGAGTTCACTCATTACTTTACTGGATCAGTTTTATTTTTAGGTTAGACAAAAATTATAATGAACCCTACCTTTCTTGGGGCTGTGAGGCTCAAATGTAATGAATCCAAGCAGGGTCAAGGAGAAGGGAAGTAGAGATCCAGCATTTTCTTGGCAACCTTGACCTCCCCTACCCCCCAAATTTGCTCCCCGTTCACAGACCCAAAACCTGGCCCAAACACCATCAAAATATTTATTAAAACCAAAGCAGGAGAGAACAGAGCTGTTAGGAAGGCAAATCAAAGTGCAGATTGGAGGGTGGGGCAGAGCAAGAAGTGGGGTGGAGGGGGGCACTTCAAACGCCACAGGAGGAGCCCTGTGGTCTGGGCTGGGGGGAGGCCCTTCACCCACCCCTCTTGCCCACCCTGTCAGTGAAGGTCCCCCACTCACCTCTCCCATCTCACATCCATCCTGGGGGGCAGCTGGGGCCCTGCAGTGACCCCTGGGGAGGGACTACCCCCTCAATCCACCCATGGCTGTCAGTTGGTCAGTCTGTCTCCCTCCCTCACTTTCCCAATAAATAAACCGCTCAGGCCTCAGCTCCTTCAGAGTGGGGCAAAAAACAGCTCAGGGACCCCCACCCTCGCTCAGGGGTACAAGGAGTTGGGGCATCAGCCCCACATCCCTCCTACCCTTTGCTGGTGCCCCAGGCTTGCCAAAGAGGCCTTGATAAATAAATAACGCTCCATTAAAGCTTCAATCAGAAAAACCTTTAAGACGACAGAAGTGCTCTCGCTGTCCTGCAAACAAGCAGGCCAAGGCCTCGCCACCCGGCCTGGTCAGCACGCAGGATTCTGGGGGCAGGTGGCCACCCTGGGCCTCGTGGGGCCCCTGGAGCAAGGAGACCAAAAGTGCAGTTAGAGCCCCCACCACGCGCACACATGGACTCATGCACACACACGTGGACACACTGGGGCGTGTTCTCAGTGCACGCGCAGATGTGTTCACCTTCATTCCCCGGCACATGCACACACACATGCTCACACACCACTCACCCCGTGTACACACATGATGGGTGTTGGGTGCATGCACATACACACCACAAACAGAATCCTTCCCTTCCTGGCTTGCTCAGCCTCCTGGCAGTAGCCAGACTCCAGAGCTAGAAGCTTCTGGAGACAGGGGAGAGGGGTATAAATTAAATGTTTCCAATTGGGCTGGGAGGACGGCCAGAGGCAGGGGCAGGGGCTCCAGGGCTGTAGAGACAGGATGGGCACCTCAGGAGGCCCTGGCCCCCCTCAGCCCCATCAGAAATCCAGGGGAGTGAGGTCCCCAAAGTCACAGTCGAAGAGGTCTCTGATGCCCTCACCCTCCTCAAGGCCAAAGTGGTAGTCAAGGGCCTCGTGGGGGGGGGACAGGCTGATGAACTCCTCAGGGAGGAGGCTGGAGAAGTCCTCCCGTACATGCTCCAGGAGCGAGTCAGCCGCCACCAGCGGGGACAGGCGGTCCTCGTCCACAGGGGCCCGCAGGCCGCCCATCCGGGAAAGCAGAGGTTCTGGGGAGACGGGGGAGCATCACAGGCCGGGGACGCCCCGGCAGGGAGGGCAGAGGGGGCTGTCATGCCTGCCCACCCACCTGGGAGAGGGGCCCCTGCCCCGCCCCTCCCGCCCTTCACCTACCTTGCTCCAGGCTGAGCAGGGACTGGCTAGGATCCGTGGCAGGGGATGAGGAGGGAGATGATGGTGGTGGCACTGTGGTGGCAGGATTAGCTGCCCTGTCCTCCTCCCCAGAAGCTGTCCCTTGGGACAAGGTCTTCCCGGGGCTGATCCCGCCCGCGCTCTCCTCAGGGCACAGGAAAACGTCGATGGGGCCTTGTTTGCTCTTAAGGGAGATCTGAAAGGTCTGGGCGGAGGCAGCAGGCAGGGTAAAGTGAGGCTCAGCTGACCACCATCCCAGCCTAGCCTGTTCTGGCGGGGCCTGGAGTCCCAGGTCTCACCTCCGAGGAGTCCACGGCTTGAAGCTGGGTCTCAGGAGGCGCCTTGATCACCATGACCATCTGCTCTGCAGGGTCCGCGATGCTACGAAGGTCCTGGCAAGTCACATAGGCCAGGGTTGGTGGAGTCAAGGATCATATGACTTTTGACTTCTGGGGGCCACCCACCCCAAGAGCTCATAAGGCAGAGCCCACACTTGCCTAGTCATGGCTGTCCTCTCCATCCCCCACCCCAGGGCCTGGCACATAACTAGTGCTTGAGCCTATCTCATGCCCTTGAGCCTCAATTTCCACATCTGTACAATAAGACCATTCTACCCATCGAATCCCAAGGTAATGATGGCTGCCTTCAATAATTTCATGTAAATTACTTAACATAACTCAAGGTGTGGTGCTGAGGATTTATTCTGAGCCATGACCTCGCTGTCAATTAGTGGCTGTGTCCAAAATTTACAAACATAATTTGGGTATTCACTTAAAAAGAAAGCTTATTTTAAAATAAAAGTTTAAAAAAAAAGTTTCTACTTTTGCAAATGAAAAACAGACAAAAACTTGCATCTCTAACCTTGAAGCTACAACCATGTACTGAGTCACTGTACTAAATAATGTTCATTACTGCTGGCACCATCTTTTCTTGTTCTAATTTGTGCAATTTCAGAATTGGATTATTTTCTCCTTTTACAGATGAAGCTGAGGCTCAGAAAGCTTAAGAAACTTGTCCAGTATCACACAGTGAGTAAACGCTGAGCCAGGACTAGCATCCAAAGCCAGAGCCCTCTCCTGGATCTAGGACCCAGGGTAGCCTCTCTGGTCCCACTTGGGTGGGGCACCCCCGACCGCTGCCCTCCAGGCAGTGCAAGGATATCGCTGGCTGTCAGTGTCCTCAGAAAGCAGGCGCAGCTGTGTGGTACAGATGTGGATCAGGTGGTCCAGCTGCCGCTCACTCTCCTGCAGCTGCCGGAGGTCCTGGGTCAGTCCTTCAAGCCGCCCACCAATCCCTACTGCTGCATGGCTGCCTCTGTGGGGAAGCAGAGCGAGGGCTAGCAGCTCCTGGCCCCTCTGCCCAGGAGCCCTGACCCTCGGCATCCAGTCTGCTGCTGCCTCTGTTCTGAGGCCCAGGCAAACCCTGGCCCCTCTGGGTCTGGCTCCTCAGCTAGGAAACAGCAGAGGGCTGACAGCTGGGCTCCAAGTCAGACAGGCCTGGGTTTAAAGTCAGGCCTGAATCTGTCTATAAACACCCATGTGGCCCTCGCAGGGGGCTGGATAAGTAAATGATGGCATAGACATGCCACAGAGTACTCCACAGTTGTATAAAAAGATGAGAATACATTAGATGTACAGACACCAAAGCACTTCTAAGACTTGTTGTCAAGTGAAAAGAAAAAAAGAATGATGCAGAATGGAATGATCTACCAAAAACTGAGAAGGTAAGATGTGTTCAAGAGAGGGGAGGACGACGAGCGGGGAAAGAGGTGAGAAGGAACAATAAAAGAATTTACAGGAATAAAAGAGTTGTGTTAGAGCAGCCCGGCAATGGCAAGAGAAGTCAGAATAGTGGTTACCTGGGGGTATGAGGGGTGGGCGACGACTGGAGAGGGACCTAGAGAACTTTCTGGCATGCTGAAAATGTTCTTTATCTTGATCTGGATGATGGTTACCCAGGTGAACAAATATGTACAGCCACACTGAGGTGGATACGTAAGATCTGTGAACTCTCCTGCACCCATCACCTCGGGGAAGCCACCTCTCCTCTCTAAACCTGTATCCCCAGCTCTAAGATGGGGACGCAGGCAGCCACAGCATCACTATCAGCTTCTCCAGGCTGGCCCAGCCCTGGCCTCTGCCCACCCTCCCGCTTGGCTGGTACCTACAGCCACTGTATGTGGTTCTTGGACTTCTTGGCAATGAGCTGGATGCCCTCGAGGACGTTGGTGATGTCATAGATGCGCCGTTTCTGCACCTTCAGCACCTCTGCCGCCCAGTTCAGGTCGACAACACCATCAGCTGAACGGCTCAGCAGTTCCAGGAAACGTTTGGTAGTCAGATTCAGCGATGTTTCATAGCGTGACTTCTCCCCGGGGGATTTCACACCTGGGGGGGCCAGGCAAGGCAGGGTCCCTCAGCACCACCCCCACCCCCAGCTGGGCCAGCCTAGGGGTGGGGTGGGGCAATGGCTTCTTCCCCTTGGTGAGGCCAAGCAGGGAGGCCCTGTGGCGGCTGCCTGCCAACCACAGCATTCCTCTTCCGGCCGGGGAACTCCCTACCCCCCAGGGCCTGGGGAAGCCATGCCAGGCGGCCACTCCAGCTACCCCTTGGGGCCCCCAGAGGCCTGGCTCAGGCCCAGGCCTGACACACCAGAGATTTAGTTTCCAAGCACGTTTGTCTGTCCACACCCCAATCTGGGCCTGGTCAGGGGGGCTGCCCCAGCCTGTGCTCCTTGGGTACCTTTTCCTGGGTGACGGCCTCTGCCCCGGGTTGGCCCGCTGCTCTCAGCCAGGTATTGATGGTCTGTTTCCAGGTCCAGCCTCCGCTTCACCTGCAGCAAAATAAATGGGAGGATGCCCAGTAACCAGGAGAGTGAGGCCACAAGAGACCCGGCTGAGGGCTTGGTGCTCCTGGGCCACCCCAGCCTCAGTTTCTCTACCAGTATGCCTAAGTGTGTGAGTGAGGGGCAGATCCTAAGGGACACAATCCTACTGCAGGACAGAAGACTCAACTGGAAGTCCCAGTTCCACCCCTACCTCCCTGGGGGCCTGTGGTAGTTTGCCAATTTTTTGATACTCCTCCTTTCAAAAGATGGAGCCTAATTCTCCTCCCCTTAAGTATGGGCCAGATCCGGTAACTTGCTTCTAATGAACAGAATGTGGTGAAAGTGGCGGTGTGTCACTTCTGAGACTGAGTCCTCGAGACACTGGAGCTTCCTCCTTGTTCTCTATATTGGATCACTTTCGGGGGAGCTCATTGCCATGTCATGCAGGCACTCAAGTGACCCAAAGGACAGGCCCAAGCAGCAAGGAACTGAGATCTCCTCCCAACAGGACCATGGGTGAGCTCAGAAGCAAATCCTCCAACCCCAGTCACACCTGCTGTCAACTGGAGCCCGGGCCAACATTTTGGCAGCAACCTCAGAAGAAACTGAGCCAGAAGCACCCAGCTAAGTGCCCCCTGACTTCCTGACCTACAGAAACTGTGTGATAATATATGTTTGTTGTTTTAAGCCATTAGGATACAGGTCCCTTGGGCAAGTCGCCGACTCTCTCTGGTTTCTGACTATCTGTGAACAGGACAGCAACTGGTGCTCATCACGCACTTTGCTTCCATTAGATCATCCCATCCTAGGGACTGGCGGCACACCAATGGCCTCGCTTTACACATAAAGCAACTGAAGCCCAGAAAGGCCCAAGGTCACACGGCCAGGAAGTGGCAGAGCCAGCATCCCCGCCCAGGATGCCTTGTGATTTAGTTCACACACTCGAGGAAGATTGCCCTGGCAGTCTCACGGGCATCTCAAAAGCATCCTGATCAAAACTAGCCCCACCCCCTCAGCCCCGCCCACTGTCCTCCTCCTATCTAGTGGCCAAGAAATCCTGTCACCACAGCCACTACCACCTCCCACCTGGACCATTTGGCAGTCTCCCCACTGGTCCCCCTGCCTCCATCTGTCCCCTTCCACCTTAGTATCCTCATCTGCCACCACTTCTCCACATGAACTTCTGTTGAGACGTGTTTTTTCATAAACTTGTGCCTCTGAGCCTTAGCCCATGCTGGTCCCTCCCTGCCTCTGCCTCCCACCCTTTGCACCTACTCCTTCCACCCGTCTGGGCAGGCACCTTGCCTACCACTTAAGACTTTCTGATCCTGCAACAGAGACTGTGCCTCTTCTCCCTCTCAACTGCCTCGAACCCAACCTATTCCCACACTGTCTCTCACTACAAATTTCTGCAGATGTGTTTCACCCAGAAGCCAGGGAGCCCCTCAGAGGTGGGCACTGGGTCTCAATAACCTCTGCACACAGTGTCCAGCACAGGGCCTGGGCACCAACAAACGTTTGCTGCATGAACCTCCCCACGTGCTGGCAGACCTGGACACTCCCTCTCACACACACATTCATGGGCTCCCTGAGGGGACAGAAGAGCTAAGCTGGGTGCTTCCTCTGAATTGAGCACCATGCTAAGTAACTGCTTCACCAGCATTCATCACCAAACCCGCCAACCACCCTGCAGCGGGTGCCATGATGATCCTCGCTTCCCGAGGAGCCTGCACCTCAGAGAGGTCACACAGACTGAGAGGTGGAGCCCAGATCTGAACCAGAGTGGGCTGGCGCAGAGCCCAGTCCAGAAGCCAGATCCCCGAGAGCCCATCAGAATGTACCCCTCTCCAGCCCCGCCCACGGACTTGTACCCTGGCATACTCCTGCCAACTGCACCCCTCGCCTCCTCCCTGTTCCCCAGGCCCTCGCCCACCGTGAAGGCAGGTCAATGCCACACGCTAAAACAAGGGCTCAGGCAGATGGATGCCACGGCAAAGACCCCAGCAGGGGCCCTGAAAGGCAGGGATGAAGATACACAGAACACTGGTGAAAAAACCTGATGACTCAAAACACCCATCCACAGGAGGGGGCCACAAAAACTGTGGTTCATCTAGCCCCGGGAGTACCAGCAGCTGTCAGGGACTGAGGCAGGTCAATGCAGAATCCTCTCCAAGACATAGTGACAAGAAAAACACTGTTATAGGGAAATGCATTTATATGATCCTTTTTTGGATTAAAAAACTCATGCAATCGTTTTTCTCTGATTCAGTTTCTGTTATCACAGAATCCATCTCAGAGGTAACCTCTGTATGGGGGGGGGATGGGGGACTGATGCCTTGTCTGTAAAGTGTGAATGATGCACTGTTTGAACGTTGAAATAAAGGAAAAACTACAATTTTTAAAACTTTAGAAAAGGAAAGCTGTCATAACCACCCCAAAAAACAAAACAGAACAGGCTTAGGAAAAGAAAACAAGGAAAAATGGATGGGGCTGAGACCCCGCCCCCTTCAACCTTCGTCTCTTAACTTTTTCTATAGTAAATGTGTACTACATTTAGTTTGTTTTTTAATAGCCATGACAACAGGGTAGAGGTGGAGAGGAAGGGCCAGAAGGAAGGGCTGAATTGCACAAAGCCTTGTATGCAGGAAGTGCTCAATGAATGCTCACTGGTGCAGAAGCTGACCCTGCAGCTTGTTTCAAGGACTGCCCCAAATGCATGCCAGTGCAGAGGTCGGTGGAGGTCACAGCTCATACGGCCAGTGGCTACTCACAGGTACAAGAGTTGGGGGGTGTTGGAGGGCAAAAGCTAGGCCCCCACCCCTACCCACTGGCAGAAAATGCCCACTAGCCCCTAAGTACTGTGAAGGCAGAGGCTCCTTACTTGCCTCTGTGCCTAGTACTTCATGGGCACTCACAAAGTCAACAACTGTTGAATGAATGGAATGCTCAGGCCCAGTGAGGCTGCCCCTGACACCACTGGGGGTGGAGCAGAGGGCATGTCTCCTCAGCCCAGTCTCTGGCAGTTCCTCTGAGCCTGGAGCTCAGCTCCCTGAGGGCAGGACCCACAGCCCTGGGCCTGTAAGTACTTGTCAGACAGCTAAATGGAGGATACTTGTCCAGGGCCCCAAGCTGGTACCTGCAGGGATAGGCCATCAGGGTATGGGAGACAAGCCAGGTGACCCACTCCTGGTACAATCCCCCTCCCCCTCACTCAGTAGGAGGAAGGGCCCCTGAGCTTCCTTCAATCTCTATTAGCATCTATAGGAGGCAAGGCATCCTAGCAGTTAACTAGTTGGGAAGTTTGGACTGGTCCTACCACTCACTAGCTGAAGGACTAGGGAAGGTTCCAACATCTCCAGGCCTCAGTTTCTCTATCTGTAAAAGGGGAAGGTTGCCGAGAGGGTTAAATGAGTTAACTGGGTAAAGTGCTTGGCACAGAGCCTGACACACAAAACAGTCTCAAAACAATAGTGGCTGCTATTGTTATTATTATTAGCATCTTGGTGATTCCGGAAGGCAGCAGTGGGCATGGGGCCAATGAGGTTGGGGGAGCCTTGTCTGGATGCCTCAGGGACCAGCTGCCACCCAGGCCCCCATCAGCAGTTGGGCAGCTTCCATCTCCCTGCGCAGGGCCCTGCCTCACCCCTCCTACTTGCTCCAAGCCCCCTGCTGAGACCCCTCCTGCCTGCCCCACCTTCACCCACAGGCTGTGCCAGTCAAACTGGTCTCCACACCCTGTCCCGCAGCCCACAGGTCCAAGCTCCAGGCCTCCACTCCCTTCTCCCCCTGCAGTTCAGCTGCCTCTTCTGGGCCCCCCAGTCTGACCTGGTCTTGAGCCTCTTGCTGCTCAGGGAGCACTTTATCAAGGCATCTCCCAGAGGCCCAGCCTACCCAGTACTTCCACAGGGGCCCAGGGGTCTGCCTGCCTGATTAATGAGGCTCCATGGCAACCAGGCCCTGGGCGGGTGGAGGGTGGCAGATGGAAGGACAGGCAGAGGGAGGGGATCAGCAGCTGGCCCAGCCACCCCGCCCCTTCAGAGAAGGCCTCCCAGCCAGGAGGCCTGTCCCCAGAGGCCCAGAGGGCCAGGCCTGCACCTGGCAGTCAAGCGCTGAGGCAGGAAGGAGGGTCTCCTTAATGGCCCTTCAAAGGTCTGGCCCCAGGATGCCCCCCTTCACTTCCCCAAGCAACCGTGCCCACCACCCGGCCACAAGCTCTGGTCTGAAGCCAGCGGGCCTCAGTTCAAATCCCAGTCTCACCACTTTGAGCCCTGTGATGGGGGCAAGTCGCTTCCCCTCTCTGAGCCTCAGTTCAGATGGGTCACCGAGCTCAGAGCGTGGTTATGAGTTTTAGCTGGCTCGAAGTTCGCCAGAGGCCTGACAGGCAGTCAGCGCCAGGTGAATACACGTGGGCCATTATTATCTGAGTCTGACCCACGCGCGGCTCCAGTGAGGAAGCTGAGGCCCAGGGCGCAGAGAAGCAAACAAGGACTGGCCCGAGGTCACCCTGCACCCCGGGGCGGGGCCCGGAGGCCCAGCCCAGGCTCGGCACCGCCCAGCCCGGGAGCCTCAGCACCCCCTCCCCCGCCCCCGCTGCCTTCGGGCCAAACACCGCGCCCCGCCTGGGTCTGCGCGGGGGTCCTGGCAGCGCGCTTGGCCCAGAGTCCCGGGTGTCCGTACCGGCGGGCGGCCGAGCGCGGGGCGCGGCGCGCTGGGTGTGGGCCGGGGCGCCTGCGGCGTGGCGAAGAGCAGCAGGTCGGGGTCGCGGGGGCCGGCGGCGGGCGCGGCGGGGCCGGCTGGGGCCGGCGGGGCGCTGGCGTCCTGCGCGGTGGAGATGATGACGATCTGCGAGGAGTCGAGCAGCCGCAGCGCGCCGGCCCCGAGCAGGGCCTCCAGCGCCGGCGCGCACGGGCCGCCCGCGGGGGCCCCAGCTACGGCCATGGCGCTCACGGCCCGCGCGACCCGGGGGGCAGGCGGCGGCGGCGGCGCGGGCCCATGGCGGCAGGCCGCGGCGAGGGCTCGATCCTGCTCCGCCCCCGGCCGCCGCTGCCTGCAAAGTCCCGGCCACTTTTACGCGCCAAATCCTTTTTGCCGCGAAAGAGCCACGCGCCGCCGAGCGCTGCCACCATTGGCTGGCCGGGCCGTGACGGAGGCGACGGCGACCGTGCCCATTGGCTGCAGCGCGCCGGACCGGCGGCGGGGGGCGGGACGGGGCGGCGGCGCGAGGCGGTGCGGCCAATTGCGGGACGGGGCGCGCGCAGGCTTTGTCGGGGCGGGGCCCTGGGCGGTCGCACTCCCCGCCCCCAGCCGCGAAGGCCTGGGCTCGAGGCGTGGTGGCCCCGCCCCCGCCCCGACACACCTCACCTGCTGATCCGTCTGGAGACCTTTGGGACTGAGCGTCGCTTCTGCACCTCTCACCATCAGCAGACCCCACGTGACCCTCGGAGTTCCCCACCACAGCCACCACCTGTAGCCCCAACACCCTCAGCCCAGATTTCTAGAAACCGCCCCTCTTTTCTAGGTTCTCAGGCCCACCTCCAAAGCCCCAGCTACATCTCCCATCCTCAATTTGCCCAGCCTCTGCCCTTTCCTTCCAAATCCTGCACCCGCCCTACCTTTGTCACCCAGAGCCCAAGTAGAAGGGGGATGCCAGGAGTGGTGGAGGGACGTCTGGCCTAATACAGTTTGGGATTTTCCTGCAAGACCCGTTTTAGCTGGAATCTCTTCCATAGCCCGTACACAGCTCCTGCTTGAACTCATTCATTCAACAAACTTGAGAGCCTGCTCTGTGTCCCGTTCTTGACTCCTGGCCCTCAGGAGCTCACAGTTTAGGGGAACAGAGAGGTAACAAATGTTTACTACACGATGAGGAATTTCCACCGTTAAACTAACTCCATGTTAGACCTCACAAAGGGAGGAGGTGAGGGTGCTGAGCATGAAAATGCATTTAATCCGGAGGCCCTGGGACCTCTCCATCAGCCATTTCTCATTGCTCAGGTCAGCTGATTTGACCAATATTGTCCTCTCCTCTGTGCCAGGCCTTGTGCCAGCACTGAGGGCAAAGATGTGAAATTGATAATTTCTACGAATTTGTGTCATCTTGTGGAGATGACCCACGTGAAAAAAAGTAGCTGAGACACAAACAAGAATCAAGTCCCTAGGCCCAGTATATACATCACCTCCTCCAGGGAGCCCCCCAGAGTCCTCCATTGCCCGATGCTGCCTCTGTTCCAGCACTGACCACACACTTGGTTTCTCCATCTACTTCCCCTACCAGACTGGGAGCTCCAGCAGGGCTTCTTCCCACCACTGGCCTGGCCCAGAGCAGGTACTGAGAAGGGTTAGGAAAGAAACCAGAGGCTCATGCCACAGGCCACCTAGAATGCAACAGGGAGCCCTGGTTGTCCGAGAGTAGTCCTTAGGGCCCTGGCTACAGAATCACCTGGGCTCTTGTTAACTCTGGGTGCACCCCAGCCCTGCCAATTAAGAATCCCCAAGTGCCCGGCAATCCACATTTTCACAAGCAACCCCTCCCCCCCATTCCAGGTAGTTTTTCTGTACTTTCCCATTTGAGAACAAAGTGGTATACCTGTATAACCAAAACGTGTGGGACAGCCTCAAATTCCAGCCCCTCGAGGGTACTTCTCAGCTTCAGTTTCCTCATCTGTAAAATGGGCACATAGCCCTGGCCCCTTCCGGGGTGCCGTGAGGATGAAAAGCCTAAGGGATCTGAAGGGGTTTCATGAATTATGAGGTGGTTTAGGAAAGCAGTGGGAGTTTCCTAAGCAGTCTGTGAAATTACTTGCTGCAAATCCTAGACTGTGTCAACCCTGGAAGGGACCACTGAGACTATGCAAGCTTCTTGCTGCACAGATGGGAAAACTGAGGCCCATTCGGGGGTAGAGACCTGTGAAGCCAGCCAGTGATAGAATCAGGCCTACACTGGATTCCTATCCCTGGGGCCAGCCTGTCACTCTCTCCTCCCCAGTGAGAGAAGCTCCTATTGGAATGCTAGGTCTCATCTGAAATAACCAAGCCAGACCCTGACAGAGGGTGAGAGAAGCCTGCAACATCCCCCTTCCAGATGGAGATTCCTTCCTCCACATCTTCCAAAAGCATCTCAATAACAGTAACATTCACTTTTGTAAAGCCCTCTCATATCCAATAGTCACTCAACAAACACTTATTGAACACCTGCCATGCGCCAAGCACTGTCCTGGTTGCTGGAAGACAGATACTGTTATTATTGCCCCATTTTATGATGAGGAAACTGAGTCCCAAAGGGCGTGAGCTTCCCTAGCAGAGGAAAAGGCTATTATGCAGGCTTGGTGAAGCTAAAGCCAGGGGTTTTTCAGAGCCCTGCCCTCCCTGAAGTATTCAAGTCCACAGCCTCCCAGGTAGAAGCTGGTGCCCTCCTTCCCACAATCCCTCCTGCCCTGCTGCAGCAGAAAGGAGTGAAGACCAGAATTCCTGGTGTGAAATCAAGGAAGAGATAAGGGCCTTCTGTATCTATTAATACCCACTCAAAAGCAGCAAAGGCCTGAGAGATAGGGTCCCTTTGGCCCCAAGCCTGGCAGATCCTGATAAGGCCATTTTCAACATCAACAGTTCTCTTGAGGCTGGGAAGCTTCCAAAACATCCACAATTACCAGGCAGCCACTTCCATTGATGATCTCCTTTCAACCTGATAATCCCATAAGTGAAGGTTGTTTATCCACATGGTGCAGGAGGAAGGAAGTGCAGCTCAAGGTCACAAAGCAGAACTGAGATGGGAACTTGGCCTGTTTCAAGGCAAAGCCCAGGAGGGCCTGCCCTCATACCCCGTCATCCTCCGTAAATACCCCAAGAGCCAGGCTTGGGGCTGTCAAGATTATGTGTGGTTTCCCAAAGGTACTAGGGTGGAGAGTGGCTTACCGTCATCACCACCTCCACCAACCCCTTACCGTAGAGGAATCCAGGGGCTGGAAGCTCCTGGGCCCGTGATCCTGGCCCTGGAGACGCTTTTCCCTCGATTCTTGCCAAGAGGCAGGATGGTGTAGAAGTGATAACATGAGCTTCTAAATCAAGTGGATGTCAACAGGAACCTTGGTCTGTGTGACCGTGGACAAGTCAATTCACTTGCTTGAATGAGCCTCACTCATTCAAACCACAGATATTTACTAACCACCTACTATGTGTCAGCATTGTGCTAGGTGCTGGGGAGATGGCTGAAAGCAAAACAGACCCAGCTCTGATACCTGGAGATCACAGTCCAGTGGGAGAGTCAGAATTATTTCTACGTACCTGCACAATACGCTAATTAAGAAGTTTGACAAATGACACAAATAATTCAAAGGTATTTATTCCACACACACCACCTCCCTAAACATACATTCTTAGCTTGAAAAAAAAAAGTCCCCAAACATGAAGTGCCTAACTGGGAGAAATGATTCTGTGGTGACTTAATTTGATTAAGGGGCACAGAGAAAGCCATTGTTGAGTTCTGGCAGAGGGAGGCGGGGAGTCTGATGTCTGCAACATCATGGTTGTCTCGAATGATCCCTCGTTGCTACACTGAATTCTCCCTTTGACTGACGGTTTACAGTCCCTGGAGACGTTCTGTCGCCATGCCAGTTCCGGCTGTGTCTGAACACAGCCCTCCCTCCCCATCTGCGGCTAACGCAGGGGCAAGCCTTGGAAGTCAGGCAGACCCCAACTATGTGGCTTGGCTAGACGACCTTGAGGAAGTGATGTACCCTCTAGAAGGGCTTTGCTTGCCCCATCCACAGAACGAGGGGCAAAGGCTCCTTTACAGGATAGATGTCAGGGTTAATTGAGAAAACAGGACCAGCAGAGTTCTCAAACTGGCCCACAGGTATGATTTAATTTGCCTACAGAGTATTTTTTCTGAATTACGAATTCGTTACAAATTTTTTTAATTGGGAAATACTATATAAAAATTCAAATATTACTGTTTCTTTTAAAACTAATATCTGGCAATACTAGCCAGGCCATCATGGTGCTAAGCAGTTGCTGTCCCCCATTTAGCCAGAGCCTTGACCCTCCAGGCCATCAGAGTTCCTGCCTGGCTTGCCTCCCTCAGTGACCTTACTTGCCCTGCCACTCCAGGTTTCTGAGTCTGCAGTCCCTGATGCCTGTGCCTGGCACAGAGTACGCAGCCAATAAATTTTAACTACTATTAGTGCTATCATTACTGCCAAGGAACCGACCGGCACCAGCACAGCTCCTTGGCTTTGCAGGTAAGTAAAGAGAAGACATGGACATGGGAGAGAAGGAAAAGTGGCCTTTCATGGTAAAACAGGAGACATGGGGCTTAGTGCCAGCCAACAGCTGCCTGGCTGTGTGACCTTGGCCAAATCCTTGGCCATCAGTTGGTCCATTTGTCCAGTTGGGTGTCGGCCAGAGGGTCCAAGGTGCAATGTAAGTGGACAGGTCTCAGGTCGATAAGGGAGCCTCCCTTCCCCCAAACCCCTGTTATTCCCTGAGTCATGCCCTGGGGACCTCTCTCCTTGCCAGTGCCACTTCCTTTCTCCGCATCACCTCAGACCCTGAGGATGGATTATGCTTTTCCAGGGAGAGGGGGAAAAACCAGACATAGGGGCCATGCCTGCCCTGCCCAGGGCCACAGTGAGGGGGTAGGGAGCCCTTAGAGCAGAGGGGCTCTGTTTTGTCATCTGTAAAATGGGGATGATAATAATAATAGTGTTTACCCGATAGGGTTGTTGGGACATTAAATGAGTTACTAAAGTGCTGAGGACAGTACCTGGCACATAGAGAGTACTGGATAAATGTCAGCTGTTATTAAGAATGAAGGATGGATCACTGAAGCTGCTTGCCTACTTCTCCTCTCAGTTTTTCCAAAGAGGAAAGAAAAACTGTTCCCGTCAGGCTGCAGAACAGGAGAGTTTTCACACAGCAATCCCTGCCCTGCCTCCCAAACCCTATCAGGCACAGGTGGACACAGAGGCAAGAGAAAAATACATGTGGAGGGCACCGAAGTGTGTAGAGGGGACAATCCCACATTCCACTGATTCTAAGACTTCGTTTTTCCTATTTAACATCTCTGAAATTGAGGAGCATCTTATAACTGATAGCACGTCCATTTTTAGGCAGGAGCTCTTTTCTTTCTTAGGGGCTCAAAATAATGTTGTGCGTCCTCTTTGATGGTGTCTGAGAAGTAATGAGATACGGTGGACAGCAAGTGCCCGGCACGGTGCCTGCCATGTCATAAACCCTCAGATTATTCTTATCACCTTCAGCATCTCCAGCATATTCGAGATTAGCCACGGGGGAGCAAGCAACTTTTCTTTCTTTTTCTGTTTTTCTCGCTGATGCTGACCTGCATTTGGTCCCCGTTTTGACAGGCACATGGCAAATGCAGGCAGGGAGGGCTCAGGAGAGAAAGACTTTTTATAATATATTAAGATATTCAGAGAGGAGGAGCCAGAGAGCTTTTATTTTTAATAAGAAAAAAAAATCCCTGCTGGAAGCCAGAGTTATATATATGCCAAACAGGCCAGGAAACCCAGCAGGCCTCCGGGAGCTGGCAATGAACCGAAACAGGGGCATTGTGTCCAGGCCACTGGCTGGCTGAGGGGGCATTGTTAGGGCCTGGCCCTGTCTGGGAAGAGGGGGGTGGAGGGGGCAGGGGGAGTGTGTTCCCATGACTCCCTGGGGAGTAACGACAATCGGGGCCAGCTGGGAAGCCCGCATGCCAGGGGCCCTGTGGGCGGGTGGCTGGCCCTGGAGGGGCCATGGAGGGCTGAAGGGGGCTGAGGAGGCGAGCAGGGGCAAGGTCAGGGCCTGTTTCCCAGTTGGGCGGGGGGCAAGGCCTAAGGAGGGGAAACATGGGGGTCATTTGCTGCCCCTCTTCCTCACTTCCACCTCCAAAACCCTGGGCCACTGAGTTTATCTCCAAATTGCACCCCAGATCTGCCCACTTCTTTCCACTTCGCAGCCCCACCCTGGTCCAGGCCACCATGGGTCTCTCATCTGGCCCCTATGCTCTATTCTCCACACACAGCTAGAAGGCTCTCTCCAAAATGCAAATCACAGCATCACCTCCCCTGCTTAAACCTGCCAAAGGCTGCCAGTCACACTTAGAAGAAAACCCAACCCCCTTACTCTGGCCCACAAAGCCTGCCTGATGGGCCCAGCCAGCCTCTTGGACTCCACCTCCAAGGCTCCAATGCGTCCCCACCCTGCACGCTCTCTGTCCCAGCCATGCTGGCCTCCTGCCAGGCCCTAGAATGCTTTCAGCTCGTTCCTTCCTCAGGGCCTGTGCACTTGGCAGATCCTATGCCGGGAACCCCCTTCCTCTACACCTTTGCATGGCTCTCTCCTCCATCATTCAGGTCCCAGAGCAAACATTACCTCCTCAGAGAGGACTTCCCTGGAAAACAGACGCTCTTGTTCTCCTATTCCAACTCATTCTATTACGCTGCCCTGTACCACTGACTTCACAGCGCTGACCGCCCTCTGAAATTAGCGCATTTGTGTATTCATTTGTCAGTCTCCCCTCCCTAGACTGTAAGCCCCAGGTGGGCAAGAACTGGCTTCGTTCTTTGCTGAATCCTAGCCGCCAATATCACCAGATACTTAGTAAGGACTCAGTCAACATTAGCCATTATTTTTATTATTCCCGTGCTCAGGGCTTGGTAAACAATGTCAGCGGCCATGAGGTGGGGCCAGGAAGGTCACTCTCAAGCAGGGGCTCTGAATCTGCAATCCATGAACCCAGATTCCATGAACTTGGACAGGAAAAAAATCTCAACTCTATTTTCACTGGCCTCTAACTGAAATGTAACATTTCCTTCAATTCTGAATGTAGGCAACACACCAGAGGCCTATGGCGGCACCTGGGACTGTAGAAAGACAAACTGCCAACGGCAGTCACAGCTATTGCCATGTCACAGGTGCTGCAGGGACCTTGAGTTTATGTTTAGGCACCTGTGAAATTGTGGTAGTTTTGGATCTGCCAATAGATCTTGTTATTTAATGTGTTAAAAAAATCTATTACTAAATCACAAGTTTTAAAAATTTTTTGAGGGGCCAGCCCTGCGGCCGAGTGGTTAAGTTTGTGTGCTCCGCTTCGGTGGCCCGGGGTTTCACTAGTTCAGACCCTGGGCGCGGACATGGCACCGCTCATCAGGCCACGCTGAGGTGGCGTCCCACATGCCACAACTAGAAGGACCAACAACCAAAATATACAACTATGTACTGGGGGGATTTGGGGAGAAAAACCAGAAAATATAAAAAAGAAGATTGGCAACGGTTGTTAGCTCAGGTGCCAATCTTAAAAATTTTTTTTTTGATAATTATTTCCATATTCAATATAATTGTTGTCTTTTGTAATCCTGTGTATTTTATTTTATGGGTTTTAAAAACAGCATTCTGAGAAGGGTTCATAGTCCTCACCAGATGCCAAAAGGGTTCCTGATGCATACAAAAAAACCACACCCTCCAAAGGAGTGTCTTAAAAGAGCTGATGTGGTCTGGCCCTGATCCTTCTCTCAGCTGACGTCCAGCCCAGGAAGAGAGGCTGAAGGGAGAAGCCCAGAAGAGCAGTGAGAACAAGGTTTCGGAGAGAGAGACCCCACGACCTGAATTTCAGTTCTGCCTGGTCTTGTCCTGTTTATGAAATCATGGCATCTACAGCAGCTCTGAGCACAGAGACCAAGCACAGAAAGCAGAGCCCTCTGTTAGGAAGCCTTCTCTCAAAAGTCCTCAGAAGAGAGCCCAGCTTTCCCTCTGTCCTCTGCCTGGCCCGTGTGGCCTCCAGCTCACCAGAGTGAGTCCTGCAGGAGACCCGCTAGTTAAAAATTAAAACCCTCTCACCCAAAATACTCTTCAAAGCTGAGGTAAGACACACTTTCTCCCTATGAATCTGGAACAAGACAAGGAGAGAAAAAAAATATATTTCTTTTTAAAGTACTCTCTAATTCATCAAAGAAGGCAACCCTGAAGTCGAAGATTGTGGTGAGGATGTGGGGTTCGCGCCGGGAGGTGGAGCACAGCACAATGTTCTGGTTTAGGAGGGTGGCACATTCAAAGCCTGATTCTTATAAACCCCAAATGCACTCACGGCAGTGGGAGAAGGGACAACGGGGAAAGGAACGCCATCTCCAGGACACTTTCTGGAGCCTGTGATGTGGAAGGCGGGAGCAGCGAGCATCACAGGAGGCGGTTTCTTGGCATCCCAGCCTGTGAATCATCGCTCTCACATGGGTTCACCGAACAATCTCTAATTTGGGAGCAGAGCAGCAGGAGGGCCCCAAATTAACTTGGGTTTTGTCCTTCCCCTTTCACTTGGAGTTCCATGGGCCTGAATGTTGGGCGCCATCTACAGTAAGGCTCAAGACAGCTAGGGTGGTCCATTTTCACTTGGATCACAGTAAGGACCTGCCTGAGATATTGAGGGTAGGGGCTTGGCGGAGAAGTTGGGGGGAAACAGCTCAAAGAAAGGACTCACTTTCATACCAGATTATTGATCAAAGAGAAACCAAACATGCAGAGGACAAGGAAGAAATGTCAAAGAGCTGTTGAAATGACAGTGCAATGCAAAAGTTACTTACAAGACATGACAGGTGGCTGTGCAGACAGTCTCAGGAAGGCTGTACTAGAAAGTGCCAGCACTGAGGGCCCCTGGCAAGGGAAGGGGCTTAGGGGTGGAGCTGGGGTGTAGGAGGGGACCTGACTTTTCCCTGTTATGCACCTTTTGTACCATTTAAGTTTTGTACTATGTGTAAGTCTTATTGATGAAAAATTATTTTTTATAGTCTTGCATGTCAGACTTCATAGGAATATAGCAGGTGCTTACTAAACACATGTTAAACCACTGTGCTGCTTCAGGAACTAGCATTTACGGAGTGCTAACTGTGTGCCAAGGGCCCTTTGGCAATCTCTGTTTTACAGATCTTTGGAAGTGGAAGCTCAGCTAGGAGGGAGCCGAGTGGGGACTCCCCCCAGGTCTGCTGGAAGCCAGAGCTCTGCTCCCCGGCAAGGACCACACTGCCTTCCTCCCTGGAGTGAGCAGTTGGAGGCACCAGATGCTCTGGCAGGATCCAGAGCGATGCCATCTGTGAGGGAAACCTATTCTTAGAGAGCAGAGACAGTCGGTGGTGGAGCCAGCCAAACTCCAGCGGCAGTGGGGGGACGTCGGGAGGGGTGGCAGCCAAGGCTTTACCTTCAGCTGGGGGGTAGGACAGGCTAAAAGCAGGGCATGATATTGTGATTTATAAGAAATATATATTTGGCCATCCAGATGACCAAAATATATTTCTCATATATACCTGGTCTTCGTTCACAGTTCCTGGCTCACAGCTCCCAAAACCCTTGAAATTTCTTGTTTATGTTAACAAAGGTGACTTTTGGACCCCACCCAGGGTGGGGGCTGGTTGGCAGGAGAAGCAGCCATGTGATCAGAGGACTGGAACTTTCAGTCCCACCCCAGGTCCTCCAGGGAGTGGGGAGGGGCTTGAGGTTGATCAATTGCCAAAGACCAATGACTTAGTCAATCATGACTACTTAAAAAGCCTCCAAAAAACCCCAAAAGGGCAGCTCATCACCCTTTTTCAGAGAGCTTCCACATGCCACCGTGCCTGTCCCCAAGCTCCACGAGGACAGAGGCTCCTTTGTTTGGGATCTCGCCCTATATATCTCTTCATCTAGCTGTTGATCTGTTTCTTTTAGTATCCTTTGTAATAAATCGGTAATCTAATGAGTAAACGGGTTTTCTTGAGTTCTGTGAGCCGTTCTACCAAATCAATAGAACCTGAGGAGGCGGTTGTGGGAAACCCTGGTTTGTAGCCGATTGATCAGAAGCACAGGTAACCATCTGGGCTTGTGACCGACCTCTGAGTGGAGGGCAGTCTCTTGTGGGACCGAGCCCGTTCCCTGTGGAGTCTGATTCTATCTCTGGGTAGAGAGAGTCAGAATTGAGTTGAATTCTCGGATACCCTGCTGGCATCTGAGGACAGCTTCTGGGTGTGGGGAAGCCTCCACACACACACAGACGCTGGAATCGGGTCCAGGAACCCTCTGCACAGGCGTACTCAGTTCTCAGGGCCACGCTCCCTTCTGTTTGGACGTTATGTTAGAAGTAACAGCAAACTTTGAGTGCTTACTTTATATGAGTCGTATCATTTAATTCTCCAGACCACCCTATGAGGTGTGTGCTATTAGCATGCCTATTTTACAGATGACAAAACAGAGGCACAGAATGGTTAAGTCACTTGCCCAAGGAAACAGCGGGGCCAGAGCTGAGCCTGGGCACGCTGGCCCCAAAGCCTACATCCCTAACCACCATGTTGTACTACCTCTCAACCTGCTGCACCAGAGGCCAATTTTAGTTTGGGTTCCCCCGAAAGCAGACCCAAGACAATCTGAGTGCAAGTGGTTTATATGGGAAGTGGTCCCAGCAAGCAATGGTAGGGGCATGAGGAAGGAAGACAGGGAAGGGGGTGTTATCAAGCAAGTGTCCACCGTGGGCAACTGCATCTCAGTCCTGCTGGGCGCTCTGGAAGCCAGTGTGCAGCATGTGTCTCAGTTATCCCACCCAGTGTGGGCGGGGGCGTTCATCACTCACTGGTTGAGGGCTGCTCCTGGGATGTGTCAATCCTCTGGCCTTGCAGGTCTGCCATAGTGGGGTGAAGAAGGTGCCCTCAGGCAGAAAAACACAGGAGTGGCAGCTGGAAAAGTTGGCTTGTGCACTGAAGCAGTAAGTTAGAAGGGACGTGGGCAAGCCACCCCCAGCATCTGCTTATAAAACCCACTTGCTAATGGCCACCCTCTCCCCTCCCCATAACCTCAGGATCTCATTCAGCCTCCACAGAGAGAACTAAGTAACCTTCAAGGTCACCTTCTCCAAGCTTGCAGTACAACATTGTGGCTGAGAACACAGCTCTTAGAACCAGACCTATTCCCGCCTCGATTACCTATCAGCTTTGTGACTCAGCTTCCTTATTTGTCACACGGGATAATGGTTGGCCTCACATCATTCCCTACTACCTTGTTACTCAAGGTGCGGCTCAGACTAGCAGCAGCAGAATCTGGGAGCCTGTGAGGAATGCAGAATCTCAGGCCCCACCCCAAACCCACCAAATCAGAACCTGCATTTAATAAGATCTCCAGTGACTCATGCACATTTCTACTAGGAAGTTCTAAAATATAAACAGAGACTGAAGTATTCCTACTAGACCAAGGGTCTCAAATTGGTGGTCCATGGACCAAATCTCCTGGAGATTTGTTTGATTTGTCCAGCTTGGTGGTTTTAAAAAATCAGTCTGGCACACAAGCCTCCAGTACACCACATCCCATCACGCTTGCATAGCACCCAGAACTTTATTATTTATGCCACTTGCCAGACCCCTGAAGGCACTGAGTTTGCAACCCCTCCAGAACAGAACCTATAACTAGCTAACATTTGCATAGCATAGCTTAGGTTTCTTTTTTTTTTTCCTGAGGAAGATTAGCCCTGAGCTAACTGCTGCCAATCCTCCTCTTTTTGCTGAGGAAGCCTAGCCCTGAGCTCACATCCATGCCCATCTTCCTCTACTTTATATGTGGGACGCCTACCACAGCATGGCTTGCCAAGCAGTGCCATGTCCGCAACCGGGATCCGAACGGGCGAACCCCGGGCCGCCAAAGCAGAAAGTGCGCACTTAACCGCTGTGCTACCAGGCCGACCCCTAGGTTTCTAAATTTAAAGTAAGGCACTAAAACAAATGAGCTTTAAAATCAGATAGACCTGGGTTCAAACCCTTGTTTGGCTATTATACTAGTTGTATTACTTTGGGTAAGTTACTTCCCCTCTGTGATCCTCAGTTTCCACATCTGTGAAATGGGGATCAAAACACATATTTGCAAGGTCCCTGTATCGATTAAAAATATGTGCAAAGCACCCAGGAGGAAGTAGGGGCTCACTAAACGGAAGTGATTAGTAGTAGTTGCAGCAGTTGTATCTACACAAGTCCAATGTGGACACTGGGTGTTATTATTATCCTCATTTTATAAGAAACTGAGGCTCTGAGAGGGTAAGAACCTTACCCAAGGTTACACAGTGGTAGAGTGGGGACTCAAACCCATGTCCCTGAGCTCTATATCTGCACTGTCCACTAGAATTTTCTACAAGGAAAGAAGTGTTCTATATCGGTGTAGTCCATTATGGTAGCCACTAGCCACACGTGGCTACTGAACACTTGAAATGTGGTCAAATTGGGATGTGCTATAAGTGGAAAATACACACCTGATTTGATGACTTAGGACAAGAAAAAAGAAAAGAAAGTATCTCATTTTTATATTACATGTTCAAGTGATAATATTTTAGAAATATTGGGTTAAAATATATAATTAAGGTTAATCTCACTTGCTTCTTTCTACCTTTTTTTAATGCGGCTGCTAGAAAAATTTCAAGGACATGTGTGATTCACACTGTGTTTCTATTGGACAGTGGAACTCTAGAGCTTCTCCAACAGATCACCTGAGACAAGGAACTTAATATTTGTAAAAACTATTTGCAACCCACTGCCCACCAGCAAGGAGCCCACTATTACATAAGAACAGCCAAAGAGCATACCCACCAGAAAGAGACTTCAGGGCCCTCCTCTGAGCTCGATGACCCCTGAGGCCCAGAGGGGGTGTGACTTTCCCTGGTGTCACAGAGGTCGGCAGCACAGCTGGAACCATGCCCAAGGCTCCTCAGCCTGATGCAGCCACTTGTTCCACCATTCAAGAGTACCTAATGGGATCTGACAATCAGTGCTTTTACTTCGGCAAATGGAACCCTGGGATAATAAAATTAGAGCCTGAGACCCATGATCTTGAGAAAGCAGGATCCTCTGGGAGGTTTCACTGATGGACACCTCTCAAGCCACAGCCAGACACAGCCGGGAGCCTACTCGGGTGTCCAAGACCCCATAAGCACCTTGGGTCCGCGTCACTGCGAGGGGCGGCTCTTGTTGTAGACGAGGAAGTCTAAGATGTCGTGCCACACGTTGCTGTCCTGGTACAGGTAGGTCATGGAAGACTGCAGGGAGGGCTGCAGCGTGTGCCTGTGGTACTCAAACAGCCACAGGACCAGCCCCCACACCACGGCAGTGAGCAGCGGGAATGGGTCCCGCTTGGGTTCAGGGATGTAGCCTTTCTCCACGCCAAGGCGGCACAGCGCGAACAGGGTGCGCGACACCAGGTACATGTTGATCTGTAGGGAGGGAAGAGCAGGGGATCACGGGTGGGCACAGCTATGGGAAGCTCCCAAGCATGCCCATCCCTGGGGCGCCTACTGTGCACTGGATCAGCGTTCTTAAAGCTGGCGTGCCAGATGATTTGAAGTGGTATGTAGCAGGCATTTTAATATTACTATTTACATCTTTAATACTCTTTTTCATTAAAAAACTTAAAAATGAATGTATTTACACATTTCAAAACTCAAATTTACACAGACATCAAAAAGCACGATCCATAAAAGAAAAAATTGATAAATTGGAACTCATTAAATTTAAATTTTTTTGGTTGTGAAAGCCCATGTGAAGAGGCTGGAAAGAAAAGCTATAGACTGGGAGAAAATATTTACAAACACGTATCTGACAAAGACTAGTATCTGGAATACATTTTTCATTTTTATTTATTTAATTTTTTTTGAGGAAGATTAGCCCTGAGCTAACATCTGCTGCCAATCCTCCTCTTTTTGCTGAGGAAGACCGGCCCTGAGCTCACATCCGTGCCCATCTTCCTCCACTTTATATGTGGGATGCCTACCACAGCATGGCTTGACAAGCGGTGCCATGTCCGCACCTGGGATCCGAACCGGTGAACCCTGGGCCGCCGAGGCGGAACGTGCGCACTTAACCACTGTGCCACCGGGCCAGCCCCTGGAATGTACTTTTTAAAAAAGCTCTCAAAACTCAACAATAAAAAAAGAAACAATCCAATTAGAAAATGGGCAAAAGATGCAAACAGATATTTCACTGAAGAGGATATACAGATGGCATATAAGCACTTGGAAAGATGCTCCACATCGTTAGCCATCAGGGAAATGCAAATTAAAACCACAATGAGATAGCACTACACACTTATCGAAATGGCTAAAACAAAAAATGTGATAAACCAAATGCTGGCTAGGATGTGGAGAAACTGGATCGCTTGTGTATTCCTGACAGGAATGTAAAATAATACAGTCACTCTGGAAAATAGTTTGGCAGTTTCTTATAAACTAAACATGCACGGACCATATGATCCAGCAACTGCACTCTTGGGCATTTATCCCAGAGAAATGAAAACTTATGTTTACCCAAAGACTTACACAGGAATGTTCTTAGCAGCTGTATGCCTAATAATCAAAAGCTGGAAACAAACCAGCTGTCGTTCAATGGGTGAATGGTTAAATAAACTTGGTACATCCATACCACAGATTGCCACTCAACAGTAAAAAGAAATGAGCTACTGAAATACACAACGACTCGGATGAATCTCCAGGGAATTATGCTCTGAAAAACACCAATCCTCAAAGGTTACGTCCACTTGTATAACATTTTTGAAATGACAAAATTTTAGAAATGGAGGTCAGAGCAGTTGATGCCAGGGGTCAGGGAAAGGAGGGCGGGGGGAGATGGCTGTGACCTGGATTCCTAGACTTCAGAAGTTCACAGACCAGTGAAGTTTCTGACAAAAAAACAAGACTGGGGAAACTTTCTCAAAATAGAATATGTTCATTTCCACAGACTCCACAATTGCGTGTCTAGGAACTTTCTTTCTTTTTCTTTTTTTTTGCTGGAGGAAGACAAGCCCCGAGCTAACATCTGTGCCGATCGTCCTCTATTTTGTATGTGGGTCGCTGCCTCAGCATGGCCGACAGTGGTGCAGCTCAGCACCCAGGATCCAAACCTGCGAACCTGGGCTGCTGGAGCAGAGCACGCCAAACTTAACCAGCAGGACACAGGGCCAGTGCTCTAGGAATTTTTGGACAGACTGACACATGTGCAAGATGATGTCCAAACGAAGACGTAGACTGCAGCATGTGTGCAATGGCAAATGGCTGGAGACGCTTAAATGTCCATCCAGAGGAGACTAGTGAGATCAAGGCTGGTCCACCCACCCAGTGGAGAGCTCTGCTGATGTTAAAAAGGATAAGGGACTGATGAGAAAGGTCCCCAAGATATATTGTTTCATGAAAAAAAAGTGTAGTACGATCTCCCTGGTGGAATGTGCACGGACACAAGCACAGACAGGTTTTGAAGGGCTACACAAGACATAGTTCAAGTGACTGTCCCTGGACAATGGCTTGACAATCAGAGGGGACGAGGACTTGCTTTTCAGTTCATTTTCTAATTTTGTTATGATGTATCCCAAGCACCTAGATGTGCGCCAGGGACCTAGGGGGTGCTTAATCTGCATTTTGTAAAATGTGAAAAAAAAACCCATTATTTTTATAATTTAAAAACATTTAAGGGGCTGGCCCTGTGGCTGAGTGGTTAAGTTCATGTGCTCTGCTTCAGCAGCCTGGGGTTCACTGGTTCGGATCCTGGGCATGAACCTACACACCACTCATCAAGCCACGCTGTGGCAGCATCCCATATAGAAGAACTAGAATGACTTACAACTAGGATGTACGACTACGTACGGGGGCTTTGGGGAGAAAAGAAAAAAAGAGGAAGATTGGCAACAGATGTTAGCTCAGGGCCAATCTCCTTCACCAAGAAAAAAAAACAAAAACCCCAACTAGCATTTAGTTTCATCATTTCATAAGAAAATGGAATTTTAGCCCAGAAAAAAAGGCAAGTTATAGAATAAGAGATAATCTGAGTTTAATAAGCTTTGTTTTATGAAAATCTTACTCCAGGGTCATTTTTTTTTCTCATTTCACTGCAGAGTGGTTTTTATTTAAAAAAAAGTCTTTGCCCCAGAGAATAGCACCTACATTGATTTTGAGAACCATGGCATTCCAACAAGCTGCTTGGTTTACAGATGGAGAAACTGATGTTCCCAAGGTCACACAAGGACTGGTGAATCACAGATCCTCAGACGTGGAAGGGAGCCAAGAGCTCATCTTCGACCCCCACCCCCAACTCTACGCCTGAACCAGGCCCCACCCCACCCCCGTCCACATCCCGGGAGCATCTTTACCTGGCTGTTGATGCTATTGTTGTCTCCAAACACCAGCCAGCCCCCGACGAAGGCAGCCAGGAAGGAGTGCACCTGGTAGGTCTCGCCCTGCACGCAGGACTGCAGGGCACAGAGTCCCTTGTAGGCAAACACAAAGCAAGCCAGGTTCCGGGAATGGATGTACGTGGCTTGCAGGATGGCCCGCAGCTTCTCCCGGAAGCTGCACAGACAGAGGGAGCCACTGTGAGCGCGGGGCCAGCCATTCCAAGGGCATTCGCCCACTGGGCATGCAAAACTGACTCAGGCAAGAAACTCACTGCCGATGCTCATTCAACCTGAGGCCTCTAGCCGTGTCCTCAGGGTTGCTCCCTCACTTGATTCAGGCTTTGACTCCATGCCACCTCCTCCAAGAGGCCTTCCCTGACCATCCTACATAAAAGAACTCCCAGCACATCCTGTCCCCTTATCCTTTTCTTTTCCTTCATAGCTCGTTTCACCACCTGACATTCACATGTTTTTTTCTTATCTCCCCCGACTCCTGCTCCATCCCAGTGGAAGCTCCTAGAGAGTGGTGTCTACCCCTGGCTTGTTCATTCTCAGGGTCCAGAACAGGGCCTGGCACATAGTAGATGATCAATAAATATTTTTTTGGCATGAACGTGTGAAGACATGAATGAACGAGTGAGAAAGTGAGTGAATGCCTACTATGTGATGGATCTAAGGATACAATTCTGAGAAAAAACAGATCTCTAGCCACCCTCAAGAAGTTTAATCTAATGGGAGAAGGAAATATAAATAAATAATCACAAAACAAGGGTCAAACGTTGACCTTGACAAGAGATGATCCTGGGAGCTGAAGGATGAGGAGTCGATGAGGTCAAAAGGAGAGAGGAGCTGCATCCCAGACAGAGGGATCAGCAGGTGCAAAGGTCCTGAGGAGGGACAGAGAGTGGGGAGTAAAGGAACAAAGAAAGCATCAAGGCCTGGGCAGAGAATGTGTGGGCAAAGGATGTGGGGGAGGGATGGGGCCACACTAAGTTTTGTCTTTATCCTGAGAGAAGTGAACATTTAAGCAGGGGAGGGATTCCAGTTATCTTTTAAAGTTAAATCACCAGGGGGCAGTAGGGAGAACACAGGGAGAAGGGCAGAGTGTACTCTGGGAGATCAATTCAAGGGTGGCAAACCCAAGTGCCCTCAAGGCTACACAAGGATGCCAAAGTGGACCTGTGGAAATCTGCCAGGTGAGTGGGGACAGCCAGGAGTCGGCTGATTTGCACCCCACAGGAACATGGGCCCAGGGCTGCCAGTTCTAAGGGAAGAAAGCTGGATTTCCCAGTCTTTAAATATTGGTACTCATCCTACCTGCAAAATATTTCTACAGTCTGGCACTTCTCACCACCACTGGCACCACCAAGGTCTGAACCACCGGCCTCGCTCATCTGGATTACTGCAACAGCCTCCTAATTTACACCTCCTTCTGCCCTTGGTCCCCGGCCCCTGTCTCTTCTTAGTGTGGCAGCAAACTCTTCACTCTCACATTATCAAAAGCTAAGTCAAATGCAGGTGCACCTCGTTTTATTGCCCTTTGCTTTATCGCACTTTGCAGATACTGCGTTTTTCACAAGACCCTCCACCAGCAAAAAGACTACAACTTGCTGAAGGCTCAGCTGATGGTTAGCATTTTTAGCAATAAAGTGTTTTTAAATTAAGGGTACGTACATTGCTTTTTAGACATAATGCTCTCGCATATGCGACAGACTAGAGTATAGTGTAAACATAACTTTTATATGGACTGGGAAACCAAAACATTGCTGTGACTCACTTTACTGCGATATCCACTTTACTGTGGTGGTCTGGAACCAAACCCGCCGTCTTGCTGATGTGTCCTGTCATGGCACGTCCCTGCACAAAATCTTACAATTGCCTGTTTCACTTGAAGGAAAAGCCACCTCCCCTCTACGGCCTAAAGCTGGACAGGATGGGCCCAGGTTACCCCAGTGACCTTCCTCTCTGTTCTCTCCTCTCTAATCCCTTGGTTCCAGCCTCCTCAAACTCACCAGGCGTGATTCTACCTCAGGGCCTCTGCATGGGCTGTTTCCTTGGCCTGAAACACTCCCCTGTTACCCACTTGGCCAACTCTTTCAACTCCTTCAAGTCTGTACTTGAATGTCACTTTCTCACTGAGGCCTTCCCTCTTTAATTCTGCAGCCTGCCTCTCCACCGGCACTCGACCCTCCTTCCTCTATCCCGGCTCTAATTTTTCTTTCCCATAGCCCACATTATCTGCTAACGTACCATATCCTTTCCTTATTTATGATGTTCACTCTCTGCCATGCCCTGCTAGCATGTGAGCTCCACAAGGGCAGTGATCCTTGTCCATCTGTTCCCTGCTGTACCCCAGCACCTAACACAGAGTCTGGCACATACCAGATGCCCAATAACTATTTCCTGAATGAATGAACGAGTTCAATTTTAAGAGAATGGAAGGCAAAAACCAAGACAAGTAAAAATAAATAAATCAAGCAAAAATACAAAAAGAGAAGGTCTTGCAAGCTGGATTTGCCCAGGAGGCTGTCCATATGTGATTCTTAGAAGCTGCAGGCTACACACATTAGAAACTAGACCACAGGGTGGTTTCTGAAAAGAGCCTTGAGGGAAGAGTTATAGGAGATCAGAGGAAGACCAAGGCATATGAGCAAAGAAGGCAGAGTGGAGAAGGAAAGGGCATTTCTGGTGGGGGCGCAGCAGGAGCGAATGTGTGACGGGGGAGCCACACGTGGCACGTGCATGGAATGGCAGGGAGTCCTGTGTGCCCAGGGCGCTCCGGGGGGATGTAGGCGCGTGGTGCGGGGATGCAGCTGAGACGAGGCTGCAGACGGTCGTGAAGGCCTCACCTGGGCTTCTCTGGAGGACAGCGGGAGTCAGGGGAGTTTTAGAGCGGGAATAATAGAATCAGAATTGTACTTCAGGTGGTGAGGTGGGGACAGGCTAGACCCAGCTAGGAAGCTACGACATCCGTCCTGGCACTGAGGGCTGACCACGTTCTCTCCCAGTTTGAGGGGTGTGTGGAGGGGGTGCGTACCTGCCACTCCGGAAGAGAAATGTCATGACCAGCGCGTGAGGGGTCCGGATTTTGACTCCATAGCTGTAGAAACAAAAGGAAACAGTTGCTATGGCATCGCTGCACCACAGTTTCTTTCTGAGCTTTCTCTCGGACTCCTTGCCCCTCTCTCCATTCCTAATTCTCAGAGCATTCTGGGAGGAGAAATAATGCTGGCTTTCGAGTTAGATCTGGGTTCAAATCCTGCCTCTGACAGGTTCTTGGTAGTGTGGCCTTGGGCTTGTGATTTAACTTCTCTGAGCCTCAGTGTGCCCAACAGCAAAAGAGGGTGTCAGACGTCAGAGGGCTGGTTGCAATTTCGATGAAAGGAGACAATGTGTGTAAAATGCCTTCACCATCCCCAGTCGGCTGGCTGCTTGGAGTTGCTGCCTCTGCCCACCCTGACTTTCCCAGCGCAGCCAGATTCATCTTTTTTAAACACAAATCACATCACATCACTCCCAGCTTAAAAGCCTCCAACACCTTTCCACTACTCACAAAATTAAATCCAGGCTCCTCTCCACAGCCTTGAAAGTGCTGCAGGATTTGGCTGCTGCTGACCTCTCCTACCTCACCCCATGCCACTCCTCTCCTGCTCCAGCCCCACTGGCCTTCCTGGAGGTCCTCTGACACACCATGTTCTTCCCTGACTCTGGGCCTTTGTCCAGGCTGTTCCCTCTGCCTGGAATGCTCTTTCCTTATTACTCACCCACCCTCTTCCTCAGCTTTCCAGATGCAGCTGGGCCCACTGTGAAGGCTTCTGAGCCCCCAGCCTAGGTTAGGGCCATATTTTCATTGCACAGATCCCCAAGCTTCTCTGCAGCACTTTACACTCCTGAGCGAATGACTTGATTATTCATAATTACTTATTCTATTCTCATTATCCCTTCCCTCTATTCTGGGCTCTGTGAGGATAGGAACTGTGTCTGGCTTATCCTCTGTAGAGTCCCCAGCAGCTCGCATGGTACTTGACATATAGTATGTGCTTAATAAATGATTGTTGACTGACTGATTCCAGAATAGACCTTAATTATCTGTGAGGGAACATAATCTCTAGAAGATTCTCTTTGTCTTAGTCCGCCTTAAAGTTAACAAATTCCCTAAAGCAGTTGCTAACTAACATTGTATTTCCTTCTACCTGCTCAAAACGCACCTCTTTCCAATTATTATACATGGGGGAACCTCAACTTTGTAAAAATGCATTTTAAAAAAAAGACTGGAGGAAATATCCCACAATGTTATTAGCAACGTTTCCTGGTCTGGGGGAACACGGGAATTTATTTTTGTCTGTTATTTTACATTTTTCTATACTTCTAAAATGATCTACAATGATTAAACATTGCTTTTAAAATTAAAATAATTGAAATACATTTTATAGTTTCTTTTTCTTTTCTTTTTTTTTGAGGAAGACTAGCCCTGAGCTAACATCTGCTGCCAATCCTCCTCTTTTTGCTGAGGAAGGCTGGCCCTGAGCTCACATCCGTGCCCATCCTCCTCTATTTTATATGTGGGACACCTGCCACAGCATGGCTTGCCAAGCGGTGCCATGTCTGCACCTGGGATTCGAACTGACAAGCCCCGGGCCACCGAAGCAGAACATGCGAACTTAACGGCTGTGCCACCGGGCCGGCCCCTGAAATACATTTTAAGTGTTACACTAATTGCCTCTTTTTAAGCTTCAAACCTCTTCCCCCGACCCTCCTTTCAGCTTCTCATTTGAGCATCTGGGGATCACGGGAGTAAGACCACATTCACCTTCATGTTTACCTTCATTGTTTTAACTATACTCAAGTGGGTAGTAGAAAGGAAATAATATTTGGTGCCAAAGCTCTGCCATGTTTTGCTGTATGAACTTGGATCAATTGCTTAACCTCTCTGAGTCTCCCTTCTTCCATCAGTGAAAAGTATCTTCCGTTTCAGGGTCGCTTCTGGAAGTTAAGGTCATAGCACATGTAAAAGTTCCTACTTCAACCAATATTGGTATCTCTTCCTTTCTTGTTCTTTTTTTTTTTTTAGTACAGTGCCTGAGCCCCAGTGCCCACAGATCCTTATTTAGTTGGCTTGGGATGGAGCCTGGGCATTGTTTTGTTTTTTTTTAAGATTTTATTTTTCCTTTTTCTCTCAAAGCCCCCCGGTACATAGCGTAGTTGTGTATTTTTAGTCGTGGGTCCTTCTAGTTGTGGCATGTGGGACACCACCTCAGCATGGCTTGATGAGCGGTGCCATGTCCGCGCCCAGGATTTGAACCGGTGAAACCCTGGGCCACTGAAGCAGAGCGCGCAAACTTAACCACTCAGCCACGGGGCCGACCCCAGCCCCTCTTGTTCTTCTTTATCAGACTCCCTCTTTCCCAACCAAGTTCTCCAGCTGCCAGATCCTGATCTAACCAGGCTACAAGGTCTAAAAATCCTTGACAGCCTCCTCGAGACAATCGTCATGAGCCACATATTGTTGTCGTATGATTATCTGTGAATGTTCCTCACAGGCTTGTTTGAAATAGCAAAAGACTGGAAGCGAACCCGTGTCCGTCCACAGGGGGCCACTGGATAAATAAACTATGGTCCCACCATTCAGTGGAATACTACACGGCCGCAGAAGAATGAGGTGGCTTTACGTGTACTGCAGGATTTACTAGAGCAAAGTGTGTAAAACGTAAAATTGTGTAAAACAAGGTAATTCTATAGATCTAAAATTATTTCAAAGTAAAACTTGTTTTAAAGGTGTAGAGAAGAATGCATTTATATATGCAGACAATATTTCTGGAGGGGCACATAACAGATAGAACACAGGGGTCACCTCCAGGCAGCGGGAATGGGTGATGGAAGGACGGAGTGAGCAGGACTTTGTACCAGATAACTTCTTATGCCTGTTGTGACTATGTTACTTAATTTTTTTATTATTTTATTGAGGTCATAATGGTTTATAACATTGTGAAATTTGAGGTGTACATTATTATTTATCAGTATTCTGTATAGATTGCATCATGCTCACCACCAATAGTCTAACTTTTATCCATCACCATACAACATGCCCCTTTACCCCTTTTGCTCACTGCCGAACCCCATTCCCCTCTGGTAACCACTAATCTGTCTCTTTGTGTTTATTTATCTTCCACATATGAGTGAAATCACGTGTGCTTGTCTTTCTCTGTCTGGCTTATTTAGCTTACATTTTCCCTAATTTTAAAAAATAAATAAAATAAAAATGTTAACAAGTTAAAGCTGATGCTATTGTTGTGGTGGCTGGGCTGAATCACTATCTTCTCGCCTGCCTAGCCATGGGCAGGACCCTCATCCTGGCCCCAGTAAGCTCTCGGCCCCACCTCTTCCAAAGTCACATCTCTTCGCCCTAAACAAAGAGGCCCTCAGCCTCCTCCAGCTGGCCAGCGCTAAATGGGCCCTTTCTTATACCGCATACACAGGCGGAACAGGGCCCCCAACGCCCGACATCTGCTACACCCCCTTCCCAAAGTCCTCAAACTCAGGTGGGAGCTGGTTACTGTTCACAGGATTACTCTGTGTCCTGAACAAAGGGATGCCCTGGATGAAAAAGAATTTAACGGACATAATGACAGGTGCAACGTGATGCCCTGGAGGATCCTGGTCTGGACAAACTAGCCCAAGAGGACATCTGGGGGACAACTCGGACAACCTATCAACTGGACAGTAGTCAACATCTTAGGATTCTTATTAATTTATTAAATGTAACCATGATCGTTTAGCCATATAGGAAAACACTTTTATTTTTAGAGATGCACATTGATATATTTAGGAGTGGAACATCAAAGTGAGTTAAATTTTACAAAGTTTATACGTCCCGGTTGTCCAGCCCTGCTGCCCTAAATGGATGGCCTGTGTGCACAAACAACATATTTTTTTAGACGTTCAAACCATTCTCTTCTCCCTCTGGCAAATTCCAGCTCAGTCTTCGAAATACCACCATCGCCTCCTCTGTAAATGCTGTAAGGCATTCCAGATCCCCGGTACTGCCATGGTAGTTTAATGATCAGTCTCCCCTGCGAGACTCCAGGTCCTTACAGATGGACACAGGATCTCAGCACTAGCCAGTAATGGGATCACCGACTTCGGGCACCCTTGTATGGGTGAGTTTGTTTCCATTTTACAGAGGAGGAAACTGAGGCCAGAAGAGACGAAGGCATCCAGTTTTGAAATGAAGGAACTGGCATTTGAACCCAAGGGCCTGACCTTATTTTATGTTACTTATTTATCTTTTTGAGGAAGACTGGCCCTGAGCTAACATCCGTGCCCATCTTCCTCTACTTTATACGTGGGATGCCTACCACAGCATGGCTTCCCAGGCGGTGCCATGTCTGCACCCTGGATCTGAACTGGTGAACCCCGGGTCGTCGAAGCAGAACGTGTGCACTTAACCACTGCGCCACCGGGCAGCCCCAAGGGCCTGACCTTAACAAGTACCTTCCCAGGCTGGGAAGGTCCGTGAGATCACAGGAAGAATTGGGGTAGCAGCAGGCATACAAAGTCAGCATTAGACAATGCCCACTGGTCCCAGGGCCTCTGTGACTCTTACTCACTCCTGCATTATCCTGAGAATATCCAGGCAAAGGGCCACTCATGTCATCTCAGGCTCACCCCCGGTCACAGCAAGGCCTGGCTGATATGATCTGGCCAGACCCAGCAGGAACCAATCTCTACTTGATTCTAGGTGCCCACGGAAGCCAAGAGCCTGGCGCTGGGGTCAGGCATCCATCCCTGAGTCCGACCTGGCTCTGACCCTGACCAAGTGACGTGACTATGAGCAACGAGTTTACCTCTCTGAGTCAGTCTTCTCATCTGGAAAACGGGGACAATGTCAATTCCCACCTTGCACGCTTATTCATTCATTCAATAAATATTTGAGAGCTTACTATGTATCATGTACTAGGAATACACCAAGGAACAATGTAGATAAAAATTTCTGCTCCCGCGACACTCTCTAGTAAGCAAGACAGCACATAAAAACAGGATACACAGGGGCCAGCCCCGTGGCACAGAGGTTAAGTTCGCATGTTCCGCTTTGGCGGCCCGGGGTTCACCAGTTCAGATCCCGGGTGCGAACATGGCACCGCCTGGCAAGCCATGCTGTGGTAGGTGTCCCATATATAAAGTGGAGGAAGATGGGCATAGATGTTAGCTCAGGGCCAGTCTTCCTCAGCAAAAAAAGGAGGATTGGCAGATGTTAGCTCAGGGCTAATCTTCCTCAAAACAAAACAAAACAAAAAACCAGGATACATAAGTGAACTACTTAGTGTCAGATGGTGACTAGTTATGGAGAAAAATTAAGCAGAGAAGAGGTAGGGAGTTCAGGGATAGCCTCATTGAGGAGGTGACACTTAAGGAGAGGCCTGAAAAAGGTGAGGGAGTGAGCCAGGCAGACATCCAGGTGAATATAACAATTATAACACTAGGGGCCGGCCCAGTGGCATAGCGGTTAAGTGCACACGTTCTGCTTCGGTGGCCCAGGGTTCACCAGTTCAGATCCAGGGTGCAGACATCGCACCACTTGGCAGGCCATGCTGTGGCAGGTGTCCCACATATAAAGTAGAGGGAGATGGGCACAGACATTAGCTCAGGGCCAGCCTTCCTCAGCAAAAAGAGGAGGATTGGCAGCAAATGTTAGCTTAGAGCTAATCTTCCTCAAAAAAAAAAAAAAGAAAACACCAGCCAACAGTTACATAAATAACAGGCTCTGTGCCAAGTATTGCACACATACTGACTCAAGCCTCTGACCTATAAGTACTATTATCATCCCCATTTTATACAGATTGTAGCTTAGAGAGGCTAAATGACTTGCTCAAGATCACACAGGGAGGTGGCACTAGGATTAGAACTGAGACAATCCTGGGCCGCGCTGTGGCCGAGTGGTTAGGTTCACACACTCGGCTGCGGTGGCCCAGGGTTTCCCCAGTTCGGATCCTGGGCAGACATAGCACCACTCGTCTGGCCACGCTGGGAGGGCGTCCCACATGCCACAGCTGGAAAGGACCCACAACTAAAATATACAACTAAGTACTGGGGGGATTTGGGGAGAAAAAGCAGAAAAAAAAAAAAAAACCTGAGACAATCCACTTCCTCACCACCATGTCATGCTGCCACTAGGATGCCAACTCCCGGAGGACACAGACCTTTGCTGGGTTTGTCCTCTGCTGCATCCCCAGTTCTGGCACAGTGGGCTCTCAATAAATGATAGCTGTTGCGCATGAGGCTCACAGGAGGCGGAGCTCTCCTCTAGGCACCAGCCAACGAAAATGACCCCAAGACCTCCTCTCTTGCAGGCTTTAAGACCAGGGCTGGATCAATTTGCCTAGCAAATATTTGGAGATTCTTTTACAGTCGTTGTCACTCCTGAGACTAGGCTGCAGAAGTCTCCTGTGCCATGGGGACTTCGCGCTAGAGTCATACCGACGAGAGGTGAGAAGCGGGATGTGAGCCCACGGGAAGCTTAATGGGTGGAGCATGGGTAGGAGGCGCCACCAGCCAGTTAAGAGGCCAGAGTCCAGTTCCCATTGTGGAGATGGGGCCACTGAAGCCAGAGAGGCCCTAGGGCACACAGCGGAGAGGAGGGGGGTTGGGAGGAACTGGACTCAAACGAGGGGATACAGAGGCTGGCATGGAAGGTGGTCCCGGCAAGAGGGCCGGACTGCAAAGCAGAGGACCCAGAAACAGCGTAGTGGGAGCCCGGGCTCAGAAGGCGCTGGGAACCCCAAATCCAGGGCCCACTGCGGAGAGGGTGGACACTGAAACCTAGGGACACACTAGGTCTGCTCAAGGGCACACAGCGCGGCAGCGCGGGTCCTAGAACCCGCTTCTCCGACCCCAGCCAGGCCCGTCCCTCAGCCCCGGCCCGACCCAACGACCCTACTCACACTACCCCGTTCCGGAACCCCTTAAGCATCGCCAAGGCAGCGTGGTAGCGGCGCTTGCGCAATAGTGCGTTGACCGCAAGGAGCAGAGCCCGCAACCGCGGTGGGGCGGCCATAGCTCGGGTGGCGCGCCAAGTGGCAGGCACAGAGCAGGATGCACACAGACAGCCCGAAGTTCCAACTACACAGCCCGCAGCGCCGGGCTGCGCCGGCAGTGCTGGGCAGCGCCACCGACTCTTGAGCCCATAGGCTGTGTCTCCTGTCACTCATCCAGGGAGAGCTAATCACAGGGCAGAATCATCTCACAAGTGGAATGGGACGCGCGCACTCTCCCGAATAGCGGTCTGATTGGAAGAGAAGAGAGAGCTTGTAACCAATCACAGTGGGCTCCGCCCAACTCAACCTAAGGAAGGTTAGAAGCCCACGCCTGAATTTGTCCAATCAGAAAACATACTTTTGGGGCCAGCCTGGTGGCCCCGGGGGTAAGTTCCCACGTTCTGCTTTGGTGGCACCGGTCGCTGGTTTGGATCCCTAGTGCGGCCATGCACCGCTTTGGCACGCCATGCTGTGGTAGGCGTCCCACATAACAAGTGGAGGAAGATGGGCACGTATGTTAGCTCAGGACCAGTCTTCCTCAGCAAAAAGAGGAGGATTGGGGGCAGATGTTAGCTCAGGGCTAATCATCCTCAAAAAAAAAAAAAAGAAAGAAAAGAAAACATACTTTTTTGGCTGCTGGGAAGGAGGTGTGTTACCTGTGAGCTTCGAAGAAGCCTTCCTAAAAGAGGAGTCTCCCTTCCCAGAGTTGAGATGATGACACTGCGAGGAGGCAGGCCTCATCTTTACACGTGACAGTTCTGATTGGGTAACAGGGATGATAGCGATCTTCTCCGAGTATAAATCACTTGGCACCCTCAATGGCTTCCATTTATTCTTAAAATCCAAACTCCTTCCCACGGCCCACAGAGTAGACTCTAAAATTTAGACCTTGCTTCCGTCTCTAACCTCATGTTCCTTCACTTTCCCTCCCACTCACTCCTCTCTAGCCAAATTGGCCTCCTTGCTATTCCTTGAGCATGCCAGGAATGCTCCTGCCTCAGCGCTCAGGGCTCCTTTGAACTTGCTATTTCCCTGCCTGGTTTGCACCACTCCCAGTTCTTCCTATGTCTGGCTGTTTCTCAACCTTTGGATTTCAGCTCAAATGCCACCTCCTCAGAGAGGCCTTCCTAGCTATCCCATCTGAAGTAACACTGCCCACTCTGACTCGTTACCCTCTTTTATTTTCTGCATAGAACTTTTTACTCTTTGAAATTATTATTTGCTGCATATTCATTGTTCATTGCTTCTACCAGAGTGTAAATCTCGTGAGGGCAGAGACCTTGTCCGTCTGGTTTTCTGCTGTGACACCGGCACTTAGCGCATGGTGGGTGCCAAACATATGCCTGTTGAAGCAGTACAGTTTGGCTTGTCATCTCCCAGAGCATTGATGAGTGACATTTATGTATGATGTCACTGTGTGGAGTTGTCACTGGATAACAACTACACGTTGAGTGGTGACTGTGACTTGTAAGGGTGTCCCCTGGTACTTGGGCCACGTGGTATTTTTCTGTGATATTATTGCCTGGGTTAGTGTCAGAAAATGACGTTAGAGGTCAGTGAAGGAGGAATTATGCTGGGTCTATTTTGTCGCTGAAACTGAGTTTTCTTTCTTTTTTGGTAAGGGTGGACTGGTTTATTCAGTTAATCCTCTGAAAATACTTGCAATGTCAAATAAAATATAAAAATATCCTCTGAAAAACAATGAAATCCTTAAAAGCCTGGGGAATGCCCAGGCCAATTATTGAGTGAAGTTAGTAACAAGTTAACGGGAAGATATTGGAAGACCAAAGCTACTTATGACATGAAGGTATTTGCCAATACTGAACCTGTGGGTTTCAGTTCATGAACCACATAGAGAAAGAGGCACAGAAGTGAAAGTCCAGGGCTTGTCCAAGTGGGGAGTCTTATAGAAGAATCTCCTCACATTAAGCTGAGACCCTAAAGGGTTTCACCTCAAGTTTAGTGTGATATGAATCTGCTGTACACCCCATACCACTAGCCCCAAGGGAGTTCAGAAAAGATTGCCTTGGTCCTGAGCAGAACAGCTGAAGGAAGAAGAAAGGGGAGGTTTTTTTTAAAGCCCTTCCTTGGGAAGTTGTGACCATTGATGAGTCCTTTTACACCCCAGAGAGTAGAGTCTGGCAGCCCAAGAAATCTCAAGCTATGAACTGGAAACCTGGTTTGAGGTGATAACTGACTGAAAGTGCCCCTAAACCCTTGACAAAAGCAAATGCAAAGCCTCTCTGAAGAAGGGCACATATGTCTTTGGCTTCAGGGATCCACCACAAGTAATTTTTCAAGGTGATGACCAGCACATAGCCGGAGATAACCAGGCACCCAGGACTTCATGAAGAACAATCAACAGACACAGCACATGGGTGCAACAGAGCAACACAGATGCCAAGCATTGTAATTCACAGACAGGTTTTTGAAAATTCTGTGCACAAGGGGCTGGCCCCATGGCAAGTGGTTAAGTTTGCCCACTCCGCTGCAGGCAGCCCAGTGTTTCATTGGTTCGAATCCTGGGCACAGACATGGCACTGCTCATCAAACCACGCTGAGGCAGCATCCCACATGCCACAACTAGAAGGACCCACAACGAAGAATATACAACTACGTACTGGGGGCTTTGGGGAGAAAAAGGAAAAAAATAAAATCTTTAAAAGAAAATTGTGTGCACAAGATTTAAAGCTAGAAAATAGCTATAGGGAACAGAAAATTATATACTGGGGAAAAAAAGGAAAATTTGAAAAGGAACCAAACAGAACTTCTGGAAATAGCACTTGATACTCCCAAGAAGAATCAGTCACCAAGTCGTGACATGTGGCCCAGCATCAGGAGAGGATATTTGGAAACTATTTGGTTCAAGTTATTGCTGAGTGTTATCTTTTGCTAAATGCTTTCTCACGGAGATTAGTAAGTTTCTGCTCTCCAGGAGGCCAGGGTAAAGAATTGCCACATGGGAACACTTATCATTGCCTGGTGACCCTTTTTGATTGCACATAATTCTGAGTTCCTCAGAGCAGAGCCTGTTTATCCACCTTTGTCCAGCAAAAGTGAACTTACTTATTTAACGAGCACCTACAGAGTACTTGCTGTATGCCAGGAATTGTTTCCTAAGTGCTTTATTAACCGTTTCATTCTCATGGCAACTCTTTGAGGTAGGTGCTATAATCATGCCATTTAACTGATGGGAAACTGAGACAGAGAGAAGCAAAGTAACTTTGCCTATGATGACATAGCTAATACAAGATGGAGCCAGGTTTGGAATCCAACCCCCTGGTTCCAGAGGCTTTGATCTTAACCATTGCATTAGTTTTCTAGGGCTTCCATAGCAAAATGCCATGGACTGGGAGGCTTAAACAACAGAAATTTATTTTCTCATAATTCTGGAGGCTGGAGGTCCAAGATCAAGGTGTCTGCAGGTTTGGTTGCTCTTGAGGCCTCTCTCCTTGGCTTACAGATGGCTGCCTTCTTACTGTGTCCTCATGTGGTCACCCCTTAGTCTATGCGTGTATTCAAATCTCCACTTCTTATAAGGACGTCAGTCATATTGAATTAGGGTCCACCTATACCATCTCATTTAACTTTAATTACTCTTTAAAGGCCTTATCTACAAATACAGAATGAGGTAGTAGGGGTTAGGATGTCAACATATGAATTCTGTGGGGGCACAATTCAGCCCATGACAACCACCAAGCTTTGCCGTCTGCTACCAATCCCAGTGAACCTAACGAGATGTCAGGGCCAAGCATCACCTTGTGTGTCCTTACCTTCTTCCCCCTGCAGCTGGGAGTCTGGTTTAAGCTGCTCGTGATTTCTCTCCTTCCCCTAGACAAGTTAACTTTTCTGAAATGGCTGGAGCACTCATTGTGGAGGGAGACACTGGAGGTTTCCCAGACTTTCCCTCTTCCTTACTTGGCTTCATGCCTGAAATTGTTACATTACTTATCCCAAGATTCTCTAAACTGTAATCAGATTAGGTTCAGTGCCAACTAGCTGGCCCTTAGGGAATGTGACATAGGACAGACAGATTTAGGTGGAGGAAGAGATGGAGGTGTGGAGTAGAAAGTCTGGAGCAGCGGGTGGCCTGACTGGGGAGCCTGCTGGACGTAGGGTTCTACATCCTTGAAAGCTCATTTAGTTGTTCCATCAGTCAGGCAGTCAGTCAACAAGCATTTCCTAGGTTGCCTCTGTGCCAGGCCCTGAGGTCCATCCAGAATGGATGAAGCACCTCCCTTGCTCAGAGGACTCCGTTTTGAGAAGGTAGAGAAAAGCGGAACTTCCAATGGTCAACAAGTGTCACATAATAGGGGCGGGGTGGGAGAACAGCATTTTAGTAAGAGAGATCAGCATGTGCAAAGGCCTGAAGAGCAGATAAAAATCAACATGTGTACATGCACCTGCATGTATGGAAATACATAGAAAGCTTCTAAGGCCTGCGTTGGAGAAATATTTTATTGTCCAGTGCCTCCATCACCCTCTGCATAAAACCCAAACCCTCACTGTGGCCCTGTCCATCCCTCCATCCTCATCCTCCTGTACCCATACCTCACTTCTTAACCTCAGTTGCCCCTTTACAGTCCTTGTTCCTTTCATTTTGGCCTCAGGGCCTTTGCACTTGCCCAAGATAATATAGCTAATAAGCTCTGCCTTTCTGTTCCCTTTTCTCCACCTGACTCCATCTCATTTCTTAGGTCCACCCCCTCGGCGAGGCCCTCCCTGACCACCCTGTCTAAAGTAGCTTTCCCCTCTCCCCCCAAAAATATCTTAAGTCATAGAACATTTCTCTTTTGTTTCTTGTCTACAGCGCATCTCACCTGCTGGGCTATGACTCCATGAAGGCAAGGATTTTTGTCGTGTTGTTCATGGCTGCATCCTCCACATCTAACAGTGTCTAGCACACAATAAGTACTCAATAAATATTTTTAAATTAATTAAATGAATGTGTATGTATTAATATATTACTTGAATAAAAAAAAGAGAACAGTTATTGAGAAACTCTTGAAGAGGAGAGATGATGAGAATCTGAGGCCATTGAATTAATGGGGATGTTAAAGGCAAGACAGGGAGGAAGGAACCTGGCCCTACTCCTGCCAGAGAGACAGTGGGAAGGGGGATTTGGGGCTTGAAGTGGGCCCTGGATCTCCAGGGTTCCCAGGAAAGGGGTCGGGGCATGGAGTCTGGGAGAAGGGTGAGTTCTCTGTGGGGGACATCTGTTCAGAGCTTGCAGTGCAGGAAAGGATACCAAGGGGAAGGGTATGGGGGGGGCAGGAGTGGTGTTCGGGGCAGGAGAGGGAGTTCACTGGTAGAAATGGGCCTTAAGGGAGTGTGTAGGCAGAGGGTCTTCAAGGCAACTTATCAGGAACAGAGGTTGGTAGTGTTCCACAAAGGCAGCAGAGCTTTGGATGAATAGTTTTTAATTTTAGGAGTTCATATATTTAGCGAATATAAGAAAATGAAAATTGTGATTACTGCTTTGGATGAGGCTAAAATAGTATTTAAGAAAAAACAAGGAGAACGTTTAGAGTCTGATCCACAGTAGTCAGACACGGCTATGCTCATGAGAGAGATCACCATGGATGGCACCTCCATGGTTCCCCTCTCCCCTCAACCCACTCCCCAACTCTTCCTTGTGGCCCAAGCGTACTTCTTCGAGGCCATGATCATACCTTGTAATTAAATATTTTTGAAGATTTAATGCCTGTCTGCTTCCCCCACCTCTAACTCCACCGAAAGGACCACTGTATTCCTGGAGCTATTATAGGACCTGATGCATAGTAAGTCCTCAGCGAGAGACTGGTGGAGCATAAATGAAGATGAGAAGAGTCTGTGTGTGACAGGGAATCCCAATGAGGGGCAGGAGGATCCCTAGGAGACCTGGATGAGCTTTCTATGAGGCTGGGCTGGGGATTGCTAAGGTAGGTATTGTTGGGGGGTGGGGGCGCGATGTGACAGAAATAGGGTCCTCAAGACTCAGGGATGGAGATCTGTGTGAAGAGGAAATGGAGGTCCCCCAGAAGGTCGAAATGAGGTGGTTATGTGACAGCCATGGGGGAACCTCTGAGATGATGAGGGATTAAGACTAGATAGAGATGGGGAGTCACATGAGGAGAGGTAGGTGGTTCCCAATGGGCAGAGATGGGGATCACTGTGGCAGGGAGAATGAGAAGGCTATGATCAGGGATGGGAATCAGTGTTGCACAGTTGGGGCAGGGGTCCTATGTCAGGTGGAGATGGGGGTCCTCGTGACAGAGTTGAGTGGTCTGTGTGAGATGGGAATGGGGATTGGTCTTCAAAGGGCGGGATATTGTAGGCAGTGGAAATACGTTCGTGTTGCAGAAGTCAGGGGTCTCACGTGCAGTGGGACGGGGGTCTCTGTCACAGAGGTGGGGGTCAGGTCAGGTGTGGCGGAAATGGGCGTGCAGATAAGTAGGTCGGGAGGTGCCAGGTGTGCCGCGGGGATGGGATCAGTGCGCAGAGTTGGGAGTTCAAGTGGAGCGGAGATGGGGGTCCACATGCGCCGGTGACGGGGTCATCAAGGCGGGGCTAGGGGAGATCCGGGATGCTGGGGGTCCCGCGAGCCATGGCTGGGTTTCCGGAACGGGGGGCTCGGCGGCGGCTCCCGGGCGCCCCCTGGCGGCCCCGACCCCGCCGCCGCCGCGGCTCCCACAATGCTCGCGTAGCCCCGCTTCGGCTCCCGCGGCGGCGGCGGCTCCAAGATGGCGCAGGCGATCTTCGAAGCCCTGGAGGGTGAGCGGCGGCGGAGCCGGGGGAGGCGGCTGTTCCGCGTTGCGCCCCCTCCCGCCGCGTCCTCGCAGCGCCGGGCCCAGGGCGCGCGGCGGCCGCGGGGCGGAGGGCCCCGGGCCGGAACAGCCGCGGGGCGGGAGGGGCCCGGGCGGGAACAGCCGCGGGAGCCGAGGCCCGGCGTGGGGGGCAACGGGACCGGAACAGCCGTGGAGATAAGATTCAGTGGCGGGGGGGGGAGCATCGGGGCCGGAACAGCCGTGGGAGCCGCGGCCCGGCGGGGGTGGGGGGCAACGGCGCGGGAACAGCAGGGAAGAGACGGCCCCGGGGGGATGCACCGGGACCGGAACAGCCGGGGAGGGATGGATCCGCGGGGCCCCGGACCTCCCTCGGCCCTGAACAGCTCCAGCCGCGAGGTCCTTGGCCCGGCGCGGGAGGGGTGTCCTGGATGGAACAGCCAGGGAGGGTGGGGTAGGCCAGGCCTGGAACAGCGGGGCGAGGGAGGCTGCACCGAGGGGACGATGTGCAGGGGCGCCTGCGGGGCCGGAGGGGCTTGGCGACGCAGCAGCCGAGCCAGGCGTCCGGACGCTGAAGAGCTTGTATTGAGTAACAACTATGTGCCTCGTGCTGTGACACAGTTTCTGAAATTCAGACCAGGAAAGGATAGGTGCCACCTGCGTGCAAGGCCAGGCGTTGGTGCTCACAGACCCAAACCAGCAAACACTAGTGGCCTACTGTGTGCACCATGCTGGGGTGCAGAGTTTCACAAACTCACACCAAGAAAGGATTGGTGCTAACGGTGTGCTTGGCCGGAATGCGGTGCTCCCAGACTCAAACCGACAAACCGTGGGTGTCACCTGATTGTCCGTGGTCTGCAAGATCTTAAGATGGGAGTGCTCCTCAGGTGCGGGGAATTGGCTTTGGAGAGAACAAGCACCAAGATCCTCCAGGTGCACCTGCTGGGCGTTGGGGAGGAAGCCTTAGCGACTTCAGGGCCCGTGGCAGGAAGTGGGGGTAACCCTCCACCCATCTGGAGAGATGCATTTTCATAACACTCGTTGAACCAGACATAGTCCCTGCCCCACAGTCTGGTGGGGGACAGATAGAAATTATAGAACATCCAATTATAGAAATTATAGAATTATGGAAAAGGTCAACAGTAAAAGAAGATAACGGCAGCTGGCATTCAGTGCTATGATAGATGATGGATGTGGAGGGGCAGGGTCAGTGGTGGTTCCTTCCCGGAAGCCAGTCCGATGGGGTGAGGCCTGCCTTCTCTTTAGGTTCTGTGAACTTCTCAGTGTTTGCATTTTTACTACAAGAATGTGTTCAGTATTGAGTGATGAAGAAATTAAAAGAAAAATCAGTTCCTGGGGTAGTGTGATGCGTGCTGGGCTAGAAGAAGGGCAGCAGAACTGTGGGGATCCAGCGGTGACCCAGGCAGTCTGGGAGAGAGAGGTCTTTTGGGATTCACAGAAGTTCATGTGGGTGTGCAGTTAGAGATGAGGCTTCTGAACTTTATCTTGCAATCAGTGTGGAGCTAAGAAAGGGTTTTCAGCAGGGGAGCAACACAATCTGATGTATGTTTTATAAAGTTCACCCTGGCTGCTCTGAGAACAGACTGGAGGGGGCCAGAGTGGCAGTGGGGATATGAGTGAAGCAGCCGTAGTTGTCCTGCTGAGAACTGATGGTGGCCTGGGCCAGGGGCACAGCTGTGGTGATGGAGAGGAAGTGGATCTGCGAGACATTTGGGAGGCAAAATAGGCTAGACTTGCTGAGGGACTGGAAGTGAGGGGTGGGAGGGCAGGTAGGTTGAGGGAAGAATCAAGGGGTGCCACAGGGGCTGTGGTTGGGTGCACCGTGATGCCCTATTCTTGCTGATAAGGGTTACCAGAAGAGGAACAAACAGGGGTGGCAGATGATACATCTAGTTTGAGTTCAGTTTTAGACTTTTTTTTAGGGCAGTTTTAGGTTCACAACAAAGTTGAGAGGAAAGTACAGAGATTTCTAAATACCCCCGACCCCACACATGCATAGCTTGCCCCATTAGCAGCATAACTCACCAGAATAGTACATTTGTTACCAAGGATGAACCTCCATTGACACATCATAATCAGCCAAAGTCCATAGTTTATCTTAGAGTTCACCTTTCATGCTTCATGTTAGTGGATTACATATAGTGTATGTATCCATTATTATAATATCATCACAGAGTGTTTTCACCATCCTAAAAATCCTGTGTGCTCTGCGTGTTCATCCCTCCCCTACAACCCCTGATTTTTTTTTGTCTCCAGAGTTTTGACAGTATTTTTTGAATTAGACTTTTATTTTGAAATAATTATTTTTTTCTGTAGATTCCCATGCAGTTGTAAGAAATAATACCGAGGGGCCTGCCTGGTGGTGCAGCAGTTAAGTAGGCATGTTCTGCCTCGGCAGCCTGGGGTTTGCCAGTTCAGATCCCGGGTGCGGACATGGCACCGCTTGACACGCCATGCTGTGGCAGGCATCCCACGTATAAAGTAGAGGAAGATGGGCATGGATGTTAGCTCAGGGCCAGTCTTCCTCAGCAAACAGAGGAGGATCGGCAGCAGATGTTAGCTCGGGGCTAATCTTCCTCAAAAAAAAACAAAAACAAAAAACAAAGGAAATCATACCGAGAGATCCTGTGTACTCTTTACCTAGTTTCCCCCAATGTAACATCTTGCAAAACTTTTGTATAATATCACAACCAGTCAGCATACAAAGGAGTTCCGTCACTGTAAGACATTGCCCTTTTATAGCCACACCCCGCCGCATACCCCCCATTTCTGATGCCTGGCAAACACTAATCTGTTCTCCATTTCTGAAATTTTGTCATTTCAAGAATATCATGTAAGGGACCAGCCTGGTGGCGTAGCAGTTAAGTTTGCATGCTCCACTTCAGTGGCCCAGGGTTCACTGATTCAGATCCCAGGCATGGACCTGTGCACCACTCGTTAAGCCATGCTGTGGCAGGCGTCCCACATATAAAATAGAGGAAGATGGGCACAGATGTTAGCTCAGGGCCAATCTTCCTCAGCAAAAAGGGGAGGATAGGCAGTGGATGTTAGCTCATGGCTGATCTTCAAAAAAGAATGTCATGTAAATGGAATCATATAGCATATATATAACCTTTGAGATTGGCTTTTTTCACTCATAATTCCCTGCAGATTCATGTATTGTTGTGTGTATCAATAATTTGTTCCTTTTTATTGCTGAATAGTAGTCCCTGGTGTGGATATAGCACAGTTCGTTTAACCATGTACCCATTGAACCCGTTCACCCATCTGAATTGTTTCTAGTTTTTTACTATTCTGAGTGAAACTGCTATGAACGTTTGTGTACAGATTTGCACACAAAAGCTAACATACTCCCAATTTTGCATAAAATGGTAGAAGATTTACTGAAGCAAATTCATAGGAGCATGAACCCCAGATCTGGAACTCTGGATACTGAGGAGAAGTAGACTGGGAGTAAATGAGGCTGCCTGGGGAGAGGAGAGCAAGTTCAGACAAAAGGAACCCTTCAAAACAGAAACTTTCAGGGGATGGACAGGAGAAGAGAGAGAGAGAGGCTGGGAAGGAGCCAGCAGAAAGGCGGGAGGAGACCCAGGAAGGGGGGGTCCTGGAGCCAGAGAAGGGAGTGTATCAGGAAGGAGTGTCAGATGCTGTCAGGAGGTCTTTGGTGATTTTGGTGGAATGGCGGGGGCTTAAGCCCCACTAGAGTGGGTGGAGGAGGGCAGAGGGGAGGGAGGATACACATCAGATGATCCTCATCGGACGTTTGATGTTGAAGAGAGAAGAGATGGGAACATGGGTTTGAGGGGGGGCATTATAGAGAGACCCGAGCATGTGTAGCTGCTGGCGGGAAGGAGAGGTTGCAGGTGGTGTGCGGAGAGGGGCCCGTCGGTGGACAGTGGTTTCTGAGGGAGCAGGAGAGGATGGAGGGAAGGGCTGGTCTCAGGAGAGACTCAACCTTCATTGTGCCAGGGGAAAGCAGTTAGAAGCTGGGGCAGGTATGGGCTAAATGCTGAGAGGTTGGAGGCAGAGCATTGGCTGTGGGGAGAGAGAGAAAAGAGGCACCCTCTGGGTTATTTGGGAGGGAGGCAGTGTGCCTGGGTGGCCACTCAGGCACGAGGAGATCTGTCCTCCAGCTAGTGACACGGCTGAACAGTGTACTGCGAACCTCGACAGTGACAACTCATTGGAAAACATGAAAGTACTCAGCTTCTCAAGAGTCCCCCGACCACAAATTCAGATTACATTGTTCATTGAGGAACAGAAAAGACAAACACACATCAGAAAACAAGCAAAGCAAGGAAGGATGCCTGAGTGCAGATTTGTGGCATTTGTGAGGTGTACGTGGGGAAGACTCCTTAGCATGATTTCCAGAGGCCCTATGTCACTTAGGATTAGATTCAGCCACGAATAAGCGAGAAGCCCAACCTAGCAGTGGTCAAACAGGCTGGAAGTTTATTTCTCTCATGTGGGAGTCCAGAGGAAGACAGTCCAGAGCTAGGAGGGTGGCTGTGTTCTCCAAGGTTCTCCGAGGCCCAGGGTCTTTCCAGTTTTTTGTTCTGCAATCCTTAGGGTATGGCCCTTGTTCTCATGATCTGGGATGGTTGCTAAAGTTCCCACCGTCATATTCTTCTTCTAGGAAGCAGGATAAAGGATGGGACAAAGAAGGAGGTCATGTATTGGTGGCTTTTAAGAAAAATTCCCAGAAGCTGCTTTAGAACACCTTTACTTACATCCCATTGGCCAGAACTTAGACATTCCCTAGCTGCAGGAGCTGTGGGAAAGGTCATCTTTATTCTAGGGCCATGGTTTCAGCCCCAAATCCTGGGTTCTGTTGCAATGGAAGTAGGGGAGAATGTATACTGGGGCACAGCCAGCCATGGGTCTGGCTTGTGAGGGTGAAGTCAGACGGCGTGCTGGGCCCGTCTTCCAAGGAGGCTGCGTTTCTTTCTTCAGGAATGGACAATCAGACCGTCCTGGCTGTCCAGTCGTTGTTGGATGGCCAAGGAGCAGTCCCTGATCCAACAGGCCAGAGCGTCAACGCACCCCCCGCTCTCCAGCCACTGGGTGAGTGTCTGCCCGGGTTCACCCGGGGGAAGGGTGAGTGGCTCCCCATGAAAAACAGGGGCTCACGAGGGGGTGTGGGAGTGAACTGCCCACTGAGGTCCCCAGGGTGCCCTCTGGTGTGTGAAGCCTCTCCCCTTCCTCCCAGCCTGGATCCTCAGGCTCAAGCCTTTCTCTACTTAGCTCCGAGGGCACTCTCAATCCCTTAGTGAATGTGAGGATCATGACACAGGGAATGGCTAGAAGCCCCAGTGCTTGGCAATGCTTGTACCTTTGACCTGAAGTCATTTCTCAACCTCCCTTCTATGGAAGGAACAGGCTGCGCATGACTCTCTCCAATTTACAGGCTAGACCCCTGAGACACAGAGGGCAAGGGACTTCTTTTACAGCCCTGTGTGAGTCCATGTGTTCATTTATTCATTCCACAAACATTTCTGAGCCCTTGGGAACTACACTGGGGACAGAGAGATACACACCTGGGTTTGAATCCTTGTTCCCTAGTTCCTGGCTCTGTGTCCTTGGGCAAGTGAGTTAACCTCTCTGTGCCTCAGGTTCCACATCTGTAAAATGGAGATAAAAGTCCTACCTCATAGGAGTCTTGTGAGGCTATTTGGGATTTGGTTTTAGCTGTTGTAAATAAAAAATGCAAGTTTCTTGTGGTTTGTATAAGATTGAAGTTTCTCTCTCTGCTGCATGAAGTCCTGATCAGATCTGAGGTGGTTATGTATGTGAGACTCAGACCCTTTCTTTCTTGTGGCTGTATTGCCCTCAACATGCAACCCAGGATGTCTGTTCCAGCCTCCCACTTTCATTTCTACTCTCCAGGTGACATGAAGGGAAGTAAGAAGGAAGTGGGAGTCATACCCCTTCCTTTTAAGAGCAAGTTGCATTAGACAGTGTACTACAGCTCTTGTCCTATTGGTCAGAATTCAGTCACATGACGTGTCTAGCTGCAAAGAAGACTGGGAAATATAGTCTTTAACTAGACAGCTGTGTTTCCCACTAGAATTTGTATTACTGTCTAAGAAGTAAGAGTGAAGTGTGATATGAGAGGCATGCCCCGAGGAAGGAACTGTGGCCACTGCTTTAGGAAGGCTTCCTGGAGGAGGTGATGTCTGAGTTGAGCCTTGCAGGATGAGTCATTCTGAGAGAGGCAGCTTGGCAGGGGTAATTGGGGACACAAAGGCACAGAGGGATGTGATCACGTGGCTCATTTGGGGACTGATGAGTAAATTCAGGCAGGATAAAGATCCTGAATTTCTCAATTTTGACACAAACCCACTTTATTATTTCCTGATTTCTAATTTTTTCACACCTGGATGCACATGGCTGGATACTCCTGCAAGTGCCTGTATGGTTTTGAAAGCTCCTCGGAAGCACAAAGTCCACGCTTGACACACGCACCCTGAGTCACGGAATGCTTTTAGATTTGCTGTTCTGTGGTCCAGACACAGGTCTCCTCCCATTTCTCACTGTGATGCCACCTCCTTTGTTCTGGCTTTTTCTTGTTATTCCCCTCTCTCTGCCACTCTGCGCCTGTGACCCCTAGATGATGAAGATGTCTTCCTCTGCGGGAAGTGTAAGAAGCAGTTCAACTCACTGCCGGCGTTTATGACCCACAAGCGGGAACAGTGCCAGGGGAATGCCCCACCGCTGGCCACGGTCTCCCTGGCCACCAACAGCATCTACACGCCTTCGGCAGCACCCACGGCAGTCCAGCAGGCCCCGCCTCCTGCCAATCGCCAGGTATTCATTCAATGGTTTGTTTATTCGTCTATTCAGCAAGGCTTTTTTTGAGCACCCATGGTGTGTCAGGCACCAGGGGTACAGCGATGGACAAACAGACCAAGTCACTGCCTTCGTGGAGTTGGGTGAGGTAGATAGGGTGAGTACCCCAAAAATGTATTGAGATATGCTTTTTTTGGGCTAAGTGCAGACAGAGAGGGGATGCCAAGACAGGGGTGGGAGGTCTTGCTATTTTATATATGGTGCTTGCAGAAAGCCTCTGTGATGAGGTGACCTTTGAGCAGAGACCTAAGGAGGTTAGGGAATGGGTCTCGCCGCCAGTTTTCAGAAGAGTATTGTAGTAGGAGGAGGGATGAGCAAGTGCAAAGGCCCTCAGGCAAGAGTGTGCTAGGTTTATTCCAGGTAGAGCAAAGAGGTGAGAGTGGCTGGAGCTGAGAGAGGAGGAGGAAAGTGGGAGATGATAAGGTCAGAGAGGCAACAAGTGGATCCTGGCAGATTGTATGGGCCTCATGCGCTTTTAGCTCTGAGTGAGCTGGGAGCCACTGGAGGGTTTTGAGAAGAAGGGTATAGTCTGATTTACGCTTTAACTAGGTCACTCTGGCTGCTGTACTGAGAATAGATTTTGAAGGCAGTCAGGAGAGAAAGCCAGGATATGCACTAGGGGGCTGTGTACAGATCCAGGCAGCGTGCGGTGGAGGTGGAGGTGGAGAGAAGGGAGGAGATTTGGGAAATATTATGAAGATGGAGCTGACAGGTTTGTGGATGGATTGGATGTGTGGTGTGCGATCAAGAGTCAAGGGTGACTCCACAGTTGGAGTTGCCATTAACCAAAGTAGGCAAAATGGTGAGGAGAAGATTTGGGGGGGATGTCCAGAGTTTAGCTGGATACATTGGATTTAAGATGCCTATTGGACGTTAAGTGGAGGTGGTGAAGATGCAGACGGATACACAAGTCTAGAAGTTAGGGAAGGGAGCCAGGCTGGAGGTATTTGGAGAGGCTTCCAGAGTCCTCATTCTGGAACACAGTTCGGGAGGAAAGGCACCATGGGTGGGGGGCTCTTAGAAGGCTTAAAGAATCCTCATAAAGGAGGTTGGACATGTCTCAGGATGCCAGGTCAAGGAGTTTGACTTCCCCTTGTCTCCTTATTCCTTTAAAACATTATCTCCATCCACTGTGTGGACGTAATTCCTGCCATCAAAATAAATGCATTCACCCCTAACCCATAGGATGTGTAGACTGAAACTTTTCAAGTTGTCACAGACATCTTCTAACACAGGACATAGTCATTTTTTCTCACTCCTTGATTATGAGTTTTGTTAGCAGAAAATATTCCCTCTCCTTTTTTTTTTAATAAAAGGAGAGAGAGATAAATTCCTCCAGTCCCGGGCAAGGAAATAACTTTAGAACACAAGTGGTCGGTTATGGGCAAACACAGATCCCCCTGCCTCAGTGACTTGGGTGGACATGGATATGATGTCTCATTTTTCATCTCTGCCTAATGCATACGACATTGTAAAAATACATGTGAGCCAGGACCTATGCTGCCTTTCCTGGCCGTGATGTGGGGCATTTCCCCAACCTGCCTGGGCTGTCCTTGCCTGATTGAGGGCAAAGACATCCTGTTTGAACAAGACTCTAGGTTCGGGGACCCAGTCGCTGCTGTTCCCAAAGGTCCCACAGAGGCAGGTGACCTGGAAAGATGCCAGGGGCCTGCCAGTAAGGAAAAGCAAGAAACACAAAATGAAACACCCTTTACGTCCCCTGAGGGTACAGCCATGGCACCTTTGACACTCTCATGAGGTCTACATTTCATCCTCACTATTACCCTGGGGGCATATTATTATTTTTATTATTAATTGGTACATTTGCAAGTAATACATGTTTCCCTTCTCCTTTTTAAAAGAATGTTACAAATCAAGGCCCCTTTGACACTATTCCTCTCTCCTTCCACCAGGTAGCTACTGATGGATGTCCTTCTCAACCTTTTAAGATACTTTCACATACTTATTTAAGTACCCACAGGAATTATATAGCAGTATTGTTTTAGGTTTTTAAAAATAAAAATACATAATGTACATGTTATTTTATAATTTGATTTTTCATGCCTTTTTCATACCTTTTACCTGCTGTATAGTGTTCTATCCACAACCATATTGTATTTTTTAATCCATTCCCCTATTGATGGCTATCAAGGTTATTTCCAGTTTATCACTATTGGAAACAAGGCTGTGCAGAATACTCTTGTTGGTGGATTCCCTGTGGACATGTGTGAGTGTTTCTAAGATAGATGCTGGGAACTATTATTGCTGAGTCACAGGGTATACGCCTTACAGGGAGGTGTGACTTATTCCCCTCATTTGATGGATGAAGAAATGGAGGCTCAGAGAAGTGGAGTGACTTGCCCAGGGGTTCACACAGCAGGGAGCAAAAGAGGTAGAAGTGGAATCCAGGTCTGTGGGATTGCAGATGTAGATTTTTTGCATCCTGTCCTCTGCTTCCTTCCAGAGCCTCACGCATGTGTTCTCTCTCTCTGCCTCTGTCTCTGTCTCCCCCCGCTTCCTGGTCCAGATCTCCACATATATCACAGTGCCCCCGTCCCCGCTGATCCAGACCCTGGTGCAGGGGAATATCTTGGTGAGCGATGATGTGCTCATGTCTGCCATGTCGGCCTTCACATCCCTGGACCAGCCCATGCCCCAGGGCCCCCCACCAGTGCAGGTAAGGAGGGGGCTGGCTTCTCACAGGGTCTTGATGCCAAGCCTGCATGTTAACTCCTGCAGATTCAGAATCTTGTAGAAAGAAGCTCTCCTCATGCCGAGGGGACTCCCAGCCTCCCCTTGGCCAGCCCTGCTGTGGGTGGGAAAGCTGCCACAGGCAGGTGGGGGACCCAGAACTTGACTTTGGGGTTTTGCAGCCACAGTCCAGCTATTTTTACTCTTAAGAAAAGTATTTCATGTCCATTAGAAAATACGCAGAAGAAAAGTAAGAAAAAAAGTTTAATTATTAATAATCTGGAAACTAAAGAGACATGGCAACTGACCACAGTGTGCAATTCTATCTTTTTGGTTTTTTTACTGTGGACTTACCCTGAGCTAACATCTGTTGCCAGTCTTCCTCTTTTTGTATGTGAGCTGCCACCACAGCACAGCCACTGACAGACGAGTGGTGTAGATCCACGCCCGGGAATTGAACCCAGGCCACTGAAGTGGAGTGTGCCAAACTTAACCACTAGGCCACTGGGGCTGGCCCTACAATGTGAAATTCTTGGTTGTATCCTGGATTGGGGGAAAAAAACCTATAAAGGCATTATTGGGACAGTTGGGGGAATTAGAAGATGGAGGTATTGGAATATTTTAATCTTTTTATTTATTTTTTTTTGAGGAAGATTATCCCTGAGCTAACATCTGCTGCCAATCCTCCTCTTTTTGCTGAGGAAGCCTGGCCCTGAGCTAACATCCGTGCTCATCTTCCTCCACTTTATATGTGGAACGCCTACCACAGCATGGCTTGCCAAGTGGTGCCATGTCCACACCTGGGATCCGAACCGGCAAACCCCAGGCTGCAGAAGCAGAACATACGAACTTAACCGCTGCACTACCAGGCTGGCCCCTGAATATTTTAGACAATAGTGTTGTATCAGTATTCAATTTCCTAAGTGTGATCATGGTATGTGGTTTTGCAGGGGAATATCCTTGTTCTTAGGAGTTGCCCCTGAACACAGTATTGAGGAACAGAGTGTCATGATGTTTGGAAATAACTCTCAAGTGGCTTGACAAAACACATATATATGTGTGTATATGTACACACACACCGCAGATGTGGCAAAATGGTAACAACTGCTGAATTATATGAAGTATAAATAAAGAGTGTTCAGTGTTTTCCTTTTTGCAGTCTTTCTCTAGGTTTGAAGTATTTCAGAATAGAAGTTGGGAAATCAATCACCCATACTCCCTTCACCCGAAGAAAACACTACCAAAATGGTAGTGTCTGGTTTTCCTAATCTTTGAGTGCAAATAGAGGTGGAAACAGCTTTTTATATTAATATACTTATAATGCATCTATAGAAATGGGTCATGTTATAGGCACTGGAAGTTGCTTTTCTTGCTTTGCCTTTTGTTTAATGTTATTATTTATGCGTACAATTCTTCGTCAGTGTTTTCCAAAATGTTCCTTGGAACGCTGGCTCCTTGGGATTTTCCAATACAAACAGGCTTTCTGGTCAAACCAGCCCACAGTGGAGGCATTCTGCCTCTTCCAGTGCTCTGTCCCTGGGCTTTTTCTGCAGTAAAGAAATATTTTTGATTTTGTCATCCTAGTTTTCCCTAAACATATTTGACTGTGGAACCCAAGAAACAGCAATTTAAGAGGAGCGTGCTATATGAAATACTGATCAGCATCATCATTTTAACAATCGCAGAGGATTCCATAGTGTGCATGGACCATCCTCTATTTAGCCAGGCTTCTATGGATGGACGTGTAGGTTGTTGCCATTTTTTGCTGTTATAAAAACTACTGGAATAACTATCCGTGTATGGGTATCTTTGCCCACTTGCTTGATTATTTTTGTAGAGTAAGTTTCTAGAAGTTACTGGCTGTGTTTCAGGGGGTCTACAGCTGCCAACACATTTGGTGATTCTCTAGAAAGACTCCCAGGACTCAGGATGGTTCTACTCATGGCTGTGGTTTATTACAACAAAAGGATGCACAGCAGGATCAGCAAGGGAAAAAGGCGCATCAGCCAGAGTCTAGAGGAATCCAGGTGCAGGTTTCCAAAGTTCTCCTCCTGGGGGAAGCGGGGAGAGGCTGCGCAAAACACATGTCTTCCTCCAGCAGTGAAGAACAGCAACAAGTGCACAGCGTTTCTGCCCAGGGAAGCACACCTAAGACTCCAAGGCCCAGGCTTTTGTTGGGGATTGATCATGTAGGTGTCCAGCCACAACGACCAAAATTCCAGACTCCCAGATGGGAAGGAGGCATTCACCATAAGTCACGTTGTTTGTACAGACAGTCGAGGGGACCTGGTACAGTATGGTCACTGCCCCAGGTGAGCAAAGCAGCCTTATTGTCATAGGGAACCTTCCACAAGGAGGGTTCTCAGACAGAGCCAGTCCTACAAGCAGGCCATTCTAAAGAAGCAGCAGGCCTTCTGTATGAACTCCTTCCTGCACAGGCCAGGCCATTTTTGCAGACTTTTTTTTTTTTGTCAGATTTCTTTTTTTTTAAATTATTTTTTCTTTTTCTCCCCAAAGCCCCCCGGTACATAGTTGTATATTTTTAGTTGTGGGTCCTTCTAGTTGTGGCATGTGGGATGTCGCCTCAGCATGGCTTGATGAGCAGTGCCATGTCCATGCCCAGGATTCCAATGGGTGAAATCCTGGGCCGCTGAAGCGGAGCGCACAAACTTAACCACTCGGCCACGGGGCCGGCCCCATTTTGCCGACTTTCATGGGGAAAAGTGGTAGCAACAACAGGCTTATGCCTCTCTGAATTCTCCTGTACCTTTGCTTCCATGTCCACTCTTAGCCCCATCCTCTAAGCTACCCTGTGAGTGCCTGTTCCCACCACATGGCTGGCTAAGACAAATGTCCTTCCTCACTGATAAACAAGACAGCTGGTATCACGAGGCTATGACGCTTTAATTTTCTCTTCTGATTTCAGAGCAGCCTGAACATGCATTCTGCGCCCAGCTACCTCACCCAGCCTCCACCGCCTCCTCCACCCCCTCCGCCACTGCCGCCACCCCCACCCCCCCAACCCCCACCACCCCCACCCCAGAGCCTGGGCCCCCCCGGGCGTCCCAACCCTGGCGGGAATGGTGTGGTGGAGGTGTACAGTGCCACGGCGCCCCTGGCTGGGAGTGGAACGGTGGAGATCCAGGCACTGGGAATGCAGCCCTACCCGCCCCTGGAGGTGAGCAGAGGCCGGGGATTGGGGTAGTGGGGGAGAAGCTGGCCTTGGTCATCAGGGATAACTCAACCTTTCCTGAGCACCAACTATGTGCCGGATACTGTGCCAGAGATACCATGGGGGACAAAATGAGATCATGGAGTGTACCACATCATGGGGGAGAAGGGCTCCAGTCAAGCCATTAGAAATGTAATATACATGAATGTATAACACAAACCAGGAGAAGGTGGTGGGAAGTAGAGGTCGTTGCAGAAATACAAGCTGCCCTCAGGGAGTGCTCAGAACAGTCAGAGAATACTTGCCTTTTAGTGAGAGAACTCCGAAAGATTATCTATGTCAATGTCTCTTATATTTTTTAACAAGCTAGGTATATTGGCTAGCTCTGGCTGTGTAAGATATATGCACAAAATCTCAGAGGTGTATAACAAAAAGTGTTTATTGTTCTCACATCTGCGGTGGCCAGCTTGGCAGCTCTGCTCATCCTGGCTGGGCTCTCCTACGTGTCTGGAGATGGCTGGCCGTTGGCTGCTCTAGGATGGCCTGGGGTGGGACGAGTGGGCTGACTCAGCTCTGCCCCACGCTTCTCTCATCTTCAGCAGGTTAGCCAGGCCTGTCCTCACAGCAGTGGTGGAGGTGCAGTAATGCGAGCAGAAATGCTCAAGGCCTGTTCAGGCTTAGGCTTGTAAGTGACGCATGTCGCTTCTGTTGGTCAAAGCATTTCACAAGGCCAGCTTAGATTTAAGGAGTAGGGAAGTAGATGCCACTTCTTGATGGGGAAAGCTGCCAAGTCACACTGCCAAGGGCATGAGTAAGAGGAGAGGTATAGAATTGAGGCCATTATGCAATTGGATGGACCGAATAGGATGGACAGAATGTACCATCTTAATTCCCTGGTGAGGAGCTCTGAGCTACAAGCAGTCTACTCTCATGGCGCTAAGAGTTCATAGAACTTCCCAGACACCAGTGCTAGGGGGTATGCTTGTGACAGAAGAGCCTGCCTGCACTTGAGGTCATGTTAACCCTGACTCACCCTCAAATCTGGCCATACAGATGGCCCATGTCAGGTAGATGGCCCATGTCAGGTAGCATCTATATGTAAGGGGAGACAGACCAGTGGGAAAATCCCATCACCAGCTGCGTGATGTTATGAGAGCCTGTGAGGGGATTTGCCTCGGCCTGGGAGAATAAAGCAAGTTTCTCTAAAGACTTTGTTGAATTAAAAAAAAATTAAGTCAACGAGATGCTGAGAAGACAATGGTGACCTGGTAGGCGGAGGGGGCCCACACACGGGAGCTGCCATTGTTTATTTTCCATATGGAGGAGGGTGCTCTTGGAGGGCAGAGCCTGAGTCATCTTTGACTTCGCATCCTTAGCACCTAGCAGAGTACTTGCCCTGCAAGATACCTATAGCAGGTATCTGAGATAGGCCCCTCTGACCTCAGTTTCCTCACCTCTAAAATGGGAACCCGCCAACAGCACTGATGAGGCTAATGAGAGCTAACCCAGTGCCAGTCACATAATTGCTCAGTAATGACTTGAATGATGAGTGAATTCATTCATGTGACAAATATTTATTGAGTGCTGTATCAGTCAGGAAAATAGAGACCACTCTAGGTATTTCTGGCAGAGGGATTTAATACAGGAGGTTAGGGGCTTATGAAGTGATGGCAGGGCTAGGGGAGCAAAAGGCAGGGCTAGCAGGCGCCCCTGGTTTTCAGGCTCACTGTCGGAGCTCGGCCTGGAGAGCCAGGACACTACTGCCGCGCCCAGAGGTGAGGAAATTGTAGGCTCCTGTTGCTGATATCTGGCTGCCCTGCTGTCCTCAGGGCTGGGGTTCAGGAGGGGCATGTAGAGTTCAGCCAGCCCCTCCAAACTCATGACTGCAAACCCGTCTGTCTCCCACCGTGGCTGCTGGAGGAGAGTAGCTTCTGCGTCCCTTCTGCCTTCCGGATCTCATGCAGATGCTTGTCACAGGCAGACTCTTTCTGTGTTCAGAACCATGCTGGCATGGGGGTCTTGGAACGTGGTTCCAAGCTTCCCACCCTTGCATTTCAGAGAGAGCGTGGGAGGGTGTAGGAATGGTGCCAAGGATAAGATCTGGTGGAAGCACCTACTGCTGGCGTATCAGATGCGCAACATGTGTGTAATTGAACTCACTCATTCAACAAATATTTACTGAGTACCCAACACTGGGTGCCAAGCATTGCTTTAGGCCTCCGGATAGGGCAGTAAACAAAACCAGGACGGAAGTTTCTGCCTTCGTGGAACTAGGCAGATAATAGACATCGTAAGAAAGTAAATAGAAAATTTATTAGATAATGGCAAGTCTAAGGAGAAAAATAAAGCACAGGAGGATAGGCAGTGAAATTTTGCATAGGCTAGGCTGGGAAGACCAATGAATGATGAATAGGCCGATGAATAAATGAAATCTTCACCATGCCCCAGTGTCACGATGTAAGCTTAGCGTCAGCTGAGTTTGAGTGGCTCAGAATTCATTCGGTCGTTTCTTGTGGCTTCAGTCTCAGTTCTCAGCTGAGGGATGCCTGCTGGTGTGGCTTCAGGCGGGGTCAGTTAAGAAGTGGAGTCACTGGTGAGGGCACAGACCCTTCTGACTTCCTGGTTCTCCTGTGCTAACAAACAACGACCAACAGCAGTAATAATGGCAATAACGATAGCTGTTGTTTGTTGAGTGCTTGCTCTGTGCCAGGCACTGTTCTAAGCTCTCTACGTGTTAACTTACTTAATCCTCACAACGACCCAGTGAGAGGGTCACGATGCTTGGCCACATTTTACAGATGAGGAACCTGAGGCAGAAGTTCAAAGGCTTGACAAGGTCACTTAGGCACTAAGTGACGGTCAGGATTTGAACCCAGGCAGCCTGGCTCCAAAGCTGCTCTAGCCTGCTGACCGTGTAAAGTTCCAAGGACTCTCGGTGTGCATGGGGTGACTGAGCCAGGCGGGGGTGTTGGGATGGTGGTGTCGGTGGGGAGCGGCTGACATTAGCCAGGGCCACTGTGAGGGTCCCCCTGCCTGGGGCAGCTCTCCCCCTCCCTTCCCAGGGCTTCTCTCTGACTGTGCTGTCCTCCTAGGTGCCGAGCCAGTGTGTGGAAGCTCCAGTATACCCCACCCCTCCGGTGTACAGCCCCGGCAAACAGGGATTCAAACCGAAAGGACCAAACCCTGCTGCCCCCATGACCAGTGCCACTGGGGGCACAGTGGCCACCTTTGACTCCCCGCCAACGCTGAAGACCCGACGGGCCAAAGGAGCCAGTGGACTCCCGGAAGGTGGGCCCACACCTGCCATGGGCACCTTTTCCTTGACATCAGCGTATCCAGAGGCTGTTTTGTTCTGGTCTTCCCTTTTATGATGCTTAGGATTAAGTTTGGTTGCATGTAATGGAAAATCCAAAATAAGAGTGACTTCAAAATGATAGAATTTTGTTCTTCTGTGCAAAATAAGGCCAGAGGCAGACAGTCTGGAGATTGCGTGCCTATGTGGTCACCAGACACCCACATTTCTTCTGTCTTTCTGTTCTGCCATCCCTAGAGCATGGCTTCTGTTAGCAGAGTACCTCATTGTATAAAATGGCTGCTGAAGCTGCAGTCATTAATTTCATATTCCAGGCAGTAAGAAGGATAAAAGGACTGTCTCCCAGCTTTTAGAAATTCTGTATACTTTTACTTACCTCTCATTGGTCAAAACTTAGTCATATCATCATATCTAGCTGCAAAGGAAGCTGAGAAATGTCTCTTTTAATCAGGAATAGAGATAGTCCCATCATGTAGAAGATTTGTGAAGAAAGAAGGGACGAGTGGATATTAGGCAGGCAAGCAGCAATGTCTGCCACACCTTTTGGAGATGCTAAGTATGGGGGTGAGGGCAGTGTCAGAAAGTGGTGGTAGTGGGGGGGGGGGGCAGAGAAATGGAGAATTTTTCAGGGGCTTTCCAGTCAACCTTCCTTCCTTTCACAAGTGTGTGTTGAGCGTCTGTGTGCCAAGCTTGGTGTCAGACACTGAGGGTCCAGCATCTTGGTCCACGATTTCCCTACCCTTAATTACTCACAGCTTAATGGGAGAGACAGACAGGGAATCAATAAATGCTTACAGGTTACTCTAGGGAGGAGACTAACTATGATTGAGAATACTGAGGAGAGGCTGGAACATGATGTTCCCTATCCGTCTGGGGATGAGAAGAAAACAGCCTGTTGATGTCTGAGGGACAGGCATTCCAGGCAAGGGGGAACAGCAGGTTCAGAGGCCCTGAAGTGGGACCACGTTTGAGATCTTTCAAGGTTAGCAAGTTCCACTGCAGCTGGGTGGGGAGAATGGTGAGGCTGGCAGGAAACAGAGCCCTATAGGCCATAGCAGGGAGGCTGGATTGATCCCAGGGCAGAGGGGAGTATTCGAGGGGTTTGCTCTGGTCTCCCAGCTGGAGCATGTCCTGGGTTTTCCCCCGCTGGGCACTGTGAGAGGCTCCCCTGTGCTTCCTCCCCCCACCTGGCCATCGCTGTAGACACCCCAGGGGCTGTGCTGTCTGTCCAAGGTTCAGGGGGTGGAGTGGCTGGAGGCTGCCCTCGGCGCCCTCACTGGTACCCCAGCCTCACCATCCCCCTCCTCCCACTTTGTGTCTCAGCTGCAGGGAAGCCAAAGGCTCAGAAACTCAAGTGCTCCTACTGTGACAAGTCATTCACCAAAAACTTTGACCTGCAACAGCACATTCGAAGGTACCCAGGCGTGGTGGGGCAGGTGGCCCTGGGCAGCCCTTGCTGGGGGACCATCCAGAGTGGAAGCAAGGCTCCCTTCTTAGCCTCCTGGCCGGAGTGGTCACCCTATGGGCCTCAGGTTTCCCATCCGGGAAGTGGAGGGGTGGACCTGTCCAGTTTCTTGCAGAGTGGGTTACATTGGTACATGAGATGGTTTTAGGTGGTTTGTGGCTGTGGTGTTGAAAAGTTCTGAAAGACAGAGTGAGAACATTATTCTCTTCAGTTTCTTTCAGTCCTTGGAGAGTCAGAGAGAAAGCCTCATTTTGGTGCTAGTCTGTCTTAACACCTCTCACGTGTGTGCTCATCTTTTTTGAGAAAGAGAGAGAGAGAGCAAGAAAGCTTCAGATTCTAACCGCAGCAGACAGCAGCTTTTCTCTAGACCGGGGTTTCTCAGCCTTGGCTCTGTTGACGTTTCAGGTCACATTATTCCCTTCTGCGGGGGCTGACCTCTGCCTGGTAGAACGTTAGCAGCATCCCTGACCTCTAGCTATGGCATGCCAGTAGCACCCTCATCCCTCAGCTGTGACAACCAAAAATGTCTCCAGACATTGCCAAATGTCCCCTAGAGGGCAAAATCGATCTCAGTTGAGAACCTTTGGTCTACACTAATGCTGTCAAATGGAACTTTCTGCAAAGATGGAAATGCCCCAAATGGCGTTGTCCAGTAGGGTAGTCATTAATCATATATGGTTACTGAGCACGTGAAATGTGGCTAGCCTGATTGAGAAACTGAGTTTTTAATTTTATTTTATTTTAGTGAATTTAGACTTAAATAGTTCATGTGGCCTGTGTCTACCTTATTAGACAGTACAGCTCTAGATCTTTTTCTTTTTTAAGATTTTTACAATTTTTCCTTTTTCTCCCCAAAGCCCCCCAGTACATAGTTGTGTATTTTTAGTTGTGGGTCCTAGCTCTAGATCTTAATACTATTGTTTTATAAATTATTGTGTTTTTTGGTTGCTTTGTATTTATGACAAGTGATTTTCCGTATGTAATAACAATAAGAAGCTTCATTTTAAAATATTTTAAGTTTCAAAACATAGAATTGACTTGAAGGAAAATATTAAATAATGGTACAAGTTACTGTGCTGCCACAGCTAAGATGTTTTTTCCCTCAAATAACAGAAATCCCTATTTAAATGGGCTCAAACAATTAGGAAATGTTTCATCTCACAGTGTGAGGTGGCCGTAGATAAGGTTAGCTCCAGGGCTGGTTGATTCAGCAGCTTATTAATGTCACCAAGGGCACAGGGTCTTTTTCTCTCTGGCCCGCCTGCCTCAGCAAGACGGCTTGTCCTTATGGTGTCAGAATGGTGGCCAGCAGCATCTGGATGCTCTGTCTGGGACTTCCTGGTGGCCATGAGCTCCTAGGCTAAGGCCACGTCTCCGATCCTACACCAGGGTGCTGACAAGCCTTGTTTCCCACAGCCACACTGGTGAGAAGCCCTTCCAGTGCATTGCATGTGGCCGTGCCTTTGCCCAGAAGTCTAACGTCAAGAAACATATGCAGACCCACAAGGTGTGGCCTCCGGGGCGCAGTGGTGGCACCGTCTCTCGCAACTCTGTGACTGTACAGGTCATGGCCCTGAACCCCAGCAGGCAGGAGGACGAGGAAAGCACAGGTGGGTAAAAGTAGAACACGTCACTATCTCCACACCTCTTCTCTGCAGGTTCCCAGGTTTTCTTGCTAACCATGTGATCTTGGGCAATTTCCTTGACCTCTCTGGGCTTCAGTTTACTTTATCTATAAAATGGGGCATAAGATGAAAGGAGAAATGACAAACATACAATAAGCGTGACATTACTCTAATACTATACCCATGACAGACGTTGGTAATCAATCACCTCTCTTTTTTGCTGAGCTTGGATCTCACCTCAAAATCTATTTCCAGTATATCACTCTAGGCACTCGTTGTCAGTTGATCAGAAAAACCTATTTGGCTCTGTGGGCAGATGGTCTCCAAAGCCCTTTGTAATTTGTAGGATTGTCATCTGAGCCATCGCTTGCCCCTGAGCTAATGATCCTGTCCCTGATACTGGTTTAAGTCCTCTCCCGCTTGAGGGTTGAGGACCTCTAGGTCTAGAGCCGTGCTGTCCAACAAAGATATAATATGAGCAACATATACAATTTCAAATTTTCTAATAGCTACATGAAAAGAGTAAAAAAAAGAGTGAAACTGATATTAATCAAATATTTCACCCAATATATTAATATTGTAATTTTAACGCAATATGAAGAAATTATTGAGATTTTTTACATTCTTTTTTTATGCTAAGTTTCTGAAATCCAGGTTGTCTTGATAGTTATAGTACATCTGGATTTGCACTGGCCATATTTCAAGTTCTTGGTCACCACATGTGGCTTGTGGCCACTGTATTGGACAGTGGAGGGCTGGGCCTTCCTGGGGGGCCCCATGGGTGAGAAATGCCTGTCACACACCAGCTAATGAAGGGGATATTTTGCTGCACAACCGACGTCTGGCCTCTTTTATACTAGTTCCTGTTGGAACCAGTCCTCTCGTGTGTTTAGCCATTCTGTGTGTGCCCTCTGAGTTCTTGTGAGTTCCTTGGAGAAGGATCCATTTCTTCCATTTCTTTCGAAACTCCTGCAGTGTATAGCACAAGGCTTCAACCATTTAGCAAATATTTATGGAGGCCTACTGTGTGCCAGGCCCCTGTCCTCAGGGCGTGTGAGGGGAGAACAACTAAACAAATGATTGTAATTAGAACAAAGAGCTGGGGAGGCATGATGGGTACAGCTAGGACCAGTGTTCAGGATTTTTTAACAACTGTGGAAAGATCTAGAGTGTCCGAGGGGAAGGTCAGGGAGGGGAGACTTGAGGCAATAGCTATTCATCAGTTGGAGTGTAAGTATTTCCGTGTTTTAGCGCCTGGAATGGCTGAATCAGTGCACCCCAGCTGAACGTGAGTGCGGTATCTTGAGTACAGTGTCCAACACCAAGCACGTGCCAGGTGGGGGGCAGACGCAGTAGAGCCCGCAGAAGGTGCTCTGAATCCTTCCTGAATGGCATGGCTCTCTGTCCTGACTCTTCCTCTGTCCTTCTCACTGACTTTCCTCCCTGACTTTCTCCACAGGGTTGGGCCAGCCCCTGTCGAGCGCCCCGCAGCCCCAGGCCTTGCCCACGGTAGATGAGGATGAGGGGGCCAAGCTGGAGGCCAAGCAGGTGGTCCTCATCGATAGCTCCTACCTGTGCCAGTTCTGCCCAAGCAAGTTCAGCACCTACTTCCAGCTCAAGTCCCACATGACCCAGCATAAGAACGAGCAGGTAGGTGAGGGGCGAGCAGTGAGGGGGCCACAACTACCCTCGTCAGGAGCCTTGGCTGCTCCTGGGGTCTTAAACACAGCCTAGAAAGGACAGGAGCGGGCTTCAGTTGCTCTGAGCTACCATCTAACCACCTGTGATGGGCCAACCTTCCCCCTTTATTCTGCCTGGGTGGGGCAAGCTTACTGGGCCATTATGGTGCTAGCCTGGGGGAGGAAGCCCACCTCTCAAGGCTCGTATAATGAAGGAATCAGACACAGGAAAAAATTCTTAATAGCCTGTGAAGATCTGATGTCGAAAAACCTACCTATGGGGATTTAGGACTACAGTCTTTTTTTTAATTGAGGCATAATTCACATACCATAAAATTCACCCTTTTTAAATTGTACATCTCAGTGGTTTTACTCGTAAGGTTGTGCAGCCATCACCACTAATTCCAGAACATTTTCATCACCCTAAAAAGAAACCCTGTACCCGTTAGTAACCCTGCCACCCCCACCCCTAGTCCCTGGTAACCACTCATGTATTTTCTGTCCCTATGGATTTGCTTATACTGGATATTTAATATAAATGGCATCATACAGTATGTGGCCTTTTGATATAATGTTTTTAGGGTTCATCTATGTTGTAGCGTGTATCAGTACTTTATTCCTTTTTATGGCAGAATAGTATTCCATTGTATGGATATACCACATTTTGTTTATCCTTTCATCGCTTAATGGACATTTGGGTTGTTTCTCTTTTTTGGCTCTTGTGAATAATGCTATTATGGACATTTGTATACAAGTTTTTGTAGGAACATGTGTTTTCAGTTCTCTTGGGTATAAACCTAGAAGTGGAATTGCTGGGTTATATGGTAACTCTATTCCAGTCTTTATTTTTTACAATAACTTTTATTTGTTATTTTTTTCTCCTTGTAAAAGTATCGTGTACCCAATATAGAATTAGAAAATTTAGAAAAGTCTAAAGAATGTGTAGGTTAACTTTTACTGTTTATTATATGCCAGGCACCCTGCTCAATGCTTTACATTCAATATTTTATTTAATCCTCATAACAGCCTTAGAGATAGGCATTGTCAGTGTATGCAGAGGAAGAAACTGAGGCTCAGGGGGGTGAAATGACCCATCCAGAGTCACACTGCTAGTAAGTGACTGAGTCAGGGTTCAAAGCCACGTTTGTTTGACACCAAACCCCAGTTATCAACCATCTTGCAATATGTCCTCCCAAGAATGCAGCACAAAATCCAGTACTTTTTTTGTGGAGTTTGTGGAGTTTCTGTGTTTTTATTTAAATTATAATTGGGATCCATATACACACATAATTTTGAATTGTGATTTTTTTTTAGATAGCTTTTTTATTAAATTTTTATTTTGAAGGGGGCCCGCCCTGTGGCCTGGTGGTTAAGTTCATGTGTTCCGCTTTGGCAGCCCAGGATTTTGCCAGTTTGAATCCTGGGCACAGACATGGCACCGCTCATCAAGCCATGCTGAGGCGGTATCCCACATGCCACAACTAGAAGGACCCACAGCTAAAAGAAAAAATACACAACTATGTACTGGGGGTCTTTGGGGAGAAAAAGGAAAAATAAAAATCTTTAAAAAAAAAATCTTAAATTTTTATTTTGAAAGAATTAGAGATTCACAGGAAGTTGCAAAGATAGTACAGAGAAGTTCCTTATACCCTTCGATCAGTTTCCCTCAATGGTTACATCTAATGTAACTAAAGCTCAAGAGCAAAACCAGGAAACTGACACTGGTATAAGGGGTATATGTAATTTTATGTCATTTTATCACCTGTGTGGATTTGTATAGCCGCCACTGCAATCATGGTCCCTGATGCTGCTCCTTGTTAGTCACACCCACCCTCCTTCTCCCCAGCATACTTAGCCTCTGGAAACCACTAATCTGTTCTCCATTTTAATAAGTTTGTCATTTTGAAAATGTTGTATAAATGGAATCATTCAGTATGTGTCCTTTTGAGATTGGCTTTTTTCATTCAGCATAAATTATTTTTTGAGATTTTTGCTTTTTTTTTTTTCCCTTCGCTGAGGAAGATTTGCTCTGAGCTAACATCTGTGCCAGTGTTCCTCTATTTTGTATGTGGGTCACCATTGCAGCATGGCCACTTACAAGTGGTGTAGGTCTGTGCCTGGGAACCAAACCCGGGCCACTGAAGCAGAGCATGCCAAACTTAACCACTAGGCCATCAGGCTAGCCCCTGTGCTTTTTATTTTTTAACCTAATTTTATATTCTGAGCATTTTCTCATGTTGCTATTTTTTTTGTTTTTAGCTTTTTTTTTATTAAGGTTATGAAAGTCAACATCCTTGTGAAATTACAGTTGTACATCATTATTAGTCATGTTGTAGGTACACCACTTCACCCCTAGTGCCCTCCCCCCACCCCCCTTTCCCCTGGCAACCACCGATCAGTTCTCTTTGTCCATATGTTAACTACCACCTATGAGTGGAGTCATACAGAGTTCGTCTTTCTCTGTCTGGCTTATTTCACTCAACATAATACCCTCAAGGTCTATCCATGTTGTTGTGAATGGGATGACTTTGTCCTTTTTTATGGCTGAGTAGTATTCCATTGTATATATATACCACATCTTCTTTATCCAATCATCAGTTGCTGGGCACTTAGGTTGGTTCCATGACTTGGCTATTGTGAATAATGCTGCGATGAACATAGGGTTGCATGGAACTTTTGGAATTGCTGATTTCAGGTTCTTAGGATACCCAGTAGTGGGATGGCTGGGTCATAGGTATTTCTATTCTTAACTTTTCGAGGAATCTCCATACTGTTTTCCATAGTGGCTGCACCAGTTTGTATTCCCACCAACAGTGTATGAGCGTTCCCTTTTCTCCACAGCGTGTCCAACATTTGTCACTCTTGGTTTTGGATATTTTTGCCATTCTAGCAGGTGTAAGGTGATATCTTAGTGTAGTTTTGATTTGCATTTCCCTGATGATTAGTGATGATGAGCATCTTTTCATGTGTCTATTGGCCATCCGTATATCTTCTTTGGAGAAATGTCTGTTCATGTCCCCTGCCAATTTTGTAATTGGGTTGTTTGATTTTTTATTGTTGAGTTGTGTGAGTTCTTTGTATATTATGGAGATTAACCCTTTGTTGGATAAATAACTTGTGAATATTTTTTCCCAATTAGTGGGCTGTTTTTTATGTTTAAATACTGTTTTCCCTTGCCTTGAAGAAGCTCTTTAATCTGATGAGGTCCCATTTGTTTATTCTTTCTATTGTTTCCCTCATGTGAGGGGTTATAGTGTCTGAAAAGATTCTTTTGAAGCTGATGTCAAAGAGTGTACTGCCGATAGTCTCTTCTAGAAGACTTATTGTTTCAGGCCTAATCTTTAGATCTTTGATCCATTTTGAGTTTATTTTAGTAAATGGTGAAAAAGAATGGTTGATTTTCATTCTTTTACATTTGGCTGTCCAGTTTTCCCAACACCATTTGTTGAAGAGACCTTTCCTCCATTGTAGGCCCTCAGCTCCTTTGTCAAAGATTAGCTGTCCATAGATGTGTGGTTTTATTTCTGGGCTTTCAGTTCTGTTCCATTGATCTGTGCATCTGTTTTTGTACCAGTACCATGCTGTTTTGATTACTGTAGCTTTGTAGTATGTTTTGAAGTCAGGGATTGTGATGCCTCCAGCTTTGTTCTTTCTCAGGATTGCTTTAGCAATTCGGGGTCTTTTGTTGCCCCATATGAATTTTAGGATTCTTTGTTCAATTTCTGTAAAGAATGGCATTGGAATTCTGGTTGGGATAGCGTTGAATCTGTAGCTTGCTTTAGGTAGTATGGACATTTTAACTATGTTTATTCTTCCAATCCATGTGCATGGAATGTCTTTCCATCTCTTTATGTCATTGTCAATTTCTTTCAAGAAGGTCTTGTAGTTTTCATTGTATAGATCTTTCACTTCCTTGGTTAAATTTATCCCAAGGTATTTTATTCTTTTTGTTGCGATCGTGAATGGGATTCAGTTCTTGAGATCTTTTTCTGTTAGTTCGTTGTTAGCATATAGAAATGCTACTGATTTATGTATGTTGATTTTATAGCCTGCAACTTTGCTGTAGTTGTTGATTGTTTCTAATAGTTTTTCTGTGGATTCTTTGGGGTTTTCTATATATAAGATCATGTCGTCTGCAAACAGCGAGAGTTTTACTTCTTCATTGCCTATTTGGATTCCTTTTATTTCTTTTTCCTGCCGAATTGCTCTGGCCAAAACCTCCAGTACTATGTTGAATAAGAGTGGTGAAAGTGGACACCCTTGTCTTGTTCCTGTTCTCAGAGGGATGGCTTTCAGTTTTTCCTCTTTGAGTATGATGTTGGCTGTGGGTTTGTCATATATGGCCTTTATTATGTTGAGGTACTTTCCTTCTATACCTATTTTATTGAGGGTTTTTATCATAAATGGATGTTGGATCTTGTGGAATGCTTTCTCTGCATCTATTGAGATGATCATATGGTTTTTGTTTCTCATTTTGTTAATGTAGTGAATCACGTTGATTGACTTGCGGATGTTGAACCATCCCTGTGTCCCTGGTATAAATCCCACTTGATCATGGTGTATAATCTTTTTGATATATTGCTGTATTTGGTTTGCCAAAATTTTGTTGAGAATTTTTGGATCTATGTTCATCAGTGATATTGGCCTGTAGTTTTCCTTCTTTGTGTTGTCCTTGTCAGGTTTGGGGATCAGGGTGATGTTGGCTTCATAGAATGTATTAGGGAGTGCTCCATCTTCCTCTATTTTCTGGAATAGTTTGAGAAGGATAGGTATTAAATCTTCTTTGAATGTTTGGTAAAATTCTCCAGACAAGCCGTCTGGTCCTGGACTCTTATTTTTGGGGAGGTTTTTGGTTACTGTTTCTATTTCTTTACTTGTGATTGGTCTATTCAGATTCTCTATTTCTTCCTGATTCAGTTTGGGTAGGTTGTACGAGTCTGGGAATTTATCCATTTCTTCTAGGTTGTTCAATTTGTTGGCATATAGTTTTTCATAGTATTCTCTTATGAGCCTTTGTATTTCTTTGGTATCTGTTGTGATTTCTCCTCTCTCGTATCTAATTTTATTTATTTGAGACTTCTCTCTTTTTTTTTTAGTGAGTCTGGCTAAGGGTTTGTCGATTTTGTTAATTTTTTTGAAGAACCAACTCTTTGTTTCATTGATCCTTTCTACTGTCTTTTTTGTTTCAATATCATTTATTTCTTCTCTAATTTTTATTATTTCCCTCCTTCTGCTGACTTTGGGCTTTGTTTGTTCTTCTTTTTCTAATTCCGTTAGGTGTCGTTTGAGGTTGTTTATGTAAGATTTTTCTTGCTTATTGAGGTGAGCCTGTATTGCAATGAATTTCCCTCTTAGGACTGCCTTTGCTGCATCCCAAATCATTTGGTACGGTGTGTTTTCATTTTCATTTGTCTCCAGATAATGTTTGATTTCTTCTTTAATTTCTTCAATAATCCATTGTTTGTTCAGTAGCATGTTGTTTAGTCTCCACATTTTTGGACCTTTCCCAGCTTTATTCTTGTAGTTGATTTCTACTTTCATAGCATTGTGATCAGAAAAGATGCTTGATATTATTTCAACCCTCTTGAACTTATTGATGCTTGTTTTGTTTCCCAAGATATGGTCTGTCCTTGAGAATGTTCCATGCGCGCTTGAGAAGAATGTGTAACGTGCTGTTTTTGGATGAAGTGTCCTATATATATCTATTAGGTCCATCTGATCTAATTTTTCATTTAATTCTATAATTTCCTTGTTGATTCTCTGTCTGGATGATCTGTCCATTGGTGTTAATGGGGTGTTGAGGTCCCCTACTATTATTGTATTGCTGTTGGTGTCTCCTTTTAGTTTTGTTAATAGTTTCTTTACGAATTTTGGTGCTCCTGTGTTAGGTGCGTATATATTTATAACTGTTGTGTCATCTTGGTGGAGCGTCCCTTTTATCATTATATACTGCCCCTCTTTGTCTTTCTTTATCTGTTTTTCTTTGAAGTCTACTTTGTCTGATATAAGTATGGCAACACCTGCTTTCTTTTGTTCATTATTAGCTTGGAGTATTGTCTTCCATCCCTTCACTTTGAGTCTGTGTTTGTCTTTGGGGCTGAGGTGTGTTTCCTGGAGGCAGCATATTGTTGGATCTTGTTGTTTGATCCATCCTGCCACTCTGTGCCTTTTGATTGGAGAGTTCAATCCATTCACATTTAGAGTGTTTATTGAAACGTGGGGGCCTACTGTTGCCATTTTATCACTTGTTTTCCGGTTCTTTTGCATTTTGTCCTGATGGAGAGCTGTTACTTTGTGTTATTGTCCTTCTGCTTATCTCCTTTGTTGTGGATTTTGTAACCCCTTTCCTTTTTTTGATTTTTCAGGAATGAGGTTCTTCCTGAGCATTTCTTGAAGAGGAGGTTTTGTGGCGATGAACTCCCTTAACTTTTGTTTATCTGGGAAAGTTTTTATTTCTCCATTGTATTTGAAGGATATTTTCGCTGGGTAGAGTATTCTTGGCTGCAGGTTTTTGTCCTTCAGAGTTTTGAATATTTCATTCCAATCTCTTCTAGCCTGTAAGGTCTCTCCTGAGAAATCTGCTGATAGCCTTATGGGGTTTCCTTTGTAAGTTATTTTCTTCTGCCGGGCTGCCCTTAGTATTTTGTCTTTGTCGTTGACTTTTGCTAGTTTCACTACTATACGCCTTGGGGTTGGTCTTCTTGCGTTAATAAAGTTTGGAGATGTATTGGCTTCTGTTACATGAAGTTCCATCTCTCTTCCCAAGTTTGGAAAGTTCTCAGCTATTATTTCTTTGAACAGGCCTTCTGCCCCCTTCTCCTTCTCTTCTCCCTCTGGTATACCTATAATCCTTATGTTGCATCTCCTAATTGAGTCGGATAAGTCTCGGAGAGTTTCTTCATTTCTTTTTAGTCTTTGTTCTCTCTCCTCCTCTGTCTGCAGCATTTCTATATTCCTATCCTCCAAATTGCTAATTCTGTCCTCCATGTTATCGACCCTACTGTTCAGAGAGTCCAGATTTTTCTTAATCTCCTCCACTGTGTTCTTCATCTCCTGTATTTCTAACTGGTTCTTCTTTATAGTGTCAAGCTCTTTTGTGACATAGCTCCTGAACTCAGTGAGTTGTCTATCTGAATTCTCTTTTAACTCATTGAGTATTTTAATAGTGGCAGTTTTGAAATCATTGTCATTTAGGTTATAGATTTCATTGTCTTTGGGATTGTTTTCTGGATGCTTATCATTTTCCTTCTGTTCTGGAGATTTAATATATTTTTTCATACTGCTTGATGGCATGGATTTGTGCCTCTGCATAGAGATAGAGTTTAGTCGCTGCTTCCACTTGTTGTGACTGGTGTTGGCGGGGAGGGCAGCTGTTTAGACTGCATCAACCAGGAACCCTGTCAGCTGTTACTGACTGGGCCTGGACCCCTCCTCGTCATCACAGTGGTCCTGTGGGGTCCCTCGTCTGTTGTGGGGGCAGTCGCAAGGGGGCCTCAGGCTGCTGGTGCCCACTTAGATGCACTCCCTCCTTGTGGTCTGCAGCGGTGTTGTGGGCTTTCCCAGCAGCCAGGAGCAGGATCACCTGTAATCGCCACTTTGTCCCTAACAGAGCCCACCAGCTCACACTTGTCCACTATAGGTCCCAGCAGAGCTATGGGTATCTTCTGCAGTCTGTCGTTAGCTCACCTAGCTGTGCTACTTTTGCCCCAGGGCCTTCCCGCCTGGTGATTGCCAGTCGGGACCTCTCCACTAGTGCTGTGCAGAGGCTTTTGCTGAGGCTGCTGTAGGAACCTGGAGTTCCCCCCTGGGCTACGTAGCCATTTCACCAGAGCTCCAGTCTGCCCCACTCCACTGTCGCGGGATCTCTGGGAGCCCCTTGCCTTGTCTGGGACACGGCCAGAGTCCGTGGGCCTGGCGGTGGCTTGTAAGGTGCTGCCTTGTGGGGAATTCTGCTCTAGGGAGCTTGGTGGTATTCCGAATGCTGGGCAGGGCCTCCCTGCCAATGGCGAGCAGAGGCCCTCCCTGCTGGGGGGTGCGGGACCCTGGAGCATCCCCCTGGGCCGCAGAGCCACGTGTTGGAGCTCCACCCAGTCCCAAGCGCATCCACGGGAAGTCTGGGTACCCCCTGCACCAACCCGTGTGCCGGACACCATGAGCCCAGCAGCAGCTAGTGGTCTGGTGCAGTGCCAGGGAATCCACCCGCTGGGAGCTTCCCTTTGTTCTGGATTCTGGGCTGGCGTCCCTGCTAATGGCGAGCAGAGGCCTTCCCTGCTGGTGGGTGCGGGACCGTGGGGATTCCCCCTGGGCTTAGGTGTAATCATGGGAGGCTTGAGTAGGGCTGTTGTCACCTGTTTCCACTGTCGCTCTGCTGGTGAGTGCACACTCCCGCCCTTGGTGTCTGGCGATGCTATGGGGGAGTCCACTGGAAGAGAGCCTCCTGCAGGAACTAGGCTGTCTTGGGGTTGGGGGTCGGGGTTCGGAGAGTTTTCACCTATTTCCACCTCCTCCCACGGGGAAGTCCATCTGCCTTCCGATGTATAGTAGCATGAGACTCTTAGGCGTCTTGAGATGCTATCTGGATATCCTTTGTTGATCAGTGAATGTCTAATTAATTGCAGATTCAATGGGGGAGAGACAAAGAAGACCACTCACTCCGCCATCTTGGTCCCGCCTATTAGCACACTCTTATTGCAATTGTCCTCTTAATTGGGTTGGTACCCAGTGTAGCTGGTTGCTAGGCTCAGGGGCGTACAGTTGTGATAGGCCTGAGGCCAACAAGGCTGATGTCAGTTCTCTTAGGAGTGCAGCTGAGTAGGGCTAGCCCTTGGCTTGGAGGCACTCAGTTGTTTCAGGCTTTGGAAGGTGGGGCTGATTCTTTTTATGGCTATTTGTGAAATGGAAGTCTTCTGCTGCTGCTAAGCCTCACCCCGCTCTGGACCACATACACTGTCAGCACGGTCCTGATCCGTGCACACTTCTGAACCCCATGGAGCGTACCCTACTGCCACACTGCAGAGGCCCCCTCCTCTGCCCCAATGCCCGCCACAGTTCACCAGGTCCTCACACAAGCCCTGCCCCACAGAGGCAGACACCTTTGCCTGCCTGTAGAGGATCAAGGCACTCAGTCAATGCAGGCTGAAAAGTAGCCTGAGGGCTTGCTGTTAGGTGGGGCCAGTCCCTAGGGCAGGTTGCCTGCCCTGGTTGAACTGGATTAAATCTGTGCTCTAGTGGGTGTGGCAGACCCCTGGGCTAACAGCCCAAGGGATGCACCTCAATGGCCCCCACCTGTGTCCATATCAGCACGCCTGGACCAGCTCAGAACAAGGGTCCCCACCAATGTCTCAGTCTCCAGAGAGGATCCTTCTCTCACCAAGATGCCCCCAGAGCCCACCAGGTGAGTCTCGTTTCACCAAAGGACAGTCAGCCTTCTCTCTGGTGATTTTAGGTTGCTGCAGTGAGTGAGTTTGTGCGTGGGCCCTTTAAGACCCGGATCTTTTCAGCTTTCGGCCGATAGCTTTTCTGGGGTGTCCTCGCTGCAGTTAATAGCCAGCAAAGCCAGACAGTAAGACCCCCCTCTCAGTTGGGCTGAGTCCGAAGGATGGTTATAGCGGTATTGCCCCTGCTCCGGACCTCACTCCTCCAGGGAGGGCTCGTACCTTAGGTTGGCTCCCGCCTGGCCAGCTGAGAAGCTCTGCTGCTCCCAAAGGTGGCCTTTTTCCTCTACGGCCAGAGTTACTGCCTCTTCTGCTTTCGTCAGGACTGTCCCTTGTCGTGGGGGTTCTTTTTATCCAGTTTTCAGTTTTCAATCCAGGGTGATTCTTCCTAAAATTGTTGTAACCTGGTTGTGTTTGTGGGAGGAGGCAAGTTCAACGTCTGCTCACAGCGCCATCTTGACGAGAACCCTCATGTTGCTATTTTTTAAGAAACATACTTTTTAATAGCTGCCTTTTTAAAAAAATTCCCTACTGTTGAACATTTAGGTTATTTCTTGAGTTTTGCTATTATAAACAAAACCATGGTACGCATCATTGTAGTTGAATCTTTGTCCACGTCTCTGACTTTTTCCTTATGATAGATTCCTAGCAGGGGGGTTGATGGACTTAAGTTTGGATGTCGTTGGGATAAATCACAGAAAACTTCGACTCAAACTGGCTTAACAGTTAGGAAGTTTGTCATCTCATGTAACAAGAAAACTCAAGACAGGGCAGCTCGGTCAATTGACTCAGCCCAGCATCAAGGACCCTGTGTCTTTCCAGCTCTTGGATTCATCACCTGAGGGTGTGGCCTTGTCCTCTGTTGATGGCTCCCTGTGGGCCTGGGATGGTGGTCACTCTTTATAGGCAGCAGTCTAAACATAGTATTATCCATGAGCAAAAAGAGCTTATCTTTTCTGTGTCTTTTTTAGGAGCAAGCAAACCTTTCCCAGAAGCCCTCCATGGATCTCCCATTGGTCAGAGCTGGTGCATGTGCTCTATCATTTAGGAGTATGTTATTATGCTGCAAATAATAAGAATCTGGCTTGTTAGTTAGGGTTTTATGTCTTTCAAATCACACTAGTCCAAAAAGGGGCAGTGTGGGGCTTTTATAGCAGGTCAGATATGTCATCATGGACTCAGGCTTCTTCTAGCTTTCTGTTCTGCCATCCTTTGCCTGTGGCTCCCAAGGTTGCAGGATGGCTGCTCTATCTCCAGCCATCACATCTTTATTCCAGTCAGGACAAATGCAAAAAAGAGAGGGATTTTCTCCTAGGAAGCTTTTGCCTTTTTGTTCTGGGAGTGATGCCTTCCCTAAAGACTACTACCTATATATCCTTGGCAAGAAAGGAGTCACATGGCTGACACTAGATGCAAGGGAGCCCGGAGGATAAGGTGTTTTAACTGGGCACATTGCTGCCCTGAGCAAATCAGAGTTCACTTTCTTAGGAAGAAGGAACGTGTAGTTGTAAGCAACCAGGAGTGTGTATCACTTGTCAAAGTATAATTTTCAAAATGTTAAAAGCATAATTCTCATACAAATAACGTAGTGAACACGAGTCAGAATTTTATATAACTCATTAATGAGGGAATTAGAAGGATGACAAAGCCAGTTCAAAAGAGGATATGAGATGCTGATATTTATACCTATATATAACTGTGTCAGTGAAAAAAAGGGATACTGAAATAAGATTGCCTAGTTAGATACAAATCTGGTTAATGTCCTACAGGGCAACACAACCCCTGACCTTTGGGGTTATCCTTTCTACCTGACAAAAATCGTTTACATCAATCAGTTTTCTTTTTAAAGATTTTATTTCTCCTTTTTCTCCCCAAAGCCCCCTGGACATAGTTGTGTATTTTTAGTTGTGGGTCCTTCTAGTTGTGGCATGTGGGATGCCGCCTCAGCATGGCCTGATGAGCGGTGCCATGTCCGTGCCCAGGATTCGAACCGGTGAAACCCTGGGCCACCAAAGCAGAGTGCGTGAACTTAACCACTCGGCCATGGGGCTGGCCCCCTGTTTTCTTTTTTTAAAGAGGAAGCTGTAACATGTTTTCTTGGATTTTGGGGTTTTTTGGTGAGAAAGATTGGCCCTGAGCTAACATCTGTTGCCAATCTTCCTCTTTTTTTTTTTCTCCCCAAAGCCCCAGTACACAGTTGTATATCCTAATTGTAGGTCCTTCTAGTTCTTCTGTGTGGGACGCCATATCAGCATGGCTTGATGAGCAGTGCTAGGTCTGCACCGAGGACCCTTACCGGCGAACCCCGGGCCACCAAAGCAGAGCGCGTGAACTTAACCACTCGGCCATGGGGCCAGTCCCCTCAGTTTTCTATAGTTAATAATAGTTAACTTTAGAGTCTGGATCCTCATCAATAGTAAATAGTCAAAACAGGTCACATCCCTCAGAGAGTGAGCTGATCCTAGGCAGGCTTGTTAGACAGCAGCTCTCAAAGGGAGGTCCCTGGACTAGCAGCTTCACCATCACCTGAGCACTTGTTAGGATGCACGTGGTATTCAGGCCACCCAGACCTGCTGAATCCGGTGCTCCGAGAGTGGCGCCCAGCAGTCTGTTATTGTGGTACATGCTCAGGCTGGAGGGCCACGGCTCTGGAATGACAGCGGAAGGACACAATGCCATCTTTTTACTGTATTTCTAGGTTTGGGTAATTTTGTAAGTATATCCAGGCCACCCATAACCTGAGGGAAGGGTCATGAGGCCACTGTGACTGGCTGAGTGGAGAGGACCCTCTAATCAAAATAAAACCAGGGCTCCAGCTTCAGGGGAGCGGGGGAACAGCTGTCAGGTTGTCCATAGCAGGTGATGCCACGGGGTGGGGGTGGCAGTGGAGGCGGCTCTCCTGCCTCCCCTCACCTGCCCCACATCTTCCCTCCAGGTGTACAAGTGTGTGGTCAAGAGCTGTGCCCAGACGTTCCCGAAGCTCGACACCTTTCTGGAGCACATCAAGAGCCACCAGGAGGAGCTGAGCTACCGCTGCCACCTCTGCGGCAAGGACTTCCCGTCACTGTACGACCTCGGCGTGCATCAGTACTCCCACAGCCTCCTGCCGCAGCACAGCCCCAAGAAGGACAGTGCTGTCTACAAGTGCGTGCCCTCCCGTCTCCCTCCCTCGGCAGGGAGCCCCGGGGTGTGCAGCTCTGGTGGTTCTGACCGCTCAGGACCACTGAGACACCTCCCAGGGGAAACTGAGGCTCCTGGCTACAGTCCAACCTGGAAGAGTGGGTTCTTGGCCTTGGCACTGATGGAGATAAAGATGTTGGCCCTTATATCATCCTTCCACTTGGCAGACATTTATCCTAAAAGAAAAATCCTAAGAAAGGGAAACCAATCTTTTCTCATTCATAGTGCAAAATAGATTTGATTTTTTTCTAAACTAAAGGTGTTATGAAAATATTGTTTTCGGGGCCGGCTCTGTGGCCGAGTGGTTAAGTTCACACGCTCTGCAGCGGCGGCCCAGGGTTTGGATCCTGGGCACGGACATGGCACCGCTCGTCAGGTCACGTTGAGGCGGCGTCCCACATCCCACAACTAGAAGGACCTGCAACTAAGATATACAACTATGTACTGGGCGGGCGGGGGTGGGGGGGGGGGTGGGGGGGTGGGGGTTTGGGAAATAAAGCAGAAAAAAAAAAAGAAGATTGGCAACAGTTGTTAGCCCAGGTGCCAATCCTTAAAAAAAAAAAAGGAAAATATTGTTTTCTCTGATGATCTACAAAATTTAGGTTACAGTTGGAATCGCACACTGATTCTTAGAATGCAAAAAAAATGAACATGCACGTATTTAAAAGCAAAAATCATAAAAATAAGATTTGTTTTTATAATCTATAAACTTTAGGTTAAGTTGAAGCTATATGCTGAGCCTTAGAAGGAACAAGGAATGAATCAAGTGTAGATTTTATTTGGGGTGCTTTTTTCTGACAGTCCACATCCCTTTAGTCTTCTCTTGCATAAAGAGGGTGCCTTTGGCAGAAATGATGAAGGCCTCCCTCAATTCTGCCACGTGCTCTTAATCCTTGGATCTTCAAATCGTTCTCTTTGGAGCCATTGACCCTGTGATCATCCTTGTCGAATTTCTCTTCCTCAATTGTTCTCCGGTCGCTCTTCCAGGCTCTCCTTTGTGGATGATGTTGTCTGCAGATATCCAACCTCATTTGCATGACTCTGTGAAATCCCGCATCTTTGGCCTGCAGTCATTCTGTGCAGATGCTGTGCATCTGCCCTGTGTGGTCCGGGAGCAGCTGCCTCACATAGCCCAGCACCGAGTACGTAGGGATAGATGTTAGTGAAAACACAAGGAGGGCCGTTTGTCTTGGGACTCCTTTCAGTTCATTAGTGAATATTTTCATGGTAAAATGGCTTTTGCTTCTCTGTACAAACTTGTACCTGCAGGGACTTGGCTGATGACCTCTGTTAACAGGGCCCCCCTGGATGAGCCTTCTGGGGTTCAGAGATAAATACAGACCTTGAGTTTAGAATGCATGGGCTGATTAGGGAGACTAGTGTGTAAATATTCTTACCATATACTGTGATAAAATGCTATCATAGATATGTATATAAGGTTTAAAAGTACCACAGTGGGAGGTAAGGCAGGGAAGGTGTCCTAGGAGCAATGATATCTGAACTGGGTTTTGAAGGATGAGTAGGAGTTTGCTAGGGACACAATGGATAGGGTGGAGTACATTCCCAGCAGGTGGAACAGCAAGTGTAGAGGTGTAAAATAAAATAGCCAGTGGTTTAGAATGACTGCTGTGTAGAGTAGAAATGGATGGGGCCTGTGGGAGAATGTGGGGCCAGAGCATGAGGGCATTGTAGGAATCACGAGAGCTTTGAGAAGTTGGCAGGGTGTAGGGCAGCTGGCCCTGGGGGAGATTGGGAGATGGGGCCAGAGAGGCAGGAAACCCAAGCGAAGCTTTGACCAGCCAAGGGATGGAGATTTCTGGGTAATGATGAATAATTCCTGTTTTTACTCAGAGGGCATTTTCTTTTGCTTTTGCCCTTCCAATCTGGATTGCCTGTGAGTTCCTGGGGCTGCATGGCTCTCTGGAGTGAGATGCCAAGTAAACGTAAGCGAGTACCTCCTAGGGGCCACTCTGTGACTTAGGGACATTGATCCCTGCAGTCCTGGGAGGTCAGTTGTACTAGTCGCTCGGGCTGCTATGAGAGGGGGCACTCTCTCTGGTCTGTTCTTATCAGGGCACTAGTCTCATTGTGAGGACCCCACCCTCCTGATCTCATCTAAACCGTATCACCTCCCAAAGGCCCCATCTCCAAATACCATCACACTGAGGGTCAGAGCTTCTACTTACGGCTTTTGGGGGAACAGGGTTTAGTCCATAGCACCGGTGTTCTCCCCATTTTGAAGATGAAGACACTGAGGCTCAGAGAGGAGAAGGACCTGCCCACCAGAGTAACGACGTCAGTGCAGAGCTGGGATTCAGAGTCTGCTCTAGGACCTTGGAGGCCTCAGCTCTGCTCTTGGAGTTTGCAAGCTGAGAGCTGAGCCCAACACTGATGGGCCTGTGCCTGCAGTGAGTAACTTCTCCCAGGTTCTCTTGCCAAGGTTAAAGTGCCAGTGACCCTTCGTAGCTGTTGGAGCTGCTGGCCCAAAAGCAAGGTGTGAGGAGGTGGCCACCATCTGGATGGCCTCAGGGTGGAATGGTGTCCCAGGTGATGATAAGTTCTCTTCATCTGTGAAATGGGGATATGATAGTGTCTACCCTATTGGATTATTTATAAGGGTCATTTAAGACGAGTATAAGGCACTTAGACATGGTGCCTGGAACATAATAGATGCTCAATAAGTATTATTCTTCCAATTTTTATTATTTGTATAATTTAGATGTAAGTTTGGCTGCTTGCAACAGAGACCCAAAATAATAGTGGCTTAAACAAGGTGAGAGTTTCTCAGGATAACATTGGAACGGGTGTGGTGCTTTCATCTCATTTCCAGGGGGCCAGGCCCCGTCAGTCTGGCTGCTCTGCTCCCTTTGGGCCACATTGCCTTGACCTGCCTGTGGTGCCTCCCCAAACCCCTCAAGGGAATTTCATGCCTGTCCCTATATATATGCTATATATTTACTTTTTCCACTTAAAATAAGATTTATTGATTTTTTTTCTAATTACGAAAGTCATCCACATTCAGTGCAGAGAAAAGGATTTTTAAAAGACCCACACAAAACCAAAAAACAAAACCCTGCCACCCGAGATAACCCCTATTAACCTCTTGGAACCTGTCTTTTGGTATATATCTGTAATGCACATGTTGATAGATATGGCTATAGACATAAATGTCACAGGCTATATTTGAGTCAGATCATCCCAAACACAGTCACTGAATTTGGTGACAACTCATCACACCGTTTTCCTGTTACACAACTTGTGAAAACAGACTGAAACTTAGTAGGATTGCTCTGTGTGCTTGGTGCTTAAAACTGTTGCACTTAAAACTATGATATGAATATCTTTGCATCTCAGCACAGACCTGCCTCTTCCTTTTAAAACTTATGAGTTGTTTATTTCTGGAATTTTCCATTTAATATTTTCAGACCATGGTTGACTGCAGGTAACTGAAACCGCTGAAAGCAAAACTGCAGATAAGGGAGGACTACTGTATAAATTTTGCAAAAATTTATCCCTATGGAAATTCTTTTTTCAGTTATTTTATTGAGGTCATAATGGTTTATAACACTGTGAAATTTCACATGTATATTATTATTTGTCAGTCACCATATATATGTGCCCCTTTACCCCTTATGCCCACCCCAACCCTCTTCCCCTCTGGTAACCACTAATCTGTTCTCTTTGTCCTTGTGGGTTTTTTTTTGTTTTTTGTTTTTGTTGTTGTTGTTTTGAGGAAGATCAGCCCTGAGCTAAAATCTGCCAATACTCCTCTTTTTGCTGAGGAAGACTGGCCCTGAGCTAACATCCATGACTATCTTCCTCCACTTTATACGTGGGGCGCCTACCACAGCTTGGCTTGCCAAGCAGTGCCGTGTCCGCACCTGGGATCTGAACCAGCGAACCCTGGGCTGTCAAAGCAGAACGTGCGCACTTAACCGCTGCGCCACTGGGCCGACAGGACCCCTCTCCTTGTGTTTGTTTATCTTCCACATATGAGTGAAATCAAATGGTGTTTGTCTTTGTCTGGCTTATTTCACTTAACATAATACCCTCAAGGTATTATTATTAGATCCATGTTGTTACAAATGGGAAAATTTTGTCTTTTTTATGGCTGAGTAGTATTCCGTTGTATATATATATAGCACATCTTCTCTATCCATTCATCAGTCTATGGGCACTTGGGTTTTTTCCACATCTGGCTATTGTGAATAGTGCTGCACTGAACATAGGGGTGCATAAGTCTCTTTGACTTGTTGATTTCAAGTTCTTTAGATAAATATGCAGTAGTGGGGTAGCTGGGTCATATGGTATTTCTATTTTTAATTTTTTGAGAAATCTCCATACTGTTTTCCATAGTGGCTGTACCAGTTTGCATTCCCACCAGCAGTGGATGAGGGTTCCCTTTTCTCCATATCCTCTCGAAAATTTGCTGTTTTCGGTCTTGGTAATTATAGCCATTCTGACAGGTGTAAGGTGATAGCTCATTGTAGTTTTGATTTGCATTTCCCTAATGATTAGTGATGTTGAACATCTTTTCTTGTACCTATTGGTGATCTATATATCTTATTTGGAAAAATGTCTGTTCATATCCTCTGCTCATTTTTTGATCAGGTTGTTTGTTTTTTTGTTGTTGACATGTATGAGTTCTTTATATATTTTGGAGATTAACCCCTTGTCGAATGTATGCTTTGCAAATATTTTCTCCCAGTTGGTGGGTTGTCTTTTTGTTTTGTTCATGGTTTTCTTTGCCTTGCAGAAGCTTTTTAGTCTGATGTAGTCCCATTTATTTGTTTCTTTTGTTTCCCATGCCTGAGTGGACATAGTATTTGAAAAGATACTGCTAAGATTGATGTCAAAGTGTATACTGCCTATATTTTCTTTTAAGAGTTTTATGGTTTCAGGTGTTACATTCAAGTCTTTAATCCATTTTGAGTTAATTTTTGTGTATGGTGTAAGATAATGGTCTACTTTCTACTTTTAAGTGAGAGTTTCACGTCTTATTTCCAATTTGGATACCTTTTATTTCTTTTTCTTGCCTAAGCTCTGTCCAAAACCTCCAGTACTGTATTGAATAAGAGTGGTGAGAGTGGGCACCCTTGTCTTGTTCCTGTTCTCAGAGGGATGACTTTCAGTTTTTCCTCTTTGAGTATGATGTTGGCTGTGGGTATGTCATATATGGCCTTTATTTGTTGAGGTACTTTCCTTCTCTACCAATTTTATTGAGAGTTTTTATCATAAATGGGTTTTGGATCTTGTCAAATGCTTTCTCTGTATCTATTGAGATGATCCTGTGTTTTTTATTCCTCATTTTGTTAATGTGGTATATTATGTGTTGAGCAATCCCTGCATCCCTGGTGTAAATCCCATTTGATCATGGTGTATGATCCTTTTAATGTATTGCTGTCTTTGGTTTGGCAATATTTTATTGGGGATTTTTGCATCTATGTTCATCAGCGATACTGGCCTGTAATTTTCCTTTTTTGTGTTGTCCTTGTCTAGTTTTGGTATCAGGGTGATGTTGGCTTCATAGAATGAGTTAGGAAACGTTCTGTCTTCTTCAATGTTTTGGAATAGTTTGAGAAGGATAGGTATTAAATCTTTGAATGTTTGGTAGAATTCTTCAGAGAAGCCATCTGGTCCTGGACTTTTGCTTTTTGGGAGGTTTTTGATTACTGTTTCAATCTCTTTACTTGTGATTGGTCTATTCAGATTCTCTATTTCTTCTGGATTCAGTTTTGGGAAACTGTATGAGTCTAAGAATTTATCCATTTCTTCTAGGTTATCCGATTTGTTGGCATATAGTTTTTCATAGTATTCTCTTATAACCCTTTGTATTTCTATGATATACATTGTAATTTCTCCTCTTTCATTTCTAATTTTATTTATTTGAGGCTTCTTTCTTTTTTTCTTAGTGAATCTGGCTAAGGGTTTGTCAATTTTGTTTATCTTTTCAAAGAACCAGCTCTTAGTTTCATTGATCCCTTCAACTGTTTTGTTGTTGGTTTTTTTTGGTCTCTATTTCATTTATTTCTGCTCTGATTTTATTATTTCCCTCCTTCTGCTGACTTTGAGCTTTGTTCTTCTTTTTCTAGTTCTGTTGAGTGTAGTTCAAGATTACTTGTTTTACATTTTTCTTGTTTGTTGAGGTGGGCCTATATTGCTATGCATTTCCCTCGTGGAACCACTTTTGCTGCATCCCATAAGAGTTGGTATGATGTGCTTTCATTTTCATTTGCCCCCAGGTATTTTTTGATTTCTCCTTTGATATCTTTGTTGATCCAGTGGTTGTTCAGTAGCATGTTGTTTAACCTCCACATATTTGTGACTTTCGCAGATTTTTCTTGTAGTTGATTTCTAGTTTCATAGCATTGTGGTTGGAAAAGATGCTTGATATGATTTCAATCTTCTTAAATTTATTGAAGTTTGCCTTGTTTCCCAACTTATGGTCTGTCTTTGAGAATGTTCCGTGTGCACTTGATAAGAGTGTATATTCTGCTGTTTTTGGATAGAGTGTTCTCTATATATCTGTTAAGTCCATCTGGTCTAGTTTTTCATTTAACTCCACTGTTTCCTTGTTGACTTTCTGTCTGGATGATCTATCCATTGATGTAAGTCAGGTGTTGAGGTCCCCTACTATTATTATGTTGCTGTTAATTTCTCCCTTTAGGTCTGTCAATAGTTACCTTATATACTTTGGTGCTCCTGTGTTAAGTGCATATATATTCATAAGTGTTATATCCTCTTGGTGGAGTGTCCCTTTTATCATTATAGACTGCCCCTCTTTGCCTCTCATTGCCTGTTTTATCTGGAAGTCTACTTTGTCTGATATAAGTATGTCAACACCTGCTTTCTTTTGTTTGCCATTTGCTTGTATTTGTCCTCCATCCCTTCACTCTGAGCCTTTGTCTTTAGAGCTGAGATGTGTTTTCCTAGAGGCAGCATATTGTTGGGTCTTGTTTTTCAATCCATCCAGCTACTCTGTGTCTTTTGATTGGAGAATTCCATCCATTTACATTTAGATTGATTATTGATATATGAGGGCTTAATATTGCCATTTTATCTCTTGTTTCTGGTTGTTCTATATTTCCTTTGTTTCTCTCTGCTTGTATTTCTCACTGCCATTTCTGTTTGGTGGTTTTCTGTGATGGTTTTCTCAGTTTTCTCTTTATTTATGATTTGTGTCTCTGCTCTGATTTTTCATTTAGTGGTTACCGTGAGGTTTGTATAAAAGATCTTGTAGATGATATAGTCCGTTTTCTGATAGCCTGTTATCTCCATTAGCCTAAACAGGTTCCATCCCTTCCTCTTCCCCATCTAAGTTATTGTTGTCACAAATTATTCCATTTTGTGTTGTGAGTTTGTGATTTAAATGTTGTGTTGATAATTATTTTATTTTTTTTTAAAGATTTTTAATTTTTTTCCCTTTTTCTCCCCAAAGCCCCCTGGTACATAGTTGTATATTCTTCATTCTGGGTCCTTCTAGTTGTGGCATGTGGGATGGAGCCTCAGCGTGGTTTGATGAGCAGTGCCATGTGCATGCCCAGGATTCGAACCAATGAAACACTGGGCCGCTTGCAACGGAGCACATGAACTTAACCACTCGGCCACGGGGCCGGCCCCTATAATTATTTTTGATGCTTTCCTTCCCTTTATCTTTGATGTTGTAATTGAATGTTTGCTAACTTGTTTTCATAGATACCTGTAATTTCCTGATTTTGTCTGTCTGTTTATCTCCTTGCTCAAGGCTTTGCAAACCTTTGCCTTTTTGTTTCAGGTATGAGGGCATCGTTAATCATTTCTTGTGAGGGAGGGCTAGTGGCGATGAACTCCCTCAGCTTTTGTTTATCTGGGAAAGTTTTTATTTCTCCCTCATATCTGAAGGATAGTTTTGCTGGATAGAGTATTCTTGGTAGGAAGTTTTTGTCTTTCAGTATTTTGAATATTTCATTTCAATCTCTCCTAGCCTGTAAGATTTCTTTTTTTTTTTAATGATTTATTTTTATTTACTTTTTATTTTTCATTTTATTTGTGGGTCCTTCTAGTTGTGGCATGTGGGATGCCACCTCAGCATGGCTTGATGAGTGGTGCCGTGTCCATGCCCAGGATCCGAACCAGCAAAACCCTGGGCTGTGGAAGTGGATTGCATGGACTTAACCACTTGGCCACAGGGCTGGCCCTAGTTGTATATTTTAGTTGTGGGTCTTTCTAGTTGTGACATGTGGGATGCTGCCTCAGCATAGCATAATGAGCAGTCCTAGGTCCACGCCCAGGATCTGAACTGAGAATCCCCAGGCCACCGAAGCAGAGCATGCAAACCTAACCACTCATCCACGGGGCTGGCCCTGCTTGTAAGGTTTTTGCTGAGAAATCTGCTGAAAACCTGATAGGGGTTCCTGTGTGGATTATTTTCTTCTGCCTTGCTGCCCTTAATATTTTTTCTTTGTTATTGACTTTTGCCAGCTTTGCTATTGCATGCCTTGGAGAAGGTCTTTTTGCTTTCATGTAATTAGGAGTTCTGTTGTCTTCAGACACTTCAGTCCAGTTCTTTCCCCAGGTTTGGGAAGTTCTCAGCTATTATTTCTTTGAATAAGCTCTCTGCTCCTTTCTCCCTCCCTTCTCCCTCTGGAATACCAACAGTCCTTATGCTGCATTTCCTGATTGAGTCAGATTTTTCTCAAAGAATTTCTTCATTTTTTTTGTCTTTTCTCTTTTTTTAAAAGATTTTATTTTTTCCTTTTTCTCCCCAAAACCCCCAAGTACCTAGTTGTATATTTTAGTTGTAGGTCCTTCTAGTTGTGACATGTGGGCTGCTGCCTCAGCATGGCCTGATGAGTGGTGCCATGTCTGCGTCCAGGATCTGAACCAGTGAAACCCTGGGCTGCCAAAGCAGAGCACGTGAACTTAACCACTCGGCCACAGGGTGGGCTTTTTTTTTTTAAAGATTTTATAACGAGACTTGATTAAGTCTTAATTCTCTCTCCTCCTCCATCTGAAACATTTCTGTACTTCTGTCCTCTAAATTACTAATTCTGTCCTCTATGACATCAGCTCTGTTTTTTGTTTTGTTTAGTTTTTTTGGTGAGGAAGATTGGCCCTGAGCTAATGTCTGTTGCCAGTCTTCCCCTTTTTCTTTCTCTTTTTTTCTCCCCAAAGCTCCAGTACATAGTTGTATATCCTAGTTGTCAGTCCTTCTAGTTCTTCTATGTGGGATGCCACCACAGCATGGCTTGACAAGCAGTATGCAGGTCTGTGCCCAGGATCCAAACTGGTAAACCCTGGGCCACTGAAGCGGAGTGCACAAACTTAACCACTACTCCACTGGGCTGGCCCCTCAGCTCTGTTTTTTAAGGTTTCTAGATTGTTTTTTTTTTTATCTCATTCATTGTGTTCTTCATCTCCAGAATTTCTGTTTGTTTTTTTAAGAGTCTCAATCTCTTTTGTGAAGAATTCCTTCTGCTCACTAATTTTATTCCTGAGTTGATGGAACTGTCTTTCTGATTTTTCTTGTAACTCGTTGAGTTTCTTTATAACAACTTTTTTGAATTCTCTGTCACTTAGATTGTAAATTTTGGTGAGCTCAGGATCAGTTTCTGGAGACTTGTCATTTTGCTTCTGCTCTGGAGTGTTAATGAAGTTCTTCATGGTGTTTGATGAAGTGGCCCTTGCCAGTGCGTAGTGGTAGTATCAGATCACAGATTCCACCTGCCACCACTTGGGGGTGGGGGCAGGAGGTATGTTTCTGAACCCACCGCGTCTGCTGGAAGTTCTGTGGATAGGGCTCATCTCCGTTTGCCTGCTGGCCACAGTTGCTTGGCAGGTCACATATGCATAGGCACTATGATGTGGATTCGCTGCCTTGGCTGGTCCCCAGCCACTGGCACACTGCCAAGCTGGTGTGCACTGGCGGGGGGGGCTTTTGCGCACCCATGGGCGTGCTTTGTGCTCGGGGTGGTTCACCTGGGCTGCTGCACTTGGTGCAGTGGCTGAGCCCCGTCACTCAGTGTGGAGCATTCCTGTGGGCCAGGCTCCCGTTCTCTCTGAAAGCGAAAGCATTCATGCACAGGCCTGCCTGCTCCCCAACCTCCTCTTACAGTCACGCACCTGCTGCTGCCTGAGGACCTGTGACCTAGATCACTGCTGCCGGGGAGGGGAAGGGGATCCACTCACCTCCTCCCACTGCTTCCAGGGGATCCAGTACCTCCACCTTCAGATGTATGGCTGTGTGGATCTCTCAGACATCCTATTGTGCTTTGTAGGGAATCCTCTGTTGGTGAATGAATATCCGTTTGATTGTAACTTAGAGGGGCGAGACTAATGGAACAGCTCACTCCATGTGATGTGGACATCACTCTGCCTCTTCCTTGTGAACAGCTGCTTTGTATCCCCTTGCATGTGGACATGCTGTAATTTATTTAACTTGTCCCTTATTGCGGGACAGTTGGGTTATTTCCAGTTTGTCATTATTGCACACTTCGCTACAGGGAGCAACTTTGGACATACATCTTTGCTCGTTTGTAAATAAGTTCCTAGGACTGATTTTGCAGATAAAATCAAAGGGGAGTTTTAAAATGATTAGTTACTCACTTCAAAAAATAATTGTTATATGCAATATTTGAAAACTGCCAAAGGGCATAGAGTGAAAAGGAATTCTCTGTCCACCCTGACCCACTTCCCCATCCCACAGGCAATCGCTTTCAGGAAGTGTTCTTTTTTTTTTTAATTCTTCTTGGTGAGGAAGATTGACCCTAAGCTAACATCTGTTGCCACTTTTCCTCTTTTTGCTTGAGAAAGGATGCCACTGAGCTAACATCTGTGCCAGTCTTCATCTATTTTGTATGTGGGTTGCTGCCACAGCATGGCTTGAGGAACAGTATGTAGGTTTGTGCCTGGGATCCAAACCTGCGAACCCCAGGCCACTGAAGCAGAGCATGGGAACTTACCTACTACGCCACTGGGCTGGCCCCAGGATGTAGTCTTTTGTAACTTATTTTGACATAATTTCAGACTTCCAGAAAAGTTGTAAGAATAGTACAAACAATTCCCACATATACCCTTCACCCAAATTTCCCATGTTAACTTTTTACCACATTTGCCTTATCATATTCTGAGCTATTTGAGAATAACTTGCAGACATAATGCTTTTTCTCTTTCTCTTTAGTGTGTATTTTCTAAACACAAGGATAACCTCTTATATGAGCACAGTGTGGTTATCAAAATCAGGAAGCTAATTCAGTACAATTCTGTTATTGTAATCTACAGACCTTATTCCAAAATTTCCAATTGTTCCAATAACATCCTTTGTAGACAGAAAAATGTTTTTTTCTGGCCCAGACCCAACCCAGGATCGCACGTTGCATTCAGTTGTCGTGTCTTTTTTCTCCTTTAGGCTGGAACAGTTCCTTCTTCTGTCTTTGTCTTTCGTGACCTTGATGTTTTTGAAGAAGATAGGCCAGTGATTTTGTGGAATGTCCTTGGTTTGGGTTTGTCTGATTTGACGTCAGGTTAGGTCCAGGATCAGTACTTTTGGCAGAAATATCACAAAGTGACTCCATGTCCCTCTCAGCACATTATATCAAGAGGCACATGACATGGGTTTGCCCATTGCTGGGGTTGTTACCTTAGATGACTTAGTTAGGGTGGTATTTCTGGCAGAGAGTTTTAATTTTAATAGTTATTGCTAAACTGCCTCCCACATAAAGCTAGTCTCCTTGCCTCCAAAGCCTGTGCGATTCCTGGCCCCTCTCTCCCACCAGCTTGCAAGGTCTCTACCCTCCTGGTAGCTCTCCTGCTCCCCCGCCTCCCCTTTCTTTCTCGCCATCTGGAGGCGTTTAGCCTGTGGTTTTCAGTGTGTGGTCTGAGGAGGTCCCCTGGGTTCGCCACAGGTGCAGGCTGCCTGCTGGTTTCCCACAGTGGCCCTGGTGTACAGGTGGCAGGGCTCATGCTTCTGTTTTTGGCAGGAATTCCCTACCTTCCTGCAGCATTCCACACTGGGACTGTGTTGTAAACGGATCCATTTGTGGCAAATGTTTTCGTGATAGGGAGACGGTGGGGTCTTTTCTTCAGAGTGGCTTGTGGTCTGAAATGGCTATTTTGAAGGCATGTGAGCCACAGTGATGTCTGTGAGCTGTTTGGCACAGTTGTGCCCTTCGACTCCTGTGACAGTCTTAAGAATGAACGAGGGACAAGTCCATTTGGGATTCCCACCCCATTTTGTGGATGAGGAAACTGAGGTCAGAGATGGGAAGGAGCCAGGCCTGGATCCTTGTCTGTTGTGTAATAGATTGTCACTGGTACTCAGAGTAGGCTATGAACAGGATAGATATTGTTCTTGCCTCCAGAGCCCACTTGCTGGTGGAGGAGACAGATAATAGTCAAGTAAGCAAATAAATAAAATAATTCAGATTCTAAGTGCTAAGAAGAAAATAAAGCTGGGTGACATCTTAGGGCGTGGCTGGGGGTAGGCAGTGGGGGGCACCTTGAGACAGGGTCATCAGGGAGGTGACATTTGAACTGAGATGTGAAGAAGGAGAAGTTGGTGCCTAGTGAAGGACTTAGGGAAGAGTGTTCCAGATCATAGAAACAGCAAGTGCAAATGCCCTGAGGTGGGATTGAGCTTGGTGTGTTAGAGGTACCTCAAGGAGGCCCGGGTGGCAGGAGCAGAGTGAGTGAGGCAGGCCATGGAGAAAGATGAAGTCTGAGAGGTGGGAGTGGGTCAGGCCAGTAGGGCCTTGTAGGCCGAGGTGGGGACTTTTAAGTGAGGATGTGACAAAGTCTGATTTTGATTTTTAAAGGCTCCTGCTGCCTCCCCCATGGACAGTGGACTACAGGGGGTTGGGGTGGGGGAGGGCAAGGAGGCCAGTGAGAGGCTACTGCACATGTCCAAGCGAGAGACAATGGCAGCGTGGACTAGGTGGAGGCAGTGGCACACGAGAAGAGTGGACTAATTCAGAATGAATTAAATGTAAGATTTTGCCTCCAAATGTCGCCCCTAGGGGAGGGGAGGGCTGGTTCCTGCACCTGCTGGGCGTGTCCAGGCCCCTCACACTACTCTTACTTTTCCTGCTCCTTCCCATTCAGGTGTGTCAAATGCGTCAACAAATATTCCACGCCTGAGGCCTTGGAGCACCACCTACAGACCGCCACTCACAACTTCCCCTGCCCGCACTGCCAAAAGGTGGGTCCCGCCGCCCTTTCCTGCCAGGGCCGACGACAGGGGCAAGAGGTGGTGGAGCGAACGTGGCACCGTCTCCTTCTCCCCTCCCACCTCGGTAGTGCAGGCAGAGGCAGGGCTTGCCTCCACAGACTATGCCTCATCTTTGAAAAGAAGAGCTCTGCCTGGCCCTCCTTACCGGCAGACGCCTGTGGGCCGTCCCAGGGCTGCTGCTGGCCCAGGCCCAGCGTCTGAACAGCGTCCTTCAGCTTCCTGATGTGTTATTACCCTTGTTATTATTGGTTCTTCTTGTCCATGACTCTGGAAGCCCTCGCTCAAGCCTGTCCCTTAATATCATCAAATATTCAGGCATGTTCCAGTTGTCTTAGAGACATCGTAATTTTTGTAAAGTTTGTTTGAATCAGGTCCATATGTTGCAATTGGTGGATACAACCAAAGTTTCTGTTAATCTACAGGTCCCCCCACCAGTGCTGCTTTTGTTCTTTCTTTCAATTTATTTGTTGAAGAGACTGGGCTGTTGGTCCTGTGGAGTTTCCCGAAGTCTGGGTTGTGCCGATTGCATCCCCCTCCTGTGTGTAACTTGTTTCTCTGTCTCACTCATTTTCGTACAACCTTACACAGCAGATTTTCCAGGACAGCCCTGGTTTCACTTCGGCCTCCTTGTAGATGTTTCTAAGTATAGAGGCTAATTTTGAGCTTTGGAATTTGTGGTCCAGATAAAAGTTATCATCGGTTAAGCAAGAACCGTGTGCCAGATGCTGTTCTGAGCATTTTACCTGAATTGACTCATTTAACCCTAGGAGGTAGGCATAGTATTACTATCCCCATTTTACAGATGGGGAAAGCAAGGCACAGAAAGGTCACTCAGCTAGGAAATGGTGGCACTAATAAGTAGTGGGGCAGTTGGGTCTGTGTCCTTGCCGCTGCTCTATACCAAATGGGTGAAAAAAATGAATGAATGCCCTTCGTGTAACTGGGCAGGAAGGAGACATTTGGTTATTCAGTCAGTCATTTTTTCATTCGTTCCTTACTTGTCAGTCATTGGACTCAGGGCCTGTGTTGGGGAAGGAAAGCCCCTCTCTGTCCTCTCAGAGATCCCGGATATGCGAAGGGCTGTGATTCAGTGGGTTAAAGGCTGATTTTAAAAATGCAGGTGGACATTCAAGGGTGGAATTTGCCTTACTTGGCATGGCATTGTGGAGTCAGGGAGGGCTTCATGGAAGTAGTGACACCTGAGTTGGGTCTTAAAGGATGAGTAGGAGTTTGTCAGACTCAAACAGAAAGGCCCTTTGGGTAGAAAAAACAGCCTAGGTAGAAGCTCAGAACAGGCATGTTTTGACTGGGCTTATGGGTAAGTAGAGGGAACTGTGAGGGTCTCAGGGCTGAACCTGACATTAGGGGCCTGACCCCTGGTGGGCAGAAAGGAAGGTGTTTCTATAAGGGCTGGAAATGAGGCGCCCCTTGAGCTCGGAAGGTGGTGAGGGCTGGTGAGTCAGACCTGAAGCTGACTCCTCTCTTCTACAGGTGTTTCCTTGCGAACGCTACCTGCGACGTCACTTGCCCACCCATGGCAGCGGGGGCAGGTTCAAGTGCCAGGTGTGCAAGAAGTTCTTCCGGCGGGAGCACTACCTCAAACTGCATGCTCACATCCACTCAGGTGGGCACCCTGCCCCCCACCCACTCCTGCCTCCCCTTCTCCCCCTCCCCCGAATCCCCTCTCTGTTCTCCCTCCCGTCCCCCTTCAGCCCCCTTCTCTCCCCCCCCCCGCTGCCCCCCCCTTCTCCATCCCCCTCCCACCTCCTCCCTGGCCCCCTTCCCACCTGCCCTCTCAAGTGAACGAGAGGTTCCCACCGACACTAGAGCAGAGATGAGCCCGTAGAGGCTGATGGGGGACTCTTGGCTCTGTCCCCTGAGAGTCAGCCCCCTCAGACCGTTCTGAGCCTCTGGGGGTGGGGGCACTGTTCTCAATGCAACATTCCCACCCAAACCTGGACAAAATCCCCTCTCCTTGGTTCTCCATTTGAGATACAGTGACATTTTGTTTTTGATCTTTAAAATTTTTTTCTTTTCCTGAGGAAGATTAGCCCTGCCCTGAGCCAACATCTGTGCCAACCTTCCTCTGCTTTATATGTGGATCACTGCCACAATGTGGCTGAAGAGTGGTATAGGTCTGCACCTGGGATCTGAACTTGTGAACCCAGGCCGCCAAAGCAGAATACGCCCAACTTAACCCCTACACCATGGGGCTGGCCCAAAAATGTTTTCTTTATTAGTTAAAAATTTTGGTTTTCTTTTTCATTGAAAAGGATCCAAAGATTGAGGAAACCTGAGGAGAAAGTCCTTGATAATTCAAATCATTTATAATGAAAGTAAACCCTCCTCTCACCTCAAGATGAATAATCTCAATGTTTTTCAATTTTGTTTTTTTTTTTTTAACTGTGACCTATGGTAAAAAAACACATTTTATATTGCAATTCAGGAAACACATATATACACATAGAATATATTGAAACGAAAGTTTCGCAAAGAAACGTTTCCTATTCTGTTCAATTTTGGTTGTTAAAATAATCACCAACAGGTTGTGACTCACAGTTTGCAGTTTGAAAAATATTCCTACTTCTTCCCAAAGGTAGTAGCTGTTAGTGATCTAGCCGGGGTCATCCTAGTATTATCTTACTATGCAAAACACTTATTTACTTTTACACAAATAAGCACCTACTATAATCCCATTATGCACCTTTTTTTCTTCACCTATCAATGTACCTTGAAGATGTTCCCCAATAGCACCTCCTTTTTCTCAGCTGCGTAGTATTCTGCTGTGTTTACTATCTTTTATTTAACCAGTTCCCTGTGGATGGTCACTTAAATTATTTTTCAGCTGTTACTTTGTATACACAATGCTGTGTGGGTCCCTTGGCAAGCTTTTTGCAGTCTATCTGCAGTGTATATTCCTAGCAGTGGCAGTGCGAGGTTAAAATGTGTGTGCGGTACTGAGTTTCAGTTTGGGATGTTGAAAACGTTCTGGAAGGGATGGTGGTGATGGTTGCACAACAGTGGAGATATACTTAATGCCATTGAATTGTACACTTAAAGGTGGTTATAATGGTAAATTTTATATTATAAATATTTTGCCCAGTAAAAGAAGAAATAAAAGTAGATATATTGGTAATTTTGATAGATATTACCAAATTACTCTATTTTTTTAAAAATTCTATTATTATTCAAAAGTAATAGATGGGGCCAGCCTGGTGGCACAGTGGTTAAGTGCGCACATTCCGCTTTGGCAGCCTGGGGTTCACTGGTTTGGATCCCGGGTGCGGACATGGCACCACTTGACAGGCCATGCTGTGGTAGGTGCCCCACATATAAAGTAGAGGAAGATGGGCATGCATGTTAGCTCAGGGCCAGTCTTCCTCAGCAAAAAGAGGAGGATTGGCAGCAGTTAGCTCAGGGCTAATCTTCCAAAAAACAAAAAAGTAATAGATGCATGTTGTAAAAATGGAAGCAGTATAGAAATACATATAATAAAATGGTAAATTCCAGGCCAGCCCAGTGGCATAGTGGTTAAGTTTGTGCACTCTACTTCAGCAGCCCAGGGTTTGCCGGTTCAGATCCTGTGTGAGGACCTACATACCGCTCATCAAGCCATGCTGTGGCAGCATCCCATATGCAAAATAGAGGAATATTGGCACAGATGTTAGCTCAGTGACAATCTTCCTGAAGCAAAAAGAGGAAGATTGACAACAGATGTTAGCTTAGGGCCAATCTTCCTCACACACACACACAAAAAAAAACAGGTAAATTCCTCCTACAAATCCTAATTGCTACTGAGGGAGTTTGGTGTGTACCCTCCTCCACCTTTCTCCTTGCATATTCTGTGTATATACAAACACATATGGCTGGGGCTTTTTTGGACCATAGGCATTGTATTTTTTTCTAACAAAAACGGGACTATGTTAAGCTGTTCCACAGCTTTCTTTTCCTTCTAGCAATATGTCCGAGACATCTTTCCAGATCAGAAAACACAAATTGACTGTAATCTTTTTAAGGACTCCAGAGAGCATTCCATTATAAGGACCAGAATTTCCTTAATTGCTGGGGGCTGGCATTTTCTGAAAGTACTTTATTCGTTCCAGAGGGAGAATAGAGAGGAATAATGGCAGGAAATCCAAACAGCCCAGTAACAGCCTTTTGCCAAAAGACATTGTGACCCCTGACCCCTCTCAGGTCAGAGCTCCCCCCACAGTGGGTTCTGCAGCGGGGTGATCTGGGGAGACCCAAGTGGGCTCTGGATCATGCTGCTGGGCTGGAATCTTAGCGCCCCCAACCGCTACGTGTCGACCTATGAACTTCAGTCTTCTCATCTATAAAATGGGGGTAATGACAGTAGTTACCTCATGGTTTGTTGCAAGGGTTCAATTAGTTAAGGTGTAATTCCCCCTTTCTCGTGGTGAACCCTGTTTCAGTAAATGCCATGGCCACCCACCCTGTCATCCGGCCCACGCCTTAGGCTCATCGTTGACTCTTCCCTTCCTCTCACACCCCACAGCTGGTCCCCTGGCCAGGGCCCCTGATTCTGCTTTCCCAACATGGCCAGTGCTTGACCACATCCCATTTCTTGCACGTCCATCCTGCCTCCGCCCTCACCCGCTCAGTCTGTCCTCTGCACGCAGCCGGAGGGAGCCTGCGAAACTCTTAAGTCAGATCCTGTCCCTCCTCTGCTCAGCCCCTCTGGTGGCTTCTTATCTGACTCAGGGTAAACTCCAAAGTCCTTCCTTGGCCTTCCAGGCCCTCGCTGTTGGGCCCGGCTGCCCTGCTGGCCTCATCTTCTGCCTCGTATCCCCACCCCCATTCCAGCCACACTGGCCTCCTCATTGTTCTCCTTACCTGACCACCCCATCTAAAATAGCCCCCTCTTCTCCTTGGCAGAACAAAGTTGTGAGGAAGGCGAGAGGCTGTTTTCTCCCGGGCCACCTTCCGAGAGGAGCTACTGTCCTCTAGAGGGAGCTCCCTGTGGCCCCTGTCTAGACTCTCTCTCACGAGACCCTCATCCCCATCTGTGTCTCCTGCAGGTGAAAAGCCCTACAAATGCTCGGTGTGTGAGTCCGCATTCAACCGCAAGGACAAACTGAAGAGACACATGTTGATTCATGAGCCATTCAAGAAGTACAAATGCCCCTTCTCGTGAGTGGAGACTGGCCTGGGTGGGAGGGGACGGGTTCCCCCCCCACCCCCCGCCCCGGGACAGAGAGATGTCAGGTCTGAGAGCTGGAGGCCCTTGTCCCTTTTTTCCTTTCCTGGGCCCTGCCTGCCTGCTCCACTCCCCACCCTGCTTCCTCGCCCAGCCCTTCGAGTGGACAAGGGGCTCCCCCATGCCTAGGGCTGGCAGAGGGGCCAGCAAGAGGGTCCTGAGCTTGGTGAGCACCCCCTGACCAGTGGCTTTGGGTTCTAGGACACACACAGGCTGCAGTAAGGAGTTCAACCGGCCAGACAAGCTGAAGGCTCATATCCTCTCCCACTCGGGTAAGTGACTCATGAGCCTGCCAGGAGGTCTGGTTCAGCTCAAGTCCCCGGGGGCAGGCCCACCAGAAAAGCAGACACATCCCATGAAGCTTATTATCCCTGCCTGATACATTCCCACCAACAGACTTTCACTAATGTGAGCCATCAGCCAGGCCTGTGTTAGGGTCCTCAGGGTGCACAGAGCCGAGTCAGACACAGTCCTGCAGGCTGAGGGGGATGCCGACCTGAGAGGACAGAACTGTGAGTCAGAGAGGTGCCTGGTGTGAAGTGGTGTGGGTCAGGTATGGAGGGAGATCAGATTCTGACTGGGTCAGAGACATGGCCAGGAAGGCTCCTTGGTCCTCCTGGCAAAGCAGGGCAGCTGAGGTATGGAGCAGGGGTCTCCACACCACTCCTCAGTTTCTGGGGCTCCATGGAGCTTCCCCAGGGGCTGCTGCTTCCCCAGAACAGCTTGCCTGGCTTTCCACTGCCCTTTGGTCTAGAACAGAGTTTTTCAGCCTCAGCATTATTGATATTTTGGGCCAGAGGGTTTTTTGTTCTGAGGGACTGCCCTGTGCACTGTAGGATGTTTATCAGCATCCCTGGCCTCTACCTATTAGATCTTAGTGGCATGTCCCCCACAGTTATGACAACCAAAAAATGTCCCCAAGGGACAGCCAAAAGTCCCCTGGGGGGTAAAATCACCCCTGGTTAAGAACTACTGGTTTACAAGAAGAATTTAGTGGCTAAAGAAAGTTTGAAAACTGGGAGAGTGGATCAAGAACTTGAAGACAGAGGGCCTGGGTTTGAGTCTTGGCATTACCACTGGCCTGCTGGGTGACCTCAGGCAAGTCACTGCCCCTCTCTGAGCCGTAATCCCAGGGAGGCTGAGGGGGCTATGGCCCAGGCTGTGTGTGGGCTGGAGCTGACTTTGTGGTGGATATGGAGGCAGCAGTGATTTTCATTCAGTGAGTGAGAACCTACTGCGTATTGGGCACCGGAAGGGCCTCAGGGGACTCAGTCAGGCAGAGCCCCACCCTGCCTTCCTGGGAAAGCGTAACGTTTAGTGGCAGAGATCAAAAATGAACAGCCAACAAATAAGTATGTCACACCAAAGTATGCTGAGTGCAAAGATGGAAATGAACGCAGTGATGAGGCAGAGAAAGAAGGGGGGCCGGTATCAGGGAGGGCCTCCCTGAGGAGGTGACATGAGGACTGAGAACTGAGGGATGAGAAGAACCAGGAAATGGCTTCTGGGGTGAGGAAGCAGCAAGTGCAGATCCTCCAGCCAGGAAAGAGACTGGGGGGTGTTTGAGACAAGGAAAGGCAGGCGGAAGGCCCGGAGCACAGAGAGTGAGGCGGGGGATGGGGCTGAGAAGCAGAGGGGTGGTCAGACTGCATGGGCTTTGTGGGAAACGTGGGGAATCTCTGGAGGGTTTGGAGCCAGGAATGTCATGATCCTCTGTTTGTTTTACAAAGATGTCTCAGCTGCCCTGTAGAGAATGGTCTGCGGGGGCCGGGGTGAGGCGGGCAGACCAAGAGAGGAGAGATGCGATGGTGACCTGGCAAAGTTAGTGAAGGTTGGGGACTGAGTGGGCCATTCCAGGCAGGGGGAAACAGCAAGTGCAAAGCCCCAGAGGCAGGTGTCAGCTTGGTGCATTTGAGGAGAGCAAATGTGGCTAGCCCAGAGTGAATGGCTGGGAGAATGTGAGAGATACTAGAGGGAGCAGGGCCCAGATCACAGAGAAGCTTGTAGGGCAAGCTGAGAGACTGGGTTGTATGCCAAGTGCAGAGGCCCTATTGCAGGTGAGGGTCTGGTCCGTCTCACTGACTTCCCCTCACTCCCCAGGCATGAAGCTCCACAAGTGCGCCCTGTGCAGCAAGTCCTTCAGCCGCCGCGCCCACCTCGCTGAGCACCAGCGCGCCCACACGGGCAACTACAAGTTCCGCTGTGCTGGCTGTGCCAAGGGCTTTTCCCGCCACAAGTACCTCAAGGATCACCGCTGCCGCCTCAGCCCCCAAAAGGACAAGGACCTACAAGCCCGGCGGCCTCCCCGGAGGAGGGCAGCCCCCCACAGCAGCAGCAGTGGTGGGCACAAAGTGGTGACCCCCCTGCCCGACCCGCTGGGGCTGGAGGAGCTGAAGGACGCAGGGGCTGGGCCGGTGCCTGAGGCTGCCCCAGGCAAGCCGCCCTTCTCGGAACCAGATGCTGTGCTGTCCATTGTAGTGGGTGGCACAGTGGGTGGCGAACCTGAGCTGGTAGTGCCTGGGCATGCCGAGGGCCTGGGCTCCAACCTGGCACTGGCAGAGCTGCAGGCAGGGACCGAGGGCCCGTGTGCCATGCTCGCTGTGCCCGTCTATATCCAGGCCTCGCAGTGATGGTCCTGTGGCATTTGCTCCCTCGGCCCGGCCTGATGCTCCCCTTGGGGTCTGGGGCCTCTGGGGGCAGAGTAGAGGTCCTTCCCAGTGGAAACAAGCCATCGGCTGAAGTCCTTTTGGAATGTCATTTGTAAACCCTGGCCCGTGGCTGCCCTGCTGCCTCCCCTATCCCACTGCAAAGCCCTGCAGCCTTCTGGGATCTGAGGCAGGGGTGACGGAGAGAGATGGCCGACCCTCAGCCGCCCAGGGTCTGGCTGATCTGGGCTGGTGGTCCAGGCCACCTGAGAGAGAAGCCAGGGTGGTCCTGCCCACCCTTCTTCCGGGCTACCTCAGGGTGGCCTCTAGTCGACTGCTCTTCGGGAGATCTGACATGGTTGGAGCCCTTATCTGCTGGACTTTTCCGCATACGGTTCCCACAGCATCCCCAGATGAGTCTATGATGTAGGCATTTAGGAGGCCCTCGAGTGTTGTGGTTAGAATACAGCTATCGGCCAGATCTGGCTTCAAATCCAAGTGCTGCTACTCACTTGCTGCGTGACCTTGGGTAAATCACTTCACTTCTCTGAGCCCTGTGTTCCTCATCTGTACAGTGAGGTTTATGACAGTACTACCTCATAGGGCTGTTATGGGGATCCAGTATGATGAAATATGCAAAGGACTTGGCATAGTACCCAGCACTCAGAAAGTGCTCATGTATATTTTTATCAAAATGTGTGTCCACATGGCTCAGGCCCCAACTTTGGCAGTTTCTTTCTTAGTCCCTAGGTGACAGCACTCCCCCCTCCAAGTGTGTGGGGGCAAAGGGGTCCAGTGGCTCCTCCCACACGGCCATGCTGATCCATTAGCCATGGTCATAAAGGAAGGAGCAGGTTTGGTGTTCCCAGATGGTTATTTCAGAACATGGCCCATGGAAACACCCAGGGGGAGGCGTTTAACTTGCTTTTGAAAGTACAGGATCCTGGGCCTCTCCCCAAACCCTTTGGAATCAGAAACTTGGACCAGAGCCAGAGAGGTCCATCTCGAGCCAGCCTCTGGAGGGCTGTAGACGCCCCTACCTCCAGCACTCCCTCCCTCCTCCCCCGCTGGTCCAGGGTGAAGCAGACCAGGCTCAGCAGCAGGCAGGGGAGTAGAAAAGGGGCCTTAACTGATGGTTCCTCATTTATCTTTGCAACCACCCTGCTGGGCCACACTGCCTCAGTTACAGGAGAAGAAACTGAGGCTCGAAAGGGTACAGGGGAGGACGCGGCAGAGCTGTCTCGCTCAGTTGGTGACCAGGGTTCCTTGAAGGCTTGCACAGCCCTCAGACATCTGTGCTGGGGCCCAGGGCTGGAGCTCAGAGCAGGCCCGACACCCCACATCCTCAGGGAGGAAATGATGCAGTGGGAGGGACACAGGAGGCTGGAATGCACAGCTGAGGGGGTGAGGGCTGTAAGTGTGCCCAGCCCTCAAAAAGGCCAGAGGAGGGACTGGTGGGGACAGGAAGCCTGGGAGGAGGTGACATTGAGCTGGGCCTTGACGCAAAGTGTTTTGATGGATGGATAGACAGAGGAAGTCGTGTCAGGTAGAGCAAGGCATGAGCGAAGACCTCGAGGTATGACAGTGCAAGGCTTGTCGTGCTCCAGGGCCCATGAACGGTCCAGGGTGACCAGAGATCTGGGGACAGTGGATAGATCATGAGACTCGCCAGTACACTTCACGCTTCCACGCGATGGACGGTGTACCGAGCCTTTTGTGCCACATCACCTCAGCCCCGTCAGGTGAGAGTTGTTACTTTCCTTATTTTACAGGTGAGGAAACAGGCACAGAGAGGCAGAGTCTCTTGCCCAGGCTCACACAGCTAGTAAGGCGGTGAGCTGGGATTCAAGCTGGGCGGCCCGCCTCCGTGTGCTCTTAGTCGCTCGCTCTATTGAGAAAGGGGCTGATGTCGAGTCAGAGCGAGCCTTGGATGTCGGGTTAAGGAATGGGACTCTATTCCCTACAGAAGGGAGGAGTCACGGGAGGGGTTAAACATTTTTTAAAATTGTAACAGTGACATTAAAGGAAATGTTAAAAACCACATCTCCATCCTAATACACAGCTATTTAAATTATTTCTCTCTTCTTCCTGTCGCTGTACGCATGCGTGTACATTGACCAGTCCTGAGGACTAATATTTACTTATTTACTAGGCACTTATCACCTGCCTGGCACTATCCTAAGTACTTTGAGGTGGGTGGTACTTTTAATCCCATTTTACAGCTGAGACGAGGCAACAGGACCAGCAAGGTTAAGCACACAGCAAAGTCACACAGCAGTAAGTGGCAGAGCCAGGCCACAGAACAAAGGACATATCAAGATCAGGTCTAATATTTAATAGATGTGGAGTTGGACTACAGGGGAGGAGGCTGGGGCAATATTGGGGTTCCCATAGCTGAACTCCTGCTAGGTTGGCAGACGGGGGGACTGAGGCCCAGAGAGGGGAAGGCCCTTGGTCAGAGGTCTCAGAGAGTTGATGACAGAGCTGCTCCAGGACCGCAGGGCCCTTCACAGAGCCCCGAGATGCTGGACGGGGTGTAGTGTAAAAAGAGGGGCTGTCCTGGGCATCCAGGGCCCCCCGGACTTTGGCATCAGGCAGAGCTGGGTTTGAATCCTGGCTCTGCCCCCTCCCAGCTGTGTGACTGTGGCAAGTCACTTCCCCTCTCTGAACCTGAGTGTCCTTAGGTGTCAAATGGGGAGAATAATAGTACCTACGCAATGAGGTGGTTGTCACAATTCCAGAGAGAAAATTCAGGTAAAGTGAGATCACAGATTGGCAGCCCATGGGTTGAATGCAGCCTAAAGACAGACTTTGGCTTTCAAAATGTTTGAGAAAAATGAGCCAACATTTAAAAATAATGAAATTAAAAACCAGCAGGAGTGAAAAGTGAGATGCATTCTCTCTGTGTCACGAACAAGACCAGGTGCCTGCCCTCCCTTATGTTGGAGGCCTAGCCAGAGCAATAAGGCCAGAAAGGGAAGGAGCAGTAAGAATCAGAAAAGGTGAAATAATAGCAAGGTTGTTGAAATATATAAAAATTTACTGTGTTCCTATACTCCAGAAGCAATTAGAAAATGTCATTAAGATTGGGAGATTTCAGATAAAAGTCTGGGTTTTTGACTTTATTGAAAGTTGGGGTATCTGGCACAGTGAGGCAGTGGTCAGGTGGAGCTGGGCTAGCCAGCCCCTTTCGATGGGCACGTGCATTCCAGATGCCATAGTCCCTGCTCTTCCCTGCTGTCTCCCTGACATTGCAGCTGAATGTCCGTTTCTATTTACTGAACTTGTGTTGATTTATCTTAGAGAAATATTTATAATTTCCTATGTCTCTCAAAAGTGGGAAAACCAGATGACCAGAGGGGGTCATGTGATTTTTTGTGCTCTGGCCCCCTTTACTCATCTGTCTTACTGTCTGGGCTCTGTGAGTATATGACCTGAGGAACCCTGCAAATCCTGCCTCCTGTGCCCCTCCCCCTTCCAGTCCTCTGTCTGCCTCTAAGCTAGCTGGCCTCAGTTTTCTGTCAATAAATGTGGAAAGTTGTGTCTTGTCTAACTTTACTGACTCTCTCCTAAGTTCCGAGCCCTGTGCTCTGTGCCTTATTTACATGTCACGGAGTCCTCAAGACACCCTTGGAAGCAAGCTCTATCACACCCGTTTTACAGATGGGGAAACCAAGGCTCAGAGAGGTATAGTGACCTGCCCAAGGACTCACAGGCAGAATGTGTGGAGCTGTGCTTCAAATCCAGGACTGACGGACTCCCAAGTGCCTGCCTTGGCTCATGATCTCAGGATCTCTAACGCTCTCACCAGCTCTGATGGGCTGGGAGTTTATTTGGAACCACTTTTTCCCAATCTCCAGCCGCTGCTCATCTCCTCAGCCACCACCACCCTGTCCAGGCCACCAGCCTCTTCTGCATGGATGACTGCGTTAGGCTTCTATTTGGTCTCCCTGCTCTCTCTCATCCCCCACCATGATCCATTCTCTTGACAGCAGCCCAAGGGATCTTTCTAGAGCCTGAATCAGATTATGCCACTTTCTTGTTTACAACCTTCCAATGACTTCTGATCTCTCCCAGAATGAAATCTGAAGTTTTCCCTGTGCATTTCAAGGTTCTACATGATGCAGCCCTCCTCTTCCGCCACTCCTTTCTTCTCTCCGTTCCAGCCACACCTGCCCTCTTGCTGCTCCTTCATAATAGAAGCTAGTTCCCACCTCAGGGCCTTTGCACTTGCTGCGCCCTCTGTCTGGAATACTCTTTCCTCAGATTTTCCTATGGCTGGCTCCCTCCCTCTATTCACCTTTGTCCAAAAGTCATTTCCTCAGAGAGACCTTCCGTGGCCCATAACCCCTACCCACTCCCATCACACTTTAGTTCCTTACCCTGCTTCCTTTTTATTCATCACCCTTGACATTATATTAGACATTTCTTTATTGTCTGTTCCCCTCATTAGAAACAAAAGGTCCATGAGGACGAGAGCTTCTGTCTGTTTTGTTCACTGATTTGTCTGCAGTGCCTGGGACCGCCCAGGAATTGCTCGATGCCTGTCTGTTGAATGAACGAACAACAGCACTTAAAGAACGGGCCCACTCTGCCCATCCCCTCCTCCCGTTCCCCGGAGGCCAAGGGTGAGTTTCTCCAGTAAGAAGCTGCCATGTAGGCTGAGAAACGGCTGACCCAAAACCCTGGGAGCCTGATATCAAGGATGCTTTCCTTTGTCTTAAGAGGGAGCCGAGAATATCTGGGACAAACAACAGAGGCGGTGGCTTGGAAGTCTCAGATGACTGAGCAGCTATCCCTTGGGGCCCAGGAGGACCAGTTGGACGGGTTTTGTCTCCCCTGGGGAGGAAGGGATGGAGGTGGCAGCTGCAGGTGCTCCCAGCCCCCAAGGCTGCCAGCGCATGACCCCACGGATGCTCAGGGCCTGAAGGGTGGTGGTCAGCAAGGTTAACTGATTGCACCTCAGGGCTGGGGGAGACCCCTGCTTGCCAGCGGTGGCCGGGGTGTGGTCAGGCCAAGGCCCACCTTCAAGGCCTTGGGCCCTTTGTAAAATCACAGAGAATAAACTGAGGCCGAGAGAGGGAGAAGGTGTTGTCAAGGTCTCGTCATGGCAAGGCTGAGTCCAGCTCCAGCTCTCCTGCCCACAGGTCACTGCTACCTCAGTCTATTCATTTATTCACTTGACAAATGTTTACTGATCACCTGCTATATGCCAGGCCTGGTTCTAGGCGTGAACAAAACAATGATCTGTGGGGCTCCCCTGTGGAGGAAGCAGAAAATAAAATAAAAAAGTAAACGGGCAAATTATATATGTTAGGAGGTGGCGAGTGCTGTAGAAGAAAGAAAAAACAGAGACGAGTAGAGGTTTTGGGAGCGTGGGATGGGGGGCAGCTTGCAGCATTCTGTGCGGTGGCCTGGAAAGCCTCTCTGGGAAGGAAACATTTGGGAAAGGACTCGAAGGAGAGGAGAGAAGAAGCCATGTGGTTATCTGGGGAACACCATGCCAGGTAGAGGGCACAGTGCCTGCAAAGCATTGTGCTAAGGCTAGAGGGCTCTGCTGTGTCTGAGGAACAGCAGAGAGGCCAGTGTGGCGGGAGTGAGGAGTTGGAAAGATAGCGCGGTGACGGAAGGAACATGACGTGACATGTAGGGACGTTGTGAAGACTTTGTTACTCTGAGGGACATGGGGAGCTACTGAAGGGCTGTGAGCAGTGCATCTCACATCTGTTTTTCAATGGGCCTGTTTGGCTGCTGTGTGAAGAATGTGCTGAAGGGGGTCACAGTGGAGACAGGAAGGCCAATAAGGAAGTGTATTAGTTTCCTATTTCTTTCTTTCTTTCTTTCTTTTTTTTTGAGGAAGATAAGCCCTGAGCTAACATCTGCTGCCAATCCTCCTCTTTTTGCTGAGGAAGACTGGCCCTGAGCTCACATCCGTGCCCATCCTCCTCTACTTTATATGTGGGACGCCTGCCACAGCATGGCTTGCTAAGCGGTGCCATGTCTGCACCCGGGATCCGAACCAGCGAACCCCTGGCTGCTGAAGCAGAACGTACGCACTTAACTGCTGCACCACCAGGCCAGCCCCAGTTTCCTATTTCTGCTGTAACAAATTACCACAAATTTCATGGCTTACAACAACACAAATTTAGTATCTTTCAGTTCTGGAGGTCAGAAGTCTGATATGTTTCTCACTGGACAAAAATCACTGAGTTGGCAGGGTTGCGTTCCTTTTGGAGGTTCTTGGAGAGAATCCATTCCCGTGCCTTTTGTGGCTTCTAGAAGCTTCTGCATTCCTTGGTTTGTGGCCCCTTTCTGTCTTCAAAGCCAAAAAGGTAGTATCTTCTAGTCTTTCTCTGACCATCCTACTTCCGACTTGTGATTACATTCAGCCCACTAGGATAATCTAGGGTAATCTCCCCATCTCAAGATCCTTAATTTAATACTTCTGCAAAGCCCATTTTGCCACTTCTGGTGACATTCTGGGGATTAGGATGTGGACATCTTTGGAGGACCATTATTCTATTTATCATAAGAGGCTACTGCCATAGTCCAGATGAGGGATGATAGTGACCTGGCCCAGAATGACAGCTGTGAAGATGGTGAGAAGTGGTGGGGTTCTGGATATATTTTGAGGGTAGAACCAACAGGATATTCTAAGGGGTTGGATGTGGACCTTTCCTTTCTTGTGGAAGGGGACTTTTATTCTGCCTCTGCCTTGGGCCTGGGCCTGGATGAGGATGTGGTTTTCTCTGGGGTGAGGTCCAAGGAGTCACGAGTCATTTGCTGGAGCCTATGTGGCCTCCTAGGGCACAGTGCCTGTTGCAGGGCCTGCACATGCTTAGATGAATGGGTATGGAGTAGGCCCTGAAACCCACCATTAGCTCATGTGCAGGGCCCCTCCAGTTCACAATCTCCCCACACTCCCCACTTGCCCCTCTCAGTTTCTGCTGGGTCAGGCCTGCCCCTATTGCTCACTCAGCCCTATCGCCCTATTCTCCTGTGCTGCCACGCCCATCACACTTTGTTTATTTATGTGTTTGTTTGTGTGTATCTCTTTATCCATTCGTTCATTTGGATGTAGACAGTATAGCATAGTGGCTAAGCGGGTTGTCTTTACAGTGAGAATCCCAGCTCTGCCCCTACAAGCTGTGTGGCCTTGGGTAAGCTGTTTAACTTCTCTGTTTCTCCAGTACCTAACATATAAAATAGAGACAATAATAATGCCTGCTTCATGCAGTTGTTGTGCAGGCTAAATGAGGTAATGCATGTCAAATGCTCAGCTCAGTGTCTTGCTTAGCATAAAGTGCTCAATAAAGATTTTCTATTATTTGATGGGGGTTCAGATGCCAGCCACACCACATAGTAATGGTGTAACCTTGGGAAAGTCATTCAACTTCTCTAAGCTTCTGTTTACTCAGCTATGATCTCTTCCTACCTCAATGGGCTGTAGATGAGTGATTATGTGAAGTATTCTACATAAGCCATCTGCCTCAGAGTGAGGGTGTAACAGATGTTAGTAATTATTATTCCTGTTATTATTATTGTTTATTTAGTTTGTAAATATTTATTGGATGCATATTCTGTGCCAGCCCTTTACCTATGTTCTCACTGAATCATCAGAATGGCCTAGTGAAGAAGATAGTATTTCTTGTACAGATGGGGAAATTGAGGGAAGTGAACCACCTTGCCACATGGCTGGATGGCAGAGCCCCAGTTCTACTCTAGGTTTGTGTGGTGGGCACAGAAACAAGTTTTCTTTTCATTACTTCAACACACTTTTTTTTTTTGAGATAAAATTCACATAACATAAAATTTACCATTTTAACTATGTTAAAATATACAATTTAGTGTATTAATTGGTTTGCCTTTTTGTTTTTGAGATGTAATAGTTGTTTTTCTTAATATATTCTGAATATTAACCCCTTGCCAGATATAGGATTTGCCAATATTTTCTCCCATTTCATGGGTTGTCTTTTTACTTTCTTCATAGAGTACTTTGGTGAGCAAAAGTTTTTAATTTTGATGATGTCCAATATATCTATTTTTTTCTTTTGTCACTTTTACTTTTGGTGTCATATTTAAGAAACTATTGGCTAATTGAAGGTCACAGAGATTTACACCTATGTTTCCTTCTAAGAGTTCATGGTTTTAGCTTATATATTTAAGTTTTTGATCTATTTTGATTTAATTTTTGTAAATTATATGAGGTAGGGGTGCAGATTCATCCTTTTGCATTTGAATATCCAGTTATCCTAGCACCATTTGTTGAAAAAGATTATTCTTTCCCCATTGGATGGTCTTGGCGCTCTTGTTGAAAATCAATTAACCATAGGTGTATGGGTTTAATAGACTCTCAGTTCTATTCCATTGATCTGTATGTCTATCCTTATGTCAGTATCACACTGTTTTGATTACTGTAGCTTTGTAGCAAGTTTTGAAATTGGGAAGTATGAGTCCTCCAACTTTGTTTTGGCTATTCAGGGCCCCTTGCAATTCCGTATGAATTTTAGAATCAGCTTGTCCATTTCTGCAAAAAAGGCAGCTCAGATTTTGATGGGATTGAATCTATAGATCAATTTGGGAAGTGTTGCCACATTACCTATCATAAGTCTTCCAATCCATGAACATGGGATGTCTTTCCATTTATTTAGGTCTTGTTTAATTTCTTTCAAAAAAGTTTTTGTACTTCTCAGTGTCTGTGACTTGCATTTTATCAGATTGAGCAGTTCTATTCCTAATTTGTTGAGTGTTTTTATCAGGAAAGGGTGTTGGATGCGCTTGTTTTTTTACAGCTAAAAATCAGCAAAATCTTCTGTATTTGACTTGGTAAAATCGTGTGAGACCAAGTTTCATAATGACTTTTATTATTCTTAATTCAAAACCTATTATTCATAATAAGTTTTACTAATTCAGCTTTTCTTAACATGTTTTTAAAGAAGGTTACAAATATATGGCTGGGTATCTTTACCCATGTAACCTTGGGCAAGTCCTACTTCTGTGGACCTCAGTTTCCTCAACTGTAGAATGGAGGTGGTACAGTAATGCTTATTGCCTCAGCTTGGTGGATGGAGATAAGATGGGATTTTGTATGCAAAGGTACTTTGCAAACAAATAAAAACTGTATGCTTCTATTGCTGCCTTTACCAGAGATGTTTTTTAAATTGGGATATAACGTGTAATAAAGTACATAAGGTATGTAAAAGGGCACTGATCTTAAGAATAAAGATGGGTAAATTTGTATACATCCATGTGAACGCCACTGGATCTTGATATAGAGCCTGTTAGCACCCCACAAAGGTCATTCTGCCTGGTCTACATCACCCCCCAAGGTAACTGCTATTCTGACTCTTATCAACAGAGATTAGTTTTGCCTGTTTTCGAGCTTTGTATAAATGGAATCATACAGGCTTAGTATCTCATTTCTTTCACTCAGCATAATATCTGTGAATCATCCAAGTTGTTGCAGGTAATGGTAACTCTTTTCACATAGTTTTTAATGAGCTAATACCTTATTCACAGTTTGAAAAGCCTGTGCACTTGCCCAAGAGACCAGAAAAATGAAAGCCATGAAAGCTCAGGGCTCTCCAGTGTCAAGCCAATCTGCCCTGTGAATCTCTGCCAAGACAGTTGAATCCTCAGCCAGGATGGCAGCTACCTTGCCCATGAGTCACCACCTCTCATCCCACACTCTAGGCAGACATCATGAATCGATCTTGGCACATTTTTACAAGGATTCCTAATGCAGCCTCAGAATTCTTCTAAACCTAGCAATGTGAGTGGCTCACACCAATTGATTGGGTTGGTACTCAAGATTAAATCTGAATATTCTGCTATCACATCCCCAAGATGTTTTTCTGGCCTCCCAGAGTTATGACATGAGGGGCTCTACTATCATCCTCAGTTTATCCCACATCAATGTGAGACTGGTGGTGGTGAGGCCTACAGTGTCTGCCTGTTCATATATTCTTTGGGTCATGGCTCAAACCCAGCAAGTGTTTGCTACCTGTGTGCCTGGTTGCAGCATCGCTTAGATAAGAACGGACAGGGCGGATGCTTAGGGGTGGAGGGGTTGCTGTACCCATCAGGTAGTTTGGTTGAAGCATCTTTGTTTTTATTTCTTATTTTGATAAAAACATTGCAATGTCTCAATTACAAAAGAAACACAAGTGTGACTTATGTTTCACAATTTATGCTGCTGTGAATTCTTGACAGTTCTAGCATGTCTCTCACATTTGAAAAATTTCTTCCAACCTGGAAAGTTAGGTGAAATAAACTCATCTTCTGGGAATGGCTTCCTGCATGTGCAGAGTAGGGTTGTGGCAGATTACAACAATAACACAACAACAATGACATCGAAGGCATGTTTCATCCACATGTAGATCATAGTCTGGGGAGGGGACAAGACTCATGTATGTGAAATAATACAGAGAAAGTTCCGTTAAGCTCTCATTTATTTGAAACTTTGTTCCCAAGCAGCTTCACATATCTGAAAGGTCCAGGAAAGGATAAAAACTACCTTTGAGAAGCTATGTTTTTCTTCATTGGAGAGCACTTCAGATCCACACTCAGAACTGGGTTACTCTGTTTTCATGCATGCTTAACAAATGCAAAAGATTGGAAGCAGCAAGTTAGAATGTGGGCATGGGGGCAGTATTGGCTGTTAGAGGCAGCCTCACTGCTAATGGTTGGAGAATTGATTCTTGACAGCAAAGGACAAGGGTATACCATGAAATATGGCCCCACAACGAGCTGAGCCTATGTAATGTAGGGGCAAAAAAATCCTTAATACTTCTGCTACTTTCAAAAGTTCTGGGTCTTGAGGGCCAGCCCATGGCCGAGTGGTTAAATTTGTGGGCTCTGCTTCGGCAGCCCAGGGTTTCGCGGGTTTGGATCCTGGGTGCAGACATGACACTGTTCATCAGGTCATGTTGAGGCGGTGTCCCATATAGCAAACCAGAGGCACTCACTACTACAATATACAACTATGTACTGGTGGGCTTTGGGGAGAAGAAGCAAAAAAAAAAAAGAGATTGGCAACAGATGTTAGTGCAGGTGCCAATCTTAAAAAAAAAAGTTCTGGGTGTCTTCCTGGTTTAATTATTATTGTGCATGATGATGACCCAGAATACACAGGAATAAAATACACAGTTTTGAGTACCTACTGTGCAAAGCCTATGCTAAGTAAGCATTTACATTCCCTATCTCACATAAGCTTGAGAGTGGTCCTGTTATCATCTCCAGTTTACAGTTTGGGAAAATGAGGCACACAGAGTAGGGGAAGTAACTTGCCTAAATAAATATTCAAGGTAGGTTTTGAATCTTTGCAGTCTAACTCCAGTGCCAAGTTAGAAGTAGAGGCTGTTAGCCTCTACTAGGTTTCAAAGAACCTATTAAGTGAATAAAGAGTAGAAAGGCATTCCAGGTAGAGGGAACAGCACATGTAAAGACAGGACTAATAAGTTAAGCTAGTCAGTCACTCAATTTCTCTGAGTCTTGGTTACTCACCTGTAAAATAGGAACAGTATAATCTGTCATAGGCTTGTGAGAACTAAATGTGATAATGTATGTAAGCACTTTGCCCGGATCACAGAATGTCCATAATGTTAATTACTGTTTTCTTAAATAATGTTCTCTCTTTTCTGTCATTATACCCCTACTGTGAGGATTCACAGGGAAACTACATTTCCCAGCATGCCACCTCGCCCTTTTACCCTAGCTAGACCGAAAAGACGCGCCGCTGAGAGCCTCAAGCCGGAAAACTACAGCCTCCCAGCGTGCCGCGCGCCTCTCTCCACTAGATTTGAGGCAAGGCCGGCGCGTTGCCTACCGGGAGTTGTAGTCAGCGGCGCGTTGCCCTGACGCCGGCAGGGCCGGGCGTGGGGGCCTGTGGGAGGTGGCGCGGCCGGGCCCAGCAGCTGGGCGGAGGCGGTGGAGAGGCCTGCGGCGGCAGGGAGCGACGGGGCCGGGAGCGGGCGCCGGAGCCGAGCCTAGCCGAGCCGGAGCGGACGGCGCAGGCCGGCGCGGCTAGCAGCAACCATGTCGGTGTTCGGGAAGCTTTTCGGGGCGGGAGGGGGTAAGGCCGGCAAGGGCGGCCCGACCCCCCAGGAGGCCATCCAGCGGCTGCGGGACACGGAGGAGATGCTAAGTAAGAAGCAGGAATTCCTAGAGAAGAAGATCGAACAGGAACTGACGGCCGCCAAGAAGCACGGCACCAAAAACAAGCGCGGTGAGTCGGCCTGGCCCCCTCAGACTCCCCCGGGCTCCCTGGCCCGGCCTCCAGCTTCGTCAGACTCGCCCCAGAGTCTGCTCGGATCCTGGAACTCTTCCGCCGTGAGACTTCCTTCTGTGCCTTTCTGGGCCCAGGACTCTCCGTCTGACTCCCTCCAGTGTCTCCCCGAGCCTTGGACTTCTCCGCCATCAGACTCTCATCCCAGCCTTCTCCCCTCAGGCTCTCCCCGCTCTGCCAGGCCCCTTCAGACCCTGATTTCACAGCACTTTCCTCCTCCCTCACTCTGTCCCTTTCTCTTCCGCCTTTTTCTGCTCTCTCTGGCCTGCCTTCACTCACCTTCCCAGATAATGCCGCCGCCGCCTCCGCGGCTCATTTCTTTCCCCCATCCTATCGCTTGTGTCCTTCCTGGTCCCACCTTTGCCCTCTCCCGACCCCTCCGTGGAGTCCTTGAGCTACCCCTGGCCTCTCCCCATCCTCCTGACTCAGAATTCTCCTTGAGAAGCCTCCTTGATGGAGAGAAAAGGGGACTGGGGGAGAGGAGACCCCTGGTTCAGGCTGTGTTCACTTGCTGAGTGAACTTGAGCAAGTTGCTTTCCTTCTTGAGGCCTCATTTTCCCATCCATCAGCCAGGGTTTGGCCTCCCAGAGGCCTAAAGTGCCATCCAGCTCTGTGATTCACGTCTTGTTGCCTCATAGCTAGGTTTTATCAGTTTCGCTTAGCACAAGCCTTCACCCTGTGACTCACCTCTACCCAATCCGTCTGTTCCAGAAATAGGGATTCCATTCCTCCATTGGCCCCAATTCCTCCCCGGTCCCCACTACTGGGTTCAGGGCGGGGATATTGAACCTTGAGGCGTGCTTACTTAGCTTTCTGTCGTTGTATGGCTTTCTGGGCAAGTGCTTTGCGTTCTTAAGTAAAGTGAATGTGAACATAGTTTAATAACTGTAAAGCAATTTAGAAATATTTGATTTTTCTTGTTGTTATGGCAATATGAAAGTGAACCATAGAGTGACAACCCTCCCCCTCAGAGGGGGGTGAAGGTGAGAGAGGTTTAGGAGCTGTACAAACAAGTATTTAACGCGGAAGTCTGCTAGTCACTAGCTGTGTGACCTTGAGCTAGTTCTTTTACTACTCTGAAAGGAAGATCGTGGATTTACAGTGCCCAGCACGCAGTAGAGGCTAAATATGTTTTCTTCATTCTAACAGAAGAAGAAAATAGCCCATCCTGAGGATACTCCTCTGTTGATAGGCAACACATACTCTGGAAATTATTTTTGAGTGCTTATTGCATGCGCTGTGTTCACAGGGTGAACAAAACACAGCCTCCACCCTAATGAGGGAGAAGACAAACAGGAAAATAAATGAAGAAAATATTGCCTAGTGGTGACAGGTGCTTAAAAAAAAAATGATGTGATAGGGAGTGATGGGATGGGAAGGGGTGTCACTTTAGATAGAGTGGTCAGGTAAGGCCTCTTTGAAAAGGTTGAGTTTGAACTGAGTCCTAAGAAGGAACCAGCTCTGTAAAACTCAAGGGGAGGAGCCTTCCAGGCAGGGAGAACAGTGTAAGAAAAGTCCTGGAGGTTGGTTTGTTTTAAGAGATGGAAGAGCTGTGTCTGGAATGTAGTGATTGAAGGGGAGAGTGGTGTGAAATTAAGAGGGTGGGAGTGGACTTTGCAGTTCCTGATGAAGAGTTTGGATTTTGTTCCAAGTGGATGGAAAGCTGGTGGAGGGTGTTGTGCAGGAGCGTGTCCTAATCATTGATATAGTTTTAAGTTCAAACGTCATGGGGCTGCTCTTGGGAAAGTAGACCAGTGTGGGGTGAGAGCAGAGGAGCGGGGGGACCGGTGAGAAGGCAGTTGCAGTCATCCGTTTGTGGCGTGGACTCCAGTTGTAGCTCTGGAGAGGGAGAGCAGGGTTAGATTTTGCTGGCTCCAGCTTTTTTCCCTGATGACTCTCCCCAGTCAGGATCCTCTGTTGTGCATGGTAATCAGAGTCCTTGTTTTTACCAGTCTGCGTTTTGGAATGCCTTGCCCATTGCAGGGTGGTGGAGGAGGGTGGCAGTTTACCTCACCTCTCATCTGGGAGCGCTATTCTCCTGTGATCTTTTGGTCAAGAGCTGGTTTAGTTTCTGTAGTTTTAGAGGTGATTGAATTGACTTCCCAGAGGCTGCCAGCAGGCTGTGGAGGACCAGCCTCAGTTAGTTGTAATAGCTTTCCTCGAAAGCAGTTTGTCATCTTCACTTTGCCTGAGAGGGCAGGAGCTGCTGTAACCAGCCCTTCTTTTTGCATCCTCTGGGGGAAAGGTTTTATCTGCTTATTGGGATAGTGCTGTGAGTTGTTAACACCGCCACATACCATTCATTTAGTCACTTATTGACTCGCTACTGTGCCAAGACATGGAGAATCAGAGAGAAAAATACTTTGCCCTCCAGTAACTCAGGATTACAAGTGTTTTTTTTCCCTTTGAGTTTGTGTGTGTGTGGAGTGGGGCTGGGAGGGAGACAGGGAGGGAGGAGAGGAGGGAGGGAGGGAAGGAAACATACCAGTCAGTGCTGAAACATGAGTGTGTACATAGGGCTGAGCCTGAAGAGGAGGAAGTTCCTGGCTCCAGGGCAAAGGACAAGGGAGGCTTCACAGAGGAGGCAGATGTGAGGCGGGTCTGTAAGAAGTTTGGGGAGTAGTGAGAGTGTCTCCTGGTGGAAGTCTGTTGGGCTGGATGGCAGATAGGTAACCTGGGGAGTGGCCTGTATGTAGCCTTTAGACCTTGACCTGGAGCTGGTGAGGAGCCGTTGGCTGTCTTAAAGCAGAAGAGATAGATCAGCTTGGATTTTGGAAAGAGCACTCCAGCAGCAGCATAAAGGAGGGAGTGTAGACCAACAAGAAGGTACTGGAGGCAGGAATCCAATAAGGGATAAGGATAGAATCTCATAGACATGGATTTGAGCCATAGCTTTGTCACTTACTAGCTGTGTGCCTTGGGCAAGTTACTCTGCACCTCAGATTCCTCCTCTATAAGTAGTGGTACTGGTATTTACCTTATTGGATTAAATTACGTTATGCATGCAAAGCTCTAACCACAGTGCCTGCCATATGGTGAGTGATCAATGAATGCTTGCCATTATCATTATTATAAAGAGACTTGTAATTATTCAGGTGGGAACAAAGGGCCTAGAGTAGAAGCATGGAAAACTAGATGAGAAGTGATAGAGAGCTTGGGTGACTTGTTGGAATTGCGGGCAGACTGAAGGAGAGGGAGGAGTTGAGGATGATTCCCAGTTAAGGCTTGGACACCTGAGTGGATGATGATGCCATAAACCAAGTTGGGAAACATAGAGGAGGAAAAGTACTTCATAATTGTATAGTCCTTTTAAGTTAGTAAAACTTTTTTTCATATGAGTCTTGAAGCATCCCCTGAGACTGTCAGCTCCATGAGGCAGGATGTGATACGCATGTTCATTGCTGTGTCCCCAGCACCTAGCGTAGTGCCTGGCATGTGGTTAACGTCCAGTAAGTATTTGTTAAATGAATGAAAACAATCTCGTGAGTATGTTCTGTCATTCCCATTGTACACAGATGAAAATGAGCCTGGAGAGAGGATGTAACTCGACTCAGAGACCAGTTCTTCTGGTGGCTGTGGGCATCTTGTGTTCTATCTACTCCCATGATGGCTGAACGTGCGTCATCGTGACCTTCGTCATTGCTCAGCTCATTAAACACCCACCTGTGCAAGGTGTGGTGCTGAGTGGGAGAAAAAGAAATGAGACAGGACCAGGCCCTGCCCTGTGGAGAGTATAGCCAAATGTGGATGCTACCTTTGTGGCGTACACATTGGAAAGATGATAAATTGTCCTTTGAAACAAACCTTTGAAGCTCAAGTAGATTATTTGCAGTGTGCAGGTGTGTTCCAGGCAGTGATTTCACTTAGGAGCCTAGAGCAAAGTTTGGATTGCATGTTTTTTGCAGATTCCTTTTCCTTACCTTTAGTCATGCATTCATTCTTAGGCAGGTGCAGGCTCTTAAACTGTGTCCTAGGACCCATGCTCAGTGCTGGGAGCTCGGTGGTAGGAATTAAGAGAAACCAGAGATGGTCCCTGCCATCAAAGGGACTTAAAAATGATGACTTTTCCTTTTCTATAAAGTGGAAATAATATTCATCTCAAGTGACTACATCTCAAGTGAGGATTAGCTAAGATAATATATGAAAGAGTGTGGCACGTTGTGGGTGTTGAATAAGTATACTTTTCTTCCCTTTTCGGATGCAGTTATTGTTGATTAGACTTCCTTGGTTTGTCAAAATGGGACAGTTCTTTCACTGAGAACTGGATGGAAATCAGGATTACAGTCTGGGTGAAATGACAAAAATCACCCAAACTTAGGACTTTTTTGGTAACTTTCTACACAGTACCTTGTTGGTTTTCTGAGAAAGATCATCAGATATCAAAGATTCTTTTCTTCTTAAGGCATTGTAACTAGTTATGAAATATCTACTAGGTGGTTCAGATTTCCCCTTCTTCCTGTTTTAATAGAAATGGAAACAGTTTGTAGAAAGGATCATATTTTAGTTTAATAGGAGAATTGTACGAGATTGGGAAATGGAGACAGGGTATCTTTTCTTTTGGATTTATGGATGCAAGTCAGTTCATTTGCAGGTTAATTTAGGTTCAGCTGAAAATACCTGATGGGTGCAAAGAGGCCAGGCGCTCACAGGAAATATATCTTTATTAAGTCCTGTTCATTGCTGGCGCTGGTGTGGTGCTTTCATGTTTAATAAAGCTGCCCTAAAACCTTAGCATGGGAAGACATCTTAATAAGTTAAATTTATAGTGAACGTGGCCTTTTGCTTCTCTAGAATCAAGGTATCAGGTTGAAAAGCACAGTATCTTAATGGTGCATGTACCAGCAGGCTCTCCTCTCCCAGAGGCCCTGGGATGGAAAACTCGAAACCCACCCAGGGAACTGAGCAGCGGCAATTTCCCTTGGTGGTGCTTAAATTTCTTGCTTGAAGAAATAGTTGGCCAGATTGGGTTTGGTTTATTTCTTAAGACAGATGGAGTGTCAGAGAGGCCTTATGTGTTGGCTGTCCAAACATGCTAGTGCTTTTGATTCAAATGACAAAATCTTTTTTTGCCCCATTTGGCAGGGAGATTAAATATTTTTAAGTGCCTGCCAGTAGGTTTATAATGTGATTTGAAATTCAGGATAGATTTTCTTTGAAAGTCTAGCTAAATGTGAGGACCTTTGAGCCAGACTGTTTTGCTCAGGGAAGTTGTGAGTTGTCCTGAGTTGGGTTTGAATGTGGAGGACGAGGTCCTGGAGAACAGCCCATGAAGATGTGTGCGAGCCGCACATCCCTGAGGCAGAAAGCCAGGAGCTGATTTGTTTACAGTGGTCCAGAGCCCTGAGATGGAGCTAGGGCTGACCAGGACGAGGGGCTGGAGCTTTTGGGGCCTTGAGGAATTCCTTTGGGTAGGAAAGGTTTATGAAAACTTTGTTCTCTTGCCCAGAACTGTTTTGTGCTGTGCACTGTCTTTTAAAAAAGTGAGAGAGAGGATATTCAAAAAAACCCCCAACAACTACAGATTGGTCATTTTGAGGATGGATGGTTATATTTAGAAGGAAAATTCGAGCATAGCAACAGGAAGCAACAATGGACCTAACTCACATAGTACTGGCATGTTTTTAAGGTGTTTGGCTCAAGTCAGCAGATGTTTATTGAGTTCCTTCTAGGAGGAAGGCAGCATGATGATGTAGGCAAAAGATTTCTTAGTTCAAATGCCAGCCTCACCACTCAGCAGCAATACCTCGGCAGTTACTTATCCTCTCTGAGTCTCAATTTCCCCATCTATAAAGAGGGAATGATAGGGGCCTGCCCTGTGGCATAGTTCTTGAGTCCGGTACACTCTACTTTGGTGGCCCAGGTTCCCAGGTTCCGATCCTGGGCATGGACCTACACCACTTTCAAGCCATGCTGTGGTAGCAACCCACATACAAAGTGGAGGAAGATTGGCATGGATGTTAGCTCATGGCTAATCTTCCTCAAGGTAAAAAAGAGGAAGATTGGCAACGGATGTTAGCTCAGAGCGAATCTTCCTCAGGAAAAAAAAAGGGGGGCGTTCGGGGGAATAATAATACTTACTTCCTACAGTTCTTGTGAAGATATCAAATACGTTGATATCTGTAAAGTGCCTAGCAGAGTGCCTGGTTTCCTAAGTGTAGTCTTAGGTGCAATAAGGGATATAAAGATGGATAAGACACTGCCTTCTCCCTACAAAGGCTCACAGTTCAGTGAGGAGGTCACATTACATGTACAAGTAACTAAGAAAAGGCAAACCATAGTAAGTGTACAAATGAAGTATTAGAGGAAAATGCAGCAGGAAGATTAATTCATCTCTGAGGGTTGGCAGGTTCATCTCACCCAGCTACCCATCCAGTGCCCAAATTCCCTTTGCAGTATTGCTGCCAAGCGATTAACCTCCACTTGAACCTCTCTGCTGACAGGATTTGTCTTAGGTGCTCTATCCTCCCACACTACAGCATAGTCTGTCTTTGGACAGCTCTGAATATAAAGTCACCTTTCTTATTTGGAACTGAGATCTGTCTTCCCGTAGTGCCTACCTCTGGTACAGGTTGGGGTGGTAGCTCCGTAGGGAAGCAGCTTGGGCTGGTGGACACAATATGGGATCTGGAGTTAGAAGGCATGGGGGCAAATCCCAGCTCTGACACTAGACAGTTGTGAAGTGCATTTCTTCCATTGGGAAAACAGGTTGCTAATTCTGCCTCTGGGACCACATAGAACTGGTCTAGTGCCCCTTCTACAGGACAGATCAAAGAAGGTGCTTGTGTCTCAAGCCCGGGGCAGATCTTCTCTGTTCCGTTGAATGTTCGTTGCCTCGCGTTTCTGCCCTTTTCCTTATTACCCTCCTCTGGATGTGCTCCTGTTCATTAGTGTTGCTCTTAAGGTGTGGAGTGGGCAAAGCTGAATCCTCTGAATATTCCAGCCAAGGTTCGAGCGGCATAGCCCAGAACACACAGGACTAGCCATTTGTCTAGGAATTAATTTGGTTCTCTGTGCTGTATGGTCCTGATAATTCCCTTATCACTGAGACAGGTTTTTTTGAAAAGCATTTATGCTTTCCTGAGGCCCTTCGTTAGTAAAGGAACGAGCATCTAGGAACCCCTAAAGTTTGTTTGGCCTTTCTTAAGGAGTCTTAGCTGAAGGATTGGATGATTTAAGTTCTTAACAAGAGCATCTGGCTGGCTTGATTCTCCTGTAGCTGATATTTCTAGCTTTGCCTCCTCCTTCTTCCTTACAGGGCAGAGCTGGCTGGAATGCTTATTTCAGGGTTACAGGAAAGCTATACATGTCTGTGGTTGTGGCTCTTTAGCTCAAATGGTTAGTGGTGTGGTGTAATGGAAAAGCTGCTGGGTTTGGGATCAGAAGACCTGAATTCACATTATACCTCTGCCACTTACTAGTTTTGTGATCTGGGGCTAGTCTCCTCATATTTCTGAGCATCAGCTTCTCCTGTTGCAAAAACAGGGTAGACTATTTACTGTACAACTTTGCTATTCAAGGTGTGGTCTGTGGAAATGCAGACTGTTAGGCCCCACCCAGACCTACTGAAGCAGAACCTGTGCATTTATGAGATCCCCACGTGGTTTGTGTACATGTTAAAGTTTGAGAGACACCTCTCTATTGTTATTGTAGGGATTAAATGAGAATGTTGGGCATTTTTTGTATGTCCATGCCAGTATTTGTTCCTGGACGCTCAGGGATGCTGGCTCCCTGGTCCGTTTCCTCACTCATTTTGCTGCTCAAAGTTGAACTCTTATCCAGCTCACCCTATTCCCAGATACCTTCAGTTACCTCCAAATCCACTGAGGCCATGGAATGCAGATGGTTCAGTAGATGTCTGCCTTCCTTCCCTTGAAGAAGAATTTGAAGCCCGTGTCCTGCTGACGGGGTAACAGTCTTCTTGAAAGAAGCCAGTCATCTGGATAACTGATAAGCGTTCAGTCAAGCTTTCAGTCATGAGGACCCACTGGTTGTCAGGTCCTGGCAGCCACAGTGATAAGTTAGAGGAAGTTCCCATTCTCAGGCAGCACCAGTGCCTGGTGAGGGGACCATTTGGTGAAGAAAGAATTTCCACCCAGTGAGGCTTGTGCAGAGTGTCATAAGGACCCCAGGTGAAGAGGAATTAACTCCACATTGGGGGGCTAGGAAATGATTTTTTTTTTCAGTTATATCTTTTTCCACCAGAAATTATTTTTCAGTGAATTCTGATTTCTTGGTTCAGTGGCTTTGCGGCTGCTTCCTGGTCGGTTTATATCGTGTTGAGACTGTTCTGATCCACCAGCTTTCTGCATCAGGAGGGACAGATGTTCTCTGAGTGCCTGTTCTGTGTTAGGAGCCATCTGAGCTGCCATGTGGATTTCCAGGTGGTGAGCAAGACGCAGCCTGGCCCAGTGGATCCTGCAGTTGAACAGATCTCTGGTGCTCTCAGAGAAAAAGTTATCACAACTAAATAGCCCATACATTTTCTCACTGGAGTCTTAAAGCCACGTAAAGTATTTCTTTCAGGAGCTTATGGGTAAGTAAAACTAGAAAATGCACGAGCTTCTCAGCTAGGGGAGAGGGGGTTAGGAGGGATGATGAAGCAGGAAATACTTACCCTGTTCCATTCTGTAAGATGATATTTTTCTGGATTTGGGGGTGATAGTGAGTTTTTGAGCAGGGATTCCTAATTGGGTTAAAACCCAGCAATAGAGCATTATCTTCTCCTTTTCATCCTCAAAGAGCCAGGTTGCTCAGGGCTCTTGGCCTGGGGCTTGGCACAACCTGCTGAGGAAAGTCCTCCTATTGACAATCAGGGCAGTTGAATTTGCTCAGAGCAGAGAGGCTCTGCAAGTCCTGAGCAGGAGTTCAGACGTTCACCTAATCAGTGTTCCTGCCCAGGTGTCAGGCCCTGCCTTACAGTCCTGCTCTCAGGAGGCTCATGCTCTTGGTGGGGGGATAAACCGAGGACAGGAGTAATTAAAGACCAAAATTGGCTGGAAGTGCCACCCACAGAGTACCCTAGATAGAGCTCGGTGGAGATTCGAAGAAGGGAGCAGTTGCCCCACTTTAGGGCTGAGAGTGACAGTGTGGTCTTTTGCGTTATCAGGAGTAGGTAGCTACGAGGTGGAGTGGGGGTTGGGTGCAAACACTCCTGTTTGGTATATGACACCGCCTCGGATCTAGAGTTACATCTGGAAGTTGCAGAAGAACTTTTGCTTTCATCTAGCTATGTTGAGTAAAGAGTAGTGTATTTGAGAAAAGGAAACTAGGGGTTTTGAAATGGATTTGGATATTGTGCACTGTTTAGGAACTGTGATGTGGAGATCCTAAATCTTTTTGGTCTTAGTGCTGCATAGATAGACATTTGCATTTCATTTCAGGTGGTCCTAAAACAAGGTAGCTAGAAACTTTTGCTTCATTCACGAATCCATTTGACAAGTGTATATTAACTTGAGCTGTGTGCCAGATACTGTCCTAGTTTACTGGGTAAATGCGGATAAAGACAAGTCGTTGCCTCCAAGATGCTCACAATCTAGTTAGAGTGACAAGTAAACAAATATAATTAAGGTACAGTGTGATTTGTTCTAGAAGCATATTCAGAATTCAGAATATAGGATATGCAGTGGAGGGATCCAAAACAGCTGTGTGTGTATGTGTGTTGTTTTAATCTATGTTTTATTAAATAGTTATTTTGGAGAGTATTAGAATGTTAGAGCAGAAAGGAACTCAAAATATATGAAACTTTGAATTAATAGGAAGTTTTTGAGAAAGAAAAACCAGGAACATGGAAATATATGCAGTACTTTTAAACACTTTATTTGAATCAGCCCCTTTGGGGAGAACTTAAGAATGGATAAATGGTTAGCTTAGTTTAGTTATAAAGCAATTAGCTTTAGAATGCTGAATTTAAAGTACACCCTGTTCTGATAATTATTACAAATTTGCTTTATAATTGCCTTACTTCCTACAAAAGGAAGTGGGAACTAGAAACCCTGAGGAGTGGGTTCTTCACTATCTGCATAAGCAGAAGCTGTAAGTTCTTGTTTGTAATCTATGTAAGACAGACCTGATAGTTGTAAAAACAAAAATAAGCCTTGTATGTGTGTGTAGCTTGGCTGCTGTTCTCGGCGGAGGTTTGAAGAGGAGTTGCTACTCAGATCAGGCCGCCAGAAAGACTCCTCCTTAGGGTGAGGAGTTTGATCAGCTCGGTGTCCCCAGAGTTCATTAGACTTTGGAAACATTTCAGGCTCAAATGATTGCTAGTTTCTTACTTCTCCATCAGGTGGATCAGTTGCTGTCACCTCTCCAGAGCAGTTTTTCCCTATAGAATCTTGCACAAAGGCAGTAAGTGGTTGCAGATTGCTTGGCAAGTCTGGGGTTAGAAGTTAGATCTGAGTGTTGAGTTGTAACGGGCTCTGAGAGCCTTCTGTGGCCATGTCTGAGGAGAAGCCAGCACCAGCCTGGCATTCGGCTCCTTGCTCTTAGCGGACAGGTCTGCAGGGCTGGCGCCTGTAGACAGCCTTTCTTATGCTTAGATTTTAGAGGTAATTTTGGAGGTGTTAAGGACAGATAGCAGTATAGGAACACCTTTTCTTAAGTTATTTTCATCTTTCTACAAAAATTATATTTCAAAGTAAAAAGAAAATTTTTTTCAGGAGAAATGTCTTGAGAAAATGAAAACATTCCCCTGTCTTTGGGAAATGCCGTGCACTTTACAAACTTGATCACATTTGGTCTTTTCAGCTACCCCATGTATTAAGTGGTATCACCCTCCCCTCAACTCTCCATTTTAGAGATGAAGAAGCCGAGGTTCAGATTACGTGAGTTGCTGGACCGACCCAGGAGCCTTGGGGATCATTAGGGGGCTCATCACAGTGGGTTCTGGTATCTTTGGCGTTCCTGTAGGGCCGGGACTCCATAGCCTTGAGTGCTTACAATTTAGCAGTGGGCAAAATCCTGTCATTGGCAATCAGTTTTTATATTTCCTCCACAGTGTGAGCACCTGTTATTCTTCAGGGAATACTTCACATTTGTACAGGGTTTTACAGCTTCCAAAGCACTGTCACATACATGATCTTATTTTGAAACTCAGAGAAACTTTATGAGGTAGGTAGGGCAGGTATGATTTTAACCCCATTTTGCAGAGGAGGAAGCTAAGGCTCAAAGCAATGAAGTGGTTTCCCTAGGGACTCAGTCAAGGCCGGTACCGTGCATTAGGCTCCAAGTCCAGTGCTTTCCTGCCACACTGTGCACTGTCCTGGCTCCCTCTTATTAATGCTCAATCTCAGATTCCCTTGCCAACTTCAGCAAGGCTATGTGTCAATAATGGGGGTGGGTCAGGTTGAGAAAGACAAGATTGGGGGTCTTGAGAGTGACTGGATCGTCTTATACACAGTGGGACTAGTGCCAGAGAGAAGACGATGAGGAGACTGTTCGTGTGTGTCTGGAATGGTTTGAGAGCCTTTATTCACTGTTTTCTTTCTTTCATAGTTTGCCACAACATCAGCGTTGTGCATTTCCCAGCCTGGTTTCCATTTCTTTTACCATAAGCAGCTCATTTTCTCAGTAACCTCTAGAGCAGTGTTTCTCAACCTTGGCACTATTGACATTTTGGACTGGATAATTCTTTGTTGTGAGGGACTGTCCTGTGCATCATAGGATGTTTAGTAGAATCCTTGGCCTCTATTCACTAGGTGTCCATAGCACCCCCTCCATTCCAGTTGCGACACTGCTAAATGTCTCCTGGAAGACAAAAACTCCTGGGGTTGAGAACTGCTGATCTAGGGCTGGTCAAGCCATGCTGGTACGGCTCTAGAGCTTCAGAGACTGGCCTAAGTGTGTGGGGTCTTAAAGAGCAGAGCAGGAAGGACCCCTTAGGGTACTTTGAATTCTGCCCTTTTGTTGTTGTGTTGAGGAAACCAAGGTCTAGAGAGAGCTCAGGGCCTCCTGGCTCTGCTTTCTTGGAGTCTGGCTGGGACTAGGACCCAGACCTGAATCCCTTCCATTCAGAACGCTTTCAGTAACCCAGAGGTCCTCAGTCTTTTCAGGTTGGAGGACCCTTTTCTAATTCCCCCCAAAAATCAAGGATGGCCGTATGATAATAGTTGTACTTTTAGTATCCATTAATTGAGAAGATAAATAATTCCCTTCAATCCATATTTATTGAATACCCACTATTCTGTGTCTCTGTCCTAGTCTGACATAAATGGTAGTAGGTGGGCAAGTGGTAGTTGTTGTTGTTATTGTGTGATATAGTCATCGTTCAGTACACAGGCAGTGCTGGGTGGGCACGTTCACAGAGCAGTGGATGATAACTATGAACCCAATGGGCTCACAGCCCATAGGTTGGGAACCAGTTGTTGCATTATACCATGAGATTTGAGAGAACAGTAGGCCTGAAACTCTGGGCTTTTCTTGAAACTATGAACTGTCTCCATACTTGAGATGGAAATCTCCACACTCTGTGGAAATAAAAAGCCAACAGGCTACCCAGAGTCCTCAGTGCAGCCTCTCAACAGCTATACACTAGGGCATTTGTGATAAAAGAAGAGGCATTTGGCTGGAAACAAGCTTTAACTTCTCAGTGTTAGTTGGTAAATGGTGCATGGGTCTAAGGGGAATTTTAAATAATGGCCTTGAACTTGAGAATCTGTGTTTCCAGAGCCTCTCGAAGCACTCAGCTTCTCTGACAAAAACTATTGCTCTTATTTCAGAGGTAAGAGGCAGAGAGGCCAGGCCACAAAAATGGTCCCTGAAGGAGAGCTAGCTACTCCTACCTTTAGGAGCTGGGACTCTGGTTGGCATCCCAGGATGGGGCTGTTTGTTTCTGTCAGATGCTGATGGGGAAAAGGAAAAGGTTGTTAGATTAAGTTCCACCCAATTCAGCCAATGTTTTGAGTGCCCACTGTGGAAGACTGTATGGGACATAGATGAGCAGGCTCTGGGACAGAGGAAGGGGTAGAGCCATTCCAGGCAGGGGGATTGTAGGAGCCAAGGTACTGAGGTTAGTGTATGCTGTGTGTGTATGTGGGAGGGGTGGGAGAATGATGGGGTGTGGGTGAGGGGTAGTGGCGGTTCAGGCAGAGTGAGTTGGAAAGGTAGGCTGTGACCTCCCTAAGGAGACCATGGGCACTGAGCTGAGGAATCTGTGTTAGGCTGAATTTAGGGAGGCAGTACCAAATGGACACTTTGTGTCTTCTAAAGAGCAGTTTGCTGGGGACCCACAGCCATCTTCCTGCAGCATGCTGGTGAAGTTTCCTATTAGTAGGCTTTCTACTCATTATTTCCTGAGGGAATGAGGTGGGTAGAGGGGCTGTTCCCTTATAAGGGAAGACCCATGGCTCACGACCCTTTCTCTCATTACTTCTTCCTGGTTCTCCTGCTTTATCCAAAGCCCAGCACATCATGGGCAGCTGGATAGAGGCAGAAAAGCAACTTTTCTCCACGCGAGAGTATCTCGGGTTACATGCTGAAGGTAAGCAGGCAGAGCTTCCCTACTTAAACCAGCTTGACCCAGCCTCATTTATTAACCAGGTCCTTGGGTGCCTCATATTGTGCATTTCACTCCCAGCTGCTTGGCTGGCTCTCTAAATTAGATGTGATCTTTGAGATTATTTAAGCTTCCATGCATATGTATCTTTGATCCGAAAGAGACAGCTAATTACTTCCCTTGGCTGATGACAAGGACGTCTGTTTCTGAGGCCATACATTTAAGTCCAGCTTGGACTCTGTCTGCTATCCTAGTCACAAGAATCTGAAAACAAATTCTCCCTGCCCCCCTTTCCTGAGCTTCCAGCCTCCTGTTAGCTTTCCTGTTTCTTAGGTGCTTCCTCCATCACCCAGGATGGTCAAGCAGAGCCCTAGGATTAGAGACACTGTGCACCCCCGTTCTAGTTCTGACTCTGTCAACTGGTATCTTTGGGCCAAGTGCCTTCCCAACTCTGGGCCTTTCTTTTCTCAACAATAAAATAACAAGAGTGGATTAAATGAATGCTAAGGTTTCCTTCTTGCTCTAACATTCTCTGAGTCAACAAGTGCCACAGTAGAGTAACCCTCCAAAGAACCAGGTGTTGCTCCAGGCAGTTTTACAGCATGAAGAGATGGAGCAGCTCAGCATTCCTTTTGTCTTTTAACAGCTTGAGTACATCCTTGCTTGTTGTAAAAGTCAAGGCAGCAACACACTGTTTTGTAGAAGGTACTGGACATTTTTCCATATTGATTCCCCTGTTCAGAGGCCAGAGTTGAATAGTGGTCTTTAGCTGCTTCCCTGAGCCTCCATCCAGGCGAGTAATACAGATGTTGGAGGGCATCTTTCCTGGCATCTGAGCCTTGTTTGGATCAATACCCCGCCTCTGACGTGACTGCCAGCCTTTTGGCAAATCAAAGCCACAGCTTTCTGCTGGGGCTGAGCAGGCTCAAGCCCTGCTGGACGAAAACCCAGCAGTGACCAATTAAGCATACTGAGGGTGCTTCCTTACAGCAGGAATCAACTTGCTCACCAACCCACCTTTGGGGCCACAGGACACAGGCGATTTGTCTCCTATGTGAGGGGAGCGGAGAAAGGAACCAACTGCTAAGGGCTGGCCTGACCTAAGTCATTTTAATTCAATCTGCTCTTTAGGATGGCAACTGAAGATGATGCTAGGAGTTTTGGGGAGAGCAGTGGGTTTCTCTGCAAAGGCCTCGTGTGCTTAGTGTAAATCCGAGAGCCACCTTGAGCAGCTAAGCCTCTTAGGAATATGGAAGACATTTACCTACCTGATTCTAAATTAAGGCCTTTAAAACCTCAAGTCCCTACTAGTGTCCATTAAATAACAGTTCTTTTCCTCTTATTAACTTTCACAGTACGTTCTTATCTCTTAAGCAGCTCTGGAAAATCACACAACTTGAGAGCTCGTCTTGCCCATACAGAGGGAAATCCCAGGCCCAGAGAGGTTAGTTGACCTGTTAAAAGTGACACAGCTCATGAAGGGAAACCTGAGACCAGAATCCATGGCTCTATCTCTTCATTCCACTGAGTTCTGTTGCCTCATTATTTCTCAGCAGATGCTGTGGTGGCATGTTCCCAGCCCTGCCAGAATGGTTTTGAAAATAAAATTAAAGTTGCCATGCAGAAAGCCAGCTGACAGGAGAGACAGAGCAAACAGTTGCTATTTTAAGGGTTTTTTGGTGTGTTTTATTGAGTTATAACTGGCTGTTGGTGGTTTGGCGGGCTGGCGCAGCCTGGGTGGAAGATCATAAACCTCAGGGTCTTGTTGCTACATTCCTGACTCTCTGTGTAACCAGGCTGTCTTTCCCTGTGTCCCAGGATCCTCCTGTGCAAGGGATCAGAAAAATAATTCCCACTTTTAACCCATTTTATAGGACTCTAAGGGGGATTGGGTGTCTATAAAGAGACCTAGGGAAGAGTTGGCATATAAATTGCAATTTTTGGTGCTTCTTGACTTTTCTTTTTTATTGAGGTATAACTTATTTATAGTAAAGCAGAAGAGTCTTAAGCATACAGCTCAGTAAATTTTCACAAGTGGATATACCGTGTAACCACCACCCAGATCAAGATGTAGAACATTTCCAGCGCTCGAGGAGTCTTGATTTTTATAGTAGCTCAGGACTAGAGAAGGGAGCAGTATTTGCTTACTCTGGCCCTTTTAAGAATCTCAGAGGCCATTATATTATCCTTCTGTAACTCACTCAACATCTATTTCCCAAAAACCTAGTAGTGCAGGGCTCTGTGCTAGGTATTGCTGGGAGTGTGGAAACGAGTAATTGTTGGCCTCCATCTTGGGCATGCAACCTGTCAGGGTTATGACTAGAATCCAAGGGCGAAAGTGAGAAGGGCTGTGAGAGGCAGCTTGAAGGAGGGAGGCTGCCTGTTGCTGGGAGGGGAGAGTGTGTGTATATTCATGTAAACACCGAGTTTTCCCCAGTCCTCTCACTGTCTATAAATATAGGAAAGGGGCCGGATTAGGGACTTTCAGTCCCTTCTCTGCCAATTTTTTTTTTTTTTTTTTTAAAGATTGGCACTTGAGCTAACAACCATTGCCAATCTTCTTCTTTTTTTTTTTTTCTGCTTTATCTCCCCAAACCCCCCCATGCATAGTTGTATATCTTAGTTGCAGGTCCTTCTAGTTGTGGGATGTGGGACGCCACCTCAACGTGGCCTGACGAGCAGTGCCATGTCGGCGCCCAGGATCTGAACCTTGGGCTGCTGCAGCAGAGCACACCAACTTAACCACTCAGCCACGGAGCTGGCCCCTCTGCCAGTTTTTTGCATTCTCAGACCATGTTGGGGAAATGGAGGCCCAGTTGAAAATCCGCATCTGTGATATTGCTCACTCAGTCTTGCCTTCTCCTCTGGGAAGCAGTATGGAGGAAAACAAAGACAAGAAGCACTTCCCTCCACTTCTTTTGCCTTCAGCCCCTTAGGAGCCGACTTCCCTTCTTTCTTGGGTTTTAAGACCCATAAGACCACAAGTCTACTGTGAGTTAATTTGGGCCTGAATTTCTCTGCCTCCTTTGGTCAAATAGCTTAAAACATAGAATTTTTCTGGGGCCAGCCTGGTGACCTAGTGGTTAAGTTTGTGCACTCCACTTTGGTGGCCCGGGGTTCGTGGGTTCAGATCCCAGGCATAGACCTACACACCACTCATCAAGCCATGCTGTGGTGGCATCCCACATACAAAAAATAGAGGAAGATTGGCGCAAATGTTAGTTCAGCGATAATCTTCTTCTGGCAAAAAGAGGAAGATTGGCAACAGATGTTACTCAGGGCCAATCTACCATAAAAAATAAAAAAGCAAAAGAAACCCCATAGAATTTTCTGTATGATAAGTAAAAACGGACACAAGAAGGACTTTTCTGATCTTTTTTCATGTGTGAAAAACATGTTTTTGTTTTGTTTTGTTTTAATTGCTAATAAAGGCATACGGGTCTATAATTGATAAGGAGGGGAGACGGCCATGTCCAAAGTAGACACAAGGCCTACTTCCTTTCTTTAAAGAAACAGTCTCCCGAGGTGGTGAAGACCAGTGCCTGAGACAGGGTCAGCGTGAAGACGTAACACCCTCGGACATCTGAACTTTACAGAGCTATATCTTGGGACATGTGTAGACAGTAGATAGGAAAGAAGGAAGGGTGAATGGCTCAGCCTAACTGACCTTGTTCAGATTCTGATGAGTTACTGTGTCTTGGAAACCTAAGAAACTGATCTTCTGGGTCTGTTCCCCATCCCCATTTTACAGGTGAGGAAACTCAGACTTTGATTTGATGAGAGCTAGAATCAGAGCCGGGTCTCATGGCTGGTGGGGTACAAAGATGTTTTGGAGGAGTGCTCAGCAGGATTTGGAAGGAAGCTTGGTTGGGAGAGGGTGGTGATGAGGCGGAAGGTGAATGGAGGGCAGGAGCATTGGATGATTCCTCTCAACGTTTAGAGCCAGGAAAACCAAAGTGCCGAGGGAGTCGGGAAGGTGAGAGTAGCGAGAAGGGAAGACTCTGAGGCTGTCAGTCATCTGAGGGGAGAGCCCTGGGAGCCCCACAGCAGAGGGGTGTGGGGGCTACTGTGGCCAGGATTAAGGATTTTAATTGCCTGGAGAATCTTCAGCATTTATCCTCCTTATCTTTTTGTTTTCTAATTGACTGCTGGGGGACCCTTGAGGTATTGCTTTGCTTGGTAGGAATCCTGCTTTCTGACAGTCCTTTCTTTACATTCTTTTCTAAACAATCAGATTATAATCTAGCACTGTTGTGTATTGTTCAAGGGAATAGAAATGATTTTCCCCTCAGTGTTTTGGTTTCTGGTTATTCTGTGCAGTTTGGAGTTAGTCCTCTGATTTTATTATTCTCACATATATGGTTATAAGCTACAGTGTTCGGCAGGGAAGACCAGATAGCAAACTCATGAACCAATCTTGGTTTTTTTGTGTATGGCAAAATATATATAACATGAAATTTATCATTTTAACCGTTTTTAAGTGTACCATTTCGTGGCATTAATAACATTCTCATTGTTGTGCATGATCTGTTTTTATTCATTGGATTTTTTTGGCCAATATTAATCATTGCGCAGATGGGTGCTTAAATTTTGTGTTTGCAGGGGCTGGCCCTGTGGCCGAGTGGTTAAGTTTGCGCGCTCTGCTGCAGGCGGCCCAGTGTTTCGTTGGTTCGAATCCTGGGGGCGGACATGGCACTGCTCATCGAACCACGCTGAGGCAGTGTCCCTCCCACATGCCACAACTAAGAATATACAACTGTGTACCGGGGGGCTTTGGGGAGAAAAAGAAAACAAACAAAAAAATTTGGTGTTTGCCTTTAAGATTAGTTATTTGGTCTCTCTGAGCCTGTGTCTTCATCTGTAAAATGGGAGTAATTATAATAAGGGCTCTGGAGTCAGGCAAACTGGGTTTGAATTCAGGCTCTATCACTTACTAACTGCATGCAGTCTTGGGGACGTTACTTAACTTTCTAAGCCTCAGCTTCCACTCCTGCCATATCGAAGGGGAAGGGAATGAAGATTTATTGAGCGCCTACTACCAGGTATCGTGCGGGGAAGGGAATGAAGATTTATTGAGCGCCTACTACCAGGTATCGTGCCTACACAAGTGCCTTGTGTGTGCTGCCTTGACCCTCGCAGTGGTCCAGTGAGATACTGATGTTGTTATCCTCATTCTACCCATATGGACACTGAGCCTCAGAGAGGTTAAGTGACTTGCCCAAGGTACCCAATTAATAAGTCTTGGGACTACCCTCTTAGGGATGACTATTATGGTACTTTCTGAAATGGGATTTTTTTTTTCGTATAGATTCTGATTCACCTGCTGTTTGCTGAGCCTTTCTTAGATGATAGGGATTGTAGTTCATGCCAGGATTATTTTATTGTCTTATCACCATTTTATAAATGAGGAAATTAAAGCTCAAGGCTCACCCAAGATCACCCAGATTGTAAATGATAGGGCCAGAATATGGACCCAGGGCTGCCTGACTCTCCCTCATGGTTACCTGACTGTGGCCCAGTTGTTTCAAGCAGTTGTTGATAAAAATTAATTTCATTCCTGCATTAGAATTTGCCTAGTCCCAGGAGATTAATTACAATGAGATTTGACCTGAATCACAAAACAGTGAAAGGTTTTGGAGGGGTGGATAAGGGAGAGGTCTTCCTAGCCATTGTTTGTCTGCTCAAAAGTTTTGCAAGGAACAGAAATAGAGAGCTACCATCAGTTTCTTTTGTTCCTAGGAAGTTGAAGTCAGGAACAGATTCCTTATTTCTTCTCTCATTGACTCTGTGAGGTAGGCTTGTGATTTCATAAACGGAGCGAGGACTGGCAAGGATAAAAGTCTCATTAGAGCTCTCTTCCGAAGCTGTGAGGATCTCAGGCTGTTGTTGGGGTTTTAGTCCACTGAGATAGTTTTGAAGACCACATGTGGTTCAGATAAACTCTTATGTGGAAAAGCAATCATGACAGGTCTTTGGGCAGTTTAAATCCTTCTGTCTTGCTAGAAAATATTTGGTTGTTTGAAGCACCTCTAAAACATTTTCCGCAAGCCCAGGAGTCCTTGAAAAGTCCTTGGGAGGGGGAGGGAAGTCAGTTACAGGAGGTTACCAGACTAGCACAATAAAATGCAGATTTAAGTCCTTGCCTTTGGCATTGATTAAGAGTTTCTAGAGAGAAGGTCATCTCCTTTCTTCTTCCTGGTAGAGAGGAAGGCACCTTTACAGATAGAGATTTAGTTCTGCTTTTTAGTTGCTTTCCTGTCTGCAAAGAAACCAGCCTCAAATAGTCCTCATGCCAAAGAGACATATCTTGGGGTGGCCATTCCAGTCCCCACAAAGCCCAACCCACAACTTTATGAGCAAGTATTGGCACAGTCCTCTTGCTCCCAGGAACACACACCCAGCTGACCCCACACAGGGCCCTAACCTGGACACAGTCTCTTGCTCTTGGGTCTTGATTTCTCCAGCTGCTGGGAGCGGCCTTCCCTCTGTATGCCAAAGAGCTAGTAGCTGTGGCTTAGGCTGGTGATCTGTGGGCAGAAAGGCTTTCCAGCCCCTAAGGAGGGAGAGGCTGAAGCTGCCTTCCACGTTCCAGCCTTGATCCAGGTTTGCCAGGTTTGAGAGGTGTGGCAGATGGCTATGGAAGAGGAAGTGAGAATTGCCAACCACCTAGTTCTTCGGTCAGGGAGGGTGAGTGTAGAAATAAGAGGCAAGTTCCCCCAAAGGTGGGAAGGAGTGTGTGTGTGTATAAATAGGACTTTAGCCAATCTCCCACTTTATCCCTCTGACCTAGGTGGACTAGCAGGGTGCATGTAGGGGAAGAAATGCCCCTGCTCTCTTGAGATGCCTTTTTGCTCTGCTCTCCTTTTGCTCTGAGATCCCAGAACCTTCGCTTTTTGCATCTCCCCACCATGGGACAGGATCCATGACTGGGTTGAAAGGGAAGAGGGAGGTTCCATCTGATTCCTGGGATGCAGGGTGACCATATATCATCCAAATCAGGACACTTACGAGAGTGAAAGGGGGTGCCATGAATAATTACTCTGGTATAGCAGATATCAACTGGGACGGTCCCAGGAAAACCAGGATGTATGGTCACCCTACTCAGAACTTGGGGTAAATAGGCCAGCACAAAAGTTGGTGAAGGCAGAGAGTAGCTAGAAGAAAAATATCAATTCTGTTGTTATCTTCCTGGAGGCAGGAGGATCTGTGCAGAGGCTGCTGCAGTGGTAAAGACATGGAGGAAGCTGAGGCAGCAGAGTTGGGAGATGGAAGTAGTGAGGAGGTAGACCTGCAGAACTTGGTGGACCAGTCAAGAACTCCTGAGATCCTCATCAGGAGGCCCTGGCTTTGGGACTGTCAGTCTCCTTTTTCTCTAGCTCTCTCATTTTTAGTTCTTTGGCGGATCATTCCCTTGTGCAAATCCGGTAAGTGCTGTTTCCTCAGACAACTGCATGTACAGTACGTGTGAAATTTCCCATGTTGTGTTGGGGATCCACGGAGCCCAGGTTGAGAAGCCTTGCTCCAGCTTCTCTCTCCTGCTATTTTTCTGTCCTGCCTCATTTCTTGCGTCGGCCAGTTTGTTTTTAGTTGCAGGTGACGGAATGCCAGCTCATACCATCTTACTCTGCAGAAAGGGATTTATTGACTCACATGACTGTGGGAAATGGCAGGGTGGAGCTGGTCTCTCTTTCTGCATGGTGACTCATTCTTACGGACTTCCCCTGAGTCTGGGCCATGATTACAGGCTGCTCTGAATTATAGCTTTGGATCCTGGGGAGGAAGGAGTGTCTGTGTACCTCTATCCCCATTTCTGTCCTAGCATTGTTAGAAAAATCCCGGAGAAGGAATCTGATTGGCTGCTTGGATCATGTGCTCATGACTAGACCAATCACCGTAATCAAGGAGGAGCCTGTTCTGTGGCCCAGCTTGGATCACAAGCCTACTACTCCACCCTCTGGCCAGGGAGGCAGGGTCTCTTTGCTGAGGCTTGGGTTCTGAGGGGGTTGGTCCTTAGGAAAACAATTGCTCCTGTGCTTTTCTCCTCCTCTCTGGTAGAGCTCACTGCTCCTGCTCATCCATTGTTTACCAGCCCCAGCAGGAGAAGGACTGAGACCTGGGTTCTGGTCCTAGGCCCACCCCTCCACCAGGTGCTTACTGAACACCTACTCTGAGCTGGTACTTCTCTGGGCATTAGTTTCCTCCCCTGTACAAACAAGGTTAGATTTATTCTCCACTAGTACAGTTGTCCAGCCAACCATCCCTCTGAGCACCTACTACGTACCAAGGGTACGGACATGGAGAGAGACAGTTCTTCCCTCCAGGAGTTCTCATTCTTGTAAAATTACAGGCAGTGGGAAAATGGAGATATGCATTAAAGTTCCAGGACTCTGTGGTTCTGTGCCCCCATTTTTTTGTGGATCAAAGCAAGACTATTTTTTCTCAGAAAGGCACCAGCTTCCTGTGTTTCCTCTTGCCTTCCTTCACTTGCTGCCATTTGAGCAAGGAGGGTGATTTGTCTCTACAACCCCCACATCATGTCTCTATGATTTGAAAAAGAGAAAAGGCTGGTTTGGTTTTCCCTCTTGCTTTGGAAAAACACTGGAAAGTGTTTTTCTGCTGGCATTTCCCCCTTCCTCACTTTCCCACAAATGACCCCAGCCCCCAGATCTCTGTTGTCATCTCAGTTGCCAGGGTGCTCTCCTGCTTGCTCAGGCAGAAGGGGGCTCTTGTTGGCGTGGATTCAGCTGGAAGCAGAGGAAGAAAAGCCAATTGGAAAAGAAACATTTCATCCCAGCCTGGGAACGGAAACCAAGGGCAAGCTCTGTTTCCCCTCTCTTCCAGCCAAGAACCTGGTCACCCCGAGTAAGCCTGGCTCAGAGCATCCAGCCTGGGACCTGGCAGGTGGGGTGGGGGCAGTGCAGTCCATTCCTTTACTCCACTGGGGGGACCAGACTACAGCTTCGGGGCCAGGCATAGTTAAGTTGTTCTTAGTAAATGTTTGCTGTTTGAAATATATATGCCTTTTCATATCTGGGGATAGGGAAGAAATTGGCTATTTTATTTAAGTTACTTTTTTGTTTGTTTTGATTAGGTATCATGTAAATGGTACATAATTTGCAAAGTGCCTTCCCTGCCCCAGCCACTCAATGTCCCTCCCAGAGGCAATCAGTTCCAAGGTCCCGAGATAATCTCTGTAAATTACAAACATATGCCTATATATTCTCCTGATATGCACATGCATAAATGGTAGCAATTTGGTTACCCTTGAATCCTGTGCTCTTTAGAGTTTTGTAAGAAATTATTTAGATTTGACCCACTCAGAAGTCCCTGAACTTCTCAATCTTCATCATATGGATTTAGAGAATGTTAATTCAAATTTCAGCTACAATTTGAATTTTGAAGTCCACAGCTCCATAGAAGGACCTGATGAGAATGGTTCCCCCCTTCCTGCCCCAACTCCTCTCCCCTAAGTCACTCATCTCTCTGAGAAATGGCATCCCAACCACCCACTTGTTCTGGCCAGGAACCTGAAAGTCATTCCTGACTCCCTCTCCATTTCCTTCCCCTGCACATTCAAACAGGTTTGTAGGCCCGTGGAGTCTTCCCTCCTGGTGTGTCTCAGGTTCATCCTCTCCTGGCCAGCCCTCTGCTGTGGCCTTAGTTCAGTCCTTGAAATCCAACCTTACAATAGCACACTCATTTCTCCTTCCTGGCTTATGTGCTATTATTGTCATATGTTTTACTTTTACATATTTTAAAAACTCTACACTGCATTATTTTTTTTTTTGTTTAAAGATACTTAAATAGTTAAAAAGCCTTATATGTTTACCCATATATTTATCCTTTCTGGTGCTCCTCATACCTCTGTGTAGAGCTGTATTTTCATCTGGTATCATTTGCCTTCTGCCTGAAGGACTTCCTTTAAGATATTCTGTTTTGGGGCCGGCCCGGTGGTGCCGTGGTTAAGTGCACACATTCCACTTCGGCGGCCTGGGGTTCACTGGTTTGGATCCCGGGTACGGAAATGGCACCGCTTGGCAAGCCATGCTATGGCAGGCGTCCCACATATAAAGTAGAGAAAGAAGGACACGGATGTTAGCTCAGGGCCAGTCTTCCTTGGTAAAAAAGAGGAGAATTGATGGCAGATGTTAGCTCAGGGCTAATCTTCCTCAAAAAAATAAATAAATAAAAATAAAACAAAAAAATCTTAAAAAAAAAAAAGATTCTGTATTGTGGGTCTGCTGGTGATGAATTCTTTCAGCTTTTCTCTGTCTGACAAAGTCTTTATTTTGCCTTTGTTTTTAAAAGATTTCACTGGGTTTAAAATTCTAGGTTGACAATTTTTTTCCTTTGGTACTTTAAAAATAGTGCCCCACTGCCTTCTTGTTAGTATTATTTCCTATGAGAAATCTCTATCATTCTTCTGTTGCTCTGTATGTAATGTGTATTTTTTTTCTTTGGCTGCTTTTAAGATTTTCTTTTTATCACTGGTTTTGAGCAATTTTATTATAATGTGCTTTAGTATAGTTTTCTTCATATTTCTTATGCCTAGGGTTCATTGAGCTTCTTGAATCTTTGGGTTTATAGTTTTTATCAAATTGGAAAATTTGGGGCCATTGTTTCTTGAAATATTTTTTCATCTCCCTCTCTTCTTTGGGGACTCCAATTACACTTACATAGGCTGCTTGGAGTTATCCCACAGCTTTCTGAGGCTGTGTTCATTTTTAAAATTCTTTTTTCTCTGTTTCATTTTAGATCGTTTCTATGCTATGTCTTCAAGTTTACGAATCTTTTCTTCTACAAAGTCTAATCTGATGTTAATCCCATCCAATAATTTTAATGTGTAGGAGCTCATTTCAGATCTTGTTAAAAAATATCTTCCACCTGTCTGCTTAACTTTAGTCTTTGCTAAGTCTGACGTCTGTATTAGTTCTGGGTTAATTGCTATTGATTGATTTTTCTTCACATTTCCATGGTATTCACCCACTTCTTTGCATGGTAACTTTAAAAAAAATATATTTTTATTTATTTGTTTACTTTTTGAGGAAGATTAGCCCTGAGCTAACATCTGCTGCTGATCTTCCTCTATTTTATGTGGGATGCCTGCCACAGCATGGCTTGATAAGCAGTGTGTAGGTCTGCACCCGGGATCCGAGCTGATGAATCGTGGGCCACCAAAGTGGAATGTGCGAACTTAACTGCTGTGCCGCCAGGCTGGCCCTTTGCGTGATAACTTTTGATTGGCTGTCAAATGTTGTAAATTTTACTTTGTTGGGTATTGGATATTTCTGTATTCCTATAAATATTCTTAAGTTTTGTTTAAGCGTAGTTAATTTCCTTGGTAACAGTTTGACCTTTTGGGTCTTGCTTTTAAGGTTTGTTAGGTGGGCCCAGAATAGTGTTTATCTGGTATAGGGCTGGTTACTCCCTACTGTTGAGACAAGACCCTTCTGATACTCCACCCAAAGCCCCCTAAATTATGAGGTTTTCCAGTATGGCTGAGAACAGCCACTATAACCAGCGTCATGTGAGCACCCGGTACTGTTCTCTCTAATCCTTTCAAGTGGTTCTTTCTCTGGCCTCAGGTAGTTTCCTCACACACATGCCCCGATCGGTATTCTACTGAATACTAGAGAGGGACCCTCTGCAGCTCTCTCCTCTCTGGTACTCTCTCCCTCTCTCCTGTGAGCTCTAGCTGCTCTGGTCTCCCCAGACTCTCCGCTCTATCTTGTCAACTCAGGAAGTCTGCCAGCCTCTGCCTGGGTTTTCTCTCCTTGCACTGAGGCCTGGAAACTCGCAAAGCAATAAACTGGGGCTGTTATAGGGCTCATCTTGTTTATTTCCCAGATCTCAGGGATCGCTGTCCTTTTTTGCCTGATGTCCAATGTCTTGAAAACTATTGTTTCATTTCTCTTAAGTGGGTGGGTGAATCAGGTCCCTACCATTTTATCTTGGCTAGAAGCAGGAGGACTGTGGATTTGAATCCTGACTCTGCTAGTTGTTCACAAACTTTGAGAGGTTAGCAAGTTACTTAATCTCTCTAGCCTCAAACCTCTTCATCTATAAATGGGCTAATAAGATTTATTGTGAGGATTAAATGAAGGAATAAAATACAGTGCTCTGAACAGGTGTTAGCTCAGGTTCGTATGTGAGAGAAGAACCCAGGGTCAAAGTTTGAGCTCAGTCCAACCATTAGGAATTGAGAAGAGGAGGGAAAGGATGTAGAAAAAAGCTCAAGAGGTGGGTGCGGGGACTGGGGAGCCAGGCTAGGGCATCCCCTAAGGCTGATGGGAGGGGAATTTCAGAGAGAAGAGGTCAGCAGTGAGGCGAGAGACAAGGTGAGGGCATCTGGGTTCACATTTTAACTGTAACTACCTCTTCTCCTTGAATAACATTTGTGAATGATGTTGGTGGCTAGCGTTGAATCTGAGTGCTGACATCCTCTGCCCAGCTGGAGCAGCTGAGTTCAGAGGCCAGGAGTCTGATTTTCCTAACTCAGTTTGTGAAACCAGTTAAGATAAAAGATATACTGCTCATTTCATTGGACAGGAAAAACTCGATTATGTGAAATACTCAGGAAATGGAGTGTATTGATATTAATTACATTTTCAAGATCACACAGGGTCAGTCAGAAAGTCTTTTGTGTTTGTTTCAATCTGGAAATCTCAGAACTATAGAGGTTCATATATTGTTGGAGCTGGAGGAAGACCGTAAAGAGAGCATCTGATTCACCCTTCTCATGTCCTTGATGAGGAGTCCGAGGCCTTATGGGAGGGACCTTGCTCAGTGACATGATTTGGTTGTGGCAGAATTAGGTCTAGAAGGCAAATCCAGGACCATGGGACCCAAGTTGCACGGGTCCTTCTGTCTAGACACAAATCTCCCCCAGAGTAGTGGAAGGGGCACTTTCCCACGGGGCAGGGCACCTGGCTTGGATGCTTCCTTGGCCATTGCCTTTAACTTTGTGACCTTGAGCAAGTTGCTGAACCTTTGTAGCTTCAGTTGTGTCTTTAAAGTGGGTATGACTTTAACTGCCTGAAGGCAAGGGATTGTCCCAGGTAACTCCTAATGGTTTCCTCCAGATCTAAGGTTAACGTCAGGTGCTAAGGGGCGGTCAGGACAGGTAAGTGAGTAACATGGCCAGGCACACAATGTGGGCACTGGTGGGTGCTGGAGAGTACGTGCCCCTTCTAAAAGGATGGCTGCTGCTTAGCTCTATTGAATTGTTGCCAGACAGCAGTGTGGGCTTAGTGTTGCCAGATAATCTGCATTTTCAAAAGGAAGCCAAAACTGGATTTTTGTGTGAAACATGTAACATTCAAATTTACATATTAAGACATGGGACAGCTGTGACATATCTGTGGGCTATACAAGTGTTCAGTTTTAGCCTCTGATAGCTGTTTAAATGAAATTCTGTGACCTGGCTGGCATACAGGAAAGAACCTTGGCCTTGGGCCCCAGGGTATGGGCTGTCTGATTGTGGCCCTCAGTAACCAGTGGTAGGCTACTGTCCTTCCTGGGATCTTACTTCCCCCATCCTTGCCCTGGGTTACCCTTATCACTGAGAGCTACTCTCTGGCTGCCTGCTGTGTCTGGGAATGAAACACCACCTCTTCCTGCCTGAATTAAACCCAACGACAGTAGAGCCATGGGAAGCCATCAGCTGCCCCTTTGGGAAGAGGAGGAGGCAGCCACATAGGCGAGGTGAGCCTGACTCCCCTTTGCCATTTTCTCTTCCTCCTTATGGCCCAGGCCACTCCCACTGGCCCACTTTGGAACAATCTGCTGCTTGCTCTTGGTCTCTGCTACCTCCTTCCAGATGTAGTCACAGGGGAGGTCCCAGGCTCACTGTGTCCTAAACATTCCCCTGGACCCTTTGTTTTAAAGTTCTAGGCATCTCAGTGGGGGTTAACACAGAAAAAACAAGTGGGCAAGTGACAGAAGTTTGAGATACTTTACCAAGTTGTAGCCGCCGTCCCCGGGTCTTCTTGAATATAGAGGGAAGGTCATTTCAGATCTTGGGAAAAGATCCAGAGGCCATTATGGGGTAAGAGGACAGAGGGCACAGAAGAAATAGCAGGGGGAAGTTGGGCATTCCGGAGCACGCCTTCCCTTCCTCTCTCAGTGCTGTCAGGGGTGCAAAGACGTGGGTTCACCCTTGAGGAGCTTGTGGTCTGGGGAAGGCATAGGGCAGCATGAGGGAAGAAGACATTTATTCTTTAAAACAGGGGAAAAAACTTACTACAAACTCCCCAACTATGTTGAATTGTCAACCTAAATGCAGAGGAGCTGATAAAATGGTTCAGTTTCATCACGTGTACTTTTAGCCAATTTAAAATCCACTAGAAAAAAATTTTTTTTCCAGTCGGAGGCTTTTACTGCCTACCCTCGTGGATTACCAGTTAGTGGAGAGTTTCTGGACAGACTCACTGCCTCCAGATGCCCTTGGTGCCAGACTGTGCGCTTGTGGAGTCTGTTGGCTGGGGAAAGCACGGGACAGTCAGACCCCTGGGCTCGGCAGAGGAGCAGGCCAGCTGTCTGCTGGGTGCAGGGCATTTGCAGATAGGCAGCCTAGCATTGATCCCGAGCCTGCCACTGCTGAACCGTGTGACTTGGGCAGGAAATATGCTCTTTGAGCCTCATGTTCTGATGAGTCAAATGGGGCAATAACAGTGCCTACCTCCTAGGGTTGTTGGGAGGAGCTGGTGGGCGTGTAAAGCACCAGTCACGGTGCCTGGCACCCAGGAAGCCCCTCATAAATGTTAGCTGCTGTGACATATTATATTTTTCTCCACTGTGGCACAGGGGTATACTCTTTCTTAGGGAGACACACAGGACAGAGACAGGAAGATACGGAGATCCCCAGAGAGAAAGTCAGACACAGGCAAGGAGAGAGAGACAGAAGGGGAAAAGAAATGGGCAAGCTGGAGAGAATGCTCGCATTTTTCTAGTATTTTCAAAGAGATTATCTTTCTCATCTGCCCTTGGGGTAGTGATGTCATTCCCCATTTTCCATTTGATGAAGAGGTAAAATAACTTACCCCAGGTCAGTGTCAGGGCCAGGATTCTGAGGCCAAACCTCATGCTCTTCTCTGTGCCCTAGTGCTGGTAATGCATCAAGGAAGAGGTCCAAAGGCTCGAGTTGGCTAAATAATCAAGGTGCTTTTAAATTAGTTTTTCCCCATATTGGTTTTTTTTGGCAGTGGTGGTGGTTCTCTTTCTATTAAAATGGGCTCTGAGAAGTCTTGCAGCTAATAATACCAGTGACCAGCATTTACTGAGCACATCTGCATGACCGGCCCCATTCCAGGTGCTTCACATACATATCTCATTTGAATCCTCTGAAAGCTCTGTGAGGGGAGTATTGTTATTATCTGGGGATTCGTGAGGGGAAGTAATTTGCATAGAGTTTACTTGATAGTGGAGGTGAAACTTGCAGCTGGACCACTCCACTCCCTAAATGACCATTGTTAGTAACCCAGCATTTTGAAATCTGAGCTTGTTTGATGGTGTCTTGTCTTGCCTTCACTGCCTTTTACAGAACATACTTTGTGCTATTTAAATGATTTTGGAGCAGTTTGATATTCTGTTAGATTGTTAATTGGGGGGCTTATTTCTTTCATCTGTGTCCCTTTTAAACAGGTAAGGGGCTTCTTTCTTTCTTGCTAGAGTTTTCCCTTGCAGCAAGTCCTGTACTCCCCTTGTGTTTGCTGATGAAGTCCGCAGGGTTTCAGACTCTGCTTTCCTGGTCATACACAAGTACTTATTTACCATCTCTAAATGGAGCGCATTAGCTCTAGGCCATGGAGAGCAAACTAGGGGAACAGGCAGATACATCACAGAGAAGGAGGCTGCTCTGAAAAATGCTGTCTGCACCTCTAGCCTGAACTTTCCAGCTGTGTGGGAATAAGCGCAGTGGTGTCAGGATCAGCCTTCCAAGGCTTTTGCAGGATGAGGCCCTCTTTTCCACAGGTGAGCCTGGAACACTGAGCAAAGATGGACACAAAACAGCCTCTGTCTGGGCTTAGCAGTGCAGTTTGGTTTCTGAGACCTTTCTGTGGGTCCTGTAGATCCATGCTGTTCCGCCGCCTTTATACAGGGTAGAGAAATGAGAGCTCAGCCCTGCTCTATCTTCTGAAACTGGGGGCCGGATCAGTAGCACCCACTTGGGGAAAATACTCGGGAACCAGGCAGACTAGCACCTCTTTTCCTTCCTTTTTTCTTTTTCTTCTAACTGGGGACTTAGGAGAGCATATCAGGTAGCTTTCCAGTTCTTTCATGTGTCAGCATGAGGTTTTAAATGGAGGTTGCAAAGGGCAGAGTTTGGAAATTGGAAGAAGGAGCGTTAGGAGACTGTTTTCCTTACGGCAGGAGAACTGCTGGTTTATTTATAGCAACTTAATTTGGAGATAACAGAGCTGAGATGGAAAAAGCCCTGGGCTGGAGACCTGGGTTCTAGTCCTGATTCTTCCTCTAACTCGCTGCAGGATCCTGGCAAGCTGTGTCACTTTTTGTGCGCATCATTTTTTCTCAGTTATCTAATGAGATGGGTTGACTTCAGTATCTCCAAGGGTCCTTCAGGCCTCCTCTGCTTTTCATGCCCGTATTGTAACTCTTATTTGGTCAAGATTTGGTGAGGTATCTGATGCCATGTGATGCAGGGTTGCTTACTAATAACTGTCCCTGCAAGAAGATGGGTTTCTTTGACATTGGTGGGTAATGTTCTTTTGACGTAGAATTTTTTCTTGCCAATATACACAGGGCAGATGACAGGTGAGGCCAGCAAAGTGACTAGTGGCTTGAGGGTCGCATGTGGTTTTCTTGGCTGATCGTACCCTTATCATCTGAGGTTTACTCATGGGTATAATGAGCAAGGAGCATCTGAATGATTGCTGGAGGCAGGCAAAGCAGGGCTCCCTCAACTTCACTGGGCTCCCTGCCTGCCAGTACCCCTGCCGTGACCAGGCTGCTGTGTAAGTGCCCTCTGGAGTGGGTGTGTGTTTGCTGTGTGGTTTGTGCTGAGAGTGGTGAAGAAGCAGGACTGTCCTCCTTCTCTCCCAACCCTTGTGCTTTCTGGTTGAATTCAGATGTAGAATCTTGGGTCTTTGAAAGAACTGTGGACACCGTCATTCATTTAGTGAGAGGATATTAGTGGGACTTCCTTCCCCCCATTGCCTGAATCTCTCTATATGGGTAAGGAGTGTAGAGTTTTGACTTGTTTTTACTGTTCGTTGAGATGCCCTGGGCTAATTGCCTCTAAGCTGAATATCCCCAGATTAGGGCAGTCAAACTTACCCTCCTCAGCAACTCTTCCAAGAGAAGTCAAGTCTGCCTTTGCCTAGGAGAAGGGACTGTCCTATCTGGTTGTATTGAACTGATGGGTTCTCTGAAAATGATTTCTGTGCAGTCGCTAACAGATGCGTTGCAGGAGTTTCCTTCTGGTCCTGGGTGAACATCTTTTATACTGGTCTTTCTGCTTCCTAGGGTATCTGTTCTGTATTTTTCCTCCAAATAGCTGTTCAGAGTGTCTAATGAAGCAACTGTCTAGAGACCAATGTTTATTTCAACATGGTTGGAGTTGTTTTTGCTTCAGCTTTCAGAGCCAATAAAGCTGGTTATTAGATTCTGTAATTGCTGCTGTAATTACTCTCTTGCAACCAGAAAAGGCGTAATTAAATATGGAGATTCCAAGGACTATTTTTTTCCCATCCAAAAGCAACCTCTTAAACTTCTATTGGCCTGGGTTAGATTTCACTTGTCAAAGCCATTGTGCTCATGAATGACACTAGGGTTCTTTGGCAGAAAAGAGATTTCTTTGGACCACCCCCTTCTTTGAATATTTGGTTTAGATGAACTCTTTGTTAACCCAGTACTTGTTTCTCTTCTTTAACTCATTTTTTCCCAAGTTTTATTGAGATATGATTGACATATAACATTGTATTAGTTTTAGATGTATAGCATAATGACTTGATATAGGTATATGTTATGAAATGATTACCACAATAAGTTTATTAACATCCATCACCTTGCATAGTAACAGTTTTTTTTCTTGTGATGAGAATCTAGTATCTGCTTTTTTAATCCAACCATCAGGAATTTGGGGAAGTATAAGGCACTAATAGCCAGCATGTATTTATGTAAAAACATTGGGCTTGGCCCTTTGGACTTTGGCTACATATGGAAGCAAATTTCTGTGGTCAGAAATAAGGTTTGGATGGAGGATGTTTTACTGTAAGTGTAACAGTATGCAGGAGGAGTGGCATTTTTCTCATTTAGTTTGCCCTAAGTTATACTTCACCACAGTGTGACGCATTTGTAAGATACAGAGTGGTTCAAGCGCTGTGAATATTTATGTTTACATATATTCTTGCAACCCGAATGCTGACCCCATGTCTAATTTCAAGGGTACTTTACTTATGAAGTGTGTATGGAACGAGGAGATTAATTGTGTACCCCTCCTCTCTGAGTTCTCAATTAGTTGAGAAACACGCACAGGAGTTAGATTGGGGTAAACAACTCAAGTGTCCCTGCCAGACACCATCCTGCAGAGTTCACTGCGTGGAGAGCAAGAGACTGTGAGCCCTGCAGGCAGGAGGGGGAGCCCTGGAGGGCCAGGTTGTTTGCTCAGGACCTTTTTCTAGTCTCAGAGAGGGCACACCTTATGTGAGGATGGAGGGAAGGGCAGGTGCTTACAGAAGTTTCTCTTTTATGGGCCAGGAGGAATGCAGGGAAAAGATCCTACCAAATGATTGTTCTGGTTGGTGTTTCAACGAGACATTATCATTTCTCCTTTGAGTCACAGGTACACAGGAGATAAACTATGAGTGTACCCCATGTGAGGAACCCTGCACAGAATATATGAAAAACTTAAAAAACAAATGAAATTGGAGATTCAGCACTTACTGTGTACTAGTCATTGTGCTGGATGTTGGTCTGCAAAGATGAATAATACAAACATTATTTCATTCATGGAGGACTCTTGCATGCCTCCCTGGTATGTTTGGGTGTGTGCTTACAGATCATTTATTGCTTGGGGGATTTTCGAATTAGGATAGAGGTCTGAGAATTTGTAGGATTTGCATGCAAGGAGTCACTGCCAATTAAAAATGTATTAGGAAGAAAGTTAAAGCAGTTCTCAATCTAAGGTGTTAATAAGGAAATAGAAATTTGATTTAAAAATCAGAATGTGACTGACTGTAGAAAATCAAGACTTGCACTACACTCAGGAGACTGAAAAGCAAGACAGCATGTCATCTCAGTATTGGTTCTTGAGAACTGTCCCAGTGTCACTTGACATCATTCTGAGCCTGCAGTGGGAAGAGCAGAGGCCTGGGGTTTCCACAGGCCAGTGGTTTAGCTCTCCCCTCCCCGCATAACGGCACAGTGACTTGGGTGAGCCGCTTCACCTTTCTGATCCCCCGTCTCCTTGTTAGCGTGGATCTGGGATCTCTGCCCATGACTGAGTGTGGGAGGATTAAATGAGGAGGTGGATGGGACTGCCACGGCACCTTGCTTGCTTACCACACCGGAGGCACTCAGAATGCCTTGTTGAATCTCAACTGGTGGACAAGTTGTTATATGCTGGGCTATGGCATAGGAGGTGGCAACAGCTGAGGACCTGGGAAGGGGGCACCTGTGGGACACTGGTCTGAGCAGACTTGAGAATCACTTGTTGATTAGAGTATGTCTGGGTCACTTTCTGTGGAAACGCAACACAGCACCAAGGAAGTCATGGAGGAAGCAGCTCCAGGCCCTGAGCACTTACCAGCACTCTCCTAGGATATCTTCCCTCTGCCATGATGGTCGATGGCAAAGGGATTTAGAGTGGGTGCTGGGGCTCCCAGAACCTGCCTTGTGGAGAGAATCTCAGTCCCTTGCCTCCCCCAGGACCTTGCAGGCCACATTAAACCATGTGGAGGCTTTGTCTTGTAGGCAGAGGAAGCTGTTGAAGGTTTTTGGGGTTTTTGGAGATTTTATTTTTCTTTTTTCTCCCCAAAGCCCCCCATTACATAGTTGTATATTTTAGTTGTGGGTCCTTCTAGTTGTGGCATGTGTGACGCTGCCTCAGCATGGCCTGATGAGCAGTGCCGTGTCCACGCCCAGGATCCGAACCTGTGAAACCCTGGGCCACCTCAGCGGAGCGTGCGGACTTAACCACTCGGCCATGGGGCCGGCCCCCTGTTGAGGGTTTTTAAGCAAAGGAATGACGTGGTTGGATCTGCACTCCCTCTTCTGTGTTCCCACAGTCCCCTTGACACTCTCTGGTGGACTGGATGACTCCTCCAGGGCAGGATCCAGTCTTTTTCATTAAGTGGAGGCATACAGTTACAGTGGCAGGGGTATGGCCTTTGGAGTTCCACACCTAGCTTAATACCTTCTCTGTCACTTACCACTTGGTGACCTGAGTTACATAACCTCTCTGAACCTCAGTTCCTTCATCTGCTAAAAAGAGTGGTCATTTCTTCCTTAAAAGGTTGCTGTTGTGAGGTATTTATATAGTGTGCATGACGTAGTGCTTGCAGAAGGTGAGGGTGTTCATTAAGGGTCGTGGGGACCCCTGGGTGTGACTACAGGATGGATTTCTTGAAGTCCTAGGTCATTCTGGCCATTCACACCAGAATCAAGGGAGATATCAGATTGAATGGTTTTTTCAGCTTTTAATGAGGCACATTTCATTGTTCTTCAGATTTTTTGCCTGCTTTATCCTTTGGCTGGGAGGATTTTTCCTGATGGTTTTATCTGCTGCTTTGGAGGAACAGGACTGCTTACATGCAGGCCAAAGCCATTTTCGTTTGGAAGACGGCTTTCAGGACAGAATCCGAGGCTAACAGGGAGTGTGAGTGGAAGGAGCATGGGACCTATTCATGTGACATACGGAGCAACCACAGCCCCTTGTGGGGAGGTGATTGACTCTTACCTACAGCCTACAGGAGATCGCTCTGGTCTGGAGCTCAGGGATGGGGGAGCACGTGTGCATGGGTGCATATGTGTGAGGCTAGTGCTGTCCAGGCCAAGGCAGGGGCTGGGCAGCTTCCCTGACTCGGCCCGTTCCTTCTGCTTGAGTCTGTGCTAAGCCTCCTTCCTGGCTTTGATGCCCGTCTAAGATATGTGCTAAAGATCATTTATAGTATAAAGAAGAGAATTAAGACAGTAAGGGGAGGGAAGCCTGGGTTTTGAGTACAGAGTTGTGCTTTTGGCCTGTGCTCTGCCACAGATTCACCTTGGTCAAGTTGCTTGCCCTGATTGGACCTTAAAACAAGATGATCTCTACAGCTGTAACATGCCAGGAGGCCGAGAAACAGGATGACGTTGGCTTGAGCAAAAGGTCAGACTCTAGATTTTATCCCTGGCAGGGAGTTATCTTTATTTTAGTTTTAGTTATTTTCTATGATAGAGAACGCTAGAGACCATCTTCAGGCATGGGCCTTTTTGCTTTTGTTGAATACATTTCCAGAAGGAAATGACTGGGTCAGAGGGCAGGAACATTATTATGGCTGTTGCTATGTGTTGTCATGTTACTTTTCAGAAGCATTATAACAGTGTACAGTTGTCAGCTGTGTGTGATAGCATTTTAACCCCAACTCCAGTATTTGGTATAGTCATTATTTATTACTTTTGTAATTTACTTGGCATAAAATAATACTTTGAAGTTGCTTATAATAATTAGAGCTGCTTTTTTTTGGATGTCCACTCTGTTTACTGGTATGCTAGGTGTTTACATATATTTTCTCATTTGTTCCTCACAATCAGGGAACTTGTCAGGGAAGCTGAGTAGCTCACCTAAGTCTGTTAACTGGCGTTTGAAGCCAAGACACTTTGACTTCAAAGCACATTCTTCGTCTGGGCGCCTCTCCATGCTTTGATTTGTGTGGGGGCCGTTTCCAGAGAGTGCGAACTTTTGCTTGTGTGCTTGGCTGCATTTTCAAGTGTGTGAATTTAGTATAGTTTTCTTAGACAATTGAATGTGCTCTTTGTGTAGAAGAGATTACTAACCCTCTCTGATAGTAGAGGCAACGACCGAGGGGCATCATTACAATTAGGGAGGAGACTCACGTGAACTCTAGGCCAATACCCTGTGTCTGGGCTCTCTGAAACCCTGTTTTCTCCCCCATGCAGCGGCCCTCCAGGCGCTGAAACGCAAGAAGAGGTATGAGAAGCAGCTGGCACAGATCGACGGCACACTATCAACCATCGAGTTCCAGCGAGAGGCCCTGGAGAATGCCAACACCAACACCGAGGTGCTCAAGAACATGGGCTATGCCGCCAAGGCCATGAAGGCTGCCCACGACAACATGTACGTGGCCACCCGCTGTTGGAGGGGGCACCTGTGCGGCAGGGTAGTGCTGGCCCTGGAATGCCTTGAGCCCAGGCCGTGGCCCTAGCAGACCCCTTGACTTACCCAGTCAAGCAGCTGAGTTTGTTTTCATTTGTATTCTTTTTTGGAACTCCTTCTAAAATGGATTATGTACCCTGCTGCCTTCAGAAGCAGATGTCATGGAATGAAACAGAATTTTCTGAGTAATTGAGGGTTATTGTGATGAGCATAGGACCTCTCACCCAGGTCCTCTGACTCTGGTTATTAAGTGGGGAAGCCATGTCCCAGAGAGGGGAGGTGACTTGCCCTGGGTTATGCATGAACTTGGATAGAATTAGGATTAGAATCAATGTCTGTGCCTTCTTCCTGATGCTGTCAGGGGCCCTGAAAAGTGTGGTACATCTGAGGGCTTCAGATCTTTGTTCTTATGTCTGCTTTTGATGGAATTTTCTACCTCTTCCTTTGCTCCCAGGCTTTGGCTGTCATATTGACAATGTTCTGGACCTTAACAGTCCTTCCTTCATGTGGCTGCTTCTCATATACAGTGGCCTAAGAAATTAGATAACCAAGCTTGTTACAGTTGTAATTAAAGGCCAGCGTAGCACTAGGCTGCAAATGAGGGCCTCTCCCAGGAACATCATTGTGTTTGCCTTAGTGCTTGAACTTGGCAGCATATATTTGGGGGTGGTTGGAGCCCTTTTGCTTACTTTTGGGTACTTACTCATGCTCTAGAATAAGGGTTGGCAAAATGCAGCCTATGGGCCTACTGCCTATTTTTGTAAATAAAGTTTTATTGAAACACAGTTGTGCCCATTAATTTACATGTTGTTTATGGCTACTTTTGTGCTACACATCAGGGTTGAGTGTGTGTGATAGAGATCGTATGGCCCCCAAATTCTAAAATATTTACTCTTTCGCCCTTTACAGGAAAGTTTGCTGATGCCTGCTCTAGAAATGGAGGGTTGCAGGAAAAGTAGCCTTTAAATAAGTGAAGGGTTGTCTGAGGGTGAATGTGAATGTTCGTTGGACTGAGCTTCCTGAGTGAGGTCCTTGTCTGCTTCATTTCTGTTCTCCCAGATGCCTAGCACAGAGCACATCTCAGTAAATACTATGCGTGCTTTGAAGTATATGCGTATATACTATGTTGATGAATTATTTGTTTATACAATTGACAGTGTATAGAAAATAATTCTGCATGTTTGCCTTTCCTTTGGGGCCTAGTAGAGGAGCCATAAGTGGATTTGAGTAGATGAGAAGGGCCTGTCAAGTGGCTATATTTTATGATTTGTGATTTTACCTCTCCCTGTACAGAGTTGCCCCTGAGCTTGAAGAAGAGCTGTTGACCCAGGAGTTCAAGTCCCCTGGTCTCTCATCTGACATGTTCACCAGCTGCATGAGAGACCATGACTGTGGCGCCTAACTTCCCTTAGTGCTGTTTCCTTAGGGTGTTGGATTGGGTGATGTCTAAGGACGCTTCATCCCCCTGACTTTGTGATTCTCTGTTTTAAAGGGAGAATAGAAATGGACAATATTTTTATTGTCTGTATTATAATGATAATAAATATAGACAATAAAGACAAAAGAGTAATTCCTCACAGGGAGTAATTGCAGGGGGTGGGGCTGGGAAGCAGATCGCGTGGAGCGGGCTTTCTTATCCCACTTCACGGAGCCTCTTTACACAGACTGATCATCTGATACGACATCTCTCCATTTCATTTAAGGGACATCGATAAAGTTGATGAGTTAATGCAGGACATTGCTGACCAGCAAGAACTTGCAGAGGAGATTTCAACAGCTATTTCAAAACCTGTAGGGTTTGGAGAAGAGTTTGATGAGGTGAGTGGTTTCACACAGGTCATATGAGCTTCACAAATGACACCTGGGCTGCCCTTTGATGCGCTGTTGAAAGCCCTGGCAGGGAGTATGTGGATTGTAGATCCCTCCAGAGACTTGGACATGGACAGGGCATGGTATTAACCCTCCCTAGTTCTGGATTCTGAGGGCAGAAGCTTAGGTGGAGTAGAGGAACCTTCGCTGGGACCCCTCACCAGGCTTCAGGTCAATAGTTGGTCTCAGCAGGTAGTTGCCCTACACCTTTCTGTGCTGGGCCTTGGCTCAGAGCTGGAGCAGCCAAGGTGATCATGCCCTGGAGAAGTTTACAGGATTTGCCCTCAGACAACTCTGACGTGAGGTAAAGGTGAAGCCAAGGAAGGAGCATCTACGCCTGGCCCCTGAGGGATCCACCTGGAACTTGGCCACCTACCAATTTTTGCTGTAGCCCTTAGGACCTTGAGTCTCTTAGCTTTTTAAAATACAGTAACGGGCCCTGTTAAAGGTACTTCATTCTGCCTTAGATGTGAGTGTCCTGGAGCTCAGGCCCTCTCTGCTCCACCTCATTCCCTGGGCTCTCTGATTCCCACAGTATAGCTGAGAAAACAGCCTGCAGCTCTGACCCTTGGCTCCCAGCACCAGGGTCTTCATGTTTCCAGACTGGAGTTTGATGGACTAGTCAAGTTAATTTCAATTCAGCAACCGTTCCTCAGTGTGCCCAGTTCTGAGATAAATAGGAATGAAAAGACACAATCCCTTCTCTCAAGATGCTCACAGCCTGGGGCAGGTCACCAGATGTAGGCATCAGTGATTGCTCCCTAGTGTGTTAGGTTCACCAGTAGAAGTGTTAGAGTCACAGGGCGTGGACCTGGAGTTCATTTCCCCTCTCACCTCAGAAGGATCGTGTGTCCTCTGAGCCATCAGGTAAGAGGTACAGCTGCAGGGGCTGGGATTCCCAGGGACTTCTCTCTCATTCTTGTGTTTCCTTTTACCAGGACGAACTCATGGCCGAATTAGAAGAACTAGAACAGGAGGAACTAGACAAGAATTTGCTGGAAATCAGTGGACCTGAAACAGTCCCTCTACCAAATGTTCCTTCTATAAGCCTACCATCAAAACCCAGTGAGTACTTACCTAGAGTCAGGATACTCCCGTGACAGCACGTGGTGGATAATCTGGTGGTTGTTGGCCTCAGTTTGATCCTGAGTTTGCCACAGATTGAGAATCAGGTGGGATCTGTTGTGATGGCCCCAGAGACAATGTCACCTGCCCTTTCTTAGTTTCTTTCTGTAACAGTTTCTTAACCTTGGCACTATTGACATAGCCAGATCATTCTTCGGGCGGGGGAGCTGGAGGCGGGGGCGCTGTCCCGTGCACTGTGGGTATTCAGCAGCACCCCAGGCTCCCCGTTTATTTCACCCTCAGGTAGAAATATTCCACACAGAACTGCTTGATTTGGCATAGAGAGAGAGAGCACAGGGAGTGCAGTGTGACCAGGCTGTTGTCACCTCACTCTCCCATGTGTCAAGGGACATGGCCCCTCAAGTTGGGTCAGCTGCCTTGGGTGAGGTGTGGGCAAAGGTCCAAACGCTGTCCAGCAAGCCGCCTGAGGGTGTATAGAGATGGTTCAAGCCGCTTGAGGTAGAGGGGGGTGCTGGGGAGGATTAGATCTCTGCTGGGCTTCTTCCAGCTCTCCCTGACCTTGGGTGCTCTGGGACTGAGGCCTTGCCTGAATCCTGACAGAGCTCAACATAGAATCCTTTTTTGCCTGGTCCTGATGCGAGTGGAGGGGAGGTGCTGGGGAAAGTGTGCCTGGTTATCTGGAGTTTTATGTTGCAGCTTTCAGGCACAGAGGAGCAGTCTGCTGGGGGCCTGGAGAGCAAGCTGGCTGCAAGGGCAGGGCTGTTTGTAGACACCATGTAGCACAGCCCTGGCCCCCAGCTGGAATGTGTTGAGAGCACCGCAGCCAAAATAGCCTTTCTAAGTAGCCTCCTAAATAGCCTTTCCTCTCTTCACACAGCCAAGAAGAAGGAAGAGGAAGACGACGACATGAAGGAATTGGAGAACTGGGCTGGAACCATTTAACTGGTCCAGCGCGGGCTGGGCCCAGACAGACTCTGGTGGCCTGCTCAGCGGGCAGGCGTGTGCGTGTGCGGGGCAGGCAGGACGTGGTGCAGGCAGATTCCATCGCTCTCGAATCTCCCTCCAAAGCAGCAGGGCCGCATCACTGCTCACTCTCTGCATAGCATGGTCTGCACCCAGCGGTATGGGCAGGGGGGAGGGGGGCGGGCGGGCGGGGTGGGAGGTGCCTGCTGTTTATAATGTTGAATTTCTGTAAAATAAACTGTATTTGCAAATCCAACATTGAGCTTCTGGACTACGCTAACTTCACTGCTGAACCTCAATGGAAAGGGTCGACCGTTTGCAGTTGAAATGATCTGAAAATGTAGCCTCTGTCCTTTTAAGTCAGTTGACTTGTCGTACATCTCTTTGTAAGACTTGTATGGTACTGGCAGAAAGTCGTTTTTTAAAAGCCATAGGCTTTTCCTTGTCCTTAGCTGTAATCATCTGATTTGGGTTTCCTCGAGAGCTGTATTTCTGTCCATCAACTGTGTACTGGCCCCTGTGTTTACCACTCTGGCCCACTCCTCACTCCCACTCCCCTGGTCTTTTGGAGTTTGTGATACTGATTTGAAATGAATGATGTTCTCTTGAGAGCAAGTGAGATTGTTAGAGTTAAATTCCAGCTATACATTTTTCTAACATAGCTCTAAGGTCCTTGTTGCTGTTTGTGATAACTGATAGATAACTCATTGGAAACATGTGCATACATTTATATTCAGATGAAATTATGGTTTGCACTGTCTATTAAATATCTCGATTAATTTTCATACTTTGCCGTTGTGTTCAATCAGTCTTTCATTTGCTTTGGGAGTTGACCCTTTCCGGGCCAGCACGGTGTCCAGTGGAGTCTGGAAACATTTGGAAGACTCGAGCATGATGTATATCAACAATTTGAACCAAAGAGCAGAGCGTGTCTTACTGGAAATGTGTTTAGGTTCTGGGAGCCGTGGATCTGTGGCCTTCACCTTGCTTGGGGACCTTCTGGGAACAGTTCAAGAGTGAGTTGGTTTTTGTGTAGCTCCAGGGTCGTCCCTAGTTCTTCTCTGTCACTGTCCATGGACAATGCCAACAGGACAACAGAGCCTCCGCCTGTTGGGAACCATGGTGCTCCCACTGACCAGGCCCATCTGGCGCACTGGTGCACTGAAGAAAACGGCCCTTCCCATGGGGAGGAAGTGTAGGGCAGCAAATCCAGGACACAAGCGGTACTTGCAGGTGTGCTGTGACTTGCCATGTGACTTTGGCCTGGCCTCTTCCACCCTCTCTACTCTTCTGTAGTCTTATACCCCCTGAGAATCTCATGAACACTACGGACCCTCTCCTTCAGAAAAGTAGATCTCTGCATGTTCATCCTCAATTCTGCCTGCGAATTGGCAGAACTGAGAGGATCTCCCCTCCGGTGCCCACCCCCAAACCTCTTAAGATTAAAGCCAACCTGAGTTCACAGACAATGCCATCCCTCACTGGGTGCCCTGGGGCAAGTTGCCCACCCTCCCCGGACCTCATTTTCCCATCTGTGAAACAAAGGGGCAGGACCAGATCATTGCAGAGGTCCTGTCTGTGTGAAGCTGCTCGTGCCCTGTTCTCACCCCTTATTGCTCCTCTTGTCAGGGCTGTCACACCTAGAATTGGGACTTGACCAGAGTGGTTCAATTCATGACATGTGGAGGTCAGGTCTGGCTATTCTCAGAAGTTCGTTCTTTCCACCTCAAGAAGAGTCTAATGGCAACGCCTGTGCCAGCTTCCACCTTCTCAGCCTGCAGTTGGTTGGGGCCCCGGATGTTACTTGCTGTGGGAGATCCAGAGTGGACTTTCTTAAGGTCTCATCAGCTGCTTCAGGGGCTTCTCACCACAGATCTGGGTGAGGGGACCTCGCAGACCCAACCATCCAGCTCTGGCATCCAGCTTTTCCCAAAACCAGGCCCAGGGCAGTGTCGGGGACTCCTGTGAGAAATAGCTGCTGATTCTTGCCAGCTGCGGGCCTTGTGCCAGACCCGTGGGGTGCAGCGTTCAGTGGCACCCAGTCACTGTCCTGCTCTTAGGACTTTCTCAGTCGGACTGGAGAGAGACCAGAATTGGTGTCAGGATTTTTTGACTACAAGCTACAGAAGACTCAACTGACTGGTATAAACAGTAAAGACATCTACTTATCCATTCAAAACTTACTCAACAAATATTTATTGAGCACCTGCTGTGTGCCAGACACCGCTCAAGGCACTGGGAGTGCATGCAACAGACCAAGTGCCTGCCCTCAAGGTGTTCACATTCTAATAATCTCAGGACAAGAAGTCTTGGGGTGGCGGGGCATGGGGGCAGTGCGGGTTTGTAGCAGTGGCTCAGCCATGTCCTCAAGAGCCAGGTTCTCTGCATCCTTCTGCTCTGCCACCCTCCACACATTAGCTTTTCCTTACTGGGCTTACTGCCTCTTGGTCATGAGATGGCCCTTCATCACACACCCAGGGTCTAAAATGAGGAGGAGCAGCACTAGCCAGGCAGATTTTCTGTCACCTCTGCCCGTGTTAAACGGCGGCAAACCTTTCCCGGAAGACTCCACACAAACTATCCCTTTGTCTCATGGGCCGTAACTGTCACATGGCCATTTCTTGCTACAAAGGAGTCTGGGGAAGTGGGGAGTGAACAAAGGGGTCCAATAAGGATTGGACCTCCTTGGGGGGAAGGGGGCTCCCTTCTTTGAGCCCATTACTGCCCATTACTGGACCAATGTGGGTTTCTGTTAGGAAGGAAGAAGAGAGGGTGGTTGCTGAGTAGATGGCACCGAGTGTCCACCATGGAAGCAGACCCCAAAACCAGACAGATGTGAGATTAGTGCTACCAATTTCTTTTAAAAAGCAGAGTGGATCAAGAAGTGTTCCTTTCAGACCCCTCAATCTGCCCCTACCCTCTCCTCTTCTACGGTTGGAGAACTGACGGTACGCTGGAATTACCCAGGGAGCTTGCTAAAAGTTGTCTCCTGGGCCCCATCCCCGTCCAAGAATTTGCATTTTAACAAACTCCTTGGGTGATTCAGACGTAAGTGGGCAGGGGCTACACTTTGGAACACCCAGGTGGACAGGATCAAGACTTCAGGGTGGCTTGCATGGATACTCCATGACTTGGCCCCCATTTTTACCTCACCCAAAGTCTCCCCCTGACTCATGCAGGATTCCCTGCCTCCTGGCACCTGTGCTCTCGGCCTCCCAGCCTGTACATGGGCTCTGGGCCCTTGTCCTTCCTCTCCTGGACACAGCCCGCCTTGTCCTGCAGGGCTGTGCTGCTTCCTTCTCTGCTTCCCAGTTCCCCACACTCTGGTCATGATTTCTCATTCCCTTACCAGACAGTGAGGTCACTGCATGTCCCGGGCCCTCCATCTCCTCGGCACAGATCAGGTGCTCACGGATGTTTGTGGGAGTGTGTGTGTGTAGTCAGAGCGGAGTGTTGTCGACTGGATGTGCTAGGAGGAGGTGGAGTCTGAGTTTGGGCTTGGAGTGGATTTTTTACCCTTGAGGGATGGGGCATTCTGCACCAAGGGAACCTTGTGAGGGGAGACGCAGAGGCAGGGAAGTGAGGGGCCGTCTCAGGAGGATTTGACTGGGAGAAGGGCTTGTTTGGGAAGAGGTGGGAGGTGAACTGGAGAGGTAGGGTGGGGCTAGACTGGTATCTTGAGTGTGAGATTAAGGAGGCTACGCATAGTCATCAAGAATCAGGCAGGGAAGGGAGAGAAGAAGGAGGGGAAGGAGAAAAGGAAGAAAGAAAATCGGTAGTTCAGGCAGTAACTTGGAGTCCAGAGGAGGGTGGAGATGAAGCTTTTTGGGCTGCCTCCCGTTTCCCTCAGTGAAGTGAGGGCAGCATTTTTAGAAGCAGCGTAAAATCCTGCTGCTTCAACTTGAGACTGGACGATGGGCGGCTATGTGGGCAGGCCACTGCAGCAGCAGGCCAGGATGTAGATGCCAAGAGCACAGGGCTCTGGGAATCTGGCACAGTAGGTTCAGATCCTGCCTTTGCAGCCCAGGGACTGTGTGAGCCTGGGGAGGGCACCTCATGCCTCAGCCTCAGGTTTCTCGTTCGTAAAATGCAGGTAACTCACCTGCCTATATTAGTTTCCCAGAGCTGCTGTAACAAAGGACCATAAACTATGTGCCTTAAAACAATAGAAATTTACTCTTTCATGGTTCAAGAGGTCAGAAGTCCAAAATCGAGGTATCAGCAGGACCAGACCCCTTCCAGAGGCCTTAGGGAGGATCTTTCCTTGCCTCTTCCAGCTTCGGGTAGTTCCTGGCACTCCTTGACTTGTAGCTGCATCACTCCAGTCTCTGCCTCCATCTTTACACGGCCTTCTTCTCTGTGTCTCTGTGTCCTTTTCTGTCTCTTATAAGGACACTTGTCCTTGTTAGGGCCCACCCTAATTCAAAATGACCTCATCTTGATCCTCACCTTAATTACATCTGCAAAGACCCTATTTCTAAATAAGGTCACACAGTGAGGTTCCAGGTAGACATGAATTTTAAGGGATACTATTCAACCCACTATGCTGCCTCCCACAGCCCTGAGGTCCTGGGCTGTAGAGCACCCAGCAGGATTTAGAACGCTCTGTGAGATAGAGGTGAAGCACACGTACTATGAGGCCCATTTGCCAGATGTGAAAACCAAGGCTTAGAGAAGTGTTGGGTTCCACTACTAATAAGTGACAGAAGAAGTGAATGAATTTCTTGTCCTATGAAGGCCATTCATTCAACAACTATTTCGGGCACCTTTGTGCTAGTTCTCACAAAGCTCATGGTTTGGTGGGAAAATTAGACAGGCCATGGCCATCTTCTTCATCATCATTGTCCCCACAGGCTGGGTAATCAGTGTAGTGCAACCCACTGAGAAGAGAGCCCCTGAGCCAGGAGGGCTTATGGGAGGAAGTCCGTCTCAGCCAGGATTGAGGGGTGCCGAGGACTCAGCAAGGGAACAGATGTGAAAGACATTGAGACAGGAGGATTGTTTTCAACACATGTGCAAAGGCCTGGAGGCCACCTTGGGCTTGTTTGTGGGCTTGAGCTGGACAATGACACTGAGTCAATGGACCTGCAGTAAGTATTTATGAAATGAATTACAGATGAGGAAACTGAGGCACTGAGGTGCTTCAAGTCCCATTGCAGGTACAAGCAGAGCTAAGACATGAGCTGACTCGAGCCCCTGTCACCCCTTCCAGGCCTCTTCTTGTCTGCCCTGGGTACCCACCCTGCAGAAACCACTTCCTTCCTTCCCACTAAGCTGCATCCTGGCCTTTCTCAGATAACAGAGGAGTCAGCTGGAGCTGGGAGAGAAGTGCGGACCTTTGGGTCTTGCCGCCGACTCTGCACCAATCCCAGGCTAGATTTCCATGAAGCTCTGGCTAAAGGGGGCCCAAATTCCCACAGGGCAACTGGGGCTGAAGCAGAGGGGGAAGTTCCCCTTCAAAGCAGACATATGTTCTGGTCACAGCGACATTACTTGCCTGGACTTTGTTTTTCAACAAGAATAACAGTCCCCCCGACAATGGCAAATATTAAGAGAGCGTTACTAAGACCAGGCACTTAATCTGCTTCATCTTGTTAACTCACACAAGAGCTGTTTCAGGGCAGGACTGCTCATTGCCCTATTTACAGCTAAGAAAACAGGCTCAGCTAAAGTGACTTGCCCAATGTCACAGGGCTGGCGAGCAGCGGAGCCACAAGAGTCTGGCCCCCCCAAGACCTCCCCTGCCACAGTGGGGGTGGGGGAGGGCAGGTTCACAGAGACTCTTTCCAGTCTCCCTTGGAAGGTGCCAACTCTGAACGTCACCAAATGCTGGGGTCCAAAGAGGAGGCCAACTCTCGGAAATCCTCCTGATGAGAGTAAAAAGGCCAGCAGCAACAGAATCTAGAATCATCTGGGGTGACCTGGAATGGAGCCGTGGGGTCAGAACCATACAGCAGAGTTGGGCTCCTAGCTCCTTTCACAGGGGCTGGTTTGCCCTCTCCACCCTGAGGCCCCACCTCTTTTCCCCCAGACCATCTCACTGATACTGCCTCTGTTTCCTTCTCTCCCTCTGCACCTTGGACAGCCATGTGGGCGACACTTGGTTCCCTCACAGAAAGTGTGGACAAAGACACCGCGGTACATGATGGCAGTTCCGCTTATCTATTGCTTCATAATAAACCACCCTGAAACTTAGTTGTGAAAAGCAGCTATTTCATTATAGTCACAGATTCTGTGGTCAGACATTTGGAAAGAGCTGAGTGGGGATGATTTGCTTTTGTTCCATGATAACTGAGGCCTCACCTGCAAAGACCTGAGGCTGGTAATGACTTTGACAGCTGGAATCATCTGGAGACCTCCTTCATCCTATTGTGTGTGTGGCTGCTGATGCTGGCTGTTGGCTGGGACCTCCCCTGGGGCTGTCGGCAGGAACAGGTGGCCTCTCCATGTGGCTTGGGCTTCCTCACAGCATGGGGGCCTCCATGTAGTCTGAGCTAAGGGCTTTAGGAGTGAATGTCCCAGCCAGCAGGGTGGAAGGTGCATCACTTTATGACCTAGGCTTGGAAGTCACGCAGAGTCACTTCATCGCGTTTTACTTTTACATTTGCTTATAAATGAGGTGCAAACCCACCCAGGTTCAAGGGGAGAGGAATCAGACTCCAGCCCTTGATGAGGGCAGGGCTAGTCTTAAAAGAGCAGGGGGACAGGAGCTGTCATTGGGGCCATCTTTGGGATCTGCCATGATAACTAACACAGAGTGGTTAGTATGTGCCAGCTGTTGATAAACTCATGTGGTCTCTGAACCCCTATCCAGAGAACTTTTTTTGAGAACATGTAACACATATATATTTATATATATGGCACGGTACTAACATTTTATGTACATAATACATACACAACCCCTTGAGGTTTTAAAAGGCTAGGATAAGAAATAAGTATAATCAGAAATTCCAATGTATCCTTCCTGTATTCCAAAGGAGTTAAAGGGTTTACCTCTGAAATCTGTCCCCTGTCCTCCCCTCCAGTGCCACCACCTGGTCCAGGACACCACTGAATCCCATCTGGGCAACTTCAGCAGTCACCTCCCTGATCTCTCTCCTACCCACCCTGCCTGACCCCCGGCCCCCCATCCTCTCTTCATAGTAGCCAGAGCCAGAGTGGTCTCTCTAAAGAGCCGTCACTCCCCGTTTGAAAGCTCCTGTGGCTTCTATTGCCCTCAAGAAGCCCTCGGGGCAGAGTCACAGCTTCCACATTCCAGGAATGCTCTGGCAGGCCCCTGCCTGCTTTTCCAGCCCCCTTCAGGCCCGTTTCGTTTATTTGGCATTTCTCATGCTAAGGTTGGCAGAACATGTGCATCAGAATCTCCCGGGGAATGACTCAACATGCTGGTTCCCCTCAGGGATCAGAATTTCTTGGAGGGGAGGTGGGGGTGGGTTGGGGTGGGTTGGGGTGGGGGTGGGGCCGAACTTGCAATTTAGACATGCTTCTAGGTGATTCTCTTTCTCGTTAAATAAAGTCTGAGGTTGCCACCTAGCCTTTGAGATAATCTCTTCTAGTGCAACACCCTCAGCCCCATTTTGTGGATGAGGAAACTGAGGCCTAGAAAGAATAACTTTCCCACGGCCTCAGTGTTCGTGTTAGGGAACTGAAGGGTCAAGTTAGACTTCCGGGCAAATGTGCACGGAGAACCTCCAGGGGCATTTTCCAAACTTCTTGATCAGGGTGTGGGTTCCACCCAACGCTTTTTGGGAAATGCTGCCACGGCTCCTTCCGGGTCCCGGGGCAGCGGGAGGCGGCGTGACGCTGTGGTCTAGCGCGCAGCCGGACCCCGACCCCTAAGGAGAGTGAGATCCTCCCCCCCACCTCCTCCCGGTTTGAGGGGCCGACGCCGCAGCGCGCCAGGGGGCCTGCAGGTGGCGCCATCTCCCAGGGAGTGAGACTCAGCGCTCAGCCGGAACTGCGGGAGAGTTGGGCCCCTCCCGCGTGGTCTGAGCCCCTGGAAGGAAGGGCGAGAGGAGGCGGGGTGGGGAGGTGGGATGGGGAGGGTGTCTGCTTAGACCGCCCCCCACCCCCAGTCACCCCCACCTGCCTGCTTGCTAGGGTTCTCTGATGAGGGGCTACAGGGGGCCTCCTGACAGGATGCGAGGCCAAAATAACAGTTGTAATAATAATTAATAGTCACGATTTACTGAGTGCCCACTCTGCAAGGGGCCGTGGTGCGCGGGGAGGCGACGCTCTTGCGCTGCTCCCCAGTCCTCTAGGTCTCTCTGTTGGAGGTCCCTGCCCTCGCCCCAGAAGTCTGGCAAAGGAGGGCAGCACTGTGGGTGACGCCTCCCCCCCGGGCTTGGCCTCCAACGTGCTCGGCTGGGGTGAGTCCCAGGCCGGAGACTTCAGTCCTTGACCTGAAGCTGGGCCCCCAAGGGCGCAGGCCCGGAACTGCTCTCTTGGGGAGCTGCCACCCCCACACCTCGGGAGGATTTCCTTTACCAACCCTACAAAACTGGTTTCCTCTGCCCCCCCCCCCCCCCCTTCTGTGAATCTTGTGGACCCACTATGTAGGGTCTCAGCCTTCCTGCCCTAGCCCTCCATCCTCAGGGCGCTCCGGAATCACCCAGAGCCCCACTCTGCTCCCTGCAGGGTGACCCAGCAGGCCTGGGGAAGGAGGGGCTAGGGGCGGACCAGAAACTATTTTTAGCACACTGCCAAGGTGGGCCTTGGACATACTCTAGGAAATGCTGATGAAGAAATGTCTTCGAAGAAAAAAAGACCCTGACTTTCAATGTTTGCTGATTTCCATGGTGTAAATATTCCCACACGGCCAATTTCATGCTACCAACGTGACAGCAAAATTCCTCAAAATTGAACAATTAGGGGGCGCCCGGTAGCACAGCGGTTAAGTACACGTGTTCCGCTTTGGTGACCGGGTTGCCAGTTGGGATCCTGGGTGTGGACATGGCACCGCTTGGCACGCCATGCTATGGTAGGTGTCCCACATATAAAGTAGAGGAGGATGGGCACTGATGTTAGCTCAGGGCCAGTCTTCCTCAGCAAAAAGAGGGGGATTGGCGGCAGATGTTAGCTCAGGGCTAATCTTCCTCAAAAACAAAAAGAAAAAAAATCAAACAATTGGTTCTTGGTGCTGGTTCAGGCCTGCTCCAGCACGCCAGTGGGAAAAGGTTTGTTTATGATTTTTGAGTGTTTAAGAAAGATCCTTTCTCTGCTTTGGTTAGGACCCTCTATGTAATTTGTGGGAGCTGGTGCAAAGTGAAAAGGTGGGGCCGCTTGTTCAAAAATTATTAAGAATTTCAAGACAGGGACAACAGAGTATTAAACCAAGTACAGAGCCCTTCTGAGTGAGGGCCCTGTTCAATTGCACAGGTCGCACACCCATGAAGCTTGCCCTGGTTCTGGTCCAGGCCACTAGCATCACTCGTTTGTCACTGCCTCCTCACTGGCCTCCTTGTTGTCTCCCTGACCCGCTACAAACCATTCTCCACTTGGCTGCCAGGGGTAGCTTTTAATATCTAGGCCGGATGTTGTCACTCCCGTGCCTACTTCTTGTCCTTAAGAGTGGGGACAAGGCCCTTCTGCTCCCCGGTGACATATTCTCCCCAGTGGTATATCCTCATGGCTCCGCTTGCGTCCTTGCCTGGCTCTTAGCACTGTGGAGACATTCTATCTTCTTGCACGATGTCCATCTCTCCCTCCATGTCCTAAGATCCACGAGGCAGCTGCCCTTGTGTTCCTGTGCATAGCACCACTGTGCCTGCCCTTAGTAGGCACTCAATACTTGCTAGCTGAATAAATGAATTAATTGATGAAAAAGATGGTTGGCCCAGGACAGGAGTTGTCAATTTAGGGGGTAACAGAATAATTTAGTCAAATGAGCTCTCACAGGGAAGCTGGTTACGTGAAGACACTGCAGTTGCTGTGCCTGCAGTGGGGGTGGGACCATAGCCCTGGCCCCAGACCCCATGTGGTCGATGTGTCTGCACAACAGTGAGAGTTCAATGGACCACGTTTGGCGACAGTATTGCCACTTTCCTTTTCCTCCTACATTTTACCTTAGCCATCTCCTCTTGGTTAATGTTAATGATCTGGTTTCTGTTCATATCAGCCAGACTCTGGGCTTCCTGGCTGCCACATTGGTTGTAAATCCAGATGCTGTTCCCGTGAAGAGGGGAGAGGGACTCCCTGAGGCTGCCTGTTCTGAGCACCTACTGCATAGCGCCAGGAAAGGGGCTGGGTGTGGGTGGGAGGAGCCTCCTTTCCCAAGCCCTCTTTCTCCCTGCCTGGCCCCTGGCGTGCAGATCGCTCTTGGCCGCCTCTCAGCTGGGCTGAGGCACAGGCGGAGGACTTGCTGTCCTTCGGGAAGGAATGCTAATGGTGAGCCCAGGGCTGGGGCTGCAGCCCCATCTGTCAGCAGAGCCAGACTGCCTTGGCCCACTCTGCTGTCATCTTGGTCTCGCTTTGGTCATAAAGTGACCTTCCATGGCCAGAGACCATGTGCTCCCTCTCACTGGCCTCTAAGCTCACTTTAATACCAGCCAGCATTTATTAAGCACTTACTGGGTGCTCAGCATGTTGCTAAGGCTCTCTGGCTTTTATTTCTTTTCCTTTTTTTCCTCCCGAAAGCCCCAGTACATAGTTGTATTCTAGTTGTGGGTCCTTCTAGTTCTTCTCTGTGAGCTGCTGCCTCAGGATGGCTACAGGCAGACAAGTGGTGTGGTTCCATGCCCGGGAACCAAACCCAGGCCAGTGAAGCACAGCGCCCTGAACTTTAACCTCTAGGCCATCAGGACTGGCTTTCTGGGTTTTATTTCTCTCAGTCCTCACAATAACCTTTATGAGTGGCTATTATGTTCCCCATTTTACAGATGAGAAAATGGAGGCTCAGAGAGGAGAAGTGACTCGGCCAAGGTCACACAGTGGGTGATTCAATCTGTCTACCCACTCTGAGCTGGGCACATTGGGGGCACTGAGCCACAGATGGGATCTTTATGGGTAAGAGAGGAAGAAGTCAGGGCCTCACTCTGCTTCTGGTGGCCTGGCTGCTTCCCCTGACCCTGGGGAACGTCCACCTCTTACCTGGGAGGCAGCATGGCCAAGTGGCATTTGAAGCAGACAGACTTGAATTCAAATCCCAGCTCTTCCACCGACCAGCTGGGTGACCCGGTGTGTGACTTGTCCTTCTGGCCTCACTCTCCCACCTGAGCAAGGGGAGAAGAGATGTCGGCCCCCATCTCCCGGGTGGGGATGGGCATGTGGAAGGAGAGGTCATGCCTCTTGGCGCATCCTGGGTGCGCAGATCTGCCGCAAGGATCTTTATGATTGACCCGCCCTCGGCCTCTCTTAGAGTAGAGGAAAACGGAAACCCCAAGGGGGTCTCTTTCCTGTCCTTCCTCAGTGGACCCAGAATGTGATCCCGGGGGGAACCTCACTTCAGGGCTGCCCTGTGCTGCACATCCTGCCCACTCTGCTCCTGGTGAGGAAGCTGCTGGGGTGCAGCATGAGGAGGGGCAGCGTGCTAGGTTCCGGTCCCTGCCTTGCCCCAGGTGACACCTGCCCCTCTTTGGGCCTCAGTTTCCCCATCTCTGCTGCGGGTCTCCTTCAGAACCTGTGAGGCGTCAGAGTAGAGAGTGAATGAGAGTTCACGTCCCAGCTCTGCACAGTCGCTCCGCACATAGAAGAGGGCTAGGTTAGTTTCTCGAGCCGACTGTAACAAACTACCACAAACTGAGTGGCTTAAAGTAGTGGAAGTTTATTCTCTTGCAGTTCAGGAGGTCAGACGTCCAGGGTCGAGGTGTCCGCAGGGCCACACTCCCTCAGAGGCCTGGGGCAGCATCTTCCCTTGCCTTCTTTGCCAGCAAGCCTTGGCACTCCTTGGCTCGTAGCCTCCGCTCTCCGCTGTCTTCACATCACCTTCTCCTCTGTGTATGTCTTCTCTTGTCTCTTATAAGGACACTTGTTAATTGGATTTAGGGCCCACCCGGGGAATCAGGCTGATATCATCTTAAGGTCCTTCACTTAATTACATCTGCAAAGACCTTTTTTCCAAATAAGGTCACATTCACAAGTTCCGACTGTTTGGATGTGGACATATCTTTTGGGGGCCACCCTTCAGCCCACTGCGGGTGTTATCATCGTCCTCACACCTCACAGGCGCGCTGCCAGAGAAACGGAAGTGAGAAGCAGAGGATCCCTCTAAGGACCCAAGACAGCGCTGCGTACAGCAGGCTCAATAAGTGTGAACCCAAAGAAAGAAATTGGGGCCGGCCCAGTGGCGCGGCAGTTAAGTTCACATGTTCCGCTTCTTGGTGGCCCGGAGTTTGCTGGTTCAGATCCTGGGTGAGGACATGGCACTGCTTGGCAAAAGCTATGCTGTGGTAGGCGTCCCACGTATAAAGTAGAGGAAGATGGGCATGGATGTTAGCTCAGGGCCAGTCTTCCTCAGCAAAAAGAGGAGGATTGGCAGCAGTTAGCTCAGGGTTAATCTTCCTCAAAAAAAAAGAGAAGAAAATAAAAATAAAAAAAGAAAGAAATTGAGACACAGGGAGAAAAAAGTCATCGGGGGAGCCTACCCCTTTGGGTCTTGTCTCCATGAGCGGGTCGTGCCAGCAGCTCTGAGTCCTGTCTCTGGGCCGAGCTCTGAGCAGGCATCTCGGCATCCCATTCTGGCAGAACACTACCCAGAAACATATTTTACCCATAAACAGGCCAATTAAGAAGGCAAATGTTTTCAAACAGGAGGATTTATTGGCATAGAATGTGCCATCCCTCCGAGCAGGAGGAGTGGGTGTGTGTGCGGAGCCATCTGGAGGGGAGTTGTTTATCATATTTATTTAGTTATGAGTTGCTGGTTCGTAACTGGCAAGGCTTCATTAGGTGAGAGCGTGGATCCCTGGGAGGGCGCACAGTTTCGGGCGGCTCCACGAACACATGTGTGCCTGTGTGCCTGTGTCTACCACATATGTCCTTGTGCCTGAGTGCACGGGTCCATGTGCCTGCATGTTTGTGTGTTCACACGTGTGCGCACCCCCTTATTACATTCTTCTCCATGTGTGTCCACACATGTGTCTCTGTGTGTGCAGAGGCAAGTACACACGAGTGTAAATGGGCCTGCATGCATGTCTTGTGTATGTGTGCACACATGTATCTGTGCACATGGGCATGCACACTCTTCTTTGCGTGTGGCTGCAAGTGTGGCCTTGTGAGCACAAACCCTGTCACAAGCATTTCATGCCTGTCTGGCTCAACTTCTTCTCAGCATTAGACATTGCTGATCGTGCTCTCCTGAAAAGTCTCTTCCCTGGCGATGTCCCGTGTCACCCTGCCTGTCTGATCTCTCTTTCTCATGTGTCCCTCTTCTCTTCTCTCTCTGGACCAGGGATTGCCAGCAGGTCCTGCAAATGAGAGAATAGAACCTGGCATCCCCTAGGCTTTCGACACAGACTCATTCTGTATACTAAAGGCAAGGGAATTGTCTTGGCGTCTGCAAAGATATATGCTCTCCTGTTTTACTTGAAACACGCAACTCTGATTCTGAGAATACCCTTTATTTGATGGAGGCATGGGACATAGAAGTCATTGCAAGTGCAACAGAACTGCTTAGTCTCGGGTTCTGCGAGATGATAGGGAAGGGTGGGGACTGTGGTGAACAGGAGCACAGGGGCCCTGTCTAAGGGGGCAACCACTTCTTAGCTACTTTTCAGCAATGGTTACTCTCAGCGATTTCTAGCCTGTGTTGCCAGATCTTCTGATTTTCCAAGAGAAGCCAGAGCTTTGTGAGCATGCTTGATTTTTAAACATTGGCTTAAAGATTTTTAAAATACTTTGCAGGCCAACCTGAACTTGTGTGTGGGACAGATGAAGCCCACGGCTGCTGATTTGCAGCCTCCCACCCACGCTCTCCTAGGTGAGTCCCTCTGCTCTGTGGCTCTGGCGATCATTGCCAAGCTGACAACTGACAGCTGTGCCTCTAAGTTGGGCCCAGACCCACTTTTGAGCCAGATCTTCTCATCCGAGGCTCACGTCTTGTGGCACCATGAGCCCAGGATGTCCACAGTGCAATGCAGCATCGTCCCCTGACCTCTGTCTCCCTTGGGCCCCTGAGTCAGAGGCAGCCCCCCATCAGCCCTGGAGACTGGAATCTGGGTGTTATCCTTGGGTCCTCTCCTCCCCTCAGCCTCCACAGGCGTCTAATCAGCCACCCAGTCCTGTTGACTATGCCTCCATGACACGTCTCTCCAGGCTCTGTCATCTCTCATCCGGATGACAGTGTCAGCCCTCTCTGGCATCTCCTGAGTTCTGGTTCATGCCTCCCAGTCCCTGCTGAAGCTCTGTGTGACTCAATCCCTGCCTACAACTCCGGCCTCATCCTTCACCTCTCCCTGCTGGCTCTTCAAGCTTCAGCAGTACTCAACTTCTTTTATTGTATTTATTGCCTCTTGCCTTTGCACATGCTGTTCCCTCTTCATGTAATTCCTCTCCAGATCTCTCGTCTTCTTCTGGCTAACTCCTCTTCATCCTTTGAGACCCCACAGGAAGCCCCTTTGCAAAAGGGTGATAATAAATCTCATCTTACAGAGTAGTTCTCAGGATTCCATGAGAATGTGCCTAGGAAACACCTGGTACACAGGAGGTGCTCAATTGCTGCCCTCTGTCTGCCTCCCGGGCTGCCACTCCCTGTGGCAGGAGGACCCAGGAGCCTACTGGGCCCTGAGAGATTGAACAGTTTGGCTCGGACAGGTGAGCTTGGACCCCATACGACGTCAGCCATGGAACTTCAGTCACGTGTATTTTTCCAATCAGCCTTCTCCAATTAAATAGGCATTTTTATATTTTCATTGGACATACATTAATCACGGAGAATTCTGATTTTACCACCTGTGTTTTAGAGTGTGGCGTTCCAGGCTGTAAAGATATAATCGGCTCTCATAAGAGATGGTTTTTCTGGCGCTAAAGGGGGGCTGGCACGGTGGCGGCGTGATTTGAAGTTTAAGTGTCTAAAGTGACTGTTGCAAGTCCCCAGAGCCACAATTCAATCACAGGGAAAACGGGAAATTCAACTGCGAATGTTAAAAAGATGGGGGATGATGAAAATGAAAAAAGAAAAACATTCAAGAGGGAATTGAATTTGAGAGTTATTTGATGGAAGCTTTAAAAATGAGCAATAACAGCCCCCAAACTGCATCTTCTCTAGCTCGGCTGAAGGGGAGAAGGGTTTCTTTCTAGGATTCTGGAAGATCCTTTCAAAATGTCTTCTTTCTTTTCTTCCCTCCTTCCTTCTTTCCTTCCCTTCCTTTCCCCTTCCTTCCACAAATGTTTCCTGAGTGCCCACTGTGTGCCAGGCACCGCATTGGGCACTGGGGATGCTATAAGGAATAGGGCAAATGTTGTCCCTACCACTGTGGAGTTTGTAACCCTCCCCTACTGTCAGGCACTGGGGTGGTTTCCAGTTTGTTATATCTGCTGGTAACGGGGCAGTGAACATGTTTGCACACGTACCAGTAGGAGGCATGGAACAGTTTCCTGTTGCCCCAGCAGTGGTGAATGAGACCAAAGCCATAGGCAAAGGCATCAAGTACCCCACATTCTAAAGAGCACAGTTAAACCTGGGGCCAGACACACCCTTCAGGGCTTATAAAAGACAATCCAGGGGCCGGCCCCGTGGCCGAGTGGTTGGGTTCGCACACTCTGCTTTGGTGGCCCAGGGTTTTGCTGGTTCAGATCCTGAGGGCGGACTTAGCGCCGCTCATCAAGCTGTGCTAAGGCAGTGTCCCACATGCCACAACTAGAAGGACCCACAACTAAAAAAAGTACACAACTATGTGCTGGGGGGATTTGGGGAGAAAAAGCAGAAAAAAAAAGAAGATTGGCAGCAGTTGTTAGCTCAGCTGCCAATCTTAAAAAAAAAAAAAGACAATCCTGCAAGTTCTGTTAGCCCAACTGTCTGAGTGCCCCCACCTCCAGCCCCAAACCCCTTGTCCTATCTCCATAAGCAGAAAATCCGTGAGAGACAGAGAGAAGAGAATTATTGGATTGTAAATTGTCAGCCCTGAGGGTGGGGTGGGGGGTTGTGGTCCCCTCCCTGGGGGAGAGGAGAGGAGAGGGGATCTCCAAAGAGAGCAGTTGCAGAGATGGGGCCTGCTAGAGGAGCAGATGGGCATCTCGTGCCACGTTGGGGAGTCTGCCTAGGTGGTCACCTGGCCTTTCTGCCTCGGACAAATTCCAGGCAGGGAGGGGCTGTATGAAGGAGGCTGTGGTCGTGTGGACCCAGAGGAAGAGGCTGGCTGGAGCTGTCTGCTGGGACAAGGACTCCAGGGGCAGCAGGTCTGGGGTGGGCTGCTGGGGTGGGAGCCAAGAGGTGGAAGGGGTGGAGCCACAGAGGTGGTCGCACGTCAGGGCCCCCAAAGACTGCAGACCTGCGCCCACACAGGCGCACAGGGCATGGCTAGGGAGCATCTTCACAAACACTCTGTCCTCCTCCTGGCCCTCTTCCCCTGGAAGCTGTCTCTGCCTGCCTTCTCTTACTCTCCCCCCACACCCACCAGGCTGGATCAGGGGCCTCCTCTGGGCTCTCTGGACCACCAGGGTACCTATAACCTCAGCGCCAGCCCCTCTGGCCTGTCCCTGCCTGGGACGTGTGTGTCTCTGGCTGACAGGAAGGCCTGGTATAGGGCTGGTAAACAGTAGGTGCTCACTACGTGCTTGTAGGAGGAGCATCTGAGGGAAGGGGAGCTGCTGGCTCAGGGTCCCTGGGGCTAGGGAATGCCCGTCCTCTGCCTGTGTCTTTATTATCCCTTCTCTCCTCTTATGTCCAACCCCAGCCCGGCTTTCACTTTACAACCAAATAAATAAATCTCTGTCCTCGTAGAGAGCTTTCCTCTGGGCAGTGCTCTGAAGAGTTGGAAATGCTCCCAGCCTAGGTTTACAGCCAAGGAGCCCTCGGGAGGAGACTCCTTAAGGCTGGACTTGGCCCCTGTTGGGAAGGGTACTCCCAGCCTTTGCCAATGCTGTGCTCTCTACCTGTCCTGCTGTCCCTTCCTTCTCTGCTGCCTGAATACCTCCTCCTCTTCTGGGCCTGACTCAAAGCTCGCCTCCCCCAGGAAGGCTTCCTTGGTCTCTCCAGCTGTGTTAGGGTTTCTCCTGGAATCCAATCTCATAAAGCGTCCTTCATCCCAGCATCATCAAAACAGGATTTTAACCATCTGTGTCTATGTCTTTTTCACTAGACTGGACACTTTCTGAGGGCAGGGACACAGTCTGACTCAGTACCATATCCCCAGCACACATTAGGTGCTCATTCCATGTTTTTGAGTGGAGTTGCCCATTGGTCAAAACAGGCTGGAAGGTGTGACAGGGGTGAGAGTCTAGAGATGTGGTGGGTGTGGTTGTTGGGGATGGGAACACAAGGTGGAGAGAAAGAAGAGTGCAGCAGGGAGAGGGTTCAGCATGGGCAAAGGCAAGGTGGCAGGAAATGGCTGGGACACGTAGGGCCCTCGTGCGCTTAGGTTGCTACCAGAGCCTAAAGCTCCAGGCTCAGAGTGGTGAGTGATGAGTCTGGAGAAACCCACCAAGCCGGCTCCTGGAGGCTGTGGATGCCGGGTGAGGAGTGAGGATGTTGGCCTGAAACCCTCGGAGCCAGTGAAAGTTTGGAGCAGTGAGAGGGACAGGACAGGACGTTGTGTTTAGAAAGCTCACTTGAGCTCCTCCAGGAAGGAGGGGGCGATGACAGGGCCTGAACTGGGAGGGCGGTGGGGGGTGGGGCAGCAGAGCTGGAGAGCAGTGGACAGACTCGAGTGAGGTTCCAGAGGTAGGATCAATGGTGTTGGACATTTGGGTGGGAGTGGAGGTCAGGACACCCTGTGCCCAGGACCCTGGCTTGCACAGCTGGGATTTGGGGGTAAGGGCTGGGGAGAAGCTACGGCTGATGTTGGGCCCCCTGAGTGGGAGGGGGGACGTCGGGGGAGATGTTCAGGAGGCTGCAGCCCCTGTGGCCTGGAGAAAGGTCTGGGCTTGAGAAGGAGTGAGGACATGGCCATCAAGGGGAGCCACTAATGCCGTGAAGTGGACAGAAACCCCAGGGGCAGTGTGGCTTCACCCCAGGCTTACTGCTCCTCTGATAAATTAGTTGTCAATATTATTGAAAAGATAAATGTTTATTTTGAAAATATATTTTAACTTTTTAAATTTGGATTCAGAAATATTTCAAATAAAGAACAAGAGCAGACATGATATAGCAGTCAATTATCTACTGCTTTTCCCCAAAGGTATTTAAATCATTAAGAAAAAAAAACCTCCCTATGCTCACCCTGCCACCCCCATGTCACTCCCCAGAGAATGACTGGTACCTGCTCCAAAGGGGATTTTCAGGGGTTTGCTGTGGAATGGGTGATATAAATCCTCCCCTCCTCACCCCTGCAGAGGTTTTGATATAGTATTCCTTGCTCACTGCTGTGTTTTATTTTATTTTTTATATTTTGGTGAGGAAGATTGGCCCTGAGCTAACATCTGTGCCAATCTTCCTCTATTTTGTATGTGGGCCACCACCATAGCATGGCTAATGAGCAATGTGTAGGTCCGAGACTGGGATCTGAAGCTGGGAACCCCCAGCTGCCAAAGCAGAACCTATAAACTTCACCTCTACCACTATGCCTCTGGGCCAGCCCCACTGCTGTGTTTTAGAGTGAACTCCTTTGTGGAAACAAGAGGAAGAGCTTGGTTGGTCCTGTGTCGCTGAGCGTTCACCCAGGAGGCCCCAGAGCCAGAGAAGATGGTACAAGCTGACATTTGGATTACACAATCACCCTGAGAAGGGTGCTCTCTTGTTCCCATTTTACAGAGGCAGAGACTGAGGCTCAGAGAGGTGACTTGCCTAAAGCTGTGAAGCTAATAAGTGTCTGAGCTAGGATTCAAAGCCAGCTCTGCCAGGATCCAAAGCAGGGGTTCTTACCCGTAATAATAGGTGAAAACAAAAACCAAATTTGTTTTGCGTCAGGATCCAGAGGGATCCCAGAGCTCTTGTGGCCATTTCACAGATGGAGAGACTGAGGTCTCAAGAGGAGCCACCCAGTAAGTCCATGGCAGAAGGGGCAGTAGAACCCAGGCTTCCTGCCCCAGTCTCATGTTCTCACCATAAGGAATCACTTAAGGGCACAGAGAAAGTGGCTGGAAGGCAGGAAAGATGCCACCTGGACGGGGCCAGGGTTAAAATGTATGTGCAATGGGGGCTTCAGAACTTTCCTCCTGAGCATGCACCGATTGCTCTTACATCTGCCCTGCCAGGCCCCATATAACCCACTTGGTCTCCTGTGAGCCTACAGCTTCTGCTCAGAGCAGATGGCCACACCAGTGTCTTTGCTGCAAGCGAGGGAGCGAGCTCTTCAATGAAGAATCGTGTCCTTCATCTTGTCCCCTACATTTTACGCCACCATGTAAAATTTTCCATTAATTCCTCAGAATAAAATGTAGTGGCTGTTAATTTCTGACGCCTGGGAAGTAGCCAGCTGAATGCTTTTTTATGCCTGAAACTATTTTCCACCAGTAGGAAGTGTAATAAAAAGTTTTCATTTTTTTCTTTGATTTTATTTTTTAATTAGGCCAGAGGGTTTCGGCAGCTCTGCTGTCAGAGCTGTGGCCAGGAGCTGGGAGCTCAGGAAACAGCAGAGAAAGGACACAAACATTCTCACTCCTCAAATGCCATCCCCACAGCCAGGCCTCACCTCTCTGAAAACCCGGAGGGCTGAGGTCTGGCCCAAGTCATAACAAACCCCAAATCTGCATTGCTTTTCCAGAGAGGCCTGTGTGAGAAGTAACCTGGGGCTGTGAGAAGTTTCTCTTCTTTGTTTCCCAATTTTTCTTCTTTAGAGCTCAGGATCAGATTGATAAAGTTTTATTTAGCTAATTTCATCTGTTTGGAAATTATAAATATTATTTTTATTCTGTTTCAGATATCTTTTGCAGCATCACAAGCCATCACACTTGAGTGACTTGAAACAACAATTTATTATCAGTTCTTCTGCTTCATGTGACTGGGGCATTGAGACAGTTAAAGGGTCCAAAAAATACCTCATTGGGGCCAGCCCCAGTGGCCTAGTGGTTAAGTTTGGCGTGCTCCCTCTGGTAGTCTGGGTTCAGTTCCTGGGCGGGGACCTACACCACTGTCTCTCAGTGGCCATGCTGTGGCAGTGGCTCACATACAAAAAAGAGGAAGATTGGCAACAGATGTTAGCTCAGGGCGAATCTTCCTCAGCAAAACACAAAACAAACAAACAAACGAAAACACCTCACTAACAGGACTGGCGATTGGTGCTGGTCACTAGCTGGGAGCTCAGTTGGGGCCATCACTTGGGGACCTTGGTTCTTCCCTATGTGGGCCTTTCCACATTGCTGCTTGAACCTTATCAAAGCATGGAAGCTGGATTTTAAGACAATAGCTGAAGGCATAATCGGTAGATGTCTTAAGGCCCAGCCTTGGGAGCTACACAGCATCACTTCTGCATTCTTTTGAACAAAACAGATCATAAGACCAGCCCAGAGTCAAGGGGTGGGAAACTAGACTCCATTTTGCAATGAGAGGAGTGACAAAGAATTTGTGGCCAATTAATTTGGATCAATCTAAACATTATTTTAGAGGCTACACTTGAATTTTGTACTTGTATTTAACTTTATAGATTTCTAATAAAAATCTAAAGTTGTCTAAAAAAAAAAATCTCAGAATGCATTGCCTTTCTTCTGAATGTCCTCTTCCCAGCTCCTTTGTTATTGCTGTTTAGTATTTTAGTTCCATGTTATTTATGAAACCTGACTTTTTCTCACTATTGTTTTTTATAATACAAACTTATTTGGATTTGCCACCATGTTTTACCAAAAGTTTTGCTGACCACTATGCCTTGTATTCCATTTCTCCCTTATGAGTTCATTTTCCTTCTTGTTGAAGTGTGCTGTTTAATAACTCTTTCAGTGAGAGCCTGTGAGTAGTAAAGTCTCTTAATCTTGTATGTCTGGAAGTATCTTTACTTTGGTCTCACTCTCTAACGACAGCTTAGTAGGTATAGAGTTCTAGGCTGACAAGTATATTGGAGGTATTATTTCACTCTTTTCTGCCTCCTATCGTTGCTAATTAGAAGTCTGCTTGTTTAATTGTCTGTCGTTTCTTTGAAGGGAATCTCTCTCCCCACCCCCACCCCCCCCACCCCCCGCAGCAGCTCTAAAGATTTCCTTTTTATTCTTAATGTTGTTGAGCGCAATAAAGCATGGATTTGTTTTTATTTATCCCACTTTGAACTCTGTGGAAACTCAGATCTTTCAATTCTAGAAAATTTTTATATATTATATTTTCATACCTTGCCTTTCTCATGTTCTCTTTATTGTCTCTTATTGAAATTCCTATTAGATGTATGATGGATTGTCTCATTCCTCCTCTATCTTAACTTCTCTTTTATATTTTACACCTCTTTATCTCTGTGTGTGTTATATTCTGGGCAATGACCTCAGAACACCTAGATCTTCCAGGTAACAGCTATGTCCAGACACTGTCAAACCTATCTACTGAGTTTATTTTATTTCAGTTTACCTTGGATGACTTTTTTCCTTCCATGGCCCTGGGTAGGAAACTGACTTCTAGGCTGCAGTCCAGGGTTACTGGGCAGTTTTTATCCAGTCTCCATTCAAGGAAGAAATAGCTCATTTCCAACTTTTGTTTTATGTGGGGGCCTAGTTCCAGCTCCTGGCCTTTCGTAGGGCCTAGAGTCTCATCTTCCATCCTCACAGGGGCATTAAAACCCTAACTCTTTCCAACCAGAAGTCTGGATATGGCAGCCCCAGGCTTGTGTGGTGGCTCCACAAATCTCCCAGGGACTTGACACTTGATTTGCCCACTCCATCACCCTAAGAGCATGGGGTTTCCCCTCTTGTTGCTCTTCCAGGAATCTCATCTTTAAACCCCTCCCCCACCATGGGTTGTATCTCATCTCTTTGTCCAGAACCGGGTCACACGGTGGTCCCTAACTGCAAGGGAAGCTGGAGGAGTGAGTTTTTTGGTGGGACCTTTCCTGCCCACCCTGAAACAATTGTGGTTCTCTTAGTAAGGTAGTGGAGCTAGTGGGTGTGGAACTGGTAACTTGTACCATCTGCCACACATAATGTTGTCCTCATCTAGGTGAGGAAATCACATGTCAGAGAGGTGTGGTGTCTTATACAGCCCAGATTTAACTGCACTAAGCCCGTGTTCTTTCTGCTAAGCCCCTCACCACTCTCACCCTGCTCTGACTCATAGATTCTGGCCTGGATCTCAGCTGCTGGGGTTTCCCTCATCACAGGCACTGGCCTGTGTGATGGATGGCTTGGTGGCCTCATTAAGCATGGGAGCTTTTGGTTCCCAAAGCCCACAGGAGCAGCAGGGCCTGGGGATCTAGGAGCAGGAAAGTTGAACAGGATCCCATCTGTCCTGTTCCCTCCCTCCCTGGCTCTTGCACATGCAGGCATTTATCAGCCATGGCATGAGGGTGGATTCAGTCACTTCATCTCTCAGCGGATAGGGAGCTGCACACAGGAAGAATAACGACTGGCCACTGGAGAGGCAGTGGGGGTTTATCAGGGGCCAGCATGGCTGGGGGGAGCTCAGGGTTTGACTCCACTTCTCTTCTGAGGGGGAAGGAGCTGGCTGACACCTCCCTGCCCCACAGTGGAGGTCTCCTTAGTTCTGCCTTCTGGTCTTCCTACCAGCTATTCCCCCCAACCCATCGCTCTCCCATTGTCCCTCACTCCTCCAGCTGCCCCCACCTGCCTTGGATCTCTGCCCTGGATCAGTGGCCATGCTCTTCGGTTAGATGATCACATTGCCTCCTCAGTGCTGCTCTCCCAGCTCTGGTCTTGCCCCCTGTAAACCACCCATCCCACTGGCTGCTTATAAGTCTCCTTGTAAGAGGAGAAGTCACACACATCTCCTCCACACTTTCACATCCTTCTATGGCTCCCTATACCCACATAATAAACAGCGAACTCAGCCCTGCCCACCTCAGCTCCCGTTCCTCCTCCTCTGTACTCTTGTAATGTTTGCTATTCAATTTTTTAGAATGGGTTATTGTGATATTGTGATTTATAGTAAGAAATGCATATTTGGTCTTCATCCCATTCCTGGCACAGAGCTCTTAAAACCCTTGGAATTTCCTAAAGGATAAGAACTATAAAGGTGTCTTCTATTACTCATAACAAGCCCCTTTCAACCACACCTGAGTTTATTATGTTAATGAGGTGACCTTTTGGAAAGTCCTGCAGGATGGGGCTGGTCTCCAGAAAGACCAAGTGATTACAGGGTTGGAACTTTCGGCTCCACCCACCAACCTCTGGGAAGGGAGTGGGGCTGGAAATGAACCTCTATGGAAAATCTTGAAGGTGCAATTTGATGAGCTTCCAGGTTGGTGAACATATCCACGTGCTGGAAGGATGGAACACTCTGGTTCCATGGGGACAGAAGCTCCTGTGTTCAGGACCCTTCTGGATCTCGCTCTACGTACTTCTTCATCTGGCTGGTCATCCTTTATAATAGCTTTCATAGTAAACTAGTAATGTCACCCAGAGAAGTCCCTAAAAACATTTTCCATGTCTGATGCTTTGTTTTTAAGGTGTGGTTGCTTATAGGAACTAATGCAGAATATTGCCAGGTGGCCAAACCACAGAACCAGTCCAAACCAGAAAGGTCCAAGATGGCAATGGGGTGCCATGCATAAAAGGAAACGTATGCAAAAGGTGTTGTGTGCAAGATGGGAAGATCTGCGCATGCCTCAAATTCCCCCGCCCTGAGTGATGGCACAGAGACCTCTCCTCCTTCCCATCCCATAAGAATCCTGCTCACCTTCCCTTTGGGGAGAAGATGTTTTAGAGCACAAGCTCTGTCTCCTCTACTCATTGATCAACGAATAAAGTTTCTGCTCTGCTGTTCCGAATCTGGTTTCGTTCTATTGTTGCAAGCAGCTCTGGGCAAAAGGACTCACTTGCAGGTCCCTGGTCCCTTAGGGGTTGGTAACAGAAAATGTAAGCAACATTTCTCTGATCCGCTCTAGCAAATTAATCCAGCCCCAGGAGGGAGTCATGGGAACCTCTGATTTATAGCCAGTTGGCCAGAAGCACAGTTGACAGCATGGACTTTTGTTTGGTGTCTGAAGTTAGGACTGCCTTGTGAGACTGAGCCCTTAACCTGTGGGATCTGATGGTATCTCCAAGTAGATAGTGTCAGAGTTGATTGAGCTAAATTATAGGACACCAGTCAGGGTCCACCGAGATTTGGAGAGTTACTTGGTGGTGTTTGGAAAAACACTCCAGAGTTATACAATTACAGGTTTCAAAAATCGAGTTAAAAAAGCATGCAGTGAAAAAAGCCTCACTCCCACATTTCTCTCAACTACCCAGTTCTCATCACCCACCATGTTTCTTAGTTTCTTAGGTCTCCTTCTAGGGTTTCTTTATGGAAATGTCTCCTCACCTCCCACCTTTTTACACAAACGGTAGCTTTGGGCTTTGGGCAATGCATACTCAAGTCACAAATCCAGTGGCCCTGTGGGAGGCTGGCAACACTTGACCCCACCAGAGACACCTGACTACCTCAGGCAGAGCAAGCACCTTGGGCTCCCAGGGACACAGCTGTATGAATTAGGAGCCCATTCTACTCCTGTGTGATTTCATCTTAATTAATTACATCTGTAGGGACCTTAGTTCCAAATAAGGTCATATTTTGAAGGACTGCAACTTATCTTTGAACAGGGGACACTATTCAACCTATAATAGCAACTCTGTCTTGTTCCTGGTGAAACTATGTCTTTAAATAGGGCCAGAGTGGAGAATAAGGAGATTTCAAAGCAAGTAAGAAAAATGGCTTTAGAAGTGAGCGCTCTTGCTTCAGCTTCACTTCTCTGTGTCTCTGGTTTATTCGACAATCGAGCTCATCTGGGTACAGATCTGAGTGGTTTTATTCTTCTGCAATTGCTGCCATCAGCCGTGCTCTGTGGACCTCGCTTCCCTGTCCCATCACAGTAGCTCGGGGAGGTCCCATGGACTGCTGGTCACTTGGAGTATGAAGAAGTCTAGGCCAATCTGGTCTGGTTTAAAACCCTGTCTCCCCTCTGAGTTAATGCTCTTTTCCTCAAGCTCAGGTTTGACCAGGCCTTAGGGAAGAGTGGGGAGAGAATGGGGGTTGGGCAGCAGGAGGGAGAGGACAGAGAAAGGGTCTCTCACCTAACAGCTTCCTGTTAAGGTCCCTTCCTAGTGGCCAATGCCATTTCTCAGGCCACTCCTGACTGGCCACCCGGTACTTCTGTGTCGTTGGTGCCCAAATGGTGGCTCTTGCACGGGATGCAGGTGGAGATCCTGCAGAGTCATTCCAAGCCTGCTCCGACTTGCCTTCTTTCACTCCCACTGCTCACCTTCCCCACCTCTTTTTCGCTCTGGGCCCCCTCACCTGGCCAGCAGCCCTCTTTGGTGGAAGAGAAGCAAGATGTCTCCCATGGTGTCCCCTTGGATTCCAGAAGCCTCCCACACCCTTGCTACCCAGATGCTGGGGTGCAGGTTGTTCCATGTGTCTCCTCTCTCTGCCTGGCCATCTCTCCCCAGTTCTTCTCTCACTAGGAGAGGTGCCCAGAGTAGGTGAGCCCAAGGCAACACCCAACTGGAATGAGGTGCCAGTCTCTCCTTCTACATGGCACCCCCAACTTCTGAGATTCCCCTTGGAGCCCCCTCATTTGGCAAGAACTGGGCGAGTGGGGGTTCCTCTCCCTTCCCAGGGGAGGGGAAAGCCATAGTACCATCTACCCTCTAGTCCTCCTCAGGCTGAGGAAACGCAACCCCAACGACCTCTCCCCGCCACTCCAAAGCTTATTCCTAGAGGGACAGTTGGGGGTAAGAGAGCCAGTCTGGCTCCCCGTTTGTAGGTCCCAAGGTGCACCCCTTCCATCTTGGTGACTATCTTGCAAAAGGAGTTTGGTGCCCTTTTGTCTTCTGTCCTGGGTCCTATTGCCAATTCTGGGGCAACAGGAAAATTCACACTTAACAACCTGTCACATGTGTCCTTCTGTTCATCCTCTATAACCTGAAGGCCCCACACAAGATGAAGGGCTAAGAGTGTGGGACAAATTACTGACCAATTCTCATCCACTGATGCCTCCTCTGTGCCACCTCTGTGCCAGGTGCTTGTCACCACAGACCCACTGGATCCTCAATCTGTGAGCTCCGTGAGGGTCTTGTATCCATAGGACCAGGCCTGGAGTCTGGCACATAGTGGCTGCTGAATAAATATCTGTTGAGAGGGTGACTGTGGCTTTAGTGGCTGCCCTAGGGTTTACAATATGTGTCTTTAATTTGCCAAAGTCTATCTTCAAATGATATTATACTTCTTTACATGTGTAAGGACCTTACAACAATGCACTCAATTCTTCCCTGCCATCCTTTGTGTTATTCTTGTCATGCATTTTATTTTTACAAATACTACAAACACATAATATACTTCTCCTGATTTGCTTTAGAATCAAATATCTTTCAGAAGAACTAAAAATATGAAACAATTAATTTTATGTTTGCCCTCATTTATGCCATTTCTAGTACTTCTCATTTCTTTGAGTAGATATAAATTTCTTTCTGGTATCATATTCCTTCAGTCTGAAGAATTTTCTTTAATACATCTTATCGTGCAGGTCTGCTGGTAATTAATGCTCTGATTTTATTTGACCGAAGAGGTCTTATATTTCTTTCTTACTTTTGAGGGATGTTTTCCGTGGGCCTGGAACTTTGGGCTGGCAATTTTCTTTTCCTTTTGGTGCTTTAAAGATGTCATTCCACTTCAAACTTTAAAGACAAAAGTTTCTTTCAGCACTTTAAAAACACCTCCTGTTCTGCATAGGTTCTGATAAGAAGTCAGCTATAATTCTTATCTTTATTCCTCTAAATGTAATGTGCCTTTTTTCTTTGACTGCTTTCAAGGTTTCACGATTTTCTCTATATTTTGATCTTCATTAGTTTGAGGATGATGTGTCTAGGGTTGTATGTTTTTTGTTTGTCTGCTTTTTTTTTTTTGTCCTGCTCAGTGTTCTCTGGACTTCTTGGACCTGTGGTTTGGTGCCCATCACTAATTTTGGAAAATGCTTGGCCATTATCTCTTCAAATGTTTCTTCTGCCCCATTCTCTGCTCCTTCTGGGATTTTCATTACATGTATGTTACGTTGTTCCATATCCCATAATACTCCACGATATTGTCCCACAGCTTTTGGATGCTCTGCTTTGGTATTTTTCTCACTCTTTTTTCTTTCTGTGTTGTAATTTGGATAATTTCCACTGACCTGTCTTCAAGTCCACTGATTCTTTCCTTAGCTGTGTTAAGCCTGTTCTTGTGCCCATCTAAGATAATCCTCATTTCTGTTACTGGCCTTTTTGATTCTAGCATTTCCATTAGATTTTTTTTCTTGTAGTTTCTACCTCTCTGCTAAAATTCCCCATCTCTTCATGCTGTACACTTTTTCAACTAGAGACTTTGACATAGTATTCACAGTTATTTAAATCATAGTTATTTATCCTTATGTGATGGTTCCAATACCTGGGCCCTATCTGAGCCTGGTTGTTGATTGCTTTGTTTCTTGACAATATGTGATATTCTCTTGCTTCTTGTGTGTCTTATAATTTTTTGTTGAAATCCGGGCATCTTGTGTAGGACAGTAGAGATTGAAGTAAATAGTACTTATGCCTGGAAATGGTCATGCCTTTTCTTTTGCTAGCTCCTTAATGGAGCATGCAGCTTCTTTTGCAAGTGTAGGGAGTTGCATGAGTAAGGAAGGAGTTGAGCTGGGTTTGGGTTTTGTTGTTACTGTGGTTCCCTTCAGTGTACTACAGGCTTCAAGTTCCTCTAGCATTGCTTTGTGTTTAGGGTGGCAGCTGGGTTGGTGGAGAGTTTTTTCCCCAATGATCCTGTTCCACCCTCAGTTTTAGACTTTGCCTATGATCCTGCACTTCAAAGAGGTTCTCCCTGTGGTCTTGGCCCTCCTCCAGCCGTAGACCGGTTATCTGTTACTGGGTGCTTGTGAGCCTGAGGGTAGGTGCATAGGAGAGCTGTCTGTGTTGTCCTGGTACTATCTCTGTCTTAGGCAGGCTCTGTGTCCCCGGATCTGTAGATGGGGCCTTCTCAGTGATCACCCCCCAACCCAACATTGGTATTGGGATTTTTCCATTCTCTTCCCCCAGCTGCAATGGTCACTGAGGGCGACAGGATTTGCTGTCCTTTCTCTAATGTCTTATAACTTTTCTTCCAGCAGCGGCTGCTGCTCCCCTCCTCTAGGCCTGTGCCACAAGGAGGCCTCCTCTATTTCTCCCTACCCCCATGCTTCCTCATAGTGCCCAGCACAGTCTGCAGAGAAAAGCCTGTGAGTGGGTGCAAATTTCCCATGTGTCTGCTGCTCCCAGGAGATCCACACCCCCATACCAGCCCACACTCAGCCTTAGCAGCTTGTTAAAAATTTTATTTGAATTCTTACCAGTTTGTATGGTGCCTGGTGTCTGCCCCAGGTAAGCAAGGGCTCTTGTCCTGTCTGCCTTGGAGGTGCCTGTGTTCCTTTAGATTTCAGGCCAGTTCATTGCCCTCTGATCACAACCCTCTGATAAATTCAAGAAAAGTTGTAAAATTGCAGATTGTCTGGATTTTTCTTGTTGTAAATGTGGAAATGATACTCGTTCCAGCTTTCTACATCCTAAGTGGAAGCTGGAAGAAAAACTGGGACAGTTTAAAAACGTGTCCATATATTCTTTGAAGGCAATGGGAGTAACTCTGCATGGCTTCCGAGGCTGTGTCTTAAAAGGCAACACAGCTTCCACTTTGCTCATTGGAATGCTTGCCCTGGAGTTCTGAACTGCCATGTCAGGAGTTCAATTACCTTGAGATTGCTACTCTGTGAAGAAGCCCAGGCCCTGGGGACGGGCCACTTGTAAGTGGTCCAGTTGAAAGCTCCAGTTAAGGGTTTGGCCAGCAGCCAACGTTAACCTGCAAGGTGTGAGTGGTGACACCTCTAGTTCCCAGCCTCACATCTTCCTAGCCAAGGCCACAGACATCATGGAGCAGAGAAAAGCCATGCCCACCATGCCCTTTCTGAATCCTGTGAGCCTCATGAAGTCGTTATATGCCAATAAGTTTTGGGGTAATTTGTTACACAGCTGTAGTAACCAGAACAGTAACTCATCACCACCAGCTTGTTTATTCGTTCATTGAATGCCTGCTCTGGGCCTCATGTGGAGGCCTGGAGGATACAGAGACAAAGGAGAACCAAGCCTCTGCCCTCCCAGGGCTCACAGTCTAATGAGGAGGCAGACAAGTGCAAGGCAGAGAAATGAGGGTTGTGATGGATGTACAGGGGACTGTGGGCTCCAGGACCAGAGCCCTTGACACAGCCGGGGTGAGGAGGCAGGGCAGAAGAAAGCTTCCTGGAGGAGGTGACTACTAAGCCAAAACCTGAAAGGTGAAGAATAAAGGGCAGAAAAGAGAGTTCAACAGGAGAATAGCTCAGGCTGGAAGGCCACTGGGCAAGAAATGTGGCACTCTGGAGGGACCTGCAGGAGGTTTGACAAGGCTGAACGAGAGAGTGAGGGTTTGAGAGGCAAAAGACAAGGCAGGGTTTCTGCCGTTGTAACCTAAAGGGTTGCCAATTTAATATACTTGTTTACAGATGAGAGAACTGAGGCTCAGAGCAGACTTGCCTAAGGCCCCGCAGGATGTAGCAGAGCTGGGATTTGAACCCAAGTTGTTCTGCGTCCAAAGCCAGCATGAGTCCAAAGCCAACCTTTTCACACTTTTGAGAGAGTTTGGAGGCATGGAGGCTCAGCTATGGAGATGTGGAATGTCTAGGCCATGGCAGTGCCCTCTGTTTGTTACTCTATGACTCCCCCCAACCCCATCTGAATTAGGGGATCAGCAGAGAAAGGATGGAGGCAGCTGGCAGCTGGAAGGGGCACCCGAAGGGTGAGGGTGAGCCTGGCTACCACTCTGAAGGTGCTGGATCAAGTCTAACCAAATTGGTGCGCGCATGATTCTCAGCTGTTGTATTGACTCATCCTGCCTTGGAGGTCAAATCAGCCCCTAATCGAATTGGATTCCTTATTTCTGGCCATAAACCCAAGGAGATCAATAATCATAGCAGACACTCAGAGAAGTGCACTGCCTCTTTAGAAAAATAAGGGAGTTCCTTCCAGCTCCGCCAGGGCCCAGCCAAGGACAGGCGTGCAAGCAAATGGACATGAAGGCTTTGTTTGTTTAGCTGTCTTGGCACATTAAACAGCCATTCAAAATCCCCAGGGCTAGTCTTAGGAACAGGCGGAAACAGAAATGCACTCAGACTGCCCTGTTAGCCCAGCTGTCATCATTAGGTTAGCAGCCTTCTACTGTATTAAGTGATCATTAACTAGATGTTGACATCAGTTGAGGACATCTGATGGGCACCAGCTATTTTTGTGGGCTGGGAGGAAAACCCCAGGGACTTGGTGAAATCCTGGAATCCTTGTCACAAACCATCTGGTCGTCCAGCTATAAGGTCCTTCGTAAAGTTTCAGTTCCTTTGGTGGATTCCAAGTAGGTTGGAGCTTGAAGATCCCGCCCTGTGATCTATTGATTTAAGGTCTAAAATTTAGATTAACGGCTTAATCTCGTGTGATAAATCTGATCCAGTGGTAGTGGCAATCTGGATTGTTGTGTTGAGAAGGATTCTGAGGTTCTTTCCAGACTTAGCAGGAAAGAACATCGCCATTGACAGATGTGGCTGGGCTAGGACTGGATCGGGCTGTGAGCGCAGGACCCTAAGCTTGTAACCAGCGGGAGGCTTGGGCCCAGGGAGCCCTAAGTCAAAGATCTTTCAGAACAGAAATGCCTGTCACTCAATTAGAAGTTGCTTTCTGATTTGAATTTTAACATCTCTATTATCACAAAAACCCCTCAGTAAAAACTGGTCACACATGACTGTCTGCATTCAAGGTGTTTGGGGGGAATAAAGGGGACTGTGTCTGATCATGGGGTCATGCCAAGAAGAGGGAAGGCTGCAGCTGGAGAGAGGGGAGCTTGGTCCCTCTGGACCTCCTTGCAGGGCCCAGGCCATGTTTTCAAGACTCCTTTTAAAAAGCCCCACTTGGGGCCGGCCTGGTGGTGCAGCGGTTAAGTTTGCATGTTCCGCTTCTCGGAGGCCCAGGGTTCACCGGTTCGGATCCTGGGTGCAGACATGGCACCACTTGGCACGCCATGGGGTGGTAGGCGTCCCACGTATAACGTAGAGGAAGATGGGCACGGATGTTAGCTCAGGGCCAGTCTTCCTCAGCAAAAAGAGGAGGATTGGCAGCAGTTAGCTCAGGGCTAATCTTCCTCAAAAACAAACAAACAAACAAACAAACAACAAGCCCCACTTGATTCCAGATTCAGACCTCCAGGTCCAAAGAGGGTCCTTTAATGGGATGCATTCCCCACTCCTTGAATAAGAGAACCTCTTGCTTTCAAATGTTAAATCATTCTCAGGTGAGCTGTTGGAACCATTAATAATTCAGAGGCTTCAGCTCTGGGTGAGTGTGTTGTTGGAAGTCACTCGGGCAGAAATCATCAGACAGGTGGACATTTTATTGCCGGATCTTCACCCTGGGGAGAAGGTGGAGGGGAGAAGGAAGGAGGCTGACAACTACTAAGCACCGACTGTGTGCACCTTCTGTGCCAGGAGCTTTACAACTCTGTTCATCTTCACCCAAGCCTTTGCAGAGGAGAAAGTTGGTTAAGAGAGGTTAAATGTCTTGACCAAGCTACATGACTAGTATGTGGTGAAGCCAGAATTTCAACCTGGTATTGTCTGATGTCAAGGCCTGATGACAATAGCCCTTAAGAGAAGGACAAATGACCTATAAGAAAGAAGGGATGGAAGTAATTGTTTAATGAGTACAGTTTTGCAAGATGAAAAAGTTCTGGAAATGGATGGTGGTGATGGTTGCGCGACAAGGTGAAAGTACTTAATGTCACTGAACTGTACACCTCAAAATGGTTAAAATGGTGAACTTTATGTTTTATATATATTATTATGGACCGAATGTTCGAGTTCCCCCAAAAGTCGTATGTTTAAGCCCTAACCCGTAATGTACTTGAAAATATGCTGCGATGACCGATGTCAAAGAGCATACTGCCTAAGTTTTCTTCTAGACGTTTCATGGTTTCAGGTCTTACATTCAAGTCTTTAATCCATTTTGAGTTAATTTTTGTGTATGGTGTAAGATAACTGTATGTTGATTTTGTATCCTGCAACTTTACCATATTCAATTATTTCCAAAAGTGTTTTGGTGGATTCTTTATGTTTTTCTATATATGAAATCATGTCATCTGCAAATAGTGACAGTTTCACTTCTTCCTTTCCAATTTGGATCCTTTTGTTTCTTTTTCTTGCCTGATTGCTCTGGCTAGGACTTCCAAAACTATGTTAAATAAGAGTGGTAAAAGTGGGCATCCTTGTCTAGCTCCTGTTCTTAGAGGGATAGCCTTCAGTTTTTCTCCATTGAGATTGATATTAGCTGTGGGTTTGCCATATATGGCCTTATATTATGTTGAGGTACTTTCCTTCTATACCCATCTTATTCAGAGTTTTTATCATAAATCAATGCTGTATTTTGCCAAATGCTTTCTCTGCATCTGTTGAGATGATTGTGTGATTTTTATTATTCATTTTGTTAATGTGGTATATCACATTGATTGATTTGTGGATGTTGAACCATCCCTGGAATAAATCCCACTTGATCATGGTGTATGATCTTTTTAACGTATTGTTGTATTCAATTTGCTAATATTTTGTTGAGAATTTTTGCATTGATGTTCATCTGTGATATTGGCTTGTAATTTTGTTTTTTGTGTGTTGTCTTGTCTGGTTTTGATATCAGGGTAATGTTGGTTTTGTAGAATGAGTTAGGAAGCCTCCCCTCCTCTTCAATTTTTTGGAAGAGTTTGAGAAGGATAGGTATTAAGTCTTCTTTGAATGTTTGGTAGAATTCACCAGGGAAGTCATCTGGTCCTGGACTTTTATTTTTTGGGAAGTTTTTGATTCGTGTTTTAATCTCCTTACTGGTGATTGGTCTATGCAAATTCTCTATTTCTTCTTGATTCAGTTTTGGAAGGTTGTATGATTCTATGAATTTATCCATTTCCTCTAGATTATCCAATTTGTTGGCATATAGCTTTTTGTAGTATTCTCTTATAATCTTTTGTATTTCTGAGGTGTTTGTTGTAATTTCTCCTCTTTCGTTTCTGATTTTATTTACTTGAGCCTTCTCTCTTTTTTTCTTGGTGAGTCTAGCTAAGGGTTTGTCAATTTTGTTTATCTTTAAAGAACCAGCTCTTGGTTGCATTGATTTTTTTTTCTATCATGTTTGTTTCTATTTCATTTATTTCTGCTCTGATTTTTATTATTTCTTTCCTTCTACTGATTTTGGACTTTGTTCTTCTTTTTCCTGTTCCTTTAGGTGCACTGTTTATTTGCTTATTGTTTATTTGAGATTTTCCTTGTTTGTTGAGGTAGGCCTGTATTGCTATAAACTTCCCTCTTTGAACCGCTCTTGCTGTATCCCATAAATTTTGGCATGTCATATTTTCATTTGTCTTTAGATATTTTTTGATTTATTCTTTGATTTCTTCATTGATCCAATCATTTTTCTGCAGCATTTTGCTTAATCTCTACATATTTGTGGCTTTTCTGATTTTCTTCCTGTAGTTGGTTTGTAGTTTGAAAGGATGCTTCGATCTTCTTAAATTTATTGAGACTTGTTTTGTGGCCTAATATGTGGTGTGTCCTGGAGATTGTTCCATGTGCATTTGAAAAGAACGTGTATTCTGCAGTTTTTGGATGGAATGTTCTGTATATGTCTACTAAGTCCATCTGGTCTAATGTGTCATTTAAGTCCCATAGTTCCTATTGATCTTCTGTTTGGATGATCTATCCATTGGTGTAAGTGTAGTGTTAAACTCCCCTACTATTATTGTGTTACTGTCTATTTCTCCTTTTATCTCTGTTAATAATTGCTTTATATATTTAGGTGCTCCTATGATGAGTGCATAGATATTTCCAAGTGTTATATCCTCTTGTTGGATTGTTCCCTTTATCATTATGTAGTGCCCTTTTTTGTCTCTTGTTACAGTTTTTCTTTTAAAGTCTATTCTCTCTGATATAAGTATTGCTACCCCAGCTTTCTTTTCATTGCTATTTGCATGGAGTATCTTTTTCCATCCCTTCACTTTGCATTTGTGAGTGTCTTTAGGTCTGAAGTGTCTCTTGTATGCAGCATATATACGGGTCTTGTTTTTTTCCGGTTAGCCACCCTATATCTTTTGATTGGAGCATTCAGTCAATTGACATTTAAAGTAACTATTGATAAGTATGTACTTATTGCCATTTTGTTACTTTTTTTCTGGGTGTTTTAGTAATTCTTCCCTGTTCCTTTCTTCTTCTCTTGCTCTCTTCCCTTGTGGTTTGATGGCTTTCTTTAGTATTATGTTGGGTTCACTTCTCTTAATTTTTTGTGTATTTGTTATAGGTTTCTGGTTTGTGATTACCATGAGATTCATATATAATAACCCACGTATATAACAATCTATATTAAGTTGATGGTCTCTTTAGTTTGACCTCTTGCTAAAAGCTCTACTCTTTTACTCCCCTCCTCCCACATTTATTTATTTTTTGAGGAAGATTAGCTCTAAGCTAACATCCACTGCCAATCCTCCTCTTTTTTCTGAGGAAGGCTGGCCCTGAGCTAACATCCGTGCCCATCTCCCTCTACTTTATATGTGGGACGCCTATCACAGCATGGCTTGCCAAGAGGTGCCATGTCTGCACTTGGGATCTGAACCAGCGAACCCCAGGCTGCTGAAATGGAATGTGTGCACTTAACCGCTGCACCACGAGGCCGGCCCCCACATTTATGTTTTTGATATGTATGTTTTTGATATCTAACCTCTTTTTTTGTGTGTGTGTATCCATTACCCTCTTATCATGGAAATAGATAATTTTAGTACTACTGTCTTTTGACCTTCATATTAGCTTCATAGGTGGTGATCTGCTACCTTTACTGTATATTTGCCTTTACCAGTGATTGTATTGCTTTTTTAAAAATGATTTTCTTATTCCTACTTGTGGTCTTCTCTTTTCCACTTAAACAAGTCTCTTTAGCATTTCTTGTAAGGCTGCTTTCTTGGCGATAAACTCCTTTAGTTTTTGCTTGTCTGGAAGACTCTTTATCCTTCCTTCCATTGTGAATGATAACCTTGCTGGGTAGAGTATTCTTGGCTGTAGGTTTTTTCCTTTCAGCACTTTAAATATGTTGTGCCACTGCCTTCTAGCCTGTAAAGTTTCTTCTGAGAAGTCAGATGATACCCTTATGGAGTTTCCTTTGCATATAACTTGTTGCCTTTCTCTTGAGACTTTTAGGATTCTGTCTTTATCTTTAATTCTTTTTTTTTTTTTAAAGATTGGCACCTGTGCTAACATCTGTTGCCAATCTTCTTTTTTTTCCCTTCTTCTTCTTCTCCCCAAAGCCCCCCAGTACGTAGCTGTATATTCTAGTTGTGAGTGCCTCTGGTTGTGCTATATGGGATGCTGCCTCAACATGATCTGATGGGTGGTGCCATGTCCGTGCCCAGGATCTGAACTGGCAAAACCTGGGCTGCCGAACTGGAGTGCACAAACTTAACCACTCAGCCATGGGGCCTGCCCCTATCTTTAATTCTTGACATTTTAGTTATAATGTGTCTTGGTGGAGGCCTCTTTGGGTTTATCTTTTTGGATGCTCTTTGTGCTTCTTGTACCTGGATGCTGTTTCTTTCCTTAGGTTAGGAAACTTTTCAGCTATTATTTCTTCAAATAGATTCTCTACCCCTTTGTCTCTCTCTTCTCCTTCTGGAAAACCTATAATACAGATGTTAGTGCACTTGATGTTGTCCCAGAGGTCCCTTAGACTGTACTTGTTCTTTTTAATTCTTTTTTCTTTTATCTTTTCAGCTTGGGTGATTTCCTCTAGTCTTTTGTCCATCTCACTGATCTGTTCTTCTGTATCATCTACTCTGCTATTGAGTTCCTCTAGTGAATTTTTCATTTCCAGTATTGTATTCTTCATTTGTAATTGGTTCTTTTATATATTTTTCAGTTCCTTGTTGAAGTTCCCACTGAGTTCATCCATTCTTCTCCCAAGATCACCAGCCATCCTTATGATCTTAGTTTGTACTCTTTGTGAGGTAGATTGTTTATCTCTGTTTTGTTTAGTTCTATTCCTGGGGTTTTGTCCTGTTCCCTTATTTGGAACATATTCCTTTGTCTCCTCATTTTGCCTCTTTCTCTGTGCTTGTATATATGTATTAGGTAGGTCAGCTATATCTCCTGATCTTGGAAAGGTGGCCTTATGTAAGAGATGCCTTAAGAGGCCCAGCAGTGTGCTTCTCTCTCATCACCAGTTCGAAATGTTCCAGGAGTGTCCCCTGTGTGGGCTACATGTGTCCTTCTGTTGTGGCAGGGTTGCTCTTGCTGTAGGTGCCTGGGGAGGCTAGGCTGTCCCCCTGGCCAGCTGGTTGTAATGGTCAGCTGTGTGTGGCTGCTATGGACCCTTCAGTCACTTTATTGGGCATGGGGAACCCCAGCACATTTGGCTCCAAGGTCTAATAGCACATTCCTGTTGCAGTTATTCTTTTAAGTGAGTAGGTCCCCAGCATGGCTGGTTGCTAGCCTCAGGGACTTATAATTACTCTAAGCCTCCAGCTGAGTAGGGTCAGCTCCAGGCATGGGAGCACTCAACTATTTCAGGTTTTGGAAGGTGGGGCCAATCCCCTATGTGGCTGTTTGAGAAGCACAAGTCTGCTGCAGCTGAGAAGCCCCACCGCCCACAGGACCACATATCCTGTCAACACAGTGCTGCCCTGAGCACACACTGTGACCCTCTGAAATGGACCTAGTTGCCCCACTGTAGAGGCCCCAAACTCCACCAAAGTACCACACACTGCACTGGCTCCTTGTGCATGCCCTGCTCCCCAGAGGTGGACCCACTCACCCAGCTACAGATGTTTCAAGCACCCCACCTGGGTGGGCCCACAATTTGCCCAAGGGCTTGCTGTTGGGTGGGGACAGTCCCTAGGGCAGCTGCCTGCCCCTGTTGAACTGGATTAAATCAGTGCTCTAGTTGGTGGAGCAGCCCCATGCACTAATAGGCCAGGGGAAGAACTCCAATGGCATCTGCCAGCTCTGTGTCAGCACACCTGTACTAGGTCATAATAATGGCTGCCACCAATGTCTCAGTCCCTGGGGTGGTGACCCCAGCCTGCAGAGGTCTGACCTCTCACCAAGATGCACCCAGAGCCTATCAAGTGAGTCTCTTTTCACCAAAGGGCTATACTCTTTTCTTTCTGGTCATTTTAGGTTGCTTTCTGAAATGGGTGAATTTGTGTGGGGGCCCTTTAAGAGCAGTCTTTTTCCCTCCTTATGTCTGACAGGTTTTCTAGGGGTATTCCCTGTTGCAGTTAATAGACAGCAAAGCCAGATATTATGACACTTGTCTTGGTTGTTCTGAGTCCTAAAGCTACTTATTGTAGTAATGCTCCCCTGCTCAGAACCCCCACTCCTCCAGGGAAGGCTATGTACCTTAAGATTGCTCCTGGCCAGCCATGAAGTGTCACAGCCAGAAGGTGGCTTTTTTTTCTCTCCAGAAAGGAATTTCCACCTCTTCCACCTCAGCACTGCCCCTTGTTGTGGGGGTTTATTTTATCCAGTTTTCAGTTCTCTCTCAGGAGTAATTGTCCAAAGAGGAGTTATAAACTTGTTGTGTCTGTGGGAGGGGGTGAGTTGAGAGTCTGACTATGCCACCATCTTGACACTGTCCCGTGTTATTTTAAATATTTGCTAACTAGATGGGTAAAAATGAATACTACATTTTTTATTTTCTTCAAATGTCTTAAGTTTTAGTGGGACCGAACACTTTGAATCTAACATTTATTGGCCATTGTATTTCTTCTTGTATAAACTGTCAATGCTCTTTGTCCATTTATCTATTGGTGTCTTGGTGTTTTACTTGTTAATTTGTAAGAAATCTCTCTATATAAAAGATGTTTCTGCTGCCAACTATTACCCCAATTTGTTGTTTGCCTATACGTTTCATTTGTGAGTCATTTCTGTAGAGGTAGTTTTACTTTCATGAGTCAAATCTATCAGTCTTTATCTTTGTGATTTTTTCCCCCATTGCTTTGAATTTAGGAAGTCTTTCCCTGCTTGATGAATATTCATTTCTATTTTCTTCTAGGTTTTCAATGTTTGATTGATGAGTAACTGTATTCTACCTGGAATTTATTTTTGTGTACACTTTGAGGAGAAGATCTAATTGTATCTTTTTTAAAAATTTCCAAATAGTAAACCAATTATACACAAAGTGGTTTAGGATACTCCCACCAGCCTTAACATCCATGGAACAAGTTCCAGTTATTTCTTGTCCCTCTGAAAGTGTGAGGACCAGAACAGGAACAAATAATTTTTGAAAAATAGAATGAAAGCCTAAGCTAGATTCTTTTTGGGCTTTTTTTTTTTTTAATAACAATCTCAAAAAAATTTATCATCATCCCCATTTTACAGAATAGAAAACTGAGGCTCAGAGAGGTAAAGTAACTGGCCTAAGGTGACACAGGTAGTCTGATCTAGGATTAGAACTAGATTGTTTGGCTACTATATCCCAGAGTATCTCAGGTTTGACCCTTTCTAGGCTTGGGAGCAAATATCTGGTGGATGCTGCATAGTTTGTGGAGTGGACTCTGTTGGTGTCACGCCCAGAACCCCTCATATCCTTTTTCCATTTCTGCATGCCCATTCCCAGCTTCTGGGTGATTTCTTCTGACAATACACGTGAGACTTTTTTCAGAGGATTGCCCTTGGGCTACCGGAGCCATTCACCTGCATATGCCGGGACCTAGAAGAGTCTGGGAGTTTTCCCCCAGGATGGCCCTTGCCTTAGACCCACTGGTACAGGAGTGTGAAAGCGCAGCTCCTGTGCCTCCAGGCGCAAACTCTGAGGGGTAGCTTACATTCCTCAGCCCGGTAGGATCAGGCTGAGGCCGACACTCTACCTGAAATTGCACCTGTTCTTACCCTTCCTCTTCCCTGTTTTCCTTCCACACCCCTGTCTGCTTTCTCATAGGAGCATTTCCTTAATAAACCACTTGCACTGGAATTCTTGTCTTTGGGTCTGCTTCTAAGACAGTCCCCCCAGTGAAGGGAATCAACATCCAGAGGCAAAGCAAGGTTTGAGGGAGGGTCCGGACCCCACCCTTGGATGCCCTAAATCAACGTGGCTTCAACTTTTCAGGTAGTCTTTAATAGGAAAGTATAACCCAATTTATTTATTTTTTTACACTTAAAAATTATTTTCACATTTATGTACAGTTAGATTCACTCTTTTTGGTATGTAGTTCTAACAGTTTTGAAAAATGCACAGTCAGGAAACACCACCACAATCAAGATACAGAACAGTTTCATTATTCCCCCAAATTCCCTCATGCTGCCTCCTGTAGTCAAACCCTCCCCTCACCCTGAACCCCTGACAACCAGTGATCTGCTCTTCATCACCAGAGTTTTGTCTTTTCCAGAATGTCCTATAAATGGGATCACACAATAGGTAACCTTTTGCGTCTGGCTTCTTTCACTTAACACAGTGCACTTGAGATTCATCCAAGTTGTTGCAGGATGAATGGCTTGTCTCTTCTTATTGCTGAGTAGGAGTCCATTGTGTGGCTGGACTACAGTTTGTTTACCCATTTTTCATGTGACGGACATCTGGATTGTTTCCGGTTTTTCATGATTATAAATCACTCTGATATAAACATTTGCCTATGGGGTTTTGGTTTAACGTAGGCTTTCGTTTCACTTGGCTAAATACCAAGGAGTAGGATTTGTGGGTGGTTTGGCAAGTATATGTTTAACTTTGTAAAAAACTGCCTAAGTGTTTTCCAGCATGGCTGTAGCTTTTTTTTTTTCTTTTTTTGAGGAAGATTAGCCCTGAGCTAACATCTGCTGCCAATCCTCCTCTTTTTTGCTCAGGAAGACTGGCCCTGAGCTAACATCGGTGCCCATCTTCCTCCACTTTATATGTGGGATGCCTGCCACAGCAGGGCTTGTCAAGCGGTGCCATGTCCGCACCCAGGATCCTAGCTGGCAAACCCCAGGCCACCGAAACGGAACATAGGAACTTAACCGCTGCACCACCGGGCCAGCCCCGGCTGTACCATTTTACATTGCTACCAGCAATGTTTAGAGTTCCTATTGCTCAACCTCCTCACCAACTTGGTATTATCAGGGTTTTTGTTTTTTTTCCCATTCTAATAGGTGTGTGGCCTCAATTTTTAAAATCACGTCAATTGGGTCATGTCATCCTTTGCTTAACCCTCCAACAGCTCATATCACACCTAGAATAAAATTCAAATCCTGATGTGGCCACAGGGACCTCCTTGACCTCCTTGGCCCCTTCTTCCACTGATCTTCCTCTCCAGCCATTCTGGCCTCCACGCTGTTCCTGAGACATGCAAATGCCCCCACCTCAGGGCCTTTGCTCTTGCTGCTTCTCCTGTCTGGAATGCTCTTTCCTTGGATTTTCACATGGAATTTTCACAGCCTCCTTCCTGACATTCTGGTAACAGATTTAAGCCACCTCTGCAGAAAGGCCTTTGCTGGCCTCTCCGCCTAATACCACCCACACAGCCACTCCCACCTTCAAGTAGCTCTCCATGTTACCTGGTTTTAGTTTCTTCATGTCTCTCATCACTATGTGAAATCATTTTAACTAATTATTTTAAAAATTTCTCTCCTCGCATTTAAAAGTTTGTTTGAATTGAAGTGTAATATGCATGCAGTAAAGTGCCCACTTCTTAAGTGTACAGCTCTATGAATTTTCACATATGTATACGTATAACTACTTCCCGTGTCAGAACATAGACTGTTTCTAAAACTCCCGAAGGCTCCCTCTGCCTCTTCCCCCTATAGGTAATCACTGTTACTGTTCTGATTTCTATCTGATTTGTCATAGATTCATTTTGCCTGCTTTTGAACTTCATATAAATGGAATCGTATGGTTTGCACTCTTTTTGTCCAAATTCTTTCATCAGTGTCTGTGAGATTCATCTGTGTTTTTCCATGTGGGTGCACGCAACAGCAGTTTCTTCTTTTTTTTTTTTTGCTATGTAGTCTTCCATTATTTAAATATACCACCATTTATTTATCCATTCTTCTGTTGATGGACCTGATGGCTGTTCCTCATTTGGAGCTATTGATTACCCCTGCCGTGCACATTTTTATGCCTATCTTTTGGCAGAGATGCACTCATTTCTCTTGGGTATATACCTGGGAGTGAAATTGCTACATCATAAAGTAGGAACATGTTGATCAGCTATTTTTTCTTTTACTTGTTTATATTATTTTTCTCCCCTTAGACTCTAAGTTCCGTGAAGGTAGGAAACTAGCCTGTCGTGTTCACCACTGTATTCCCAGCATGTAACACAAGATCTGGCCCATAGTAGGTGCTCAATAAATATTTGCTGAATAAGTGAAAGAACAAACTTGTGCTGCAATCAGCTCAGAATAAGTTATGGCGGAGCCAGGCCTAGATCCAAACCCTCCTGATTCCCACCCTCCGAAAGATTCAGGAGCCCGGGTGACGTGGAAGGTGACAGAGCTGCAGGTGCTGGGTTGATTTCAGCTTCCCGTTATTCTTTGAAGAAAAAGCCGCCCCCTCTCCATCTCTTGGCCTGCATTGTCACAGCTTGAAATATTCTTTTGATTATGAGAACATTTCCCACTAAGTGTGCATCTCCGGCTTCCCCCAAGTATTTATGAGCTCATAACTCCAGGATCTGTCACAATCAGTGTTGCAAAAGTGTATCCGAACGCAATGAAATAATTTGATGAGAAACGTGGCAAGGAGACAGTCAGAATTTTCTCTTGCTTTACAAACCATCCCCAGGGGACGAGTGTATATAAATCAGCACCTCCTTTAATTAAGTAAAACATTTTAAGAAAAAAACAAATTAATTACCACTTCATGGCACCACCCCAGCCGATTACCCAAACGGTTCACATTCCATAAACCGTGCCTGAATTTAGAGCTAATTATCACTCTTTTGGTTTGTTTATACTTCCCAATATGGCAAAGATCTATATTAAAAGTGGGTGGTGTGGAATGTTTTTTTCCTCTACTTTCAAGATGATGTAATTTGTCATAAGAATCAAGAAGTAAGGTATTTTTTTAAACTGAAAACATATGGTATGCAGAATGTGGAGCATCCAGAAAGGGAAATAAAAATGATCTTGGGGCATTGCTGGAGTGATGGGGAGAAGCCCATAGGGTACACAGTGTGTAGAGTTTTGGCCTGGATCAGTCCCTGACTTGCTGTATAATCTCGGCAGGAACTGGACACCTCTGGTCTCTATCTGGGCTGATTGAGCATCTTCTATCCAGCCACTTCCTCCCACTGTGAGACCTCACCTCCTGGTATGTGGTCATAACAGCAGATGAGGATCCTATTATCTCTGAGCTATTGTCCAACCTGACCTGATGTCCTTCTTAACTCTCCTTCCTGCTGGCTCTGGCCTCACCCTTGATCCATGGACCTGACCCATTCTTATCTCTGATTCAGACAGGTCTCTGTGGCCAGGCCATCTGTTGGCTAATGATTTGCCTATTCCGGTCCCAAACTGACCCTGCCCCATCCTGGACTCTTGCATCTGGCTACCTCCTGATTGGTCCAGTTGCCTGATGGAGCAGGCTGCCCAGGCCTGGCCTTGGCTCTTTCGGGGTGCGGGTTGGAGCCAGGGTCTCAATGGCAGCAAGCACAACTGGCCCTGGGTAGCCACCTCCAGCTGTGAGCCTTGTTCTAAGTCCAGAGCCATATGCAGGTAGAAAGTCAAGCCCTAACCTTCCTTTGCTTCTGCTGCTTGCCTTGCATGAGTGCTTATGTACGCTGTAAGCACTCAATCAATGTGGAATTTTAGTGAAAGACATGGAAAACCAGAAAGAAACAATAATCTAACTCTTTAAAAATTTTTATTAAGGTATTAAGGTATGAGTTGTACACAGTAAAGTACATTATAAATGTACAACCCAATGAATCTTTACTTTGTGTATACCCACGTGATCCCCACCTAGGTCAAGACACAAGATATTTCCTGCCCTCTAGAAGGTTCCCTCCCAATCAATACTCCTCAGAGACAACCATTATCTTGACTTCTATCACCATAGATTAGTCTGTCTGTTCTTGAATTTCATATAAATGCAATCACCTGGTATCTAGTGTTTTGTGTCTGGCTTCGCTCATCTGCTGTTTCTATGAGATTCATCCTTGGTGTGTATAGCAGTATTCTAGAACTCTATTTTAGATTAAAATTTTAAAAAGTGATTACTCTAGTGATTACTGGTTGTTGGTATCTAGTTTGACAGTATGCTGTTCTTTTTAAAAATAACCAAACCAAATGCAAGGGGCCAGGTCCATGGCCTAGGGGTTAAGTTTGGTGTGCTCTGCTTTGGCAGCCTGGGCTTGGTTCCCAGCACAGACCTATACCACTTGTCAGCAGCCGTGCTGTGGTGGTGACCTACATACAAAACAGAGGAAGACTGGCACAGATGTTAGCTCAGGGACAATCATCCTCAAGCAAAAAGAGAAAGATTAGCAATGGATGTTAGCTCAGGGCCAATCTTCCTCAGCAAAAATAAATAAATAACCAAATGCCAAGATATCTGTGGATCTCATACTGTCATGATAGTATGCACCACCCCCCAGGGGAATAATTTAGCTCTTGAAAGTACTCAAGTGCATTCAAATTCCAAATGGAGCAGGGATGAGTTTGATTAGGAAGGTGTCCGACCACATCCCTCCCCTCTTGAGAACCTTTCAGGGCATCTTCTTGTTGCTTTAATTCCCATATCCTGGGTTACTAGAGAGGTTGAGTATCTTTTCTTGAGATCATTTGTCATCTGTATTCCCTTACATCCTGCAGGGACCCTCTGGAGGACTGGGGGAGTTGGAAGCTTGGAGGCTGCTCCTTCCAGGTCATGTGTGAGGGGATAGGACTGACCTGGCCACCCCTTTGCTGTTGTCCCCAAAAGGGCCACTCAGCCTTGGACCCAAGGAAAATCAGTGCTCAGGGAAGGTGAGGGAGAGTCAGGTTCCACCCCCTCAGGTCAGACTCAGGCATTTTCGGACCCCAAGGAACCCTCAGTTTCACCCCTGACCTTTAGCCCCGAGAGCATCTTAGCAATTCATGTCACACTGGAGGCTCTGGTCCAGCAGGTCTGGGGTGGGGCCAGGAATCTGATATTTTAAAGCTCCCAGGGATTCCAGGGAATGGTTTCAAGCCACATTGCCTGAATTTGAATTCAAGCTCTGCTTGTTATCACTGTGACCTCAGGCAAATGACTTGCCTTAATTTCCTCATCTGTACAATGGGGATAACAGTAGTACTGGGAGAATAAAATGTATTAATGCACTACTGCTTGTGAAGCGCTTAGAAGGGTGCCCGGCAGAAAGTAAGCACTCAGAAGAGTTGGCCACCACCACCACCACCACCACCACCATCATGATCATTTGCAGCAGTGCTAATGCTTTACCAACTCTTTCACTTTACACGTGGGAAAACTGAGGACCAGAGAGGGGCATGGGCTTATCCAAGGTCACACAGTAAGTCACTGGTGGTACAGGGACCAGATGGCCTGTGTTCTCTCCCCTCAGAGCTGTAGCCAGCTAGCCATCCTGCCCAACGTCCCAGTCATGTTCTGGGGGTGGCTGTACTTGGCAGGATGGGAGCTTTCTGAAGGCTGACAGAACTGGGAGTTGGCATTTGCCTTCCACCCCCCACAGCATTCCCCTAGCTCCCCTCCTTACCCTTGAAGCAGACCCACCAGGCCCTCCTTTCCTCCTCTTTTTGGGGGTGAGAGGGGCTGGAAAGACCTGAGCCACCTCTGGATTTCTAAAGTTAGGACAAATAGCTTGTCACCTTTATCAAATCCCCCCAATTCAACCTCTAGGATGTCTCTGGAATCCAGGCCCTCTGAGGCCAGGCCACCATCATCTGGCCTGGACAACTGTGCCAGTCCCTCCCTGGTCTCCCTGCTGCCACTTTGTCCTCTCCACTCCATTCTAGAACCACAGTGCCCTCCACAGCAACAGTTCTAAATCACAGACCAAATTGGGTCATATCCTTGCCTAAAACCCTCCAAGGTAATGAATGGATAAAGGAAATGTGGTCTATACATAATGGAATATTATTCAGCTTTCAAAAGGAAGGAAATCTTGTCACATGATACAACATGAATGAAGCTCAAGGACATTATGCTGAGTGAAATAAAACAGTCACAAAAGGACAAATACTGTGTGATTCCACTTATATGAGGTAGCTAGAGTATCAAATTCATAGAAATAGAGTGGAATGGTGGTTGCCCAGGGCTCAGGGGAGGGGAAATGGGGAGTTGCTGTTTGATGGGTATAGAGCTTAAATTTTGCAAGAGGAAAAAGTTCTAGAGACCTTTTGCACAACAAGGTAAATATAGTTAACATTATTGAACTGTACATTTGAAAATGGTTAAGATGGTTTTTTTTTTTTTTGGTTACAATTTTTTAAAAAAGCCCTCAAGACTCCCCACAGCCTTTAGGGCTTAGGGGGAACGTGGACCCCCTCGCGTGGCTTTCCAGGCCCTCTGCACCATCGTGGGACCCACCTTCGTAGCTGCCTCCCACCCATCCCCCCAGCTAGCATATTCTCCAGCCACAGCAAGCTCTTCAGCTTTCCCCAAATACAGCTCACACTTACTCACCACTGGCTTTTCCTTGGCTGTTGTCTCTGCCTGGAGTGTCCTTCCCCTCAGCTGGTTAGCCTTTTGAAATTCTAATCATCCTTCAAGAACCAGCTCAAATGTATCCTCCCCTGTGAAAGCTTCTCTTAACCCCTCGCCTCCAGGAAGAATTAGTGCCCAGAGTGTGTGCCCCGTCCTGCCTTTTCACATCACCAATCGCCACCACCTTAGCTACCATTTCACTAGGGCTTACTCTGTGCTGAGCACAGTGCCAAGCAAGCTACACGCATCAGTATCTCAGTTAATCTCCATGATAACCATATATCATCCCCATTTTACAGACGTGGAAACTGAGGCTCAGAGGGAAAGTACTGTGCCCAAGATCACACAGCTACTAAGTAGTGGCACGGAGACCTAAACCTTCCTAATTCCAGAGAAAAGCTTTTAATCACTCAGCTCTCCTCCTCATCCACACTCAAATTATTGCACTGTCCATATATTGTTTATTTTCTGCTACCCCAATTAGGGAAGATTGTGCCTTTGTCATCCTGTCTCCTGTGCACCATTTCTGGCCCTGGGCCTGGCACAGAAGGGGTGCTCATTTGGTGGGAGCTTGGTTGCACACCCTCGAGTAAGCCAGTGTCAATGCTAGCTCCCCTAATTCCACCACTTCTATTTCCCCTCCAGGCATTGGCAGATTGGCGATCACAAAAGACACATCCCCAGCCGATCAATAAATAATAACGTTAGAGAATTTAAAATAAGAATCTGGATTATTAAACTTACAAATCTTTGGTCTTTATACCTTTAATAAAACATGCATCTATTAATAATAGATACTGGTTCTGGCCTGCTTATGCTGAAAAGGGGAAAAAAAATGACCAGTAGAAAGATGCTAATATTTTTCTCCTTACCCGGCTTGGCTGCCAACTGCTTCTGTGACAAATTGCTCATCATTTAAAAAAGGTTTAAAAATTTTAACAGCATGAAAGGGAAATTGAAGATGGGATGTTTAGGCTTGTGGCCTTTGGTGAGAGATTGTTCCTTCTGGAGACATCTGTTTCCTGGGCTCTTGGGGACCACCCCCCCGCCCCCCCCACTGGCTCGTCTCCTAGTCCTCTGGCTGCCCCTTCTCAGGGTTATGTGTTGTTTTTTTTTAAACCTCTTCCCTGGGCTTCCCCCGCCCGCCCCCACATTCTCTTCTCTTCTCTTCCTCTTCGGTCCCTTACCCTGAGTGACTTCAACCACGGTCGTGACCGCTAGTCATCATCTTTGCATGAAGGGAAGTCACACAGTAGAAGAGAAAGTCAGAATGGTAACAAGGGGACAGACCATGTGGGGCCTTGTAGGCCATGTAAGGACTCTGGCTTTTAATCCAAGCATGATGGTGTCACTGCAGGAGCAGAGGAAGGCACCATATGACTTATGGCTTGAAAGAAATATCTCTGGAGGCTGTGATTAAAATAGACTGGAAGTTGATAAGGACAGAAGCATTTAAACCATTTAGGAGAATATTGTCATAATCCAGGCAAGACATGATGGCAGTTTGGAATAGAATAGAATCAGTGAGGAGGTGAGAAGTGGTTGGGTACAGGATATATTTTAAAGGTAGAGGCAATAGGATTTGCTGATGGATTGGAGAGGGTGTGAAAAAAAGAGAAAGGAGTCGGAGACGTCCCTAAGGTTTTGGTCTGAGCAACTAAAATGTGGGCGTTTTCATTTTCTGAGATGAGGAAGGCTGTGGGTAGAGCAGGTTTGGGGATAAGGAATTTAGTCTTGGATGTGTTTAGTTTGAGATGCCTGTTAGATGTAACGTTATGGATCGAATTGTATTCCCTTAAAATCCATATGTTGAAGCCCTGACTCCCAATGTGACTGTATTGGAGTTAGGGCCTTAAAGGAGGTAATTAAGGTTAAATGAGGTCAAAAGGATGGGGCCTTAATCCAACAGACTGATATCCTTACAAGAAGAGGAAGAGACACCCAGAGATCTCTCTCTCTTCATGCACACACAGAGGAAAGGCCATGTGAGGACACAGCGAGAGGGTGACTATCTACAAGCCAGGGCTCACGAGAAACCAACCCTGCTGGCACCTTGATCTTAGACTTCCAGCCTCCAGAACTGTAAGAAAATAAATGTCTGTTATTTAAGCCCCCCAGTCTGCGGTATCTTGTCACGGCAGCCCAAGCTGACAAATACAGATGTCTAAGAAGAGATAAATCGGCAGTTGGACATATGGGTCTGAAGTTCAGGAGAAAGGCCCAGGCTAGAGATATAAACTTGTGCTTATCATCAGAGAGACGTTATTTAAAGTCTTGAGGCTAGGTGACATTGCCAATGGAGGTAGTGTGACACAGATGAGAACATGACAAATGACCAGACCTTATGACCTTCCTATGTTTAAAGGTTGGGGAGATGAGGAGGAATCAACAAAGACTGAAAAATGGCCAGTGAGATTAGGAGGAAAACCAAAAGAGTAAAGCGTCCTGGAAGCTAAATGACAAAGGGTTTTAATGAGGAGATAGTGGTCTTCAATGTCTAGGGCTGCTGATGGGATAAATAAGGTGAGATCTGAGGACTGACCATTGGATTTAACAACACAGAGGTCACTGGTAACCTTGCCAAGAGCATTTGATTTAGCTTTGGGTCCCCTAATGGTGAAAGCAAAAAGGAAACCTGATGGATTCCATAACCATCATCATCTTCTAAAAAGAAATCTACCAATTGTTTAAGACACCTCAAATTTTTCTGGGAATTTGTCAAAGGGGGCATTGGGTAATATAATGAATCTTGTCAATAACAGCTGAAGGTTTTTTCCTCTCTCCCTTCTGACAATTTGACACAGGTACAAGGGGCAGCCCCATGTATCCATCCCAGTCCAATTACAGAGGGTCCCAGAGTTAAAGGTATATGGACTTCATGTCATGACTTCACATGTCAACCCACCACAGGGGCACAGGGGAGGGAGTGACTAACTCTGTCTTAGGAGCTGGGAAAGAGGAAATGCCACTGAGATGGGCTTTGAGAAGATAAATAGGAATCCTCAAAGGGAAAAAGAGGGCAAACGACATTATATGCACAGGAAACAGCATATGAAATTCTAACACGTACTTTCACTAAAAATTTTTTTCTATGTTTTTACGACTTTGTTTCTTTCCTGCTCTCTCTCTGTCACACTCCTATATTCAAAAACACCACATAACTGTTAGAACTCTCATTTGTAAGTGACAGAATAGTTACCTCAAAATGGCTTAAACAAATAAGGAGAATTTTTTGGTTCACGTAATTGAAAAGTCCAAGTATAAATTTAAGAAGTAGCTAAATTCAGGTGCCTAAACAATGGTACTATAACCTGACCTTTCTCCATCATCTGGCTCAGCTTTGCTCCATTCTGGATTAGCATTCACACTCCACATGGTGCCAAAGTGGCTGCCAACAAGCCCAGGCCTAAATCATGCCAATGGAACTGAACAGAGGAGCTTCTTTCTCTTTTGTGCCTCATTAGCTCTGGTTGGGTCAGGTGACCATTCCTGAACAAATCACTGTGTTTACTGGTCAGGGGTTTGAGACGCTCTCATTGCTATAGCTGAGATGCAGGCCTACTGCCAGTGCTGAGGGTGGGATCAACTCTGTCTAAAGCACAGGCACTGGGAACTAGGAGGCAGAGGTCCCCCAAAGGACCAAAGACAACCTTCTTGTTGCTAAAGAAGATTGAATGGACCTTTGGCCACAAAAACTTTGTCCACTTCCCTGGAGTGAGATGCTGAGGAGTGCCCTGAGATACTAGAATGCTACCTATTGTGCGGACACTTAGGCCTTGATGATTGAACAGCCGTCAGAGCGTGGAGCCTGCAGGAGGACTGAAGAAAGGGAGAGGCCGAGAAATGTGGCTGGTTTGGGGCTAACAGGTCATCCAGCCTTCTCATTGGACAGACAAGGATATGAGACCAGAGAGGGTGAGGCCACAGCAAGTTGAAGCAGAGCTGGGATTCGAACCCAGCAGATGTGAAAGCCAGAAGCAGGCTCTGTTTGTGTGTCTGGCAGCTGTCACATTCATTAGCTCCCTGACGTCTCCTTGTTTCCTTCTATATTTTTACAAGGTTGTTAATTACCAGCCATAAAGCTCAGCAAACATTTTGATAGGCTTTAAAAGCTCATGAAAACAACGTTACATTTTAAGGCATGGTTTCCTAATTAATCTAATTAACTGTCAGCCTCATATCCTGCTGGTTTCCAGACAAGGCGAGCTGTGCCTCTCAGCTTCTGATTCAGCCCCAGTGGACAGGGAGTGGGGCTTTCACGGTCACAATCCCCAAGCCAGGAAACCAGCCAACACCTGGCCTGAGGTGTGGGTTGTCTGAAGCAGTGTCTAGGTGCTCAGCATTGTGTTGACTTATTTCGCTGGATGATCTATCTCTAGGACAAAGACACAGTGGTTTGGAGACGCCCTGGATTAAAGCAAGCATGTGGATGACTGGCCGTCTCAGTTTAGGACCATCTCAGAAGGCCAAAGTACAGACAAATCTGGGGTGCCTTCCCCAGTGATGCTGCCTTTCTAGAGATCTGTCTTCACCCACAGTCCTGGTCATTTGGCCATGCTTCCTCCCAGCAGCCAACTGGACTGAGTTGGACACCTGACCCAAAGATGGCTCAGTCAGTTCTGATCTGTGGCCTGGCTCGAAAAGATGAGCTGGGCCAACCAGAGGCAACTCTGGGGATGTAGAAGCAGAACCAGAGAAGGATGTACTCGTTTGCTAGGGCTGCCACAACAAAGACTGCATGGCTTAAACAACAGGAATTTATTCCTCACAGTTCTGGAGGCTAGGAGTCCAAGATCAAGGTGCTGGCAGGGTTGGTCCCCCCTGAGGCCTCTCTCCTTGGCTTGCAGATAGCTGCCTTCTCTCTGTGTCCTCATATGGTCTTTTCTCTGTGAGTGTACACCCCTGGAGTCTCTCTGTGTATCCAAATTTCCTCTTAGAAGGACACCCGTCAAATTGGATTAGGACTCACCCTAACAGGCTCATTTGAGCTAAATCACCTTTTAAAGATGCTTTCTCCAAAAACAGTCACTTTCTGAGGTATTAGGGATTACGGCTTCAACATATAAATTTTGGGAGGATGTAATTCAGCCCATAACAAAGGGTAAGCACTAGTGATGAAAATTCACATTGCATCTGGGCTGGGGCAAGGGAGCAGTCATGGCTAGTGCACTGCCCGTAATCGTGAGACCCCCTGTTCGACACCGTGAACACTGTTTACTGCAAGCACCTGGGACCTGCCACCTTCCTTCTGGGAGCTTTTGTCTGGCTACTTTCTGCTGAGGGAATGGTCACCTGCATGCAAAAAAAGCCAGAGGGTTAATGTGCGGGGAGCAGCCCTCCACCAATGACTGATGGAAATCTGGGGGATGAATGCCCAGTTTCCTAGCCCCTTGGGTGAGGTCACTCTGACCCCCGTTCTACACCATCTCCAGAGATCTCAGTGGATCGAGCTCCCACTGCACAGTGGTAACTGGCTGATGGTGCACTCTTCTTTTCCCTGCCTCACTTTCCCACTCCCTGCCCAGTATCTCCTGGGCTCACCTCCCAAATAAACTACTTGCACTTGAATCCTTATCTCAAGGTCTGCTTCTGGGGGAACCCAACCAAAGTTAGGTGGCATGTGGACATGATGCAGGAATAGGAGCAGAAGAAGCGGCCAGAGGGAAGGGAAGAGAGAAAGATTGGACCCCGAGAGAGGGGACGTTTCCTTCTTGTGTTCCTGAGGCTCTGGTTCTGGTCCCCGTGAGCACTGCCCTGCATTTCTCCCCCTTGGCTTTCCAAGTAGTCCTATACAGTGGGATATTAGGTGTTCTGAAACATAAAATAATTTAGCCACTTCCCTATCCAGATGCAGCAGAGTTTCTTGGACTCTTCCAGAAGCTTTCCTCTGAAATATGCAATTGTAGCCAAGTTGGTACCTCTTGCTCAGGGGAAAGTGCCACAAAAAACATTCTGTGTCTTCATAAATATGCCCATCAGGTGCTGGCCCCACAGTAGTGGTTAAGTTCGGCACACTCTGCTTTGGCAGCCCAGGTTTGCGGGTTCAGATCCCAGGTGCAGACTTACTCCACTCATCAGCCATGCTGTAGCGGCATCCCACATACAAAATAGAGGAAGACTGGCAAAGATGTTAGCTCAAGGCTAATCTTCCTCAAGCAAAAAAAGAGGAAAATTGGCAAAAGATGTTAGCACAGGGTGAATCTTCCTTAGAAAAAAAAAAAGCCCCTCAAAGTAAGCCTTTGGTTTCCAGAGCTGAAACTGGGGGAGTTGGGCAAATTTGCATATGGGGCAGGAGGTACTCAGGAATCAAGACCCCACACCCTTTTCTTTTGAGATAGAACATGATCACAACGTTTCTGTTTGATTGGGATGAGCCCAACTGAGGCCACTGAAAGAAAAGACATAAAGACCCACAGAGAAAATGACCATAAATGTAAAGGAAATCTGCACTGGTGACCAGTGTTCAACACCAGACCTTATGCTCTATAGGTTTTGTTTCACCAGCTTTCAAAGGTGACGCTAGGAAGGATAGCCAACAACTGCAGCATTGATCCCTTTAATAAAAGAATCCAGTCTTATTAATTATAGTCTTTCACATTTTTCTTTCTTTTTGTTTCTGACCTCAGCCATGTTACTTTTCCATTCTCAGCAGAGCCAGATGTCAAGTCTAAGGATTAAGGTCAGACCCTAAAAATCAGACCCAGGGGTAAGACGTTTTCAGGAAAATGAGAATGTAATTATAAACCACATTTCCAAAAGCTGAACACCCAATTCCTCAATATTTCCTATGGAAATTGCTTAGACTTTTCAGTTCCAAAATAGCATTTGGTAGGCATGGGTATGTGGAGTTTGTACCATATTCCCTGTAGGGAAGAGAGGGAAGAGTAGAACCAGCAAGGGCAGAGTCTGCAGTCAGAGAGGGTGTGGGTGGGGCAGTTGGTTTCTGGGCCAGAGGAGTTCTCAATATAGGGTGCCACGGTCACAGATGAGGTGTGCCCCAGGTGATGGGGGAAATCTCAAAAACAAGGTCCAGCCCTTCGTCAGGGACAGCATCATATTTACAATGATAATGATGGTGAACAGGATAAATGTCACATCTCCTGTTTACAGGTGAAAAACTTTACTGCTCTCAGCAGGGCTGAGTGTCAGGTCCAGGGAGTAGAATCAGACCCTAAAAAACGTGACTCAGGGGCTGGCCCAGTGACATAGTGATTAAATTTGCACACTCCACTTCAGTGGCCCAGAGTTTGCGGGTTTGGATCCCGGGTGTGGACTTACACACTGCTCATCAAGCTATGCCGTGGCAGTGTTGCACATACAAAATAGAGGAAGACTGGCACAGATGTTAGCTGAGGGACAATCTTCCTCACCGAAAAAAAAAAAAGTGATTCAGTTGTCAGAAGTTAGGATGATGGGGAACAGAGTCCTATTTGGGTCAGGATGAGCTGTTCAGGGCCAAGGTTGTAAATACTTTGAGGGTGCCAGAAGCCAGCTTGGGAATGGGACTGGCTCTGGGAAAGGGCTAGTTCTCTTGGCCTGAGGCCCAACACAACTGAACAGGATTGTCCTTCCAGTGGCTTCCATCCTTTATCATCTAGCACCCCCCCAGCCCCTACTCTGTTGACACACCCATAATGGATTTAAATTGATACCCTCAAAACTGCAAAACTAGGGCTGGTTCTCCTTCCCTTCTGTCTACTCACCTTCAAAAATTTAATGAGCTTGTCTAGGTTAAAATGTTTTATTCAAGCCCAATGCCAGTGGTATCACTGAGGAAGTAAATCCTAAACTAATAGAATTTGAGTGTAATGTAAAATAGCAATTAATCTCTGTTGCAAGGAGTAAGAAAAATTAACAAACTGCTGTTCAAATATTTATTAGCAGGAGAGACTGGACAGATGTTCTTATTCTATGACTGGGGGCAACTGAAGCTCAAGGAATAGTCTTGTCCTTAAGTGGGGGAGTTGGGCTCAGAAATTATTCCAGGGCCTGAGGGGGCCAGAGCCATCCCTGGGGAGTGGGGAGAGGCAAGACCTGTGGTCTCCTAGGCAGGTCAGAATGGGGGGCAATGTCTCCAGATGCTTCTTCTTGCCTCTTCCTGCTGTAATCAGATGTGTATGTTCATTCTGACATGACTGTCACCATCTAACCTCTGTGACACATGTAGGGGGTTCCAGCCCCTCCCGTGAACCTCAGCCTTGACCCTCCTACCATTGCCCTGCCTCTGTGTTCCCTTCAATCACTCCCTTTTTTTGACAGTCTTTGTAGTTCTTGAATACTCTGGATTTCTCCCTGCAAATGCTGGGCCTCTCCCACAGGCATCACCAACCACCTGTCACCCCCACCAGTCCCCTGCCCAAGACCTAGATAAAGGTGAGTATAAAGGGTGGCACCTGGAAGAAAAGAGTCCAGACTTTCTTTCCAGCTGTAGGAGATGGCCTACAAAGATGACCACCAACAATGCCTGCCAGCCTGGATGTACATGCTGCTCTTCCTGTCAAGAGGCGGAGCCATTCCTCCTCCCTGGAATCTGGCCTGACCTGGGGATTTGACTTTGACCTGCTGCTGTGCCAATTTCAGGCCTAGCCCTTAAGAGCCCTGGCGGCTTCTGCTCTCTTGGAGCCCTGAGCCATGGAGAAAGGAGACCAGCTAACCTGCTGGAGAATGAGGCCTAGGCAGCCACCAGCTTTTCAGCCACCGCAGCTGGCATCTTGAAAATTCCAGCCCCAACTGAGCCCCCAGCTGAATTCGTGAATAACCCCAGCAAACATCTCGTGGAAGAACTGCCCAGCTGCATCTGGCCATCCCTTGGAATCATAGGAAATAATAAATTGTTGCTTTAAGCCACTCAGATTTGGAGTGGCTTATGAAATAGTGATAGATAATTGAGACACCCACCCTTCTAGGATTGGAGCCTGGCTTCCCCTTGCCATTTTGAAGGTTGCAAACTATACTTTGCCAACTTCAGGACCCCTGATTAACACAGACGTGGTGGACTTCCTGATGTTGGCCACCTGCCAGGACTGCTCTGTTGCCCTGCCCATCAAACTCCAAGCCTAAGCACGTTATTCAACGAACACTAATTCGTACCTACCACTTGAACCAAGCCCTGTTTGGCCACTGAGGATTCAGACACACACTCCCAGCCTCCAGAGAGTTCACAGATCAGAGGGGAGACAGGCAGGAAGATAATATGCTAAAATTCAGTGTGCAAAGTGCTGACAGAGTAGCAGGACAGAGCACCATGAGAGGTAGGGGGAAGCAATCGTGCCCAGGTAGACTTCATGGGGCGGAGTATTTGAGTGATCAGTGGAGAGTTCTCCACGTCGATCATTTCCAGGTCATCATGATTCTGTGCTATCTCAATGCCCCACCACCCTGGGCCTCCTATACCTCAACCCGGAGGCTCTGCCCTCACCAGGGCCTGGTTCTACAGCTGACGAAAGATTTTAAGTAGAAGAATGACATGATGGCTGATGTTAGAGGTGGATTGGGAGGAACCAGAGACCTAGCCAGAGAGAGGAGCTCAGTGACAAGGCAGGTGAAGTGGTTAAGGGGAGAAAATCATGGCAGAAAGAGGGCAGAGACCAGGCCTAGAATGGAGAGACTAGGATTCAGAGGTGCCAGGCAATCAGCTCCAAGTCCATTGACTCCCAATCCTGTGCTCGTTCCACTGTTAAGCAAATGAAGAGTAATTCTAAAGGTGAAAAATACACATGAATGTAGAGGTGGGTACAAGAATGTTCTTGGTAGCTTTGTGATGTTAAGAAGTTGGAAAGAATTTAAATGTCTATGAATAGGAAAATAGTTACATAAATTATGGTACAACCTTACAATGGAGTATTATAGAGGAGCTAAAAGGAATGAACTCAGCTATAGGTAACAATACGGATAAATCTTGCAAACATATTGTTGCATTAAAAAAGTTCCATAATGACATATATAGTGAAAAAAATACATTCACTAAAAACACATAAACCATATTATATATTTTCTATCTGTTTCTATGAAATATGCAAGTTTATTTTTAGGAGATTTGGAAGGCACCTGCCAAGTTCAATATTGAGAAAGTGTCCATGGACCAGGATTGTGGAAGAAGAGCAAAGAGAATTTGTGTTTTATTTATAATGTTCTATTTTTTTAAAAAAAGGCAATTGTTCAATTAGAACTGATATAATTAAACATTAATTAAAAAAATAGAAAACAATGAATCAAGGATCTGATTCATGGGCATTGTTATTCTCCGCAAATAATCAGCTCAAACCTCTGCTCTTTGAGCCCACACAGGAGTTGAGGTTTTGCTCCTGAGTGCCCCTTCACTCTGTGTCAGGTTCTGGGCAGCAGGAGTGTCACCGAGGGAAGGAGGGACAAGGATGTGCTGAATCCCACTGTCCACATGCCCTGTGTGGGCACATGGCTGATGTTGTGCTGTTGAATCATCGCTGCAACCCTAAGTGGTGGTGTGACTACGCCTATGTATAGATGAGGTATAAGAGGCTCAGAAAGGTCAAATGAGTAGCTCCAGATCACACAGAACACAAGTGGAAGGATTTGAACCCAGGTTTGTCTTATTCCAAAAGCCATACTATTTCTTCTGCACCAAGAAGCAAGAGGATAAACAGGCATGGAATCACCTGGGAGCTTTCAAAGCACTGAGATTCCCAGACCCCACCATCAGATTAGTCTGTAATTGTTCTGGGGTGGGACCTGGGTTTTGTTTTTTTTTTTTTTTTTTAAGAGGTGATTCTATGCTCTGCCAGAATTGAGGACACCCCCTTAACTGGAGGCCAGCTCATGACCCTGGATCAGCCATCATGGGGTGACCCTTCAACTGTGCCCTGTGTTGTTGAAGCACTGTCAGTGGACAGTGACTTTGTGAGACATAGATATTTATTAAACTCTGGAATGCAGTTTTGAAAGGTGACTCACAAAGCCACTGTCAAATTCTGGTTCCCATTTTCTCCTTGTCTTTTACTAGGGAACGTGAGACGTGTTTTTAAGAAAAAAATTACCCTAAGAAATAAATAACCACCAGTAATAAATTAATGAATTTTAAATTCAGCGTTTTCTAGACCTCAGGCATTTGGGAGCCACCTTCACATTTGCTGTCTGTGTGTATCACCACTGCTAATTTACTTTACTTTGTATTTTGCTTTAAATTAACTCTCATTTTATAAACTTAAAAACTTTTATTTTAAAAGTTAACTGTATATTGATGAGGACGAGGCTGTCCCAGGGAGAGAAGTCCAAGGTGTCCTGCCCTACATACCGATCTATATCATCCCCCCGGAAGCATAGGACATCCTGGCCTGATCTGACCTGATTCCCATCCAAAGTTATAGGACCACCCAGTAACCAGACCCCACCTACACTGATACCATTTTAACAATTTTTTTTCATGATCTTTTCTTTGTCTTATAAAGAGGTAACTCATATACCTATGCCTTATAAGTTTAGCCCTAACCACCAACCCGTTGCAGCTCTTTACTGCCCATGGGTCCTGTCCCCATGCTACTCCATGCTATTCTCTGAATAAAAGAGCACTACTGCCAGACCTTGAGAGTCCAAGAAATCTTTCTTTCGACTCCTCGACTGACGGAGCCCGCATCATATATCATCACTAAAAATGAAAACCACAAACACTTGTAATAAACACATAACTATTAAAAATAAAACATGGTTTACTTTGAGTGCTACCTAAAAGGATCTCATATACCACCGTCGATTTGTATCCTATTTTGGGAAACAGTTATAAAGACTAAATTTAAAAGACTAAAATTTTTGCATGAACTCTTAATGAATCTCTCATCTGGATTATTGCCTCTCTCACTTGGGTTATTGCAATATCCTCCTAAACTTTCTGTTTCCATCCTCATTACTCCTAACCCCCTATTTTCCTCCCGGCAGTCATAGTGATCCTTTTAAAACATACCTCAGATCTTGTCATCTCTTCACTCAAACCCCTCTAAGTGGCTCTCACCTCATTCAGAGTAAAACCCATAGAATCTACCATGGCCTACACTTTTTCTACTCAGTGTGGTCCATGGAGCAGCAGTATCAATATCACCTGGGAGCTGGTTAGATATGCAGACTCTCAGACCCCACCCTAGAGCTGCTGAATCTCCATTGTATCGAGATCCCCAGGTGATTCATATGCACATTGAAGTTTGAGAAGGATCAGCCTAAACCATTCTACAGATCTCCCTTCATCCAGAACTGGATGGAGCCCTTAGAAGTCATTGAGTTCACTAGTCTTCAAACTTATTTCAAATGAAATCTGACATGGAAGTCCTATATTGAAACAGATAACAGGGAACAACATCTGAGGTCTCTCTGCAGATGTCCCGGAGATCCCCTCTCCTTGTATTTAGTTTTTTGTGTTATTCCAATGCCACCAGGCAATTCTCCAATTCTTCTTGGAGACAGTGTCAGATCCCACAGGTTAAGGCTTCAGTCACACAAGATTGCTCCCCGCCTCCCTTCCAATTTTAGGTGCCAATTGAAAGTTCAGGTTGTCACTTGTACTTCTGACCTACTGGCTATAAATCGGAGGTTCCCACAACCCCCTCCTCAGGTTCAATTAATTTGCTAGAGCAGCTCACAGAACTCAGGGAATCAGTTTATTTACTAGATTACCAGTTTATTACAAAGGACCTTAAAGGATATGAATGAACATCCAGAAGGAAGAGGATGCATAGGGCAAGGTATGTGGGGAAGGGGCGAGGAGCTCCCTCTGAGCATGCCACTCTTCCAGCACCTCCACGTGTTCGCCAACCCAGAAGCTCATGAAATCCCATCCTCTTGGGTTTTTAGGGAAGCTGCATTACACGGGTATGATTGATTAGATCATTGGCCACTAAGGATTGAACTCAATCTCCAGCCCCTTTCCCCTCCCCAGAAGTCAGAGGGGTGGGACTGAAAGTTCCAATCTTCTAATCAGATTGGTTCCCCTGGCAACCAGCCCCCATCCATAGGGACTTTCCAAAAGTCACCTCATTAACATAAACTCACTTGTAGTTGAATGGGGCTTGTTGTGAATATCAAAAGACAGTCGTTTCACCTTTATCACTCTTAACACTTAGGAAATTCTGGAAGTCTTAAGAACTCTGTGCCAGCAGTGGGGACGAAGACCAAATACGTATTTCTTATTATAAAGCACAATATCACAGTTAGTGATGGGAAAACTGAGCCTGGAAAGAGGATGTCCCTTCCCCACACAACCCCACACTCAAAAATAACAGATGTAAATCAACTGGGGTTGCTTTTCTCTTTGGAACAACTGCTTAAAGGCCTAAAGAGAAATAAGGATGAGCACAGCCTAACTGAATGTTTCCTGAACTGAGGACTAACTCTCGTCATCTCTGCAAAATCCCTTCCAGAACAAGGAGGCAGGGAAGCCCAAGCTCTCTGCCTGATCAGATTCAGAGGAAACCAGAGAGGTCAGCTTTGTGGTTTACAGGTGCTAGGAGAAAACTTATTTTATGAGCAGTTTGCGCTTATTGCTCTCTGTAGGCAGATGTTGGAATTCTTCTTTGAGAGAGAATTGCTCCTTTTGTTTGGGAAAACATTTCAAGAGACTTATTGATTATGCAAAGAGATCCCTGCTGAGGGGCCAACATTGCTGTTCACTGTTTGAGATTGAGCAAAAGGGATTTTCAGTTTTACCTAAATACTGGCTTTTGTACTTGCCTCATATATCTTTTCCTTATTTTCAACCTTTGTTTAACTCTTTGTTCTAATGGATTTTTGTAAATAATATATAGAAGGAAGATGGGGAAGAGAGAATTCAGCAACAGGCTGGGGCGAAAGGAGTCAGGTACCCAGTAGGACATTCCCAGCTGGGGGACATTGGCCACAACAATGTCTAATGCTCAGTTTAAAGACATCATTTATTCTGTGATGACACCACCTTTTCTTTGTTCCCAAATCTTTTGTATCAGTTGTTACTCCAGTAGTGGATTGAATTGTGGACCTCCTAAAAGGATATGTTCACATCCTAATCCACAGAAACTATGAATGTGACATTATTTGGAAAAAGAGTTTTTGCAGACTTAAGGATTTTGAGATGAGATCATCCTGGATTAATCAGGTGAGCCCTAAATCCAATGATAAGTGTCCTAATAAGAAACAGAAGAGGAGAAAACATAGACAGAGGAGAATGCAAGAAGATGGTGATAAAGATGGAGGCAGAGATTGGAGTGATGTGGCCACAAGCCAAGGAATGCCTGAGACCACCAGAAGCTGGAAGAAGTAAGACAGGATCTCCCCTAGAACCTTCAGAGGGAGAGAGACCCTGATGTCCCCTTGATTTCAGACTTCTGGCCTCCAGAACTGTGACAGAATACATTTCTGTTGTTTTAAGGCACCAAGTTTGTGCTTATTTGCTTTGAAAGCCCTAGGAAACGAATACAACCCCCAACAGCCTTGTGTTGGTGAAGCTTTGGGAATGAAGGAGCAGGGATTGTGACGGCTGCCACAGGACATTAACAAAGAAGACATTTTACTGAAGATTTCGTGGGAGACAGAAGCGGGTTTGCCTCTCACATCATACATCAGGTGCTAATTAGGCTTCCCGATCCATACCTTCCCACACTGCTCACTGCTCTGTATCTCTCCTTGTCTTCTCCCTTAAGAGCTCTCTAAAATCCCCCTATGTTCCAAGCTATTCAACCCTGTCATCAGCTTACTTCTCTTCTCACCTGAACAAGAGTGCCATAGTTATCTGACTAGTGATTCTCTCTGCCTCCTCATGTGAGCCCTTGGGAGTCTCACTTTTTTTTTTTAGTAGTTTTCTCATTCTTATAGCCAGTGGAGTCTTTACTAAGGCATGAGGTCTGAGAGGAACCCAAGTGGAAGGAGGATAGAAAGATCCTTGTTTTCACTGACAACCTGCAGTCCTGGGTTGGGCTTCTCATGATGCGTCTCTTTGGGCTTCTCTCTGTCTCCACACTCCCCGCCCTCCACTCCATGGCTCTCTCTGGAAACTAATGATGTATAAACAAATACCTGGAATACATGGAATAAACCTCAGCATTTCCTGTTACGTAATATTTATTGGAATTGAATGAAATAGTGGATGTAGTTAGGTGTAAACAGGTCCCTGGATGCATGGGGCTGCTCTCCATTTCAGGCAATTTGGAATCTACTGGAAGAGTGGAGTAATGCCATGCAACCAGTGGGTAATTGCTCTGGCAGCATCTCCATATGCAATGCACTGAGGCCTCACAGATTTCTAATTTGTCCCCATCCAGTGCCTGGCACTTAGCAGGTGCTCAGTAAATGTGTCAAGCTGAACTGCGAATCTGGCGTCCACACATGGTCAGCTCCTTCTCAGTACTGCCTGGAGACCCAGGCAAGGGGGCTTCCCTGCCCCACGCTCATGCCCCAAGGGCCCTACACTTTGGAGTGCCTTCTTCAAAGGAAGTCCCTTTCTGATGTCTGGGACCAGGTGGGGCTGGCAGAGCTATTGAGGCCTGGTGTCCTAAGCTCAGAACTGGTCCTGTGTTGAGTCTCAGATGCCAGAAACATCTACCTCAAAATTTTCTAAGAGACCCTCTGGGACTAGGACTGGCTAGGTCTGGCAGTGCCACGAGGGTTGGGCTCCTTGAGCCTGAGCTGGGCTTCCCATGAGTTCCTGTTCTTGTTCTTCTCCTTCAAAGTGGTCTCTACCCAACTTGTGGAGTCGAACAGATGACTTGAGTTGCCCCAGGACTCACACCTATAGGGTGGTCCTGGGGCCTCATGACTGGGACCTGGTTCAGGGGGGTAGTGTAGGAGCAGATTACTCCTTTTGGCTGGTGTGGTATTTGTTTTGTGGTATCATGTGAGATTGAGTCTCCAGAATGATGCTGACACACAGATTTTGGGTGACTTACAGGAGGGGTTCATAGCTCTGGACTATTAATGGCCTAAAATGGACCCTTGGGCTTGACCCATGTGTATGGGCCTAACCATTGGCTCTCATGCACCTGTGTTCAGACTGTAGTGCCCCCTTCTGATCTGCAGCACCCCCAGATTGTAGGGCGGCATCAGGTGTCCTTACCCTGTGCACTCTCTGCTGCTGACCCCCAACCCTAGCCTCTGCAGGCTTCAAGTCACATGTCAGACAGTCCTCTGGGTGTGGCTATGCCTACTCATTGTTCTGCAATGTCCTTGGGCCCTTCCTACCAATGTCCTTTTTCGCCTCTGATTGATACGGCAAGTCCTGCTCTTCTGGGTTGGCCTTAAGCTGTGCTGGAGGAGGATGCACATTCTTTGCATGAATGGTACTGTTCTTGCTTCATCCATGGGCCCCTCATCTATGCTACCACTGGTGCGTGTAGGCAGGCGTGAAGCCAACACTGAAATAGATCACATTTTAGGAATGCAGTAACTGTGGCCCAAAGAGTTCAAGAGAAGACATGGTTGTAAGATGTGTTGTTCTACATTTACACCATAAAATTCCAAGTGGTAAATTTAACATGATCAGAAAATGAATCATTCACAGATTCTCCATACTCTGGGTAAGACTTCTATCAGTGGTCATCATCAATGAAGCACTACCTTTGAGAGTCAATGGAAGCCAGTATTCACTGGCAGCACACTGGATGATGCAGCCTCATCAGTAATGGTGCAATCAGCATTAAATAAATGGTATTAGGGAAATGCAGAGGCATGAAGATCTATTTGAGCCAAGGCATTGTGAGCAATAACAGTGTTGCTGCCTTTTTCTCAAAGAGGGAGATATGACATTAGCCCAGAACAGCACGTTTGACAGTAAAGAACAGGAAAAGATGGATTCCACAAAGAATCTTCATGTGTGCTGATTGAACAATAAACAAATATATAAGTACATCTTCTGTACCCATTATTCCAAATCTTCTCAATAAATCACTATACCTAGCATGGCCCCAGGAATTTTGTAATATGTTTCTAATCAAATTTTTTACATAGGCAGGGCTCCCCAAAACATATTTGTCCAGGGACCCGTGCACCCTAGGGACAGTCCTGTTCCCACTTCCACACACAATGTCTTTCTGTAGCTCACACCCATCCATCCACATGCATCCATCCTCCTTCTAGTATTCACACAACAATTTTTCTCTGAGAAAACACTCCCTGCCCCATAATCGGTCCACTTGGAATCTGATGAAACTGAATTCATCCTCCACTCTGGGGGCGGAACTTCTGATTTAGCACATCTCATTCCTCTGGTCCCAACAGTTGGTTCATGGATGGGCACATGACCCTTTCAAAGCCAATGAGATCCAGTGAGACTTTTACTTGGGATTCTGGGAAAGAGACTCTCTCTTTCCTACACTACTCAAAACCTAAAAGTACGTAAGTGCTGGGTCAACTACTGCCATCTTGCTCCTACATAAGACCTGGAACTCAAGCCAGCAACTGAAGAGGCACAAAGAAGGAGTGGATGGAGGTAGGATCTGGTGAGCTCATCTGAGCTCCTGATCAAGCTGTACCTGAAGCCAGCAGCCTTTGACTGTGAACTAATAACGTCCCCTTTTCCATAAGCAGTATTAGATTTCCTCTTATTTGCAGCCAGATTAAACCTATCTTACTACTTTTTTTAAAGATTTTATTTTTCCTTTTTCTCCCCAAAGTCCCCAGGTACATAGTTGTATATTTTTAGTTGTGGGTCCTTCTAGCTGTGGCACGTGGGATGCCGCCTCAGCATGGCTTGAGTGGTGCCATGTCTGAGCCCAGGATCTGAACTGGCAAAACCCTGGGCTGCCAAAGCAGAGTGTGCGAACTTAACCACTCAGCCATGGGGCCGGCCCCAAACCATCTTATTATCATGTCTGAGAGCAGTTGCCTTTACTGTCCATATACCCATGCCTTTTCAACCTGAGTTTTGGGCCACCTAACAAAGAATAGTATCATGAAATATACATTAACCTCTGCCTGGTTTCTATTCCTGCCTCCTCCCTGCCCTACAGCTGAGGCCTGTTGACATCTACTACAGGCTCAGCCCTTCTCCAAGTGGCAAGGAAAATCCTGGCTAAGTTACAGGGTCAATAACTCCAGCCCTAGTACAGACTCAGTTGAGCCATTTTCTCCCTTCCTTCCACAGTCTGTCCAGCCTTTCCAGTTTATAGCTGGATTCCCCATTCACCAAGCTCTAAGGTCTCAGTACAAATCATGTGCCTGAGATTTTTAAACTGAAATAACCAGAATGACATACTTTGCCACCTTGAGGGCACAAATATGGTCACTTTTTTCCAATTTTCCACTCATTCAAGTCTTCACATGCCCTTATTTGTACAAGGGCTCAAACCTCCCTCTTTAGGTCTCCTCTGGTCCCTGGATTTCAAAGTCTAGGGGGTAGTTTGGGTTTAGGGCATCAGTATAGTTCCAGTGCGACCTACAGAGAGAACTAGAAAGTCTGATCACTCCACTGTAGCCATTGCTTCTCACTGCCACACAATGTTGCTGGTGAAGACTGGTTCTGTGTAGTCCCATAGATGCTTGTCCATTGCTGATAAAAGTGAACATGAAATCTTTACACAATTATTTGAAAGAGAGAACTCTGCTTTTGGCAATGTGGTCTATCAAGTTTATGTGGACCTTTATTTCAGCTACAAACGTAGAGAAAAGCTGGACACAAATCTTAAAACATATCTTTTGGGGCCAACCCTGTAGCCAAGTGGTTAAGTTCACACACTCTGCTTTGGCAGCCCAGGGTTTCGCTGGTTCGGATCCTGGGCGAGAACCTAGTGCCACTCATCAGGTCATGCTGAGGTCCCACATGCCACAACCAGAAGGACCTACAACGAGAATATACAGCTATGTATAGCTGGGACTGGGGGGCTTTGGGGAGAAGAAGAAAAGAAAAGAAAAAAAAGGAAAGATTGGCAACAGATGTTAGCTCAGGTGCCAATCTTTAAAAAAAGTCTTTTTAGTACATAGCTCAGTTTAGAAGGAGAAAAGGGAAATCCCCAAGTGCCTGAAAATCAGTGATCTTAAAGCAAGGATAGTAAACTCTCAATTGATGTCGCAGCAGCCTCCAGGACACATCCCTGGACTTCAGGGACAAGGGACAGAGGTTAAAATATCCCTGCTGGACAGGAGATGTGACCTTGGGGCCCTGTGAAACAGTGAGCCGGAACCAAGACCCATTCAAATCAAAGCTGGAGCCTTGAAGGACTGTCCTCCCTGTGAAAAAGGGATCAGAAGTCCTCCAGCCCAGAACCAGACCTAACAAGCCTGGGGACAGGACAGGTGACTAGGACAAGAATCCAGACACATGGGTCAGGGCACAACCCTGTTTGTCCCTGTGTGAGGGCACGATCAGGGCAAACTTCATGCTGTCTCCAGAGTACAAGATTGAACAATAATAATGAGAATAACAACAGCCATTTATTGTGCACCTACTATGTTCTGCACACTGCGCTAAGCACTTCACATTTAATTCTCCCAACAACCTGATGAGGTAGGTACTACTGATGTTGCCACTGGGAGGCTGAGCTTGTGGATTTGGACAATATTGGGGAGAGAAGGTGGCTGCTTACCGACTTCAACTTGGGGAGAACTTTCTCGGGACAGTTAAGGGGCATTCTGGAGATAATTTCTCAACCCAGTGGTTTTTAAACTGAGGCTGGTGGAAGTTTAGAGCCTGCCTTAGGCAGCAAGAGGAAGTTTATTCTGTGAGGCTTGGCCATAACCCCCTTAACCCCCCCAACCCCCCACCTAGCGGTCAACCCGAGCAGTTCCCCTGACATTTCTTTTGACATATTGTGCTTCTCCCTCTTGAGATTTGCTTCACTGATTCTGTAGCAAAAAATAATAAAAAATAAACTACAATAAAGGAAAAGATAAAATAAGAATCCAAAAAAGTGACAATCAGATGAGGGGTCTAATTGCTATCACATAGCTGTCCCTTTCCCTTACAGCATCCCGTGATGCTAATTATGTCGTTAGCCCTTGTCTCGCTACCACTGGAGCCACCACTGGACTGAGGCTTGCAGGACTTTGTTCTCTGTGATTCCCCCAGCATCTAGTCCAGAGGAGATTCTCCACAAATGTGGAAGAAGGAATCATGCCAGAATTTTCACTCCCCCTGGACCCAGGCAGACCCAGGAAGCGAAGGAGTGTAGAGACTTGGAAGAGGAGCTCTGTCCACAGGCTGTGGGCTGCTTCCCATCCCTGGGTGCACCTTACACAGCAAAAAAGAAGAAGGATTTGTTTCCTGTTCGTTATATTTACCTAAAAGGGAAACAGGCTCTGCCTCTGGAAAACCCTTAATTGCAGCTTTATAAAGAGCCTCCACATGCAGGAAAGGGGGGACATTAATTGGTCTTCTAGGGAGCAGCTGAACGAGGTCTGGTAATTGAATTTCACAATGGACGCCTCCCTCTGGGTGGCCTGTGAGAGATCCAGAATGGATATTTAAAGTTTTCTTCATGTAAATGGTTTGGGCTCCTCAAGGTTGACAGTTTTTTGGTGGGCATTACTCATTCACACTTTCGCCTCAGACAAGATGAAGGGAAATTTACATCTTACAAATTCTAAACTGATAGAAGGGAAAGAAAAAGAGGGGGAGAGCCTGTCCTCATCTTGAGATGCATTTGGCAAATCCTCTGCAAAGGTTAGAAGAGCCAGTTCAGAGAATAAATTATTACTCAAATGCAGCCTGCCTCAGAGTGAAGCTGTAGACCCAGCTGGTAGATACCAGAGTTTGGGGGCTTTGTTCCAAAATGAATGATAATAGGTGAGATCAGAGGAGGCAAGGAACACACCAGGTCAGGACGATAATGGATACCTTGAACTTGTAGATATATACTGAGATGCTCCACTGAAGATTTAACTAGCACAGTGACCTGGTGAAGATTTAATTTGTGTGTTTTCTGTCTCAACAAAACACTTACCAGCAAATCACCTGATCCTTGGGAAGGGCATGCAAGGTAACCCCAACCACTGCCACCACCAGGATGGGTATCAGACCTTTTGGTTTTCTAAAGTCTAGGTCAGCCCTAGAGATAGAAAATATACTTCTAGAAACACGTAGAATAAATAGAAATCTAATATGAGCCACAAATATGAGCCACATATGTAATTCAAAATTTTCTAGTAGCCACATTTAAAAAAATACAAAGAACCAAGTGATATTAATTTCTTGATATATTTCATTTAACTTATATAAAAAATAACATTTTAACATATTATCAATATAAATATTGTTAATGAGATGTAAAAGAATTTAATGTAAAATGTGATGCATGTAATGTAAAAGAATTTACATTTTAAATTTTACATTATTTTTTTATTTACATTATTTCTTAATTTGTACTGGTCTTTGATATTCAATGTGTGGGTTTTTTTTTTTTTTTGAGGAAGATTAGCCCTGAGCTAACATCTGCTGCCAATCCTCCTCTTTTTGCTGAGGAAGACTGGCCCTGAGCTAACATCCGTGCCCATCTTCCTCTACTTTATATGTGGGATGCCTACCACAGCATGGCTTGCCAAGTGGTGCCATGTTCTCACTGAGGATCTGAACCGGTCAACCCCCAGCCGCTGAAGCGGAATGTGCTACTGGGTCAGCCCCTCAATGTGTATTTTAATCTACAGCAAACCTCAATTCACACTAAACACATTTCAAGTGCTCAATAGCTACATGTGGCAAGTGGCTACAAATTGGACTGTGTGGACATGATTCTTCCTACAGGAAGTGAAGCCAAAGAAATAGAATGAAACCTTTGTGATTCAAGGGTTACAAAGGAAAGTGAAGAGACTTCCAGGTTAAGAAAGCCAACTGAAATGTCCTAAGTACGTTCCTTCTCTAACACTCAAGAATATGAGCAAAAAATAATAAAAGCAGAAAAAATGCCAACATCACAAACTAAACAAAACTACTGACTGTTACAGGTTGAATTATGACTCCCAAAATTCCTATGTTGAGGTCCTAACTCCCAGTACCTCAGAATGTAACCTTATTTGGAGATAGGGTCTTTACAGAGGTAATCAAGTTAAAATGAGATCATTAGGGTGGGCCCTAATCCAATACAACTGATGTCCCTACAAAAAAGGGAAATTTGAACAGAGAGACAAGCATAGAAGAATGATGATGTTAAGAGACATAGGGAGAAGACAGCCGTCTACAAGTCAAGGAGAGAGGCCTGGAACAGATCCTTCCCTCACAGCCCTCAGGAGGAACCAACCCTGCTGACACCTCACTTTTGGACTTCTAGCCTCCAGAACTGTGAGACAAGACATTTCTGTTGTTTAAGACACCCAATTTGTGGTACTTTGTTATGGCGGCCTTAGCAAATTAATACAGACAACAATAACCAAACAATTGCTTTATATCTTAAAATATAATAAGAATCTAATTTCATTTTTAAAAAGAGCTCAAGATGAGATGATAAAAATTTTACAATTAGATGAGTAGGACCCAAGGAAACAAATTGAAGACCAAAACAGCATCATTATGGCACTAATAGTTTAAAACTGCAAATAACAGATGCTGCTGAAAATACCAATACTAACATAAAGGAAAGACTTGAGATGATCATGGTAAATGCAGATGAAAAGAAAAAGAGTTTAAAACAATTAGAAGCTAATAAATATGGAAGACAGACAAAGATGATCCAATGTAAAGATAATTGACATCTGTGAAATAAATAATACAACAAATGAAAAGAAGATACAAAGATACTTGTTTTATTTTATAAAACAAGTGAATTGCCCTGAAATGAAGCAAAAAACAAATATACAGATAGAAAAAGTCCAGTGTTCCTGAAAAATCTGATACAAAATATTAAACATCAAGAATAACCTACCATAAGAGTTCCAAGCCAATTCAACAGACAAAAGAACAGTTGTTTCAACAATGGTGCTGGGACTTCCAAACATTCACATGCAGAAAATGAAGTTATCCTACCTCACACCATATACAAAAGTTAACTTAAAATGTATCAAATACCTAAATATAAGTGCTAAAACTGCAAAACTCTTAGAAGAAAAATAAGTTAAAATCTTTGTGAACTTGGATTAGACAATGGTTTCTGATATATAACATCAAAAGCACAAACTACAAAAGAAAAATAGATAAATTGGACTTCATCAAACTTAAAAAACTTTTGTGCTGCAGATTGGGAAAAAAGAACATACAGAAGGGAAGAAAATGCTTGCAAAACACGTATCTGATGAGTCTAGTATCCAGAATACATGAGGAAGTGTTACAACTCAGCAATAAAAAGACAAATAACCCAATTTAAAAATGGGCAAAAAAAGGATTTGAATACACATTTCTCCAAAGAAGACATACATGTTGCCAAGAAGCACATGACAAGATGCTCAACACCATTAGTTATTAGGAGAATACAAAGCAAAACCACAATGAGATACCACTTCGCACTTACTAGAATGACTAGAAAAGAAAAACACAGCTAGTAAGTGTTGGGGTGGATGAGGAGAAATTGGAACCCTCATTCATTGCTGATAGGAATATAAAATTGTGCAGCCACTTTGGAAAACAGTCTGAGTTCCTTAAAAGGTTAAACAGAGTTATATGACCCAGCAATTGCACTCATAGGTATCATCCAAGAGAATTAAAAACATGTTTGTAGTAAAAGTTTATACACAGATGTTCATGGAGACATTATTCATAGTAGCCAAAAAGTGGAAACAATCAAAATGTCTATCAACAGATGAATGGATAAACAAAATATTGTATATCCATACAATGGAATATTATTCAACCATACAAAGGAATGAAGTACTGACACTTGGTACAACATGGATGAACCTTGAAAAATAATGATAAATCAAAGAAGTCAGCCACAAAAGCCTACATAATGTATGATTCCATTTATATGAAATGTCCAGCATAGGCAAATCCGTAGAGATGGAAAGTATGTTAATGATTGCCAGGGTCTGAGGAGGTGGGGAGGGAGGGAATGGGAAATGACTGCTCTGGGGTGATAAAAATGTTCTGGAATTAGATAGTGGTGATGGTTGCACAATTTCATGAATGTGGCAAAACCCACTAAATTGTACACTTTAAAATGAAAATTTTATGGTACGTGGATTGTAGCTCAATTAAAAAAACACATGCATAGAAAGAAATCCATGAGACTTATTGTTAGAATACAGTAAAATATAAAAATCTGTAAATTGTGAAATAATTTTGTAAAAAATGTGAAAATAAATTGTACAAAATGTAAAATTAATAAATGTAAAATGTAAAAATAATATAAATAAAAATTGGGAGATAAAAGAGAAGAAATAAGAGTGCTAGTGTCATCATTTTTCAAAGTGGGGAGATAGACAAAACTGGAACATATAATTTAAAATAGAAACATAATGACCACAACTTTAATGTTTTTGTAATCTCTCCTTTAGGAATTGAGGGATATTTTAAGAAATTATCTCTTGAAGTAAAGACACTTTATTTGACTTTCAACAATTCCTTTAGTTTCTCTCCAGTTCCTCTCCAGTAAATTATAATAAAATAAATTTAATATTTTTAAATTAAAAATTGAACCTATAAAATAATCCCATTTTAACAAAATATTTCTATCTCATCTTCCTAATTTTACATCGGCATAGAAAGATGTTTCAAATAATGCTCATCTGTAATTTCTAGACCATGGAATTTGGAGTGATTTTTTTCCCCCCTACTTTCATCCTTTTCTGCTTTATTTGAATTCTTCACAATGGGGTTGTATTATTTTCCCAAAACAATAGAGATAATTTTCTAAATGACTGGAAGAAAATATGCCAAGAGATGCATCCATATCTTGCCTGATCATGGACACCGGAAAATTAGCAAAGTGAGAAGAGTTTTTTTCACTCCTCACGTAATTTATAAGACCAGCTTACCATTGGTGTCAATGCTGGTAACAATTATATATGTAACCAGAGGTACCCTAGAGTCTCTTGCCACGGGTGATCTCAGTAAGATTGACACAGATTCCAGCTCCATGGTCTATAGGCCCACAAAGCTCTCTCCAAGAGTCTGGAGACTCCAGGGGACCGCATGCCCAGTAACATCCTCCTCCAGGGCGCTGGTTCTGGCATGAATCTCTGTGACCTAGATGTGAAACTCAGGCACACACACAGACAACCACCCAAATCACAAAAAGCATTCATGCGTATAATTAGATTTCTTTTCCTAGTTGGTGAAATTTTTAAATACAGAAAAGAACAGAGTAATCTAACAAACACCCATGCCCTCCAACTCTCAGAATTTAATGTTATCATTTTATAGTATTTGCTTCTGATTTTTTTAACCTAGTAGAGTTAAAAGTGAAATCTCCTATGTATACTTCCCACAGGAACACCATCAGGAATTTGGTGTCTGCCCTTCCAAATTTGTTTTTATACTTTTACAGCATATAATGTATCCATAAATGCTTATAATACTGTTTTGTGTGGTTTTAAAATGCACAAAAAATGGTATCATAATTTCATTTTCCACAACTTGTTCTTTTAAGCAATGATTTTGAGATCTATCTTTGATGATATAGACAGACATCTAATTCATTCATATTAACTGTTATATAGTATTTCATCATATGAATATTTATAAATTCATCTATCTAAAGCTCTACTTGTAGACAAGGTTTTTCCAAATTTCCTCTATTACAGACAATGTTGCAAAGAGCAAACATTCTTGTACAAGTTTCCTGGTGCACATGTGCAAGAGTTTCTCTGTAAAAACCTAGAAGTGGAATTGCCAGATGGATCAAAGGGCATGTGCGTTTTGCACTGCACTAGATAAATACTACCAAATTGCTCTCCAAAGTGGATGTGCTAGTTTACACTTCCACCAGCAGAGTGGGAAGCTTTCTGTTTGGCAAGGAGATTTTCTAAAGATTGGATGGGATGCAAATAAACGGGGAAGTGGTTACATAAAGAAACGCAGAGAAGTTCAAAATAACTATTAGGCTCATCTGCTCTTAAATGTCCTTCTGCCACCCTATCTCCATGAATACAGACCCATACCCACTGGGGGATTTCACTTGCTGCTTCAACTCATATTGTTCCCAGTCACGTACCATCACGCTGACAACTTTCTCCTCCCTATCTACTTTTTATGCCTCTGACTCTAGTCTCGTCTTTCTACTTCCTTCATAGGGGCAAAAAATAAATTCCTCCCATTTTCTCAGAGAAAGTTGCTAAATTATCCCTTGTGTTGCTTAGGGCCTGATGCTCCTGCCTCCAGGGCCTGGCATCTGAGTCAATCTTACTCAGATCACCTGTGGAGAGAGACTCTAGGGTACATCTGGGTTACATGTATAGTTTACTTTCGATCTTATCAAGGTGGGTTCTCAAACACAGTTCTCTCTTGTATCAGTTAAGAATTGCTATATAACAAACCCACCAAAAACATAACAGGCTTAAAACAACACTGTTTATTAGCTCATGATTCTCCAGGTCAGCAATTTGGGCTAGGCTCAGGTAGGTAGTATTTCTGGTCTTGGACAAGCTCATTCATGCACTGTGGTCAGCTGGGTGGCTCTGTTTCTGGGGGATGGTTGGCTGTCGGGGGGGAACAGCTGTGACTTGGCCATACATCTTTTATGTTCCAGTAGGCTGGCCTGGGCTCCAAAAGTGAGAGCAGAAGCATGCAAGACTTCTGGAGGCTCAGGCTCAGAACTGGTATGATATCACTTCTGCCTCATTCTGTTGACCAAAGCAAGTCATAAGACCAGCCTAGATTCAAGGAGTGGAGAAATAGACTTCATCTCTTGATTGGAGAAGCTGCAAAGTCACATTCCGCTGGGCATGGATACAGTGGGGGTGGAGGACTACAGGTTGGGTTCTCTGGAAAGCAGACTCTGAGATAGAGATTAACGTGCAGGAAGTTACTTAGGGAGTGCTCTTAGGATCGACACCTGTGGAAGAGAAAGGACTAGAACGGAGCAGAGGAAGAAGCTGAACTATGATGTCAGAACAAAGCCTTCGACTGACCCCATGGGAAAGTGTGAAGCTGGGATAGGTCTTCAAAATTGTCCTGAGTTGGGGGGCTGGCCCCGTGGCCGAGTGGTTAAGTTTGCGCGCTCCGCCGCAGGCGGCCCAGTGTTTTGTCGGTTCGAATCCTGGGCGCGGACATGGCACTGCTCGTCAGACCACTCTGAGGCAGCGTCCCACATGCCACAACTAGAGGAACCCACAACGAAGAATACACAACTATGTACCGGGGGGCTTTGGGGAGAAAAAGGAAAAAATAAAATCTTTAAAAAAAAAAAAAAAAATTGTCCTGAGTTGGGGTAAGAGGACCAGGCCTCTATGCTCCCAAGTTGGCCAATCATTGTATGCAGGCTAACTCAAAAAGGCAGCAGCCAAGGAAATTCCCCAGGAAGGCTTACATTAGGGGTCATCTGCCAACACTACTCCCAGTAGCTGGCAGAATAAATCCTTCATTCCTTGGGTGGGTAGGTGGGTGGCTGGGGGTGTCTGTGTGGAATATCAGAGTACACAACACTGCCACATCCCCCTAAGAATTATTATCCTGATTTTTTTTGATAACACAGTTGTCACTTGTCATATACGTATACATTAAACATTTGTAATTGCTTATTAAAATGTTGCCTAAACTATGCATAGATTTTATATGATCATGATGCCAAATGCCACTCCTTTGAGCTCAGTTTTTGTAGTTTCACTGCTCATTTCTCTAGGTTATCTGCTCAAAACTTTAAGGAATGAGGAGAAACTGCTTTTTCCACCAGAAATCTAGGCAAGAACAATTTCAAACTGTGCTGGCAATGGAGTCACCCAATTGCAATTAGGGTAGAGACATGATATTGTTCTTTGCAGTAGGAGGAGAGAGAGGCTAAGATCTGGGTCATGGAGAGCGGATCTCTTAAAGTGGCATGTGAGAAGCCAGGATGGGAATTTGGCTGGAGGATCAAGTTGTGAGAGGAAAAAGAGAATGAGTGAGGCACGAAAGGATACAGAAACAGCCCCATCAGGGCAGCTCTTGGGATCTGGGCATTTTATGCCTTGAAAAGGCAAGATGCTGGCATTGCAAAATTCCAGAGGAGTCACCAAATCAGAATTTGGGGAGCTAGATGGAGAATTGTTTCCACCTGCAGCAAAGGAGAATTCCCTGTGACCACATAAAAAGTCTCTGCTTTTTGGAAAGAAAAGGTGTTGACCTTTATGTGGAGGCTGACATAGGAACGAACTTACAGGACAGGCCAGAAAGGAAGAAATTAGAGCAATGATCGGCAGGAAAGCCAGAGAGAACCACAAAATGTCAGGGCTCCTCAATTTCTCCTCAGGGCGGAGAAAACAGGGGCCGGCCCGGTGGCACAGCGGTTAAGTGGGCATGTTCCACTTCGGCGGCCTGGGGTTCGCCGGTTCAGAACCTGGGTGTGGACATGGCACCACTTGGCAAAGCCATGTTGTGGTAGGCGTCCTACATATAAAGTAGAGGATGATGGGCACGGATGTTAGCTCAGGGCCAGCCTTCCTCAGCAAAACGAGGAAGATTGGCAGCAGTTAGCTCAGGGCTAATCTTCCTCAAAAAAATAAATTAAAAAAAAATAAAGTGGAGAAAACAGTTCAGCGATTAAATGATAGGACCAAGATCACATTGTGGGTTGTTGGCCAATCTGTTTAGCTCTCCAGATCTACCTTCCACCCACCTCCACCTGGCGATGCTGTGCCCCACAGGCTCACCTGCATGGCATATGTCAACAGGATCCTTTACTCTCTGGCTTTTGTTGGATTTTCCCAATGGGAGTCACCTGCAGGAGACTAGGGGATGGAAGGAAAGAGAAATGAGGGTATTTACTCCCCCAGCTCCCTCTGCACTGGGACCTTGAACTGGAATCATTCTAGAAGACCCTATTCTACAACATCAGCTCTTTCCACATTCCCGTAAGCACTCCCTCTCCTTGTCTCTTCAGGCCTGGAGTCATAATGCCCTCAAGTGTTGCAATCTCTGGGGTGCTTCCCCATCCTTATTGGTTTTCTTTAACGCTTCTTGCACCTTTATACATTCTGCCTTTATTAAACTCTCCTTGATTACTCCATTTGAATGTGCATCCCTTTTCTAATGCAACCCTGATGATACATCACTTGAGCCAGCTAGCTTAAAAGTTTTGATGGATAGTTGTCCCTTTTGTCTGCCCAGACTCAGAAACTCATACTTACGTCTGGCGAATTTCCCACCGTATGAGTCTTGATGAGAAGTGGAGCTTATTTCCCAGTGAAGAATGTGGAAGTGCTAGCTGCTTGCTTTTCCAGCCTCCCTTGCAGCAAGAGTTTGGGCATGTGACCTAGGCTCAGTCAATCAGAGGTACACACCAGACTTAGAATGAGAAGCCAGTGACACAAAGACACAGGAACTGTGGAGAGGCCCAATCTGGTGATAGTGGCCATAGAAGCAGCAATATCCTGTCTCTGGGGTAGCCCAGGCAGGAGGGCCAGTGGCAGTCCCTAGTGTCCACGTGTGGAGTGTTAGCAGGGTCAGAGAGGTGAGCTGAAGGGTGTGGTACTCTGGTGGAGACAGTTTGGTCGTCACTAGACTAGCCCTGTGCTTCTGCCACAGTGGCAGCCAGGTCTGGTTCTCTAGTCTTCCCAGCAATGCTAAAAGCCCTCGAGTATCTTTTCCACTGATTCCTTTTCTGCTTAAATTTACCAGAGTCCGTTTCTGTTGCTTGCATTTATGAATCCCAACTGATGGAGGTTTCCTTGGAACCCAAGTGTGGAGTGCATCCAGGCCTCACAAGAAACCAGGAAACAGCCAGGGGCCACGGCAGCCACTCCCTGCCTCCCACTCTAGTGCCTCAGTGTCTCTCTCTCTGTGTATCCACCACATCCTTCTCCAGCTGCGGCTTTGTCTGAATTCATGGGAAAGCAGTATAGCCTGTTGGTTGGAAAGAGCCCACATTAGCCCCAGAATGCTTAGATTCGAATACTGGATGTACAGCTTACTGTGAGGCTTTGGCCAGGCATCTCTTTCCTCATCTGTACAATGATCATAGTAGGGTCTTCTTATTTATTTATTTTTTTTTGAGGAAGATCAGCCCTGAGCTAACATCCACCACCAATCCTCCTCTTTTTGCTGAGGAAGATTGGCCCTGAGCTAACATCCATGCCTATCTTCCTCTGTGTTTGATATGTGGGATGCTGCCCCAGCATGGCTTGATGAGTGGTACGTACGTCAACGCCCAGGATCTGAACTGGCAAACCCCAGGCCACCGAAGTGGAGTGTGCAAGCTTAACCACTACACCACTGGGCTGGCCCTAGGTCTTCTTGTTTTCAGGACTAAATAAGATAGTATATGTAAAGCTGTCACTATGCTACTTGGCTCATAGTAGCCATCAATAATTGTTGCTACTATGGTCTTCAGCAGCAGCATTATTTTCATCATCATGATTCAAAGCCCTTATGGAGACTAGATAGAGCAGATGTCTTAAACTCAAGTGCCTACAGAAGCCGGACAGGCAACAGGAATAAGTGAAGCGGAGCCATGTATAAGAACACACTGGGAAGGGGCCGGCCCCGCGGCAAGTGGTTAAGTTCGCGCGCTCTGCTTTGGCGGCCCAGGGTTTCTCCAATTCGAATCCTGCGTGCGGACATGGCACCACTCATCAAGCCATGCTGAGGCGGCGTCCCACATGCCACAACTAGAAGCACCCAAAACTAAAAATACACAACTATGTACCAGGGGGCTTTGGGGAGAAACTACGGGCAGGGTGGAGACTATGGAATACGGAAGAGTGTGTGCCTGTCGAGAGGGAACAGCCAATTCTTAGCAGCGGCCATTTATTGCCACATGGAATGTGGGCCCAGTGATGCCAGACTTTCTAATATTTCAAGAGAAGCCAGGAATGCATGTTTTTATGGGAAACTTGATGTTTTCAAACATCAATAATTTAAAAAAAAAAAAAAACACTGTACAGACCAAACAAAACCTTCCTAGGGCCACGATGGGGTGCAGATGCCAGTTTGTGTGTTCTGAATGCAAATCTCTGGGTCCAGTTAAAATTCTAAGGGAAAGAATCTGGTTGGGTCAGGTTTATTCCACTGATTCAATCAGCTATGTCTATGGCCCACTGCCTACCTAGCAAGAAATGTGGTGAAAACTCTCTGGGAAGTAGGAATGAGGTGACGGGCACTATTCAGAGAAGAGAGGCAAGGACTGAAGAGGTTTCCCAAGAGTTGCTCCTCTGTGGATCCCAGGGGTAATGAAAGCAAATATATCAGTAAGGTAATAAGCCCCAGTAACTGCAAACAAGTTGGGGGCTTATTTTTTCTCACATAACAATGTGTCTGGGGGTAGGCAGAACAGGGCTGGTACAAAGGCTCAGGGAGCCAGCCCTGATGGCCTCACAGTTAAAGTTCAGTGCTCTCACTGCTTCAGTGGCCTGGGTTCCTTTCCTGGTCACAGAACTACACCACCCGTCTGTCAGTAGCCATGTTGTGGTAGTGGTTCACATAGAAGAACTAGAAGGACTTAAAACTAGAATATACAATCATGCACTGGGGCTTTGGAGAGGGAAAAAACAAGAGGAAAATTGGCAACAGATGTCAGCTCAGGATGAATCTTCCCCTGCAAACAACAGCAATAACAACAACAAAACCCCAAAGGCTTAGATGTATCTGTGTGATTCCGGACTCCCTCCATTTTTTCACACCTCCGTCTTAGCATGTAGGCTTTTGTTTTCATGCTTGTCACCTCAAGGTTGCAAGATGGCTGCAGCCGTCATCATCATGGCTATGTTCCAGGCAGGGAGAAAAGGAATCAAGAAGTAAGGGATAGGGGCAAGACCTGTGGCCGAGTGGTTAAATTTGTGTGCTCTGCTTTGGCAGCCCAGGGTTTTGCTGGTTCGAGTCCTGGGCGCGGACATGGCACCACTCATCAGGCCATGTTGAGGTGGCGTCCCACATGCAACAACTAGAAAGACCCACAACTAAAAAAAAAAAATGCAATTGTGTACGGGGGTGGGGGGCTTTGGGGAGATAAAGGAAAAATTAAAAAAAAAAGAATTAAGGGATGGTCCCAGAAATTCCCAGCATATTTCTTCTTCTATCTCATTGACCAGAACTAGTTCATACACCCAAACCTAGCCACAAGGTAATTAGGAAGGTGAGTATTTTTAGCTTGGTACATTGCAACCCCAAACATTATCAGGGTTTTGTTTATTGGAAACAAGGAGAGGATAGACGTAGGTTAGGTAATTGGCAGCCTCTGCCACCTCCTCCTAATAGGTACCATGTGCCAGACCCTGGCTAAGCAATGAGGACACCAGGCTAAAAGCCGCAGCATGCACAGCAGAAAGATATAGAAGTGGTTGTGAAACCCAATGCAACTGGGCCTGGTTCCAAAATGAGAAAATCCATTTCTGGTTCCTTATAGCTCCTCCAGACCTCCCATCCCTCCTGACCTGTTCCTGGCCCTCCTGCTGTCAGGGTGGCCCACCATGGCCTAAGTGTGGTGGGAAGAATATGTGATTAACACCAGTAGCGGTTTCAGGAGGCACCCAAGAGATGTTCCAGAGAGAAATATGTAACTGGCACATCTGGTTTATAATGTATATTAATCCCTGACATGTAATTCGAGTAATATATGTAAAGCAAAAAGTCCAAGTGCTGACTTAGGAGCCTTATTATTACCCTGTCGACAGAATTCATGTTCTGTTTGCACAGCGCTCTGAGTCCAGCAACTCATCTAGGGTAGCAGGGAGGAGGCGGCTTTCTGATGGATGCCCGCTGATGGGGATGGGGCATCAGTCAAGTGCTTGGAGCCCCTAGTAGGGTTGGCAGGAGCTCATCATGGCAAAGAGGACTGTGGAACTAGACTGACTTCCGGCTGGGTCTAGGGGCAGATCCATCCCACCCCTCAAAGGAAGAAAGCTAGAAATCTGTGGGCTTTGGGCTTCAAAACCAGTTCTGCCACTGTTACCATGTGATTTTGGACAAGTTGCTTCAGTTCTCTGAGCCTCAATTTCCCAATCTGTAAATGGGAATCAAAGTAGCACTCATCTAATAGAACTGTTGTGAGGTTTAAATAAAAACAAACAACAACAACAAACCAACCAGTACTGAGCATTTACTACGAGCCAGTGGTATTCCAAGTGTTTTACATGTGTTATCTCATTGAATCCTCATAGCAACCTCATGAGGTAGATGCTATTATGAGTCCCAATTTACAGTTAAAGAAAATGAGGCACAGAGAGATGAAGTAACTTGATCAAGGTCACACAGCTAGTGACTGGCAGAGCTGGGGTTCAAACCCAGACAATCTGGCCTCAGAGCACGCCCTTTGAGATACTTTGACAGACTGCTATACTTTATAGGAAGCATTCTCTAAAGGGTAATTCTCTAGACCAATGATATATGATAGAACTTCCTGTGATGATGGAAATGTTTTATAATTCTGTGCTGTCCAATACAGTAGCCGCTAGCCACAGATGGCTATCGAGCATTTGAAATGTGGCTAGCTTGACTAAGGATCTGAATTTTTAATTTAATTTGATTTTAATTAATTTAAATTTAAATAGTCACTGTGGCTAATGGGTACTGTATTGGACATGCAGCTCTAGGCTCCCCTGCCCACTCTCACCCCTGCTAGAGGGGTTTAACTCCTTACATCTGGTGGGCTAGAATCTTGGGGAGATCAGTGGCCTGCCAGGTAGGACTCTAGTAATAGGATTATATGAGCTGAACAAGGAAGATGATGGTTGCCAGTTAGAACGTGTTCTGGGCATCACCATTCAGCACACTACTCCTTTAAGATGAGTGGGCTCAAGATCCCAAGCTGTTCAGAGTCCCTTGGCAGTAGGCTCTAGGATCCTAGACACTGTCCAGTCAATGAGATTATATGACAGACACGGTCCCTACCCTCCTGGAACTGGCAGTCTAGCGGGGGAGAAGGATATTAAACAAATGACTACTCAATTAATTATTTAATAACAATTAATTAAAATCACACCTGAGTGTATGCCAATGTCACAAGTGATAAAATGGCATTTAGAGAAAGTGCCTTGGGAGCCCTCAACAGATAGCAATTAATTGTGTATGGGGCCTTAGGAGACAGATTGGTCACAAAAGCATCCAGAAAGGAGGAGAACCTTGAACTTGCACTTAAGGAGTTGGAGACTGTAAGGGTGATGTGTGCAGGAAGGGCATTCCAGGCAGAAGGAACAGCATGGGCAAAGACACAGAGGTGTGACGATACTGCAAGAGTTCTTATAAAAGAGAGCGTCATGATTCAAGGGACGATGAGAAAGGGATGAGCCTGGAAAGATCAGCTGAGGAGCACGTTATGAAATGCCTTGAATGCCATGCTGAGCTACTGGCCTTTATCCTAGGGGTGAAAAAACTTTCTAAGCAGAGAGCAGTTAGATTTGTTTTAAAAAGCAGGTTAGGCTGTACTGAAGAGTGTGGCGCTCTACTGTTCTCCAGCTGAGTGAAGTCACTGTTTCCATCTCTCCAGTTCCACTCTTGGCCCCTCCAATCCACTTTCCACACAGCAGCTAGAAGAATTTCTTTTTTTCACTTTTTCGTATGGTTCAAAAGCCAAACATTATAAAATGTATATACCTCTCTCACCTGCTGCCTTCCCCATCCACCTCGTCCTACCCACAGGGATTCCTCAGGGAATCACTTTAAGTAGTTTCACGTGTATCCTTCCAGATTTCTCTATGATGCAAATACACTCACGCGTAGGTGCTGTGGTCAATAGTTCCTACTGAGCCCAGCCTTTGAGTCATCCCAGCCTAGTTTATACATACTTTTAGTCTTGTTTACTTATATTTTCAAGTTAACCTACTCTTATTGTTTAAATATGTCTTTAAAGAGGAACATTTTAAAGTATTTTTCTAACGCATATTCTAAGCAATTGCTACTAAAATTTAAAAATCATACTCTTGTACATTTCATCTAAAATCATCTTGTGACCACCCCCTCCCCCACCAAGGAATACATCCCACCTTCTAGGAATCGCTGCACTAAGCTTTTCTTCTGATCACAAGGGTCCCTTCTAACTTTTACATTTGAGAATTTATGAGGTTCCCTTTCCCAGGTTGGTGCTGATGTTGCCCCAGGGGGCCCCTGCTCTCTCATGGAGTTCACAAATTTCATTCTTGTGCAGTGCATTGGGACAGTTAACATTCATGGGAGGGGACTCATGTCAGGAGCTGTGACAGATCTGAGAGTTTACCCTACTTACAGGCTGAGAAGCTAGACTGTTTCATGGGTGCTGGCAGAAGATAGACTTCTGGAGCAGAAACAGGGACTGTATTAATCACAGAGAAAGTATAACCAGAGTGTCAGGCTTATGCTGATTCCCCATGTCTCCCAAGTCCCCAGGAGATGATACGGGTGAACCTTCACAGACAGTGAGTTGTGTTGTAGAAGAATACTGAGCTTGGAGAATCTATCGCTTTTACAGTGAATGGTAGCAAGTCTGCTCTTAGTCTGGAGAAGACATTTCTTCATCCTTCAAGGTTGGTTGCTACAAACACAATGCTGAGAAATGGCCTGGGTAAAGAGTAGTCAGGGCCTTGCATTCTTGGCATATCCAGCAAGAACTTGCATGGCTGTCAGGGCCCATGGATTGCCTCCCTCAGCAAACCACACTCATGGATATCCTGATCACAAGCCCCATGACCCAGTTCAGATAGGCTAACTGACGCCGTGAGGTCTCAGAGCTAAAACTCCACCATTCTCTGCCCCACTCCTGAAAGCATAGCATAAGCTCAGCAAAGGGGGGAGTATTATAGGGTTCACCCTAATTCCACTTAAATCTGTAACAATAAAAGTTAAAAGATTTGCTTACTTCAGCAGTTTAACTTTTATTAGTAAAATAACCCAATTGTTGCTGGACTTCACCAGTTTGCACATTCAAGGGAAATAACACTAATGTGTTGTATCAATTAGCTATCACTATAGTAATGCCACAGAACAACCAACCTCAAACTCTTGGTGGCATATGACAGCATTCAGTTTGGGGTTATGAGTTTCCTGGTCAGCCGAGTGGCTCTGCTTAACTACACAAACTGGCTTGGGTGGTTTTCTCCATGTGTCGCTCATCCTCCTAGAACCAGCGGGCTAACCGGCCCATGGTTCCTCTTCTTGTCATTTTTTACTCACACAGGACCTCAAGCCCTCTTTGCAAAGTCTTCCCCATATTCTCTCTTCAATCCCAAAGTATTAAAGTATAATTAACCCTCAAATGATGAATATGATGGATTCCTCCCACCACCCAGAACAGGGCTTTAGAAAAACTTACACTCATTTTTCTTAATTAACCAACATTTCTTCCCAATAAAAAAAAGAAATGAGGGGCCAGCCTGGTGGTGTAGTGGTTAAGTTTGTGTGCTCTGCTTCAGTGGCCCAGGGTTTTCAGATTCAGATCCTGGGCGTGGACCCACCACCACTTGTCAAGCCATGCTGTGGCGGCATCCCAAATAGAGGAAGACTGGCACAGATGTTAGCTCAGCGACAATCTTCCTCAAGCAAAAAGAGGAAGACTGGCAACAGATGTTAGCTCAGGGCCAATCTTCCTCACAAAAAAGAAGAAGAAGAAGAAGAAGAAGAAATGAAACATTAATTTCAAGTTTAGGCCTCTAAGCTCCCTCTTCTGCCCACCAGGCTGGGGCCTGCTTTTGGAGGAATTGACAAATAACCCCAGTGCTTTAAGTTCAAGCTTTTACATGTATACGAGGCCTTTCGTTTTAGAGGAGATATGTACGGTGTAATTCCTCACGAAGAATGGATCTGTTCTAGTTTTATGGTTATAGAAGGTTATAAAAGATAATAAATTAATTTAGAAATGACTCAGAAAAGAGAGAGAGAATAAGAGTCAGAACAATGGCTGAAGTGTGTATTTTCTTTGCTGCCCTATATAGTTAGAGAGAATATACATTGGGTCTGGGCTTTACAAGGCGGTTACATAATAAGTACCTGACTCAGACTGTTGTGTTATGGCAATACCTTTCCCTTAAAGCTCTTTTTCCTCTGCATCACTGGGGTGTGCGTATGTGTGTGTGTGTGTGTGAAAAGAAGAATTAAACAGGGGATATGTATATTCCTCCCAGAAGGTATCTCCTATATGCTCAAGTCCAGCTATTGGCAGTCATCTCTATGTGGCCCCTCCTCTCTTGTTCCAGCCCCTGCCTGTGAACAACTGTAGCCTGAGAGGCCACTTGAAGGCTCCTCATATTTTCCATTGCTGGGGATATCTGTATTAGTCAAGGATTCTTTGTCGGAAGTGACAGAAACCCAACTTTCACTAGCAAGAAAAGGGAATTTATTGGCTCACATAATCAAACCATGGAAGCACAGGGTGGGGCTGATCTCAGTGATAACCGGATTCAGATATCCAATGCCCTCAGGCTCTTCTCTCTCTCTCTCTCTCTCTCTCTCTCTCTCTCTCTCTCTCTCTCTCTTCTCTCTTCTCTCTGCTGCTCTTCGCTTGTTGGAGCCATTCTTGCCTATTACAGAAGGACTGTCTCCTCAGGGAGGGGGAACGTGGCCTCTGACAACTCCAGAATCATAGCCTTCCAGCTTTAGTAACTCCTGGAGGATAGATAACATCCCCTTAGCTCTGGTGTAAAAAATTCAAGGAGATTTCTCTAACTGGCCTGGCTTGAGTCACATGCTCGGGGCTTGGACCAACCACTATGACTCCATCTTCAGAATAAAGGTGGGGAATACTGGCATGGCCTCTGGGGAAATCATTGGGAACTATGAAACCACTTTAATTTGTATGAAATACAGTGCTCCTCATGAGAAATATGAAGTTGGTACCAAGTCCTTTTCCCAATCTGCGCCTTAGGACGTCCATCTGTACAATAGCAGGGGGTGGGGTGATCTGGAAAACCCTCCCACATGGATGTCCTGTGACCTTGCCATAAAATAACACACTAGTCCAAGAGGCAGCTCCTTCTCACACCTTCTTTGGGGGCCCTCTGGATTTGATCCCTGTGGGTCAGTTTCAATGCCACCAGGGTAGCTGGCCTGGGATGTGAAACAAGATAGCAGCTGCCCATCTCTTTGGGGCAATGTTGCTGGGAAACATGGTTGCTATCTGTGCCTGGGCCCCTGGGAGGGCTGGTTATCAGGCAGCTTCACAGCAATTGTGACTCTGTTTAAAGCTTGGGGCATTCTGACCTTGACACGAGGGTTGGGACTCATAAGCCTTGAGTTCTAGAGCTGGCTCTGCCATGCCATGGATCAATTCACTTCTGTCATCCTTTAAGCTCTCCTCAAGCATATCTCCACTCACCCAGAAGCCTTAGTGAGCAATGTGGAATTATCTGATCACCCCCTGTCAAAAGATTGGCACCTAACTACACTTATTTATTTTAAATTAAACTAAAATGTTTAAGCTATGTATGCATCATGTGTTATGATTAATCTACATTTGAAGTAATATTTTTAATGCACTAATCAAATATTTGTCTTGATAACAGAAGATAAAGGAGTTTCTATTATAATTGTTTATTGTCTATCATCCCCTCCCAAAATACATAACGGATATGACATTTTAAAAATATTAAATGTATGGCATTCTTAGAGTTCCCTCAGATGCAGACCTTAGAACCAGAATTTGAGATCAACTAGTTTATTTGGGGGATGATCCCAGGAAACACTGTTAGCAGAGTGGAGAGAGAGGCAGGGAAAGGAAGGTTACCAATAAATTGTGTGTGATCAGGGAATTTACCACTGTGGGCAACCGGAGCCTAATCCCATGGGGGAACTCTGAGAGGCAATTAAGAACACCCCTCAGAGTTATCCCATATAATGGGTAGCCATCAACTCCCCATTGGTCATTAGTTGAAGGACATTTCTGTGGGCATTACATTGCCAATACTTCTACCTTCTCCAGTGCATGGGCCAAGCGTGCTCCAGTGGCCAGGCCTTTGGGACATAGCTGCAGTAATCATCCTTGGAGCATGGGTTGAGTGCTGAAGAGATAGGGGTGGGGCTCTGGCAGGTGGCTACAGATGGGTTTTCCTTCCTCTAAACCATGATAACCTGGGGTTTCCCACCCTACCACTGAGTCAATGGGGATGGATGGGTGGTCCATATATGGGTCCACATGCTGTCTCTTGGCCTCTTAGATAACAGTCCCAGAGGACAGCACAAGGATCAATGTGTGAACTGGCTGACACCCAGACACCATCTTGAATAGAGGAAGGGGTGGGGGGCACAGAAAGATAAAACTTTTTCTCCAAAGATACTAAGTATTTACTTATGTGAGACTATTTTAAACTGGAAGAGACTGTTCCTGTTAATAATCAGGTTTATATGCAAAGCTGGAAGGAGTGCTGGTACTTTCTCCCAGACAATTAAGTGCTTTAGTAGAGAGCCAGGGTGTGAGGGGCTATTCTCTGTGCCCCACACAAGCCTGGCTGGACTTGTAGAGAATAGAGAGGCTGTCAGAGCACTGGCTAACACAAGGGCTGCACGTGTCCCTTCAATTTAATGCCCCCTTTATTAGTATAAATAATGGCTGAGTCGTCCCTCGTTGCCGCTGTTTCTGTCTCTGTGGCTCATTATGATCGGGGATGAACAATGCTCCTCCGACCCTTTACGTCTCCACAGTCATGGAGTAGAGCTGGATCCCAGGCCTAGCACTGCCCCTTTCTAGTTGGGCGACCTTGAGTGAGTTGCATTGCCTCTCTGAGCCTCAGATTCTTTATCTGAAGGAGGCAGAGCCTTAAGGATGAGGCTTTTCTCTCTGCATTGCCTCTCCTCAGGTGCAAACATATGTGACTATTTAACATTGCAGGCCACAGACCTCTTCACCCACAGGGATTCCCTTAATGATGTGGGTCTGCATGGAGTCAGCCAGATCTGGGTCCAAATCTTAGGTTCAAATTCACTACCTCTTCTTGGTTGTGTGGCTTTAGACAAGTCACTTAACCTCTATGAACTTCACTCTTTCTTTCAAATTAAGAAAAAATATACACACATACATATACATCCCCAGATGCCAGGCATTGGCCTAAGACTGCTGAGTCTGAATCCTGAATCTGTGGCTTGCTAGCTGTATGACCTTGGGCAAGTCACTTAACCTCTCTGCCTCTCAGTTTCTTCATCTGTTAAGTGAGAATAACAATAGCATTTTCTTCCAGGTTTGCTGCAAGGAGTAAGTGAGTTAATAAACGTGAAGCACTTAGAACTGTGCCAGGAACAAAGAAAATGCTGATAAATGTTTGCTGTTATTATGGCTACCTATCTCATTGAAACTTTACAACCCACTCTGGGAAGAAGTCTGACTTTTTCCACTTCTAGACAGAGAGTAATAATACCCACAGCATAGAATGGTTATAATTATAAAAAGTAACATAGGTAAAAAAGAATAGTTAATATTTATTGAATATTACAATGAATCAGCTATTACGCTGTATGAGTCAGAAATGTGCATGGTGGCAAGAAGCAAAAATCAAAACTAACGGTGGCACAAATATACAGGGCTTTATTCATCTTACATAAGAAGTCAGGAGGAGTCCAGGCGTTTTCTGTCTTTCTGCTTTATCATTCTTATCAAGACAATCTTTGTTCTCAAGATTTCAAGATGGCTGCTGTGCCTCTGTGCATCATATCTGTGTTCCAGGCAGAACAAAGTGGGAAGTGTAAAAGACTGAAGAATGCCAGTTGAGATGGTGTCTTTAAAAAAAGTTTTCTCGGGACAGGCCCAGTGGCATAGCAGTTAAGTTCGTGTGCCCTTTCAGTGGCCTGGGGTTTGCTGGTTTGGATCCCAGGTGCAGACCTATGCGCTGCTTATCAAGCCATGCTGCGGCAGGCATCCTACACATAAAGTAGAGGAAGATGGGCACAGATGTTAGCTTCGGGCCAATCTTCCTCAGCAAAAAGAGGAGGATTGGCACAGATGTTAGCTCAGGGCTAATCTTCCTCAGCAAAATTAATAAATTAATTAATAAAAATAAAGTCAAATAAATTTTGTGGTAAGTAACACCAAGCAACTTCCACTTGCATACATTGGCTAGAACTCTGTCACCTAGGTTGTATGGGCAGCTCTACGGGCTAGGGAGCCTAGGAAATCAAGCCAGCCCTCATGGGAAGGGAGGCTATAAACAATTTGGGGGTAGCCAATTCACAATATCTGCCACATATACATTTTCCTATTTAACCTCCACCAAAGCCTCGAGAGACTGGAAACATTCTTATTTCTGTTTTACAGATGAGTAAACTGAGGTTGGGAAAAGTGAGGGACAAGCCCAAGAATACATAGTTCACATGTGGCAGAGTTAGGATTCGAAGCCAGGTCTGTCTGAGTGAGCGGGTCTTGGCTCTTCACCACTACATGATGCTGCAAGAAGTCTACATCCTATAATGCTTGGCACACAGTAGGTGCTTAATAGGTGTTACTTCCCTTCCACTCATGGCCCTCTATGAGGCCCCACTAACTTGAGGCATTTGAGGCCAGGCCTCTGCATCCCTTTCCCTGCAGCCAGAAGAGTGAGAGGGCTGGTGTCCATGGAAAGAAAGATGGCCACTACACCCAAGGCTGCCCTGCTATTCAGGCTCTATGACCTGGATGGGGTGGAAGGAACTGCTGTGTGTGTGTAGGGAAGAGGTGGGATGGGTGGACATCCTTCTCTGACGCCAGCGTAAACTCTGGCAGGACATTTTGAAAGAATGTGGCCAAAAGATTTTAAAACAGCAGGCTGAAGGAGAAATGGATGTATTTTATTGTCCTACACAGTATTTTTTTAAAATTCAAATGAATTCATAACATTTTAATGTTGGGAAACTTCACACCATAACCTATATTTCCTGCCTAAGACAAAAAAAAAAAAGCTGTTCACAGTGCGCCCAGATTTCACACGGTAACACTGCTAGACCTGGGGAGCCACCACCCATCTTAGATGGGCATGTGCTTACCTGCCACCACAGCCCCCACCCAGACTGCTTCCCTTGTCTGTTATCTGCCTGGTTCCTGTGAGCTTCTGAGTTTGTTTCCCCCACACTGAACCACTGGAAAGACAGGCTCAGAGACGGAAGTGGTTTGATTTGTCTAAACTTATACAGCCAACAATGCCCAACTTCAAACTGGGCTACTGTGACTCTCAGTCCAGTGCTCCTTCTACATGACACCTCCGTCTGCTACTGTTTTTAAATTTATTCATCTGGACAAGAGCTATTGCAGTGGGGAATGCAGTAGAAGGAGCTGATTCAGAAGTGTAGGAGTGTGGCAGCTATGCCTCTGCTTGACTGGGGCTGTTGCTTCCCTTCTTTGGGCCTCAGCTTCCCCATCTGTAAAATGGGGGTAATAACAGTTCCACTCTCTCAAGTGTGGGAAGGCTTTGAGACCTCTTTGGAGCTAGGACAGGTTATTGAACATGACTGCTATTATGATTGGAAAAAAGCACCACAAAACTTGATGGTTTAAAACAACCATTTTATTTGTTCATGATTGTGCAATCTGGGCTGGGCTTAAGCGGGCAGTTTTTCTCCTGACTTTGCTGGTGATCATTCTTGTGGCTGCATTCAGCTGGCAGGTTGGCTGATGGCTGGGATTCTGATTCTCTCCATGTGGTCTCTTTAGCCACACTTCTTACATAGTTGTTCAGGGTTCCCAAGAACAAGCACTCCAAGAGGACCAGCCAGTGTGCAAGCATTTAAGCCTCTGCTTGCATCATGCTTGCTGATATCCCATTGGCTAAAGTTTGTCACATGGACAAGTCCAGCGTCAATGTAGGAGGAGACTGCATAAAAGTGTGGCTATCTGAGAAGCATGGTTCACTGGGGGCTATCAAAATAATGGTCTACCACAATTATTTTCATGGTGTCTGACCGATGGCTAGAGTAAGGAGAGTGCATCTTCACCTGCAGGATGAAGTTTGATAGTCCCTGAGTCTCCCTACTCAGAATTCTCTTTCCTGATGAACCTTTGCTTTGCAGCTTTGGTCTGGTAAGACCAAGATTTCAGAAACCAGATTAGGTTTTGACCCCTGGTACCAATCCAAATGATTGAAATGGCTGCCCATGTGTGGAGAAGGATTCCATAGTGGGCAGGGGGACAGAATGTCGTGATTGGCTAGGCCTGGGTCATGTGCCATCACCAGAGCCAGGGGGAACGGGGTGAGCCCATTCTCAACGAATAATAGTAATATTAATAATAGATGACATTTAATGTGTTTACTATGCACCAAGCACTCTTCTAAACATGTTATGAATTAACTGACAAGTCCAGCAACAACTCTGTGAGGTAGATATTATTCTCTGTATTTCTTACATGAGGCACAGAGAGGTTAAGGAACTTGCCCAGGTTCACACAGCTAGTAAAAGGCAGAGCCAGGATTCACATCCAGGCAGTCTGACTTTTGCGGCCACAGTCTTTTTTTTTTTTTTTTTTAGATTGGCACCTGAGCTAACAAATGTTGCCAATTTTTTTTTCTGCTTTATCTCCCCAAACCCCCCCACCCCGGACATAGTTGTATATCTTAGTTGTGGGTCCTTCTAGTTGTGGCATGTGGGACGCTGCCTCAACGTGACCTGATGAGCAGTGCCATGTCCGCACCCAGGATCCGAACCCTGGGCCGCCGCAGCGGAGCGCGCGAACTTAACCACTTGGCCACGGGGCCGGCCCCTTGTGGCCACAGTCTTTCTGGTGGGGACCAAGAATGGGAGTGGAGGTTCACAGGAAGGTCAGATAGTGATACCACAAAGAGGGGAAGATGATACTGTGCAGACAAAACAGTATCTATGACCTACAACCATTCATTCATACTGACAAAAACATTATGTACCATTTAGAGTACAATTTAAAGAACACTTTTATATTCTTTATGTAGACACCTGAGTAATCGGGTATCTTTCTCTCTACTCCAGCTGGGATTCTTTCAGTCCCAGGGTCCCCCAGTTGGATCCAAAGCTAAGTTCTTGGGCAACTTGGTCAAGAATTCCTGAGGTTCAACAGCAAATAAGAACATCTGACCAAGAACTCTTAAAAGAATATGGAGAAGTGGATTTGGAGAAGCAGATGGAGAACATGAAGGGGAATGTGGTGGATGACTTCTACAGAAATGCACCTGGGAGGCCAGCATAGAAGCAAGGTTGATTGAAAAGTCTCAGGAAGTGTGTGTGACACTTCCGAATATTGGAAGTGGGGAGGGGGTGGAAGACTTTGTGCATCTGTCATTTCCTGGGCACTCAATCCTTTTTGAATAAGATGCACTAGAGACGGTTTTTCTCATTAGAACAAATGCCACAGATGCAAAGCCTTCCTTGTTTATATTTCTCCTAATGTGCTTCTGCTTGAGCAAGTGAGCCCTTAATGTCAATTTCAGTTAAAGCCGTTCCCTCTGATATTGGTGTTGCTGCTCAAGGATGCAATGGGGAGGAGAGGGAAGATCATTGGGAAGGGGCAGGGAGGTGCCCCCGTTTGCTAGGAGGCTGGAAGGGCCTGGTGAGGGGGGCATTGGGAGGGAAGGTATGGAATGATTTGCTCCCTACTTAATGAAGACCATACTTCAAAGTGCCAGACTGTTTATTGTTTGATAAAAAACAAATTTGGAGACCTAGGAATAAGGCAGAGAGGAGAGACACGGCTCTGAGGGCTCAGCCAGTGAGGAATGAGAGACACACAACCTTGCATTGACCTATGGAGAGCTTCCCTAGTAACCTTGAGCTGCCAGTAGTAGGGGTGGGGACTGTATGCTCCGAGCCTGCTCTCTGCTGTCATGGGAGTACCCTGATTCTGCCACACGCACTTCCTTCCCTCCCAGCTAGGATGGCTCCAAGCCAGCGGTCTCACACCAGCAGTGTGACCTGAGCTCAGCATGGCAGAGGGATGGAGAAGAGTCTGGGGTAGGTGAAGCAGAGCAAAGTTCAGGGAGAGGAAGAGACAGTCGCAGCCTGCCAACTCTTCCTCCTTTTCTTCCTTCCTTCCTAACAAAGGGAATTCCTTTGTTCCTTTTCAAAGGGAATTTGTGTAGGAAAAAGAAGATACAGATTATGTTCTCCAAGAAATGAGCCTTAGGAACAATTCTCTTCCCTTTGAGAAGCCAGAGCTTTTGTTTTTCATCCTCTTTATTATGAATAACAATGATTAGAAGAGCTTACTATTGCTTGAAGACCATCTATGTGTCAGGGGACACCACACACGTTATTCCTAGTCTTCCCAACAATTCTCAAGGTAAACGTAATTTACGCACATTTTACAGAGGACAAAATTGGGGCTTAGAGAGTTTGAGGAGCTTGTCCAGTAAGAGGCAGAGCTGGGGTTGGAACCAAGGCCTGTTCACTCTGTTTCTGGCTCTGATGTCTTCAATTACTGAACACTTGCGAGGTCCGAGCTCTTGGCTTAAACTTGCCAATGGGTGCATCTGAAATGAGAAATGCCTTCTATTCAAGTCTCAGATATCCATATCGGCAAGGATTAAACAGAGTTTAACCTGCCCTGAACTAGACGTCAAGATGAGAGGGCCCCAGGTCTGGTTCTGCAACTCTCCTGACGGGCAGCTTTCAGCATACACCATATGTAAGTTCCGCTCTCTAGGCCTTATTCTCTATCTGTAAAACAGGCAAGTTGGACTAAATATCTCTAAGGGTTAATTCAGTCCAACCCAATCTGACAGCATTTATGGGGCCTCTTGTCTGACTGTGCTGGAAGGATACAAAGAAGGACAAGACAGGTCTCCATCCTCTAGGTGAGCTGGATGTGTACTCTAATAGTTATAAGTAAAGGGCAATAAAACTTGGAGAGTGGGGGAGCATTTCATTTAGACTTAGCTAGCGGCATGTGTGCGTGGCAGCGGAGATGACATAGGCTTCACGGAGGAGAGAAACGCTCCTTCTCCAACCACATGATTCCAATGGGGGCTGCTGTCTCATCTGTGCCACCTCCCTATCCACAATGATTGTTTAAGAGTGGGCACCTGGCTCAAGCTGGGCTAGTCACAGTACCTGGCCCCTCAGCCATGGATAATTGGTCTAGAGATGAACACTTACTCATGTTGGACCAATCAAAGTCCCTCCCTAAAATTCTGTCCTTAAGACCAGAAGCAGAAAGCCCCAGTCTCTCTGGTGGAGCACCTGAGTTGTGAGTACTGACAGCTAATGCAGCCAAGTGTCCAGGATTGAGGAGAAAAGCTCACAGGCAGAGGGAAAGAGAGACAAGGACTGGGGAGAAAGAGTCCTAGCAACATCCAGTTCCCTGATCCCATATCTTCAATTCTCTGTGCCTGGTTCTCCAGCCTTCCCAGTAGTTCTGGGAGCTCCTCCATACCCTTCTGATAAATTCCTTTTCTGCTCCCGTTAGCCTGAGTTCATTATTTTTTCCTCCTAATTTGCAGCTGAGAACCCCAGCTATATCCTGGGGCTCTGGGCAACGCTGGGGGGCTACTCTTCACCCGGGTCAGGGAGGGCCAAGAGAGGGTTTATTCTCAACCAGGTGGACAGGAGGAGGGAGTGGCACTCCCACTGTGAAAGTGCATTAGCCTGGGAGGCAGGAATCCCTCCCTGTCACTGAAGCTTAGGCAGATCTCTGTACCTTTCTGAGCCTCAGTTTCCTTATCTGTAAAATGGGACTTGGAATAGAATAGTGATTGTCAAACTGTGTTCTGCAACACCCTGGGATTTTGTGAAGGGACCACTGCTTAAGGAGGGCAGTTTGTGGCTGGTGAGGGGAGGACTAGTAGGCAGGACTCTGAGTTCCCCTCCTCCCAGTTCAAACAAAGTCACTCCGCTCCAGCATCTGTTTTATGCATTGCTTTAAAAGAACAGTTGGTGGTTACCGGAGCGGAATGTGCGTGTGTGTGGGAGGGCGAAAGGGGTAAAGGGCAGATTTGTATGGTGATGGATGGTAACTAGACTTTTGGTGGTGAACATGATGTAGTCTATTCAGAAGTTGAAATATAATGATGTATACCTGAAAATTTATAGACCAATGTTACCTCAATTAAAAAAAAAGAATAATAATGATAAAAAAAGAAATAAAAAGAAAAAACAAAGAGGGCTCTATAGCTTAACAGGTTTGAAAACTCCTGGACGAGACGTCTTTGAGGACTTTTCCAGTTCTTCTGATGCGGGGTCGGTGAGCCAAGGAGTTGAAAGAAAGATTTCTTGGACTCTCAAGATCTGGCAGTAGTGCTCTTTTATTTAGAGAATAGTGTGGAATAGCATGGGGACAGGACCCATGGGCAGTCAGGCTGCTGCGTGGGGACAGGGCCCATGGGCAGGAGGAGCCACTGCTGCTGCCCTGAGTTGAGGGTTAGGGCTAATTTTATAAGGTACAGGTATGTGAGTCATCTCTTTACAAGACAAAGGAAAGAACATGAAAAAAAGTTAAAATGGTATCACTGCAGGTGGGGTCTGGTCATTGGGTGATCCCATGACTTTTAGACAAGAATCAAATTGAATTAAGTAAAGGTCAGAAGTTACCACCCTAAATCAGTTACATGAGATTGCCAGACAGCAACCAACTTAAGTTCTTGCCTTCTCCATTAAGAGTTTCTAGGGACAAGGTCATCTCTCTTCTTCTTCCTGGTACAGAGAGGGAGGCATCTTTTACAGATAGAGATTTACCTTACAAATGTAAATATGTCCCAACAAGGGCAAGTACCATTCCCCAGAGCCTCCCTCCCTGTTCCTGTTATGAAAAGCAATCAGCCCCAAACAATCCCGATGCCAAAGAGATATATCCTGGGGTGGCCAATTTCAGGTCCCTACAAGGTCATCCCCCCTTCCTTCACAAATGCAAATATCTCTCAAAGAGCAAGCAAATTCCAGTCCTCGGAGCCTGCTTCTCATCTGCAGTTTTAAAAGTAACCAGCCTAAAATCCTCATCACTTCTAGTTCATGATTTTATGGGTTACAGGAGAAAGAATAACTTTCACAATGATAAAACTATTTTGTGTTTGCTCTATGTCAGGCACTGTTCTGAGTACTTTACATATAATTATCTTATTTTTAAAAATCCCAGGGGCCAGCCTGGTGGCGCAGCAGTTAAGTGTGCACATTCCACTTCGGTGGCCCGGGGTTCGCTGGTTTGGATTCCGGGTGCAGACCTATGCACTGCTTGTTAAGCCATGTTGTGGTAGGTGTCCCACATAAAATAGAGGAAGATGGGCACGAATGTTCGCTCAGGGCCAGTCTTCCTTAGCAAAAAGAGGAGGATTGGCAGCAGATGTTAGCTCAAGGCTAATTTTCCTCAAAAAAAAAAAAAAAAAGAATCCTTACAGCAAGCCTATAATGTGGGGAATTAATTATCCTCATGTTGCAGGTAACAACCTGGGACTTGAGAGGTGAAGTAATTTGCTCAAGAGCAGACAGCTGTAAGTAGTGAAGAGGGGTGTGGACCCAAATTAATTAGAAGGGATGAACTGGCAGCCCACAGGCCAAACCCAGACTTAAGGTGTATGTGTTTCAGGCCAGCACAGTGGTTTTTTTTCTTTTTAATTTTGAATTAGTTGCCAGCACTTAAAAACAAGATGATTTCATACAAAATTTGAACTTAGAGCTTTTTTTCTTTTTAGACCCGGCAACTTGCAACACTGGGCCTGTGTATTCCCACGAGTAGTAGCTGCCTACTTTAGAAGGGGCATGAACTCCCAGCTTGCTACAGACCCCATTACTGCCTATTTTCTTATACCTGACCCACTTTGCTCATTTATGGTATCTGCCTGGCCCTGATTTTGCAACACCTGTTCTAATGACAAGCCAGTGTCTTCCTCAATGACTTCTTCCTACTTATATTCCTCTATCTCCATCTGCTCCTTCTCCAGGTCCTGCTGATTCTGCCCCACCACCTCTCCCTCATCTGCCACTTCTCTTCTTTCATTCACCTGCCTTCCTTATCCGCCTTCATTCTTTGCCTCTGTTGAAGATACCTGTTGGGTCCCTCTACTCTCCCCTTCCTCGAGTCCATCTTCCTAATCCTAGCTCCGGTAGCTCTACAAACATGATTGTCAAATCTCTGAAGAAGGATTCGCCCATTCAGGGTGAACTCAGAGGGAAGGATTAATTCCAGTGGTGGGAAGAGGAAGTGGCTGAATGCATGCCCTGGGGCTCAGACGGCCCTGGGTTCGAAGAATCCTGATTCCTAGACCTACCATCTGTGAGACAATGGCCATGTCACATTTCCTCATCCATGAAATGGAGACAAAAACAGAACCCAAAGTTGAGCCAGATTACTTTTAAAGCTTCTTCCAAACTTGACATTTTATCATTTTAAAGCAATCTCTGCTCAAATCCTTTCAATGATTCCCACCACCTACCAAGTTGAGTGTAGAAACCAGTTTCTCCAGATGCTAGCTCTAGCCTACCTTCTATATCTCATCCTTCTCAACTCAACTCATACCTTGCCCTGCAGAAACCCCTAGCTCTCACATTCCTGCCTTCATATCTGCTATTCCCTCTTTCTGGAATACCCTTCAGCATTCTATAAACAAACATTCCATAAAAATGTGAGGCATTAATATCTCTACCTGTTGAACCCTACTTATCTGTTTTCATTAGGAAATCTATTTTCAAGTTACAAAAACCCGAACTCAAACTACTCAAACTATAAAGATGTATTGGTTCATGGAAAAGTCCAGAGGTGGGGGCTGGCCCCGTGGCCGAGTGGTTAAGTTCGCGCGCTCCGCTGCAGGCGGCCCAGTGTTTCGTTGGTTCGAATCCTGGGCGCGGACATGGCACTGCTCATCAAACCACGCTGAGGCAGCGTCCCACATGCCACAACTAGAAGGACCCACAACAAAGAATATACAACTATGTACCAGGGGGCTTTGGGGAGAAAAAGGAAAAAATAAAATCTTTAAAAAAAAAAAAAAAGAAAAAAAAGAAAAGTCCAGAGGTGGGTCAAGCTTCAGGTATGGCTTTATCAGGTCCCTGACTCTTTTTTTGGTTTGTTTTTTGTTTTTCGGTGAGGAGGATTGGCCCTGAGTGAACATCTGTTGCCAATCTTCCTCTTTTTGCTTGAGGAAGATTGTCCCTGAGCTAACACCTGTGCCCGTCTTCCTCTATTTTGCATGTGGGATGCTGCCACAGCATGGCTTGAAGAGCAGTGCATAGGTCTGTGCCCAGGACCTGAACCCACAAACCCCAGGCCACTGAAGCAGAGCACAAGAACTTAACCACTACACCTTGGGGCTGGCCCCCTCTGGCTCATTTTTTCTGTGATATTTTCTCAGTCTGACCCTTCTCCACGTGATGGTTTTGTTCTCTAGCTAGCTTCTGTCATGGTGGCTGTGATGGTTAACTTTATGTGTCAACTTGACTAAGCTAACATATGCCCAGATAGCTGGTATAACATTCCTGGGTGTGTCTGTGAGGGTGTTCCTGGAAGAGATTAGCATCTGAATTGGTAGACTAAGTAAAGAAGATCACCCTCACTAATGTGGGTGGGTATCATCCAATCTGTTGAAGCCTAAATAGAACAAAAGGGGGGGGGGAGGGCAAATTTGCTCTCTTTGCTTGAGCCGAGACATCCATCTTCTCTTGCCCAGGATGTTGGACGTTGGTGCTCCTGGTTCTTGGGGTTTTGGACTTGGACTGAATTATACCACTGGCTTTCCTGGTTCTCTAGCTTGCAGACGGCAGTTGAGACTTGTAGGCTTCCATAACCGTGTGAGCCAATTCCTATAATAAATCTCTTCTTACATATTTCTATATATATATCCTATTGATTCTCCTTCTCTGGAGAACTGTGACTAATACAGTGGCTAAGAAAAAATTCTACTGAAACTCTAGGCACCATACCCTATACCACACTGTCCAGAAGGCAAAAGAACATCTGTCTCTTCCTCATTCTTCAGCTTTAATGGACCAACAACGGTAGGTCCTTAATAATTAGGAGGTAGGATGCTACAGTGATTCAGCATACAGGCTCTAAAGTTGGACTCCACCACTTACTAGCTGTGTGACCTTGGGAAAGTTAACCTCTGTGCCACAGTTTCCTCATCTGTATAATAGGGATTATAATACTACCTACCTCATAGGGCTGTTGTGGGAATTAAACAAGCTTGAAAAGTGCTTAGCAGAGTGCCTGGCAACTAGTAAACGCTCCACGTTAGCTAGTGTTGCCAATGTATTTCTTCAGAAACATCTCCCATCATGCTGTAATCTCCAGAGATTCTTCTGGACAACACAGTATTCCTAACATTTCTCTATTGAATTCATAGTCATTCATTCAACAAATATTAAATGAGAACCTACTGTTCTAGGTACTGAGGAATGAGCAAAACAGACAAAATCCTGTCTTTGTGGAGATGACACTGTAGTGGAAGGTGAGGATATGAGAGACAATAAACAAACAAACATAATATTTCTGGTGATGATAGGTGCTATGGAGAAAAATCCAGCAGGAAAGGGTGTGAGGAGGTGCAGAGGAGTAGGGTGTTGCAATGTGAAATGTGGGCCAAGGAAGGCCTCTCTGAGGAAGTAACATTTGAGCAGAGACCTGAAAGAGTGAGCCATGCCAATATTTGGGAGGAGAACATTTGGGGAAGACACAACAGCAAGTGCAAAGGCCCTGAGGCTGGCAGTGTGCTTGGCATATCAGAAGAGGAAGGAGATCAATGCGGCTGAAGCAGAGTGAGAGGAGGTGAGTGCAATACAGGGGATAAGGTCAGAAGGGTAGCAGGGGGCAGGTAACAAAGGATCTTATAGGCCATAACATAATCCTCAGCACCAGCAGGGAAGATATCTGTACAGGCAAGTTTTATAACCAAGGCCATGAGCAGGGAGGGGTGAGTGCCTCAACTTGCATGGTGGTGGGGCTGATGAGAGGTCAGAGAAGGCCTCTCAGAGAAGGTAGCTCCTGAGCTGAAGGATGAACAAGAGGCATCTAGGCAGAAGGAGAGGAGCAATCCAAGTAGGGAAAGTGCTATAGCAGAGGGTGCTGAGAAAGTGTGCTGTATTCCCGCAAACATGGTAAGACTGGTACTCAGAGAGGGACGTCAGGAGCCAGGGAGTGGCCAAAAACACAGCAGAGGTTGGTGGAGACCAGATTCATTAACTGGTTGATTGATTGATTCATTCACTCAAGTGTTTATTGAACACCAGTTCTATGCCAGACATTGCACTAGGTCTGGTAACACAGTGATGGACACAACAGCCAAAGATTCCTGGTCTCACAGAACTTCCCTTCTACTGGAGGAGACAGACCAACACACACAAACGGGCAAATAAATGACAAGACTATAAATGCCATGAAGGAAATGAACAAGAGGCCAAACTAGAGGACATCTTTAGGTGGAGTGTTCAGGGAAGGCCTCTCTGAGAAAGTGATATTTAAGCAGAGATCTGAGGTCTAAGAAGGAACCAGAAGTTAGAAGAGGTGGAGAAACAACATTCCCGGCCTTCGTCTCAGTGTCACCCTCTCTCTAATTTGATTTCTCTTCCTTTTGAAGAGAGACACGAGGTCATCCAACAACACGAGGGCACCAAACAACACGAACGGAGCTATAACGGCCGGTCTGGCGGAGTCAGGATTCACTTCAAACTCTGCTCCGTTCTCGGCAATCCTGTCTCTTAGGCAGGTTCTGGGGGAAGCGACGTGAAAAATACAGTCACGAAATCACCGGTTGGACGACGCATGGAGAATTTGCCTGGACAGTTCCCAGCCTTCATGGAAGTCTATCGCGGAAGACTGAAGGGCTCTCAGAAGACCCCTCCGGCTGTTCCGTGGAGGTTGGAACACTGATTTAGGTTATATTTTCCGACAGGAGAAATATTCAGGAGGGAGGACCGCCACCCCCATCAAGTTATAAAACATTTCCTGCACCCGAGAACGGTAACGGTACTTGATTTTAATTTTCCTTTTTTTTTTAAGTGGGAGTCGCACCTCTTCGCCAGACCCACCCTAACGGCAGTCCCTCCGCCCAGTCCCAGCCTAGGCAGCGAAGAGCGATCCTCGTCCAGGCCACGCGCCTGGTTCCTTGAAAGCGAAAGGACCCGACGCTCCTTCCTACTTCGTCTCTTCCACGTCTCTCTGGCACCGCCCCCCCGGCAACCTGTTTGGGCCCCATCTCCAGGCCCCGCCCACCTCCAGCACCACGCCGCGATCCTCTTTGGGGTCACGCCTCCTTCCGGCTCCTCCCCAGAATGGCCACCTTTGGGCCCCCTCCTCCCTGCTCGGCTTCCGGGCCCGCCTCACTCGGTCCCTCCGCAATCTTTCCTCCCTCCGGGGCTTCTCTTCAGCCTGGCCTCCAGCTCCCTCCACTAAGGGTCCCGCCTTCTCCAGCCTCGCCCAGGCCTCCCTCCACCCTTGACTCCTCCTCCGGGGACGGCCTCCCTCCGGCCCCGCCCACAGTCGCTCCTTTCAAGCCCTGCCCGGGCTCTTGGCTCCGGGAGGCTTCCACGGTCGTCCATACCTGTCTCACGCTCCTCTCTTCTCCGGTCTCCTCACCCTCTCAGCCCCGCCCCGCCTCCCGCTCCATACTGGTGTCAGCGGGTCTCTCCTCTCGCCCTCAGTCCCTCCTCCCCGTCAGGCCCCGCCCCGGCCGAAGCTCTGGACTTTTCCAAAGCCAGGTTGAGGGGTGGGGAGAGCCCTTGCGCCTGGAGAGCGGGCTGTGTCAGGGCGGGGCTGTGGACTGCTCGCGCTTGTGTGTCCCCGTGTCCTTCCCCGGAGACAGAGCGGGGCAGGGAGGGCCCGGGGCCAGGGCTGGGGAGGTGGGCGGAGCCGAGCTGAGGGAAGCCGCTCCGGGGCCCCCTCCCCCGCGCGCCTCGGTGGTGCCGGCCGAGGGAAGGACTCGCGGCTGCGGGGCGCGCGCGGCTGTCAGTGCGGTGGGGCGCGCGAGCGGCGCGAGCGCAGGGCGGGCGGAGCTGAGGGGGCGGTAGCGGCTGCGGCGGCGACTCCCGTGCGTGTGCTCAGCTCCTCACGCCGCGGCCGGGGCCGCCTTTTTCCTCCCTCCCTTCCGCCCCCGAGTGCGGCGGCACCGCCTCCTTTCGCGGCGCGCGGCTTCCTCCACACCTCTCGGCGCGGGTGAGTGGGGGCCGCGGGCGTCTCCCTAGGGGTGCGGGGGGGGGTGTTCCTTGTTCCTTTCCGGTCGCCCACCTTTTCGCGCGGGCCGCTGCCTATTTTTAGAAACTCTTTTCTCGGCCATTCTGGAAGTCCCAGGAGCCCGAGTAACTCCCAGGCCCCTTCCTCAGCACCTGCCCCCCACCCGAGCCCGCCGCCCTGGGGCGCCGACCCGGCCCATCCGCGCCCGCTCCCGGCCGCCCTGGCCTTCCCTGCCCGCCTCCTCCCCGCGGGCCCGGCCTGGGCCAGGAGTTGGCGGGGTGGGCCGGCGCCCGCTCGGAAGTTGGAGTCTTTTGTGCTCGCGCCCCGCCCCGCCCGCCGGAGGGAGGAGGGAGGGGAGCGGAGGCCGCGCCAGGGAGGCCTCGGGCGGCCCCGACTCTGGCTCTGGCCCGGTCCCCGGGCTTCTTCCGGCTCTGCCTGGCGGGCTGGGTCTGCAGGCTCCCCGGGGCGCGCAAAACTGGTCCTGCCTCGCTCCCCAGGGGCCTGAGCGCCTCCTCGGCCCCCGCCTTTGCCGGTCCTGGGCTCCTTGCACACCTTGGGCTCGGAGAGGAACAACAACAGGCCCTCGAGCCGGGGTGGGTGCCGCGCTTCACGCAGCCCCCTTCGCGCCGAGCCTCAATTTGCTCCTCTGTGAAAGGGGAGGAAAAGTCGCCTCGCAGGGTGTTTGTGGATTCATAGGGGTAACAAATAATGAGAGAGAAGCGTTTAATACCAACAGGTAACGTTGAATGGACTTAGGAACTTTGTAAGCCTTGTTTTTCGTTTAATGCTCACCACGGCCTTCTGGGGTTATCCCACTTACAAAAGCAGAAGTCTAGGCGCAGAGAGATTAAATAATTTGCACAGAAGTGTAAAGCTGTGGTGCTAGTCCCTGTTATTTCTTTCTTAGTATGAGCTTGTATGATCTCTTAGTGCAGAGGAGGTTTTCACTTGCCCTTGGGTGACACCGTTAGAGACATAACTCCGTTCTGCCTGACTGCTGGATCAGTGTCCACTGTACTATGGATGAAGGCTACGGGAGGTCCGAGGGAAAGGAAGTTACTATGAATTTCTTGCTAGTATTGCCCGTTGTAAGTTGATGGATGCAGGGGACTCCAGCTAGATCTCAAGCCCAACTAAGTTCCCTGGGGTTTTGGCTAACGAAGGCTTAAGTCAGTATCAACAGTGAGGTCCCGTCCTTTATTTTGTTTATGGGAAGTTCCTCCCTCCAAATCTTGCATATTCTCTATAGTATTTAGATTTATAGTTCCTTGTTGGGGGAGGGGGAGCAGGAAGTGGCTCAAGTCAACTGCTTCAACTCCCTGCCTTCAAATAGGGTTTTATTTCTTCTATTTTCAAATAAGGCCCAGAGGGCTGAAAGTGAACTAAAATTAACTTTGGCAAGAGTTCTAGTTTTCCAGTATGTTTGATCCCCGGTGTGAGGAGTGTCTGAAAATCAGACAGGGGAGTTCCTAAGCCAGGTCTTGAGGAATCTCCTGAAGTTTGCATTGGTTTTTTGGAGTTTGGAGATCTGCTGTGCTTTCCCCTTTTCAAGATTCTGGATTCAGGAGTTGTGGTATGTAGGAGCTGGAAGGGGTCTTACAGACCATGCGGTCCAACTTTTTTTAATCTCTTTTTTTCCCTTTCCCTGTTAACTGAACCTTGAATGGGGGAGTTGTCTAAATTCACAGACTGCCTTAGTGTCAGAATCAGAACTAGAATTCCCAGTCTTCTGCCTCCCAGTGCAGTTATATTTTTATTTCTACCATACCTTGCCACCTTTTGAATGGGTACTATATTAACTTATTCATGCCTTAAGACCAGGAATCCTGGGTAAATTGAAATCTCAAGGAAGTTGTTTAGTTCCAGCCACTCTCCACGCCTCAGGTTTATCATTAAAAGGAGGCCAAGTTTTGTGCACAGGTGTACCAGTTCTCATAAGTCATCACTTTTACTATATAGTACTTTATGGTTTATAGTACTCTTCTGTAACCATTATCTGATTTCATTTCTAACACTTCCATGAGGGAGTTCACAGAGTTTTGTTTATATTTCCTTTTTACAACTCTAATTGAGAATTGAGACACAGCAAGGTTAGGGCACTTGCATTACATAGATCACTGAATTAACAAGTGGGGAGGACTGGACACCTCTCATGGGCAGAGGATTTGGTGTGGCATGAACTGAGCCACTCATTGCGGCTCTCTGAGTCTGTTTCCTTATCTGTAAACTCCCACAGGGTTGTGTGGGGACTATGAGAAATGTCTGAAAGTGCATTGTAGAGGTTGTAGCAGTAGGAATAATAGCTAACATTTATTAAGTACTTACCATGTACCAGTCACTGGACTAAGGAATTTCTGTGGAGTATCTCATTTAATCCTCAGCAACTGTATGAATTAGGTACTATTATTATCCCTGTTGTTCAGAAGAAGAAACAGGCTTAGAGAGGTTACATGACTTGCTCAGGGTCAAGTAATTGATGAGACAATATAACTTTAAAGCTGGTGTGCTTTTTTAGTAAAAATATACATAAGATAAAATTTACCTTTTTAACCATTTTTAGATGTACAGTTCTGTAGCATTAAGTACATTTACATTGTTCTGCAGGTGTCACCACTATCCGTGTCTAGAACTTTTCATCTTATCCAGCTGAAGCTCTATACCCATTAAACACTAATTCCCTATTCCCCTCTCCTCCCAGACCCTGGCAACCACCATTCTATTTCTGTCGCTGAATTTGACCATTCTAGGTACTTCCTTTAAGTGGAATCATATAGTATTTGTCCTCTTTTGACTGTCAAAGCTGGCACTATTAGGGCTTCCCTTAACCTCTGGGTGCTCTGTAAATGCAAAATGATTATTAGTCCTCATCTGCAGTAGGGTGTGGCATGCAGCCCAGAGCAGGAACTCAGGCCTGGTTGTACTTCTGATTAAGCTTTCTCTTCCTTTCCCCCCACTCTGTGGATTGAAGTTCCTTATCACTGAAGCCTTTTTTGGAGATCTCTATTCACTCCTTCTGTAGCTTCCAAAGAGACCTCCTACCCTTGAAGTGGACCCCAGGGGACTTTCCACCCTTGCCTTATTTGCACCTGCCTTTCTTACTATCCGCGGTTTGGGCCTATAGGGTTGCAGTGATCAAGAATAGCAGTGCTATGACAGCAGCTTGGATCAGAACTACTCAGGACGATTAAATGGATTACCTTTATGAAATGCTCCCTCTCTGTGCCCTCTTTCCATAAAGGCACACAAGAGGGATTAGCTTTTGGGTTCCTAGAGGGTGTTTACAGATCCTCATTGCTTGCAGGTGGTTAAGATGGAGTTAAATGCTGCAGTTAGCTTTTGAAAATTCCCTTTGGTTTGACTGTTTCCTTATCTATGTATATTTTGGGGGCCTGGGTGGGATGTGGTGTTTATGTTTGTGAATGGTAATTGGAATTTTGTCCTGATACCAATAAGGGGTTGGGGTGGGAGGTGTTCCAGATATGGCTAATAAAGCAACAAGCACAGATGTGAGCATGTTGCACTTTCTTTAAAAATCTGATGGCCCAACATTGCCTGCATGTTAAAGTCCAGACTGCTAAGTGTGATAATGAGGTCAGAGTGTGTTGAATTGTTTATTGGATAGAAACTTGTAGTTGAGGGGCTTTAAAGTCGTTTAGATCAACCAGCCAGCCACCTGACCACCGTTTGAATTGGCTACCTGTTGAGATACTGTTTCACTGGGCATCTCATTATTGGAAAGTTTTCCATTCACTGAACAATTATTAAGCATCTGCCACACACAGTACTAAGCTTGGGAATTTGGGTGTATACAGCCTAGTTGGGAAGACAGGCAAGGAAACAGGCAGTGTGAGAAGTGTTGTGACAGGGACAAGCACCGTGAGAGCACAGAGGAATCATAACTAACCCAGCCTTGGAGGGTCAGGGAAGCCTTTCTTGGAGAAGTTGCCTATTCCTAGACATCAAGAAAAAAATTGACAGAAGCCAGCAAAAGAAGAGATTTGGGCTGTCACAGCGGAGACAGAGATAACACTGTTCTAGGCAGAAGGAATAGCAAGTCTCGATATGGTGGTCGTAATCAGTGAGACTCTTAGCCATATATTATATCTATCAGGTACTATTCTAAGCATTTAGTGTGTGCTAACTCGTTTCTTCCCATAACTACCCTGAGAGGTATGTACTATTATTCCTGTTCTGTAGGTGAGGAAACAGACCCAGGGGGTTAAATAAAAGATTTGTGGATGGAGCATAAGACATGAATGGGTGGATGTGGCAAGGTAGACAGAGTAAAGGCCGAGTCATGAAATGTCCTTGTCCAGCTTGAGGAGTTTGGACTTCATTTCGAGGTGAGGGGGCCATGATCCTGTGTGTATTTTAGAAGGTATGTCTGGCTACCTGTTTGGGGAGTGGATTGGTGGGCTAGAGCATCGTAGGCAAAGAGACCAGTTGGGAGGCTGTTGCAGTAATGCAGGCAAGAGGTAATGGTGTTTCAAATGAAGGTAGTGGGCGTGTGTGTGTGTGTGTGTGTGTGTAGAAAGGAGATGGAATTGAGCGATGAGACACAGTCTCATCTAGTATGGAGGGTAAGGAAGAAATCAAGGATGATTTCTACCTGGTGCAGTTGTATGGATGGGGATGCCTTTTTTTTTTTTAATTTTATTTTTTCCTTTTTCTCCCCAAAGCCCCCTGGTACATAGTTGTATATTCTTAGTTGTGGGTCCTTCTAGTTGTGGCACGTGGGATGCCGCCTCAGCATGGCTTGATGAGTGGTGCCATGTCCTTGCCCAGGATTCAAACTGGTGAAACACTGGGCCGCCGCAGCGGAGTGCCTTAACTTAACCACTTGGCCACAGGGCTGGCCCTGGGGGTGCCTTTTATTGAGGTGAGGACACAGGAGACGAGCACATAAGAGAGGGGGGAGGATTTCTCATGCAGGGTCTTCTTACGTCTGCTTTCATTTTCCTTCTTGTAATTATTGATCCTAGTCCTCTGTCGGGAGGGCCAGAGGAACTGGGATGAGGGAAAGCATGGCACAACAGATCTAGTAACTATCCCTGGTTAAAACAGATGATGTAAATACTAGTTTTGGAAAGGAGGAGATATTAGATCTTAGACATCCAGGCCCTGCACAACTGTGAAGACTGCTTATGTTAAGCCACTTACTTATTCTCCAGATAACGTCCTTTGACACTGCTCTGTATGCTAGTGTGTCTCTCTCTAAGTCACTTCTGCTTACTCTCTACTCCACTGGGGAAACAAAGATGAGTGAAACATAGCTTGAGGAGCTTGCATCCAGAAGGGCAGCAGATCTCAGTAGCTTAGATATGGTGCTGGAGGGAGAGGGTGAGCAGGTCAAGGTGGGACAGGCTGGGGAGGGTCCAGGAGAGATTTTTATTAGGGACAGGAGTCAGGAGATACTGCTCTCTGCTCCAGTCTTTTCATCAGGTGGTAAAGGTCCATCCAGGCTTATTCAAAGGTTTAGGTTTATTCATCTGAGTAATGATGGAAAATAATGACTGGATGACCCCAAGGATCTCTTCTAGCAATAACATTTTATGATTCTAGATGATGATTTAGATAATATACCTCTTGGAGAGGTACTTTCTTTCTTCCTTTCTATCTCCATCCCTCCCTCCATCTCCCCCTTCTTTCTTCATTAGGCAGTGGGTAGGGGGGTAAGAGTGGAGATAGAAGAGTTTTCATATGAGTGTCTATAAAAACCTAATTTTATTCCATTTTAGTTTCATGTATAAAATGTGGTACTGAAGGGGAGAAGATGGCAGCATTAATGTTAGCTGGCTGTCCTACAACTGCCCCTAGGGGCTGTAAGGAAAGTTTCAGACCCATGATGGGGTGCAGCTCACAGACTTTCAGGACTAGAGAGAGAGGGACAGTGAGATAAATTGGGAGCCTAGTCACGAGCTGGAGGGTCATTTGGTCTGGTCTGTGCTGCTAACTCAGTGTGTGGGCTTGGCCAAGCCCCTTTCCTTCTCTGGCCCTATTTCCTCATAGAGTAATCTGAGAGGTTCTTGTAATTTTGTAAAGACCCAAAGGGTAGGAGTTGGGGACTGAAGAAGGATTGGAGGTCCCTCTCTAGTCACCTTCCCCTCCCTGCTTAAGTGAATAACTAGAGACAGGCATTTGCCCAAGTATCATTGTTATCTTTTCTGACTGTTTCTACAGCCCTTCCTTTTTTCTCAGTGTTAGTGTCTGTTCCTTCATAATGGCCTTCATGTGAATAAATACGTTGTACCTCCTGGGAGGAGGGAAGGAAAGATGGGATATTATCCCTGGGTTCTAGTCTACCTCCCCAAAGAGCCATTCAGGCTGTTCATTGCCCCCTGCTCTCTATGCTGAGGTAGGTATGGGGAGTTTGTGGTTGAATACTCAGGTGTTCTGAGATTCAGACACATGTATTTGGAGTGCTCCACTGACAAAAGTGCAAACCTGGCTATCCTCCCAACATGCCCAGGGCAGTTGCACCGGGGAAGTAGAATTTGGTGGGCTTTTGAAGCTTGCCAAACTCAAATTGTAATTACCTAATACTCTCTCAGTCTTGCTGTCTGTAAAACAAGGGGATTGGACTAGATAATCTTTTTTTTTTTTAAAGATTTTATTTTTCCTTTTTCTCCCCACAGCTCCCCAGTACATAGTTGTCTATTTTTGGTTGTGGGTCCTTCTAGTTGTGGCATATGGGATGCTGCCTCAGCATGGCCTGATGAGCGCTGCCATGTCAGCGCCCAGGATCCGAACCGGCGAAACCCTGGGCTGCTGCAGCGGAGCGTGAGAACTTAACCACTCAGCCACGGGCCTGGCCCCTGGACTAGATAATCTTGAATGATATTTTTACCTCTTAACAGTCTGAATTTCCGGTTTTATGGAAGTGGCTTAAGAATTCATCTGTGGAAGGAGAAAAGGGTTTGCTAGAGCATTGAGAGTATCTCGGAGGGTTAAATTCTGGGTTCACAGATACCTTTCAGTATATATAAACAGATGGATATTGCTTTTTAGAGTGGACAGGTTGCTGAAAAATTGCTTGTGAGATGAATTTATCAAATTGTCTGCTGGGTTCCATTATAAACTTGGAGCTGTTGTCCCGTGGGACAGACTTGGAGTCTGAGACAGTAAAAATTTGTATTTAAATATGTAGCAAACTGTTTAAAATATAATAAAGGGAAGATAAAAAACACTCTGAGATTCCCAAACAGTACTAGGTTTGGAAAAACACTAGACCAGAAATTTGCATTTCCTTAGAGCTTTAGCTTTATGAGGTAGACACCTCTACTGAGGCTACCTGGCCCTTGACTTGCCATCTGTAGAGACTGAATAGTTCTGTTTATTTGTCAAGGTAAGAGTCATTGCTTTATTCCAAGTAAGTAGTCTCTTTTAGAAAGCCAGGTTTAGAAGCTTAATGTTATTGGCCAGATTTTCTTCATTTCAGAGGCATTTATCTGATATTTAGGTGTCTCTTGTTTATTTGTTTTAGTAAGGATTTCACTAAGCCTAGTTAAAGGGACTGTTTGCATGATGTCTGTTGATCTATTTGTCTAGTTTCCTTTGTAATTCTTTGTGCTAGTGAAGGCAAGCTCAGCAGTAGATTTAAAAGAATCATTTCCATCACTCATTATTTCTGTAGGTCTGTATTTCCTTTCTGAAAGTTATGATCACGCTACACTGAGAAGTCAAATGTTGTTCCCTGCTTACACAGACCATTTTAAGGCTTTGGGACTTTGTTCTTGCAGATACTGTAAGCTGGCACTGAGACATGATGTTGTTAGTGTAATAATGATAGTTATTCCTGAATCAGTTGAAGACAAGAATAGCTTTTCTTTAGACCTTGAAGACTCACCCTAAATTTATTTTCACACCAATTACAATCAACTCTTGCTAGAATTAGGGTCTTAGGTGGAGATACCATGCTAAGTAGGGTACCTAGGGGCTTTAATGTGATTATGCTTAGAAGTCCAGCTGCCTTCCATCCCTAAGCTCAACCATTCATTCCAGGAATTTGGAGTACCTACTATGTGTTCTCCCTGTGGAGAACATAAAAACCAAGCAAGACATGAATCCTACCCTCAGATTACTTTCACTCTTGAGAGGGAGATAGATATGTAAAACAGATTGTAGCTGCTTCTTACCCTTGCTGCCCTGGCCCAGATATTTGGGTTGAGGGTTCAGACTGGAAATAGCAGAATTGTTGCATGTATCACTAGGGGAGGAGACCTGTTCAAATATCTGACTTCCAGTGTTTAGCTTTATTTTTGGCCTTCCCTCCTTCTCTTCTTTTCTTGTGCCTGTTATCCAGGTATTTATTCTCTGTTGTTGTTAAAGATTGGCACCTGAGCTAACAACTGTTGCCAATCTTTTTTTTTCTCCCCAAATCCCCCAAGTATATAGTTGTATATTTTTTAGTTGTGGGTCCTTCTAGTTGTGGCATGTGGGATGCTGCCTCAGCATGGCTTGATGAGCAGTGCCATGTCCGCGCCCAGGATCCGAACCGGTGAAACCCTGGGCCGCCGAAGTAGAGTGCGCGAACTTAACCGCTCAGCCATGGGGCCGGCCCCTATTCTCTATTGTTGAGGTTTCCAACACCCAGTGTGTAAAGTCAGGAAGGTTAGGGTAGGGACAACATTGTCCTTCAGGTTTGGGAGTCCAGACATCTGCCTAGTGCTTTCTCTATCTGCTCACGTCAGTTGTCTGACTGGCTTCCAGAAAGATTTCATATTGTCTAGCTGCTTCTTTAGGAATGAAGAAAATTGTTTCATATTAAATTATTTTAAGTTTTATTATGCTTAATTTTGAAGTAAAATAACTCTCTGTTTGGCTTCAAGTTGAATTATTTGAGGTGTTGTTCCTGGCATTTGATCAGTTTGTGACTTATAAATTGTGATTACATTGTGGTTCTTTGAAGCCCATTGCCACTGTCTCTGCCAGCTTTCTTTGAACACTTTTTACAGCATGGAGCCCTAAGAAATGGAGAGAACACTGAGCTTACCCTGATCTTGAAAGGCTCTTCCTTTTCCCTCATTCCTACCCTTAACAAAGAAATGTTATTTGGGATGCTGTGTTGTGTTTATGATTTCTTCCAACAATTTAGCATTGCCTGTGAGGTTTAGAAGAAGAGGAAATATGCCTGTGTCTGTCCTCAAAGGTTGGGGACAATGTTGAAATCAATTGGTCAAACTGTATGGAGCCCACTGAGTGCCTTCCTTGGTACTGTGATTGATGTAAACGTGTAAGGCATACTCTTGCTTTTGGGGAACCTGTGGTCTCTTTGGGGAGATAAGATAATCATGAAGAGGTGGCTGATAATAGGGCAGTTTGGCGTAGAGAGGTTGGTTCCTAAGAAGATCTACTCTTGTTCCCTGGCACTAATTTGGCCAGGTAAACTGGAATAAGTCATTTCCTCTCTCTGAACCTCCATTTTCTCAACTATAACATGGGGTTAACATTCTGTATCTTGCCTTCCTCAAAATGTTATTGTGAGGAGCAAGTTAGATAATGTTACTAAAAGTACATTATAAAACCAGATGATGGCATTTATATGTGAAGAATCCACCAGTTATTTGTTAGAGGTAATGGGTAAATGGCAGAGTTTTCCATAGAAGGAGAGATCTTTTTGGGCTGGAGTGATCAGGAATAGAGGTCTGAACCAGCCTCTAGGATTGAGAGAAAGAATAATAGAAGCATTTAGACAGTGGCAATGATGGAGTAAAAGACTGTAAGCACAACTGTTTAGGGGGAACAGTGAGTGAGTGTTCTTCAGCTTCATACGCAAGTCATAGGGTAGGCATATGTTCAGCTTTAGTAGTTATTTCCAGTTTTCAAAGGCATACCAGATCACACTCTCATTAGCTGTGTATGAGAGAATTCCTGTTGCTCCACATCTTTGTCGACACTTAGCATTGTGTTTTTCATTTTAAGCCATTCTGGTTGGCTTGTAGTTCTAGAAGTGAATTTTAAGAACCATAATATGAACTCTCAGATAGGAGTACCATAAAGGGGTAAAGTGATTGGGAATTGCAGAGGAGGTTGAGATTGCTTTATTTGTGGGGGTGTACTGACCAGGGTACATTTATAGAGGAGTGAGCGTTTGAGCTGGGCCTTGTAGGATAAGGATAGGGACCATGTATGATCCCGACCATCCCAATTTCTAATATTTTGACTGGTTGTGCTTATAAATTATGAAACACCAATATTTCTATGTCTGGACTATATTTCCCAGACTGTCCAGAAGCAACATCCAGATATCTTGCCTCATTTGTTGTGCTCCTCTCCTCCACTTTTTCTCTAGAAGGTATGGTCACAGGAGATTTAGGCTGTAGAGATGGAGAGAGTACATTCTGTGCAATAGGAACAACTTGAGCAGAAACACAGATGAGTGACTATGTCGAGTGGCATCAATATTTCTAATGAGCAGAGAGGGGAGGACAAGTCCCATATTTTGGGGCTGGGTGATGCCTTCTCATAGCTTCCTGGAACAGATGGAAAAGGTCATACTGTTCCCAAGCCAATTTGTATTTATTTATTTATTTATTTATTTGAGGAAGAGTAGCCCTGAGCTAACATCTGCTGCCAATCCTTCTCTTTTTTGCTGAGGAAGATTGGCCCTGAGCTAACATCTGTGCCCATCTTCCTCTGTTTTATGTGGGATGTCTGCCACAGCATGGCTTGACAAGCAGTGCATAGGTCCTGCATCTGGGATCCAAACCGGTGAACCCAGGCTGCCGAAGCAGAGCATGTGAACTTAATCACTGCGCAACCAAGCCAGCCCCCAGTTTGTATTTAAACTGCATAGAAGGATGAGAATGACCTCCTTGTGCCTATAAGTACGTCATTTCAGGGAAGGAATTAATCCAACAAGCAGTCATACTGAAGTATGTCTAAAGAGAGTTGGTCTTCTCTTAAAATGGAGGGGGAGAGGGGAACGCCAAAACCTAAAGAGCTAATCTTAGTCTCACAGAGCTCATCTATTACTTGTAAATTTGCTCAGGGAAAAATTGCCATTTCTTTGTCAGCTTTTATCCTGCCAGGTGGACCCTCGCTGGGTGTTTATTTTCTGTAGTTTTACCAAATCACTTTGAAGGCTGGCATGAACATTGATCATGTCTTAGAGCCTTTCCTCTTTGTTCTGTCAGCAAATATTAGAAAATATACCTTAAATAACCTGGTTGGGGAAAATAAGATGGCCTGCCTGCTCCCAGAGAGCAGCACTTTCATGTTAAACACTAGTCAGCTCCTTATCCTGTGTCAGGTCCTGGGGTATTTGCCAGGAGAGACTGCGGGGGTTAGAGCTGCCACTGGGGACATTCACCAGAGGGTATCTAGGCCTTCTGTCAAGGAGGCTAGTCGAGTACTTGATTAAAAATCTGAACTGGGTTCTAGACCTAACTGTGCCTTTCCTATTAATAACAGCTACCATGAATTGGTACCCTCTGTGATGAGTTACCATACTTAGTACCTTGTGTTCATACTAATAAGCTGGTATTTACTGAAGGTTACTATGTGCTAAGCCCTGTGTGTGTGAGAGAGAGAGAGAGAGTGAGAGATAGAAGCCTTTATAATATATACATTTATATGTAAATCTTTTATAAGCTGTTTATATATATAAAATATATCTTATAGTATAAAACAGAAAATATATTAATATATAAAATTTATATTTTATATATAAATGTTTATATATATAAGATCTTATTTATTCTCACCTCAACCTTAAGAAGTAGGTTCACTTGATCCTCATCATATAGACAGGAAATTGAAGACACAAGGTGGTTGAGAAATACACTCCCAGTCACACTGCTAGTAAAGGGAATTGTCAGGATTTAAACCTAACCAATTCTTCTTTATTTTTAATATGGAAAATTTCAAACATATGCAAAATGGACAGGATAGGTTAATGAAGCATGATGTACCCATCATTCAGCTTCAACAGTTATCAATTCACAATCTTATTTCATTTATACCCCTACTTACTTCTTATTCTGTGCTTTGAAGAAAATCTTAGCTATTGTGTTTTGTCCTTAAGTAGTTCACAATGTATTTCTAAAAGATGACTTTAAAAACACAACCACAATGCCATTGTCACACCTTATAAAATTTAACAATTCCTTAATACCATCAAAATCCAGATTGTGTTTACATTTTCAATTGTCTCTAAATGTCACAATCTTATTTTTACTGTTTGTTTGATTTAGGGTTCATATAAGACCCACACATTATAATTGGTTGTTATGTCTTTTAAGTCTCTTTTAATTTATGAGTTCACTTTTATTTTTTTTTCCTTTATTTGTTGGAGGAACTGGTTTGTTTTTCCTATAGAGTTTTCCATGTTCTGAATTTTGTGTGTTGCGTATCTATGGTATGTTTAATATGTTTCTTTATCCTCTTTATTTCCTGTCAATTGGTGGTTGTATCTAGAGGGCAATATCTGTAAATCCTCATGACAACTCTACAAAAATAGGTGTTATTCTTATTTTGCAGATGAGAAGACATTGGGTGACTTGCCCAAGGCCTCATGGCAACCTTGGATTTGAACACAGATGTTGCCTCCAAAGTCTTGGCTCTTTTCCTTTTCACCACTCACCCATTCTGTGAGCTTGGGCAAATCATTTCAAGTTCTCTGGGCCTTCGTTTCTCTGATTGTATAATGAGAGCTCTTACAGTAGTAGTATTTTGTGTCCCTGAGCATTTGAGTGCCTGCCATGTGATGGAGTGGTGCTAGCTGCTGTGGGTGATACTCATGAGTAAGACTGTCTTCAAGGAGCAGGTAGCCAGCCAGGGACTGTAAAGCCATACCCTATTTCAGACATGGATCCTGTTTTGGCCATCATGGGGCTATAGCATCATTAATTCTCCATAGGAGCTTCCTAACTAGTCTCCCGGCATCCTGTCTTTTTTTTTTTTTTTTTTTTTTTGGTGAAGAAGATTGTCCCTGATCTACCATCTGTGCCAGTCTTCCTCTGTTTTGTATGTGGGATGCCACCACAGCATGGCTTGATGAGTGGTGTGTAGGTCTCTGCCTGGGATCTGAACCCACAAACCCTGAGCCACTGAAGCAGAGCACCCAAACGTAACCACTGTGCCATGGGGTCGGTCCTCCTGCATCCTGACTTGCCCTTGCCCTTTTACATGGCATGCTTCTCACTGCTGCCAAGCGCCTTTTACTAAAAACCATTGTTATTGTGTTCTCCCTGCTCGTAAATCTAGCTTGAGGGACCTGGTAAATAAGAAACAGTTTTTCTAGCAATAAACCTTCCCTCCTTGGATTGAGTTACTATTTCAAGGGCAGCTAGTCTTTTATCTTTTCTGTTTGGCAAAAGTATTATTGCTTATGGAAATGCTGAGGGAATCTGGAGATGATAGATGATGGAGTGAAGCATAGGGAATGCCATCTTGATTTGGGGGAGAGCGTACTTTTAGCATTGTAGTGTTCACTTCCAAGGACATCTGACTGTAATGGGACAATTGTGTTCTTTTGCAAAGAAAAAGAACTTTCAGTTGTGGAGTCCAGGGAGAAGAGTTTTAAAGGCGTCCCTTTGAGGAGAACCAAGCTGCTGAAACTTCATCTCACTGGCCAGCCATGCCATTAAAATAAATGCAGTTTAATATAGAAGCGAAGTCAAGCAGAGTAGTGGTTTGGGTCTGTAGTTATTTGGGTGGCAGACAGGTGGCACTGGGGTCCAGGCTGACATACAGCTACTAAAGGTAGTAAAGTCAAAAGTCAAGAGAAGTAAGGTTCAGGGTGTTTGTTTCCCTAGAGTGCCTTGCATATGATAGTTACTTAATATCTTCTTTAAATCGTTCTTTTAAAAAATCTTTGAGGGGCCAGCCCCGTGGATGAGTGGTTAAGTTCACAGGCTCCGCTGCGGCGGCCCAGGGTTTCGATGGTTTGGATCCTGGGCGCGGACATGGCACCACTCATCAGGCCACACTGAGGCGGTGTCCCATGTGTCACAACTAGAAGGGCCCACAACTAGGATATACAGCTATGTACTGGGGGGATTTGCGGAGAAAAAGCAGAAAGAAAAAAACAATTTGACAGTGGATCAAGCCAGAGAAGGCTATGGAATCATGGGTTCTGAAGCTCAGGATCCAAGTGACCTAGGACCTTGGATAGCTCCTTGGAAAAGCAGTTCTCTGACAGAAGTTAGGAGTCCTTAGGTGCTTTCTATTCTGGATCTAATCAGAAGATCTTACTCTCTAGATCAGAGGTTGCAAACTGGCAAATAGTCCCCAGTTCTTCTGCAGAAGGCTTCACTCCCTGAGCCATCTACTCGGGACTCCCTGTATTATGTATGACTCCTTGGGTACTGGCCTGCCCATGTTTTTTTTTTTTTTTTTGAGAAAGATTAGCCCTGAGCTAACATCTGTGCCCATCCTCCTCTATTTTATATGTGGGACACCTGCCACAGCATGGCTTGATAAGCAGTGCATAGGTGCATGCCTGGGCTCCAAACTGGTGAACCCCAGGCCGCCGAAGTGGGGTGTGTGAACTTAACTGCTGCACCAGCAGGCCAGCCCCCAGCCTGCCCATGTTTGAGAAGCTTGTAGCTTGGCTTTTTTAGGATTCTGAGGCAAAGGGACATGGCTCTGATCTTTGGGCAAGCCCTTGGAGCACCAGCCCAATTTGGCAAAACGGTCGAGTTTATAGAATCATGTTCTTCATTTCTCTCCTTCATTCCACATACTACATACTACTTCCTTAGTGACTGGCTTCTTTAGACAGAGTGTATTTGTTCTCCACTGTGTCAAAGTCCACACCGTTTCCTCTTGTCTCTTTGATACCCAAGTCCATTACCAGTTGCTATTTATCACCAGGTTAGCACTTTTTTTCTTTGAAACACTTGGTCACCTATACTCATTTTTGCTCCCTGCTTTGTCTCTATGGGTCAACCCAGCTCTAGATCGAACTCTCTAATATTGAAGGGACTTTACCCAATTACAATGCTCTTAATCCTCTGGAACTAGATGAATTATCTTCATTTTACTCGGAACTTTTGGTGCCCTTATTGGCTAGTAAGTCTGTCTCCTGGCTTGTTTTAGGAGTTCACAAGGACAGGAAACTAGTTAAGGCTCAGTGAACCTTGTCCTTGTAAAGTTGTATTTTTTTGCAGTCTCTAATACACACATGCTGGGGCGAAGTGGGTCTGATGCCTCATGAAAGAAACCACAACATCTAATACGAATCAAAACTGTTTTACCTGTGAGTTAGTACCTAGTCTTTTCTCCTGCTAGCTGCAATGAGCATGAGCTCCTGTGTGTTGAAAGTAGGAAACTTTCTAAGTGACTCTTCTTGTTGCCTATTCCCTTTGGCTTCTTGTAATTACTGTAACATCCACATCCAGTGTGTGGAGTGCCATGGTAATTTCCATGACAACTGATCATGATTTCCCAGATAAAGGGAGGAAGCTAACAAGTGTTAGGAACTTGAAAAGGATATTGGAGTAACTTCTTGTGATGCTAGTAGAATTTTGAGCTGGAGAGGACTTTTCAGCAGTAACTGCCTAATTAAACCTTTTGCTTCTACAGACAAGGAAACAGAAGTTCAGAGAGGTTAAACAACTTGCCTAGGGGGTCACTAGGTTGTGAAATGTACTTGAGAGCCTCAGCTTCATTTTTCTTTTGTGCCTCCTATTCTATATGGCTTCTTTCCATTATATCCCACTGGACCATGAGCTCCACAGAGGCAGGAACCATGTCTGTCTTGTTAAGTAATGTTTTCCCTTTGCCTACCATAGGACATAAATATTTTTTGAGTGAATGGATAAACTGTGTTGGAGTTTCTCAAACTGGGATATTTGGCTGCATATTGGATGATAACATGAAATCACAGGATAAAATATCTATCTTCCTGAAGTGTCAATATACTCAGGTTTTTTTGGAGTTAGATTAGTTTAAATATTATAACTAGTAATTTAAAAGCTTACTCTTACATTAAATTATGTTATGGAATGGATAAGTTAGCATGAACTTTTTAGATAAAATGAGAAGGCTTCAGATAAATTACAGGATTATAATAGGCCCTTTGACCTTTACCCCAGAGGGTCTAGTGTTGCCAGATCTCTGATATTTTTAAGAGAAGCTAGAAATCTAATAATAATAAAAAAAGAGATCTGATTTTAAATGTTGGCACTTAACTCTGAGGTTTTTAAACAAACGTGTTTGGGTCATACAAAACACATCCTTGGGCCTAAGCATCTGTTTGTGTCCTGTGAGATAAACAGGTCTGGGCAGGAACTAAACTTTGGATAGGGCCAAAAGGATGATGGTGTCAGGATGGCTTCCATTCTGAGTCTGGCTCATTCTTGGCTTCAAACTGGCCATAGCTCGGAGTATAAAGCATGAATTTAAGACTTGATAGGTTAGAAAAATTCCCACATTACACATCACCCTCTGTGGGAAGCAGCTTCTGTAAACTCACAGGCTATCTTGGTCCTTAGAGAGTGTCGTGTTTATTCCCCTTGTTTTGCAGACGTAACTAAGGTCCAGAGAAGGAAGCTGAACTTTCCTCTAGCATCCTAAGCAGCAGTCATAGGTCGTGGGCAGGCCCTGCTCCACACTCTTATGTTTCGTGCTTTTGCCTCACACCCTCTTAGGGCATGGAGCAAGGGGCTTCTAGCATACTTTAGGATGGTTGGTAGAGCTGGGTGAACTTCACTTCTCAGTACAGCTCTATCATCCTGAGCAAAGGGAGGGCTGAGGTGGGAATTAGTAATGTGCTCAGCCTCATCTTCATACAGAGGGTCTATTTTTGTCACTAGCAGCAGATTGACCTTATTTTTTCTAACTAGAAAGATGTAGAGGACAACTCAGCCACAAAGAGCCTCAGTGCCAAGATAGACCTGTCCCTCCTTGAGCCTTCCTGCCTCTTCTTTTCCTCTTCTGTCTCCTCCCCTCCAACTCTTGCCTCCTTGAGTGCTACTGCCCTCCTTCTTCATCATTGCCCCACCCTTTTTTTCCCCCTCCCCAAAGCCCCAGTACATAGTTGTATATCCTAGTTGTATGTCCTTCTAGTTCTTCTCTGTGGGATGTTGCCTCAGCACGGCTTGATGAGTGGTGTGTAGGTCTGCTCCCAGGATCCGAACCGGCGAACCCCTGGCCTTGGCAGTGGAGCATGCAAACTTAACCACTACACCGGTCGGCTGGCTCCCCCCCGGCCCTCCCTTTTATCCTTTGTTTTTCTTTCAGTGTTGTCCTTCTCTGTGGGAAATTCTTGTAAGGCCACTGCAGTAGACAGAGTCTGGAATTGGACCTGTTTTCCAGGGTTTTTGAGGGGACTTGCTTTAAAGTAGGGCAACTAAATAAGGGAGATTGGATGTCTTTAAACTGCCTTGCTTTTTCTCCACCCCTACCCCAGGTAAAGCATAAAAATCTCAACTCTGGGCTTAGCTACAAGACTCATATAGTCTGGTGCCACCTCAGTTTACTGCCTTCTTTCAACAGCACAGTGCTTAACACCCAGTTTCCCTGTGCTCCTGCTCAGTACAATGACTTTATTTTGACTATTCCCTCTTGAGTAGAAAGCTCTCTCAGATCCTTGCCCCCTTTACCTGACAAACTCCTATTCGTCATTTCAAACCAGTTTAAATGCCACCTCCTAAATGAAGCTTATCTGATGATTCTATAAGCAGAGTTAATTTTGATCTTCTCTGTACTTTGCTCTACTTCTTGAGTTGTACTCTGGTGATGTATCACACCTGAATCTACTCTCATTCATGAAATTGAGACCTTATGAGCCAGGGGACAGTGTGTTACTTATCTGTGTTTCCCTTGTGTCTCTGTAATAGGCCTGGCACAAATAGTACTTGCAGAATGAATGACAGAAATGTATGTATACCGATACCCAGGGTATAAGGTTGAATGTTGGGGCCCGCCCCGTGGCCAAGTGGTTAAGTTCTTGCGCTCTGCTTCGGCGGCCCTGGGTTTCGCTGGTTCGGATCCTGGGCATGGACATGGCACAGCTCGTCAAGCCATGCTGAGGCAGCATCCCACATGTCACAACTAGAAAGAACCGCAACTAAAAATATACTATGTTACCAGGGGATTTTGGGGAGAAAAAGGAAAAAAATAAAATCTTAAAAAAAAAAGTTGACTGTTAATTGCTACAGGTGAAGTATGATAAAGTGCTCTGGAAGTTTAAAGGAGTTTTTTTCTTTTAAAGATTGACACCTGAGCTAACAACTGTTGCCAATCTTCTTTTTTTTTTTCTTTTTGTTTTTTCTCTCCAAATCCCCCCAGTCCATAGTTGTATATTTTAGTTGTGAGTCCTTCTAGTTGTGGCATGTAGGACGCTGCCTCAACATGGCCTGATGAGTGGTACCATGTCTGCGCCCGGCATCCGAACCCTTGAAACCCTGGGCTGCCGAAGCGGAGCATACGAACTTAACCACTCGGCCACAGGGCCGACACTTTTACAGGAGTTTTTGAGAGAGAACTTCTAACTGGGAGAAATCTTGGAAGCTTCTAGAAGCTATAGCATTTGAATATGTCCTTGAAGATTCAGGAGTTCAGTTTGGCAAAGATGGTAGGAAGAACATTCCAGATGGAGGGAATGGTTGGAGTAAATGCAATGAGGAAGTACAGAGGTTAGGCCCCACCTGCTAATCCACCCATCCCCTCAGCCAGAATTCCTGCTAGAATGTGTGCTAAATTTCTAGGCCAGTCTGAAGAAATTTCTCCTGTGTTTTCTAACTTTTTTGTTTTTTTGTATTCTTCTTCTTTTTTTCCCTTCTTCCTGTGTCTTTTGACCCACTTGCCTTTTATTTTTGGTTTCTTCTCAACCCTTTTCTTTCGTCTTCCCATTTCTCCAGTTCTTTTTTTTTTTTTTTTAAACTTTATCGTTTACCTTTCTTTGCCTACTTTCTTCTTTCTTGCCCTCTTCCCCAGGTAACCCAGGAAATCTGGGCCTTTGGGTTGGGATGTGAATCAGCTGTACAATATTTGACTCCAAGTGACACCTCCCCTTGTGAAGCTGAGAAGTAATTGTGGCATAATTGCTTCTCATCTGTCTCTTATGTTTTATTGGCATTGACTTTTTTAAACCTCCCACGATGCTGGGGGTGTCGTTATCATTTTATTTTTTTTAGTAGTTGTCAGAATGTCAATTTTAATGAGAAGTTTCTGCAGACAGGCCTGCCCTTGAGTGGTATGAGCCTTCAGGCAAAGCCAGGGCTGGATGAGTCAGAAATGCTTATGAATCTGTTTTCTCACACATAAAGATGTCTAGGCTACACGGACACACACACTCCTTCCTATCCCTGCGGGTTTCTGTGCTTTGCAACACATACACACACAATTGAGTCATAAAGGTACGCACATTTCTTCTCTTCCACACACATCCGTACTGTCTCCCTTACACCTTCAAGTTATCTACTTCCTCCTCCTGCCGTGTACCCACACGTTTATCCTCCTATACCCCCGCTCCCACTGTTTTCTGCCCAGATACCCAGAATTGTGTATGCTAAGAAAGTATCTGCCAGCCTGTCTCAGACACCATGCTGTCCACTCCCTTACATATCCACACAAGTCCTACCTTACATGCAGGTACTGACATCTGCCCCCACCCCAGGTCCTGCACTTGAGTATCACACCGTCTCCCACTATTCCTTACACGCCTCTCCATAAGTATTTCTAATCTTTAAAAGAGACAGTTTATTTTGAGACTAGTTTTGAAAGGAAATGACTTTGCTGATTGCCGAAGTGGACTGTTAGGAAGTCTGAACCGTTTATGACAGATCCTTCAACTAAGGCCCCTAGAATAACCCTGTTATGGTGGGGGTGGAGTGAGGCTGGATCAGGCAATAGTGGGTTGCTTCTAAATGACACTCTTATGACCCAAGGTAGATTTGAACCTAGGTCCGAACCCAGTGTTGTGATTTCAGGGCTCATTTCTATTGGAAGATGATCATATACTTAGCAAAAGAGCCAGACCTACTGCATATGTTCCAAATCAGACTGTCTGGGGTGGGGCCTAGAAAACTATGTTTAATCAGTTCCCTGAGTTCTTTTGTTGTATAGCCTGCTTGGGGAACACTTATTGCGAGGAAAGAACTACAAGTAAGAAGATCTGCATTATCTTTGTGTACCATCATGGACAAGTTTTCTTTTCTGGACCTCAGCTTTCTCAACTGTAATGTAACAAAGCTTGTGCTTATAAGGCAGCCCTTCAGCTCTAAAATTTCATGCTGCTGTATGGTGAATTCAGTTTGGGATCCTTTTCTACCACAAAAGTGTCAGTTCTCTGGGTCTACCCTGGGCAGGGCATTTCAGGCTTTGGCCAGAGGCAGCAGAGGCACCCAAGCCCTGACCTTTTGTGGGAAGCACTGACACAGCTCCTCATTAGAAATGCATCGATATGGGCCTGCAGCCAGGTGTGGGGAGCCTGGGAGGAGACCTGAGGAGTGCTCCTAGCTGGGGAGACTCTGATTATCATGAAATGGAACTGGTTACACTTGTCAACCCAACAGTTCTGGTATAGCCGTCTTCCCCTGGGACCAGCAGGCAGGGCTGTCCTGAGCAAATGGGGAAATGGTTAACTTGTATCTACTTTTGATATGTTTTTCTCACCTTTATAAACTCATGCATAGTATGATGATTGGTACCTAGTACAGGCCCCCTCCTCAGGTGGAAAAATCACTTACTGAATACGTACTAAGTGTTAAATATTGGGTTAAGCCACTTTGTGTGTTTATTTCCTGTAACAATCTACTGGGATAGGTTGGAAAAGGAAACGAGCTCAGAGAAGTTCAGTGACTTGGCTGCCCTGTGTCATGTAGCATGTTCTCTGTTGTATTACACTACAACATTTCTGAGTGTTTGCAACACTGATTCCAAGCTGATGAATTGTGTTCTACAATGGCTGTCCCTTACCCTTCTACAGGCTGAACTGGAGCTCAAGCCCTCTCCCTCAAGCTCTTCGAAGACTGGGGGAAATTCTTTAAAATCAGTGGTGAGGAGGATGGGGGGAGATGCTCTGCTTGCTTTTGCTGTCTCATTTCTTTTCCAAGGACCTAAAGCGTGAACAGGTTCTAATGGGAGAGATCAGTCATCATTTGGGATCAATGGGAGGGCTTCCTCCTGCATGGAGTGCAGAGTCAGGTTTCTGAACTGGCCCTGTGCGGGGAGGGGGAAGGGATTCCATAACTGGATGTTTCTAGGCATTGTAGAACCTAAGGGCTTAGCATGTTCAGCTACCAGTATAGTCAGACCAAATTCCCCCTATAGTTGGTCATTCAACCAGTATTTATTGAGTATCTCCTGTGTGTCAGGGCTTGTGCTAGTGCTAAGGATTCCCTGATGAAGACTCAGTCTCTGCCCTGAAAGACCTCACAATCTAGCATCGGAGTCAAATAAGGAAACAAACCACAGTGTTCTATGTGTGTGCCTTACTAGAGGCATGTGCAAGGGACTCTGATTACAGAGGCATGAAGGTGGGCTTTCCTGGGGGAGGTAACTTTGATCTGTGCTTTGAAGGAGGAATAAGAGTTGAGGCAGGCAAGGCAAGGAGGGCACTCTAGACCAGGGAACTAGAACAGATGTCTCCAGGAACTCTTGATAAAGGGGTGGACGTTAGAGCACTCCCTAACAGGTAGCAAATCAGATTGACAGCCCTAGACTTAGGGCTGTAATAGTAGCCATTGAATGGCAGAAACACCAGCAGCAGGTGGGGAGGAGGTGGGTTTATTAGCAGGTACAGACTGAAACGTAGTTTCAGGGAGGAAACCAAGGGAGGAAAGCTGAAGAGCAGCAGCCCTCTGTCCTCTGGTCTAAGACTGCAGAGGTGCTGGGGGTTCTTGCCAGTGGTTTGAAACCTCGTCTGGCCCAGGCACATGGCTTTGCTTCTCTGTTGGCAAAATTTTCTGCTCCACTCAGCCTGCCCCTCCTTTCTGTGTTCTTTTTAAAAAAGAAATTAATGGAATCTATTCAAAATACCCCTGAAATGAAATTACATTTTTAACTCTAATTACCCTAATTAAAACTTGACAGCCGTAATCCTGAAATGGCAGATATGCTAAGTACCCCATGCCTGTGACAAGCTCACTTACCCAGATGGAATGTTGTTCTGTTCTGGGCTTAGGAGAAAAATTCTTTTGTGTGTTTGTTTTGTTTTTCCCCATCAGCAATTTAGTCTTTGGCCTCATATCTTCCCCAAGCTGAGATAGCCATACTTGTGGGCTACAGGCTTGCCCAGGACCCTTAATCTCAGTAGAGATCCCTTTGCATCCAGAGGTGATGCTCCTCGTGATTCTTACCACATATCTTTGAGTTCTTTCTTCATTTTAGGTCAGACTTCACGCCCTTAGCCTTTCCCTGAGTGAAATCCCTTGCCTTTGGTGACCAAGGATCTGTGCTAGAGGGCTGTCTGTTGATCTAGGGCTAAATCTGGATTTGGGATCAGTTTATGGCTGGTATTAAGGATACAGTTTGAGGTCAGGGACAAGGAGCTCTGAAAATAGGATTCCTCTTCCTTCGCATATCTCAGCACAGACTAGAGCCACCTAATGAAATGCCTGGTCTTGGCCCCTACATTAACTAGTTACCTGGCCAGCCCCAAGAAACATGATGGGGAGGGAGAGAGGGCAGCCCTAGAAGCAGACTAAAGGCTTCATTGATGCTGTGAGTCATCTCATGGTTCTGTTAGAATCAAAGTTCCCCATGTTCTAGTGACCTCCTCTCAGCCTAAATGCCTGTTCAGTCAGCAGACACTGGGTGCTATGTTAAGTACTGCAAGGGATACAGAGTTGAATAAGACACAATCCCTGCCCCTGAGAAGCTTAGAATTGTGGGGGAGTGGGGAGGCAGTGGTGGGTGACTGACAGCCATATGTATGACTTATTTTGTAAGGCAGAACAAGCAAAGACTTCTCACAGGTGTTGGCATTTGAGCTTGTCCCTGAATAGGTAATATTGGCGGAGAAATGGAGAGGGCATTGCAGGTGTTAGGGAACAGCATGGGGAAAGGTAGGAAGTTGCCAGGTGATAGCCCACTGTGGCTGGAGTATAGTGTGCAGGGAAGGATTTGGTAGAGGATGAGGGTAGAGATTAAACTTTATCCTGTAGGCAGAGGGGATGCATTGAGGGTACAGGACTGTGATATGAATGCGTATGATGGGAGACAGGATGTTTGAGACAATAGGTTAGAATAGGTGTCAGCAGACTGTGGCCTGTGGGCTGAATCCAGTCTGCTGCTGCTTTTCATAAAGTTATACTGGAATACAGCCACACTTGTTTATTCATCTATGGACTGCTTTCATACTACAGTGGCAGAGTTGAATACTAGAGACTCTTACTAGCCCATAAAGCCTAAAATACTGTCTGGCCACGTACAGAAAGTTTGCTGACCTCTTGAGTTAGAAGGTAATTATGAAAGTTTTCTAAGAAAAGATAAATGTCAGGACTAGGCCTGAAGTGGATTGGAGGTTTGTCAAATGAGACTTTTCAGAAGGGACAGCATGATTTAGTGGAGAATGCCTGCCCTCCCTACCTCTCAAAACTTTGTAATGGTCAAATTTGCTGAAAGTCACCATGGTCACAAAAAAAAACACAGGATGTAGTCAAGTCCTGATTTGCCCTTATTATCTGTGTGACCTTGGGCAAATCATTTAACTTTGCAGAAGTTGAAGTGAAAAAAGAAGAGACTCAATCAGAGTCGCAGAGCTCTTATTCTGCCACTTCAGTATACTTCACCCCCAGTTTATAAGTCTGAGGACCATCTAATGGGAAAGACAAATATCCTAGAAAACCTGGAACATAGTTTGAATTGGGAAGTTGGAGATAGGTGGGCGGAAGCTTTTGAACACCCGGAGCAGCTGGTGTTGTGGGAGAGGGGGCTCATGATGCTTTGAGGACACCCTGTACTCTCCCCCTCCCCTAAGTGCTGGCATTTGTTCTGGCCAGGTTGAACTTATTTCTGCCCTTCAACTTCCAGAGCATATTAGGCCCCTGCAAAACTAAAGGCTGGATGTATTTCTCAATCACTTTTCCCAGCCAGAAACTGCGTAAGTACCACTTGACATCCCTTGTGCGTCTCTCCGTGCCACTACACTGAACTCCCTATGCCTCACTCTTTTTCCTAGAACATTGCATCTATCTAGCCTGTAGGACAGAAAAACCACTAGATGAAGAGGCCACAGTGGTCAGTTCCAAACTCGTTTCTCCCTTCAGCTTACTGTGTGACCTCAGCCAATTTGTTTCATGTTTCTGGCCCTTCTGTAGGCTCCAGTACAAATGACTTTAGCCGCTCCTTGGAATTTCGGATTTCTTCTCTAAGACCCCAACTTCGGATCACAGCCTTTTCTCTTTTTTCTTTCCCCCCATATTCCCCACTCCTTTAAATCTAGAATATTACTATATGCCCACGCCTCTTTTCTTGAAATTTACTACCTTTGTGAAGAGAGTAGTCATATCTCTAGCTGTTTTTACTGGCGGGGTTCCAGGAGTTGGCACTCAGTCTAATTACTGGAGTGGAACAAATCCTGGGGGTCAGGTTCAGCTGATCCTAGAGGTTCAGCAAGGCATGATGTCTCTAGGATGGGCAGTCTAGTTCAGTACAGGAAAACACTTGGCCCTGGGCATCCATGATACAGTAGAGGAAAAAGGGCCAGGTACTGATTGAAGCAATTTACATACTTTTCTTTCATTTATCTCATAATTCTGAGATAGGTGATATCCCTCTGTTACAGATGTGGGAACTTAGTTTTACAGGATCATTCAGTAGACAGTAACTGACTCATTGAGGATACAGGGAAACAACTAACTATTCCCTGTTCCCAAGTAGGGGAGAATGGTAAAAGACACAGACGAGTAATCAGAGTGAGCAAAGTTCTAAGAGGATACATGAGAGAGTTAAGTAACACTGCTTAAGGATACAGTGTAGGCAGCAGAGCCAAGGCTCAAATCCAGGTCAGTCTACACGCTGTTTCTACTATACCATGCTGCCTTCTCTGCAGAAGGGTGGGCAGAGTGGCAAACTCAAGTGCAAGTCCAGGCTGGCAGGCAGTCTCTGGAGAATGGCCACTGGTGGGGAGGCCTGGCCTTGGGTTCAGACCTGGGGCTTTAGTCCTTAGAGGGCCTGAGGTGTCAGGCCGGTGACTAAGGCAGGGGCTCTCATGTGGACCTGGGCCCATTTATAAAATAGAGCACATGATTTTTTGCCCTCTAGAACACGAAGCCTGGTGTTCAGCACTGGCAGTATGTTGGAATACCACAAGGAGCCCCACAGTCAACTCTGTGGTACACAACAGGGAGGAAGGGTTGATATCCAGGCCCTGTGGGTAGGGGATGGGAATTAGGGCTAAGGCTATTTTAAATATCTCCTGCCTGGAGTCAGAATTAGTTTGAGGACTGGATTTGAGTTGCTGAATCCCACCTGAAATGATAGAGCTAGGACAGACAGAGGGAAGAGATTTTAGAGGCTGACAGGAGCCAGTCTTCAGGTTAAAAAAATATGCCATATTAGATTCTACAAATTATTCCGTCTTAAAAACTTAACCATTTTATGCTCAGCACAGCCTTTGCAAATGCTGGCTTCTTTTTCCAGAGATTGTCTTCTTTTAGGCGGGCAGGCTGTGGCTAGCTCTGAGCCCTAGGATCTTTCAGTTCTGCTGCTTCACCTTGAGTCCTCTCCTCTGAAGCCCCCGATAGTGCTAGATTCAATTTCTTCATCTTTGAAATGCAGGGATTGGACTAGCAGACTGATGTTGTAGTATCCTTTACTCAGGAGCTCCTTTATCCACCAAACCTGATGTTCATTCTTAAGGCTGACTCCGGACCCTGCCCTTGGTATCTACAGTTCTCACATAACTGAGCTGAATTTAAAATCCACAGATTCTTTTTTTGCCTGAGCATCTAATTCTGATTTTAATTTTTGGGTAAAATTGGCATTCTCTCTCAGATCCTGGCCTTCCACCCCGGAACCGGAGTTCTTGGGCTGAGGCCGCATGTGCAGAGCATTGTCATTGCTTTTAAAATACCTATTCAAAAACCGATATGTGAACTTGAAACTTTAACAGTTCCAGGCTCCACATTTAGGACACCTCCAAAGTCATTCTGTACTGTAGGAAGTCTGGATGATGTGGGAAGTGCCCTGATTGGGTGTAAGGAGACTGCTGGCCCTGCCACTGACTTTCTTCTGTGACTTGGGACAGGTCCTCTTCCCCACTCTGGTTTTACCACTTCTTCAATAAAGTGATAGGGCCTCTTCCAGCTCTGGTCTAATCAGGGACAGAAAGCTGTCTTCTACACAGTTCAGTTGCAGAGCACTGTCTGGCCTAAGCTTTGGTGTGTTGGTTACAGATTACAAAGCCTTAGATTCTTGCTTCCTACTTAGGAAAGGGAAGGGGAACCATCCAACTGTCTCATTAGCATGGAGAAAAGAAAACAATAATTACTTGTGCCTCCCTTGATGTTTCCTGTGGGCTTGGTTCTTCTAGGGAAGGAGGAGGGGAAAACGAGACAGCTTCAGCTGAGAAAAGAGAAATGCTGTTGGCTGCCCAGAAAATGCAGAGGCAAGAATAATTGTCTTGCATGTCTGTTGTATTCTCTGGACATTCCTACAGGCAGCCTAGAGACTTCTTGGATTGAGTTTCATCATTTATGGCATGTATAATGTTCTCATACATGGACATGGATTGCGCTCAAAAACCCTAATGTTACCTATCATTAAGAAACCAGCTGCCCTCCACGGCCTCCTTTTGCGACATACTGGGCATCCTGACACCTGTCTTTGTTGGGGAGTAGAGGAGGGTTTTACTGAGCCATTTTGTGACTATTTTTATTATTTTGTGAGGTCATCTGTGGAACCCCTACGGCAACACAGCCAGTTAGTTTATTATGCCAGGGCCTAGGCAGCCAAACAGTAGAGCAGGTCACAAGAGTCAAGGTCAGATATCCTTGTGAGAAGGAAGAATCTGGTAGAACTGCAAGACTGTGGGGTTTGGCCAAGGCTGGGAAAAGCAGGCCTCACAAGGATTGAGGCAATTAGAGTTTTCAGGCCAAGAGGTTAGAGGGCAGCTGGAACAGAACTAACAGATAGATTGGCAAGTGTGGCTCATGGAACCAGGGCTGTTTGCTCTGTGGCCAATCTTGTACTCCCTGCTGGATGTGGGCAGTTGTGCTGTGTACCCTCGAGTGCTGGTTGTAGCAGAAGTGGGTCTGAGGCCACCTGCAGGTAAGCTCTGCCTGATTGATCCTGGAGCTCCTGTGCTATGATTATCCTCTGTGGCTGCTCACTTTCTTTGGTTGCCACCCTGGAGGCCTAGAGAACCCAGTTTCCATTTTTCTTCCCCTCTCCCGAGGAAGATAGCACTTGAGTAATACCTCTTTCAGTCAGTCTTCCTGCAGGCCCTGGAGATTGCTCTAAACAGCAAGGATTCTGTAGGGACGTGCTATTTTTAAAAAATTTGTTTTACAAATGTAGGAGATAATTTCTTCTGTCAAAATCTCTCCTTAGTCCCCTGAAGCCCTCCCTTTCTCTTGTCCCAGGCCTTTTGCTTGGCTCCACCCTACCAAAAGCCTTTGACTTTTTCCAGGCCCCATTTCTTCCCCAAATTTTCTCTTAATTCACTTCCTGGCTCTTTCCCCCTAGTTGCCAGCTGTAAATTCCCAGTTTCTATATACTCCTGTGCAACCATTTCCCTGTTATAATTACTACTATTTTTGATGAGGAAGATTAGCCCTGAGCTATCATCTGCCACCAGTCCTCTTTTTGCTGAGGAAGATTGGCCCTGAGCTAACATTTGTGCCCATCTTCCTCTGTTTTATATGTGGGATGCCTGCCACAGCATGGCTTGATAAGCAATGTGTAGGTCTGTGCCCGGGATCCAAACCTGCAAACCCTGGGCCACTGAAGCAGAGCTTGTGAAGTTAACCACTACACCACTGGGTCGGCCCTTCCCTATTATTTTTTTGATGGAATGCTCCAAAATAATAGCCTGGCCCAGGAGAAGGCGTACTTCTTTTCAGACTAACTTGCAGTCATCTGGGCCACAGTAAAGTCCTTCCCAGAAATAGGGACAGTGTACACACCCAGGGCATTGTACATGCTCATTCTTGTGAAGGTGTACCCAGTATAAGGTGTTTTGATCAGGTATTTGAATTCAGCCCATGTACCTCTTATGGCTTCTTGCCTGTTTGTTACAGTCGTAGAACATCTTGTCCTTTAGGGTGTGTTATCCAGTTTGACAAAAGGCCCTGTCTCCTCTCTTAACTGCAACAATGGGCCGAGAGCCCCTTGTTAGGGCCTGGTGAGTCAAGTCTACAACTCTGGAACTTGTTGGTGCACTTGCATTCCACCCCTGCCCATCTTTTCCCCAGGCATGCAAAACCAACAGTTGCTTCCTTAAGTGTAAAATGGGAGAATTTGGTTCATTTCCTAAAAGTTGATTATTGGTGCCTGCTTTAATATGCGGGACGCTCCTTATTTTTGAACACGAGAAAGTGCAAGGTATATAGTAGAAAGAACACAGTCAGACCAGGGTTCCGGTAAGTTCAGTTTCCCAACTGTATGGTTTTAGACAAGTTGCTTTGCTTCTCTGAGGCTCAGTTTCCTGTTGTAAGATGGGGATAATTCTATTGACTTCAAAAGGTTTTTAGGAATAAATGAGAATAATTAAGGCTTTGGGCATCGGGAATGATACATAAAAATGCAAACGTACATGTCTTTCCTTTCTTTTAGGCCTTTTTATTGCTTCCGATTCATCCTTGTGTGGTATTTAAATGGAACAATAATACCACCTATCATTGAGTCACTTATGCAAGGTCCCAAGCTCTAAGGGCTTTCCCATGCTGTCTCATTTATTTCTCCCAAGAACACATTTATGAAGCGGGAACCTTTTTTAAACAAATGTGGAAAACTGAGGCACAAGCTCATGAAGCCAGTAAGAGACAGAGCTGGGATTCAGACCGAGGTTTCTGATTCTAGAGCCTGCGTGTTAACTAATGATCACTAAATTGGTCATTATTACTTTCTTTTTCTTTTCCTGAGCAATATGTGACTTATAGTGGTTCTTATTTTCTCTCTACTTGGACTTGTTGGGATTTGTGTGAATGTAGTTCTTGAGCTTTTTTAGTCTCGGTTGTTGCCTGACTGTCTTTTGATGGAGGTACAGACAGTGACATTGTTAGCCACAGCTCTTCCTAATTCTTTCATTTAGAGCAGATCCCTTCAACTGAAAGGTGGTACAGCCCTCTTTTTTTTTTTTTTTTTTCTTTAGAGACCCTCCCCTCATTCCTTCTTTACTGTTCATGTCAAACCAACTAGATTCAAGCAGTTAAACTTCTTGTCAATCTTGTTTGATTCATCAGAAGATCCTTCAGAAGAGCAGATGCTGTCACTCTCAATTTATAGATATGGAAACTAAGGTCCAGGAAAGTAAAATGACTTGTCCCAGGTCATATGGTGAATTAGAGGTAGAACTGGAACTAGCCTTTAGGTTTTCTGACTCTCAGCCCAGTGCTCTCTACTAATTTAGTAAGAAGGAAAGATATATGTGTATAATATGCAGGGTTAACAGCATAACACCTAGCCCAGTGCCTGGTGCGTAGTAGCCCATGTCTTTCTGTTACCCTGCATTAAGGCATGGCTTAAGTCCTGCTCCTTCCGTGAAGCTTCTGAGGCCACCTCTGGTCAGACTGATTTCTTTCTCCACTTTTACAATACATAGCACTCTTTGAACTGTTAGAGGCTGCCTAATATTGTTAGTAGTCCTTTGCAGGAAATTGACAGAGTCCCACTCTGGGCTGCAAGAAGTCTAAGGTTAAGGACTGTTCTCATTCATCCCTGCATCCTCTATAACCCCTAGCCCAGAGCTGTGACCATGACCAGCTAGGCTCAGGAAATACTTTTTGATTGATTGCATAGAAGGCTTGTATATATACGCAGTGTTTTCCAGCTGACAGAACTGTTAAAGAACTGCCTGGGAGTCTCCCATCCTAACTCTTCCCCTTTCCTTTCCTATCACATTTTTTTCACAAAATGCCTATATTGTAGGCAGGATGGGAATTATATCCCCATTTCGTAGCCGAGGAGTCCGAGGCTCAGATAGCATCCAGATCTCTTGTTAGGAGATAGATCCAGAGTAAGATAAGAGTAGCAGGAATGAGAACACAAATCTTAGCTGACTAGGTCTCCATTCTCCGGAAGCAGTAGGAATCTTTAAAAGAAGGAACAGGAGAACTGTAGTTTTGAAACCTTAGTTGATGGTGAGGGCAGAGCTGGATATAGTCACTGCCAGAGATGTTTCAGGAACATGACAGAGAGGGTGGTGAGAAAGGGTTTGGGATGACTTCATCAATTTGCTAGCCTTTGAAGATTAGGAAGAATTTGAATCTGTACAAACGAAGACCAGGCAGTCCAGATCAGACAACAGCTTAGACAAAACTGTGGGAATACTGGAAAACCCACAGTAGAGGTAAGGCAGGCAGATCATGGCATACCTAGAGAGGGAGGCTGAGGTGACTGGGAACCATGGCAGTTTTTTGAGCAGGGGAGTGGCATTAGGAACATTAGTCTAGCAGTGTGGGCCAGGTGATTGGAGCAGGCTGGGCTGGGGGAGACTCATGAAAGAGAGACTAGGGAAGAGGCTACTATAACGATCTGTTCTTGTCAATAAATTTTAAGAAATATTCCAACAGTGCAGGCAAGAGATCCTGAACCAAGAGGAAGTTGACACAGTAGGCAATAAGGAATGGTTTGGATGTAGAAACTTGTCAATTGTGGAAATGAGGGAAGTGGGGGTTAGAAAGCATGAACATTTGGAGTCTAAATACTTGTGAGAATAGTTATACTATTTACTGAACCATGTAGGCTAGGAAATAGGAGATGAGTTCAGTTTGTTGACATGTTGAATGTGAGGGTGCTGATAGTCCATTTCCCTTACCACTCACCCCCTAGTGCCTCTGCCTTTTTCCTTTGACCTGGGCCTGTAGAGATCCTTCAGTTCCATGTGTTTGCTGCTTTGTTCCAGGCCTGGTGGCCTCCCCACCCCCTGCCCCATCTCTCCACCAGTGTCTTAGAGCAACTGTCATTGTGTCTCTCAAATAAGATGTGCATGTAAGGTGCTTAGCCCCGGTACCTAGTCTATTTTCAAGTGTTCATTGAATGTTAGTGGCTATTTAAATGGCTATTGTTGTGGTTACCATCATAGCTTTGTCATCACAGTAGCTAGAGATTAGAGAAGCCTCTGGAACTACTTGGCTCAGGAGTCTTTCAACTGGTATTCAGTAAAAAGGCTGGACTACAAGTAGGTGGAGAGGATCTCAGGCTTGGGACTCTCAGCCATGTCAGCTAGGACTAGAGAACGTGTTTCTGGTCTTTTTTCTTCTGTTTTTGAGAAGTAGTATAGTGTGTGGTTAAGAGGGCAAGTCCTCGAGGTTGGACTCCCTGGGTTCAAGTTCTAGCTCTACCATCTATTAGCTATGTGACTTGTGCAAATTTACTTAACTTCTGTGCCTCAGTTTCCTCACTAGTAAAATGGGGAATACACCACCACACCAGTCCTTACAAGATTGTCATAAAGATTAAATGAGTTAATACAACTAAAGGGTTTGCAACTGCCTGGCATGTACTATTATTCTCCTTGCCCCAGAGACACCTTTATCCCACATTGCAGATAATAAATAGGAGTTTCTCTGTTGTTCAGCCATCCTCACCCAACAGAGGAGGGGGTGAGGGGAGAAACCTGAAACCAATCTCAGAGTGTTTGAAAGTTTGTTGCACTTGGGTTTCAGGTTATCTAAGCCTAGAGGAACTTGACCCAGGAGTGAGACAGAGTTAGAGTTGTCCAGAAGACCCTAGTTCTGTTCCCAGTTCTGCCACTGACTTCCTTTGATCTTGGGCAAGTCACCTAACCTCTGAAGCTCAGTTTTCTCATTTGTAAAATAGAGAGTATAATTAATTCTTCCACATGTATCTAGCATCTCATTCTTCCAGTACTACATTCTAGGTATATTGACTTTCTTGTTCCTTAAGCATAACAAGCTTATTTTGCCTAAGGCCTTTGTACTTGCTATTCTCCCTCTCTGAAACACTCTTCCCTCAGATCTTTTCAGATCTTACCCTTCACTTCATTCAGGTCTTTGTCCAGTAGTCACCCCTTGGAGAAGCTGTCCCTGACCATTTTATCTAAAATAGACCTCATTCTCACTCCTTGTCATTCTTTCTTCCCTTACTCTGCTTTATTTTTCTTTATAGCACTTAGCATGACGTGAAGTTATATATTTAATCATTAACTTGTCTTTTGCTAGGATGCAGGCATGTGAAGGCAGGAACTTTAAATGCCTGCACTGACCTAAGTTTGTGCCTGTTTTGAGCAGAACCCTGACTTCTCTCTCTCTTATAGGTGAGCCCTGTTCCCAGAGGTGCTGACCCTGTAACCCAAAGAGGAAATCGCTGGCTGAGCTCAGCCTCGGTACTGGTGAGTAAGGGTGCCTGGGCAAACTCAGACCAAGATACAGGGTAACTAGTTGGGGGCATATTTTTGCCCTTAGTATAGATAACTTACAAGTGATTGCTCTCCTACTCCATGTCTAAGATTGGCATAGGCAGCCTCCTGTACTGGGAAGAGATGGTCTGGGATCATTCGCCATGAATAAGGCAAAGCAGGTTTACTTAAGTTCCTTCTGGCTTCTGCCAGCTGCTTTCTGCTGGGGAGTATCCTGGGCCTGGCAGCTAAATCCATCCTCCCACAAGCTCTCTTAAAATGACCTCATAGCCCTTAGAGACTTTCTTGATTTCTTGACTGGAAGGAGATTCTTGACTGTGACCTACCAAGCCCATAGGTTAGCTTTAGAAAATCCTATAGTTTCAGCTGTCCTGCAGAATGTAATTGTGAACGGTGGTGAGGTTGGAATGATAGAGTAATGCTGTGTGAAGGGGAAGTCAGGAGAAGCTTAGAGGGAAGACCACAGATGGTGAGACAGGAAGGGAAGTCAACACATTAAGAACCAATTATGTTGTGGATCTCATCTAGACAAAACCCCATTTTATAGATGAGGGAATTGAAGCTCAGGAAGCTGAAATAATTTGCCCAGGGTTCACACCTAGGAATCCATAAAGCTGATGCCAGAACCCAGGTCAGTCTAACTGTAAATACCAGTTTTCTTCCTGACTTGGCAGGCTTTCCTTAGACTGCTAATCTCCCTCGGATCCAGATTTTTCTTACAAAGTTTATGAAGACAGACCTCCTTAGGGATTCAGGAAGGAGGTCCACTTATTTGAGGGACCCAGCAGGGCAGGCAGGAGTTGTGCGTCCCTTCTGAGCAATGGCATTTCTAGTGAGAGGGCCAAGAGGCTGAAAGATAGGAAGAACCTTCAAGCAGGCAGAGACCCAGGCTAAATAAGACTGGAAGGGGAAGAAAACATCTGTAATGTGTGGGATGCCATAAACACTTTGGCCAGCAAAGATAGGGACCTGGAGAGCTGGATTGGAGTTGGGAAACCTGGATTTTTATTTTCTTTCGACATTTGCCCTTGGATAATCTCCATTTACCTATTTGTAAGATTGGAGTGCCTCCCTCCACCGTCAGTGTCTGTTATGTGTACACCAATCGTGGAGGATGTTGTAGAGAATCAAATGAGAAATGCAAGTTGGAAAGCTTTGTAAATTGTAAAGCAGCATGACCAAAATGAGGGAAAGTGAGAAGGAAGCATTATAAGTATCCCTGGCATCTCAGTCCCTGACCTGTATGCCAGCCCCCTCCCCAAAGGTGTAAAAGGGAGGATTTTTTTCGTGAAATTTGCACTAAATCTTTTCCCATGCCCTCTCCTTCTTCTGCAGGCCCTACCCGATGCTCAAGCTTTCCACAAGGGAAAGAATTCCAGGGCACAGAGACAAAGCTAGGCAGCATTGGCAGCTATAATTTACAGCATGTGGGCTGCAGAGTGCAGGTTTAAATGCACTCACACAGCCTGATTCCAAGGCCACTGCCAGCACAGATATTAAAGCAGTTTTCAAGAGCCCATCCCCAGCATGTGTCTGCACTCACTGATTAGCACCACTGAGGTGTTGCTTTGTTCCCTACTGTCATCTCAGAAGAGGAAGGCTATTCTTGTTTTGGCCCTAGGTTCCCTGCTCACCCCCAACCCTACTCTTCAACTGTGAGTGAAAAAGGCACTTATGCTGTAGCCTCATATCTTATCAGAGGCCATGGTCATTCCAGTTTTCCCACCATCTCTCTCTTGCCGTCGGCCAGTGAAATCGGTCATTCTCTTCACAGTTTGTAACAATAGACATTCTGTTCTTCCCTCTTTCTGCCTGAGAATGCACACAGGAGTCTGTCCCCCAACCGGTGCTCTTGGAATTCACACTCGTCAACCTTCCCTCTTTTCTGAATCTCCAGGATCTTGCTGCCACCTCTTTTTGTCTGGTTATTCTAAAGTTCTGTAGCTTCTGGCCTTTCCACGGCCTCGGTGCTAAGCTTGGGTCTTGTTCTTGTAACAAGTGCTCTGTGAAGAAGTTCAACTATTGACTATTTTAAAATATGAATGATTCCATGTAAGAAAGTGCATAATATAGGGATGTCCGTATAGTAGCTTATTTATCTAACATCCTCAATTTTCCAGAGCCCAACTAAAAAGCAAGAAAGAAGCAAAGCATTGTCATTCTTAAGCCCTTACACAGCACTAATTTATTGCTGTTTTTACATGTTGTTATAACAATTTAGCAATCTGATTTCTAAACATCAGTCAGATTTATAGCAGCATATAAGAAAGGGGGAGGAGCTGCTATATTAACAGCAGCTAGAGCTGAAAGCTAGTAGTAAGGGAGGGGTGAAAGAAGAATGATAAGAAAGAAGTTAAAATGAGTATGGAGGCCATTTAATTTAGGGGCACTAACCCTACAGAAATCTATGTGCTTTAGTAAGGTGGCGCTAGGTAATTTTTAAGCTAGTTCTAGGTTCCTCTTGAAGGCTAGATTTATCAGAAAATGTTAAATTAATTATTTGTGGTGTCTGTTATCAGGTGCTATACTCAATGCTCTACATAAATCGATCTCATTTTCATAGCAGCTTGGGAGGTAGGTGGTAGTCTCATATGAATTACTGAGATTTGGAGAGGGACACACAAGCAGTAATTGGAAGAGCCAAGCTTAGAACCCTGAAGAGTCTGGCTCCAGAGAACTGAGTTTTTTCTATTATCCTACATTGGCTCTTTCCCTTTCACCTAAAATCTTGGTGCTTCTCAGCCTCTTGGGCCACTGGTTCCCCCCCCCTCCTTTTGTTGATTCTCCTGTACAAAAATTTTCTTTTTAAATATTCATTGATGTAGTATTTATTGCGTGTTCACTATGTGCTAGGCACAGTTTTAAGTGTTTGAAATGTAGCAGTGAAGAAAATAGTTTTCTCTCTGTAATTTAAATTCTAGTGGAGGAAAACAGGTAAACAAATGTATACATATGAAGAAAAATAAAGCAAGGCAAGGGAATAGGGAGGGAATTGCATGATGAAAGAAGGCCTCTGTGAGAAAATAAAATCTGTGCAGAAATATGCAGGAACTGAAGTAGTGAGCTGTGTGTATATCTTGGAGAATAACATTCCAGGCATAGAGTTCAGCAAGTTCAGAGGCCCTGAAACAGGAGGATGCTTATTGTGTTTGAGGCACAGGAGGAGGCCAGTGTGGCTAGAGATGAAGTGAGCAAGAGGGAGAGTAGAGTATGGAGAGGAAATCACAATGGTAGACAGGGACCCAGATCATTTAGGGCTTTATTTTGAGTGGAATAGGAAGCCACTGGAGAGTTTTGAGTAGAGGAATGACATAATCTGACATCCATTAAAAAAAAAGTCCCTCTGCCTGATTGCACTGGCTAGGATCTCCAGTACGTTGTTGAATAGAATTGGTGAGAGCAGATACTCTTACCTTGTTCCTAGTTTTAGGTTGAAAGTGTTCAGTCTTTCACCATTAAGTACAGCGTTAGCCGTAGGGTTTTTGTAGATAACTTTTATCAGGCTAAGTTCCCTTCTGTTCCTAGTTTAGTGAGCAGTTTTATTATGGATGGATGTTGGATTTTGTTTATTGTGTGGTTTTTGTCCTTTATTCTACTAAGGCAGCAGTACATTAATTGATTTTTGGGTGTTAATCCAAGCTTGTGTTTCTAGAATAAATCCCACTTGGTCACAGTGTATATCCTTTTTATATGGTGTTGGATTTGGTTTGCTAATAGTTTGTTGAAGATTTTTGTGTCTGTATTCATGAGGGATATTGGTTGGCAGTTTTCTTTTCTTGTGATGTCTTTGTTTGGTTTTGGTATCAGGATAATACTGGCCTCATAGAATGGATTGGAGAGTGTTCCCGCCTCCTCTTCCACTTGAAGCCGTGTGGGCCTGGGCTTCTCTGTTGAAGACTTTTTATTACTAATTCACTGTGTCTATTTTTCTTTGTTATAGGTCTACTCAGATTTTCTACTACTTTTTGAGTTACTTCTGATAATTTTTGTTTATGTTGTCTAACTTCTTCGCTTAAAGTTGTCCATAGTACGTACTTATAATCCTTTTAACTTCTGTAAGGTCAGTAGTGATATACCCTTTTTTATTCCTGGTTTTGGCAATTTGTATCTTCTCTCTTTTCTTCATGGTTGGTTCTAAGGATGTTGACTCTGGCAGAGAGGCAGGGTCCTGAGCCTAAGAATAAAGCCAAGAGATCAAAAATCCAAGATGGAAAACAGTAATAGATTAGGAAACCAAGGTCCATAAATTTTGTTGATCTTTTCAAAGAATCAACTTTTGGTTTCATCGTTTTTCCTAGTCCATTGATTTCTTACTTTAATCTTATCTTCTAACTTAAACTTGCTTTGAGTTTAGTTTGCTCTTCTTTTTCTAGTCTCTTAAGGCTAAGGTCATTTTTTTAAGGCACTGTGCAGCCCATACAAAACTCTTCTTCAGGCTTGACTGACCTGTGGGATGTCAGTTTGCTCCTGATGTAGTGGCCTCTGGAGAAGTATCTGGAGCCTCAGAGAGGACCTAACTCAGAAACAATGGGAGAGACAAGTGGTCTGCAATGTAATGCGTTACTAGCATGAAGAGGGGATTGGGCTAGACCTGTGGCGCTGAGTAGCCTGGATCCTGCCTGTCCTAAGTCGCCAGTGGGCAGGCGTGTGCTTCATGTGGGAGTTGAGGGAGGTGGCAGCAGGAAGTCAGGTAACACATGGAAAGCTGGAGCTCTCCAGGCTTCTGAGATTTTGCCAGAGCTGGAGGAGACAGCTGCCCACCTCACAGGCTTCAGAGCCTTCCAGATGGCTTTGGAGGCCAGTAGAATATCTCTGTTGCCTGTTCATGACTGAGATTCTAAGCAGAGATTTGTTTCCATTAAAGAAATAAGGCTTAAATGCAGATCTCATAGGTAACATTGAGGTTACCTCAATGAGCAATGCCTGGGCTTGCTAGGTACTTATTTGTAGCCTTTAGTTTCCTTATCTATAGACAAGGAATAACAGTTTCTACTCAGCCAACTTTGTGAGGCATGTTTCAAATCAGTGCTACATAAAACTATTAGATACTGTACGAATATAAGGGACTATTAATGTTAGTGATTATGGTGATAGGGACCTAGGACAGAGTCTGATAAGGTCCAGGATCAGTAGTAGTGCATCATCCTTCAAGTTGTGGAGATGAATGTCTGACCAAAGTGGACTTTGTAGCTTAGTAAGGCAGATGGTTCATTGTCTGCCAGTGTAATCATCTGATGACTCCTAGAGAATTCTATGGAGAAAATCTGAGGGAGGCCACCAGAGCAGCTCATATAAGAAGCAGCTGTCCCTGTTCTCTCCCCACCCAGGGATTTTGCCCACATTTTATTACTTTGGTTCCAGAAATAGTTGGCTTTCTTCAGGGTTGCTGTCACGGGAAAGCAGTAAGTTCCAGCTCACCTGGGGGGAAGGAGCAGTGTGCAAAAGGCTCTGAGTCCCTCCTTCCTTCCCCAGTTTTCATTAAAACTAAAGAGGATCTTTCTGTCTCTCTGAAGCAGCAGGCCAGACAGAAGAGGGACTGACAGGTCCTATAGGTCAGATCAGCTGGAGGGCAGTTCTAAGGATGTTGACTCTGGCAGAGAGGCAGGGTCCTGAGCCTAAGAATAAAGTCAAGAGATCAAAAATCCAAGATGGAAAACAGTAATAGATTAGGAAACCAAGGTGCATCGGCAACTATGGTGCTAGAATCCTGAAATGAGTAGAACATGAATAAAGGTGACTTATGATCCATTGGGGCAGATGCAGAAACAAAACAAAACAGAACTATCCTACAAAAGACCACATTAACACAAAAGCAGAAATTGCTTCTTTTGAATTGTCATTTTTTATAATCTGAGTCTCCACTCTCTGCCACTGCCCTCATTGCCCCGCCCCCCTCATCTCCCCAGTTAGCATAATCTGTCAAGAGTTACTGTAATAAGTGCTTAGGACAAGGGACGAAAGTTACCTATGGTATAACTGATGTTTGGGAAGGTTAATTAACTGCGTCTTTCCCACCATTCTGTATATTCTTAGAAACCTTAAGCCATATGATGCTGGAGAAACAGAGGAAACTCTAAAGCCAAAGGTTTGAATCCTTGCTCTGACATTTATTTCTATGTGGACTAACCTCTCTGAATTTTAGTTTTCTCATCTGCAAAATGGAAACAATAATGTCTGTATGGTTGTTGTGATGCTAATAGGAGATGATGAAAAAAATGCCTGGCCTGGATTGGTGTTCGTCCACCAGTGATTGAAATAAATTCTGATACCATGTGTTCAGTATTAGATTGTAGTAGAAGGTGAGTATTGTGACCCAGGCTCTTAACCCTATTGTACTAACTCAACCTTGGGAAAACGTTTAATGCCTGAGTTTCCTCAGCTCTAAAAAGAAGAAATGAGGTAGAAAGTGGATCTATAATTGCTGATAATTCTTCCAGTTCTGTGCCTCCAAAAGGCACATTGATCTGTAGTTCAAAGGCATCAAAGAGTCAAGAGGAAAAAAAAAAGTTAAGAGGAGGCCAAAGGAGAAGGCTTAGTAGCTTCAGTACTACTTAAGGCTGCAGCAGGGATAGTTACAAAGAAAGAGCCATTATCTACAATGAGAACATGTTGGAAGTGTCTGCTTGTTTGCTGCAGGGGCAGTGACCTACCTGTCTAACCCAGCATTTGGAAAAGAAATATCAAAGAGAAGATCAGAATGGCCTGGAAGGTTGGAGACTGAGTAGATAGCAAGTATGAGAGAGACCAGGAGGCATAGGACCCAGTTTGTGCTCTATTAGCCATTTTTTTGGTGTTTGCAGTCAAGCTGTTTCTCTCTCTGCAGCCTCCGTATCCCCATCTGTAAAATGAATTAGTCAGGTGATGTATTCTCCAAGGGCGTCTTCAGGGCTTTCTAAATTTCACTGTCCACTGTCTTCTGGCTCTCAAGTTGTGTTTGTATCCCAGCTTTTGTCCTAGATGTTGAGGATTTCATTTATATGAGAAGGCTTCTTAACTAGCCAGACTTTGTCTAGCCAAAGAGTATTTAGAATGCTCTTGAACCATAATTTCAGGCCACTAACAATCATAAATTTTCAAGTTCAGAAAGGCCTTGTTCCACCTGGTCCAACCCCATCATTTAACACTGAGAGATAATGCAGCAGGGTAGAAAGACTAAAGGCTTTGACAGCAGATCTTGAATTCAAATTCCTACCAGTACTAGCTTAATCTCTCTGAGCCATAATATCATCATGTGAAAATGAGGCTAGTGATAATAGAGTAGGCATATGCAGAATTATTGTTACTTGGAGGAGGAGAGGAAAAAACTGAAGCCTGAGAGATGAAGTCATGTGCTCAGGGTCGAGTTCAGACCAGAACTGAAGTGTCTTGTGTCTCATTCCAGGGTTTACTTCTCCTCTGGAGCCAAGGTCAGTTGTACCCATATGTATGTAATAGCAAAGATTAGTACTGAAAGCAGGTCAGCTTTCTTAACATCTCCGCCAAAAGCCTTCTTAATTCCCTGTGGCGTGTGTCAATAACACAGCCCGTACTTGTTTTAGAAACAAGCTCTTTATAAGCACTCCTGTTTGGTTTGCTTTGGCTGGTACAGGATCCAGATGCTCTTAGCATAGCACAACAGACTCTCCAAATCCGCCCATTCCCATTTTTGAGCCACTCGCAGCTCTGATCTGCTGGCTGAGGTTTGTCCCCAAGTCCTCCCTACCTGCCATGTGAATCACATTCCCTTGTCTTTTGCTATTTGTCCTTTTCTTCTTGGTGGAAGTAACATTTATTGAGTGCCTACTGTGTGGCAGGTATTGTGATAGGTACTTTAAATGGATTGTCTCTTTTAATCTTTGTAACTCATTAAGTTATTAATAGCTCCAGAGGGAAAAGTTGAGGCTCAGTGAAGTAAATGAATTTGCCTGTTGTCACATACCTAGTCTGTGAAAGAACTGGGGTTTGAACTCAGGTCCACCTGACCCCATAGACTCCATGCACTTAGTATACTAAGCTCTTTCCTGAGTACCATACTGCCTCTCTGGCCTCAGCCTTTCCAGGAAGGTAGAGTGTTCAGGAGTGCCCAGGAAGGGACATTCAATGGCTTTAATTTTTTTTTTTAATTTTTTTTTTTTTTTTAATTTTTTTTTTTTAATTTTTTTTTTTTTTTTTTTGGAGGAAGATTAGCCCTCAGCTAACTACTGCCAGTCCTCCTCTTTTTGCTGAGGAAGCCTGGCTCTGAGCTAACATCCGTGCCCATCTTCCTCTAGTTTATACGTGGGACGCCTACCACAGCATGGCTGCCAAGCAGTGCCATGTCCGCACCCGGGATCCGAACCAGCGAACCCCGGGCCGCCGAGAAGCGGAACGTGCGAACTTAACCGCTGCGCCACCGGGCCGGCCCCCTCAATGGCTTTAGTATAATGAGAATATAGAATATCTTTCATGCCTTCAGTGTGTTTTCTCATGAATTTCTGCTCTGCCCTGCCTCAAGCCAACTTCTCCAAGACCCAGATATGTGACCCGGAGATCCAGAGTATTAAATGAGAGGCCAGGTTTCCATCTTCAACATGGAACACCAAGTCCCTGGTGAAAAGTGTACTTGTCATTTTCAAAGTTGAATGAGGGCAATATTTCAAGCAATAAGCCCCTACTTGTATGCCCACCTCTGAAATGCAGGGAGGGAAGACAAAGGGCCTATACATCTCAAGCTTGGTGAGCCTCCTTTAGGGACCTGGCAGGAGAGGAGACACATATGTAAAAGATTTTGGAGTAAGATTATTCTAATAGGTCCTCAAATCTGTACTTGTTTTTCAGTTTACAGAGCACTTTACTTGCAGAGATCTTACTGTAAGGAAACTGAAGACACCTGCCTTTATGTGGTAGAGCCAGAGGCTAGAGTCCAAATCCTTAGTCTTGATAAGGCCAGTGAGTCTAAGCAGTCCCTCAAAGGGTTCTGTCCCTGACCTTGGGCCCCACCTAATCGTCAGTTGCAAAAGGGGCAGGCCCTTAGTCTCTGCCCTTTTTCCTCTGCCCGCTTGTCCCCTCCTTCACCTATTTCTACTCAACTGCTAGGGCCTTCTTAATGAGACCCTCTTCTAGTGATACATTTTGAGGCATAGGGTAAAAGGAGATATTTTTGACTCTGTATTTTCCCCAGGGTCATTTGCTATAAAATGATGGAATTTTAGGATATCAGAGTGGGAAGGGACCTTAACTAACAGTCATCAAGTTTGCAGAGGACCCCTTTATTTAAATGTATATTTTGATATCTGAAACAGAGCTGCTCTGTTTGAAGTGACAGCGAGGGGCCCAGAGTCTACCAGTTCAGCCTCTCCATTATCCTCACCAAAGACAGCCCCTGAGGCATCTACCTTAAACCCGCAGGGTTCCCAAGAACACAGTTTGTAAAACAATACTGACCTAGACCGACTTGCCCATTTTATAATTGTGAAATTGAGTGAATTAGTGGCAAGTCTCCTGACTCTCAGCGTGATGCCCCTTCTGATACACTGAGCTTTATGTCATTATGTCATTTCATAAGTTACCACCTGTTCCACTTAACATCCTATGCCTGGATGTCAGGCTTCTGTTACCTCCTGGCATCTGGCACCTGTAAAGTAGGCAGGCCTATGGATATATGTACTTTGTCAGGGCATAATTCTTATACATATGGTGAGCCCTTGTCAAGTTTTGTCCAACTCATTAATGTAGGAACGAGCAGAAAGAGAACAGCTGAGAAACTGGATTTACGTTGTTAGTGGAAAAAGGATTGCTGAAATTTGATTGCTAAATTAGATCCAAAATTGATTAACGTCCTAATGAAAACATAACCTTTTTTTTTTCCTGCTTTATCTCTCCACCCCCCCCATACGTAGTTGTATATCTTAGTTGTGGGTCCTTCTAGTTGTGGCTAACCTTTTTTTAAAGCAGAGAAATGTAATCTTCATCGCGTGCAAAAAGTGCACCATATCAATTTTCTACACATTAACCTCCAACTTTGCAGAGGGGGTTTTTTTTTTTTTGAGCAAGATTTGTGCTGAGCTAACATCTGTGCCAATCTTCCTCTATTTCGTATGTGGGATGCCTCCACAGCATGCCTGATGAGTGGAGTAGGTCTGTGCCAGGATCCAAACCTGCGAACCCAGGTTGCCGAAGCAAAGTGCACGGAACTTGAAGCCCTTGGCCATAGGGCTGCCCCCTAACTTTGCAGAGTTTTAAACATTTGGGCTCTAACCATTTGTCAAACAAAATTCCATTCTCCAAGAGTAATCAGATGACTCTCAGATGCATATTAACAAATGTTCCAACATGACTTTAAAAGATCAACAGTCATCTTTTTGCCTTACTTTCAAGTTTTGGTTAATTTTCCGTAACGTACCACCACTGAAAATGATTAGAGCCTCTTGTATTGAAGCCAGCTAGAGCTGTCCCAACCCAGGAAGCCACCTTTCTGCTCAGGGCACAGACCTGACTTCTTTGCTGGAGCTTCTGCAGATAATAGCCATCAGCAACATCTTGAGCTCTCTCCTACAGCCCTCCTCACTGGCCTGGAATTTGATGTTTATTAATCCTAGACTTGCCTGTTTTCCTTCCGCTGGGCAAGGAGACTTTTCCCCTACTCTTAGTTACCCTCAGGGCCATTTTGGATGCAAAGAGGTTACAGAGTTCCATCTGGAGGAAGTTTGTTTTGAGCACGGAGTTCTGCTCAGGTAGAGTAGGCAACTGCTGCCATTATGTGGTTTTGTCTCTGAACGTGTTTTGCCCATTCTTCTGATTCCCACTGCTACCATCTAAAGCCAGATCTTAATCCTCTCTCACTGGGACTATTTTAACTGTCAACTAACTTGTCTCCCCACCTCCAGTCTTTGCTGCTGAAATATTACCTCCTTTCTCTCTCCATGGGTTTTAAGATACAGATCTTATTCCTATCACTTCCCTGGTCATAAAACCTTTAGAATAAATCCAGTCTCATTAGCATGACATTCAAGGTTCTGCAAAGACTATTTCTCCCCTTTCTTTCCATCCTTTTCTCCAGCAGTCTCTTCTTCAGGCTCTCTGTTCCTTAGGAGTTCATACTAGTGGGTAGAAATATTAGGGAAACCAGCTTTTGGACAATATGAAGGAAGAACTACCTGATCAAGTCTGCCAGCGAAGGTTAGGAAATGTTCTTAGTTGTAGTGCCATGTTAACATCCAATTTGGTAAATATTTGTGCCAGGTACAGGGATAGGTCCTTAGGGATAAGAAGAATGCAAGCTCATGGTCAGGGCCTTCGGAGCCCATAGTTGGTCAAGGAGGACAGACAGGTAAAGTAGACTACAGTGCTGATCACTATAATGGAATCATGTGGAGCACTTTGGAAACATGGAGGAGGAGAACACTGACTGCCTGAGACATCAAGGAAGGCTTCACAAAAGGTGATATTTGAGTTGGACTTGAAAGATGAGACATTTGACAATTGTGAAATATGAGGTATTTGGCAGTTGTGAAGCAGAGTCTGTAGGTTCTAAGCAGAGACCAGTGAGGACAAAGACACAGAAGCTTACATGTGTGTTTCAGAAAAGAGTAAACAGCCTAATGTAGCCAGAATATAGGATTTCAGGAATGGAGTGTGGTTAGGGTTAAAGTTATCCAAGTAAGTTGGAGCTAGACTGTGTAAGGCCTAATATTCTAGGCTAAGGAAATACTGTGTGTGTACTCTGTTTCACACATAGCATACCATAATGATTCTTGAATTAAGTGATATGTATTTGTCTATTTGTGCATATGAGTAAGCTGTGTGTTAGGATGTGTGTGTGACATTTGGAGATGGTTTTTGAAGATCTACTTAGGCAAACAAATATGAAAAATAGAGCCAAAATGACAGGTTAGACCTAAGCTCATCTGGACTTGAACTTCTGAGATACTCACCAGTTCCATGAACCCATGAATTAATCATAGCATGCCAGAATTGGAAGGACTTTAGGGACTAATAGTTCATCCACCCATCCGTGCAGTTATCCATTCAACAAATGCCCGATATTACTCTTGTAGCTGAGGTATGGTAGTGAACAAAACAAAGACTGGCTTTGTGGAACTTGTTTTAATGGGGGAGACAGAAAATGAGTAAGTCATTACTTATTATATCATTTCATATGTGTTATGAAGAAAGATAAGCAGAAGTAAGGGGTTAAAAAGTGGCCAGGGAAGGCCTCTCGGAGGAAAAAGATCATTTCCAGTTGAGAGAAGAGCAGGACGAGGCCCCAAGGCAAGTGCGTGTTTGTAGAAAAACCAGAAGGCAGGCAGTGTGGCTGGAGCGACACCTTGAGGGGGGAAGAAGCAGAAGATAAGGTCGGAGAGGGGATAGCTGAGGCCAGAACATATAGGGTCCTGAGGTCCATTTGGCCAGTGAGAAAATGAGGCTGATAGCCAAGGCCACACAGCAAGTTAGTAGCAAGGGCAGGATTGGTACTACCCTGGTTCAGCTTCCCTTCTTTTGCTTCCCTGCTGTCTTCTGACTTATACCCAAGATTAAGTTGAATCCCACTTAATTCCTTCATTCTCTTCTCCCTCACCCAGCTTTCTTTCCCTCCCCTTGTCCCCAGGGCTCCTGTCACACCATTGTTTTGTTTCATTTCAGGCTGCTTTGTTTAATCACAGCATTAGTAGCATTTATTTCTCAGACCCACATTTGCACACATGACCTGGTAATAGAATGATTCCTGAAAGTCAAAGCTTGAGGTCTTTGGACATCTTTTAGTTCAACTCCCTGGTATTAGGAACTCAGAGAGGACAAGTGGCGTGCCCAAGGCCACTTATCTAGTTAGTGGCAGAACTTGATTTCCTTAGCCTCCTAGTCTCTGGCTCTCTATTTTCTCCATGCTACCTCCTTTTCTTTAGTGTCCAGCAAAAGGGAGTCAAATTGTGGCCCACATAGTCGGCAAGAGCAGCTAGCATTCAGTGGCCCTCTGCCACCTGCTCTTACTTTAGCTTTCTGTTTGGTTTCTGTCATGTGAATTTACTGTTTTATTCTGGCCAGGGTCTTTGAACTACCACCCTTTGCAAAGACGAGATCTTGCAAAATCCTGCACCCTTATGCTACCCCCACCCTGAGCTGGGCAGCCAGCTCTTAACCTCCAGTCTGTTACTGGGGTTGTCTTTGAAGCCCAGCCCCAGTCTTGTCTCCGGAGAAGCAATGTAGAAAGAACATAGGGTTCGGAGTTGGATATATCTGGATTTGAATCTGGGCTTTGGCACATACTGGGACATAGTAATCTTGGACAAGTTACTTGACCTGAGAGCAGTTTTCTCATCTGTAAAATGGAGATGTTAATACCTGCTTGATGGGGCCACTGGAAAGATTATTTAAGGTATTATATGTATACACCTCAAGCATTCCCTGAAGAGAAACTTCCTTACTCTTCCTCAAAGGCCCATCCTGAATGCCCTCTCCCTTATTTCTGGTTATCTAATAGCTAACACTTCTTGGGTGGGTCTCTATTTGCCAGTACTGTGCTAAGTGCTTTTAAAAAATGCTTATTATTGCACGTGAATCTACATTTATCTCAAAATAAAAAGTTAAAAAAATTTTGAAAAGCACTGATCTCAATTTTTCTGTATTTTTCTTATTCCTGCTGTATGTAGGTAGATGCCAGGTTAGGATTCACTATATACCTGTGTTCTAGTTGTTGCTATTTCTAGCTGTGTAAACTTGGACAGGCCTCTTGACCTTCACCCTTAAGTGTTTTTCTCATCAGACCCCTAAAATTCCATCCCAGAACTGTTGGGAAACTTGACTTGCTTACCTGCTCACCGTGGAAAATGTGCCTCTGTTGGTGACAGTAGCAGCTGCTGGGCTGGCCCTGTGTGACTTGGAGAGGACAAGATAGGAGACAGAGAACTGGGCACCTGGGAGCCATTAGATTAAGGATTGGCAACTCCTCATGAATCAAACAAATGAAAAGATTTCTGGGGTAAGATCCTGGGGGTAGTGTTAATGGTGATTTTATTTGCATTATGTTCTGGGGATAAGGGGCTTGCCAACTCCATTGAATGGAAGGATCAGGAGTGTACAGCCACCCTTGCTTGTACCTGGACAAAAGACAGTGTGTTGGTGGCAAATGTCCAGCATGGTTGTGGCTGCCCACAACCATCTCTGCCATTTAGGACATCAGCTCCTGGCCCTGTGTCAGCACCTGGACAAGGCTGCTGTGGTTTTATAGGAAGATCCCAGTCTCTGGAATTGCACAGATATGAGTTCAGATCTTTGCCTGCCAATTACTAATTGTGTTTTTTTTTTTTTTTAAAGATTTTATTTTTTCCTTTTTCTCCCCAAAGCCCCCCAGTACATAGTTGTACATTCTTCATTGTGGGTCCTTCTAGTTGTGGCATCTGGGACGCTGCCTCAGCGTGGTTTGATGAGCAGTGCCATGTCCGCGCCCAGGATTCGAACCCACGAAACACTGGGCCGCCTGCAGCAGAGTGCACAAACTTAACCACTCGGCCATGGGGCCAGCCCCACTAATTGTGTTCTTTAGGCTAATTCTTACTTTATCTCTCAGAGCCTCAGTTTCTCTGTCTGTAAAATAATGTTGTTAATACCTGCTATTGGGGTGGTTGTGAGAATTCAAAGTATCTTAGGTAAATAGGTGTCACACAATACCCAAGACTTAGTTGGGTGAATGGCAAGTTGATCTGTTGCTATTAGCTCTTTGAACACCAGTATCCTTAGGAAGTAGCAATAAAGTCAAGGCTGCTAATTCTCTTACCACCTCCCCACCCCTCTTAAAAATGCTCTGGACCCCCTCCTCTCATTCTTTAAGGTCAGGCCTCAGAAATGTTGGGTAAGAAGGAGCTTCCCAGGCCAGTCTCTATCTCACCAGGTGGCATATCTGAGTAAGCAGGATTGTTACATAGCAGACATACAGGGCCAGGGCAGGTAGCAGCTGATGAACAAAAGGCTTCTGTCTGTTCCCAATAAATTGGTCCTTGGGGATCCTAGCTTTGAAATTCTAATTGACACAGGAAGGAAAAGATTCATTAGGCTCTGGACTCATTAAAATGCTCTGCTGCTCACCTACGATTTATTCTTGGCACTTCATCAGGAGGAATTAAGTAAACCAATGGTGTGGGAGGCTGCTGACAGCAGAGTCCAGTGTGCCTGGTGCTACTCATGGGGTGGGGATGCTGAGCCTCCCATACTGTGGAGCACATAGCTGGCTTCAGAAGTTCTTCACATGTAGCACTTAGCATGAGTCTAAGTCTCATATATTGTCAGTACTGAAAGGACCTTTTGAGATCATTCGTAGATGATAACTCAGTTATGGATGGTCCACAGAAGGACTGGGGCTTGCCCAAGATCACCACACACAGTAGTGGTAGGACTGAAATTGGAATCAGGCCTCCTAACTTCCAGGCCAGGAATCTTCCCCTGCATCACCTTTGGATTTCTAGCTTCAATGTTTCATTCATTCAACTGTCGACAGATACTTTTGACACATTCTGTGTGCTAGGATTCTGCGATAAACAAAACAGAGATGAGGGGAGAGAGACTACCTGACCCAGTATTAGGGGAAATTAGAAAGGCCTCCAAGACAGAGAGGTGAATAGGAATTAGCTCAGCAAAGAAGATGAGGAGTGTTCAAGGCTGAGAGATCAGTGCCTATAAAGGCCCAGAGACTTTCCAGGAATGGAAAGTTGAGTCTTGCTAGAGTGGAGGGAAGAGATGAGAAGTTAAGATGAGTCAAATCTATGAGGTTTTGGCCACTTTATGGTTATAAGAATCCTAGACCTGGTATTAGGAGTCCTGGGTTCTAGATGTGTTTCTGCTACCAATATGTTGATCATCATTCAGATAATACTTATTTAACATCTTTTAGGTGTGCCATGTTGAGAATTGGGGTAGAAAAAGGCATAAGATGCATGTAGTTCCCTCCCTCAGAGATCTGTCATTTTAATGAGGCAAACAGACTAATGAACAACTCCTATAATAAATCAAAGGAATAATTACCTCTGCTGGAGGAAGTAGAGTTGAACTGTGTGTTACCATTTGTATTTTCTCTAAACTTTGATCACTCACCTGTCAGGTGGTGATAACCACTGTCCCGTGTAGCTCATGAGCTGATGGGAAGACAGCTTTGTAATGACTGGTATTTGTGCAGCATTTTGTGGGTTACAAAACACTTTTCCATTATTAATTAGTTGAATCTTCACCACAATATTATGGCTTAAGAAAATTCTCCCCAATTTACAGATTAGGAAACTAAGACTCAGGTTAAGGCTTGTTCATAGTCTTATAGCTTTCGATTAACAAAAGCTAGGATTATAAACCCAAATCTTGTGCTGTCTTTTGCAGTACAGTAAAGTTTCAAATAAACTTTGAAAAGTCGAAAGATGGCAATGTTTCCGTCCCCAACTTGACTGGCAAATTTCCTTCTCGCTTCACTGAAAATGCAAAGAACATCTCCAATGTGAGAAAAGCAGACATAAGTTGGCTGGGGAGAAAGAAAGGGAGCTTCTTTTAAGGCTTCCCCAGACTGGGCTCTGAACTTTTAAGACCATGTGCCCCAGTGTTCCATCAGCTCCTACTATTCCATCTCATGCCATTTACAGAGTACCGTCTCAACCGTTCTCTCATTGGCTACACATAGCAACTTGCAGGGTAGACAGAGGTTGCTTTACAAGTGAGTAAACTGAGGTCTACAGAAGTTAAGTAATTTTCTCAGTCGCTGAATTATTCATGCCAGAATGAGGGCTGGAATCCAGGGCTTCTGACACCAAACAGGTGCTCCTAAGTCATAGAATGTAGGCTCCTTTGATTCATTTATGCGATTCTTTTTTATTTATTGTTTTTTATTTTATTGAGGTCACAATAGTTTATAACATTGTGAAATTTCAGTTGTGCATTATTATTTGTCAGTCACCATATAAATGTGCCCCTTTACCAGTTCACACAATTCTTGAATATACCTTATCAGCCAGAGACTTTTCTGTACAAGAGAGTCTCTGGTTAGGCTCAGACCATCTTGGTGCAGTGCCTTCCTTAAGAGTAGGAACTTTTCTTATTTATTTCTCTGTCCCCTGCTAGGGCCTGGTTCCAAGAATGCTTTGCTGTTGTTTTTGGACTTAGTCTGCCAGAAGCTGGAGGGAGCAGATGGCCACAGCAATGTGGATCATGAGGGTGTGATCCCAGGCACGGCTGGAAGATGATTTGAGAGCCCTGTAGCCATCTACTGCTGTTTCTATGCCTAGGTCCCTGCCAAGGTATTTTCCATCCCAGAAAAAGTGAAGCTGGCCAACTCGACTCCCATCACCTCCCCTTGTCCTTCCCTTCCTCCCACCCTACACATACTTGTTGGTCTCCTAGATGGATTTCATACAAAGGCTTCTATGATCTGCTGTCCCAAATGACCCTTTAGACCAATTTCCCAGACATGTTCCAAGGTAAGGTTAGAGAATCTAGCCCCACAGCCAATCTGGCCTCTGTTCTATCTATAGGCCTCTCACCAGGCTCCTGCCCACTCTGCTGTTTTTACTTCCGACTCCTTTAAGCAGATTCGCTGCTTAGTGAGACAGACAGTCTGAAGAGTAATCAATACTGAGAAATTGACATGTTTCCTGTTTATCCAAAATCCTACCTGGAAAATTTTAAGGAGCACTGTTTAGGGAGGTGAGTGGGATAAGGACAATTGACTTCCATGATGGGAAGCCCGCAGGAACCTTAAGTATCTTATAAATCATAAAAGGAGATATCAACATTTATTTACAAGGTTTCAGTTGTCTCTCATATTCATATCTTTATACATTGTAGAGCCTTTTCATACCTGTTATTGCCTTTGAGTCTTGGAGCAGCTCTGTGAGGGAAGCAATGCAAGGATTATTATTCCTACTTGACAATTGAGACCAGGGAAGGTTAGTGACTATCTGATAATCAGGGTGACAGTGCCCCAGTCAGAACTGAAAGTTGTGAGACAAGTAATCCTGGGTTTGAAATCTGGTGCTCACCAGTTTGTGGCTGCATAACCTTGGGCAAGTTACTTAACCTCTCCAAGCCTCGGTTTCCTTCTCTGTAATAGGAGGAAACAATGTTTACGTCTTATGGTTGTCTAAGGATTAAATGATATATAATGTATGGGAAGTGCCGGCACAGTAAAGAATAGGTATTAGGAGCTCAGTAACTACAGGTTCCCATCTCCTTGTTTTAAGTATCTTGTATTTTGAGCCTTTGAAAATTAGTACTCACTACAATAAAGTAAACTACGTGTTATAAATTCCTATTTACCAGAGTATCATTTAAGTGCCTCACTGGGTTAAGACAACTGGATTAGAGGGAAGCAGGGATGCTCCAGGCACCTGCCTCTGGGTACTTCTGATACAAATCACAGGGGCTTAGAGCTGATAGGGACTCTAGAGGTCTGTTCTAGTATGTCTTCCTCAGAACAGATGTTAATAATCTGGGAAAAGTCAGATCGCATAATGCGAATTACATTTCTTTACTGCTGACTCCTCAGAGCCTTAGTGTGCATGTCATTCTTGGGGATGGGAGGGGGGAATGGAGTATGCGGAGTTTCCTATTTTTATTTGACCTTGGAGCCCCCTTTCTGAGGAACTCTCGTTAACGTCTTGAGGAACACAGGTCTTCCACAGAAGAGTTCCTGCAACACTGATCTGATCTAGTTTCTCCGTTTTCTGGATGAGGCAACTAAGGTCTGTAACCAAATTTACTGAGCTAATCCATGGTAGAACCAAGTTTAAAGTTCAGGGTGCCCGACTCCCTCTTGGGCCACACCGCTATTTGCATTCCACCATTCTTCCTCTTCTAGCTGGCAAATCATAAAATTACAGAGGGAGGATTCTGCAAACCACTAATCAGAGAGCATTGTCAGAGCGTCAAGCTTTCCATTTTGATGTGTTTATCCTAGTAAGCAGGAAAATGAGGAAACAACAGGCTTAATGACCACCAAATGTTTCTCAACAGCTGAAGGACCAAGGGTCGGGTAATTAGCTCAGTGTATGGAAAGGTGCCTGTAATCCAAAGAGTCTTTAAATCTGTTCTTGGTTTGAGAAGTTTCAGTTGTATTTGGGGGCTCATCCAAGAGGCCCTCAGTGCAATTCCCAATGATGAACATTCTGACACCAGTAACTATGGAAAAGATCCTGAGAGGGGTTTGAAGAGAATATGTCAAATTTCTGCTCTTCCTTTGCTATCTCCACCATGGAATTCAGTGTGTAGGAATGTGCTGCTGGATTTCTATCCAGACCCAGAGGGAGTTGTCCTTGGCATTTGTTGGGGGTATCCTTGCATTTACTAAGCCTTCTAGTTCAGATCCAGTAAAATTATAACCTTTATGTTAGCAAAGTTGTATAGTAGACTTTTGAAAACACATCTGATACTCAAAAGAATTCTGTGACACAGTGGTTATCTCCCATGTCATATGAGGATACTAAGGCTCAGAGAAGTCCAACAGCAAATTAGTGATATGTTCATTGTTGTGTTACAGGTGCCTAGTGCAAGCCTGAAATAGAGTAGATGCCCAAGAAATATTTATTAATTGAAACGTTAGTACATTCCCAGGAATGAACTTCAGGTCTTTGAACACTCCAGTGTTCTTTGCATTAAGCCTGCATGGTGGGGCCCATTGCTCAGCGTCACCATATAATTCAGAGAAGGAGGGCTGAGTCTCACTCACTTTGTTGATTGCTGACAAGGATCGCGGTGTTTCTAGCCTTTGCTGCTCTCTGCTTGGTGAAGACCTCTTACATATTCTCCACTACAGAAAGCCCAGATTCAGCAATCTCTGGGCTGCAGGTTGAACCTCTTTTGAGCCTCTGCTCCCTGTAGGAGCTACTGAACCACAGATACCAGTGGTCCCTAGCTTTGTACTCTGGCCCTCTTTTCTCTCTCATCACTGTCTTGCCTGTCCTTCTGCCCTACTGAAGGGTGAGGAACTTGGGCTCATCTTATGAACACCAACTATGCAGTTCACTTTTAAGGCGTTGCCACGTCAGAAATACTAGGAAACCACTTACAGTCATGTGCTGTATAATGGACATTTTGGTCAATGACGGACCGCATATACAACGATGGTCTCATAAGATTAGTACTATATGGCCTCAGTGTGTAGTAGGCTATACCATCTAGATTTGTGTAAGTACACCTTATGATGTCTGCACAACAATGAAATGGCCTCATGATGCATTTCTCAGAACATATCCCCATTGTTAAGCAATGTGTGACACAGCGCCCACCTAGGATTCTTTTACCTGTTTGTTAGCAGAAATTCACTGAGCATCTGCCGGTTGCCACGGCATTGCTGGAGGCTGGGATCACAAAGATTAATAAGAGTCTCTGCCTTTAAGGAGTTCAGAGTCTAATGGAGAGAGACAGATATGTGAATACAAAAATGCAGCAAATGTTGCTGTGGCAGAGGTCTATAGAACATAAGCAGGGTCCAGAGGAGCGAGTGACTGAATATGCCTGGGGGATGGGAAACAAAGGCTTTCCTGAAGAGTTTCCATCAGGGGCATCACATCAATGGATTTGTGCTCAGAAAGCTCCTTGTGGCCCCAGCCTTCATCACCAAATCAGAAATTGATTCTGGTCCTGCTTTATTGATGAAGCAGTCTCTCTCTTAACCTTAACTTAATGTTAAGAGTGTGATATTTGGAGCCATCTGTTAAATGGGGCCAATAGTAATAGTATTTTCATTTAGAAAATTCCTGAATGCTTAACTTGCTGGTGCATTATCTTATTGAATTCTCACAACAACCTTATGGGGAAGGTACTGTAATATTATTCTCATTTGTAAAATGAGAAAACTAAGGCACAGAGAGGGTAAGTCATTTACCCAGGATCATACAGCTAATACATGGCAAAGCTGGGATTTGAACCCAGATAGTCCGACACTGAGTCATTCTCCTAAAACGGCCTCAGAAAGGGCCATTGTGACCTTGATATAATTTTTACCTCAAAGAGAAGTTGTAAGAATGAGAAGTAATATACTTAGCAATGCATCTACCACATAATAAGCAATTAATAAATCATAATGATAATTTATTATATTACAAAACAGCCTTTCCTAAAGGCTGAGGTGGATTGGACTGCCCTGTACGGATGCCTCCTTCCTGTCTCTCCCAAGTCTGTCCTGGCTTTGTTATCTGTACAGCCTGCTTTTTTGTTTCTTAAAAAGCTTGGATGGGGACAGGGGCAGTGGTACATGGAGTTCAGTTTAGCACATACTCCGTGAGTGAGTACCCACTCTGGGACAGGGCCTATCCTGAAAGGCAGGGGGCGATGTTGTGCTGAAATAGGCTGTGGTCCCTGCCATCCAAGAATTCACAGTCAGTCTAGGAGGGGAGATAGCACAGAAACAGATCATTTTAATACAGTCTCCTCAGATGGATCTTAGGCAGTACATCAGATCCCACTGCCCACGGCTCGTACTGCAACTAGCAGGGCAAGAATGACTTGCTATTAATTGTTGAAATAATCACCCTATTAATATCCTTGTCATCATTAAAGCAGCTGTTGTTAATGTAGGAAGTAGTAATACCTTAGAGAAGGTCAGTAGCTACTCAAAGGAGACTTTTAACATGCTCAATTGGAAAACCCTATTTTATTTTTATGGGGGGAAGGTGGTGGCGTTCCTAAATTGCTGATAGGGCTGAGGGAGTCCTTGGCTTGAGGGATGTACTGTGGAGAAGGATTTATGTCCCTCAAGCCTCCCCTCTGGCCACCCAATGTGCTCCCTGGTTATCACATACTTTATAGCTTATTGTACCTAGGCACATTTTTTTTATTGGCAGAATGAGCAAGAAGGGGGAGGTAGCTCTCTGAGGCAGGACATCTGCCAAGAGAGGCAGTGACTGAGCATCTGTTGAGATTGGTAGGGGCCTTGCCAGGGCAGCAGGGACTTTGTGAATGTGTGAATTATTGCATGAGGTACCACCAACTGATCCATGAGTGTTATTGGAACTCCTGCCATGTGCCTAGCAATGTGCCAGGTGATGTAAAAAATACCCTGAAAGTTCGCTGCTGCTTAGTGAGAGAATACTAACACATAGACAAAAAGAAGTCAGCACAGACAAGATGCTCTGATCAGGGGTTGACTTGTATGGTTCAGTCTCTAAGAGCTATAGGGACTTGTGACTGCCTCCTTACTGAGCACTGTCCTGCATATGGCATAGGAGTGGGTCATGACTCCCGTGAAGTCCAGGCTCTTCAGTGGCTCACAAGGCTCTTTCTGATCTGGCCTCTGCCAGTCTCTCTGCCGTCATCTCCTGCAACATGCAGTCTTACGGCCTACACTCCAGCCAAACCACAGTACATAACGGTTATTCTTTAAATACGGAAGCTCTGTTCAGCTTCTGCAACTTTCCTCTTTCCTAAATGTTCTGTCTCTCATCTGTGTGTGGGCTAACTTCAATTCATTCCTCTGGACAAGATCAGAACTTCTTGATGACGCCTCTTCTCTGAGTCCCTCCTCTCCTTTCTCTCTGCTAAGTGACATGCCTCTGAGTTCCCAAGTGTTCCTGTCATAGCCCTTATCAAGATGAAACATAGATTCTGGTTTTCCTGAGATCTCCACCACTGGATTGTGAATTCCTCTGGGTCAGGGATTGTACTTTGTTCTCTTCTATACTTTGTACAGTGACAGTAATAGGTGCTCAATAAATGACTTTTTTTAAAGAAATGATTTTTTGATAAATGAGTAAATAAATTTTTCAGCATGTTTTTCTTCTGCCTAGGAACCTACAATAACTTCTTTGTGGCATCAAAACTCTGTAGACTCAAAAACGAGTAAACAAACACAGGAGACTATTATCTTCACATATATATGAAAACAACAGTGAGGATTTGGGTTTCCTCTACTGATTAACACCCCCACCCCTATACACACACATTATGATGATACTCGATTCTGGTGAGGTTGCCATGAAAGCAGCAGTCATTGGTGATAGCAGTGTAAATTGGTACAGCACTTTTGGAAAGCACTTAGGCAGTGTATCTCCAGAGCCATAAAAATGTTATACACTTTGACACAGTAATTCCACTTCTGGGAATCTGTCCTAAGGAAATAATCCAATATATAGAATAAACTTTCCCTCAGATGCTATTATTTATAGTAGTGAGTAGTCAGAAAAAGCCTAAATGACCACCTAAACTATGACCAAGCTAAACTATGATGAATCCACTCGGGAAAACTATGAGATATTAAAATTTGTAGTTATAAAAAATGATGATTTAAAACTGTGCAGCAATAAGGACAAATATGTTATAACATATAATATGTTATAATGTTAATTGAAAAAAATTGTTACAGGATTGAGTGAATGATCTAACTACATAATCCAAATATAATGCCAAAGAAAAAAGCCCTGCAAAGAAATAGACAAAGATGCCAACAGTAGTTATGTTCTATAGAAGAGTGGGGGGTTTAGGTGATTTCTTATGGTAATTTAAAAAAATAGACACACTAAATAGTACAAATACTCAAATTATTGGCTAAGAATTTTGAAATAATGAAGGAAAAACGTTAATTTCAGTTTTAAGCAAAGGAGTGATGCGGTGATACTATTCTAGTGGCTGTGTGCAGGATGAATTTGAAGAGTGATATTAAGAATGGAGAGACAGGGCTACCTTCTGAAAATATTTAGGAGGCCAAATCAGCAGGGCTTGGTTCAGTATGTGAATCAGGGAATGACTCAGTATGTGGGGGGAAGAAGTATATGCCTAGTAGTGAACACTGGCTTAGGAAATTTAAGGACTTGTCCAAGGTCACACACCTAGTAAGTAAGCAGTTGATCCTGGGTTTAAACCCTGGTCTGTCTCTGTCCAAAGCCCGTGCTCTTGCTCCTGTAGCTGAGACATCTATTAAAGCTTTGGGAAAACTTTTTTTTTCTTTCTTTCTTTCTTTCTTTTTTTTCTTTTTTTTTTTTTTTTTACCATCTACTGCAGTGTAGAAACTTGTTTAGTGTGGTGTCTTTTTTTTTTTTTTTTTTGAGGGGTAAGGGGACCAGAAGGAGTTAATTTCTTCCAAGATGATCACGGGGAAAAGACTGTAGATACCACAGCTGCTTCTGTCATGATCAGTTGAATTGACTAGTTTAGAAGCTCATTAGTATTGGATGTGTATGCTAGTTGTCTTGGGGGCTGACTAGTTTTTTGCCAAGTTGTACTGGATTTTTGGTTGCTTGTGGTAGAGGGTCTCTTGAACTTAGATATGCGAACGTGTACCATGTTACATGCAAATGAAAATTTTGGTCATTATGCCAAGTTTGTTAATGATGCTGCAGCTCTGGGAGTGAGAGAGGTCAGATTGGCAGTCTCCAACAAGGGACAGTGTCTAAGCAGCTCCCTGAGCCATACAATGCTCCATCCCCATACCTGCCTTGTATAGACTAGTCCAAGAAAAGGTTGTTTTGAACTTAAGTCTATACTTTGGAGTCTGATTCCCAGCCCTTCAGGAAGAACCCAGTTCATACTAACTTGCTCACTGTGTGACCTTGGTCAACTGACTGCCTCTCTGCACTAGGGTTTACTCATCTGTAAAGTGAGTGTGACTTATAGCCCCTCAGAGGATTGTTGTGTAAGGATTTGGTAGCCTTAACTCTTGAAGCGGCTTGTGAGCCACATTAAAGGAGTTGGACTTGGTTTTTGGTGGTAGGAAGAAGCCATTGAAGGGTCTTAAACAGGAGGTAGCACACTTACACTTGGCTCGATAGTGAAGAGGCAGATGCTTAGTAATGTTTGTGGAGTTAACATTGTTACCAGGACGACAAAGGCAGAGTAGCTATGACTATGGCGTCATTCTCAGTGGTCCCCTTTGGGCCAAACATAGGGCACTGTGGGATGATGCTTAGAGCCCTAAGTTATATTTAGATCAGTACCCTGGAGAGAGGTCGACTTTCTTACCTTCTTTTGTCTGACTGTGAGAAATTTTTAAAAAATACGTATATATGCTGTCTGCAGGATCAAGCTTTTGTGGGGCTGTGAGAGGTGGCATTCGGTGTTTTCAAGAAGGATTGTTGTAATGAGGAAAATACTGATTTCACATGAAAGGATTTTAATCAATTGCCTTATACCTGAGGGGCATAGTGCTTGACTGCAGTCCCAAGTTATGCACCATCCACCTCCTTCCGGACGACTGGCTTCCTGCCTGGGTGCCTCTGTCTAGGAAGACCTGTAGCAGGTGTCCACCCCAGGGAATATTCCTGTCCACAGTTACATAGCACATCTCAGGTAACAGTATACTTGTATATGCTGTCTCTTTTGACCCTCACAACAACCTGCACTGCAAGTGGGCAGGGCAGGGATTTTCATCCCCATTTCACAGATGGGAAACCTTGAACCTCAGAGAAGTGAAGTGCCTTCCCAAGTACGTACAGTTAATAGAGGTGGGATTCAGGACCCAGGGCTCCACAGGCAAGCAGGAATCCAAAGCTGATAATCCCCTTATTAGTGTTTTAACTTAGGACGAGGCCTGTTATGGGAGAGTTTAGGCCTCCCACTCTGTGTTCCTCGGAGAGTCCGTCACTTCATCTAATAGAGAAAATGGGAATGTGTACTCTACCATGGCACAGCCTTCTGCAGCCTTATTCAGAATAGAGTAGCCACAGAACGTGGGGGTTCCATCAGAGAGACAGAATAGTGAGCAAGCAGAAGTTTCTTGGAATATTAGCCCTTGAGGCCCCAAGCTCAGAAGGGGAGCCCAACCTGCCTTCTGGGTCCTCAAGGTACAAAGAGGCCTTTCTGGGAGCCTTCACTTAAGGGCATCTTCCTGACCCCTTTGTCAAGTTGTATTCTTTGGGGGCCGCTTAACTCGAGATACTCACTTATGTATTCATTCAACACTTAATGAGTACCTACTCCTGTGATTCCTTTTATGTTCAGGGCACATTTCCAAATACTAGAATTTTGGTGACACACTTGAAGAGACTTCATTGTACGCACAGTATTCTTTCCTTGATCACAATTCAGCTCTAGGGTAATGTTGCATAAACTCACCACCTTCCCTTTCATACTCACAAGGTAAGGTTCTTGCAGGTTCAAACAATAACAATAATAATAGCAGCAGTAGCTAATATTTGCATACTTTCTAATGTGTCAGACATTGTTCTAAATATTTAAATGAATTAAGTTATTTTATCCTCCAGCAACCCTAGAGATATGTATTGCTATTGCCGTTTTACAGGTGAGATAACTGAAGCATAAAGAACTTAAGACACTTCCCGAAGGTTATGTCATATAGCTAGTTCAGTGGCAGAGCGGAAGGCATTTTAGTTTCAGTGGTTACTCTCTTGACCATATTACATGGCCTCTCACATGGAAATAAACATTCAGGCTTTGGCGCCTGCTTGATGGAAGGCCACTAATCACAACAGCAGGTTGTACTCCTCTCTACACTGTGTCATATGACCCACTCAGCTCTGGTTGTGCTGAAAGATAGCACCATGTAAGCTCAGTTAGAACAAAAAGAAGTTTTGTACACTGATGAAAATTTGGCCATGCACCTGGAAGATTCAAGATACACTGTTGTGTCTTGGCACACTGATTAAGAGCTGCTCGTCTCCCCCAGCCAATCATACTCTTGGGTGTATGGTGGCATTCAGAAATGAATGTGATGTCCATCTTGCTCTCAAGAAACTCCCTACAGGGAGAGAGAAGACTGCTGTGTAAATAGCCATGATACAAGACTGAAAATCAGAAATATCAAAAAGAAAATTTACAGCATGCCTCCTCTTCCTGGCTGGTTTCCTCATGTCTTCTGGTGTGGGGAGAGAGAGTCCAAGAGTATTACTCTCTTCAGGAGTATACCTTCCTCTCAGACCCTCAGGCCTCAGGAAGGTTGTTCAGTCCCCTTTAAGCCTAGATCATCTTCCCTTGCAGGATATAGCATGACCTAGAGCATGTTACCAAGATAAATCACCTCCTAAAGTGTTTGGTGGAAAATCCTTGAACTCATCCTTGGCCTGCTTACCCTTCTCTCTCTTGAGAAAAGCAAAAAGGAAAAAGATTAGGATAGTTTTTGCAAATTAGTCTAACACCAAAGTCTAAAAGAAATCAGGCTAAAGGACTTGAAAGAAATTAAATAAACTCTATTCCTTGTTTGCTTTCCTTTTTATAGAGGTTGGCAGGGATGGGTGAGAGTGACTTAGAACTGTTCTACTCTAAGTGTAGTCCACTGAATCAATGACATTTCGCAAACTGTTGCTAGTTTGTGTTAAGCATAGAAATTGAGAGTAAGTGCTTAGAAACCTTTAGAGTAATTGGACGTTTTTATTATATTTTGCAAAGTATTTATCCTTAATGCCTTGAAAGTAAAACCAACAAAAAGCTAGTCCTTCACCACAAATAGTTTTGAGAAGTACTGGCTTATTTAATGTGACAGAGTGAGAAAAAGCTGCAGTCTTCTTGTCTGTAAAATGAGGTTAATAATACCTGCCTCGAATTGTTTTGGGAATTACTTGATGAGAAATAATATTTTGGGATGCTTAATATATGCCTGCATTGTGCGTTGTACTTGTATTATCTTATTTAATCCTCACCACAATTCTGAAATAAATTTTATCATTTCCATTTTTCTAAGGCTTGGATAGATTAGGGGATTTGCCAGAAGTCAAACCTGTAGTAAGTGTGCAGGGGGGATTTGAATGGGAGCTGGCACACTTAACTATGTCATGTTCTGCATAAAGAGCCTGGCACACGGGACGGCTCCCTGTCATTCCACTTTCTCTACTTCGCTAGAGGTCTGGAGACCTGCTTTCTCAATCCGTCACTGACCCTAACTTATTTTTGTGACCTTGGGCAAGTCACTTCTTTTTAGACCTTAATTATCCAGTCTACCCTGAGTGGCACTATGTTTTATTTGTCTTTGGTTCCCCAGCATTTAGCTGGACAGGGCTTGGCATTATAATGGTTATTGAGTACTGAGGCAATTGATTACACTAGATGATGTCTACTTTCTTTTTTTTTTTTTCCTGCTTTCTCTCCCCAAATCTCCCCAGTACACAGTTGTATATTTTAGTTGTGGGTTCTTCTAGTTGTGGCATGTGGGACGCCCCCTCAGCGTGGCCTGATGAGCGGTGCCATGTCCTTGCCCAGGATCCGAACCAGTGAAACCCTGGGCCACCGCAGCAGAGCATGTGAACTTAACCACTCGGCCACGGGGCCAATCCCAGTCTCTACTTTCTCTGAACATCATAGGTTGTTTATACTCTTCCCTTCCTCCTGAGCATCATATTCCCCACTTACGCCACCTGGTAGCATAACCTTATGTTCCTCATATCTGTTTGTGTTAGGCAGTCTTGATCCTGGGTAGTTTGAGGCAGCCCACAGGGTGCCCATGTTTTTACTCAGTTGGGAAATGTGTCTAGGATAGACCCGCCAGGGATAACACAAATAAGGAATGGAAGGGGCTGGCTTACGGAGTCAGAAACATGCTGTTACTCCATGCTCTTACCCAGTGGGGCCTGGGCCTTGGGCAGCTCTGCTGGCAGCCCTGCCGGGCCTGAGTAATGGCTGCAGCCTGGAGCAGGGTTTTCCATGAGCTCCACTGGGGTCTCTAGTAATTGGAACATGGCACCTTCCAACTTGTAATGGATGGCAGAGCGAGAGGGGCATTTGTCACTGCCTGACTTCCCTGTGGAAAAGAGGCTCATAAGTCACAGCTGACAAACCCTTTGATGACTTTTAAACTTCATTTACAGAAAAGAATAGCTATAATCAACCGACAGCAAGCAGTGACTAATCTTGCTACATTATCACTGTGAGGAGCCGGCCCCTTAAGGTGTGGGAAGGGGGAGGAGGCTTCCCTTAGGCTCACAGGATGTGCCTATTGGCTCTCAGACTTGAGAGTATGCCCTCAGCAAGGCGCCAGGAGTTTATGCCCAAAGGATCAGAAAGTGTTAGAAGCTGCGCTCCTGGCAGGTACAGGGCACTCTTATCACGAAGTCATTCTGGGCCAAAGTTAAGAGCACCAGCTCTGGTCTCATCCAGACTGGTCCCAGCTCTGCCATTTCCTGGCTTGTGTAGGACTGAGTTCCAACCCTTAGTCTCCTATCTGTGAAATGGACACAATACATACCATCACCCACCTCATAGCAAAAGACTTACAGCAGTTCCTGGTATGTAATAAGTGCTCAGTAGTTGTTGGTAATGATGGTCGCATGATTAACCCTGGAAGGGCCCTTTGTGGTCACGTGCTCCAAAACCCAAGTTCATGTGGCACATCAGCAGCAAAGTCAGGCCCAGTCTTCCCATGGGGGAGGGAGTGTCAGTGGGAGGAATCTAGTGGAGTGGGAAGAGCACAGGCTTTAGAACCAGACAAACTTGAGGTCTTTTTATCCTGATTATGCTGCTTAATGGACAAATTATTTAAGCTTTCTCTGAGCTTCAGTTTCTTCATCTGTAGAGTGAAGATGATACTTCTACTTATTTCAGTAGATTATGATCAGGATTATGAGAGATTATGCATATATAGCTTCCAACACAGTCCCTGGTATAAAGTTGCCGAAAATTAAATTGTGTGTTCCCCTTTTGTCCCCTTCATGACAAGAATTGTATGCAACTATCAAGGAAAGAGGAGACAGCACTGAAGAAATTCTCCTATTTCAGACTTTTATTTCCAGCCTTGCCCTGTATATGCAAGAGGAAGGGCAGAATAGGGGGAGCAAAGAGGAGAAAGCAGCATGTTTTGTACATTGTTCTTGCCAGGTGTAGCCTCTCCCCATGTCCCAATACCCAGTGGGAATTCATCTTATACACACACTCTTTTTCTAGAGCCTTCTGTGATGCTCCTACCCCTTCTCTGATATCCCAGACTGCTTTGCTTGGGCTGCTTCTGGGGCAGCAGACTCCAGCCAGGGCATGTGTGCTTTGTGGCCACGGTGGATGTCCCCTGCTGGACTGGAGTTCCTTGAGATCAGATCCCAGACCAGTTGCTGGATGAATGAATGAACGATTCGTTTGTTAATTACCACCTAGCCCATTGTTAGCTCAGTGGGTATTTGGCTATCTATTGTGATTGAATTGGTAGGTGGGTGTTTGGATGACTAGTTTTGGCAAAAATAAAGAGGTTGACAATCATTTGTAGGTCCCTAACTTTAACTCAGTATTGGGGAGTGTAGGCCCACGGTTATACCTATCCACCCCTTGTTGCCTTCCCCCCATAACTATAAGGGTTGCTTGTCACAGATGCTAAGCCTTAACCTTAGCCACAGTCAGGGGTAGAGTTAAGATACAAGATGTAGGGAAGATGGGATATATATATCCAGACCACATTGTGGGGAGAGATGACTGAGGCCTCAGCTCTGCCTTCTGTTTCTGCTTTGGAGTCTCCCCTCAGGGCCTACTAGATGCTGATACCAGTGTTACAGTATAGGACCAGAGACCTATGCTATAGCTGAGGGGTGAGTCAGTGGCCCAGCAAGGCCTGGAACTCCTCCCAGCCAGCGTTCTTTGCTTTCTCAGTCCTGTGTGGTAGAGATTTAACAGGCATGGGGAAGGGGCAACTTCATGAAGTTTCTAGATTTGGTTCCTATAGATACTAGGATAAGGGAGAGAGCATGCACAAGCCCCCTACCGTGACTCCCTTATTCTTTGCTGGAGTGTGGAGCATTGGGAGATAACATGGGTAAAGAACATTAGGGCTGGGATGTGGAGGATATAGAGCGCCAGGCTAGATTAATCACCTGTTTTCATAGGTCTTAGGGCATTTGACTTTCTTATGTAAATATACTGGTCCCAGCCAGTATACTGGGCACTTTACACATACTATCTCTAATCTTTACCCTATCCTGGGAAGTTGGTATAATTTCTGATTTGTACTTGAGGAATCTGAGGCCCAGTGAGGTTGAGAGACATGTCCAAGGTTATATCTCATAAGTGGTCGGGCTGGGATTGGAACTCAGTCCTATCTGATTCCAGAGCCTGCGCTGTTTCCACTATTTCATGTGCATTTTTCCTTTGTTATTAGGAAACAAACAGGTTCCTGGAGAGAGGGCTGTCTTAAAAAGGAAGTAGAGGACAAGGCCCATGAGCACTATTTCCCACTATCTCCACAGTGCCAGCACAGAGGAGAATACTCAAGAAATGTTTGTTGAATGAGTGAAAGGGATAGGAGTTGTGTAATAATAAAAATAGGCGTAATCCTCATATTTTTTTTATAGTATTTTACAGATGGAGCAGAATGCTTTCATTTCGATTCGCCTATTTGATTTTTTGTGTGTGTGTGAGGAAGATTGGCCCTGAGCTAATATCCGTTGCCCACTCCCTCCTTTTGCTTGAGGAAGATTGTCCCTGAGCTAACATCTGTGCCAGTCCTCCTCCACTTTTGTATGTAGGACGCCGCCACAGCATAGCTTGATGAGTGGTGTGTAGATCCGTGTGTGGGATCTGAACCCACGAATCCTGGGCCACTGAAGCAGAGCGTACAAACTTAACCACTATGCCATCAGGCCAGACCACTTATTTGATTTTTATATCAGATTGGAAAGGTAATCAGGAAAAAGATTTCTGTTTTCAGAATAAGGATGATAAGGCTCAGAAAAATTACATGACTTGTTGCAGGTCACATAACTAAGAACAGCAGAGCCAGGACTAGGCCTCCTGGACATGTAGCCTGTACCCATTACACTCTCACCAATCCCAGGAGCCGTCAGTGTTCAGCGTGCTGGGAACTGGGGTTTCTCATGGGAATGGGAATTGTCAGGAACTGAAGAGCACTCCTTGGGAAATTAGTCCTGTCTGCCCAGTAATGATTGTTTGGGCAATGCTAATGAGCTGGGGCCTGGCGAGTTTAATGAGATTAATAGATGTTCTGTTATCCCTGGCTGCCTGGTAAGCAGGAGCCTCTGGACCAAGGAGGCCTTGGGCACTCATCAGTCTGATTGCTTAGCTTTCTCTAGAAATAGCCTCCCCAAGACTGATAGCTGTTGTCTTTCAAAACTGCCCAGACGTACCCAGGGTTATCTAAGGGCAGAGATCTGGCCGCAGGCTGGTGTGACACCCCCCCCCCCCCCCCATCCTTATGCTGGAGAATAAGGCCAGAGGTATCCAGCAGGACTGGCCCAGACAGAGGCTCTAAATAGCACTGTAGGGGGCATCAGGACCAAGAGCAGCAGCTCCTCTTTTGAAATGAGCATTTCAAGAAGAGATCTGGTCCTGGGAGGATTTACAGAGTTGTGGGAGTGAGTGTTCTGATGGCTAAGTACCTCAGAGGTTAGGCTGAAGGCTAGACTTGATCCTGATAGGCAGGATTGGGAGAGCATGAGGGGTGACGTGGCAGAATCAGAGCTTTAGTACAGTTGTTGAGACAGTGGCATGTAGAATGTAGAACAAGAATTCTGGATTCAAGTCCCCTAGCTACCCCCTTCACTAGCTGGATGACCTAAGGTAAGTTACCTATCTTTGCTGATCCTCAGCTTTTTCAACTATGAAATGGGGCTAACAATGTCAGGATCAAGGATATAAACTGGCTTCGTTCATTAAAATCCTGTGCAGATGTGAGGCATTGAAGTAGAAAAGGGGAAGGGGAGGACCAAGGAGAGGGTGTGACTGGTTCAAGGTGACAAATTTTCACCATGAGAATCAGTACCCAAAGCATCTCTATGGATAGGTTTTTGGAGTCAAACAGACCTGGGTTCCAGTTTTGGCCTTGCTCTATTAACTAGTTACTTTGCCTCTGAGCCTCTGCTTCCCTACCTAAAATACCTCCTCATAGGGCTGTTGGGAGCATTAAGTAAGGTGAAGTATGTAAAGTCTCTGACACATCTTTGGCACTCAGTAATCAGAGGCTGTTCTTTTGTGGTGATGGCCCTCTGTGGGGTCTCATTTATCCAGAGTTCAGGGGTGGAGTTACCCTTTAGAGCTTTTCTACCTTTACAAAGCCATGTCATTTTACCACATGTTCAGGCTTGGCTCTTGTCGTCCAAAATGTAGCTTCCTTCTGAAATGTTTCAACTGGGAGAAATTACTTGTTTTTGCCAAATTTCCTCTATTCTTGTAGACTGGTGAAGGGCGCTCATCTCTTTGAGCTGTAAATTGCATTTCAAAGCCTGCGTCCCTGGTGGGTTTTAATTATCTCAAGCGCCCAGCTTTTATGCAGCAGTTGTTTCTCCAGCAGGTAAAGGTGAAGGCACTTACTTGGGAGCCAGTCCTCAGTTTTCTCTAGTATGTCTGGTCTGTTGCCTCCCAGCTCTTCACTTTCCTGGGGGCTTGTTTCTCACTAGCCCAAAAGGAAAAATGGAACATAAGAACCTTAGACTTAAGAGTCAGAGAAACCATGGGGTTCTTGGGCCTGCTACTCGCTGTGGCATCTTGGACAAGTCCATTCTCCTCTCTTCCTCAAAGTGAGGGCATATAAGCTCCATGCTCACTAAGGTCCCTGCCAATCTGATGTTGCAGAAGTCTCTGAGGAGAAGTCTGGTTCTCTCTCCCCTTCTCACTTCCCCTACTCCCACCGCCAAGAGCAATGACTCTACCCACCTCTCCTTAGTTCATTGCTAAGCATGGGGCCTCTGGGGGCTACAGGCACCTTGCTCTCAATTACACAGCTAATCTGTGAGATGGAGCTTGGCCCAGGGGTTAGAATAGCTTATCGAGTCAAGCAGCTTCTGCTGAATAGGATGTCAATATTTTCTAGGGCTCCCACTCTAAGCTAGGGAGAAGCTTGGAAGAGCCAATAAAGAATTACATTGGGAAGATTGAGTTGGGGATGGTTGGTCTGTGGAGGGATGTGTTTGGTTCAGAGACTAGAAGAGTATGCCTGGGGACCTCAGCCCCCAAGGACACCCCCCCCATCCCCCACCCCCGGCCTTAAGGCAGGGCCACAGCTAGCCCTTCTCACCACTTTCTGGGACATTATCCTCACCGCTTCTTCCCTAACATTTATTGAGCACTTACTGTGCCCCAGGCTTTGTCAGGCCTGACTGTAACATGTGCAGGGCAGAGCAAGAGAACAGATGGAGACCCACGTAATCATATGTCTAAATATTTGAAGCTTATAAGTGAAGCTAACAAATTGTTAAGTTTATGACAACCTGGAAGACCATGTCTGAATTTAGAGTTCTTGACTTTTGGGGATTCTGTACCTGAACCTAGCAGTTCCGAGTGAGCTATTCTAGGCATGCTTCCTTTTCATTTCCTACCCTCAACTCCATCCCTCACTTTGAGGCGCTTCATGGTAGAAACTCAAGCTTTTCCATACCTACATAGACACCTATCCCCTGGGACTTAGGCAGTACGAACAACAGCAGCACAGCCTACCCTCTGAGGAGTGTGCAGGCCTTGAAAGCAGATTGAGGGCTGTTTAGGCAAGAAGTACAGGGGTTGCATGCCTGGAGCATGCTTCAGGTGGACATTTCTCCTCAGTTCTGGAGATTCCTCACCCAGAGGGGCCACATGCTTACACTTCCTGAGTCTCTTCTCTACAGATCAGAAAACTGACCTTTGTGTGACATGGCTTCTGGCTACCTCTCCTTTGGCATCATTCAGAATGTGCTCCAGTCTGACCTTAACCCTCATCTAGAATGAACCCGCAAATGGCGGTGTTAGTAGAGTAGAGAAGCTTAACTAGTCAGCATAATTATTAGATTTGTAAAGAGCTTCACACTTTGCCAAGTCCTTTTATGTACATTGTCCCAAACCCCAGGTGATGAGAGAAAAGATTGGGTAGGGCCAAACCTGAAGGACTTTGCTCACCAGCCAGGGTGTGAGTACTGATCCCACCATAGCACCAAGCACAGGTGTTCAGCAAATGCTTCCTGCTCAGTTGTGTTAGAGGCTCCTGGCAGAGGTCTGAGGGAACCTACCAACTGTCCTGTCCCTACCAGGTCAGTGGCAGAGCCAGCAATCACCAACAGATTTCTGGACCATCATCCTCTCTTCTCCTCTTTCTGTCTTGGTCCCCACCCCAGGCCTGGTTGGTTCCCTTCAGCCAAAGCAGGGGGCATCTCCCTGGGCCAAAACTTAATGGCTTTGAGCTGAACCACCCAGGAGAGAGTTATCTGATGTCCGTGGAGGAGCCTCACAAACTTCTTATATACCCATGGATGGACAAAGAATTAAACTTGAATGGCCTCTCATCCAAATAGGAAAGGGATTGTCAGAGAGAACTGTGAGGAATAGGGAACCCAAGGAACCCACATACATTAAGCATTTCCTGCTACATATGGACACTGTGTTACGTGTTTTCATGGGTAATCTCTTGTGTCCCTCACTGCTTAATAAATGTTGATTGGATGCAAAGGCAAACTGAGTAACAAAAAAGAGTCTGTCCCTTCCGGGCCAGGTACAAAGCTGGCACTTGCTCCTTCATCAGTAGCAGTGCCCTCTCAGTCCCCTTCCTTTACTTAGGATGGTGCACACTTCACCCCAGTCATTCCATGGAGCTACTACTGCAAGCCTAGCCGAAGAGGCATGTTCTTCCTCAGCATCGTTCTCAGGTCCAGCCTATGGTTCCCTTGCAAACAGTGCCATCTGCTGGTCAGAACATGCCATATTCCAGGCTGTGAGGATTGAGGAGAAAAGGATCTTTTTCCCAGTGAGACAAAAGATACAGATTTCCCAGCTTATACTCAGCTCTTCTCTAATTCACTGAAAAAAGCCCTGTCTGCCCAAAAATGTTAGGTAAATAGGCAGGTGTTTATGGTTAGCCGAGGCTGATAAAAGTTTTTATATATACTGTTTGGGGTCTTTAGCACTTTCTGAAATAGCCCTAGGATGGGATATTGAGACAGGAGTGCTCCAAAAGGGAGTTGCACCAACCCATGCCAATGAGCAGAAGACTGGGCCAGGAAGTATAAATGCCAAGGGTTACTGTTAGGCCTTTCCTGCTGAAATTGAGCCTCCTCTTCTGTTCCTTCTGGAGACATGACCAGATGCAACCTGTCCAGGGAAGGGGGTAGGAGCAATTTGTACAGCCCTTTGGGGTAAAAGACGTTTCCAGAGTGTAGAGAGCAAAGTGTGGACATAGTATCATCTCTAAGCAAAGAGAACAAAATTTGAGTAAGTATAAAAAATGGGTAACTCTAAAAAATTAACTTATTAAAAACAATTTTCAGATAAATATGCTGACTTACTATAGTATTTAAATTGGCTTTAGCTCTGGGAAGGAAGGTGATAAAGTCGAAGAAATGGTCTCTAGGACCAACTGACCTGGGTTTGAATGCCCGTTCCTGGCAAGTTAGTGAACTTGTTTGGAGTCTCTTTCTGGTAAGATATGGATGGTAGTAATAATACTCATGAGGTCTTGGGATTATTCAATATTGTATGCCAGCCGTAGCCCACAGTGAGTGCTCTGCTCAGTGAGGCTTATTTAGCTCACCTTTTTCTAAATGGCTGGTATCAATAAAGACAGCCATAGCTTGGTTCATGTCTGAATCAGACTGAGCAATTTTCATAATAGGGTATTGTTCTAGAGCAAACATTCCATGCAGTTACCATGTGACCTCTTTGCCATGGCTCCACATTGAAGGAAGATAAGAAAAGCTGTGGAAGATCTTAAAATTTAGATCTTGAATAGGGTAATGTTTGAGATGAGCATTAAAGGAGTGAGTTTAAATGAATTGAAGTCAAGCAGACCATGGTTCAAATCCAAGTTCTGCTATTTACTAGCATTGTGACCTCTAAATATATATTTCCTTTCTTGTAAAATGTCCTGGTTCTGCTTATCATGTCAGTACTAAATGAGGGATCATATGTAATCCACCTGGCATGAGGTCAGCAGCTAGTAAGATGAGTAAAAACAGGGAGGCTGGATGCTGTAGAGGTATATGTGGGAGAAGGCACAAAGCAATCCAGTTTAGCCAGGATATGGGCCATGGATAGCCCTTGAGCCCAACCTGGGGGTCTAGCCTCACAGTGGCTCTCTCTTTTCAGGTGGTCACCATGTCTTTGAAGATCCAGACAAGCAATGTAACCAACAAGAATGACCCAAAGTCCATCAACTCTCGGGTCTTCATTGGAAACCTCAACACAGCTGTGGTGAAGAAGTCAGATGTGGAGACCATATTTTCCAAGTATGGCCGTGTGGCCGGCTGTTCTGTGCACAAAGGCTATGCCTTTGTTCAGTATGCCAATGAGCGCCATGCCCGGGCAGCTGTCCTGGGAGAGAATGGGCGGGTGCTGGCCGGGCAAACCCTGGGTAAGTGTCTCTTCCTGGCCCTACTCCTGGTATTCTCCTGAGCAGGTGCTGGCCTTCACTCTGTGGCTTCTCTCTTAGCCCCTTTTCTGTTTCCCTCACTACTACCTACTACCCCTGTCTGAGATGTTGTAACTTAAATATAGACAGTCCCCAACTTAGGATGATTCGACTTATAGTTTTTCAACTTTACAATGGTGCGAAAGCAATATGCATTCAGTAGGAACTGTACTTAGAATTTTGGTCTTTTCTTGGGGTAACAGTGTGATGGTGTGATACTCTCATGTGATGCTGGGCAGCGGCAGTGAGCCGCAGCTTCCCATCAGCTATGTGATCACAAGAGTAAACAACTAATACATTTACAACCATTCTGCACCCATACAGCCATTCCATTTCTCACTTTCAGTACAGTGTTCAATAAATTACATGAGATATTCAACACCTTATTATAAAGTAGGTGTTGTGTTAGATGATTTTGCCCAACTGTAGGCTAATGTAAGTGCTCTGAGCATGTTTAAGGTAGGCTAACTTAAGCTATGATGTTCAGTACGTTTGATGTATTAAAAGTATTTTTGACTTACACTTACACTGTTTTCAGCTTATGATGAGTTTGTTGACATTTTCAACCTTCAGTAAATATTTTCAACTTTATCGGGTTGATAAAGTCATAAGTCGAAGAAGATCTGTAGTTATAAAATCACTGCCTGTAGGGGAGAATTTTAGAAGCTTCTGGAAAACACTCCTTGTTCTGTCCCTGCTTTCACAGTGACTCTTGACAAGCCTTGTGGTTCCACTTAAATTGCAGTTTCCCCAGAGAAAGGGAACAGAGTGGACTAGCACAGCCTATTACATTGGGCTACAGATGGCTTAGGTTAGAATCCTTTCTGAGGGCCATGAGGAGGGTCTGGAAGCACAAGGTGAAGCAGGTGCCCTTGCCCTTGGTGTTATATACATGTGTTGTAGCTATGCTGGTACTCTACCTTGGAGCGTGTATAGTGTTCGTGTATGTGCAAATATGTCTGCATATATGTGATTATTTGAGAAGGGATATGTATATATGTATTCTTGAATATGTGGTAGGTGGATGTAAATGAACATGTGGAGGATATGTGGACATACACCTTAGAATGTCTATATATGTAGAATGTGTGTCAGAATATACTCGAATATGTAAGCAAATATGCGTATATTTATTTACCAAATATTTATTGAGATTTTATGCTAAGCGCTGTTCTAGGCATAAAGATATTCAGTAGAATGTTTGCATGAAATGGCAGTGGCTAATTTGTGTATGGGCAGTTTTATATATGATGTTGGAGTCAGGTCTGAGTGTTCTTCAGTATATTATCTGTGGGTGACCATGTGTGTGACAGTGTGTCTCATGTGTGTACTTGAGAATGCATATATGTGTGATGTACGTGGTGTGAGAGTGATATGTTTGTGAGTGAGCATGCGTGTGTCTGAATGTATATGAATATGTAAATAAGCACGTCCATGTGATGTGTGCGTATGAGTCTAACGTGTGAAGACTTCTGCTCTGTTGGCGGTATTAGTGAGTAAGGTCCATGTGTACATCATGTAAACACAAATTGCTGTGCACACGCATGAGGGTGATATGTGTATGGGCACCCTGCTGTCTTGCCAATGTCTGACTCTGCCTCCTCCCTCCACACAGACATCAACATGGCTGGAGAGCCCAAGCCCAACAGGCCCAAGGGGTTGAAGAGAGCGGCATCTGCCATATACAGGTGGGGCACTCTGTCTTGTCTGTCTGGGTGGGATTGGTCTCTCATTTTACAGAGGGAGTGAATACTAGTCGTGACGGTGTGCCCAGCATAAAATCTGGGGAGGCATTTGGAGATGAGGGCCTATGGAGAGTGGGCTGAGTGGCCATCCCTAAGCCCTGGCCCTCTCCCCTTTGTTTCCCCAGTGGCTACAGCTTTGACTATGATTACTACCGGGACGACTTCTACGACAGGTGAGCAGGGGAGGGGCGTGCCCAGGCATGAAAACAGCCAAGCTGGAAGGGTCCTGAGAAATTGCTGGTGCAGCCCACTCAGTCCTCCAAGTGGGAACTGAAGCCGAGGTGTGGAGAGGCATCTACCCAAGGCTGCTTCACAAGTTGGTGGCAGAGCTAGGACTAGGGTCCAGTTCTGCAGGTGCCCAGGCCAGCACTCCTCCCACCCCACACTGTCTCCCACCCCACACTGTCTCCCACTCTCTGACCGCCCTTCCTCCTCGTAATCCTGGGGTATGGGATTTGATGGAACTGGACAGCTGAGGGATATACAAATGTAGCAAGTTTGGAATACTAAACAGGATGCAGGGTTGGGTGCAGGTAGTTTGAGCCGTCATGCTTCTGCTGTTCAGTCTCCGTACCTCTCTGAGGTGCCCAGCCAGCTGGAAGGAACCTCAGAGCTCAGGCTGAGCCTCTTGGCCTTATATTTGTAGCCAAGAGGCCAGCAGCCCTTTGGAGGTCTGAATTAGTTCCTGGTAGCCTATGTGGCCCACCCTCCACCCCCAAGCTTACCCACACCTACCCTTGAAGCTGTGGGCTGCACTCCATGATACCAGTTACATTCTTGAGTGGAAATCATGGTGGGTTCTGGCCCAAACTTATCTTCCTCCCCCACTCCTGCTTGGCTTGCCCCAGGCTGTCCAGGAAGAATAGAACATCTCTGAGCCTCGGTTTTCTCACCTGTGAATGGTTTCAGGCGATAGTGCAGCGTAGTATAAAGTGCCTTAGCCTGGGAGACAGAAGACCTGGGTGCTAATCTGAGCTCTGCCACTGAATGGATTGTGTGACTTTGGGCAAATTCCCTCCCTGTGTATGAAATGGGCATGCACCAAGTGATCCCTCAGGGTTCCTCCAGCTCGGGGATTCTGTGGTTCAGTGATTCTGACCAAGGCCAGAGCCGCCCCCTCCCCTTGGGGGCAGAAATTCAGGGTCTGGAAGTGGGTCCATTACCAGAGACTCTCTGTCTCCAGCCATCACCACCCCAGGGCAGGGGCTCCCTGAACAAAGGAGTGCCAAGGCTTGGGGCATTGAATTGCTCAGTGATGGTAGGTTTCCTGGCTGTCATCAGGAAAGTGATCCCACAGTGTACCCCCAGGCTGCTGTTCCCTGCAGAAAGGTAGTAGCAGTAGATGTGGTGAGCCCTACTGAGCCCACGGAGCTGCTGCCTGATCAGCAGGAAAAGAAGCCCCCTCTGGAGGGGGCTGGGTGATAGTGTTGAGGGGGCAGCATACAGTCTGGGAGCCCAGGGGTCTGCTCGAGTTGCCTAACCTTGATAGTTGGGGGGCCTCTTGCCTTTCATCTCTAAAGAAAGTAAGAAGGATGGAGTGATTAAGGGGGCCCAGAATGAGGAAAGGGTCTTGGATTCCAGCCTCGTGCCTCTGATGTCTTAGGCCCCTGAGCTGAGTGTCTCAGTACCCTGACCTTTCACCTATCACACCTAACCAAGTTTTTTTAACCAAGTTCTCTCATGGTCTACCCTCATAGTGACCTTGAGGTGGAGCACAGAATTTGGGGTAGCCATCCTCATTAGGCAGATGGGAAAACTGAGGCTCAGGCAGGCTTAGGGATTTACCCCTACACCCAAAGCTCTCTTTTCTCAGTTGGGGGTTTGTGTGGCTTTAGAGAGATTGCAAGCTCTTTCCAGAGATTGGGGTGGCAGTTGGACTGAGCAGAAGCCAGGTCCAGTAATAGAGCAGGCCTAGGTGTCTGGGTGATCTAGGGAAGGCTCCTTTCTGGGGCTGGTCTCAGTTTACTCCTCTGTTGAATGGGACTGTAACCATTATCACAAGCCAAATCCTCTCTCCTTACTTGGCCTGGCTGGTAGGAAAGATGGATGTAGTGAGGATCCTAGCAGCTATTAGGGTCAGGAAAGGCCTTCCTATTTACCCCCTAGGGCTTGTTGGGAGCCGGCAGAGATGCGTAGTGCAGGCTGCCCAGCCGTTAATCAACTAGACATGTATTGGTCTAGAGTCACAGTGCCACCTGGTGGCCACAGGCCATGCTGCAGCCTCTGGCCCATTTGCCCTCACAGGCTCTTCGACTATCGGGGCCGCCTTTCACCTGTGCCAGTGCCCCGGGCAGTCCCCGTGAAGCGACCCCGGGTCACAGTCCCCTTGGTCCGACGTGTCAAAACCACCATTCCTGTCAAGCTTTTTGCCCGCTCCACAGCCATCACCACCAGCTCAGCCAAGATCAAGTGTGAGTGACTGTATCTTCTTCCTAGATAATTTTTATTTTTGTAATTAGCAAAATAATAGAATCACATTTTTTTACATTGGAAAATAGATAAAGGAACAAATCTCCCACAGTTCTGCAGCTCTAACACAACCGAGTGAGTATTTTCATGCATTTCTAAGAGGAAAAGGCTGACGTTAGAGGAGGAGGGGCTTTGGTTGGGCACAGAGTCCAGTACTATGATGTGGAGCCCAATGAGGAGATGGTGTCATCTTTCTTCTAATAAGGACAAGGACAGGTCTACACAGGCCTGCTACTCCATGTTCACTCGAGTGCACGTGCTGCAATCAGGCACCTGATTTATAATCAGGAAATCTGATTATAAAACAGCCACATTTACACACCTTGAAAGACACCACCCTATAACACAAGCAAAGACACATATGCTTGCTCAGGTGCACACCACACACCTGTATTCTTATTCATCCCCAGTCCCTTTCAGAGTTGAGAAGTCGGGGAAAAGATACAGGTTCAGAAGAGTGGGCTGGTCACTGTAGGAATGGCTTCCAGAAAGTCTCAGGGGGAAGCCACAGGCAGCTCTAGCCTTTTCCCTGTCCAGAAAAAGAACTGTGGACAAGGACAGTTCCGACCACTGGCCTGCCTTCCTAGTTGACAGCATGGGGCTAGGGTCTTGTGTTAGTGTCAAGCTCCCAGTCTCCATGTGACAACCCTGTACTCCCTTCACTCCCAGTAAAGAGCAGTGAGCTGCAGGCCATCAAGACAGAACTGGCACAGATCAAGTCCAACATTGATGCCCTGCTGGGCCGCTTGGAGCAGATTGCTGAAGAGCAGAAGGCCAACCCAGGTCAGCTTCCCAGGGGCACAGGGTTGAGTGTGGGGAGGACAGTGCCCTGGGCAGAGAGGGAGCTGTGACCTCCAATCCCACCTGCACCGCGCTGAGGCCTAGTTTCTGCTAAGGTACTGGCCTCGACACCTACCCCAGGCTGAGTTTTATTCCCCTGTTTCCCACCCTTTCACCCTCAAGATGGCAAGAAGAAGGGTGAAAGTGGTAGTGGCAGTGGCAGCGGCAGCGGCAGCGGCAGTAGTGGTGGCAACAGTCGGCCACCAGCCCCCCAAGAGGACACAGCTTCTGTCGCAGGCACACCCCAGGGAGAAGCACAGGCTCGAGACGACGGTGATGAGGAGGGGCTGCTGACACACAGCGAGGAAGAGCTGGTGAGGGCATGGCTGGGAGGGGCAAGGACCAGACTTGGCACTCCTAGTTACAGGAGGGCATCAGAAGAAGGGGGAACCTCTGAGCTGGTTGGCCCCACTGTGAGCTCCCTCCTTCCTCCTTCCAAGGGGTTCTAGTCCTGTGAGGAAGAGGGAGAATGACCAGGGAGTAGTTGTCTCTTTCAGCCGCCAGTCAGAAGTCCCACTGAGGACTGGGACAAACTTCTCTCAAGCCTAGGGTCCATTCTAAACTCTTCCATGTGAGTTGGAGAAGGGAAGAGTCAGGGGCTCAAGGGAGCACACATGGTCTGCAGAGTTCCAGCGAGCAGGACTGGGATTACTTGGGGAAGCCACAGGGAGGTGGGTATCTACTCCACCTGAAGATTTTCTAAAAGCCGTTGTTGCCTGAGCATGATACAGGCGCTCTCATGAGGGGGCGAGCTCCCAGTCTGTTATTGGAATTCTTCAGAGTAAGGCTGGGAAGCCATTTGTCAAGGAGCTTATGTTAAATAGGAAGGTAGACCAGATTCTGAGTGTCTATTTGTTGTGTGCTTACTACTCATTTACCTAACAAACACTCACTGAACACAAGACCCTGTAGTCCACCCTTTATAACTTCATTTAACTTTAGCTTCAGCCCTGCACTGTGCAAAGTATTAGTTTTCCCACATTTACCCCATGAAGAAACTGAGGCTCAGAGGAGTTGAGTAGCTTGCTCAGGGCCTTATAGCTAATAAAGGCCAAGCCAGGATTGGAGCTTGGACTTCTTCTCTGGGTCTGGAACTTTCTCCTTTTCATCACTGCTGAGTTCTGGTGCAAGGATGAATGGGCTCATGGCCACAACAATTAAGAAGTTCGCCTCCTCATGCCCAGCTTATCTCTCCTTCTTTGAACCTAGCTTGATACTTCACCTTACTCTTTCAGGCATAGTAGTCTTTGTAAAGGCCCTAATGAAGGCTTAGATGCCCCAGAAATGGGGAGCCCACCAGTCTACCAGGCTTTTAGCTTGCTCCAGTCACAGAAGGTCTTTCTATGCAGAAGTGTACCCTTGCCATGTCTGGAACTTCCTTGACTGATCTTTTCTATCTCCTAAGGGGCCTTCACACAACTGTGTTGGGATCCCAAACCTGCCTTGTTTAGACTGGTCCCATAGTCATTCCCCTCGGCTGTCTCTCCCCCTTTCTGAGTGTGGTCTCCAGATGTGCTCTAGGCCCCAGGGCAGGACTCAGAGCTTGCAGTCAGTGATGTGTGGTCTCTTGTTGCCTCCTCTCTATCAGGAGCACAGCCAGGATACAGATGCGGAGGATGGGGCCTTGCAGTAAGCAGGTATGGGGGGTCCTGGTGGGCAAGGGGTGAAGTAAAGTGGAGGGCATGTAATGAAGCAGACCTGGCAGGGTATCGCTGTGCCCAGCAATGAAGGCTGCTTCATCCTCATCCTGCCACACCCCTTTGTGGTTGGGGTTTGGTGGGCTTTGGGAACAGGAGTCATGAATGGGCTAGCTGGGCCCATCCAGCAGGAGTTTCCTTGGCAAACTCTGAGCCATGTTGCCTGTCTTTACCCTTGAGGAGCTCCGAGTCTGGTAGAGGAAGACACAGACCATTCCCTCCCAGTGTGAGCGGGATGATAGGGGCTACAGAGCCAAAGGTCAAAGAGGGGTGTGATAGAAGAGGTGAGGTGTAGCTGAGCCTATTCAGGATTGAGGGAGAAGCATCTGAGGGAACAGCCTTAGCTGAGGCCCAGAGTTCTAGCAGTCCTTGACGTGTGGGAAATGGCCAGGTTCCTCCTGTGGCTGCAGTCCCAGCTCTGCATAGTAGGGAGAGAGAGCTGTTCATCATCAGAGGGTGATGACTGTGCCAGGCTTAGGGACTGGGATGTGATTCTCTTGGGAGGAAATGCCCTGTATGCCAGAAGCTGCCCCAACCTGATTTGAACTCAGTCTTGTGTGGCCTCAAAGCCCAGTCTCTGGCCATTGTGTTCACCACCCTGCTCTGTCCCACCCTAGAGGGAAGCCAGGCCACACCAGCTCTGCCAACTCTGCCCCATTCCTTTGGGGGCCATGTTCAGAGTAAGGCTGGCTTGGGTGGAGGAAGGCCTCCACCCAACAGAGGTGTCTTTACACATGACACATTCATGCTCTGAGATACTCCAGCAAGGCTTCCCAGACGGTTAAGTTTAGGAAATTCTATATGTGAAGTCTTTCCTCTTGGAGCTTCGTGGTTTGTTTTACCAGGGAGGCTAAATTTTACCTTGTTAAGTCTGTTCACAGGTAGAGTGTGGGGCTCACGTGAGGAAATGGAGGCTCAGGGGACCGAGACTTGCCCAAGATTGCATGGCCAGAAAATTATGAGGCCAGAGCCAGAGTGCAGGCATATATATCTGTCTGCAAACAGCAAACACCATTCCACCCGTCCTTCTTCCCAATCCCTTAGTCTCTTCTTTGTCTCTCTCTTTCTCAGCCTGACAGGAGCGATGGCCACCGGCAGGAGAAGGGCATGCACTGTACCAGGCCTCAAGCTGGGCACCCACGCCTGGATTCCACCCCCAGCGGGTCCCAGAGGAGAGCTGGCAGCAGGCACCTCCTCCCCCACACATCCCAGCCAGTGCCACAGCCTCTGCAGGTGGAGTTCTGGCCTTGTCTCCTCACGTACTCTCCCTGTCAGGACTGCCCAGGCCAGAGGGCAGAGCACAGAGGTTTCTCCACACTCTGCTTCCCCTCCCCAGGACACTCCCAGGCTTGGGTTTTTTCTATAGGTTTGGAGAGGGGGAGCCACAGGGAGGGGACTCTGACAATAAAGAGATTGGATCCCAACTTGCTCTGAGATGGGATGGTTTGTGTTTTCTGAAGAAGGTACCCTGGCTTTCTTGTCCAACCAGAGATCAGGTCTGCTGTACCCGCTTCTGTTCGCTCCTTCATTCCTCCCTTCCAGGGAGTGTTGTCTAGGGTGCCTAATACTGATCCGTCTGCGCCTTGGTTTCCACAAATAACGTAGAGATAAAAATGGCCAGTAGGGTTATTGGGGAGGGTCAGATGTGCCAGTGCCTATGAGAACACCTTGGTGGTTGAAGTGCCAAGCAGTTGTGACCCACTTGTCAGGCAGTAGTAGGTCTAGGTGTCAGCTTCTCTAAGTCTGATCTTTCCCGGTTCTAAAATGATTCTACAACCTGCCGCTTCCTCCCCTTCTCTGTCCTGGTTTAGGGCACTGTGTTTTTTCACTCAGGCTTCATCCACTCACCAGCTTCCCAACCTCCAGCTTCTCTTTGCCCTATTTCCCACAGGCCAGTGGCCACCACAGTGTTATTTCTGAATCCTGTCCCTTCCCTGACTAACTTTTCACCATCAGGACAGAATGCCAGCTCCTAAATGTGGGGTACATGATCCTACTTGCCCTGGCCTCTCCTGTCTTTTGCCCCCACCTCTCTTTCCTGACCCCTACACAAACCTTACACCACAGCCACACAAAACAAGCCCTTTGCTCTTATAGGCAGCAAGAATTAGAGCCTGTCTCCAGTCACTTCAAGCAATAGGAAGTTGGTATCAGGATATATGTGGGCTGTCTGCAGATATCCTGGGCCACCTGTCTAGACATTTGCTCTGTTCTCTAGCACCTGGCTAGGTTCCTTCAACGTCCACTTCTGTCTTAACTTCACCCCTTCCCCTTTATTCCTCACCACAAATTGATCAATTTCCCCAATTGTAAGTCCCCAAGAGAGAATCAACTTCCACAGCAAATCTTTTTTAATCACTCATAGGTTATAAGTACCCTCCCTGGTCCAGTGAACTGGATGATACAAGTGTGGCCACTTAGCCTAGTCTCATTGGTATGGTGCCGTGGGTGGGCAAGCACCCAGAAACATGCTGTTACAAGCCTGGCATGTACTCTTCTTGCTCCTACTTTCTCCACCTGGGAAGTATCCACTCATCATTAAGCCACTGTTCTAGTGTCACCACCTCTGAGAAGTCTCCCCGACCGGCCCTATTGCTCTTCGAGAATTGTTTATTCTCTCCTCTGGACAGCATTCTCCAACACAGGGAATGAAATCCCATCATCAGAAAGGGGTTTGGGCTCTTCCTTCCATCTTGACATGTTCTTCAGGCCTGCTAGAATCCTTATTGAAAATCCCCAATTTCAAACCAACGCGTCTACAACATAGCCTCCACCAAACCTCCGCCTGGGCTTTGGCTCCAGGTTTTGGTAGAGGATGGAGCCTGGGCTTGGGACAGTGCTCAGTGCTCAGTCTCCCTAGGGAAGTCTTTGTTGTCTCATGTCTCCCTCTCTGGGCAGCCCTCCTGCCTGCCATTGGCAGGCCAGCAGTCTGAAGCCCAAGTGTGGCTCTGTGTTCCCAAGCTATGCATGAGCCTGACTAGCCAGCCCCAAGGCAGTCAGAGTTCTGGACCCACAGCTGAGCCAAATACTCCCATCCTTGCTTGGCCATTACCTGTTGGTGTGATTTGGAGCAATATTTCTGCCCCTTCGGAGCTTTAGCTGCCTAGTGAGATCACAGTCCCCATATGTCTGCCTGCCAGGGACCCTAGGCAGCAAGGGGAGAAAGAGTAGAGTCTGAGGCTTTCAGTCTGAGAGATCCAGACCTGGGGTGAAAAATAGCCCTTGGAACTGGGCTGGGACCTGGCCCAACTTGGTCAAAACGAAAGGCTTCAGTCTGGACAGGCTAAGAAGGTGTCCAGAGGAAGGGGCTAGGTCCACAGGGAGTGTCTCATCCCTCCTTAAGAGCCCTTGGTGGAACATACCCCTCCAGTTCCTGAACCTCTAATCTTCCTTGCTGCCGAGCAGGTCAGAGCCCAGCTCTAGCAGACCCACTTGTATACCTGGTCAGGTCTTCGTGTCCCCACCTATTCAAGGACTTGGGCAAAGTCCAAAGAAGGGGTTTTGGAGCCTGATGAACTTCACACTGAGAGCTGGCACTGTGTTCTTGTGTCCCCAGAGCCTAGTGCTCTGTGCACGTTGCACTGTAATAACATTCCCAGACTCTACAAGGCCCCACTCAGTAGTGCTTGACTGAGGCACTCACTTTTCAGAGCTTAGGGGACAGGTAGAACAGTGGGGGCCGTGGGCTTCCTTAGTATGCTAAGCATAGAGGGTCATGAGAAGAACAGGGAAGACCCCTTCCAGGACAGGAAGCATCTGCCCTACCCAGAGACCCTGCTTAATCACCCTGGTGCCAGGACATATCCTGGACAGAGTGAGAATGGAATCCCCCTCCAGCACCCCAGAAAAGCTGCTGAACTACTAAAGCCCCTGGGAAAGCTCACAGTTGGCTCCTGAGCCTTGGGAGGTTCACATCCACAAAATCCTGTGTCCACATGCCCACCCTCTCTGTCTTGGGTCAGGAAAGATTTTCCATTCCATTGCTCAATAGTTATAATTTTTGTGTCCAACCTCTGAAAACCAAAAGGAGATGGTGAAGAAATGTGATACCAGATTCTGCTCAAAGGACCAATATTCTCTAGATGTTTTCAAGATGTGAAGCCTTGTTTGTCGTCCTAGCAGCCAGCTTGAAGGAATATCCCAGCCAGTGCGTTTACTGGGTTGTGTGCTGCCAATAAGGTTTGTGACCCTGGACAAGTCTTTCCTTATCTGTATGAGGGGTTGGCCAAATCAGGGATAGTAAATGGGCCTTATATCAGTTCTTAACTGCTAACAAACCACCCTGAAATTTAATACCCTTAATAAACCTTTGTTAGCTTCCTATTCTTTGGCTTGGCAATTTGGGCTGTGCTCATCCAGGTGGTTCTTCTACTTAGCTGGACTCTCACATGGCTGAAGTGAGCTGGCAGATTGGCTGGGGGCTGCTTGGTTCCAGGTAACCTCACCCACTTGTCAAGTGGTTGACTGGGCAACAGGGGCAACTAGCCCACGTGTTTCCAGCATCTAGCAGGCAATACAGGCTAAGCCCCTATACGCAAGTGTTCTTCAAGCTCCTGCTTGTGTCATATTTATAAGGTCCCAGTGGCTAAAGCAAGTCGCATAGCCAAGCCCCAATTCCTCTTAATTTGAGGAGCTTCAAAATAAGGCCATAATTTGTTTTTAGTCTATCTCAGGCCTCATTTCACTTGCCATTTCAGAACATTTAGTAGCAGCTGCTGGAGTGCTTTTTGAGGATTTGGAGCAGTCTTTAGTATTAGGAAATAGTAACATGATAATTTGGACATGTTTTTTATGGGCAAGGAATTGAAATGTGGTTGTGTGAGTGTAGGTATTAGCCAACCCTGGCCAGGTTATATTCTTTCCCATAAGGACATCATATACTATTCACGGGGCCATCTGACAAGACCACAGAAATACAGATGTAGAGCAGGGTGAAAGATTCTGAGCCAGGCATCCTGGGTTTGAATCCCAATTGGGCCGTTGATTAACTTTGGACAAATTAACCCCCCCCCCCCCCCCCGCCCGCCATGGACACATTCTTCATAATGGAGTTATCCCATAATAACAATAAACCGCTTCCTGGTGTAGTGTGAACTTTTGGTTACAAGTAATAAAAACTGAACTCAAATGTGCTTAAGCAGGAGAAAGTTTACTGTTTCACAAATTGAAAAGTCCGGGGGTAGATATTCAGACCCAGGGCTTCAAGAACTGCCATCAGAAATTTCTCTATTCCTCAGCTTTGCTTGCTCTGTTGATGTCGTTCTCAGGCAGGTTCTAAGTGGTGGCAGAGGGTGGGCCACAGGGCCTGTGAGAGCAGAGGAGGAGAAGGGAGAATCCCCAAAAGGAAAATTTGAGTTCTAGTGCTGGAAGAAAGGAGGCTTGGGTTGCCAAAAGCTTCAGGTTTTCATTATGTGGTTGTGCCCATTTTATAGATTTTGTAGATGCTTCTAAAAAGGACATGGCCCCATTGGCAGATGGAGTCTATATCCTCTCCCCTTTATCTAGACTCTGTGGCTTTTTGATCAATAGAATACAGTGATGATGGTGATGCTATCTATACCAGTCTCCCAGTCCTGCTCTTAAGAACTAGCAGTTTCCACTTGTATCTCGTGACCCAGCCACTCACTATGCCCAGGCCACATGGAGGGGCCATGTGTACATGTTCCAGCTGACAGCCATATCAGCTGTCAGACTTGAGTGAGGAGGCCTTCGAGTTGCCTCCAGCTAAGCCACTAGTCTGATTGAGAACTTAGTAAGAACTGCCTAACTGACCCCAGTCAAAGCTCAGCACCATGAGGGATAATAAATGATTGTTGTTGTTTAAGCCACTTAAGTTTGGAGTGAGTTGTTCTATATCAGTAGATAACCAGAACACTAACAGACTCAAAGAGGTTAAGTAGCTTGCTCTACTTTAAGGGGACTGGGTTAAGAGTATAGACTTTGTGTTGAACTGAGTTCCTTTCCACACTATTTGTTGTTAAGCAAGTCACTTAATCTCTCTGAGCCTCATCTTCCTCATCTGAAAAAGAAAGGAGCACATCCTTATTATGACAATATTTAATAAATGAGAGCACTTACTATTACCTAATCCAGATTCAGGTGATTTTTCTCTTAAAAAATAAAAGAGCATAATTTTCTTTACTCTTTTTGTTTTCTACTTATTTTTATACTCGCCTTGTTCCAAAATGTATTTCAGGCAGCTTACAAAGAAAACGTGAATAGAATATTGTAAAAATGAGTCAGAGGAAGATAATAGCAAGAAGAGCTCTTTTTGGTGTTCCAATGTCTGTGAGTTATTGCAGCTAAGAGTAGTGTGTTGGTCTGGTCACTAGGCCCATGGGGCAAGCCCTGCTGGCCCTCCTGCTTGTACCAATGAATGGACACCTCCCTCCTCTGACTGGTGAGTGGGCCCCTGGTGCACAAATACCCCTCCCTGCACCTCTGCCTGAGTGCACCTCCTGTGGGAGCCCAGATGATCAGGGTGTCTTTCCACAAAGGTACAGCAGACAGGTCTTGTTTGGGCAAGTGCATGAGTTTGGCTCTTCTAGGTGCACAGAACAGAAACTGACAGGGTTACCTATTCTTACTTTCTCACTTTCTGACCTGGACCCCAACTCTTCTCCACCTTCCACTTCCTTCTAACCCTCCCTTATCCCTCAAACCCTACCGTCAGCATCTCCTCTACCCCTTACACACCCCAATGCCCAGATCTCTTGACCACACAGGGAGCTAAGGCCTGAGACTGTCTCATTCATCCTTGCCCATAAGGGTTTTAAAAAGGAATATGTGACTTGGTTAACTAAATAATTATAGAGCAGATGCAAACAATCCAGTCCAGCATCTACCTTTGTGTTCTTAATTACGTATACTCCACCCTTCCAGCATTTGACTTTACAGAAAGAGAGATATAACATATATGTATATATGTTAGCAATTCCTGGGTGCTGTCCTGAATTCTTTAACACAGATTGCATTATCTTATTGAACCCTCACAACAGTCTCACAGAGTTGGAGATAACTCATCTCATATTGCAGATTGGGAAACTGAGACTTTGGGTTGAATAATTTGCCCAAGATCATGTCATTTGGAAGAGGTGGAGGCAGGACACAAACTTAGGCAGTCAGTCCCCACATGCCCCTGTCATAAATAACTGTGTAATTCCTCTCTCGATTCTTGTGACAACAGTCTCTCCTGGCTTTCCTCTTCCTCTGGACACAGTTTCTTTTGCTGACTCTTCTTATGCCAGCACCTCTCCACCCTCTTTAATTTTTCTCTCCAGCTTCCTGGCTGTCCGAGCCCATGGCTTGAGACTCCATACTCATGCCTCCACAATCTCCACCTTGAACTCAGTCCTCCCCAGGAGCAGCAGGGGATATATACAGGTGCCTATCTAATAGCTGCACTTGGATCTCTACAGGGACCTCAGTTGAACCCTGCCCTGTCCAGCCCCCAGTCTGTTTTTTTTCACGAATCCCCCATCTTGGGGAATGGCACCACTGTCCACCCTGTTGCCCATGTTAGCGTCTTCCACTCCTCTCTAATTGTCAAATCATGTTAATTTTTCCATGGTATGTCTTGGTCCTAACCCATTTCTCATCCCACTGCCTTAGGTTAGGCCCTTTTTATTTCTTGGACTTTTGCAGTAACCTCGTAACTAGTCTTCCTGCCACTTACTTCCCATCAGTCTTTCCTGTTCACCACCATCAGTTATTCACTGCCTAGTGGAATTCCAGACCCCTCAGCATGGCATTTAAGCCTTTCAGGATCTGCCCCCTTCCTTTTTCTTCCCTAACTGGCCTCTATTCTCAAGACACATGGGATTAATTGTGGAAAGAACTGTCTGGCTTGTGTGCCTTTACATGTGGTGGTGTTGTCTCTACCTGGAATGCTCTTTGTCTTCTCCCACTGGCTAACCCTCATTACCTTTATAGCTCAGCTCAGAAGTTGCCTTCTCAAGACACCTTCCTGACCTGAGTTGGCATTGGCCCTTTCTGTGTGCTACTTCTGTCACAGCTTTACCAGGTTATATTTACAACTGGTTTGCTCATCTGTCATTTCCACTAGACTGTAAGTGCCTGGAGGGCAGGGACTGCTTTTTGCTGCAGGCATTCAGGTAATAACTTTTGAAAATGACAGTCATGAGAGGCAGCATTGCAGAGGCAGAGCACAAGCTCTGGAGCCCAAATGCCTGGGACTGCATCCTGCCTCCCTACTTACCACATATGTGACCCCTTGGACGAGTTGCCTATCTTCTCTGAGTCTCCATTTCCTTATCTGTAAAATGGGGATAATATACCTACCTGAAAGGGTTGCTGTGCTGATTAAATAAGGCATTTTTCCTAGTGCACTGGTATGTCTGGGACTCAAATGAAGCACTCATAATTCTCAAAGGCCAAAATAGTTACAACACTGAAGCTGTTGCCCAGTATATGATTAGGTTTGGCCAACTTCCCATGTAATATTTTGGCTTTGATTTGATTTCTGGCTCATTTAAAAGCTCATGAAAATCTGTAGCTGACAAATATAAATTAAAAAGATGCCCATTAAAATGGTGGTTTTTAATAAGAGCAATATCCATTAATACTTACCCCTTAGAACAAGGGGTTCTCCAATGGCTTCAAAGCCAAGCTTAAATCAAGGGGCAATGATTACGAGCGTTCAGGAATATTTTATGTTATCAGGGAAAGTGTGAAAGGACAGGAGCCATGGCAGCTACAGGGGACCCAGCAAGTGTTTGGTCCCTTCTAAGAGTAACACCATTAATGTAACAAAGCTCCATGGACTATGCCTCTGTTGCAAACCCTTGGGAGAGTTTGATGCCCCTATAGGCAAGGGTGGCAGGGTATATCAGGATCATTTTGAGACAGGCAACCATCCCAAGAGCAGTCTTTACAGGAAGTCAGTAAACCCAGTGTTACCATAAAAATGGAATGACAGCTACAGTCTTCAGGATTTGTACACTCGGCAGGGCTACCTTTTGGGAAAAGGGGATATGCTTACAAGTACTACCAGCCATAAAGTCTCCTGCCCTCTGACCCTGGGAATTCAGCCTAAGGGAACTATTTAACAGAAGAAATAGTTCCATGTGCTAGGCAGGCCTGGGTGAAGCACTTTACATACACCGTCTCACCATCTTTGAGGTAGGCATTTTCCCATTTTATAGATGAGAATACAGGATATAATCAATGGCAGAGGACTGCCACTCCAGACTGTTCAAAACCCATTCTCACAGCATTATCAAGAATTAGCAAACACCCACCATTAGGGTACTGATTTAATAAACTATGGTATGACACGGATGGACTCTTAATGGTTTTCAAAAATTCTGAAAACTGTACTAACTTGGAAAAATGCTCTTAATACTAAAAGGTTCAATGGTGGTAGGATTCTGGGAATTAAAAATTGTAAATTATAAATTCATCTTCTCAATTAAAAAAAGAATACTACATGCTACAAAGCCCAACTTCTAAGAACACAGTGCAAAATCTAATGTTCTGTTACAATATGAAAGCTTAGTGCTCCCAGGGCAAAGGATCTGGATAGGGGATGCCAGGACATCACAGCAGCACTTCTTCCAGGCTGTCCAGCCCACCATCTTTTCTGCAGAACACTTATCCTCCAAGATGGTTGCAGGGAGAAGGGGCTACAAGTCTGCATATGTTATGCTCCTTTTAAAGAAACTCATTTAAATACTGGGACACCTACAACTTGCTAGGCACTGCTTGCTCTCAGCACTAGGGAGGCATGAGTGAACAAATCTCTTAGCGCCTACGTTATTGTGGGCTGGGGGAAACAGTATTTTACATGCAGTGGGCAGGGGCCTCTGAAGTGTGGGAGTGAGCCAGCAGGATATCTTAGGAAAAGCTTAAGCTTTTCTGTAGGTGGAGTTGTGGGCAGTAATGAAGTCAAGAGGGTTGTCTAAAGAATTAGACATATAACTGTATGTTTACGTGCTCATGAAAATGCACATCAGCATACTAAAGACTTTCCTTAGGCAGTCATGGAACCTGTTTAGTCTAAAACTTTACCATGGAACCCTTCTCCGCCCTCCCGCCCCCCTTTCTTTGCATAATTAGGAAGACTCCTCAACAGTTTCCAAAGACACTTTGGAAATGGTGGTCGGTCTGGTTCCCTTCTCACAACCAGAAGGTGGCTCTTGATCAGAAACCCTCAATTGCCTTTGCTTTGTCACTCTATAGAAGGTTCCTTCCAGCCGAGCTGTGGTTAGTGTGAGGTAGTAGAGACAGAAGAGTGATGCTACTGGGAATGGGTAACCTAGGGCAACTCATCATTTTGAATGGGTTTGATATAGAGTCAATCCAATTCTAACCAAATACCTCAACTGGAACTATCTTAAAGGGTCAGGATCAGTCCAGAGAATCTGTTTTGAGAATGAAGTTAAAAACTGGGGTTGAAATTGCCAACATAACTGTATGCCAACCTGTCACCAAACTGTAAAGTCCTGTGTCTTCTCCTAAGGGGTCCCACTGAAGTAAAGAAATGAATGAAATACACATACATACACGCAAAAGCAATGGAAAGTTAATTACACAAGAGGCACTGATCCTTGCTTTATTCACGCAGTAACATCCAACATTGGGAATTGTGTGGGTGTGGATACAAAAGACGGAAGATGGCATCATAAACAGCAGTTGAGTTCATCAGGGCAGTGGTGGCAGCTTAGCCAGTGTGTGGTCTCCTCAGGACCTACTGAGTTAAAGGGAATGCTCTGCTCTCTCCACTGCTTCATGGCCAAGGTGCTTTACAACACTTGGCCTGTACCTCAAAATTAAGGGTCACAGTGATTAAAAACAACATAGTTAAGACATTCAGGGCTGAGTGACTGCTCCTGGGCCACTTAGTCTGGCAACAAGGAAGTGAGGAGCAGCACTATGCCCTTATTCTCAAGAAGTGCGTGCAAGGCAGATCACAGTAGACACATAAGATCTTTCCCCCTGTGCTCAATGGAGAAATACCCTTCTTCAGAAGGCAGAACTGGAGGCACCCAGAAGCACCACACAGGCAGCATCACCTCTTGGTTTCATGGTCACATTCAAAAGCTACTTTAATAGAGAAAATAGAAAAGCATTTGTGGTGGGCCTTTTTCAAACCTAAAACACAAGTTGGGGAGGAAAAAGAATGATGCTTCCTCTAGCATCACAATGTGGACTCAGAAGACTTCTCTGTACTGCACATGCCACATTGCTTCCTTGCCAACAGATGCCCAATTAGGGTTTTTCTTAGTGCCAGTTACACGACACTCCTAGAGGCTATGTTTCTAAGATTCTCTTAGTGGCCAATAAGGAAGAAAATTCGAAGGAGTGAGGGTACCTAGCACCTTGTCTTCCCTCATGTAATAGCTGGCGGACTTGGCAGTGAGGTAGTAGCAACAATCCTCACATAATGAAAAGAATTCAAATCTATGCAGTCGTTCCCCAGACACTGAAAACAGGCTGTCCTCCCAGATCTCTTGCTCCAACCACCCGTCATGTGAACCTGTGTCTACTTTATGTATCTCAAGAGAAGCTGAGAAGGAAAATGACTGCCTAGGTGAAGCGCCTGCCAATGTCCAGTTTCTCAGGATAAGGATACAGAGACCTCACTAGAGCTCAGGCACGAACTGTTTTGCTGAATTCATTAAGCACAATTTTTATAGAAAAGAAAACTGAAGGACAAAACAAATTGAAAGAATCACTGTTATAATAACTTTAATTTATCTTGCATTTTACAGAAGTCTATGAACGATTTTAAAAAAGCACTGCCTTACCCCATCATGTTTCTCTGACAGTTGTTAAAGTAGGCAATGAGTATGTCAACAGCTTGAGCATCGGCATCTTGCAAGGATTTCAGACCAACCAGCCACACACCAAAGAACTTGGCAGCTTTGCTATCTTGATTTTAATACAATGGTATATCCACTCTGATGGTAAACCTGTCCAGCGAAATCTCCACAACACACTTTGAAAAATCAGTGGTGATTAGCAAATTAGTTAGCTTTGGCACGGAGCTGTGCTCGCTTGCCCGTGACAGCCTGGAAGCCGGTTTTGATGCTGGCAACTGAGCATCGAGAATGACAAGTTTCACACTGTAAGAAATAGAGTCGGGTGTCCTTTTGCAGGATTGTGTCTGGTGATCGGCAAGTGTGACAGGTGACATATTCCTCTGCAGGAAAAGCAACATACAGAATTACCTGGTGGCCACAGTGAGCCAGAGGTTTCTTCCCTCTGAAACTCTTCTTCTGCCCTGAACTCCACAGGCCCAGGCTGGCACCCAAACCAGGGAAGCTTAGCTAAACTTAGCAATTCCAGGTGTAGGAAAACAGAAACTGTCTGCTGTGATGCTTCAGGTACTAAATCATGGGTTGAAGAAAGACTCCAAATGTCCAAGGAGGCAGGGACACTTGCCAGATGCCTACTCCTGGTTCTGTCTACAGGAAAGCCACTCAGAGAACCTACTAGCTTTTCTAAGTGGAACAGACTTGCAAATTTTAAGTGATTAGGAAGATAACAAAGGTGGGCCGGGCCTGAATAGAGATAGATTTCGCTGACTTAGCCTTCGGCCTGGAACCAACCAACAGCCTCGATCAGCTGGGCCTTCTTATGAAATCCAAACCCCTCTCCCTGCACCCCTAATCAGCCACCAAGAGCCACCTTCCTGCTTCACTATCATTTTCCCTCATCTTCATCTTTTAAGGCCTCTTCATCTTTTCCAGCTTCATTACAAACCAATGGCTCTCCTCAAAATACCGCAGCCTGATGAGAACATTTCAGTCATGTGTTAAAATTAAATTATACACTTACTGATATATCTTCTCAAAACATTTTCTATCTGTTTCTGTTGGAATCTTCCTTTGATTACAAGTTGGTTATTACCATCTATAGAACCACTGTGAAAGAAAAAAAAATTTCCATTATTATTTTTTCCGGTAAAGAACCAAATTCCAGGATCTTTACTTTTTTTTTTTTTTTTTGAGGAAGATCAGCCCTGAGCTAACTGCTGCCAATCCTCCTCTCTTTGCTGAGGAAGAGTCGCCCTCAGCTAACATCCGTGCCCATTTCTACTTTTTATATGTGGGACGCCTGCCACAGCATGGCTTGATGAGTGGTGTCATGTCCGCACCCAGGATCCAAACTGGCGGAGCCCAGGCTGCCGAAGCAGAAAGTTCGCACTTGACCGCTGCGCCACCGGGCTGACCCAGTAATGTTAGTTTCTACTAAGAGCTCAGAACTGTTGTAAAGATTGAGATGGTACCCAAAAGTGGTTGGCACAGTGTCTGGTACACAATATGTGTTAGTCATCACCATTAGGCCCTAAGTCTACATTACTTATTTTTAAAGGGACATTCGGCTTCCTAGCACTTATGGTCAAACTCATTGGGATGGGTTTCATGGGATCCTGGACTCCCTGAATGGGTATGGACTGACTCAGTGTGCCTTCATGAAGATAGGAAAGTAACTATTTAATTAGGGATCCCTGTTTCAATGTTTCTCCTGTGCCACTCACCAACTTAAAGCTGTATTCCATCAACAGCCTATTAACCATTTAAAAAACAAATTCTGACCTAAAAAAAAAATGGTTTTCTCTGAAATCTAATATTTGCTCCATAAAAAGACCCAAGAACTCCAATTAATGACAGGAAACTCTAAACATGGAAGTGCCGTGGTACTCATTTTGGTACACAAGCAGGCCTGTCAGATGAGCCACTGCTAACTCTGTTCCCTGTTCCCAAGCTCTCCCATAGAAATGAACTGATTTCTCTCCTTCACTGGCCTAAAAGTTCCTGATAATCAGGTGAATGTTTTCTTCTAAGCATATTACAAATCCTTTTCAAGTTAAGAGAAGTTCTTATAAAATGTCCAATAATACTGTATATAAATGTGAATATAGTTTCTTACCTTGTACCCAATTCAGCCAATAAAAATGCAAGGAGATGTTTGGGCTGACGATGTAATCTAAAAAGAAAGTGGAATATATAAACCTTATCTTTCATGGAAATCTAACCAAACTCAAAAAACCATCCTATTCAGTTTTAATCTGATTACTCAGCTTTTAGGTGAATTTTAGTGCATAGGTCATCAAACTCTGAAATAAAGACATATATGATACCATTTATTTACATTTTAAAGCTCATAAAATAATCCTGCATGTTATTTATAAATACATAAATCTGAGTAAACGTCTAGAAACAAGGACAGGAAAGGTAAACAAGAGGATAACATTTTCTGGGAAGGAAGGTGAAGAGATCAGAAAGAGACACACAGATGGCCTTGGTTGTAACTGTAAAACCCTCTTTTTAAAGAAGTAAAAAGATCTGAAGCAAATCTGTTAAAAGGTCAAAATACACCAAACCCAGGCAATTGGCTCCTTGGGTGTTTGTTGTGCTAATCCCTGTTTCCTGTTTGAAATTTTTCATTAGAAAAAAAAAAAACCTAGAAGTAATTCATGGTAGCACAACAGCAGAAAGATTGAAAACAGCTTAAATATCCACTAACTGGGGAGTGTTAAATAAATTTCCATTCTATCCTGCTTTTAGAACAAAACAAGTCTCTACACACACAAAAAAGAAGTACACATATAAAGTGAAAAAAACAAATATAGAGCAATGCCATTCAATATTTTCACTTTTTAATTCTACTCACGTGGCACTGTCTGAACTTGTTCCAATAATGAGATACCGCTATTACAATTTTAAAAACCATTATTTTTTCCCAAAATGTAATGAGTGAGGATTGGGGAAAATATAATAAAACAGGTAAGCTCCTACATTGCTAGTGGGAGTATAAATTGGTACAAGCTTGTTGGAAAGCAATTTACCAATGTTTGCCACAAAAATATCTATTCCTTTTGACTCAGCAATTTCATTTTGGGAATTTCTGCCCTAAGGCTCTATTCTGAGTTATTGCCAAGATACATGTACCAAGATATTCCTTGAAGCTTTGCCTGTGATAATGAAAACCTGGGAGCAACCATGTCCAAGTAAGGAACTGTTAGAATATGTTGTGCAGTTACTAAAAACATTTATGAAGACTATTTAATGAGATGGGTAAAAGTTTCATGATATACTAAGAGAAAAAGAGTTAAAAACTAGTATGATACCAATTTATTTTAAAATATTTATATGTATAAAACTAGCTAAACATAAAAATATTAAATGATGATTACCTATCTCTTAATGGTGGACTTACAGATGATTTCTCATTTTCTTAGCATGTCTGTATTTTCTAATTTTTCTATAACAAGCATATACTACTGTTATCTTCAGCAAAATAAAATGTAAACATTTTTAATTGCCTATAAGCAATGAAAACAATGGTTATTTCCAGGTGGTGGAATTTTTACTGGTTCTCCTTTTTTGATTGATTTCCCTTTTATGTGCAACATCCGTGTATCACTTATAAAACTGAAGAACCAACAGTAAATAAGGTCAGTTGCCCTAAGGAACCTGCTAGAAAAGCTGTAGCTGAGGAGCTCCAAGAGCCAGGCCCAGACAGTGACCTGGGTTGAGACACACATGGAATGTGATAGTAATTAAGAAAGCTAAGGGGCCAACCCCATGGCGGAGTGGTTAAGTTCACATGCTCCACTTTGGCAGCCCAGGGTTTTGCCAGTTCAGATCCTGGGTGTGGACATGGCGCTGCTCATCAGGCCATGCTGAGGCGGCGACCCACGTGCCACAACTAGAAGGACCCACAACTAAAATAAACAACTATGTACTGGGGGATTTGGGGAGAAAAAAAAAAGAAGATTGGCAACAGTTGTTAGCTCAGGTGCAATCTTGAAAAGAAAGCTAAAATCTCATTGATTGTGTCCTGGCAATGACCATCCAAGGAAGAGGCATGCCAAATTAGCTGTTTTCCCAGGGCTCACTGGTTGCACTTGCTTGGCATGCCCACCCCTGCCTGATGAGCTATCCCCCGTCTCTGGGCTCCCCAGGCTCTGTGTGAGGACTACACCAGCCTCCTCACTCTTCTCTCGATCTAGTTAGGATCCACTCTCATGGGTCAGCATGAGTTGGCTTCTCTCACCTCTGGATGCCTGATAAAACAAGCCCTGAGAGGTATGAACGCAAAGAAGTGACAGACTTAAACTCTGACCTCCCTCAATCCAACCCTGAGACCTGTGCATTCTCTCTTTCTACCTGCAATAAAGTTCACAATAAGGACATTTAACATTTACTCTACTGAGAATCTAGTATTTGGGATGGAGACTCTCCATGAACAAACTTACAGTTTACAGATATCTGTAAAGTTGACAAAAGAAGTTTTCTTGGTTCCTACTCGGACGACCTGTGGAGGTTTCATGACAAATTTCCTTTTCTCTCCAGCAACCATATCTGGATTCTTTTCCCTCATGATGTTGAACACTCGATTCAGTAGCTACAGAGATAAAGTAGTATTCATGTACATTCTTACTAACTGCAGGAGTATAAAGTTCCCCCTTGAGTCACTTTGCTTTAGCTTTAAGTCAACTTCACTTTTTACTAAATATACACACATATCACTACACGTTCTGGGAGTTCCTTGAGAGCAGGGCTCAATCCTCAACAAGGCTCTGGTCCATTATGGATGCTCAGCAATTCCTTCTTCAAAGTTAAATGAATGAATGAGCCCCTACTAATTCTGCTGTTTCTATGGGAAACTATATGATACATGGAAAAGTAAGATTCAGGAAAGCCCAAACGAGCAAATAGGATATCCTGGCCCCATATTAGCCACTCCCTCTCTCCACGGCCCCCCTCCCCCTGATTCCAGTGGGTTTCATGTCCTCAGAAGTTCACAGATTCAGATGGAACAATGTGCACTATAATGATTACCCCACTCTGGGCAGTCTGCCCCATAGGTGGGCATCAGGCAATGCTGTGCACTGGCTGTGTGACCTCTCTGGGTCTGTGTCACCATCAATCTGTACTTCAATGGTCCCTCCAATTCAGGGAATATTTATCCTGATTTTCTTTGAGTTCTACTGAACAACTTAGCCCCTTTTCATAATAGAATCTATCTTACCTCCTCATATGTGTAGTCTCTTTCTGAGCCTGCCCAAGCAGGTCCTGTCTGGTTACTAAATGAGATACCATCATCTTTTTTGCTGTCTTCATCTTCTAAAGCTACAGATAACAAAGACTGTAAGAATGAGGGGTAGGCCCTGATACAGTAACAAAAAGCGGGAGGGGGGAGAGGCAGATCAAGAGAAATGAAAGCTTCAAAGACATTTGACTTCTCTCCCACAACTGCAATTGCAACAGCCTCAAGCATAAAGGCATCAAGGCCCACAAACAATTCCTTATTCCTTAAAGACAGGGATGTTATGACTTTCATAAACAACCCTTAATAGAGACTTCTCTAATTAGGAATTTGTGATAATACAGACATACTGAACTGTTTCTTGATTTAACAAACACAAGATGAAATAATGCATTGGGATAATTAGGGAAAAAAAGGTCCAACTGTTTTGAAGCACTTCGGAAACATCCACATCCATAAAAACCCATCTGCTGACTACACTAAAGTTCTCGAAAGATCCTACAGCACTTAGAAACTAATAAAAACAACAGTTTTAATAGAACATTAAAAAAATTTTTTTTAACATTTAAAATTCAGTTATAGTAATTTTCCCAATAGCCTGAATCAGCATGTTTTTAACATAATCACAATTGTCAAATTCTTACCCCGTGAAATGTTTAACTGTCATTATCAAGTTAGATACTATTTCCTTTTAGCTTTCATAATCAAGTATTGGAAAGAGAGGTAAAAAAAAATAAAAAAGGAACCCACCCATCAAAGAGACTAGGCCAAAGACAGGAGCAACCTAGAAACAAGACTGCGCAGCCCCATTACCTTCGTCTTTCTCTAGTATTTCATCCTCATCTGGGAACTTGACATTCTTCTTTTTCTTCTTTTTATTGCCAAGCATAATGTCAAGGTCATCCTCTGGTTCAGCTGGTTCTTGAACATCACTTTCAATCTTAAGATCCTAAGAAATTAAGATGAGAGTCTCAACGTTTTGATACTAGGACTATATATTTTTATTTAAATGACATGGATGGGGACATCATTTTCGAGGGAAAAAAAATCAAATATTCAAAACTGAAGTTACAGATATGAAATGTCTCTCACAGGTGAGCCAGCCTGGCTCAGAGAGTCTCTGTCATTTAAACTGGAAATTCTTCTACACACTTCTGTGGGATTTTCTCCTTTCTTTTATCCATCAACTTTGGGATCTTATTATAATCACTGTCCATGTTTCCAAACCAGGCCACTGTCAGAATCATCTGGGAAACTTTAAAAGATTCTTAAATCTTCTGATTGACAATCTTTAGCAAGAAGGTGGTTCAGGAGCATTTTAAAGAAGTTTCTGAGTACTCTGATGCAGTCAATGGGAGAGTTTTTTCCTCCTGACACCAAATACGTTGTGTTTTTCCACACCAATTCTCTAACTGTCCAACACTAACTAGGTGACCTACAACTGAATTTACTCCTGACACTACTCGGAGTCAGTGACAGACTCCACAGGTTTAAAAGCTCAGTCCCACAAGACTGTCCTCACTTCAGAAACCAGTCATAAGTGTAGGGTTCCCAATTTACCCTCACTTATATCCAACTTGGCTACAAATTCAGAGGTTCCCCCCAACCTACTCCCAGGTTTGATAATTTGCTAGAATGACTCACAGAACTCAGGAAAGCTCTTTAAACTTTTACTGGTTTATATAAAGGATACAACTCAGGAACAGTCAAATAGAAGAAATACACAGAGCAACAAAAGGAGGGGGAGGAGGGTTAGTGTACCACTCTCCCAACACCCTCAAGTGTTCACCAACCCTGAAATTCTCCAAACTCCCTCATTTAGGGGTTTTAATGGAGGTTTCATTGTGTAGCTGTGATTGATTAAATCATCATTGATTTAACTGATTTAACGCGAGTGGGGAGAAGAGTTTCAATCCTTTAATCATGGCTTGATCTTTCTGATGACCAGCTCCTATCCTGCAGCTATCCAGGAGCTCCCAGCCACCAGTCATCTCAAAAGATATTTTTATCAGGGGCTGGCCCCATGCCTGAGTGGTTAAGGTCGCGCGCTCTGCTGCAGGCGGCCCAGTGTTTCGTTGGTTCGAATCCTGGGCGCGGACATGGCACTGCTCATCAAACCATGCTGAGGCAGCGTCTCACATACCACAACTAGAAGGACCCACAAGGAAGAATACACAACTATGTACCGGGGGGGCTTTGGGGAGAAAAAGGAAAAAAATAAAATCTAAAAAAAAAAAAAAGATATTTTTATCACTCCAGAGATTACAAGGGTCTTAGGAGCTGTGTGCCAGGAACTGGGAACAAAGACCAAATGTTTACTTTTCATCATACCATGGTCAGCCTGGCACCAGACTGTGAAGAAGTCTTTGGGCATCACTTCAATAGATGACATCATGAAAGAGGGAAAAGGCAGAACCCATGAAGAATTAGGGTCACATGATGAATGGACGGAGAGGAGGTAAAGCTTGATTCCAAGATTAGTTGCTATAGTCATTGATGTAACTAGGGCATATCACAGCCTAGAAATGAGTCATAAACACCCCAGAAGAGCAGAAAGGGCCAGTCTCAGTCTCCGGCCTTCTAACCTTTCCCTCCTTTCACCAGCTTATCCAGCTCCCTGCCCTGAACTGTGCTGTCAACATTATCTCTCAATGTCTATTTTTGTGTGCCTACATCCTGAACTACTCTGACAATGGCTACAGTAATGTCAGAAATCTATCAACAGAAAAGTTTAATAGCCGGGAGTAAATGAAGCTCAGCCTTGAAATCTCACATCCAGCTTTGTAGTCTTAGTGCCACACATGGCCATCAGAGACCAATCAGCCCACGTGTATTAGCTAGATAACACAAAACAAGAAATCAAATACTAACCTGGTTTGTAAGACAACAGTCAATAAATGAGAAATTCAGCTATGCTGAATATAAACTAGCACACACCAGCCAGCTTCTAGTCTTACACTTTTATTTATTTTACCCGAGTAAGCTCTACTTCTAAACTGAGGCTAAGACCTGGTAAAAGGCAGAGAATAGCATGAAGTGTTTTTCAAGATTTTTCAAAAGCTGTGATGGTCTCAAAATTCAGGTGGGAGTAACCCAAGATCTTAAGAAAGCTTCAGCTTCAACTTAATGTCCATGCTTTGGCTGATGAGGATACTTGTAACCACTTCTTATGTTATAACTTCAATAGCAGAAAAAAAAGTATCCAAGCCCTTAAAAAAGTAGAGCTTCTAAGTGACTCTTCAGGACAAAGCTACTAAAGGAGCTAACCAACAAAACTTTGCCAAACAAGACTCTCTGTGGCACATCTTTACGTGTCACCTTGTTATTCAGGATATTTAGACCTCATTTGTTCAGTATAATCTGAGCATTTCTCTTTCTCAATTTTCCTGTAATAGAAGGGAGAGAAGAAAATCCCCAAACAGAGAATAAGACAAATCCAGATAAAATCATCTCGTTCTAAAGGACTGAAAATTATCCCTGAATTAAAATAACCCCTGAAAACAGGGAAAATATATTATTTATTTCACTACCCTAGCAATTAGCACACAATGCCTGATTCACTGTAATCACCAATACATATCAGCTGAGTTAACCAAGTCATCAAATTGTGACAGTTTCCAAAACTCAATGAATTACTGTATACATTTCCTGCTACATGCAGGATGTACCTTATTTACTTGAGTTTGAGCAAACTAATTACCAAAGAAAAATTTGAGCAGAGGGCACAAAATGAGACACTTAGTGCATGTGTATGTGTGTTCTCACTCTTATTCTTTGTCTTTCTGTGTATACATAAAATTGCTATTATCCTAGGTTTTACAGATAGATATGTAAGCTCTGCTTAAGATGCCTGGATAGGGTCTTTAAAATGGTAGCTCTAAGTGAGGGAAGAAGAGACTTTCAGCTCCTTCCATCTATCCTCCTATTTACCTACCTACTCACCCATCTATCTACTCCTTGGTTCAGACGAATTTTGAGATATTTGTATTGGAAATTGAGCCTGTAATAAGACAATCACAGGGCCTCAAGTCCCTATAAGATCAGAGAACTCCACAAAACCAGCCGGAGTGCTCTGGTTCTCCCACAGATCGGAAGATCATCAGCCACCAGCCACCAGGGGCTGGGGTTCATTCTTTGCTGTTCAGAGGTAAACACAAGTTTGTGTATCTTCAACACACTACTACAAGTTTTACAGAAGAAACCACAGGCATATTTACTCCACAGGATTTCTCATTTACAGAAATTTCTCTCCTGAGTCAATCTCAGTGTGGTTAATGACAAGGGGCATTTTATAATCATTTTAATGGCACACAATACAATGTGTAAAACTTAAATTTACATTCCTTTGAACCATAATCCCTTTAAGATACCTCATCAGACACAATCCCAAGAAAATGACCTTCACAGTGGTGATTAAGTACTTAACAACAAAAGCAAGGCTAGGAAGAGATGAGACACAGAGGAAGAAACATCAGCCGTTAGCAACCTTTCAAGAGGTTAAATTTTACCTTCAATAAGAAAGCAATACTACCTTTACACCTTCTTCAGCTTCATCAATATCAAATATCTTTTTTGTTTTTTTCTTCTTTTTCTTCTGATTAAAGAAGTTCAAGTCATCTAGATCATCAGAAGCATCTAAAAAAGACATAATTGAGATTATCTATTATTAACAACAAATAGCAGAAGGCAAAGCATCAAATTTTGAGTTAAACCAATGTTTCAGCTGGTTTAATTACCGCTTAAGTAATCAAGCCACCAGAATAAAGAGACTTGATATTAATTAGTACAGCAGTCCTTCCACAACCATAAAGGTTATGGCTCTGAAAAACGTAAAGGCAAGTCAACTCAAAACTTTGTAGGAAAAATCTGGTTAGGGGGCCATGTTGGGAATAGTCATTTAGTAATCTGACCATATCAGGCTTTAGTGTTCAGAAGACAAAGTCAGGGTTCTAACACAATTTCCAAGACTCTCTAGCTTTACCTCTTCACTTCTGCCTACCCTCCCATCTCTCATACCTTAATCCCTGGTTCCAGCCCAAGTGAACTATGTACTTCCACTTCTTAGTGCAGTGTGTGTGGTCTCTACCTCCAAGCAAGCATATCCATGGCTCTCCCATATAGCTCTTACTTCATCTCAGAGGATCTTGGTTAGCAGTTACTTCTACCAAGAAGCCTTCTCTAAGCTTATCCTTCCCTTCCCCCAATTGGGTTAGGTGTCCACTAGATGCTTCCATAATACCTTCTGTCACTCCACCAGAGGTACTTCTCGGCTTGCTTATCTGTCTCCCTACTAGATACTAAGGCGCTATGCCTTTTTCACCTAATCCTAGTGCCTAATTCACTATAGTACTGAATCAATCAACAAAAGGCCTTATAAAGTACTTCACCACTTCTTTCTTTCTTTCTTTCTTTTTTTTTTTTTGGTGAGGAAGATTGGCCCTGAGCTAACATCTGTTGCCAACCTTCCTTTTTTTTCCCCCCCTCCCTAAAGCCCCAGTACATAGTTGTATATCCTGGCTATAAGTCATTCTAGTTCTTCCATGTAGTATGTCATGACAGCATGGCTTGATGACCAGTTTGTAGGTCTGTGCCCTGGATCCAAACCAGTGAACCCTAGGCTGCCAAAGCATAGCACGCAAACCTAACCACTTGGCCATGGGGCTGGCCCCCTCACTTCATTAACATAACGCTACGATATGCATAAAATGAAATTTTATCCACCATTAGTGAGTGATAATGGGTTCTGTTCAATAAGTTTTCTATTTGTTATACACTAGGAATATTTTAGGATCCCTCTGCTACAAAGTTTTTCGAGGAGCTATTTACGAATTCATTTTGTCTTATTACAAGAATATTTAGCTTTCCAAGCTTGTTTTAAACATGTACAAGATGCTTAGGACACGGCAGATGCTCAATGAATGTCAGCTCTCTCTATCCTCAGCATAGCATCTTACATTCAACAGACATAAACTATGTTTACTGAATCATTTATTTCTACTAGTCAAATGATGTCTAAGCACAAGGGTAAATAACTATCAATGATGTCCAATCCCAAACATTTTAGGCTATAAATTTAATCTCTTCTATATACTTTCAGACTTGCTAAGACACAAAACTGCTTATCTTGGCTCTATTTCTTTCTGTCTACACTCAAATACAATCGCCATTAAAACTGGAGAAGAGACTTTACAGGTTAGACAGGAAAACCAGACCTGGAACGATGAGGTTTTGTCATCTCTGCCACTTGTGGATTCAGTGGGAAATTCCCTGGAAATCTGGTAAGGTCTAGCGCACACAGATTATTCACTACCTCACCTTCACTAGAACAGCCTTATCAGGCTGAGAGGCCACTGTACTAATAAAATCCAAAACATCAAGGGAAGAGAACCAGGTCTCCCAGGACAACAGTGACTCTCTCACGTCTACCACTCACCTTTTTTCCTACTGTCCTCTTCGTCAGCTTCTACATCTTTGTCCTCAGTTGGCTCTGGCTCCACTTCTTTTGTTTCTGAGGGCTGGGTTTCTTCTGTCTGGGCATCCCCTTCCTCATCTAACATAAAAGGCTTCTTCTTCTTCTTTTTCTTCTTGCTCATAGTAGGATCAAAAATCATCTGCTTAAAAGAAAATAAAAAAGAAAAGTGGACCAAGTTATTGTTTTTAATGATATTCACATTCCAAATATGCTGTACCCTCAAAAGGCATACTCTTAAAAGAGTATTTGATGAATTAAAGTACCAAAAAGGATTTTACACACACACAAAAGTCCATCTAACCTTCCTTATACTTAACCTTAGTATTAAACATAGCAGGGGAGTGATCCTGAAACATGTGCACATGCCTTTCAATTTGTAAACTATCACAAGACAGCAACTTCACTTTTAGTTTCATGAACAAATTTGGAGACTTTATGAATGAATCACAGAGTTTAGGGGAGGGACCTTAGCAACAATCCATGCTACACCCCTCACTTTATGGATGAGAAAAATCAATGCCTAGGTATGTTACATATGTTTTATTTAAGGTTGGCAACTTGGGGTTGCCACACCAGGAGACTTGACCTGATAAAAATTTTTTTTTTTTAAATCTTACCCTGAAGTTCAGATAAACCTTTAAGGAAATCCATCTGCAACCCTGCATACAGCAAATCTCTATCTGAGTAAGAGAAACTTCTATACAACCTTTTACTCTGCTTTTCGTTTCTGGAACATTAAAAGTTTTTCTGGGTTATTTTTATCTAGCGTCCACTAGAGAATAAGTGAAAAACTAATTTATAACTTGTAGACTATCTGTTTGTACTGATCACTTGGAGAAAAATACAGGTAAAGTTATTTTAGATATAACAGTTTAAACAACGTATAGGGCAGATGCTAGTAGAGTAGAAACAGCAAGAACTCGAACAGACCTGGATTCAAATCCCAAGTATTTTTTTTCTCTAAGACCTTTAGCACTCTTTGTCCAAATTCTACCACGCTTAAATTTAGCATTTTGCCCAATGATCTGCTATGACAGTGTGGTGAAGTGTTTAAAAGCACAGGTCTGGAGCTCAACTGATTGAATTCAAATCCTAGCTCTGGGTCTTACTTGTGTTACCCTAGATAAGTTCTTCCCCTCTCCATAAATGGAGATCAGTAGCAGAACCAAAACCAAACCTCACAAAGTTACTGGGAGAATTAAATGGGGAAATAAATATAAAACACTTGGCACAGTGCCTGGCACAAAAATACTCAATAAACATTAGCAATTATCATAATTTATATAATACTTCACAGTTCACAAAAGCATGGTATCTCTTGATTCCTATCACAGAATTTCATCAACTCGAAGTGACAATTTCTAAGACATATCATGAAACTCTCAAAAAAATTCCCTAAATTGATTCTAATTCACTTAAATTTCTTTATGTCCCAACTACATTATGGAAACTGAGCTACACTGAAACCAAACCACGGTCCGTAACAAAGTACGGTAGTTATCGTCTCACCCAATAGAGAGGGATCTGCAAGACATTCTGGAAATTGATATAGCCTCATTTCAAAGTTATCCTCTCCTACCTTAACAAGAATTTAATTGTATAAATGAATAATTCTGAAATGCAGTCAGTCTGAAGAACATAATTTGGCAAACTGAAGAGGACAGAAGAGCCAGGAGAAAGGAGTTCCCCACTCCTGACCTACTGATCCTTGGGTCATCCTACATGGAGTGTTGCAATCTGTTCCAGGGAGGTATCTACAGTTCATCCTCCTTCCTGAAATATGGAGATTTGACAAAAGGACAGACAGCACTCCAGTTACTATGTTTGGTTTTCTCGTAGGGCTTACAATTCATTTATTGTATTTTTTTCAATATCAAGTTCCCTGGAATATTAATGATCTTTTAACTAACATTTAGCAAGACAAACCAAAGATGGGAGAGATCCTGAAATCAGAGGACAACCTCACAATTGCTTCTTATCCTTTGAAAAACATTCATATTTAGGTCTCCAGGGAAACAGTTTGGTTGTAACCTTGTAAAGGATAATAAATATGCAGGAATTATACACTGAAATAATTAACAACTCTCTCAATTACTGTCTCTGGATCTTTAAGACATATACTCATTGCCTCATTTTATTCATACCACGCGGCAAAGTAGCATTTAAAAATAAGGAAGCCAGGGATCCCAAAGCAATGCCCAAAGCAGACCTCCTGCAAACCACAAGGCCATATCAGTCTCGACTAAAAACAAGTGTTTTTTAAAGACTTTCATATCTGACAAATTACCACATTCCAAATGTTCTGTTTATGAGACTAGTTTGGACTTGAGAAGCAAATAGTTGCTGACAGTGCACTTGTGGAAAAACCACAGAATCTCTTGAGCTATTTTTTTTTTCTTTAAGTCCAAAACAAAGCCTTCAAAAGCAGTTTTCCATTTTCAAGTTCCCATGTTGGGTTGGGTTGGAGGTCAGGAAAAGGGATACCAGCAAAAATCATCCTGCCTATAGCCTAAGTGCTTCATCAAATTGGAGGCCTACTTCCATCCACCAAACCTTACCCAAGACGCTAACTTTATGGCCACACCACACCCAGAAGGCAGGTGTGAGTTAAAAAGGAACCCAGAGAAGCAAGGTGAGCATGACAAATGCTAAGTGTTGTCATCTCTGGGTGATAGGAGTCTGGGAGATTTTTATTTCTCTTTGTATTCTTCTGTGTTTTGTAAACTTCATACAACACATATTCCATCTTTAATCAGAAACTTTTTTAGTTTAAACATTCTTTTGTAAAACACCTTACCACGTTGTATGAAAACCCAATGTTCAGACACCTTGTAAATAGGGCCTAGTAATAAGCAATAATCTTAGCTACTGACAGCACTTTAAAAAGTGGTCTGAAAAAATAATAAATGCCTGCAGATTAGGGCGTTTTTCCTTACTAGGGGGCACTCATATTTCTAGGATACTGTGTGTGTGTGAGGAAGATTGTCACTGAGCTAACATCTGTGCCAATCTTCCTCTATTTTATGTGGGATGCTGCCACAGTGTGACTTGAGGAGCAGTGCTGGGTCCCCACCTGGGATCCAAACCTGTAAACCCTGGGCGGTTGAAGCAGAACACGCAAACTTAACCACTTACGCCACCAGGCCAGCCCTTAGAATACTGGTTTTTAAAGGTCATGGTTCCACTAAGTGAAAAGAGGTTATGTTTTGGTGAGTTTCTGGCTTAATTACCAGATTTAAAAATAAATGTGTGCAGTTTACTTTTTGTCAATTATACATTAATAAGCTGTTTAAAGAAAAAAAACAAAGAAATATGAAAAAAAAAGATTTTTTAACAGTAGGTTATTTAACTCTATCCTGTCCACTAGACATGTCTACTTCCACTCTGTGGAGTCCCTGGCAGTTTCTAAATAATTTCCATTGGGCTGGGCCTGTGGCGCAGCGGTTAAGTTCGCATGTTCCACTTCTTGGCGGCCCGGGGTTTGCCAGTTCGGATCCTGGGTGTGGACATGGCACCGCTTGGCAAAAGCTATGCTGTGGCAGGTGTTCCAGTTATAAAGCAGAGGAAGATGGGCACAGATGTTAGCTCAGGGCCAGTCTTCCTCAGCAAAAAGGATTGGCAGTAGTTAGCTCAGGGCTAATCTTCCTGGAAAAAAACAAATCATTTCCATGTTGATCCTTACAAGTGTGTAAAGTAGTCAGGAGTTAAGGAGTGGCCTAAGAATACTTATCTAGTCCACAGCACCAGAGGAACTGGAACCTGTACATACCTCTAGGGTGGAAGCCTAAGGCTGGAGTTCTGGTACCACTAACTTGCTATGTGATCTTGGGCAAGTTAACCTCCCTGGGCCCTAGTTTCCTGTCTATAAAATGAAGTCAGACTGGTAGACCTGAGAAATGCCAAGCTGCTTAATACTTTATTGGCTTCCCAAGCCCTCTGCTGGCATGTTGATTCTGCCATCCCTGCTTGACACAATCCTGTTCACCCTTCAGTAATGCTTTCATATTCCACTTCCTTCAAAAACTGATCCAACTGCTAAAACCAAATCCTCCAGCTCCCCAAATCACTATGTAGATGGCTCTATCTCTACCTCCTGTAGCAACTAGTGGTAGATTTCTTACTCCCTCACGACACTTGTGAACATTTTACCATAGAAACCACGCAGAGTAGCACCCCACAGTACCGTGCACTACATAGGTACTTTGTTAAAGGTTATGAAAAGCTTAGAAAATGGGTAGAAACAAAACAAGCATGCAACACAGCCACTCTCACAACTTTTTTACAGTAGCCCAGAGCAATGTCTTCCATGACCTCCAAGCAAGAGCCACCTACCTCCTTCAGATTCAGTTTCTCTCCTAAGAGAGCAAGCCTCTTAGTCACCCAGATGAAGGCAGTATTCCACGGACCTGGAATTCTACCACTGGCTCAGCCACTTCCTATTTGATCATGGGCATTATACAACTCTCTAAGCCTCACTTTTCTCATCTTTAAAATGGGCATAATGTTAATACCTATCTTACAAGGTGGTTGTGAGCATCAACTGAGACGCTGGCGTCTCCTCCAGAATAAAATCCAAATTCCTTAATTTGGTCTTCCAATCCCTCCATGAACTAGCCACTACCTACGTTTTAAGGGATTAACTCTAATCAAATTGGAGAATATTCTACTTTCTGTGAGCACACTTCCTTGCCCTGTGATCAGGCCTTTCCACTACTTGAGGAAACTCTAAACATCGTTCAGGGCCTACCTCAAAAGCCAACGCTCGACAAAGCCTCGATTTCTCCCTCTTCCATCTCTCCAAGGCCCTACAGGCCAAGCACTCGAAGTTTTTACAGATGTGACTTATGAATTCAAGAGTTTTTTCCCGGTGGGCAGAGCCGGCCGGTAAGCGGTAGCTCCCCCCGTCCGTGTTAATCAATACCTACTGATAGCACTTAAAAATCAAATTTCATTTTAAGCTGTTTGGTTTTACATGAAGCGGGGTAAATCTGGTCAGAAGGGATTTGAGGAAATTTGCTGAGGTTCGAGTACGACGGTGGAAAAAGATCCAGCCAGCGTCGCCGCGAGCTCTGCGCTAAGGCAGCCTCAGGGACTCCCGCCCGAAAACTTTCCGAGGTTAGTCACTTTTCGAGGCTGAAGGGTCTTTTGCTCTCGCCTATTTCCCTCACCCCTTGGTCTTTTTAAGAAATAACGCTCGAGATGAGAACGACGAGGGATATCAGCCAGGGCACCCCAGCCTGCAAAGTTTCTATCGAAGGCGCCCTACCGGAGCCGAGGGAGGCTCCTCTGGGCAGCCCGGCGCCCGCCGAGGAGAGGTGGAGCTGCGGTGTCACATCTAAAGGAATGCAGGGGTCGCCAGCCCCAGTCTCGTCGGGTTGGAGCATTAACCAGTCATTCGGGCCCCCTTCTGGAAGGGCGGCTCAACGTGCTCTCCATTCCGGAAACGCCGGCCACGGGAGGACGCCGGCCTCAGCGCCGCCGCCCTGAGGAGAGTGGGGTGCGGCCAAGCCCGCGGCTCCGGAGTCCTCGCCGGCTCCCCCGCTCCGGGCTGCCTAGGCCCGGCTGCCCCACATGGCGGCGGCCGGCCGCTAGGCCGCAGGCCCGGTCTCCCAACTGGGGTGGGTTCGGCTCCCCGCCTCAGTTCTTAGCCCTAGCGCCAGGGTCGTGCCCTCACCTCGTCCCCGGACATGGCTGCGGCTCGAGCGGGATCGGCAGGACGGAAAGTCGGACGGGTAAGCCCCAGGCCCCAGCGGCAGCGCGGCTCCTGCCAACAGCTCTCCCACCACCGCACTAGGTTCTTGCATCAGCGAAAGGGAACGACACCCCGCCCTCTCCTCTCGAGCGTTGGAAATGCGCCTGCGCAGCTCCCGTCAGGGCGCAGGCGCGCGGAGGAGCCGACCGAGCGTGCTCCGTCTGGCGCGAGTTACCAGGCGACGCCGCCGCGCCCTGCAAGCCGGGACTTGTAGTCCGCCTAGAAGAGGCGGGCAAACCCTCGGGGGCGGCCCAGCGACCCGCGCGCGTGCGCGACGTCTGAGGAAGCCGGCGGGGGAAGTTCAGTTTTGCTGGTCGCCGCTCTTGCCTCAGTTTTTCGCAGAGTAGGGGGTCTGCGCTGTGTTGCGCTGCGTGTGGAGTGAATTCGGGGCCATTTCTCCTGGGTTGGGGCGGTAGGTAACAGAGTAATATGAAGACGTGGGGCTTTTGTTTCCCTGCCGCTATCTCCACGTTACCTACCCCTTTGGGGTGTTCTGGCGTTTGAGGAACTCACCGTTGGAGCTAGAGGCGCGCACCTCACTAAGGGGTTGTACTTCATGAGAAATTTAACCTAATATGCTGAATTTCAACTTGGGAAGTCAGAAACCAAAAGCCTCTTCCCTGTAGACTGAGGAGAGACGTTCCCTGAAGAGAAACGGCCTGGCAAGAGGCAATCTGTCGGGAAGCCTCAAAATACTCGTTTACGAAGTCTCTGCTTGAACGCGATGGGGGCATCGTGCAGTTTCCCTTGAGGCATAATAACAGCTGCTTCCCTTTAAGGGCCCCCCACATTGTCAGTGTCCTCCAGCCAGAGACCACCAAGAACACCCCTGTAGCTGAACAAAGTTGGGCGTCAGTCTCCTTGCAAGGGAGGAAGGCACACCTTGAGGAAGCGCGGGCCATCTCAGGAAGAGGGTGCTGGAAAGAATTTACAGGATTTGGGCTGGTGTTAGGTGATTTGGGGGAGGGTTCAAGGAATCAGTCCTACTCTCTGCATTGGATGCTGTTAGTTGGAGGTAATTCTATGATGGGGTATTTTAATAATTCTTATCTAAAAAGGAGAAGAACCAAGAGAGGCTAAAGCTATGATTGGTTAAGAAGCAACAGTCCCTCATATTAGCCAGGATGGGGGGGATATTTGGTCTTTTTTGTGATTGGGCCAGTGTTCTTTTTTGTTTGTATTCAGACATGATTATGGAGTGGTTTTGTTTTTGTCTTGGTCCCTCCTGGTGTTCTGTGAAATTGTTTACATTCAACACGGCAGCACATCCTAGCTGATAGTGCCAGCCCAGCTCCCACTATCGGACTGCTTTTCTCCTCACTGTGCTTCATGTCACTTAATATATGTTCTCTGCTTTAGGCCTCAAAACAACTGTGTGAGACAATCCACAAATATTTAGTACTCTCCCTTGGTTACTAGTCCCTAAACTAAGCATGGCAGGTGAAATTAGGTCCCTGCCTCCAAGGAGCTTACAGCTTAGTGAGAATGATATTTCCTTAACCTTTCTTTCCAGATGAGGAAATTGTGTTTTCATGGCATTGATTAGTCCAAAATGATACAGCCAGCAAAAACAGAGAACCTGGGGATCCAAGTTCAGAGAATCTGATCCCAGTGGCTGCCACTTTACCACCTTCAAAATCTGCATCCCTAAGGAGGCTGCACTGCTTCCTCAGTAGTACTCAGCTGCTGATACCTGTGCTTAGCTAAGTTTCTCACCAGCAGCGCTATTGACATTTTTGGTCAGGTAATTTTTTGTTGTTGGGAGTTATTCTGTGCATTGTAGGGTGTTTAGTGGCATCTCTGGCCTCTATCCATTAGATGCTGGCGGCACCCTCCCCCTGTGACAACTAGTAATGTCTCCAGACGTTACCAAATCACCCCTGTTTGAGAGCCACTAGTGTATACCATTTATCTCCTCCTGGGTCTCTCTCTGAGAGGTAACAAGTATTTGGGGCATGACAGTCCCCAAATCACTTTGAGTGGGGAAGCCTTGAAAAGGAGAGAGGGAAACAGTTGTGGCCTAAGTTTTTGAAAAGCATGTTAAACTAGGAAAACGAAGACTGAGACAAACAAAAGACAAGTGAAGTGGGGAAAAACAAAGGGAAAAAAAAAAAGTAATAGAGGTGGAGAAGAGCTCGTAGGAAATCACCCTTAAGTTACTCAGTTCACACTAACAAAGTTAGTTCACACTAACAAAGGCATACAAAGCCTTTTTTTTTTTTTTTACCAGAAACACTTTCTAGAACATATTTTTCTTATTGAGATCACATTGGTTTATAACATATAAATTTCAGATGCACATCATTATATTTCTACTTCTGTATAGACTGCATCATGTTCACAACCAAAAGTCTAGTTGCTATCTGTCTTTGTACACTGACACACAAAGTCTTAATGAGGCCTCATTTTACCTCCACTCCCTGTCTGAGAAGTGCTGATATGCGTAGCAAACAGTCTTGACCACTTTTGTAAAAAGATTTATTTTTTACAAAATACACAGCTTGGTATCAGCTGTGACCTCCCTGAACTGGCTACCTGCAAGAGACTTTCCTCAGAGATTTCAGGCATCCTCCAAGGTAGCAGTTTGTTTTCCATGGAACTCCAGGATTCCAGGAGAGCTGGCAAAAGTCAAAAAGCAATGGTAGCTAAGCTTTTCCAGGTTTTCCAAGAGATAGGTCCTGCTTAAACTAAGCTAATAAGAGCATCAACACAATTAATCCCTTGTATTTTTCTAACCTCTTTCATCTAGAAATCTCTGCAAAACATCCAGACATTTATTAATTTTCTTCTCATAGTGAGGAAAAGCATTGTGATTTTCCTGTTTTATAGATCCAGAAGCCAAGTTATGGAGTCTGCAAAAAATAATGAGAAATGCAGAAACGGACTACTGGAATCTTTACTCTGGGCCATTCTTGATGCTCAGTACCACCCCAGATCTCCAGGTGCTCAATAGTAAGCTAATGATGATAATCCTTCAATTGTATACTAAATTTTATGTTTTCATAGGCTTTAAAATATTCCATAGTCTCTTCACTTAACCCATAATATTAGCAGACCTTTAGAAGCTATGACTTAAACCAACTTAAATAGTGACAATACTTGAATTAGAACTCAGATCTCATGATTCTTAGTCCAGTACTCTTTCTACTTGGTAAATAAGCCCATACACCCATGTAGGTGATATTTAACTTACAGAAAACATAATTAAGACAGAGTTTCTAATCCATATAGAAATCCAGACCTATTCAATCATTTTCATCTATGGACACCTCATTACGTGGGGTCTTTAAGAGTTAGCTTTGGGCACAGCGGTTAAGTGCACATGTTCCGCTTTGGTGGCCCGAGGTTTGCTGGTTCGGATTCCGGGTGCGGACATGGCACCACTTGGCAAGCCATGCTCTGGCAGCTGTCCCACATATAAAGTAGAGGAAGATGGGCACGGATGTTAGCTCAGGGCCAGTCTTCCTCAGCAAAAAGAGGAGGATTGCCAGCAAATGTTAGCTCAGGGCTAATCTTCCTCAAAAAAAAAAAAAGAGTTAGCTTTGGTGAGAAAAAGAGGAAAGTCACTGAGATATTAATGAAAAGCGTCTAGTAACTCTGAAATTAAATTTATCTTTGGGTTGATGTAGTGGATAGAAGGTATAGTGAGGCTCCCCCAAAGAAGTCTTGAATATAGTTAATCTTTGAGAACTAAACTAGTAGGAATGAATTCTTAATTATTTGGTCATATATAGAAATGACTTATGAGATAATGTGTCACTGAGGAGATTTAGGAATCACCAATTCTAAGCAAGTTCACCAGGCTATAGTAATGAAAATCCTGTCTCCAAATCCCATCATTAGGTCAGTGATTCCGAATCCCTATTTCCAACCCAAACCTCTCTTCTGAGTTCCAGCCTCACATATCCAAATGCCTACTTCTCTACATTTGCTTTTCTGACAGAGACCTAAAAGTTACTGTGTTTAAAACAGAACTCTGGGTATTTCCTACTGGAGGTCTTCCTTATTTCAATTAAGGCCACTGCTCTCTACCCAGTTGCTTAAGTCAGAAACCCAGGAATTAACTTGATTCCTCCCTTCTCCTCACCTTCATCCAATTCATTATCAAGTCTTGTTGATTCTATGTCCAAAATAAATTTCAAATCCAGCCACTTCTTTCTTCACTGCCACTAGCCTAGTCCAGATGATTGTCATCACTTTCTTGGATACTGTAACATTCTCCTTTTGCCCTTTCCTTCATAACATTTAAAACAATTTGTTTAATTTATTGGTCAGTTGATCACTTGTGATTTTCATAATCTCACTTCACTATTAGAATGTGTATAAATTCCTTGAGGATAGGTAGAAAATCTGTCTTGTTCACTCGGATATTCCCAGCACCTAGCAGAATGCCTGGTTGTCATAGGCACTTGGTAAATATTTGTTGAATTAATGGATGAAAATCCAATATTTTCCAAAATTTTAACACAATTCCTTACAGTGATATAGTTGAAGTTGGAGCTTTTATAATTATATATGGTAAAAATGACTGAAGCTAACATAATTAAAATCAATTGTATTACAAATATGTCTGAAAGAATGTGTTAGAATTGAAATGGTTCCCCTGGAACCCAGAGAGAAAGGAATCTGCCAGGATTTGGCTATGTTTTTTTCATCCAGCAATGTTCAGGATAAAGAAATCATAATTCCAAAGAACATTGTCAAACTAGTCATTAGAAGGTACACTTGTTCTAGATCATAGATAATTTCTTAGGCTTTACCTGTGGCCTGAATGAAATGGATCTTAAAACCATTCAGTTCTCTTTTTTTTTGATCATTCACTGAACAATATTTTGATTATCAACTTAGATTCCCTGGTACCTTTACACTGGCAAGAAAATGCTCTGGACAGCAAACACAAATACTTTAGTCACTGAAAAAATATATTTCACATTAAAATGTAACTCTGTGAGAGCAGGAAATTACTAATCACAGCCGTGTCCCTAGAACCTAGAACAATGCTTATTTAGCAAAAGTAGGTTCTTTATAATTGATGAATGAATGAATATGTATTAGTAAATTAGAATTATACTTTGTACCACATTCTCTTATGAATTTGATTATTGTGAGTCAATCCTTAAGTATCTGTTCCATGCTAGAGGCATTAGGAAAATTAGATTTCTGATCTTGCAGGCCATATACGAGATCCTGAACTCTGGTGTTCCACCACAAGGGTCTGTGAGATCCTATTTGATTAACCAGTTGACTTCCTTCTCTGATGTCTCCTTCTTGGTTCTCTGTAACTCCAGTTCATCCTCCATCTAGCCTGCAGAGTTTCCTTTAAAAAAAGAAATCCAATGCTGCTTCCCTGACTAAAAATCAGTTAATTCTGTTACCTTCAGAATAATCGTTATCCACAGTCTACTTCTGCAGCTCTCTTCACTACTCTACTCTCTACCTTTCTTACTACTCTCCATCATGTATTGTAAGTTCCAGCCACACTAAATTACTTAATATTTCCTGAACATGCTGTTCGCCTGGCTGGAATGTCTGTTCCTCCTCTGCCCAGCTGATGAACTCCTGCCATCCTTTAAGATCCAGCTTAGATGTTACTTTTTAAAAGAAGACTATGATTTCCTTCGGGGGGAAAAAAGCTATTTCTTTCTTTCTATTTGTCTTCTGTCTTTATTATAGTCCTTATCATATCATATTGTAGCTATCTTTGAGATCCTGGAGGGCAGGATCTGTATCTTACTTATCTTTCTTTGCTTCCGCACTGGATAGCACATGTTCATGACTACGAAAACCTATATGGGATGATAAGTAGGAGTGCTAATAACTAACTTGGCTTCTTGAACCAAGGGAGAAAGGAAAACTTCCCAGCTGTACTTTGCGTGAAATAATTGAGTGTGAACAAACCCTGGAAAGAAATCTGCTTTAGGTACTCCCTTTAAGTATCATCAGTCTACTTGACAGATCAGCAGGCTCTTAGAAAGGAGTAATTCAGTGCACCATGTACACACTCAGCACCTTAGATTGTCACTAATCGTTGCCCATCTTTCTCCCTTGCTCTTGAGAGACTTTGTAACCTCAACGCCCAGCGCAGTGTCTAGCACTTATTAGGAGCACAATAAATGTTTGCTGAGAGGATTCATGAATTAGTAAATGAAATAGAAAATAAATTACCTCCTCTTTTCTCTTGGATAATTTAAATCCTCCCTTTTGAAATGTTTGAGATACCACTTGCTCTTTAAAGCCTTTTCTAATCAGCCCAGCCTACTAAAATTTTACCTTTCTCTGTCTTCATGTAATACTTATCGTTTAGACTATGCCAGTTTGCATTGTTATTTATTTTTAAATGCATATGTCCTTTCTTTCCAGCTAGATTATAAAATCTTTGAGAACAGGGATTTTGTGTACTGTTGCTTCCTACAATGTCTTAAATCTAGTAAGATCTTAATGCTGTAAATTTTTGGTAATGTTACCTAGAGTCACTTACTGTTTTCTCATCTTTACAGAAGACTCTGAAGAAAACCATAACGAGATACCACCTCACACCCATTAGAATGGCTATTAGGAGAAAAAACAAAACAAAACAGAGAAGGACAGGTGTTCGCAAGGATGTGGAGAAATTGGAACCTTTGTGCACTGTTGGTGGGAATGTAAAAGTTGTAAAACCACTATGTATGGCTGTTCCTCAAAACAGTGTGGTGGTTCCTCAAAAAATTAAAAATAGAATTATTATATGATCCAGCAATTCCACTTCTAGGTATATACCCAAAAGGTTTGAAAGCAGAGTCTTGAAGAGATGTTTGTACACTCATGTTCATAGCAACATTATTCACAATGGCCAAGAGATGGAAGCAACTCAAGTGTCCGAAAATAGATGAATGGATAAACAAAATGTGTTATGTACATACAATGGAATATTATTCAGCCTTCCTAAACAGGAAGGAAATTCTAACACTACAACCTGGATGAATCATGAGGACTTTGTGCTAAGTGAAATAAACCAAAACGACAAATACTGTACGATCCCATGTATATGAGGTGCCTAGAGTAGTCAGATTCATAGAAACAGAAAGTAGAATGGTGGTTGCTAGGGGCTGAGGGAAGAGGGAAAATGGGGAGTTATTGTTTAATGGGTACAGAGTTTCAGTTTTGCAAGATGAAAAGAGTTCTGAAGATTGGTTGCACAACACTGTGAGTATACTTAACTGAACTGTACACTTAAAAACAGTGAAAGTTGAAGTTTTTGGTTGTTCCCCAAAGACCAGTGAATCCTGTGGAAGTCACTTTTTCACATGTGCCTTGATTTCCTCATCTTTAAAAGCCTGCTCAGCTTCTGGGTTTATGTGCGGATCAAATAGAAAACAAAACAGAACCCAACAACTCTTAAGATAATTTTTTGAGTAGTCGTTTTCCCAGTATTCCAGTGTCCCTGATCTCTTTTTATATTTATTACAAGTTTTGCATCTTATTTCATAACAAAATATTCCTAAAGATGCCCCAGCAATAACGTGTTACAACTTCAAAGGATATGTATCCTGAACTCTCAATTTGGGCTGCTCATCTTATAATTTTGTCCTGGGAGAACAGCAAATAAACAGCCTTTATGAGGATTATCAATGACCTAAGGTGCTAATTACTAATGTGGTTTAGCACTAATTGAGGAAATACAAGCTCAGAATTTTCATCTGAGCATGAGAAAGGTGGTTGCAAATTAGGGGGATAAGAGGAAGAATTAACATCTGCTGAGTACCTAAATGTCAGGCTCTATAGCAGATGTTTTACATGCATTATCTCATTTAATCCTCACAACAGCCTTGTCAGGTTAATAATATTATACTCATTTAATAAGTGGGAAAAATGAAGTTCAGAGAGCTTAAGTCATTTACCTAGGATCACACAATGAATGACAGAGATGGAATTTGAGTCTAGATCTGTGTGACTCTGAAGCCCATACTCTCTCTACTCTGTTACACTGCCTCTCAAAGAATATTTGACTAAGCCTATTTGTAATCGAGCTAATAATAAATCATATATATTTGATTTATATTTGTACATTTATGTCAATTATCTTATTGGTCATTACAAGTAAGATAAACTGTATAGGGATGACTATCATCACTTTACAGATGATGAAACAGATGGAAAATTTAACTTACCTACTATCAACCAACCAATGACTGATAATAACAGGACTTGAAAACAGGTACTGCAATTCTCAGACCCATGGTTTTTCCACATGCTAAATGATGAAACTTCCCCAGCCCTCTTGCTCTATTCCACTCCAGTAATGCTGACAGCAAGGCTTGTATTCTCCAGGCAGGATAACAGAGTTGATTTTTGGAGGAAACTTAAAATTGAATAACCCCAGAAAAAAGATCTATAGATACTGATACTTAAGGGTCCCCCAGGAAAACAAATAGGTCCCCCATCCTGCAGTGAAACCCACCAACTGATAAATTCTTCCTGTTAACACAGAGCTTCCAAATACCTTTGTAGTGACTCACTCTTAAATATGAAGGGACAGCAAAGTTGAGATAAACCTCCACCAAGAAAGACAGCATCAAACATAAATGGAAAAAAAAAATCTCAGAAGAAAGAGAGACAATATAGAGAGCAGATGAATATTTTTAAAAAAACAATAAGCATCTTCTGAGAGAGAATATAAAATAGTACATCCATAAAGCAAAGGCAAGATACTCCAAAAAAGGAACAATCAGACAATAATAGCTCTGGGAAATTAAAAATATAATAACAAAAATAATTCACAGAAGTATTAATCTATAAAATTGAGGAAATATCTCAGAAAATAGACAGAAATGGAAAATAAGAGAGAAAAGAAAAAGATGAATCCCTAAGGCCCAACATAATAGGCAATAGGTGTTTTAGAAATAGAGGGAAGGATATTATCAAAAAAACTATGAGAAGATCTCTGACAACTGAAGGACATGATTTTCCAGATTGACAGAGCCTGCTAAGTGCCTAGCATAATGAAGGGAAAAAACCAAAAACACTGTGGCATGTATCATGACATTTCTAAACACAAGGCATAAAGAGAAGATGGAAAAATCTTGATGATAGGAGGTAATGAGGGAGTAGGGAAAGGGAAATGGATTACTTATAAAAGAGTAGGTAATAAGAGTAGCATATTTCTCAACATTAACACTGGTGGCTAGAAGGCAATGAAACAATGCTTTCACACTTCTGAGAGAAAATCATTTTCAGCCTAGAATTCTATACTAAATCATGTTATCAGTTAAGTGCAAGGGTCAATTAAAGATATTTTCAGACATGCAAGGATCAAAAATTTACTACCCCCACCCCAGCTTTTCCTAGGATACTACTGGAGGATGTACTCTACTGAAACAAGAAAGACAAACGTATAGGTGTTAGGAAACAGGGCATCAACCTAGGAAAGAGGTAAAGGAAAATCCCAGCATGACAACTATACAGCAGACCTAAGGAGGGACAGTCCATGCTGAAGGAAGGAGTGCTCCAGGGGAGTGTTTCCAGTGAAACTGATAGAGTATCTGACATGTTTGACTGTGTTGAAAGTAGTTTAGGCATTTTTACATTTCTGCTGGGGAGTCTGGAAGAATTAGTGATAATGATGTAGAAAATTTGGCAAACAAAAAACTAAGGCAATTATGAATTCCAAGAAAATAAAAAGTTGTAAAAAAAAAATGGAAATGTAATTATAATACAACTAATTGATCCAAAAGTAAACCATACTTATAGAGTCATAATAAGGTTAACGTGAAACATTGATTGAATTTAAAATATTGCACTATAACAATATTGGGAGGCCGGAGGGAGGGAAAGTATAAGGTTTTGGATCTTTGTCTTTTGTATTAGGTACTGTTTAAAATTTATAAATCAAGAACTAGCAGTATAAATATTTTATTTGGAAAAATGTTGGTAAATATGAGAAGAAAACAAGCAAGTAAAAGAGTCTGTGAGGGGATTTTTTTTCAAGACTCTGTGTGTGTGTATGTGTGTGTGTGTGTAAAAATACTCTCCTGCTATGTTTTTTATATATGTGAGGAAGATTGGCCCTGAACTAACATCTATGCCAATCTTCCTCTACTTTATGTGGGATGCTGCCTCAGTGTGGCTTGACAAGCAGTGCTAGGTCCACACCCAGGATCCGAACCTGCAAACCCCAGGCCTCCATAGTGGAGTGCACGAACTTAACCATTATACCACCAGGTCGGCCCCATGATATATTTTCTTATGAACCTTTTAGTTCCACCTGATTTCTTTTTCTGCTTTTTCTTCCCAAATCCCCCCAGTATATAGTTGTATATTTTTTAGTTGTGGGTCCTTCTAGTTGTGGCATGTGGGATGCCGCCTCAATATGGCCTGATGAGTGGTGCCATGTCCACGCCCAGGATCTGAACCGGTGAACCCCTGGGCTGCCAAAGTGGAGCACGTGAACTTAACTACTCAGCCACGGGGCTGGCCCCTGATTTTTTTTTTTTTTTTAACTACATGACTTTTTAAAGTATTTACATGTATTACCTTGATAAACACTAAAAATATCAGAGAAAGAGAGTAGAAAGGAAGGAAGGGAGGGTGGGAGGGAAGGAGAAACACAATCTTTAGTGTCCATCCAGACCTGTGATAGAAAGTGACATTATCGGGCTACCTGGTAGCGCAGTGGTTAAGTGTGCATGTTCCTCTTTGGCACCCTGGGGTTTGCCGGTTCAGATCCCGGGTGTGGACATGGCACCGCTTGGCAAGCCATGCTGTGGTAGGCATCCCACCTAGAAAGCAGAGGAAGATGGGCACAGATGTTAGCTCAGGGCTAGTCTTCCTCAGCAAAAAGAGGAGGATTGGCAGATGTCAGCTCAGGGCTAATCTTGCTCAAAAAAAAAAGAAAGAAAGTGACGTTATGAATTTTCTTTATAGAGAAGTCCTGAAGGAATACTAGAAAATAATAACCCCAGGTGTTTGAGAAGAATAAAACCCTGACCATTTAGGCCATTTTCTTTGAGGTATCAAATTTAGTTTGGGTTGTCACAGTACTTCCCCTCCCAAAAATTGGAGAAGTAAGGTGAAATGCTAGAGCATTGCTGTCTTAGTTCTAGTCAGTCTTATTAGCTGATTTTTTAAAATTGCGGATTAAATGAATATCATAGATCTTCTGGAATCTCAAAAAGATGTTATGCTCAAGATTAATATCACAAGACTGTCTTATATATGGAATTAGGAGATTTAGGTTAAGGTCCTCTGTGACCTTAGCTATGTTATTGTTTCTGGCCCTCCCATTTCTTCTGTCTACTGCAATGAATAATGTTCAAAAAGAAATACTTCATGCTAAATCCCTCTAAAAGTAAATATACTGCAGTGTACTTATTAGGGATTGATTAGTCTCCTCTATTAAACTATAAGAACTTTAAAAGTACCAATTATATCTTTGCCTCTGAAATTTCCCACATATCCTATTATTACTGTTCTCTTTTTCTAATGGGCGCTAAATAATGTTTCCAGAGAGGTTTATTGACTGGTATTGTGAAGAGAATGTTTTCTCTTTAAATGTTCCTACAATTCCCTGTTTAGAAAAGACAGAAAATTCCATATGCTCCAGGAAAATTCTATTTTCATTGTTAAATTTAGGCCTAAGTTGGAGCTAAACAATAAAGTAAAAACAAAACAGTCTGTTTTCTTCCAAAGAAAGAGTTCCTTAATGTTTTATATTTTTATAAAAAGGAAAGACTTTATCCAAAACACTAGAGTACCCCAAAGATTTGGTAAATTTAATTCCTATTATTTCTATCCATGTTCTCATGAATATTAACAGAAGAATTTGTAGCCCATCTAAAAAAATAAGCTTGAAAAGATAAAGCCTGATGAGAGAGATCTAAAGAGTTTTTATGATCTTGAAAAGTATAAACAGAGTGAGGCTTAATTTGTTCAAAAATACCTAGAATATTAGAACTTTAGATCACCTTTGGAAATTTAAAATATACTTTAGGAAAAAGAAAATGAAATAAAAGTTCCCTCTAGAAAATGGATCTTAAATTTATAAAACTAACCATTTCATATATTTTGGAACACTATAGTTTTTCAATTAAAGCTATATTATTATAGCTAATATTTATGGAGTACTCCCTTTTGAACACTAAGATCTTTAATACGTTATCTTATTTTCCCATTACAAACAACCCTGTAAAGTGGGGACTACAATTATCCCCATTTTACAAATAAGAAAATGGGCTCAAAGGGATTAAATAATTAAGTATCATATTCCAGATATGATCTGGTCAGTTCCTAGATATAATACCTCCTTTTATAGTAGCTGTATCATACTGCTGGTTCAGCCTTTTAAGATATTTTTTTCAGTCTGGGTTTCTGTTACTTATCATTTTAGTGATATCTCATATCTCAATGTTATACATTAATTTTGTAGGCATAGATTATATGCTTTTTTCTAGTTTGTTGTTTAAAAAAATGTTGACGGGGCAAGGCCACGAGTGACCCATTACTATAGACCTTTGTCCAAGTTCACATGGTCCTTCCGTCAACAACTATTTAGCAACTACAAATTCAACTAATTGTTCTTCTCAAGTAGCATCTATTTCTCCTTTGTATCCCCACCGTTCCCATGAGATAATCTGTTAAATATGAACCTGAAATCAGGATACATCATACCTAAGGGAGGATGTACTTCATCTAACTGTTCACCAGCCATATCCGTAAAAGAAAGGTAATTCATTTGGTATGACTTGTTTTCGTTATCTCGTGCTCATTTCTCTATTTCACCTTTCTCCAAGTGTTCACAAATCATCTATTTAATTTTAGACTGTTGCAAAGAATTAAAGTCACTAACTGGGCTATTGTTTCTGGAAATCACTTTTTCCCTACATGTAAAAATTCGGGCCACTTTTGCTTGTCTCTAGACTCCTTACTGTCCTTGATTTCCTGGTGATTACTGACAGTAAATCCACAATTTCATTGATAAAATCTTTAAGAACTTTGGAATGAAATTCTAAACTATAAAAAATTGGGCTCCTTTGAAATGACCAAGGGCTCTCTTACTATCTTCTTTCCTAAACTGTACTTCAATTCCCTCTTAATGGTGTTAAACTCATTTCAGTTTAAGATTGTTCTTTGTGGAGGCATCTGGCTCAGTGGCTTTTATTATTCTCCCACATGAATAATAATTTCTTGGCTTCTTTATTTCTACCTCCCTCTAAATATTTCTTCTCAGATTCCTCATTTCTCAACATATAGTGTTACTTCCTTTCTATTAGATAACTCTTCTAAACAAAAAATACTTTTAAATAGCCTTCTTCTTCTTTTTTTTTTCAAGACTGGCACATGAGCTAGCATCTATTCCCTATCTTCTTTTTTTTTTTTCTTCTTCTTCTCCCCAAAGACCCCCAGTACATAGTTGTATATTCTAGTTGTAGGTCCTTCTGGTTGTGCTGTGTGGGATGCTACCTCAGCATGGCCTGATGAGCAGTGCCGTGTCGGCACCCAGGATCTGAACCTGCAAAACCCTGGGCTGCTGAAGCAGAGCATGTGAACTAACCCCTTGGCCACGGGGCTGGCCCCTAGCCTTATTCTTTTTGAGAAATCTTCTCTTTTATTTCCCCAAGGTTCTACCCAATAACTTCAGTAAGAAATAGTCTCTTTCTTCTTTGAACCTTTATAGTACTTTTGCTTGCCTTCTTTACATTATTTGTCATCATTATTTGTTCTCTCTAGCATTAGAGTTATCTGTATTCATTTCCTGTTTACTAGAATCTAAACCTCTTGGGGACAAGAACCAAATTTTCTTTGTGTATTCCATTGGGTTTAATGCCTTGCACATAATAAAAGCTCAATGAGTGTTTATTGAATGAATGAATGGGCAAATGAATAAATGGAGTCCTATCCAGTACTGTGCTGGAGTCTGCTGTTATTGGTTTCTGAATGCTAGTTGTTAAATTTTTAGGAATTTTGCTAGTAGGCTGTTAAACCATTGGCAATTTGAAAATTGACTGCAGTGGAAGTATTTACACCAGTGTTTTGATACACAACAAAACAGCTTTTTTCCTCCAGAGAGCTAGTTATTATTAAACATCTATATTATTATCACACACTTACCAGCACACCACTGGTCCCATTCCTCCACACTAGAAAACTGTGTATACCTCTAGGTGTTAAAATTAAACCTAAAATTAAAAATCTGAAAGCTGAAAGACTTTCTAAGCCATCTTTTCTAATTCTAGCATTTTACAGATGAAGAAATTGAGATCCAGAGAAGTGAAGCAGTTTGCACGTGTTACACATCTAGGTAGAACCAAAGCAGAAACTAGATTCTAACTCTTTAGTCTTCTAGTCATTTCTTCCTTTAACACCACCACATTGACTTCATTTTTGTGTTGTTTTACCCTTGCTTTGTTTCTTGGGATAGCCTCAAATAAGGCTGTAAGTATTGTTCTAAACATAATAATTGTTAAGGGGTATCAGTGAACAGAATGCAGCTTTTTCTACCCTTCTGTTCTTTTTACAGACAGATTTAAGTTAATGTATTTGTGTTAGAGAAAGAGCAAATCCTGTGCCTGACTGTTACAGGCTAAGAAAAAAAATTGTTTTGCCTATAATGTTTCTTTATTGGCTAGTTAAAGAAAAAAACATATTTACATTGTTTTATTGAATAAATGGAGATTGCATTTTATAAAAATGCACTATATGAAGCTTAGGAACAGGTTTGTAAAATTTTTATTGTGTGGTCCCCAAGAATGACTGTGAATGCCATGCAGTGACAGTTTTGTCTCTTCCACTGTGGCTGCCCAGTAATATCTTCCTCATTGACCTGCCCTATTTTCTAAAATTCTCACCTTTAGTTTGACTATCTGATATCAAGGTATTTGTTAAAATGCACAAGAGTTACCTAAGAGGAAATGTACACGTGAAAAAATGTTAGAACTCTAGAGGAGTAAAAACAGGACAGATATTTTGTGATTTTGAAGAGATAAAGGTGATAAAGACAGACCCAAGATAATGTGGAAATTTCTATTAGGATAGGTAGGACAAGCCTATCTTTGGTAATTTGTCACAAGTTAGAACCTGTGGCAACCAGAGGATAGCATGAGAATATTGGTCATAATCAGTGGATTTACTGGAGACTTCAGTGAGATCTTGGAAATATGGTTAACTTCTGAGAGCAGAACTAGTAAGAAATAACCTATGCTTATCAGACCTTGCTTGGACTATCATCTTTAGAAAATTTGTAGAAAAACTGGAACACTTTAAAGGGAGAGGATAGGTACTAGAAATCAGCCTTCAATAAATATTAATTGAGCACTTATTATGTGCCAGGCACTATTCTTGACATTGGGATACATCAGTGAACAAAACAAAGATCCTTGCCCTTGTAGAACTTACATTTTTACAAGGCTGGGTAGACAATAAACAAAATAAATACTGACTATATTATAGTTTGTTAGAAGGTGAAAAGGGCTATCACTAGAAAGAAAAAATAGACTAGGCAAAGGGAATCATCTCACTAATATCAGGAAAAGTTGATTGGCTTAGAGCAAGAGAAGGTCGAATGATGGTAGTAGTAGGGAGAAGATTCTGTAATTGTCTTAAACTATCAGAAAGCTGATCAAGTAGAAAAGATTTAGACTTTCTTGGTGCGGCACCAAGACGAGGACCAGTGGGTAAAATTTACAAGGAATCAGGATTCACCTGAATATGAGGAAGAATTTTCCCGTAATCTTAATAGTACAAAGATGGAATGGACTGCCCTAATAAGTAGTATATTCTTATCACAAGCGATGTTTCAATCAGAGGCTGTACAATTGACAAGGACATTGAACTCAGGATTCTTAAAGATACTGTTACTAAATCATCTTTAAGGTTTCCTCCAACCTTGGAACTCTCTGGTTCTGCAAAGTTTTTTGGTTTTGTTTTTTTATATAGATTTTTGTTTTTTTATATATAGATTGAAGCTTTGTAGAGATGAAGTGGAATGTAGGGAAAAGAGCACCCAGATAGCTCTATTCCTTCTGTGTATAGACTCTTTGTGCCCTTGCTTCTTCATCTATAAAGTGATGATAATAATGCCTACAATTGTTGTAAATATTGAAAGGGATACTACTTGTTAAGTACTTTGTACCATGCCTAACATACTTGGCAGTGTTCAATAAAAGGTGGCTATATCAGCCATGGTAGGCTGGGTTATGCCCTGGTGACAAACAGCACCCAAATCTCAATGCCTTACAGTGACAGTGGTTTACTTCTCACTCCCACTATTGTGGACTGGCTGCTGCTCTGCTCTTTGTCTTTACTTCAAGATCCAGGCTGTCTATCTGAAACATTGCCTGTCTTATGGAAGAGGGAAAAGAGGTAAGCAAACTACTCACTGGCTCTTAAAGCTTCTGACCAGAAGTCACACGTGTCACCAATTTTATTAGAGCATCTCATGTGGTGTAGTGGTTTTCAAAATATGTCCATAAATTCTTTGGCACTCCTCCCTTCAGAAATGGAGCCTAATTCCTCTCCCTTTGAGTGTGGGCTGGACTTAGTCATTGCTTCTAACAAATACACTATGGCACAAGTGATGATGTGTGACTTCCAGGACAGGGTCATAAAAGGCATTGCAGCTTCTACCTTGCTCTCTTTCTTGGTTTACTCACTCTGGAGGAAGCCAGCTGCCATGTGATGAGGACACTCAAGTAGCCCAGTGGTTAGACCCATGTGACGAGGAACTTAGGCCCTTCACCAATAGCCAGTAAGGATCAGAGATCTCCTGCCAACAGCCATGTGAATGAGCCCTCCTAGAAGAAGATCTTCCTGCTCCAGTCAAGCTTTCAGATGTCTGCAGCCCCAGCAGACATCTTGACTGCAACCTGTGAGAGACCCTGAGCCAGACCACCTAGCTAAACTGCTCCCAAATTCTTGACCCACAGAAACTGAGATAATAAATATTTATTGATTTTTACTGCTAAGTTTCGGATTTGTTATATAGCAATAGATAGCTAGTATTCGTGGCCACCTCTGAGTTCAACAAGACAGAATATATAATCCTCCTGCAGAGAAGGGTGTAGTAGTGAGAGAAACTGGAATATTTACTGAACAGTAATATCTATCACAGTAGCTAAAATATTTTTTATTGAGGTATAACTGACATAATATTATATTAGCTAAAATATTTAAATGTAATCCTCCATGCATTCATTAGACAAATGTCTGAAGCAAGGAATAAATCATATAACCTCTGCACAATTACTCCCTTTTCCCTATCATATTGTCCAGCAAGTTCCATAATGAACAAATAAGGCAATATTTTAAGTCTGGGATCTGATACTCCCTTTCTAATCCTTATCCCCTTCTAATTCCTAGAGTTATAGGATTGTCAGATTCCATTCTTTTCCTTGCTTTTGATCCCTCCATAGTCCCAAATCAACCAGTTCAACAGTTGAGATTTCTAAAGAAAGACCCTGTAATTCAAGTTACGTAGTCTCTAGGTTTCCATTAAACTATTACCTTTTTTTCATTATTCATACTAAGGATTTTCTTACAGTGTTATTGCCCAAATTATTTACTGTCATCCTGACCATCTGTATGACATTGCCAATCATTTTAATTTTAGCTGTTCTCGTGAGTGTGAAATGATATCTTCTTGTGGTTTTAATTTACATTTCCTTGTTGAGTATCTTGTGTTCTTTTGGCCATTCATATACAGGTATACTTCAGAGAAATTGTGGGTTTGGTACTAGACCGCCAAAATAAAGTGAGTCACATGAATTTTTTGTTTTTTCAGTACATATAAAAGTTATGTTTACCTTACACTGTGGTTTATTAAGTGTGCAATAGCATTATGTCTAAAAAAAATTGTACATACCTTAATTAAAAAATACTTTATTGCTAAAAAATGCTAATCTTCATTTGAGCCTTTAGCAATTCGTAATCTTTTTGCTTGTAAAAAATGCAGTATCTGCAAAGTGCAGTAAAGTGAAGTGCATTAAAACAAGGTATAGTGGGCTGACCCCGTGGCCGAATGGTTAAGTTCATGTGCTCTGCTTTGGTGCCCCAGGGTTTCACTGGTTTGGGTCCTGGGCGTGGACATGGCACTGCTCATCAAGCCATGCTGAGGTGGCGTCCCACATAGCACAACTAGAAGGACCTGCAACTGGAAATTGCAACTATGTTTTGGGAAGCTTTGGGGAGAAGAAGAAAAAGAAAAAAAAAGATTGGCAACAGATGTTAGCTCAGGTGCCAATCTTTAAAAAAAAATAAAATAAATGAAACAAGATATGCCTATATCTTCTGTTATGAAATGTCTCTTGAGTTATTTTGTTCATTCTTTGAGTTGCCTTCTTATAATTGAGTTGTAAGAGGTTTTTTTAATGTATTCTAGATAGAAATCCTTTGTCAGATATATATGTTGCAAGTATTTTCTCCCAGTCTCTGGCTTGCTTTTTCACTTTCTTAAGAGTATCTTTTGGGGGCCGGCCCAGTGGCGCAGCGGTTAAGTGCACACATTCCGCTTTGATGGCCTGGGGTTTGCTGGTTCGGATCCCAGGTGCCAACATGGCACTAGTTGTCAAGTCATGCAGGCATCCCACATGTAAAGTAGAAGAAGATGGGCACAGATGTTAGCTCAGAGCCAGTCTTCCTCAGCAAAAAAAAAGAGGAAGATTGACAGCAGATGTTAGCTGAGGGCTAATCTTCCTAAAAACAAAAAAAAAGAGTATCTTTTGAAAACAGGTTTTATTTTTTTATGAAGTCCAATTTGTCAATTTTTTCTTTTATAGTTAGTGCTTTTGTGTCTTAAGAAATCTTTGACTATGTCAAGATTGCAAAGATTCTCTCCTATGTTTTCTTTTAGAATTAGCAATATATATTTAACTCACTCTATAGAAGGAAGCTAACCTTTAATGTGTGCCTACAATGTACCAGGCCCTTTCACATACTTGGATCTGTAGTGTGATTGTAGTCTTCTGTATTAACTAAATATATCAGTAATCTTTTTACGTCTCTTTATATGAGATACAGAGATACATAGAAACAACTAATTGTGTTGTCATAGAAATTTTATCTTTATATAAATAAGGAACCTCATGTTAACTACATTTGTGGCTGACAAGTGGAGGACCAAAAACGTTGGAATAGATGGGAAATTATTTTTTAAAAACCCAGCTCTGAAATTGCAAATGGGATCTGGTGAGAATGACAGTAATAACACCTGGCCCTTATACAGAGTGGCCAGGGATAGTAAACGTCATATATTCTCAGGGTGATAGGTTGAGAAAGTTCCTACAGGGGCCGGCCCGGTGGCGCAGCAGTTAAGTTCACATATTCCGCTTCTCGGCGGCCTGGGGTTCACGGGTTCAGATCCCAGGTGCGGACATGGCACCGCTTGGCAAGCCATGCTGTGGCAGGCGTCCCACATATAATGTAGAGGAAGATGGGCAGGGATGTTAGCTGCGGGCCAGTCTTCCTCAGCAAAAAGAGGAGGATTGGCAGTAGTTAGCTCAGGGAGGACCTTCCTCAAAAAAAAAAAAAAAAAAAAGAAAGTTCCTACAGACCTGAATTCCAGGATAAAGACCTTGAAGACTGTACAGCCATAGCTGAGATGACCATTGGATAAGCCTTGCAGAAATACCCTGCTCCCTCAACCCTCTCACCAGTTAACACTTGATTGGTCCTGAGTCTGGGTCTGAAAAGTGAAATGAGAATGAAGAATTCAGACCAGCAGCATCTCCTTCTTGTCAGCTTAAAAAAAAATTCACCTGTTTTTTAACCGTCAAAATGAGTTTATTCAGGAATAGACAAAAGAATTGCAATTCAGGATGTGCCTACTATGGTGAACTGTAGGCAAACCCAGAGAATAAAGGAGGGGAATTTGCTTTTATAGGGAAAAGGGGGGAGTAGGGAGGAGCTGTTCTAAACAAAAATCAATTGGAGGAAAGTAACACTTCAGGGTGGCAATGGCTTCTCATTGGCTGAGCTGTGGTATTTCTCATTGGCTGGGCAGTTGCCAGGGAGAGAAATCTTCCTTCAGTAGTAAAGTAATTGTACTTCCTGTTGAAGATGCAAGCAAACTGTCTCTTCCTGCTTGGAGTAATTGATGATGTATGATAAGGCATGAGAGTTCCCTTACAGGCCCTCCCAGCTCCAATTTAGTTGAGGTTTCTCTTATTCATTTCACATTTACCCTTTTGACCAAGATCTTTCTGCAAAAGCATCGCTGATCAACAGTCATGTTCTCTGCACATAGTCGTCTTGTCTCTCAGTGTCAGGAAGGACCTTTCCTGGTTGTTGTGTCCCATGTTGGAGGCAAGGTGCATAGTGATTGGAAACTATTTTAGGCCACATTTGCATAACAAGGAAGGTTAGGAGGGAGAACTCTCAGACATTTCTCATCTAAAGTCCATATTTTTCCAAGTTTATAGTTATTGGAGATCATATCACAGTGCTGAGCCAGCATCACCTTATTGGGCATGTCATTTTTACAGAGATTCAATAGGCAATAGGTACAGAATCTTGCAATAAGTATACAGAGTAAGATTAAGAGCAATACTATAAGCCCAGTTTGCAGGATGGTTCTAAACCAGGAGCCCAGACCGGAAGGTAACCAGCTGAACAAGTTAAAAGACAGCAGATTGTTAGGTGAAATTTGTTGTAACCATTGTGCTTGCTCTTTAATCTTATGTAATTGGGTTTCTACTTCCCCAGACGCATTTATCCACATGCAACAGGAGGTGTTCGGCATTGCACAGACACTTCCTCGCTCAGCAAGTAGATAATCAAGGGCTATACAGTTATCCAAAACTACCTTGGCCAGTGAGTTAAGTGACCATTGCTGAGCCGAAATTTCTTTGGCTATAGACTCAGCCAACTCTTCTAGTGTCAGGGAGAGATTTCTGATCATTTGTTTGTTGACACTCCTGTCTATGGGAAGAAGTCACTCTGGTCCGCGGGAAGTTCTTGTTTAAAGTAACTATGGAGACTCACTGGGAGAGACCAATGAGAAGTCTCTTTTTGGTTATACAGAGAGAACAGGACAGTGAATACAGCAAGGGACACTGTCCTAGTATTATCCAGCTGTCAAGGCAATGAATTGCTCAAGTATAAAGGCCATTACTGAAACCTCCATAGATGAAGATATAAGCAGGGGGTGTACGTAAGTCTCACGCATAAGTGATATCATCTATAGACTTGTTCATCAACATAGAGGCATTAGCATTATATAACCAAGGCTCAGATACTATGTTGTTAAATACCTAGAGGTTGCCTAAATACATGAACGTGTTAAGAAATATACGAACGATTCAACTTATTTGATGGTCCCACAAAATTTTTCATACAAATATTCAAAAGATCTTGTTTTCCCCTTCCAAGGTTAGGTTAAATTAAGGTAGGAGACAAGTTTAGGTGGGCTTAGCACCCTGACTTGGTAAAATGGGCCAGCAGAGCAACTTAGATGAACAACAGCATCTGGAATCCCAGTGGAATTATTTTTAGGGTGAACTAAGGCATGATTACTGCCTTGGACAGACTGAGGTTTCTGATGGCAAATCAAATCAGAGACGTTTCCCCCTTTTGCAAGGGATTGGAAAATGTGGCCAAGAGCATGGTCCTTCCAGGAGAAAGAGGGAGAAAATTAAGTAAGAAACAACAGTAGGCAGAAGGTATACAGGCCTGGTCCAGTCATCTTGGGAAAGCTGTCTGCCTCAGATGTTGGCTGCTTCTCTTCCTAGTCAATTTGATTTGGAGGTCCCTAGCATTTGTATGGGACTAGATGTCAGGTGGAGCCTTCTGTAGCTGTGAGATGTGTACACAGGGCTCTTTGAAGTTTGGCTGCCATCTGGGTAGTGAGGAGGACCTGATATAGTCTCTTCCAAGGAGATTTCAAGTGCAGTAATTTGGAATACCATAGTCCGACATTTAAAGAAACTAGAAGAATTTAGGATCCAATCTAGCTTACAGGTATATAACAAAAACCATGAAGACAGTTAATAGGACTAGAATTTAATATCTACAAAAGCACATGCATAAATTCTTTCTCTACAATCACCCCCATTTTTATTAATGTTAATTATAGTAAAACTAATTTGTTTGTATTAGACTTGGCCTGATTATTTATATGAATGTAGCAAGAATAGTGATTAACCATGTAAATTAGTTTTTAAGATTGCTTTGCTGAAACCTTGGAAGTGAGGTAGTAGGCTGATTTTTCAAGGCAGCTCCTAAAAGCTGTCTGGTCACTTCTGAGTCTATGTACATCTTTCTTTCTTTCTTTCTTTCTTTTTTTCCTTTTTTTTAAAACTTTTTATTAAGATTATGGTAGTTTACAACCTTGTGAAATTTCAGTGGTACATTATTGTTAGTCATGTTGTAGGTGCACCACTTCATCCTTTGTGGCCTCCCCCCACCCCACCTTTCCCCTGGTAACCACCAATCAGTTCTCTTTGTCTACATGTTTAACTTCCACCTATGAGTGGAGTCATACAGAGTTCGTCTTTCTCTATCTGGCTTATTTCACTTAACATAATACCCTCAAGGTCCATCCATGTTGTTGTGAATGGGACGATTTTATCCTTTTTTATGGCTGAGTAGTATTCCATTGTATATATATACCATATCTTCTTTATCCAATCATCAGTTGCTGGGCACTTAGGTTGCTTCCATGTCTTGGCTATTGCAAATAATGCTGCAATGAACATAGGGGTGCATGGGACTTTTGGAATTGCTGATTTCAAGTTCTTTGGATAGATACCGAGTAGTGGGATGGCTGGGTCATAAGGTATTTCTATTTTCAATTTTTTGAGAAATCTCCATACTGTTTTCCATAGTGGTTGCACCAGTTTTCATTCCCACCAGCAGTATATGAGGGTTCCTTTTTCTCCACAACCTCTCCAACATTTGTCACTTTTTGTTTTGGATATTTTTGCCATTCTAACAGGTGTAAGGTGATATCTTAGTGTAGTTTTGATTTGCATTTCCCTGATGATTAGTGATGATGAACATCTTTTCATGTGTCTATTGGCCATCCATATGTCTTCTTTGGAGAAATGTCTGTTCATGTCCCCTGCCCAGTTTTTGATCGGGTTTTTTGATTTTTTGTTGTTGAGCTGTGTGAGTTCTTTATATATTATGGAGATTAACCCTTTGTCGGATAAATAACTTGTAAATATTTTTTCCCAACTAGCGGGTTGTGTTTTTGTTTCAATCCTGTTTTCCCTTGCCTTGAAGAAGGTCTTTAGTCTGATGAAGTCCCTTTTGTTTATTCTTTCTATTGTTTCCCTCATCTGAGGAGTTTATGTGCATCTTTCTTAAATATGACATTCTAGTCAAAGGCTTGCTAATGCAGCCAATATTTCCAGTTGTGTCCTGTTACAAGGAGAACAGACCTTCACTGATCCCATGCCAAATACATATATTGTCATGAAAAGAAGACTTAAGACTTTCCAAATTCTAGAAGGATCAAGTAGAGAGAAAAAGATAAATGTTTCAGCCCTTGTTGCAAAGATACACTTTACCAAATTGCTGTAAATTATAGATAGCTTAAAGAAGGAGAAAAAAAGAACTCCTTTACATCTGGAAAAGAAAACATTAAAGCAATGAGTCCTCCACTTGAGTTCCAGAACCTCCTACCCAGTTCAGTGTTATGATCTTAAAGTTATCAAAACCTGTATTCTAGAGTACTTGTCAGAGTTTTTTCCGTGAATCTTTTTAAAAATGAAGTAGATTTGTAAAAGCATCAGAGTAAAACAATAACTGTCTGAAACTCACAAAAGACTTTAGAAAAAGGCAATGGGTAAATGTAATTGGCAAGGAAATTGGGGGATTTTTGTGGCTTACATTTTAGATAGTAACTGGAATTACAGGTAATAACATTATATTAGGAATTTTAGAATTTTAGACAATTTCTAGAACACTTTTTAGTAACATTCATCCATGCAATATAACCTAAAAAGATTTATTATCACTTACTCAGCCATGTTTCTCATGTAATTTGACATACCAAATAAGCCTAATTAGGGTAATATCTCTCTTTTTATGAGGAGAGAGAGCAAATCTTTGGAAATGTTTCAGGTGCCCTTTGGAAAATCCCAATGTTACATTGAAGTTGAAAAGACTTCATTTAGAATTTGAATATTTTGGGAAGCTTGTCTAAACTACCAAAAGGTTTGGACACTGATCAAATAGGATCACAGATCATTATGAAATAATACTTCAGTATCTATTTGGCCAAAGTAACAATAAAGGATTTCAAAGGCAAATGTAAAGGGTTACATAGTTGTAAGAAAAACAACTCCTTTAATACTAAAAAGAGTCAGTTTTCTTAAGTAATTAAAGTCCTGAAAGAAACAACAGTGTAAATTTTTTTGACAAAACATAAAATCTCTGTTTTCTTGGCATATTGCTTAAAGGTAAAGAAACGTTTGCTATCTGTTATCAAAAGCAGACCAATAGCCTAAGAAAGCCTTGCCCTTTGAGCAGAAAAGAAAGCCAGATTTTAATTTTGCATCAGCTTAATTTTGATATTAAAGCATTCATTCTAACCTTAGCTAGTCCTGACTGTGAATAAAATTCCAATTTGTCCTATGTTTTCTTCTTTCCCATTCTGAAATAACCAGCCTCTCCTTAGGACAAAATTACTTTATTTTCCCTCAACAAAATGCATATCCATTCCTCATACCTTCTTTTATTGAAGCATACGTCCTACTATCCTTGCATACAGAGATGTTTCCTTTTGATTTCTAGTAGCTTTAATTACATATGTAAGAATTCTTAACCCTTAGAATTCCCAATTCCTAGTGAAAACTAAGAAGTAAGCAATTGTGAACTATATTAGCATTTTGTGACTTGGCTAATTTGTATAAATACCTTTTATAAATTTCTAGAAATGTGCCTTTTATCATAGAAAATTTCTCAGCATGGCATAAAACGTGTTCACTAATAGACTCAAATATCTTAGTTTCTCTGCAATAGGAAACCAAAAGTGAATAAACCCATATTTGGTAATTAATGTTCATGTTATTTGGAAATGATTTAGATATTCATAATGACCATCCATTATTTAGTTTAACTTAGTATAAACTTTTATCTTATTTACATTTATTTAAATTACTTGCTTTTAACAATCATGCTTAAACTAGACATTAAATAGTGAACCATCATCTTAAGTTACTTTATTGCTGGCAAATTTTTTTTCTAGTGAGGAAGATTGGCCCTGAGCTAACATCTGTTGCCAATATTCCTTTTTTTCCCTCCCCAAAGCCCAAGTACATAGTTGTATATGCTAGTTGTAGGTCATTCTAGTTCTTCTACGTGGGATACCACCACAGCATGGCTTGATGAGCGGTGTGTAGGTCTGTGCCCAGGATCTGAACCAACTAACCCCAGGCCACCTAAGCGGAGCACACAAACTTAACTACTTGGCCAAGGGACCAGCCCCTTGCTGACAAATTTTGTGTCAGAGATAACATGAGCTTAATAAACCCAGGTGGAATGAAAGTTGTATGTCTGCATTATATTTAGCATTGATAACACTAAAGACATGCCTGTTTTTTATTTATACCAACAACCTTAAGCTAGCTTTCATTTACTAACGATTAATCTTAGATCACATAAACTTGAAAACATTTGGGTTAATTTCCATTATATTTCTGAGGTTTAAAAATATTTAATTTATACGTGCTTAATTTCAAGCCAATTAAATAGGCCTTTTGACAGATCAATTCTACCAATACCATCCAGAGGTACAATAATATCACATGTCTGTAACATGTGAAACTGAACCTCTTAATCTCAAATTTGTGTGCCTGATGCACAGTAAGACAATCACTGAGACATTGGTGCTTGGAGATGGAGAAAAGTTTATCCAAATAGGACAAAAACAAGAAGGCAGGAGGATAGGTTCTCTCAAATCCACCTTCACAAAAGAAGAAAGCAGGGAGTTTTTATAGAGCTAAGGGGTTTGGCAGGAGGAATTTTGGAGAAACAAAGGGGTAATCTGTGTTTCTTTCACTACAGATAAGTCCTTGGGCAATCTGACTATTTGGTGTCAACAGTAGCTGGGGGCTGGTTATCCAGTGATAAAGGAAGGCATCTGGTGAAAAAGAAAAGGCATTCTTTTTCTTCTGTGAAACAAGCTCATAAATCCTTGTGACCCTTGAGTCACTCCTCAGGTTAAACAAGAAAAAGCAAATTAACAAGATTAATTTCTTTTCATAACAAGGTTGAAAGATAATCTTATTATTTGCAGTAACCCTCAGGTACACGGCTTCACATACATACATACATAGACACATAGACAGTCATAAACAGAAATCTCATAACTTTCATTTTAAAACTTTAGTTATGTCTCAGGTCCAGTAATATAAAACTCAAAACAGTAGTTGGATCCAAATTGTGTTTCTGGCAGATGAACTAAATCAAGGTTGCTTATTCAGATGGCCAAAGTCTTTTACTAAAGATTTTTATTTGCATGCTGTAAGCATCCTTTTAGAGCTATTTTTGTAGTCAGTTTGCCTATTATCAAAAGTCTAGGGTAGTTACTATTTAAATTTTTCCCTCTAGTTGTTTATTTGCTCCAATTAACTTAGAAATAGTAATTAGGGGTTTAACATTTGAATCCTCAGAGAGTCTGATTTTAAAGGGGCAGGTTTTTGCAGAGGGGAAGAGAAGAAGATGGCATCATGGGCAGATCCTGAGTACAAGATAGCTGCCAGGGTGGAGTCTGAGACAAGATGGCTACCAGGGGGGAGTTTGAGACAAAGGAGTCTGGGAAGACAAACAAGATGGTGCCTGAGACCAAGAAGAAGGGAGAAGGGAACACAAGGCTTCAGATACCATTTTGTTATCCCTCAGTTTTTTAGCTGTTTTGGTTAATTTAGACACAATATCTTGTAATGAGGTTATTATAGAGCTTTGTGCACATCCAGAAGCCTCCACCTACCAATAAAAATAGTCATACCGTTCATTTTGCTTAATTTTAGAGCTGCAATCTTCCAACTTGGTTTTAATAAAAGTGAGTTTGGGGAGATCAAAAGTGCCCCATAATAGCCACAGTAATTCTGAACTGCTTTTGGTTTATTTGGCCTACTTAGTTAAAAATGCATATCTGGGGGCGTGACAGTCAGTGACATGGTGGAGTGAGCTCGCCCGGGACTCTCTCCCCTCCAAATTACAACCCAAAGGAGCAACTGAATTCCAATCAAAAGAATCCTAGTAACACAGAGATCATCAGAGACCCACAGCAGCCAAATGACCGAGGGCAGAGAGGCTGGAGCCCCGCTCAGAGGAGCTGGAATGGGGTAAGAGAGATCTTCGCTCCCTCCCCTAGAGACTGGGATGGCTGCTGGGGGTGAGGGAAAGAGTGAGGGAGGGGCCTCACATCCACAGCATCGTCCAGGACTCCCACAGGCCTGTGTAGCAGAAACCCTCTAATGGGGGAAAGCTTTCACATGCGGGGACCCCATCAAGCCAAGGCCCCAGGAAACCAGAGAGCAAGTGCTGAATGGAATCCAGGTCTGCACGAGAGAGAAAGTGCCCCTCCTCCCCCAACCCACGCTGCGCACCGCCATCATGACTGAAGGCAGAGGGCTCAGAACGTGTGGCTGTCGACCCCCATCTAGTGGAGACAGGCTGTAACTGCAACCAAATAATAGCATTATTTGCAAAAACCGCTCCTCTACCATCCAGCAACTTATAAAAGCTCCAGTCTAAAAGGAAAATAATAAAAACACAGAATTATGTCCTGAGGACTTGGAAATAGGTAAACTAAGTGAAAATGAGTTCAGAGTAGCTATCATCAAAATACTCAGTGAGGTAAAGGGAAATATAGAGAAACAAGTCAACAAGTTCTGGAGTTACTTCACAAAAGAGATTGAAATTATAAAGAAGAATCAATCAGAAATACTTGAGATGAAAAATACAATGCATCAGATAAAACAGAATGCAGACTCCCTGAATGCCCGTGTAGACACCATAGAGGAGAAAATTAGCATAATCAAAGATAGACAGGCTGAATGGCTCCAGACAGAGGAAGAAAGAGAACTAAGAATTAACAAAACAAGAAAATCTCTGAGAAATAGCTGACTCAATGAGAAAATGCAACTTAAGAATCATCGGAATTCCTGAGGGCATGGAAAAGGAAAATGGAGCAGAAAGTGTGCTCAATGACATAGTAGCAGAGAACTTCCCAAATCTAGGGATTGAGTGAGAAGTGTGTGTGGAGGAAGGTTTCAGATCTCCTAGATTTGTCAATGTAAAAAGACCTACTGCAAGGCATATAGTAGTAAAAATGGCAAAAATGAATGACAAAGAAAGAATAGTCAGGGCAGCAAGGTAGAAGAATATAACCTACAAAGGAACTCCTATCAGACTTTCAGCAGATTTCTCTACAGAAACCTTACAAGCTAGGAGAGATTGGAATGACATATTCAAAACTTTAAAGGATAAAAATCTTCAGCCAAGAATACTCTATCCAGCAAAAATATCCTTCAGATATGAGGGAGGACTTAAATCCTTTCCAGACAAACAAAAGCTAAGGGATTTTGTAGCCACAAGACCTCCACTACAAGAAATCCTCGGGAAGGCCCTCCTACCTGAAAAAAGAAAAAAAGGGAGAAAGGGGTCACAAAATACAGAGTAGGGAGACTAATAGATAGAACCAGAATAGGATAGCAAATATTCAACCATAGCATTAGGATAAAGGGAAGGAAATCACCAAAGCAAAGACAATCTTATTGCTCTAACCACAAACTCACAACACAAGTTGGAATAAGAGATGAAAATAATAATTTAGGAGGGGAAGAGGAAAGGGATTGAATCAGTTTAGGCTAAGGAAGTAAGAGGCCACCAGAAAATGGACTATGTTATACATGAGGTTCTGGATACAAACTGCAGGGTAGCCACTAAACTAAAAAACAGAACAGAGACACAAAACATAAATAAGGAAAAAGCTAAAAAACCCAGCATAAAAAATTGCAGAAGTCAATGGGTAGGCTAAAACACTCAGGATGAGAAACAAAGGAAACACAGGAAAACTGGAAAATGAACGACAGAATGATAGCATTAAGCCCTCATGCATCAATAATCACCCTCAATGTAAACGGATTGAACTCTCCAATAAAAAGACACAGAGTAGCAAGATGGGTTAAAGAACAAGATCCAACAATTTGTTGCCTCCAGGAAACACACCTCAGCTCCAAAGGCAAACACAGGCTCAGAGTGAAGGGTTGGAAGACAATACTCCAAGCTAATAGCAAACAAGAGAAAGCAGGTGTCACAATACTTATATCAGACAAAATGGATTTCAAGATAAGGCAGGTAAAGAGAGACATAGAGGGCCAATACATAATGATCAAAGGGACACTTCATCAAGAAGAAATAACACATAAATATCTATGCACCCAACACAGGAGCACCAAACTTCATAAAGCAACTATTAACAAACCCAAAAGAAGATATCAAAAATAACACAATAATAGTAGGGGACCTCAACACCACACTCACATCAATGGACAGATCATCCAGACAGAAAATCAACAAGGAAACAGTGGAGCTAAACAAAAAGCTGAGACAGTTGGACTTAATAGACATATATAGAACACTTCACCCCAAAACAGCAGAATACACATTCTTCTCAAGCACACATGGGACATTCTCAAGGATAGACCATATGTTGGGAAACAAGGCAAGCCTCTACAAATTTAAAAAAATTGAAATAATAACAAACATCTTCTCTGATCATAATGCCATAAAGCTAGAAATTAATTACAAGAAAAAAGCTGAGAAAGGCACAAAGATGTGGAGACTAAAAATATGCTATTGAACAAGCAATGAATCATTGAAGAAATTAAAGAAGAAATAAAAAAATATCTGGAGACAAATGAAAAGGATAACATTCCATACCAACTCATATGGGATACAGCAAAAGCTGTATTAAGAGGGAAATTCATTGTAATGGAGGCACATCTTAACAAAGAAGAAAAATCCCAAATCAGTAATCTTAAACTACACCTAACTGAATTAGAGAAAGAAGAACAGACAAAGCCCAAAGTCAGCAGAAAGAGAAAAATAATAAAAATCAGAGCAGAAATAAATGCTATTGAAATAAAAAAGGCAGTAGAAAGGATCAATGAAACAAAGAGTTGTTTCTTTGAGAAGATAAATAAAATTGACAAACCCCTAGCCAGACTACAAAGAAAAAAAGAGAGAAAGCTCAAATAAACAAAATCAGAAATGAAAGAGGAGAAGTAACAACAGACTCCACAGAAATACAATGGATTATAAGAGAATACTACAGAAAACTATATGCCAACAAAATGGATAACCTAGAGGAAATGGATAAATTCTTGGATTCCTACAATCTCCCAAAGCTTAGTCAAGAAGAAGCAGACAATTTGAACAGACCAATCACAAGGAAAGAGATTGAAACAGCAATCAAAAGCATCCCAAAGAATAAAACCTCAGGACCAGATGGCTTTTCTGGGGAATTCTACCAAACTTTCAGAGAGGATTTAATACCTATCCTTTTCAAGCTATTCCAAAAACTTAGGGAGGAGGGAACACTTCCTAACACATTCTATGAGGCCAACATCACGCTGATACCACAGCCTGACAAGGACAGCACAAAAAAGGAGAACTATAGTCCAATATCGCTGATGAACATAGATGCCAAAATTCTCAACAAAATTTTGGCAACCCGAATTCATCAAAAGGATCATACATCATGATCAAGTGGGTTGTATACCAGGGACACAGGGATGGTTCAACATCGCAAATCAATCAATGTGGTACACCACATCAACAAATTGAGGAATAAAAACCACATGATCATCTCAATAGATGCAGAGAAAGCATTTGACAAGATCCAACAGCCATTTATGATAAAAACTCTGAAGAAAATGGGGATAGAAGGGAATTAACATAATAAAGGCCATATATGACAAACTGACAGCCAACATCATACTCAATGGGCAAAAACTAAGCGCCATCCCCCTGAAAACAGGAATGAGACAAGGATGCCCTCTATCACCACTCTTATTTAGCATAGTACTGGAGGTTTTGGCCAGAGCAATTAGGCAAGAGAAAGGAATAAAAGGAATCCAAATAGGAAGGGAGGAAGTGAAACTCTTGCTGTTTGCAGATGACATGATCCTATATATAGAAAACCCCAAAGAATCCACTGAAAAACTTTTAGAAATAATCAACAACTACAGCAAAGTTTACAATTTATCAATTATCAATTTATCAATTTACATAAATCAGTAGCATTTCTATACTCTAATAACAAACTAACAGAAAAAGAACTCAAGAACACAATACTATTCACAATCGCAACAAAAAGAATAAAACACCTCCGGGTGAATTTAACTAAGGAAGTGAAAGACCTATACAATGAAAACTACAAGGCTTTTCTGAAAGAAATGGATGACGACATAAAGAGATGGAATGACATTCCATGTACTTGGATTGGAAGAATAAACAGAGTTAAAATGTCCATTCTACCTAAAGCAATCTACAGATTCAACGCAATCCCAATCAGAATCCCAATGACATTCTTTACAGAAGTAAAACAAAGAATCCTAAAATTCATATGGGGTGACAAAAGACCCCGAATTGCTAAAGCAATCCTGAGAAAAAAGAACAAAGCTGGAGGCATCACAATCCCTGACTTCAAAACATAGCACAAAGCTACTGTAATCAAAACAGCCTGGTACTGGTACAAAAACAGGTGCACAGATCAATGGAACAGAATTGAAAGCCCAGAAATAAAACCATACATCTATGGACAGCTAGTCTTCGACAAAGGAGCTGAGGGCATACAATGGAGAAAAGAAAGTCTTTTCAACAAACGGTGCTGGGAAAACTGGAAAACGACATGTAAAAGAATGAAAATTGACCATTCTTTTTCACCATTCACCAAAATAAACTCAAAATGGATCAAAGACCTAAAGGTAAGACCTGAAACCATAAGGCTTCTAGAAGAAAATGTAGGCAGTACACTCTTTGACATCAGTATTAAAAGGACCTTTTTGGACACCATGTCTTCTCAGACAAGGGAAACAATAGAAAGAATAAACAAATTGGACTTCATCAGACTGAAGAACTTCTTCAAGGCAAAGGAAGACAGGATTGAAACAAAAAAACAACCCACTAACCGGGAAAAAATATTTGCAAGTCATACATCCGACAAAGGCTTAATATCCATAATAAAGAACTCACACAACTCAACAACAAAAAATCAAACAACCCGATCAAAAACTGGGCAGGGGACATGAACAGACATTTCTCCAAAGAAGATATACAGTTGGCCAATAGGCACGTGAAAAGTGGTTCATCATCACTGATCATCAGGGAAATGCAAATCAAAACTACAGTAAGATATCACCTTACACCCATTAGAATGACAAAAATAACACAAACAAATAGTAACAAATGTTGGAGAGGTTGTGGAGAAAAAGGAACCCTCATACACTGTTGGTGGGAATGTAAACTGGTGCAGCCACTATGGAAAACAGTATGGAGATTCCTCAAAAAATTAAAAATAGAACTACCATATGATCCAGCTATCCCACTACTGGGTATCTATCCAAAGAACTTGAAATCAGGAATTCCAAAAGTCCCATGCACCCCAATGTTCATTGCATCATTATTTGCAATAGCCAAGATGTGGAAGCAACCTAAGTGCCCATCAACTGATGATCGGATAAAGAAGATGTGGTATATATACACAATGGAATACTACTCAGCCGTAAAAAAGAACAAAATCATCCCATTTGCAACAACATGGATGGACCTTGAGGGAATTATGTTAAGTGAAATAAGCCAGATAGAGAAGGACAATCTCTGTGTGACTCCACTCATATGAGGAATTTAAACATGCAGACAAAGAGAACAGATTAGTAGCTACTGGGGAAAAGGTGGGGTGGGGGTTGGGCACAAAGGGCAAAGGGGTGCACTTACAACACGACTGACAAACAATAATGTACAACTGAAATTTCACAAGTTTGTAACCTATCATTAACTCAATAAAAATTTTTAAAAAAATGCACATCTGGGAGCCCAAAGTTCTTAAACATAAACTCAGCCAGGGGCCCTGAAGGAAGGTTTCCCTTAGAACATTTAGATGACTGGGAACTCATTTCTGGAATTTCTTTGAAAATCCAAGAAAGTTGCTAGAGTCCTAGCCCTGATCCCTAAAGGAATTTAAAAATGAAAGAACGCTGCTGGATTCCCAGCCCTGATTCTAAAAGAAATGTGAAAACCAAAGAAAAACTCCTGGATTTCCAGCAATCCCGAGCCCCAAAAGGAACTGTGCTCCTTGAGAAAATAACTGAGTACTCACCAAAGATGACACCTTGAACCCAAGGACAGAGCTTTGAACGAGGAGGACAAATTCACTCCCCCAAGAGGACAAAACCATTCCCCATTCCAAATAAAGTCAGAGAGCTCAAAATGCAAGGAGAGTGGAGTGCTGAATCTAAGAGGTGATTCACCAAACCGAAATCAGGCAGCAACTCATAGAAGTGATGAACACAAGTGTCTTGGTGTAGGTACCTCGCTCAGTTCTGGGGTCACTGTCTCTCAGAGGTCACCTCCTTTGGATCACACTTTTCTGACACATATTTGTGAATTTGAAAAGAAAACTCATAGGGCTGGCCCTGTGTCAGAGTGGTTAAGTTTGCATGCTCTACTTCGGTGACCCAGGGTTCGCCAGTTCAGATCCTATGTGCAGACCTACACATTGCTCATCAAGCCATGCTGTGGTGGCACCCCACATAGAAGAACTAGAATGACTTACAACTCGGATATACAACTATGTTCTGGGGGCTTTGAGGAGAAAAAAAAAGAGAGGAAGATTGGCAACAGATGTTAGGTTAGGGCCAATCTTCCTCACCAAAAAAAAGAAAATTTGCATGTTATTTTATCTTCAAAATGAGTTTATTTGAGAATAGCCAAAAGAATTGCAATTTGGACATGCATGCTATGGTAAACCATAGGCAAATCCAGATAACAAAGGAGGGGAGCTTGCTTTTGTAGAGAAAAAGGAGGGTTGGGGGCGGCTGTTCTAAGCAAAAGTCCTTTGGAGGAGAGTAACAGTTCAGGACGGCAACAGTTTCTCATTGGCTGAGCTGCAGTGTTTCTCATTGACTGGGCTGTTGCCAGGTAGGGAGAGAAATCTTCGTTTAGTAGTAAAGTAGTTGTACTTCCTGTCAGAGATGCAAGGAAGGGTATTTCTGTTCCTGCTTGGAGAAATTGATGATGTATGATAGGACCTGAGAGCTCCCCTACAGGCCCTTCCAACTCCAATTTAGTTAAGGTTTCTCTTACTCATTTCACATTCTTCACCCTTTGCTGGGGTAATGCACAATTAGAGGTCGGAGAGAAATGTGAAAAAAGAGAGTTCCAGTACCCTGGTAACCTTACCTCCCCTCCAAGTAGATCTAAGTTCTTTACACTTCAGCTCTACTACTCAGATTCACAAAGAGAGCGGCTTTCTTTCTCTAAGCTTTCACCTTTCTTTCCCTATCTCAGAATGGAGTCCTTCATCCTCATTTTATCAATTTTTGACTAGTACCTCTTTTCCCTCTCCTGCCTCAACCCGAGAATTCACACAGAGATAGCTTGAAACAAAGCACTGGACAGTTTATAGGCATTAAAAAATCCCCTTTCAATTCCAAACATGGCCTTGGCTTTGCTTATTCAGGTTTTTCAAAATGGAAATTTATGCTGTTTTTCTGGTTATAGAGGAAATAAAAGCTCATAAAAATGAAATAATATAGAAATAAAAAATGAAAGTCCTTCAGAACTTTTATTATGCATATATAAATGCACACACATATGTTTTTACAAAACTGGCATCATAAGATGCATTCTAGTTTATAATTTTTTTTTGAGGAAGATTAGCCCTGAGCTAACATCTGCCACCAATCCTCCTCTTTTTTGCTGAGGAAGACTGGCCCTGATCAAACATCCGTGCCTATCTTCCTCTGCTTTATATGTGGGATGCCTGCCACAACATGGCTTGACAAGCGGTGCCATGTCCGCACCCAGGATCTGAACTGGCAAACCCCGGGCCGCCGAAGCAGAACATGCGAACTTAACCCCTGCACCACCGGGCGGCCCCTATAATCTTTTTCAATTAAAAAATTATGGTCTTGGACCGGCATTCATATTCCTATATCTTTGTGGACTTACTTGATTATTTCATTGAAATAAAGAAGTAGAATTGATGGGTCAAAATGTGTGACATTCAACATTTGGTAAATTATTGCCAAACTGCGTTCCACAAAATGTGAATCAGCTTATACTGCCACTGATAGTACAAGAGACTAACTCCTCACAAATTCACCAACAGTGGTATCACTAATCATTTAAAATTCTACCAATATGATAGGTAAAAACTTATGTCTTTTTATTGTTTAATTGTATAATTTAATTATCAGTTAGGTTGAGCATCTTTTTTATTTTGCACATTTACTGGTCATTTATATTTCTTCATAAATTTTCTGAATATGTTCTTTATCCAACTTTCAATTTGAAGGTTCAGTGTTTTTCTTATTGATTTAGAGAACTCCTTAAAGATCATTGCATTAACCAGTTACTCATATACGTTGCATGTATTTTCCCCAGTTTTACAATTTTTTTTATTAAGGTTATAAAAGTTAACATCCTTGTGAAATTACAGTTGTACATCCTTATTAGTCATGTTGTAAGTACACCACTTCACCTCTAGTGCCCTCCCCCAACCTGCCTTTCCCCTGGCAACCATCGATCAGTTCTCTTTGTCCATATGTTAACTACCACCTATCAGTAGAGTCATACAGAGTACGTCTTTCTCTGTCTGGCTTATTTCACTCAACATAATACCCTCAAGGTCTATCCATGTTGTTGTGAATGGGACGACTTTGTCCTTTTTTATGGCTGAGTAGTATTCTATTGTATATATATACCACATCTTCTTTATCCAATCATGAGTTGCTGGGCACTTATGTTGGTTCCATGACTTGGCTATTGTGAATAATGCTGCAATGAAGATAGGGGTGCATGGAACTTCTGGAATTGCTGATTTCAGGTTCTTAGGATAGATACCCAGTAGTGGGATGGCTGGGTCATAAGGTATTTCTATTCTTAACTTTTTGAGGAATCTCCATACTGTTTTCCATAGTGGCTGCACCAGTTTGCATTCCCACCAACAGTGTATGAGGGTTCCTTTTTCTCCACAACCTCTCCAACATTTGTCACTCTTGGTTTTAGATATTTTTGCCATTCTAACAGGTGTAAGGTGATATCTTAGTGTAGTTTTGATTTGCATTTCCCTGATGATTAGTGATGATGAGCATCTTTTCATGTGTCTATTGGCCATCCGTATATCTTCTTTGGAGAAATGTCTGTTCATGTCCCCTGCCCATTTTGTAATTGGGTTATTTGATTTTTTATTGTTGAGTTGTGTGAGTTCTTTGTATATTATGGAGATTAACCCTTTGTCGGATAAATAATTTGTGAATATTTTTTCCCAATTAGTGGGCTGTTTTTTTGTTTCAATCCTGTTTTCCCTTGCCTTGAAGAAGCTCTTTAGCCTGATGAAGTCCCATGTGTTTATTCTTTCTGTTGTTTCCCTCATGTGAGGGGTTATGGTGTCCGAAAAGATTCGTTTGAAGCTGATGTCAAAGACTGTGCTGCTGATATTCTCTTCTAGAAGACTTATTGTTTCAGGCCTAATCTTTAGGTCTTTGATCCATTTTGAGTTTATTTTAGTAAATGGTGAAAAAGAATGGTTGATTTTCATTCTTTTACATGTGGCTGTCCAGTTTTCCCAGCGCCATTTGTTGAAGAGACTTTCTTTCCTCCATTGTAGGCCCTCAGCTCCTTTGTTAAAGATTAGCTGTCCATAGATGTGTGGTTTTATTTCTGGGCTTTCAATTCTGTTCCATTGATATGTGCACCTGTTTTTGTACCAGTACCATGCTGTTTTGATTACTGTGGCTTTGCAGTATGTTTTGAAGTCAGGGATTGTGATGTCTCCAGCTTTGTTCTTCTTTCTCAGGATTGCTTTAGCGATTCGGGGTCTTTTATTGCCCCATATGAATTTTAGGATTCTCTGTTCAATTTCTGTAAAGAATGACATTGGAATTCTGATTGGGATAGCGTTGAATCTGTAGATTGCTTTAGGTAGTATGGACATTTTAACTATGTTTATTCTTCCAATCCATGTGCATGGAATGTCTTTCCATCTCTTTATGTCGTCATCGATTTCTTTCAAGAAGATCTTGTAGTTTTCATTGTATAGATCTTTCACTTCCTTGGTTAAATTTATCCCAAGGGCATTTTATTCTTTTTGTTGCGATCGTGAATGGGATTGAGTTCCTGAGATCTTTTTCTGTTAGTTCGTTGTTAGCATATAGAAATGCTACTGATTTATGTATGTTGATTTTATACCCTGCAACTTTGCTGTAGTTGTTGATTGTTTCTAATAGTTTTTCTATGGATTCTTTGGGGTTTTCTATATATAAGATCATGTCGTCTGCAAACAGCGAGAGTTTTACTTCTTCATTGCCTATTTGTATTCCTTTTATTTCTTTTTCCTGCCGAATAGCTCTGGCCAAAACCTCCAGTACTATGTTGAATGAGAGTGGTGAAAGTGGGCACCCTTGTCTTGTTCCTGTTCTGAGAGGGATGGATTTCAGTTTTTGTCCATTGAGTATGACGTTGGCTGTGGGTTTGTCATATATGGCCTTTATTATGTTAAGGTACTTTCCTTCTATACCTATTTTATTGAGGGTTTTTATCATAAATGGATGTTGGATCTTGTGGAATGCTTTCTCTGCATCTATTGAGATGATCATGTGGTTTTTGTTTCTCATTTTGTTAATGTAGTGAATCACGTTGATTGACTTGCGGATGTTGAACTGTCCCTGTGTCCCTGGTGTAAATCCCACTTGATCATGGTGTATAATCTTTTTGATATATTGCTGTATTTCGTTTGCCAAAATTTTGTTGAGGATTTTTGCATCTATGTTCATCAGTGATATTGGCCTGTAGTTTTCCTTCTTTGTGTTGTCCTTGTCAGGTTTGGGGATCAGGGTGATGTTGGCTTCATAGCATGTATTAGGGAGTGTTCCATCTTCCTCTATTTTCTGGAATAGTTTGAGAAGGATAGGTATTAAATCTTCTTTGAATGTTTGGTAGAATTCTCCAGAGAAGCCGTCTGGTCCTGGACTCTTATTTTTGGGTAGGTTTTTGGTTACTGTTTCTATTTCTTTACTTGTGATTGGTCTATTCAGATTCTCTATTTCTTCCTGATTCAGTTTGGGTAGGTTGTACGAGTCTAGGAATTTATCCATTTCTTCCAGGTTGTTCAATTTGTTGGCATATAGTTTTTCATAGTATTCTCTTATGATCCTTTGTATTTCTTTGGTATCTGTTGTGATTTCTCCTCTCTCATTTCTAATTTTATTTATTTGAGACTTCTCTCTTTTTTTTTTAGTGAGTCTTCTCTCTTTTTTTTTTAGTGGCTAAGGGTTTGTCAATTTTGTTAATTATTTTGAAGAACCAACTGTTTGTTTCATTGATCCTTGCTACTGTCTTTTTTGTTTCAATATAATTTATTTCTGCTCTAATTTTTATTATTTCCCTTCTTTTACGACTTTGGGCTTTGTTTGTTCTTCTTTTTTCTAATTCCGTTAGGTGTCATTTGAGGTTGTTTATGTAAGATTTTTCTTGCTTATTGAGGTGAGCCTGTATTGCAATGAATTTCCCTCTTAGGACTGCCTTTGCTGCATCCCAAATAATTTGGTACGGTGTGTTTTCATTTTCATTTGTCTCCAGATAATATTTGATTTCTTCTTTAATTTCTTCAATAATCCATTGTTCAGTAGCATGTTGTTTAGTCTCCACATTTTTGGCCCTTTCCCAGCTTTATTCTTGTAGTTGATTTCTAGTTTCATAGCATTGTGATCAGAAAAGATGCTTGATATTATTTCAACCCTCTTGAACTTATTGATGCTTGTTTTGTTTCCCAAGATATGGTCTATCCTTGAGAATGTTCCATGCGTGCTTGAGAAGAATGTGTAATGTGCTGTTTTTGGATGAAGTGTCCTATATATATCTATTACGTCCATCTGATCTAATTTTTCATTTAATTCTATAATTTCCTTGTTGATTTTCTGTCTGGATGATTTGTCCATGGTGTTAATGGGGTGTTGAGGTCCCCTACTATTATTGTATTGCTGTTGATGTCTCCTTTTAGTTTTGTTAATAGTTTCTGTACGAATTTTGCTGCTCCTGTGTTAGGTGCGTCTATATTTATAAGTGTTATGTCATCTTGGTGGAACATCCCTTTTATCATTATATACTGCCCCTCTTTGTCTTTCTTTATCTGTTTTGCTTTAAAGTCTACTTTGTCTGATATAAGTATGGCAACAGCTGCTTTCTTTTGTTCATTATTAGCTTGGAGTATTGTCTTCCATCCCTTCACTTTGAGTCTGTGTTTGTCTTTGGGGCTGAGGTGTGTTTCCTGGAGGCAGCATATTGTTGGATCTTGTTGTTTGATCCATCCTGCCACTCTGTGCCTTTTGATTGGAGAGTTCCATCCATTCACGTTTAGTGTGATTATTGAAACGTGGGGGCCTACTGTTGCCATTTTATCACTTGTTTTCCGGTTCTTTTGCATTTTGTCCTGATGGAGATCTGTTACTTTGTGTTATTGTCCTTCTGCTTATCTCCTTTGTTCTGGATTTTGTAACCCCTTTCCTTTTTCTGATTTTTCAGGAATGAGTTTCTTCCTGAGCATTTCTTGAAGAGGAGGTTTTGTGGTGATGAACTCCCTTAACTTTTGTTTATCTGGGAAAGTTTTTATTTCTCCATTGTATTTGAAGGATATTTTCGCTGGGTAGAGTATTCTTGGCTGCAGGTTTTTGTCCTTCAGAGTTTTGAATATTTCATTCCAATCTCTTCTAGCCTGTAAGGTCTCTCCTGAGAAATCTGCTGATAGCCTTATGGGGTTTCCTTTGTAAGTTATTTTCTTCTGCCTGGCTGCCCTTAGTATTTTCTCTTTGTCATTGACTTTTGCTAGTTTCACTACTATATGCCTTGGGGTTGGTCTTCTTGCGTTAATAAAGTTTGGAGATGTATTGGCTCTGTCACATGAAGTTCCATCTCTCTTCCCAAGTTTGGAAAGTTCTCAGCTATTATTTCTTTGAACAGGCCTTCTGCCCCCTTCTCCTTCTCTTCTCCCTCTGGTATACCTATAATCCTTATGTTGCATCTCCTAATTGAGTCAGATAAGTCTCGGAGAGTTTCTTCATTTCTTTTTAGTCTTAGTTCTCTCTCCTCCTCAGCCTGCAGCATTTCTATATTCCTATCCTCCAAATTGCTAATTCTGTCCTCCATGTTATCGACCCTACTGTTCAGAGAGTCCAGATTTTTCTTAATCTCCTCCACTGTGTTCTTCATCTCCAGTATTTCCAATTGGTTCTTCTTTATAATGTTAAGCTCTTTTGTGACATAGCTCCTGAACTCATTGAGTTGTCTATCTGAATACTCTTTTAACTTGTTGAGTTTATTCATAATGGCAGTTTTGAAATCATCGTCATTTATGTTATAGATTTCATTATCTTTGGGATTGTTTTCTGGATGCTTATCATTTTCCTTCTGTTCTGGAGATTTAATATATTTTTTCATACTGCTTGATGGTGTGGATTTGTGCCTCCTCATAGAGATAGAGTTTAGTCGCTGCTTCCACTTGTTGCGACTGGTGTGGGGGGGGGGCAGCTGTTTAGACTGCACCAACCAGGAACCCTGTCAGCTGTTACTGACTGGGCCTGGACCCCTCCTCGTCATCACAGTGGTCCTGTGGTGTCCCTCATTGGTTGTGGGGGCAATCACAAGGGGGCCTCAGGCTGCTGGTGCCTACTGCTGCAGCCCACTTAGACGCACTCCCTCCTTGTGGTCTGCAGCGGTGTTGTGGGCTTTCCCATCAGCCAGGAGCAGGATCACCTATAATCACCAATTTGTCCCTAACAGAGCCCACCAGATCACACTTGTCCACTATAGGTCCCAGCAGAGCTATGGGTATCTTCTGCAGTCTGTTGTTAGCTCACCTAGCTGTGCTGCTTTTGCCCCAGGGCCTTCCCGCCTTGCGATTGCCAGTCGGGACCTCTCCACTAGTGCTGTGCAGAGGCTTTCGCTGAGGCTGCTGTAGGAACCTGGACTTCCCCCCTGGGCTATGTAGCCGTTTCACCGGAGCTGTGCTCTGCCCCACTCCACTGTCACGGGATCTCTGGGAGCCCCTTGCCTTGTCTGGGACATGGCCAGAGTCCACGGACCTGGTGGTGGCTTGTAAGCTGCTGCCTTGTGGGGAATTCTGCTCTAGGGAGCTTCCTGGTGTTCCGAATGCTGGGCGGAGCCTCCCTGCCAGTGGCGAGCAGAGGCCCTCCCTGCTGGAGGGTGCGGGATCCTGGAGTGATGGCCCGGGCCACAGAGCCACGTGTTGGAGCTCCACCCAGTCCCCAAGCACATCCACGGGAAGTCTGGGCACCCCCTGCACCGACCCGTGTGCCGGAGACCATGAGCCCAGCAGCAGCTTACAGTCTGGTGCCGTGCCGGGGAATCCGTCCACTGGGAGCTTCCCTTTGTCCTGGATTCTGGGTGTGGCCTCCCTGCTAATGGCGAGCAGAGGCTTTCCATGCTGGGGAGGTGCGGGACCCCAGAGCCTTCCCCTGTGCCACAGAGCCAGGCGATGGAGCTCCAACCGTTCCCCAAGCATGTCTATGGGAAGTCTGGGCGCCCCCTACACCACCCGTGCACCGGAGACCGTGAGCCCAGCAGCAGCTTGTGGTCTGGTGCTGCGCCAGGGGACCCGCCCACTGGGAGCTTCCCTTTGTCCTGGATTCTGGGCGTGGCCTCCCTGCTAAGGGAGAGCAGAGGCTTTCCCTGCCGGGGAGGTGCGGAACCCCGAAGCCTTCCTCCACGCCTCAGAGCCAGGTGCTGGAGCTCCAACCGTGTCCCCAAGCACGTCCACGGGAAGACCGGGCACCCCCTGCACCAAGCCGTGCACTGGAGACCGTGAGCCCAGTGGCAGCTTGCGGTCTGGTGCCTTGCCAGGCCCGTCAGGAGCTTCTCTTTGTTCTGGCTTCTGGGAAGGGCCTCCCTGCTAATGGCGAGCAGAGGCCTTCCCTGCCGGTGGGTGCAGGACCCTGGGGATTCCCCCTGGGCTTAGATGTGATCACGGGGGGCTTGGGTAGGGCTGTTGTCACCTGTTTCCACCGTCGCTCTGCTGGTGAGTGCACACTCCTGCCCTTGGTGTGTGGCAATGCTATGGGGGAGTCTGCTGGAAGAGAGCCTCCTGCAGGAACTAGGCTGTCCGGGAGTCGGGGGTCGGGGGTCAGAGAGTTTTCACCCATTTCCACCTCCTCCTGGGGGGAAGTCCGTCCACCTTCCTATGTGTAGTAGCACGAGACTTTTAAGCATCTTGAGATGCTATCTGGATATCCTTTGTTAATCGGTGAATGTCCAATTAGTTGTAGATTTGACGGGGGAGAGACAAAGAAGACCACTCACTCTGCCATCTTGGCCCTGCCCCCCCCCCCAGTTTTATAATTTTTTAATGCTGTCTAAGATATATTTTTCCATACAGAATTTTTTCTGTATTCAAATCTGTCAATCTTTTTTTCCTTTATGGTTTATAGCCTTTGTATCATTGCTCAGGTTTAAATAGTGGGACCAAGAGTTTCTTGTGCTCATTCCCTTTACTCCACATTCTGCATAAATTAAATATAAAATCCAGACACTTCAGCAATGCCATCTACTTCTGCTCACCAGTTCTTCTTCTATTTACTCCTAGGCCCATTTTCCTTTTTCATAAAGTATATCTTTTAATAGTTCCTTCAATGAAGATCTGCTAGTGGTAAACTCTCTTCATTTTGTCTAAAAATGTCTATTTTATCCTCATTTTTTTGTATAATAATTTAGCTGAATAAAGATTTAAGTTGACAGTTATTTTCAGTCCATCCTTTGAAGATATTATTCCATGATCTTCTAGATTCCATTGTTAATCTTGAGGAATCTGTTGTAGTGTGTTATTCCTTTGTAAATCAACTGATTTTTTTTTGCTCTAGTGTCTTTTTTTTTAATTCTCTAATGTTTATTCCTTTTTTAAAAACTTTTTTTGAGATATAATTCATATAACATAAAAACTTATTGTTTTAAAGTATATATTTCAGCAGTTTTAGTATATTTACCAAGTTGTGCAACCATGTCTGGTTGTTTTAAATAATTTTTATTATGAAATAAAACACAGATACAGAAAATCACACACACTTACATGTATAGCTTAATGAATTACTATAAAGTAAACTTTTTAATCAGTACACAGGTCAAGAAATAAAACTTTGGGGGCTGGCCCCATGACCGAGTGGTTAAGTTCACACACTCTACTTCAGCAGCCCAGGGTTTCACTGGTTTGGATCCTGGGCGTGGACATGTCACCGCTCATCAAACCACGCTGAGGCAGTGTCCCACATACCCCAGCTAGAAGGACCCACAACTAAAAATATACAGCTATGTACCGGGGGGCTTTGGGGAGAAAAAGGAAAAATAAAATCTTAAAAAAAAAAAGAAATAAAACTTTGTTAGCTCCTTATCCCAAATTACAAGCACCTTTCTCCCTCAAAAATAACCACTATCCTGACTTTTATAGCAATCATTTCCTTGCATTTCTTTGTAGTCTTATCACCCGTGTGATACTACAGTTTAGTCTTGCTTTTTTTAAAAAAAATTAATATGTCTTTTTTCTTTCCTCTAGGTCTTAAATCTCTTTTAATTTATAGTTTCATTCTTCATCCCTTTCTTTTCCTTAACATTTATCTGTTGATGAACCTGGTCTATTTTACTTGTAGAGTATGCACAGTTTGAATTTTACTAATTGCATATTCAAGGTGCAGTTCCACATTGTCCTATGTCCTTTGTATTGCCCACAAATTAGGAGCTGGATGCAGAGGCTTGATCAGATTCAGGTTTGATTCCTGTGATATGACTACACATTATGTGTGGTTGCCTGGTTGTCCCTTTTTTATGTGATGTTAGCAGTCATTGATCCTCTTTGCCTAGATCCATTAATCCATTGGGGTTAGAAACTGGTGATTTTCTAATCCTTTCTTTTTTATTTATTTGCTGAAATACTTCTGTAAAGAGGTGCTTTCAATTATCTACTGTTTACTTAATGACATAATTCATAAAGGCAGGATAAATGCTTGATTCTTTCCCTTTATTTGCCAGTTTTCAAGATAATTAATTGGTTCCCTATCATACTCTGAATGTGACCTTTTTAAAAATATCACTATGAGCTCAAGGATTTAATAAACTTTAATCCATTACACTTATTTATATAGACACTCCAGTTGTCCCATTTTTGCCCAGTGAGAGCTTCTTCAAGTTGTTTCCTGAGTCTTTTTGACATTTCCATGGTCTTTGATAGCTTCCTTGCTAGAGTATGACAAAATGTTCCAGATTCATCTTGTACTTTCCTGCCCTAGATCTAGAACCAGCTCTGTCTCTAAGATATCCTAGTTTCTTTTTGTGGGAAATGGTATTTCAAGATCACAACCTGGGCATTTAAAGATTCTTATTACTACTGGGTAGGTCATTGTTTCTAGACCTTCCCTGGTTGTGTTAAGCTCTTCCCTTAGTTTTTGATAATTTCACTGCAGTGTATCTAGGTATGGATTTAGGTTTATTTTTATGCTCAGTATCCATTATGCTTCCTAATTCTGAGGTTTTTGTTTCTACATCAATTTTGAAAAATGTTTAACTTCATTAGAAACTCCAATCAGTTTTCTAAAGTGGTTGTATAATTTTGTACTCTCATCCACAATATATGAGCATTCCAGTTACTCCACATATTCACCAACAATTGGTATTGTCAGTCTTTTAGTTATAGCCATTCTGGTGAATGTGTAGTGATATCTTATTTTGGTTCTTATTTGCATTCCCTAGATGAGTAATGATATTGAGCATGTTTTCATATGTTTGTTGGCCATTTGGATATCTTTTGTGATGTATTTGTGCAAACTGTTTGTTCAGGTTTTTAATTGAGTTGTCGTGTCATTCTTATAAATTAGTAGGGGTTCTTTATATATTCTGGATACAACTCCTTTGACAGATATATGTGTTGTGACTGTTTTCTCCCAGTCTGTGCCTTGCCTTTTCACTTTCTCGATGGTGTCTGTTTATAAGCTCATAGGCTGACTCTTGCCTATTGTAGAATATATAATTTTACATTTTGTAAATTTTTAAATTACATTTTTTAATTTTTAAGAGCTCATCTTTGGCAGGGCTTTATCTGTGTGAATGTTGTGTGATCTGGGTTGAGGTTGGCCCTTCTAGAGGGATTTAGTATTTGTTCTTGTCAAATGCCTCAATGTAGGACCAATTTTTTACTTTAATGTTTTGGCTTAGAGGTCATAAAAACATGTAGTTAGTGTAAATATGATCCTCAAACCCACCTGAGGATAGGCCTATGGTCACAAATTCTTGAGGGAGACTTTTTTTCATGCAGAACAAGGCTAAAACAGACATTCTTCCGTGTTATTTATCTATGATGGTGGAAAAATTCTGATTCATTCTTTGACTGAAGATCCCAGTTTTTCCTGGGCATCCTGCTTTATTTTCTATCCATGTTTCTTTTAAAACACCAGGTCCTTGATTACTGAGTCAAGCAACGTCTTCCACTCCCCCATCTATAGGATCAATTCATGTCTATCCTACAGTTTTAGTTCTCTCTTTATTTTTAGTCCCTGGACTTAAAAAACAAAAAAGAGTCCCTGGACTTTTGCTCTCTTAGGAGCTCAAATGTGCGTTTAAAATAATGCTTGTGGTATTTTAGTCAGCAATTTTAGGTGTTTCATAGCAGAGAGTTTTCAGAAAATCTAGACTGAAATATTGCTGGAAATACAATGCCAAACATTTCTATACCCATCTAACTATTCCTTTTCTCACTTCTTCACAGTCTCTTGGGAGAAAATATGTAATAAAGATGTGAGGACCTCTCAAGTCAACAGCGACTTACTTGGTGCCTGAAAAGTCAGAACAGCATAGCATAATTTTCCTCATTAAGATTCTCTTTAGGGGCCAGCCCCGTGGCAGAGTGGTTGGGTTCACGTGCTCTGCTTCAGCAGCCCAGATTTTCCCTGGTTTGGATCCTGGGCGCCAACGTGGCACCACTTGTTGAGCCATACTGGGGCGGCATCCCACGTGCTACAGTTGGAAGGACCCACAACTAAAATTACACAACTATGTACTGGGGTGCTTTGGGGATTAAAAAGGAAAAATAAAATCTTTAAAAACAAAAAAAAGATTCTTTTTAATCCTTGAGGACTTTGTTAACATTTGGTTTTGCTTAATTTCACCCACACCCTCTTTTTCTCAGAAATGAGCATTATGGGGTTCTAATGCCTTCTTAAACATCAAGTAGATCTTAAAAGTAAAACAGTGATGGACTGAGTGTGAATGCATCAAACAGGGATTAAATTAAATACATGTGGATTTAATAATTAGCAGCAAATCTCTTCATAATTAAAGAAATATTTTAGGATAATGTTCAAGACGTTAGAGAAATGCAAAATGTTGCTGGATTGTATGGTCTCAGCTTATAGATTTCCTCCAAAACGCTGATGTCACAGCCATAGACAAGATAGTCCCAATCAGGAAGTGAAAAAGTATAGCAGTTTCTGACACATAGTGAGCTTTTAAGAAATTTTAGCTTAATCTCTATTGTCCAAGTGTTCCAAACACCTCTAAACTTATGTCAGTGGAAAAAATTTCTTTCATACCTGCCCTCAGGAGTCTAGTAGAGGAGTCAATGTGCAAACAAATGAAAGCAATAGAATGTGCAGTGTATAGTGCAGAGAAAAAGAGGGGCTAGTACTTGCTACCTAAAGCAATCTAGAAAGGCAGCACAAATGATCCTTGACCTGAGTCCTAAAAGAAGAGTTGTTTGCCTGCTGGACCATTATGCGCAGAGGGACAGCATGTGTAAAGACTCAAGAGGTGGGAAAATAGCTTGGAATTTTTAGGGAACTGCAATTAATTTGAGATGCCAAAGTATTGTATAAGAGAGGGGCACAGTGAAAGACAGGGCTGCAGAGACAATTAGAGGTCCAACCAAAGAGGAGTTGGGTTCCAAGGATATCTTGGGTTTTATCCTGAAAGATCAGTATTTTGATTATTATTACAACAGCTCAGCACTCACTTTATATATATATATTTAAAATAACTTTTATCAAAGCATACTTTATATACAATAAAATGCACCCATTTTAAGTCTACTTTTTGGTGACTTGACAAATTTATACACCTATGTAACTATCACCACTCAATCTATAGAGTTTTACCATTACCTCAAAAAGTTACCTTGTGCCCTCTTCTTGTCAGTTGCCCCCATACACACACAACTAGGGAACCACTATAGATTTCTGTCACTATAAATTAGATATGTCTTTTCTAAAGTTCTATTTAAATAGGATCATACAGGGGGCGGCCTGGTGGCACAGCGGTTAAGTTCACACATTCTGCTTCAGTGGCCTGGGGTTCACTGGTTTGGATCCCAGGTGCAGACAGGGCACCACTTGGCAAGCCATGCTGTGGTAGGCGTCCCACATATAAAGTAGAGGAAGATGGGCATGGATGTTAGCTTAGGGCCAGTCTACCTCAGCAAAAGGAGGAGGATTGGCAGCAGTTAGCTCAGGGCTTATCTTCCTCAAAAAAATAACTAAAAAAATTAAAAAAAAATAGGATCATACAGTATATACTCTTGTGTCTGGCTTCTTTTGCTCAGCATGAGATTTTTGAGATTCACTCATGTTTTTGTGTATAGCAGTAGTTCATTCTTTTTTATTGCTGAGGTTTTATTAGATTTAGATACCACACTTTGTTTATATGATCATCTATTGGTGGACATTTGAGTCGTTTCCAGTTTCTAGGTATTATAAAGCTGCTATAAAAATTTGTGTACACGTCTTTGTCAGCACTCACCTTAACATTTTTTGCAGCTAATACATTTGTCTGGAAGGACCCTAACAGCCCACCACCACTAGCCAGATTATCTGTGTGTGTTTCTGGAAGTAGAGGGAGGGCAGCATGGAGAATTTGTCTCAGGCCTGGACAATCGTAGTACCTCATTCCTCTGCAACAGTAATTGGTCGAAGAAGCAGGCATGTGACCCAAGAATGTTAGTTAATCTTTTCCCAGAAGAGAAAAAAAAAATCTCTTTTTCCACTGGAGTTGCTAAAACGAGACTACATAAGCTTGAAGTTGCCACATCTTTCTTCCCTGGTAGCATCGAGGAAGCCCTTCTGTAGTAGGAGAGAACAAAAATAATGCATAAGAGGAATTGAGAGGAGGGGGGAGAGAGAAAGAGAATCCCTCCCTCCTCCAGGACTTACTTATGCCTGACAGGTTCATCCACATTTAGACAGACTAGGGGATCCAAAGAAGCTATGAAGAAGAAACTAGAGGCCAAAGGAGAAGGACATGGGGGAGACAGCTGAAACTCATGAGTCATGTTCTCAATGTTCTGAGTTCCACAGTGCAAGTCTTTTCTTAACTTTGAAATTAGATAAGGAGGCCTGAGGTCTTGCCAAAGAGGGGTAAGTTGACTCCTCACTGTGTGCAAGGAGATCACTAAAACAGAGAGTGGTTTCCCTACTACTCTTCCCTCTCCGCCCATCCTCAGTTCTCTTCAACAGATATGTGTTGATATCTGCCTGTGCATGGACCAGTGTGATAGAGTCAGGGGCTAAACAATGAATACAACAGTCCCCCTCCCGGGACATCACACATTAGTAGAGGAGGGATAACTCATTCAGCCTGAAGGGGAGGGCAGTAAGGAGCTAAGTCTTGGAGGATAAAATGAGTAAGAGAAGGCAAAGGTATAGGGACAAGAAAGATTTAGTGTTCTGGAGTATATGATCAAAGACAGGGAGTAGCCAGAAATACAGTCATGTGTCACTTAACAACGGGGATGCATTCTGAGAAATGCATTGTTAAGCAATTTCGTTGCTGTGTGAACATCGTAGGGTATATCTACACAAACCTACATGGTATAGCCTACTACACACCTAGGCTACGTGGTACTAATTTTATGGGACCACCATTGTGTATGTGGTCCATTGTTGACTAAAACGTCTTTATGCGGTATATGATTGTAAGGCTGGAGAAGGAGTCATCGGATCATGAAGGACCTTGAATGCCACACTAAGAAGTTTACATTTATGTTGTAGGCATTGGGAAGTTGCATTAATTTTCAAGGGCTCCCATAACACAGTACCACAGATTGAGAGGCTTAAACAACAGAAATTTATTTTTTCACAGTTCTGGAGGCTAGAAGTCCAAGATCAAAGTATCGACAGGTTTGATTTCTTCTGAGGCCTCTCTCCCTGGCTTGCAAATGGCTGTGCTCTCTATGTCTTCACATGGTCTTCCCTCTGTATGTGACTGTGTCTAAATTTCCTCTTCTTATAAGGACACCAGTCAAATTGGATTAGGGCCCACTCTGATGGCCTCATTTTAACTTAATTACATCTTTAAACACCCTATCTCCAAATACAGTCACATTCAGATATACTAGAAGTTAGAACTTCAACATATGAACTTTTGGGGGACACGATTCAGCCCCAAACAGAAGCCATTGAAGGATGATAAGAAGGGAAGGGCATGAACAGATCTGTACTTCCAAAACATTCCTGATAATAGTGTGGAGGGTGGACTGAAGGCAGACAAGACCAGAGGCATGAAGGCTTGTTAGGAGGCTTTTGGAATTGTCCAGGCAAGAGATAGTAAGGACCTGAAATAGAGAGCCTACTCTCAGACTGCTGCTTGATTAGAGTATAAGTCACCTCTGGTTGGAGTGGCCTATGAGCAGTTGATGACTCTTCCCACTAGGACAAATTCTGCTATGTAAGATGTTTACGCACATTTGCTTTGGAGGAGAAGGGTACGTGGAATGAGGCAGTACATGAAGGATTCTGGTTTTATATGTGGTTATAAAACCACATCTTGATTTTATAAATAGCTCTCTAAGTTTAGATCATGTTCCTTTACTTGTCACTGTTTCTATTCCTATTCCTACTCTTGATATGGAGATTTATTTTTTATATGTTGGAAGACTACAAATTATGGAGTTGGGGACTAGTTAGAGCCTGAATTTTGGCAATTACTAGATGAGTAACCTTGGGAAAATTATTTATTTATTTATTTATCTATTTATTTGCAGTGGAAGATTTGCCCTACGTTAACATCTGTGGCCAATCTTCCTCCTTTTTTCTTCTTTTATGCCCCCAAAGCCCCCGTACATAGCTGTGTATATTTGTAAGTTCTTCTGGTTCTTCTTTGTGAGCTGCCGCCACAGCATGGCTACTGACAGACTGGTGTTGTGGTTCCACGCTTGGGAACCGAACCTGGGTCCCCAGAGCAGCGCACCAAATTTTAACCAATAGGCCATCAGAGCTGGCTTTGGAAAGTCGTTTTATCTCTCTGAACTTCACTTTGGTTATATGTAAAAGGCGGGTGATAACAATAATATCTATTCACAGGTTTTATTGTAAGAATTAAAGTCTGTTCAGGTATAATTTAAAACTATCATAAATGGGGCTGGCCCCGTGGCCGAGTGGTTGAGTTCGCACGCTCCGCTGTAGGCGGCCCAGTGTTTCGTTGGTTCGAATCCTGGGTGTGGACATGGCACTGTTCATCAAGTCACGCTGAGGCGGTGTCCCACATGCCACAACTAGAAGGACCCACAATGAAGAATATACAACTGTGTACCGGGGGGCTTTGGGGAGAAAAAGGAAAAAAAATAAAATCTTAAAACTATCGTAAAGTAATAATTGATAAACCATTAAAAAAAGGTAAATTAGATCATGAATGAAAAGTATCTTGTAAAGAGCCAAACACTTGTTATTTATTCTACTTGGTACCCCCAAAAGATATTTTTACGTCTATAGGTGGGAGTGGGAAGCAGATATTCTTCACCAAGCATAATAGTGGCTATGATTTATTGAGTTACCTGCTATGATCCCTACATGGGGGCCATAGAGTACCTCCTTCTTCTAGAAGGGGATCCCAGGCTGGCAGTTAAGTTTGCACATTCCGCTTTGGCGGCCCAGTGTTTGCAGGTTCAGAACCCAGGTGCAGACATGGCACTGGTTGGCAAGCCATGCTGTGGTAGGCGTCCCACATATAAAGCAGTGGAAGATGGGCACTGATGTTAGCTCAGGGCCAGTCTTCCTCAGCAAAAAGAGGAGGATTGGCAGCAGATGTTAGCTCAGGGCTAATCTTCCTCAAAAAAAATTAAAAATAAAAAATAAAATTTTAAAATTAAAAAAAATAGAAGGGGATCCCCAGGTCACAGGAGTTTGTTGGGTAGTACTTGTATCAAGATCTGACAAAAATATGATTCTCTTTTGGGCTATTTGGATCTGATTACCAGGAAAAAAAATGAGGTTTGACTTCAGTAAATGCTAGAATTTGAGGGGGCGTGTTTAATATCACTAAAACAAAGGGAAGGGAGCAAATAGACAGAAGGTGAGAAAGAAGGGGTGAAAGCCACCAGAGGCAATATGAAAACAAAAGGCAAAATCAGAAAAGAAACTAGAAAAGGAAAAAACAAAGACTTTTCCCAAATGTCTCTTATTTCAGACTTCTTATTCATTTCTCATTTCTTTGGGTACAAGAACCTCCAGGGAAAGGAGAGGAACTGTTCTTTTTAATATCATTTATGTATGCGTCTTGTCCATGTCAACTCCTTATTAATAACACTGTTGTTACAAAGAAATGATTCCTGGAAATTTTGACTTGGATTTTTTATTATGTATAATAATTAGTATTTCTGTGATTTATATACCTCACTCAATGCGAACATAGAATATGTGTCCCCTTGACATAAGATTTTATTTAAACTTTTTAAAAAGATAATTTAGTTGATTAAACATATAATGCTTCTAAAAACTATGCCTTAGGGGGGAATGTTTCTTCAAAGAAGTATGACATATTTTCACATGAGAAAACTTTTTCTAAAACTTGAAACAGAGTACTAGCAATCTTCCTTAATAATCCACCAAATTCTCTTATAAGGAAACTAGAAAACATGGCAAGGATTGGTCCCCTGAAGAGATCAGGGATCAATTATTCATTCATTTAACAGATATATATTGAACATGAGGCTTTTTGTCAGGGACTAAGTGTAGAGTGGGTGAATACAACAGACATAGACCCTTCCCTCATGGAGCTTCAGTCATGTGAGAGAGTTAGATAGTAAATAAATACATAAACATATAATCAACATACAATTACAAATTGTGATAAATTTTATGAAGGAAAATAACAAGTTGCTGTGAATGACAATAACAGTTGAGACTTCAGATTTAGATTGGTGAGGAAATGACATTTAAACTGGAACCCGAGAGATAAGTAAGAGTTAGTCCTGAGAAGAATAAGAAGAAAGTAGTCTAGGCAGAGGAAATGACACGTTTGCAGCCCTGAGACAGGAAAAAGTTCATCATGGAGTTCGTCAAAGCAGGCTCATGTGGCAGATCTCAGGAGTCTAGTTCAGGCAAAGCCCAGTAAAAAAGATCTTCTCTGGGGGCAAGCACGGTGGCATAATGGTTAAGTTGGCGCGCTCCGCTTTGTTGGCCCGGGGTTTGCAGGCCTGGATTCCAGGCGCGGATCTACGCACCGCTTATCAAGCCATGCTGTGGCAGGCATCCCACGTATAAAATAAAGGCAGATGGGCACAGCTGTTAGCTCAGGGCCAATCTTCCTCAACAAAAAAAGAGGAGGATTGGTGGTGGCAGATGTTAGCTCAGCGCTAATCTTCCTCAAAAAAAAAGAAAGATCTTCTCTTGCTTCTCTTGTCCTTATAGTTCATGCTAATTGTTAAGTGTCTTAGGTATGGTCAAGGCTGAAATAACTGCTAACACTTGAAACAGAGCTAGCTATGAGATCAGGGCTAACGCTGCCCCTGGTGAGAACAAAGAGATTCAAGAGAAAAAATCTAACTTAAGGATCTAGCATAAACTTTATTTAGCGTATCATCACAAGTGGACTACTTAAAATTTAAATGTTTGGGTTTTTCTTGACACTCCACCATAGTTTTTTTTACCATGAATTTTTCTGGTGATCTGGTGACTTGTGTAGTTCCTGTGTTTCCTATTTCTGTTATGGCTACTCCTTCTGCCATCACCACCTCTGTGGCATTTTTCCAGGCCAGGCACCTTGAAGCCACCTTTGACTCCTCTGTCCTTTGTCAAGAACAATAGATTCCACCTCTACAGTGTCCCTCTAGTGAGTTGCCTCTGGTCCATTCTCATGGCCACTGACTGTGCCAGGCTCTCTTTCTCAGTTCCTTCGCTCCAACCTCATCCAGCTTGGTCTATTCTTCAGGTTACTGCCATGTTAATCTTCCTCAAGTACTGTTCTAATTCTGCTCCTTTGTCAGCTCTGACTATTTGTTCTATAAATGAATTCCCATAAAGCTGATTCACCCTTAGGCCTCTGAAAGCATCATCTTTAAGGTTACCTCCACCTTTGCTCTTGTTCTAGCTATATTACTTCTTCTCCATATCCCTCACTCATCTCTGGCCATCCCACTCCAATGGTCTTTCAGTGCTTTAGGGCATTCTTTTATTTATTCATTCATTCAACAAATATTTTTTGAGTGTCTATTATGTGTCAGGCACTGTGCTAGCCACCAGAGATACACAGTGACTAAGATAAATACAGTCTCTGCCCTTATGGAGCCCACATTTCCACAAAAGCATGGTAAAGGTTCAACCAAAGAAATATATCAAGCCAGAATAAGACAGGAACATTTCCCTCACAGCAGATTAAATAAATTCCTGGGATCCTTCAAGCTGAAAGGCTGCATTTGAAATTATTTTGGGAAGCTAGTGGGCCACAAGTTATTCACCTCTGGTCTAGTCTAGGGTAGTAAACAGAAATAAGATTGGAGAGGTTAAGACCAGTTTATGGAAGTACTTGAACACCAGGCTAATGAATTTTAAACACAATTTATAGACAAGAAGGAGGCATCCGCTTTTTCTGATCCTTCCTGAAAATTCAGATTCTGAAGAACCGCCAGCTTTCACACCCAGATTTTTTTAAACAAAACTGGAAAAGGTATTACCTGTTAATCTTTGCACTTTTTCGATTGAATAATGACCTATGCTTGAGGTTACTTCTTTTAATGTTTGCATTTTAGCCAGCTTTTGTAACTTTATACCATTTTTTTCCCTAATAGTAAGATCAGAGGCAAAAGAAATGTCAGAAATCAGAAAGTCAAGCCATAGAATTCCATATTGACTTTCTTTTCAGGCAGACCAAACTGGAACCTCCTAAACTTGTTCCCTAGAACCACTGGCATCAGAGCAACATGTGTCTTCCTGGTCTTCTCTATTTCTGTTGGCGTCTCTGCTTTTTCTGGAGTAAGCAGTCTCTTCCAGGCCCCTGCCAGCCACTCCTCTGAGGGGAAAGCCCAGGAAAAGCTCTCTCCTCTCTGTCTTTACATGCCCTTTCCCTTCCTCGGCCCAAGTCTCCCAGGTGGTCTATTTGGTGCATTTTAATTAACATTTAATGACATGTTCATACCATAATCCTTCTTAGCTAGCTCTCTTTGCCACTTAAACTACTTAGACTGATAATAAGGAGATTTTGAAAAGAACCTTGTTGAAATTAATCCTTTTTTCTTCTAACAATATTACTGAACCCATAGACAATTAATTATGAGCACAGACATATGACTTCAGCTTGGCATGGGTTTACATACACATCATGCTTTATAGTTATTTCCGAACAACTTCCTTTCTACTTCCTGCCCATACCAGAATTCCCACATGGAACTTTGCTAGTCACGGTACAAGTAGAAATTTCTCAAACTATGTTCTATTGTTATTCCTAACTTCTGGGTTTAAAATGCCCTCTTCAGAGCCTCTCAAACCTCAGCTACTAAGGCACCACTTTGAAATCTGCTGAAAAAATGTCCAAACTAGCCATTCCTTTCTCTGTCATACAACTTGGTTCATCTGTTCTCACCATACTCTCAGTCCCTTTTCAAGTCTTCTTTACAACTTTTTCTAAAAATGCCTCTTAACATCACCTATGAAACACAGAGCTATATGTATTTTGTTGTTCTTATTGTTACCTTCTTTCAAATATTAGAATAAATACCAGTTAGGACAAAAACCTAAAACCCAGTTATATTTTAGTTATCCAAGCCGTAGACAGACTAGAATTAGTCACAACCCATACACAAATCATGTATGACTGGGAGAATAAGGCCGTTTCAGCACAAGATGAGAGGCAGCAGTAGAAAGGATGGAATTTTGTCACCTATTCCTAAATTTAGGCTTCTTTTTCAAGAGAACGTTTCAAGAGAGAAGCACGTTTCAAGAGAACTCAGAGCATGATTGTCCTGGAACTTGACAGCAGGGCTGCACTTCATCATTCTGGGCAGCTCACATCTGGGAATTACCATAGGAAAGATATCTTTGTGCTATCCCTCTTCTTTCTCATAGACATCTGCTTTGGAGGGAATATTTGAATGGAGTAAAGCTTCCACGCAAGTAGGGGAAGCCTAGAAACAGAACACTTCAAAGTGCAGACCATATTTCTTTCTCTTGATGTATTGGATTCTATAAGATTTAAGCTTTTTCCTCTCTGGAAGCTGGTACCAGTTTTCTCCCTTGTAGAAAAGCTTTAGCTCTTTAAAGGAATGTAGAAATTCACTTTGACTGGAAAACATCTGAGGAGAACAGCTGGTCTTCAAGATAGGAAAAACATTTGTCAAATGTCCTTGTGCCTCCTATGGGGTAACTCTGAGCTATTGACAATTTCCTCCTTCTTCCTGCAGCTGAGTCAAACAGGGATTAAAGGACAAACACAGTCCCAAAAAGGAAGGCCCCATAGAAAGTTGGGGTTTTTCTTGCTTTCTAATCTGTCTTGCCTTGTCTTCCCTCCTCAGGCTTGCTGGAATCTGACTACTTTAGGGTTAAGGGTAGTGAAGGAAGTATAGGGTAACTTGGAGCTTCTACTATTAAACTCTTTTAAAAAATATGCTGGGGTTGACTAGCTGCTCTTCTCGGCAAAAAAAAAAAGTCTCTAAAGGAGTATGTTGATTTGAAAGGTATACTCATCATGTTCCAGGAATAGCTTACACTTTTCCATGCCCTCATCCTTTAATAGGAAGTTCAAAATTAAGGAATCAGTACACTCATATTTGTCAATGAAAACTATCCCTGGCAGGTTACCAAAAATATGGGCATAGGAGTAATGTTTTAATTGCAAATAACTCTTCAGATATGCAAGAAAAATCTATTCTTCTGACTCATATAGTGGGATATGAAAATCAAATTTGTCCCTTAAGAAAGACAGAATTAGAATTGACAAGGTCATCTTCTTTAGATTTAGGAGGTAAATGTTTTAGGTCTGGACCCAGTTTAGCACCTGATCAGTGTAAACAAGGTCAGGACTCCAGAGTAGAGAGAATGGCCTAGGTATTTCCTAGGTCATTTATTTATGAACTGAGTTTTCGACCCTTCTCATTATTGGTTGTGCCCTGCCCCAAAAGTTTGATTTTTTTTTTTCTGGTCCTTTTAGAGCATGATTTCAATTTTCTATTTTTTGATCTACCAAAAATCCTCTAACCAGACTTAATTCTGTTAGCCTAACAATATGGGGAATTCAGAGGATTAAGCAAACTTACTTCTCAGGCTTTTACCCGTGATGTCTTCTATCCTCTAGTTCCTCTCTTAAATAATGAACCCCTCTGCATCCTTCTAGATCTCAATGGTTTTTCCTCTGGGAAAGTGTCTCTGACATTCCCTTTGTGCTACCAACCAGTCCTTCATACTTTCCTCTATTTTAACACTTATCAAGCTGTATTTCAATAGTTGTTTATTAGACAGGGAATTCCCTAAGTGTAGAGGCTCTCATTCATCTTTATATCCCCAAACACTAGTACTTAAGTGTCCATTGAATGAATGAATGAACACACAAATGAGCAGGTGAATGGAAGTCGTTCTACTAAACAAAACAAAACAAAACAAAACTTTTCTCTTAGGTCACTAATGACCTCCAAATTGCTAAAATTGCTAGAAGATAAGTTTTTATCCTTATCATGCTTGACCTTTCTGGAACACTGGACGCCACAGACTACTTTTCACTTCTTGAAATTCCTCTTGTCTCTTTACTTTAATGACAAATCTCTCTTGGCTCTCTTCCTCTTCCTTTTCTTCCTTCCTTCTCTGTGTACGCCTAAGTTTTCTTTGTTGACTTTTCCTCCTTTGCAGCACCTTAAATGTTAGAGTTCTCCATACTTCTGTTTCCACCTGCTTTTCTTTTTCAGTACATGCTTCCTGGATGACCTAACCAATGACTTCAGACTCCATACTCACGCTTTTGAAATCTCTGCCTCTACTTCATTTATTCCCTCTGAGCACGTGAAGAATATATTCAGCTGTCTATGTCCACAAGGACGTCAGCCTTAATATGCCCTAAACCATACTCCTTATCTCCCATGTCCTGTTTAGCCCCAGTCTATGTTTTTATTCATGAATCCCCAACTTGGGGAACAATACCATCATTTCATCCATGTCAACATCCTCCATTCCTCCCTCTCTGGTCGTTTATTAAGTCATGTTGATATTATTTCCATGGTATGTTTTGACTCTAAGTCTTGTTGTTGGAGAGAGAACCAGGCAGTCTCCCTGAACTAAGAAGCTGGAAATCTGGGAATGCCAAGGCAGCTAGAATTCGCAGAGCAGGGTTCTGAAGAGAACAAGCCTGCACAGAGAACACTCCAGAGATCTGCAAAGAGTCTCCCTTGAGTCTTCAGCTAAATACTGATCGGAACACGAGTTAGAGGAAACAACCTGAGGCTGGGGCAAGTACCACTAGAAAAGAGCAGGAGGAACAATCCTTGGAGTACCAGCCCCAACAAGGTAAAATTCACAATGTCTGGCATCCAACAGAAGTGGTGAGAATGCAAAGAAGCAGGAAAATATGACCCATAATGGGGAGAAAAATTAATCAATAGAAACAGATCAAGAATTATACTGAATATAAAATTGTTAGATAGACATTAAAACAATTGTTGTAACTGTGTTCCATATGTTTGAGAAGCTAGAGGAAAGATTGAAAATGTTAAGTAGAGACATGGAAGATATTTAAAAAGACCTAAGTATAACTTCTAGAGGTGAAAAATACAATATTGCATATGAAAAATACACTGGAAGGGATTAATATTAAATTAGACATTGCAGGAGGAAAGACTAAAGAACTCGAAGGTATAGCATAGAAGCAATCGAAAATTAAACACCTACAGAAAAAAGACTTAAAAATTTTAAAAAGAGAGTCAGTAAGCTGTGAGACAACTTCAGGTAACCTAATATATGTGTAATTGGAGTCCCCAGAGGACAGAGGAGGATACAGGAAAAATATTTGAAGAAATAATGACTGAAAAATTTTCAAATTTGATGAAAACTATAAACTCATAGATCCAAGAAATTCAACAAACCCTAAACACTGAAAGCATGAAGAAAACTACTCCAAGGCACATCATAATCAAATTGCTTAAAGCTGGTGATAAAGAGAAAGTCTTAACCCCTGTTCTTCATCCTCCCTGCCTTAGGTTAGGCCCTGTTCATATCTTAGCTGGACTTTTACAACAACTTCCAACTAATCTCTCTACCTCTAATTTAATTCCCCACCAGTCTTTTCCTCTTCATCACTAGCAGAGAGTTCTTTACCACTCACTGAATAAAATCCAGCTCTCTTAGTGTGGCAAATAAGGCCCCCTTAGTTTGGCATATCTGACCCTTTCCTCTCTCTCCAACCTCATCACCTCCTCCCTCTCCCCGGCATCTGCCCCCAACCTCTAGCCACATGAAAAAATTTGTGAAAAGAGCTGTCTTGTCTCTGGCCTCTGTGCCTTTGCACACACTATTACCTCTGCCTGGGAATGCCTTTCCTCTCCTTGGTTTATTAATCTGTGATCCCCACTAATCTCTAAGATTTTGGAAGGCAGAGACTGTCTTTCTTCTCTACAGTGCCTGATACATAGCTCAATAAATATTTTCCAGTGAATGAAATTATCATTTAAAATTATTTTTATTTAATAACAGCCCAACAATCTGGGAAATCTGTTGTTATGTACCCATACATCAAGACCGAAGAGAAACTATCTTTGTTTTCAGAAGCCAGAAGTTTCTTCTCAATACAAGGTGTTGCTGCTTGTTGATACATTTGTCATTGGCCTCATTTAATTTTTAGCTCGTTGAGGTTCATGAAAAATTTCAACAGATGATTGTGTTTAGAAAGAAGGCTACTAAAATGGTGTCATTTGGCACAAATAGTACTCACTAATATGCTGCCTGAGAATGGCTGTGTTTTCTGGGTGTCTTAAATGTGTGGCAATTTCTTTTATGAATGAACATCCAACACGTCCCATTTCCACAAAAAATATAGGTGCTCTTTTGATAATTGTCAGGAAAGAAAATCACTCAGAGTGTATATATACTGCCTACAAGCAATTAGGAATATTTTTTACACCTATTCAGAGGCTGTCTACATAGATATTATGGCCTCTTTGCAGACACCGGTGGCCTATTCACTGCCAGTGGGCTTGGGGAACACGCCCTTGTGCAGGGAGAGGTCATAGACTAGGGCTTTGTAAAGTAATAAAGTTAATGTTTAAGACCACCTGTATGGAGGTAAGTAGCAATATGGTTTTACTAAATTGTATTTAAATTAATTGTATTGGAATTAATAAAAAGTGTTATTAACTTTTTAATTGAAGTGTAGTAATATACAACATTATAATAGTTTCAGGTATACAACATAGTGTATTTTATTAACTTTTTGAAATCCCAAGTCTAGCTTTAATATTCTTCACATGAGAGAGTTTGGGAACCCCGTATAAGCTAGTCCTAATTTTATTTGTTAATTTCTTCAGAAAAATTTACTAAGTATTCGCTATATACCAGACACCATGCCAGGTGCTAGAGATACAGAGATGAATAAAACAATCCCTGCCATTAAGGAGCTCCCAGTCAAGCAGTGATTCTGAAATGGGATCTGGGAAGGCATTTACCCTTATATTAAGATATACTGTAGTTTTCAAAGGCCAGTTATTAAAGTAACGCTCTATCTACTCCGATTCTGATTGTGAGAGAGAAGGGTTTTGCTCTGTGCTGTACATGGAGACCCACTGGTAGTATGAGAGACCAAGATGTTATCCCCAAATTATAATATTAATGGCCCTATATAAAGGGTACTGTAAGACTACTCAGTTTTAGTAGTAGTAGTTAGGAAGTGTCTGGTAAGCAGTAGAACATATGTATCTTGAAAGAAGTCTCAAACTCTGGAGATATTGATTAAGAGATATCAAGTTATATATGGGAATTGAAGCACTGAGAGTAGGTGAGACCACTCAAAGAAAGTATATGAAGCTGGAGGAAAATAATGAAGTCATCATCATCATCATCCAAACCATTCACTGAATGATTTTTACTGTGTGCTGGACGTAGTGCCAAGTACTTTATATGCATTATCTCATTTAACCTTCACAAAAAACTTATAAGTTTAGTTGCTCTGGAACTTTTGGAAATGCTAACGTTTAGGAGGCTGGAAGGTAAGGATGCTCTATCAAGTGGGTCTGAAAAGGAGCCAACAGAGAAGCAGAATGAGGAGGGAGTGATGTCATAGAAACTAAAGCAAGATATTATTTTGAAAAGGGAGCGGTCAGCAGCGCCACATGCTGCAAAGATGCCAAGGAAAATGAGGAGTGCAAAGGAGCCACTGGTTTGCCAATTCAGAGGTGAGGGTGACTTATAGAAAGCATTTTCAAAAGAGTAATGAGGGAGGGATGAAAGACATATTACAAAGGGTTGAGGAAAGAATGTGATGTGCAGAGGAGAGGCAATTAAGAGGAAAAGTTGAGCTGGAAGGGGAAATGGAGTGGAACTTGAGAGGGGATTGGTAAGGAAAGGGAGAAAAGAACAAATAGAAAAAACAAAACTGAAGAGCTTAGCCAGTGTCCTCTTCCAGAAACAAGGTAAGTATAGAAGAGAGAGAAAAGATGGGGCAAGAAGGTGTGACCAAGAGGTCTAGCGGAAGGGTGGGCCTTGAAGAGGGAGAGGGACTCCTCTTTTAGTGAGGTTGAAAGAAAGGAGAAGTAGAGGAGATAGAAAGAGCCTAGAGGAGTTTACTACTAGGGGGTTCTGTTTTGTTCTTAAAAGGAGGAGGCAAAGTCACCTGAAAATTAGGTGGGCAGGGGCCTTGAAGAGAGCGAGAAAGGTTGTAATATGGAGCATAGCTACTCATATTCAAAACGTACTCTGATCTTGCTGAAGACTTTAAATCAGAGTTGAAAAATAGGAGAAAATATATCCTAATAGCTCCTCCTTTTCTTTTACAAAAAACCATGTGCCCAAACTCTCTAGATGCATCCCAACCTTATATTTGGGGTATGGGGTTTTCTCTGTGGGGCGGAACTGAAAAAGGTGGTGTATAGAAGAGTAAAAGAGGAGGGTAAAATGTGAACAGTGCTCAAGAGCAGGTTATACACACTTCAGAAATGCAGGGAAAGAATTAAAATAGCCAAAAAACCAAAATGTATATAGTAGATCAGATGCATTCTAAATGTGTCCATCAACAAATTTCTTGGCAATTTACCTCTGAGTGGGAGAGATCTAAGCTAACATATTCAGTCATTTTGGAGGGCAGAGGTGATTTCTCCAGGGGTGTTATTTTGAAATCAAAGCAAAATGTCTAATAACAAGTAACTATCTGTAATGAAGAACATGTCCATTTCAAAGTATCACTTGAAATGAAACAGACATTCTATTAGAGTATTTCTCAGAGTGTGCTCTGGAGAACAACTACATAGGCGGGAGGGGTGGTTGGGTGTTGGGAGCAGGTGAGGATAGAGGAGATTAGCATTGTATTTTCTTGGATCCTATGTCAGATTTAGTACATTAGAATCTCTGGCTTGGAGCCTGAAATCTAAATATTTTACAGATGTTCCAGGTAATTTAAAAACTTTTTATTATGGAAAATTTCAATCCTATACAAAAGTAGAGAATAATAGAATGAATCCCATTGTATCCATCACACAACTTTAGCAACTCATGGTCTCTTCTGTGTCTCCTATAGCCCTGCCATAGATTATTTTGAAGTAAATTTTATTATTTATTGTTATTTGTCTATCATATTGTTTCATCTGTAATTATTTTGATATTTTATCACTAAAAGGTAAAATGTCTTTTTTAAAAATCATAATCATAAACCATTATCATACTAGATAATTCTTGGTTACACTAAAGATCTACTTCAATCTTTGAAAAATTATGAGATTATGCCCACATTTCCATCCACGGTTCCAAGGAAATATCATTCCCCCACAGGCTCAAGATTATGTTTACACAATGGCAAATAGATGTTTTAAATCATGAATGGATGTTGAATTTTATTTAATTTCTTAGATACATATTAGATGATTATACAGTTTTGAATTGCATTAATAGTTTTTAATGTTGAACCATTCCTGTGGTAAAATCCTTCTTGATTGTGAAATTGAAGTTGATTTGTTTATATTTTATTTGGGATTTTTGCAACTATGTTCATGGATAAGATTAGCCTGTAATTTTTTTTTCTTCTCTTACTGTCCTAGTTGGATTTTAGTTTCAGGGGTATGCTAGTCTCATAAACTAGCATGATGTATCAACATGTTTAACAAATTTTTCACCATTGCTTCTTATACTCCCTTGTTTCCTTTTCGAATCATTTTTATTCTGGTATGAGTACTTTCCTTAATAGTTCTTTTAGCAAGAGTGTTTTGGTAGTAAATATTCTAAGTGTCCACAGGTCAAAATACATTTATTTTGCTTTTACTACAAATTATAGTTTGTCTAGTTATAGACTTTTAGGTTCACCCTGTTCGTGGAGCCCTCTGGATTTCACCAGTTCTTAACCCACTTTTACGTTAATTTCTCAGTTCAGCATTCCTGAACTACATGGGCAGTAGGAATTTGAACCACACGGCTAATGTAGTGCCTGCCTGAAGATCTAGTTTCTCTCCAGTATCTATTGTCTATCCACAGTCCTTCCTGGCTGATGAGCCATAGTTTCCTTGTGAACCCAGAGTACCAGAAATAAAGAGGTAAGCATGTAGCTACTTTGCGAAACAGCTTGGCAGCAACTCAAAATGTTAAATACAGTTACCATATGAACCAGCAATTCTGGGGCCGGCTCTGTGGCCGAGTGGTTAAGTTTGCGCACTCTGCTGCAGCAGCCCAGGGTTTCGTTGGTTCAGATCCTGGGCACGGACATGGCACTGCTCATCAAACCACGCTGAGGCGGTGTCCCATATGCCACAACTAGAAGGACTTGCAACTAAGATATAGAACTATGTACCAGGGGGGATTTGGGGAGATAAAGCAGAAAAAAAAAAAAAAAGATTGGCCACAGTTGTTAGCTCAGGTGCCAATCTTTAAAAAAAAAAAAAGTGAACTAGCAATTCTATACCTAGATATCTACCTAAAAATGAAAACACATGTCCACATAAAAACTTGTAGATGAACATGCATAGCAGCATTATTCATGATAGACAAAAAGTAGAAACAACCTACATGTCCATCAACTGATAAATGGATAAACAAAATGTAGCATATTCATATAATGAAATATTATTCAGCCATAAAAAGAAATGAAGTACTGATACATGCTACAACATAGATGAACACTGAAAACATTATGTTAAGTGAAAGTAGCCAGGCACAAAACGCTACATATTGTATGACTTCATTTGTATGAAATATACAGAATAGATAAATCTATAGAAACCAAAAGTAGATTAGTAGTTGCCTAGGGCTGGGGAGTGGATGAAGGGTGAGGGGGATGAGAATGAATGTTAATAGGCGTAAAGTATCTTTTGGGGGTGATAAAAATAATCTAAGACTAGATTATCGTGATTTTGCAAAACTCTGTAGATATACTAAAAAGCATTGAATTCTACACTTTAAACCTGGTGAACCTTATGGTAGATAAATTATATCTCGATAAAGCTGTTAAAAAAGAAAGAAAAAAAGAAAGAGCTAGAGCAGGAGTTGGCAAACTTTTCTGTAAAGGGACGGAACATAAATATTTTAGACTTTGTGTGCCATGTGGTCTCTGTCAAAACTACTCTGCTCAGCTGCTATAGCATGAAAGTAGCCATAGACAATACTCAAATAAATGAGCATGGCTGCATTCCAATAAACTTCATTTACAAAAATGGGTGGTGGGCCAGATTTGGTCTGTGACTGTAGTTTGCTAACACCTAAACGAGAGTGGTAAGAGAGAGCTTAAGTCATGGAGATATTGGAACCAGTTATGGGCCACAGACTGGAATTTTAACAATGCCACTTCAGGAGATGTGTGGCTTCAGCTTGGGCTTCAACTTTTTTTTTTTTTTTTTACCGTTTTGATATTCATTTCTAGTACCTGAGGATTTCTTTTTCTTGTTTTAAAAATCAACCATGTATTTAAAATGTATTTTTGTATTTTATCTGTTATTTGTCTGTGCTTAGAAAGGGCAAGGAGACTTCCTGCCTCATGTTAGACTACCAAATTGCCCAAAAGTTCCATATATGCTAAACCCCTGTCTCCCTCTCCAATCTCACCTCTTATTACTCATTCACGCTGAATAAATTTTAGCCACACTGGCTTCTTTCCTGCCTTAGGGCCTTTCGTAGCTCTTCCCTCTGCTGCTAAATCTTCATATGGCTGGCAACTTCTTGTCATTCGAGTCAACTATCATTTAGGCCTTCCCAGACTACTCAATCTAATTTGTTCCTCCTCACTTGCACAGTCTATCCCACTGTGTTGTTCTGTGTTTTCCATAGCAGAGTCATTAGGCAGGTGACTTTGTTTCTGCCCAAGCTCTGGGTGGGTGCTTTTCTTTTGGCATTCTGTTAATGAGTGGACAGTGCTAGCTGGGCCTCCAGTTTTCACCACTGTGTGTACCGCTTTTCCTCCTATCTTCCCCTGGCTTATATTCAGCCCTAGTTCCTATAGGTTGAGAGACTTTGGCTTTCACTTGGTACTGTGGGTTCCTGGGTATTTGTTGTTATTGTTTGAGGGAAATGTCTGGTCCTTGAATATTTTTCCTCTTCTTATTTTTAAGCAAACCTAAAATTAAAAAAAATACATATAATATTATGTAAAAATAGTATATTATAGTATATATGATATATATTATTATATATTATATATTTTATACATAAAATTTTATCTATTATTTTAGGGGTTCATAGCAGAAGAGAGGAGATTACAATATATACTAAATCTAACAACTTGACACAGAAGTCACAGATAGCTATTTATAGAAATTTTTTTAAAATAATGAGGGGCCGGCCCTGTGGCCGAGTAGTTAAGTTCACGTGCTCCGCTGTGGAGGCCCAGGGTTTTGCTGGTTCAGACCCTGGGCGCAGACATGGCACTGATCATCAGGCCATGTTGAGGTGGCGTCTCACATGCCACAAGTAGAAGGACCTGCAACTAAGATATACAACTATGTACCGGGGGGATTTGGGGAGATAAAGCAGAAAAAATAAATAAATAAATAAATAAATAATGAAGTGATGTCCATAGCTGCCATTGATCTTTTTCAATAAGTAACTTAACTCCCTTGATGAAATACAGAATTCAGACCCATCTAGCAACAACAGTAGGGTTTCCCTTTCTTCTCATAAGCTGATTGGGGCTGACTAACATAAACAGTCTGTTTCTATGGCCTTAGACCCCACTTTCCCCTTTGCTACTTTCTGAGGTATTGCAGGCTACTTGATTGACAGCTGCTCCTAGCTGCCCTCCACCACTATTTGACCCATCTCCTGCCATTCACCTAACTGTGAACATTCACAGTCTTTTCTTTGCCTCTACTCCCCACCTCACTACCCTCCAACACACACGCTCACACAATGTAACACCTGATTCCCTGCTTTAATTGCCTTCCTCTTGTGCCTCCAACACACACACTCACACAGTGTAACACCTGATTCCCTGCTTTAATTGCCTTCCTCTTGTGCCAGAAGTTGGGTGGAGTTAGTAAGCAAAGTATTGATGACTTGTGCCCAAGTGAAGTAAGCAGTCCGTTTTACTGGGGCCATGTATGCAAACTACTACTTTAATTTGCTTTACATAGGTGCTCCAAAAGTAAATTGCCTTCCCTAAAACAGAAAATGCAGTTATAACCACATATACTTTTATTGTGTAAATATATCCTATCGCTTTCTATATTCTATAAAATGCAAACGTAGCACAAATTCTTTGGGAAGATGAGGAGCTGAATGGTTCTGAATAGTGCTGCATTGATCTGTTTCTTAGTTAATGGGCACATTTGTACAATAAATATTTTCGAGCACTTACTGTGACCAGCTAATAGTGCAAGGTCTAAGCTGCTATTTCAGAAAGACCTCAAAAACAGTTGTTTACGGGCTGGCCCCATGGCTGAGTGGTTAAATTCCTGCGCTCCGCTTCGGCGGCCCAGGGTTTCATCAGTTTGGATCCTGGGTGCGGACATGGCACCACTCGTCAGGCCATGTTGAAGCAGCGTCCCACATGCCACAACTAGAAGGACCCACAACTAAAAGTATACAACTATCTACTGGGGGGGATTTGGGGAGAAAAAGCAAAAAAAAAAAAAGAAAAAAGAGATTGGCAAGTTGGTGGCTCAGGTACCAATCTTTAAAGAAAACAAAACAGTTGTTTAAACAAGATAGATGTGTATTTCTCCCTCATGCAAGAACCTGGGAGGCAAGCATTCCAGCAAGGAAAGTGGATACTGAGAGACGAAGCAATCTCTGCAGTACCAACCTTGTACCAGGTCTTGCCGTGAGCCCAGGGACAGATCCAGGTTTTGTGGATCCTGAAGCTTATACAAACTTGGAGGCCCTCTTTAAGTAAGGGGATATAGAATGATAAACACAGAATTATGTGCAGAGACCTGAGCAAGTGAAGGTCCGTGAAGTGAAAGTTTACTTAGCTTTTTAGTAAATTCAACCCTGAGTAGGCTCTGGCCCTTCAGGCAAGATTTGCCTAGAAAAGACAATTAGAGACCTATATAAGCTGGTGTATTGTAGTCTTGTAATTGACTAAATGGTCTGAAGTAATTTCAGAATATTTTGCTATACTAAGGGCTCTGGATGGTCATGAAGGATGGAGAAAAGGGAGAGAGGAGTGTTTATGGGAGTTATCCATAAACGCTTCATAAAGAAGGTATAGCTAGACTGTAAAGAATGAGTAGAACTTGGAAAGGCAGAATGAAGGGAAGAGGCTGTTCCTGGTAAGGGATCCACATATGCAAAGTCCTGAAGGCAGAAATGAGCAGAACATTTGGGAAATGCAGGCACATTTGGACTGGAACTAGACTTAATGTTGGGAAACTATAGAAGTTTAGGCAAAGACAAAGGGTGAAATATCCTGCTGAGAAGCAGGAATGAGTCTTGTGGATTTGGCTAGAAAGACTACGGGTGGGCAAACTATGGTCAGCAGGCAGGCCAAATCTGGCCCACCTCCTTTTTTTGTAAATAAAGTTTTATTGGAACACAGCCATGCCTACTTCTTTGCATATTTCTGTGGCTCTGCTTTTGCTTTCTGGCAAAAGTAGAGTGGACTAGTTGCCACAGAGACCTTACAACCCGTAAAACCTTTACAGAAAGTTTGCTGGTCCCTGAGATACACAGCAAAAACTTGATGACAGTGGGATTGTAGAGAAGGACTGATTATCAGTTTAATCTAAAGTTGTAAGCTGAGACTGATCCAAGATTGAAGATGTTTTCAGAAGCTTTCACACCTAAATGGTGAGACTTTTAGGTCAAAGAACAGGGAAGTATAAAATCCTTTAATAAGGAAGAGAATTAGTTTTATTGGAAAGCATTTTTAAAAATCTGATATATTTACAGCTTCTTAAATAAAGCTCCAAGGCAGGTGTAGAAAACTTTAATTGAAATATTTTCCTAGTTTGCAGAGAATGCGCCTTAAGGGATAATTTAGGTTGAAGTGAGTCTGGTCTTGCTTTAATAGTTGTTGCATGATTGTTTGCTTTTCCTGGTGTTCTTTCGTTTCTAGATCTTTCAAAACCAGTTAGGGCCAATTATCTTCTGTGCAATTAAAATCAAATAGTTTGTGCAAAGCGGCTCTTAAATGCAGCTGTTTCTCTTTAATCTTGGGCATTTTTAATAGCACTCTTTCACCTCCTAACTAAAGCACTCTCATTCTATGATTGGGGTATTTGCAAATTAACATTCCCAGACAACTTTTTGTATGGTTTAAACTTTTTTTTTTAAAGATTTTATTTTTTTCCTTTTTCTCCCCAAAGCCCCCCGATACATAGCTGTATATTCTTCATTGTGGGTCCTTCTAGTTGTGGCATGTGGAATGCTGCCTCAGTGTGGCTTGATGAGCAGTGCCATGTCCGTGCCCAGGATTCGAACCAACGAAACACTGGGCTGCCTGCAGTGGAGCGAGCGAACTTAACCACTCGGCCACGGGGCCAGCCCCAGGTTTAAACTTTTTTGAACAGTATCTTCTCCCCTATGTTGACAGCCCAGAAGCACCCTCAGGTTCAATAAAGTTTTTTTTTTTTTTTTAAAGATTTTATTTTTTCCTTTTTCTCCCCAAAGCCCCCCGGTACATAGTTGTAGATTCTTCATTGTGGGTCCTTCTAGTTGTGGCATGTGGGACGCTGCCTCAGTGTGGCTTGACGAGCAGTGCCATGTCCGCGCCCAGGATTCGAACCAACGAAACACTGGGCCGCCTGCAGCGGAGCGCGCGAACTTAACCACTCGGCCACGGGGCCAGCCCCAGGTTCAATAAAGTTTTACTTTTATATTAATTTTTCATTTTGCCCATGAACATACAGCAGAAGAAACAGGCAAGATTTTTTAAAGCTAGGGAGTTGTACCTAGAAAATAAAAATATAACATTTAAGATGATGACAAAATGTTCCCCCAAATAGTTACTTTTGCTTATTGACATCTGTGCCCCCAATTCCCACATTTTCACTGTCAATTAACATTTATTGAAATCTTACAGTGTGCGTGACAGTAGAGACACAAAGAAGACCTCCTTCCTGCTCTCTTTAGAGTCTTAAACTTTTGGTCACAGGACCTCTTTACACTCTACAGAATTTGAGGATTTCAAAGAGCTTTTGTTTATGTGAGTTTTATATATCAATATTTATCATATTGAAATTGAGAATGAGAAAATATTTAAATATTTATTGATTGATGTAAAAGTAACAATATGCTTATTACAACTTAACATATAATAACATAGTTTTATTAAAACTATATTTTCTAGAACAGAAAGTTGTGAAAAATGGCTAAAATCAGCCAGGAGGACCTGTTTTTCAGGTTTTTAAAACCTGTGTCTTTTTCAGTATACTGAATATCCTTCTTAAACAATGCATAATCTCCTTTAAAATTCCTCCATCTTGAGAAGCCCTGCAGCAGAATAAACTGCCTCAAGGATACATTCACGCCCAGCAAAGGCTATCCAGATGGTCTTAAGGAAGCATTTTTATATCATATGTAAAGAGAGAAACATGAACATTATGGCTTTACATTTGCAGATGTAAATGTAAAAACATTTACAAAACTTGGAATGTGAATTTTAGGATCAATTGAGAAGGCAGAATTTTTAAATATACTTAGTTTAACCACCAGATTTCTCTCACAGTAATATTAGGGTTGTACAGTTATGAGAGGACCAAGTTTATCTGTGCCATTAAACACAAATATAGCAGTTTTATTCATAATTGCAAAATCTTGGAAGCAAACAAGATGTCAAAAAAGTAATGAAAAGACTTTTTTGAAATGAAAAAGATTTACATTTCTGTGAATCTCTTTAATGTTTGGCTTAAAAGACAACTGGATTTCCATGTCTCAGTTCTGCATTTAACCTGTTGTGATATCACATGGTTTTGTAGCATCCCGAAGATTCCACTTGTGAAAGAATCATAGTGCAAAAGGCAAATAATGTCTTAGTATTATTTTGAAAAAAATTTGTTTTGAGGAAGATTAGCCCTGAGCTAACTGCTGCCAAACCTCCTCTTTTTTCTGAGGAAGACTGGCCCTGAGTTAACATCCATCCCCATATTCCTCCACTTCATATGTGGGACGCCTACCACAGCATGGCTTGCCAAGCAGTGGAAAATGTTTTTGACCTCATGTACCCACTGAAAGGTTCTCAGGGACACCAAGGGTCCTTGGATCACACGTGGAGAACCCCTGTTCTACGATGAGAAAAGGAATCTATATATGAAAAAGAAAATGACAAAATAGGCAGAATATTTCAAGTGACAAAGAAAAAGGATTTCAGAATAGAAAGCTATAATAACACTGGGAAAGGGAAAGTTAGGGCAAGGAAGGAAGAAAAGGCTTTGGGAAGTAAGTAGGATTCGAGCTTGGCCTTGAAGGAATCATAGGGCTAACGTGGAGATCTTAGAAGGGGGCTTTCCAAAGGAGTGATTGAATAAAGCTACCAGCAGAAATAGCAGCTGTATGCAGGAAGCAGTAAGGAAACCAGTTGGTTGAAGAGGAAGATTTGTCTATCAATAAGTGAACATCCTAGCTCTTTATTCTCTAGGGAGAATATTTTCATTCATAAAATCAGATCAAGAAGAGCAGGATTCCTCCTCTCAGTCAGTCACCACAGCCTAAGAGGAAGGATATGTTAGGAAGTGTGCTGGGTAGATGGAACTAAAAGCCACTACCATATGTGTAGAAGAGCAAGAGAAGACAGAGTTGAAAAAGAGCTAGGGCCAGCCTGTAAAAGGCCTTGAATATCATACCAAAGAGTTTAGATATTATCCTATGAGCAACAGGGAGCCACTGAAAATTTTGATCAGACAAAGAATATAATCCTTGAATTTATATAATCCTTGTTATTTTCATGGGTGGGACCATGTCTTCTTCATTTTTGTATCCTTCAGTGTATCACATAATAGCCTTATATATAGTAGGCTATCAATAACAGTTGAATTGTTGAGTGATCAGATCCATATAAATAGACTTGTAGAGGTGGTTCACAGGACAAAGACAGAAGGTCATTGTGATACTTATATTCCTACTCACTTATTCAGTAAATATTTGTTGAATGTGACATATGTACCAAACACTCTGCTGAGAATTTGAGATTCAGAGATAAACATGTTATAGTTCCTGCTCTCTAGGATTTTATAGTCTAGTGGAAAGACAATCAAGAAATCAGTTATCTTCTGTTTGATAAAGTGCCTTAAGGGAACACAGAAGCGGGCTGCCTAATACAGTCCTAGAAAGTAATGGAAATTTCCCTGTTATTTAAAAACCTCTCTTTTATATGCACAAATACCTGACCTGGCCAAAAACATTGCTAGCAGTTTTAGAAATGAGAGAAATAAAGAACTGTGTCATTTCAGTCGCAAGGGAGAGAAACAAGACGCATGATTTAACTCTCAGAGCTTAATGTGAATAAAAAATGAGTTCTGAAAAGAGGTAAAACTGATTCCACTTATGTGCGACTCATCTCCACTGCCCATCCATCCCACTGAAACTGCTGAGAGCTATTCTAATCACACTTCTATCCGTGTTCACAAAATGAAAGAAGAAAGAAACAGTGAGCACCTACTCTATGCAAGGCAATGTTCTAAATACTCTGCATATATTATTTCCTTTTACTCTCATTAGAGCATTGAGATCATTACTATTATTATAGCTCCCTAAGAACTTTACTCAAAGTCTCAAGACCAGTCCAGGAGACCAGGCAGGATCGAAGCCCAGGTCTGACGACTGTGCCATGCTACAGCCTTTTTGATGAGAAGAGATTTTGGGGCTGGCCCCGTGGCCAAGTGGTTAAGTTCATGCATTCTGCTTCGGCGGCCCAGGGTTTCACCAGTTCGAATCCTGGGTGTGGACATGGCACCGCTCATCAAGCCATGCTGAGGTGGCATCCCACATGCCACAACTAGAGGGACCCACAACTAAAAATACACAACTATGTACCTGAGGGCTTTGGGAGAAAAAGGGAAAAATAAAAAAAGAGAGAGATTTTGATTCACCATAAGTGAAAGAAAGAAAACAGCCTCGGCAAAAGGATGGGAGGATAGAAAGAAAATGAAGTTGAAGGGGAGCAAAATTCATTGACGCCACAGTTTTGCCTATGGCATGTCTCGGCTCTTGATTATGTGGGAGAATTAATATGAAACAGTGATCAAACGAATGTTATTCATTGAGTTACAAGAACACAATGGGGACAATTTAGGGTATGAAATTATAAGGTCATTCTAATTTAATCATTTCAATGATTAAAATAATCTCTACTCTGTGGATTTGTGGGTACTACAGAAACTTCATGCTTTGGGGGACAAGATCCATTTTCCCAACTCCTACTATAAGTCATTTGAAGAAAGCTCCCATCAAAATAATACAAATTTAATTCTTTAATGGATAATAATGAGCCCAATTAGTTTAGAAACGAAGAGTACACTCAGTTCCAACACAAAGACTTCCTGAAGGAAAACTTTATTTTCTCCAAAAGCAGAAGCTTCCAAAGACTTTAAAGCCTCCCATGTCATCTGGCATGATAGTTTCAGCCAGTTTGAAAGCAGCACTTATGGAAGTCGCAAGCAGCCAGGGAACCTGGGATCTAGTATGGTTTCTTTGAAACATTGGGCAAGTGATTCCATCATTCAAGTATTAGTTTATTCATCTGAAAGGTCAAATAATTGTCTTTGTCTCCCACACTAGGAATGTATAAGGACAAACAGAAAAGAAGAACTCTTGGAAACGTAGAAAATAAGAGGTTATTTTCATTTCAAATAAATTATTTAAAACATTTGTTTCAACATATTAGACTCGTACTAATACGAATTGCTCGTTCATTCACCCATCTCTATTTCCAAAGTAGTCCAAGCCACCATCACCTCTTTCCTGGACTCTGGAATAGATTCCTAACAGGTCTCTCTGTTTTTATTCTTACCTCCTCCCCAGTCCATTCTCCAGCCCCCAAACTTATCTTTTCAAAATATGAAATAGGGTTTTTCACAATGACCATAATGGAGTAACTAGTATTTGATTAGCCCTTCCACAATTAAAAGTTCCAAAACTGGACAAAAATATAGGAAATAAATGTCTTCAGATGTTGGACATATACAACACAGGACTGTGATCCCTGAGAGAAGGGAAATGAACAATGTTAACCTCATGATTGCTCTTGCTTTCTGCTTGGAGGTAATTTCCAGCTACATCACAGGGAGGGGGATCAAACAGTTTTGATCTCACCAAGCTGAGGAAACAGAGATTGGAATTCAAAGTTATGAGGTAGTTGGGGTTTGTGGGGCAGAATACTATAGAAAAGAGATCTGTTCAGAGAAGGAGCACTACAAGTCTACACAAGGATCCCCTTGAATCTTTGCTACTTTTGCTCCTAATACTAAACTGTTTAGCTGCACATGCATTGGGTGAGATTCCATGAGATTGAGCAAAGAATAACTATCAAGGAAATAACAACTACCAGCGATCACACTGAGCTGGGAGATGTTCAAGCTCCCACAAGCCAGAGTAAAGAGACATTGCTGAACATCCTGAGCATTCAGTAGAGACCTCAGAAAAATCTTGCCTTAGGAATTGCAATAACCTGGCAATAGCATAAAGGTAATTCTAGATCCTCTTTAACAAAAGTTAAAAACATGCGTTAAAAGGATCAAGTTGATCCTCCAGGAAATTAACTACCTGCTTAAAAAAAAAAAAAGACAACAAAATCCAGACACTTGACAACATAATATTCATAACATCCAACATACAGTAAAAAGTTATTATACAGGGAAAGAATCAGGAAAATGTAACCCACAACTAGGAGAAAATGACTTGATAGAAACAGACCCAAAAATGACAGGATGATGGAAATAGTAGACAAGGATTTTAAACAAGCTTTTATAACTATATTCAAGGACATAAAGGAAGATGCAAACATAATAAAGGAGATAGAAATTCAAGAACTGAAAACTAAAATATCTGAGGATTTCCACTTCCAGGAAGATGGAGTAGATGTACTTTTCTCTATTCCTCTCACTAAGTACAATTAAAAACACTGGGTATTACATATAAAACAAACATAAAAAGACTCTGAAAGATGGAGAGAAAAAGGCAGACTGCCTAGTGACCTCGGAACCTGAGGAAAGACACAGTGTGAATTACCTTGGTTTTCTGTTTGCCTCATATATCCCAAACAATTACTATGAACAAGAGAGGGTAAATGTATGTGAAGGGAGGTAAAGTTTCTACACTTCACCAGAACTGGTAAAATGAAGACACCAGTAGACTGTGATGTCATGTATACATAATAATATACCTCGAATGACCACTAAAAACTTTCCCCTAAGATAAGGAACAAGGCAAGAATGTCTTCTCCTCACCGCTCTTATTCAACGTAGTGCTAAAAGTTCGTCAGTACATTAAACAAAAAAAGGAAATAAAAAGCATACAGACGAGAAAGGAAGAAATAAAATTGTCCCTATTTGCATACGACATAATTGTCTACATATAAAATCCCAAGGCATCTACAAAAAAAATTCATTGAACTATTAAGTGAGTTCAGCAAGATTACAGGATACAACCATACGAAAATCAGTTGTATTTCTGTGTACTGGCATTGGACACGTGGACACAAAAATCAAAACTACAATACCATTTATAAATGCACAAAACAACAACAATGAAAAGAACCACTTAGATGTAAATCTAACAAACCATGTATAAGACTTGTATGCTAAAAACTACAAAATTGTTAAAAGAAATCAAAGATCTAAATATATGAAGAGACATAATATACTCATGGATTAGAAGACTCAGCATAGTAAAGATGACAGTTCTCAAATTAATATACAATTTAATTCACTTTCTATCAAAATATCACAAGTTTTTTTGTAGAGATAGACAAGATTATTCTAAAATTTATATAGAAAAGCAAAGGAACTAGACTAGCTAAAACAATTTTGGAAAAGAATGAAGTGGGAGGAATCAGTCTACCCAATGTCTACATTTATTATATAGCTAAAGTAAATTTCTGAAAACTAAAAATAATGAGAAAATCTTAAGACACATTGTATTATCTTAAGACTTGTACTATAGGAAATCATAAAGGAAGTTCTTCAGGCAGAAGAACATGGTTCTATAGTATGAATGAAGAACATCAGAAATGATAAATATGTGGGTAAATATAAACAGTTTTCCCTCATACCTTAATTTCTTTAAAAATAATCAACTATTTAAAGAAAAATAATAACAACGTATGGTGGGATTTATAACATATTTAGAAGTAAAAGCTGTGATAAAGGTACCAAAATGCAGGAGGAGGGAAATGGACATATTCTGTTGCAAAATTCTTGTTATACATAAAATGGTGAAAAAAAATTAAAAGAATTGGAAGTCTAGAAATAAACCTATGCATCTAAGGTCAAAATCAATTGATTTTTTTTTTTAAGATTTTATTTTTCTTTTTTCTCCCAAGGCCCCCTGGTACATAGCTGGGTATTTTTAGTTGTGGGTCCCTCTACTTGTGGCATGTGGGATGCCACCTCAGCATGGGGTGATGAGTGGTGCCATGTCCGCGCCCAGGATCCGAACCGGCGAAACTCTGGGCTGCTGAAGCAAGCACACGAAGTTAACCACTCGGCCACAGGGCTGGCCCCAAAAATCAATTGATTTTTGACAAAGGTGCCAAGACCATTCAACAAATGGTACTGGGACAACTGGATATGCATATGCAAAAGAATGTAGTTGGGCCTATAGTTCACATCATATATAAAAATTAACTCAAAGTGGATCAAAGACCTAAATATAAGAGCTAAAACTATAAAACTCTTGGAAGGACACAGACGAAAATCAGCATGACCCTGCGTTAGACAATGGTTTCTTAAATATGACACCAAAAGCACAAGCAATCAGGGAAACAATAGGTAAATTGGACTTCATCAAAATTCATTAAATTTTTGTGTTTCGAAGGACATGTATAGAAAGTAAAACAACAGAATGGGGGAAATATTTGCAAATGATATATCTGATAAGGATCTAGTATCCAGAACATATAAAGAATTCTTACAATTCAACAATAAAAAGGCAAATATCCCAATTTAAAAATGGGCAAAGGATTTGAATAGGAATTTCTCCAAAGAAGACATACAAATGGGCAAAAAGCACATGAAGAGATGCTCAACATCATTTGTCATTAGGGACATGCAAATCAAAACCACAATGAGGGTCAGCCCAAGTGGCCTGGTAGTTAAGTTTGGCATGCTCCACTTCAGCAGCCCAAGTTCGGTTCCTGGCCGTGGACCTACACCACTCGTCAGTGGCCATGCTGTGGTAGTAACTCACATACAAAAAGAGAAAGATTGGCAACAGATGTTAGCTCAGGGTGAATCTTACTCAGCAAAAACAAAAAAGAAAAAAACACACCACAATGAGATACAACTTCATACCTACAAGAATGGTTACCAAAAAAAGACAGGGGCCAGCCTGGTGGCATAGTAGTTAAGTTCCTCCACTCCACTTTGGCGGCCTGGGGTTCACAGGTTTGGATCCTGGGCACAGCCCTACACACTGCTCATCAAGCCATGCTGTGGTGGCATCCCACATACAAAATAGAGGAAAATGGGCACAGATGTTAGCTCAGGACCAATCTTCCTCACACACAAGAAAAGAGGACAATTTTTGGCAAGGATGTAGAGAAACTGGAACCCTCATACACTGCTACTGGGAATGTAAAATTGTGCAGCTACTGTAGAAAATAGTTTGGCAGTTCTTAAAAGAGATAAGTGTAGAATTACCATATGACTTAGCAATTCCACTCAAAAGTATACACCCAAGAGACTTAAAAACATATGTTCCCACAAAAACTTATACATGAATATTCATAGCAGCATCATTCATAATAGCTAAAAAATGGAGACAACCATCCATCAACTGATGAATGGATAAATGAAATGTGGTATGTTTCATACAAAGGAATACCCTTTAGCCATAAAAAGAAATGTGAAGTACTGATACATGCTACAACATGGATGAGCCTTGAAAGCATTATGCTTAGTGAAAGAATCCAGACACAAAAGGCCACATATTGTATGATTCCATTTATATGAAATGTCCAGAATTGTTGAACCCATAGAAACAGAAAGTAGATCAGTGGTTGGTGGAGGAGGTCATCAAGAGGACATGACCACCAGTTGACCCACGAGCTGGAAGGGCAGTTGGAGGCTCCTCACCCCCCTCCCTTGTCCTTGGAATGTGCATTCCACTTATCTTCCCCATGCTAGAAGCTGCCCAAAGACACAGCTTTGAGATAGTAAGGTGTTGAGACCACCTGGATGGTGTAAGGAACTGATCTCAGGTAAGGCCTCTATATATACTTTAAGATTCTGGCCTTGAGTGCAGAGATCTACTCACCTTGCAGCCGTCCAAGACAAACCTCGTAACTTAAGTTCCCTTGCTTGTTAAACCTGCCACCTATCAACCTGGAGTGATCGCCTCTTTCTTTGATCTCTCCTTGCCCTTTGTGTACAGGGCCAGTTGGTAAACCAACAGTGATTGACAAGGACAGAATGAGGGGGAAATGGGAGCTAAGTGCTAATAGGTAGGGTACTTATTTTGGGGGTGATGAAAAGGTCTGGAATAGATAGTGGTGATAGGTACACAACATAGTGTATATACAAAAACCCACTGAAGTATACACTTTAAAACAGTGAATTTTTGTTATATGAATTATATCTCAATTAAAAAATGTTTGAAAAATAGCAAGATGATATGCTTAAATCTAACCATATCAATAATTCATAAAAATAAATGGACTGAGATAGCTGAAAATAGTGATGATCACTTAGCTACTTGTCTCACAATATTTTCTCCAAAAACAAATAAATAAATAAATAAATCTACCCAAAAGTCATACCTTCAGCATAACTTAAAGACAGAGAATTCTGACATTTCAAAATAACCATCAGAAGAAAAAAAGGCACCAAATTCTAGCATATAATTGCCCTTGTTCCCACCATACTCCTGCCTTGCTGTCAGGCTTTGTGGTGAGCAGACAGATGGAGAAAAACTGGGGAAGAGAGAATAAAGGACCTAATGATGGGGCCAAAGTTTGGTCTAAAACCACCCACTAAGTCTTAAAATTCCAAAAAATATCCAGGTAAATTAAAAATAGATAATTTAAAGGGGAAGTCTTCAAAATACATAGCTTCTGGCGGTGGGGGGGAGGCGAATGGCAAAGAATGAGTAAAGGATGACTGAGTCAAGGATGGACTTTTTAATACGTGGTATTGGGACAACTAGATAACCATTTGGAAAAAAATAAAATTAGGTCTATACCTAATGGCATATGTAAGAATAAACTCCAAGTGGATTAGAGATCTAAATGTAAAGAATGAAATCATGTACTTGTAGAAAACATGGGTAAATTTCTCTTTAACCTCAAAGTAGGGAAAAGTTTCTTAACTATGACAAAATCCAGAGCAATAAAAGAAAAGATTGATAAATTTTACTACATAAAGTTTTTAAAGTGTTGCATGGTCAGAAAAAAATATCCCATAAAGTCATAACGCAATTCATATACTGAGTGAAAATATTTACAACATATACCACAGACAAAGGGCTAAGATCCCTAGTGTATGAAGAATTATTAGAAATTGTATGGCAAAGGAACAAAAAACCTGAAAAAAAATGAGAAAAAGAAAAATGAGAAACAACATAGACTTCACACATACATAAAAGATATAAAAATGGTCCTCAAATGTATGAAAAAAATGCTAGCAGGTCTAAATTATTTCAAAATAAAAAAAGATTTTAAATATACAAATAGTATGGTAGGCAGGATTCCATGACCTTAGCCCCTTAGGTATTTTGCAGATGTAATTAAGATTACAATCAATTGGCCTTAAAATAGATATTATCCAGGTAAGCCTAACCTAATCATGTCAGCTCTTTAAAAGAAAAGAATTTTCTCCTTCTGGTGGCAGAAGGAATCAGAGAGATTCAAAATGTAATGGAGATTTTGCAGCTGGCCTTGAAGGATTCTGTCACTACCGTAGTGTGAGCAGGCCACAAGAGAAGTAGCGCATGAGACCTCCGGGAGGTGAGAGGAGCCACCATCTAACAGCCAGCAAGGAAATGGGAAACTCAGTCCTATACTTGCAAGGAACTGAATTCTGCCAACAACCTGAATGAGCTTGGAAGTGAACTCTTCCTTTGTCAAACCTCCAGATAAGAACACAAGCAGCTGAAACCTTGATTTCAACCCTGTGAGACCCTTAGCAGTGAACCCTGCTATGCTATGCCAGACATCTGCCATATAGAACGGTGAGCTTCAAAGTTTGTGGTGATTTATTACATAGTAATAGATAACCAATACAAATGGACTCAACATACCAACGTCAGATTGGATGAAAAATCAAAACCAAACTATATATTGTTTATAAGAGATGCACATATATAAGAACAGAGAGTGAAAAAGAGGCACCATACTAACAGTAACCATAAGAAAGCTGAAGTGGCTATATGGATATCTGATAAAGTAGATTTCAGGATAAAGGAGCATTACCAGAGGTAAAGAAGGACATTTCTTAATGATAAAAGGGTCTATTCATAAAAAATTTATATACAGTATATGTGTATTCATATAATAACAAAGTTTCCAAATATATGAAGTAAAAACTGGCAGAAAGGAAAACGTAAATATGCAATTATATTTAGAGCTCTCAACACCCTTCTTCTGGTAACTGATAGAACAAGTAGTCACAAAATCAATAAGGAAAACATGAATAACACAATATAAACCAACTGGACCTAATTGACATTTATTGAACTCTCCACTCAAAACTAAAGAATAGGGGCCAACCCCATGGCATAGTGGTTAAGTTCGGGGTTCTCTGTCTCAGTGGCCTGGGTTTGTAGGTTTGGATCCCAGGCATGGACCTATGCCACTCATCAGCCATGCCGCGGTAGCAACCCACATATAAAGTAGAGGAAGATTGGCACAGATGTTAGCTCAGAGCTAATCTTCCTCAAGTGTAAAAAGAGGAAGATTGGCACAGATGTTATCTCAGGACTAGTCTTCCTCCACAAAAAAAAGAGAAAAAACACCTGAAGAATACACATTCTTTTCAAATACATCTGGAATATTCATTAATATAGACCATACGCTAGACTATAAAATAAATGTGAATACATTTTAAAAATTTGAAATAATACAGTGTATGCTATCTTACCTATTATATACCCACAATAGAATTACATTAAAAATCAATAATGAAAAATTATCTGGAAAAATCTCCAAATATTTTGAAAATAAGCAAATATGCCTCTTACTAATCCATGAGTCAAAGAGGAAATCAAAAGAAATCATAAAATATTTTGAAGGGAATGATAATTAAAACCACATGTTAGAATTTTGGGATGTGGTCATGACAGTTATGAGAGAGAAATTTATACCTCTTAAAACCAATGATCTAAACTTCCACATTAAGAAGCTAGAAAAAAAGAGAGCAAATTAAACCCAGAGTAAGTAAAAGGAAGGACATTATAAATGTAAGAATGGAAATCAGTGAAATAGAATATGGACAAAAATCTGAGAAAATCAGTGAAATAAAAAGTTTTTTCTTTGAAAAGATTAACAAAATCGATAACCTCTAGCTAAACTGATTAAGAAAAAACCCTCAAATTACTAATATTAGGAATGAAAGAGAGGATATCACTACAACCCCACTGAAAAATAACCAAAATAAAAAATTCACTGGTGATCTAAATACTAAAATGGAGATAACAGAGGAAAGAGTCTGTGAAGTTGAAGATAGATCAATAGAAATTCTTCAATCTAAGCACAGAGAAAAAAGGATTTAAAAAATAAGCAGAGCCTCAGGGACAATATCAAAGGGTCTAACATTTGTATTATTAGAGTTCCAGAAGAAGAGGAGAAACAGTGTAGTGCAGAAAAAGTATTTGAAGAAATAATAGCTAAGAACTTCCCAAGTTTGGTGAAAGCCATTCACTTACAAATTCAAGAAGCTCAGCAAACCCCAAACAGAATAACTCAAGGAAATCCATGAAATGACACTCATAATCAGACTACTGAAAACTAAAGACAAAGAAAAAATTACTGAAAGCAAACATAGTAAAAATAACATATTACTTATAGAACTATGATTTGAATGGTTGTGGATTTCTCATAGAAACTATGGAGGCCAAAAGGAAGTGATGCAACATTTTTAATGTACTAAAGGAATGTCAACATGGAATTCTATATCCAGAGAAAATGTCCTTGAGAAATGAAGATGAAATCAATTCTCAGATGAAGGCAAACTAAGAGAATACATCGCCGGTAGACCTGCTCTAAAAGAATTACTAAAGAAAGCGCTTCAAAGAGAAGGAAATCATACCAGAAGGAAACTGGGAACATCAGGAGTGAAAGAAGGACAATAGAAATGGTAAATATCTGGGTAAATATAATAGACCATTCTTTTCCTCTGAGTTCTTTAAAATGTCTGATGATTGAAAGCAAAAATTATGATATCTTGATAGGATTTTCTATGTATGTAGATGTAATATATTAGACAACCACATCACAAAGGGAGGAGAGTAAAGAGACTAATATAGTGATGAGGTTTCTACATTGAATTGGTAAAACATTGATTGTAAGTAAGCTGTGAAAAGTTAAGTATGTATATTGTAATCCCCGTAGCAACCACGCACAGAAAAAACTTACAATAAAGAAAAAAAAAAAGCCCACAATAGATGAAATGGAATATGAAAAAAATTTAAATAACCCAAAAGAAGTCAGGAAAGGGAAAATAGAGGAACAGAAAGAGAGGAAACAAGTAGAAAACAAATAATAAAATGGTATACTTAAATCCAAACATATTAATTATTACATTAAATGTAGAAGGTTCAGATGTACCAAGTAAAACACAAAGTTTGTGAGAATAGATTTTTTTAAATGGCCCAACTATATACTGTCTACAAAAAAAGCTCATTTCAAATATGATAATACAGCTAGGTTAAAGTAAAAGCCTGGAAAAAAAGATATAACATGCAAACACTAATCGAAAGAAATCTGAGTGGCTATATTAATATCAAGACAAAGTACTATTTAAGAGATAATAGTTAAGAACTATGAAGTCTCAGAACAAAGAAAATTACCAGGGATAAAGAGGGGCATTACATAATGATAAAATGGTCAATTCACCAAGAATATATAACAATCCTAAATGTGTATACACTTAATAGAGAGTTTCAAAATACATGGAGAAAAACTGATAGAATTGAAAGGGAAAAATAAATAAATCTACAATTATAGTTGGAATGTCAACACTCTTCTCTCAGTAATTGATCAAACTACTAGATAAAAAATTAGTAAGCATATAGAAGAACTCAACCACATGGATCTAATTGACATTTATAGAACACTACATCCAACAACAGCAAAAGACTTTTTTTTCAAGCGTATGTGGAAAAAATAATCAGGTGTACATGGAAATTGTAATCCAGATAGGCCATATTCTGGGTCATAAAATTAACCTTAACAAATTTAAAAGAATTTAAATCATGCAAAGCATGTTATCTGACCATAATGAAATTAGACTAGGAATCAAAACCAGAAAATTTCCAAACATTTGGATATTAAACAACATGCTTCTAAGTAATCAAAGCTCAAAGAGTAGGTCTCAAGTGAAATTATAAAATATTTCAAACTGAACAAAAGTGATAATACAACAAATCAAAAGTTTCAGAACATAGCAAAAGCAGTGCTTAGAGGGCAGTTTATACCATCAAATGCTTATATTAGAAAAGAAGAAAAGTCTCAATTGTATAATCTAAGCTTGCACCTTTAGAAAGTAGAGAAGAACAAACTAAACCCAAGGCAAGCAGAAGGAAGGAAGTAATAAAGAAAAGAGCAGGAATCAATGAAATTGAAAACAGGAAAAACAAGGAAACCAAAAACTAGTTCTTTGAAAAAAATCAATAAAATTGGTAAACTTCTAGCAAGACCGACAAAGAAAAAAAGAGAGAGAGAAAATACAAACTACCAAAATCAGTAATGAAAGTGGTTATAGACTTTTAAAAGATAATAAAAATTACTGACATTTAAAAGATAATAAGGGAAGACTATGAACAACTCTCTGCACATAAATTCAACAACTTAGATGAAATGGACTCATTCCTTGAAAACCACAAACCTCACTCAAGATGAAACAGATAAACTCAATATTTCTACACCTATTAAAGACATTGAATTTATAATTAAAACCTACCAAAAAAGGAATCTCCCATCCCAGATGTTTCACTTTATATACTGTATTATTCTGTTTTTATGACATTTTCAAAAAGACAAAAAACTATACTGATGGATGGAAAAAAATGAATGGTTGCCAGGGATGAGTTAGGGATGAGGACTGGGCAGGGAGCATGACTACAAAGGGATAGCAAGAGGGAATTTTGGGGGGTGATGGAACTGTTCTGTATTCTGTTTGTGGTGGTGGTTACAAGAATCTATTCATGTATGAAAATGAACTGTATACGCAAAAGTCAGTTTTACCGTATGTTCACCTTAAAATTTTTTTTGTAGAACCAGGACTCCTTGGGCAAATGGCTGATTCCAGAGCTGGGACACAGGAGGTACAAGATTAGCTTGGAACATCTTGTTATGCTTTAAAGTAAGGAATTACTCAGAATAAGAATGGGGGCAAAGGAGCCAGCTTCAAGGAGCTCCTATTGACCCTATCTGAAAATTTTAGCACAGAAATATTGAGGACTGTAATGAATAATACGCCATTAAAAGCAGAAATCTGTGAATCTCAACTTGTAACAAATAAACAGACAAATAAATAAATAAGGGAGAGAGGACTGTTGCTACATTAGAATGTGTAATGCTTACTGCTAAATGTGTAGGGAATGCTGAGGTTGTGAAATTACCATTTTGCAGCCATCATAACAAAGATTGATTCAGGCAAGAATATCAACAAATATTAAATCTAGGAGCAAATTTTTATGATGTGCAGGATATTTGCATGATCTTAGAGTGTGTCCCCATAAAAAAGTTGTTTATTGGTTGCCAGGGAAAAATTAATAACTCTGCAATGGAGAAATCACACACCTTGGCTGGGTGATCACAATTAACATCACCAATAAGGGGAAGATGGCTATTTTGTGCCTCTAGATATTAAGCCCCAAGGAGAACATACAGCATTTATGTAGTAATCTGATCAGAAATGCATAAACTGAATCTAATTATGAAGAAACATCAGACAAACCCAAAATGTTTCTATTTGGGGGGATGTTCTATTTTTTAAAATGTCAATGTCATGAAAGACAAAGAAAGGATGTGGAAATGTTCAAGATTAAAGACTAAAGAGCTATGACAACCAAATGTAATACGTGATCCTAGACTGGATCCTGTGCCAGAGAGGAAAAATTCCATAAAGGACATTATTGGGTCAATTAAAATTGGAGTGTGGACAATAGACTAAAGTATTATATCAATGCATATTTGCTGAAGTTGGTCAACATTGTGTGGTTAGGTAACAAGAGATCCATATTCTTAGGAAATACATATGGAAGTATTTAGAGGTAAAGGGCCATGATGTTTGCAACTTATTCTAAAATTGTTCAGAAAAAAACTGTGTGCGTGCATGTGTAAGTGAGTGTGTGTGTAGAGAGAGAGAGACAGACAGTGAAAATGATAAAGCAAATGGATAAAAATGTTAATGGTAAACATAGGTAAAGTCACTATAAATGATTTTTATACTATTTTAATTTTTTTAATTTTTCCATAGATTTGAAATTATTTCCCCCCAAATTTTTTAAATTCTGTGCTTCAAAAGACATTGATAAGAAAATGAATAGGCAAACTCTAGCCTAGAAAATATTCACAATACACACATATATATGACAAAAGACTTGTATATAAATAATTCCTACTCAATAATAAAAAGACAAACAAGCCCAATTTAAAAAGTGGCAAAAACTTGGACAGTCACTTCATAAGGGAAGATATACAGATGGACAATAAACATATGACAAAAATTAGGGGGCTGGCCCCGTGGACAAGTGGTTAAGTTCGAGGACTCCCCTGTGGCGGCCTGGGGTTTCACTGGTTGGTATCCTGGGTGCGGACATGGCACTGCTCATCAGGTCACGTTGAGGCGGCGTCCCACATGCCACAACTAGAAGGACCTGCAACTGAGATATACAACTATGTACCAGGGGGAATTTGGGGAGATAAAGCAGAAAAAAAAAACGATTGGCAACAGTTGTTAGCTGAGGTGCCAATCTTTAAAAAAAAAAGAAATACAAATTAAATCACAATGAGATACCATTTTACTCTCATTAGAATAACAACAACAACAAAACAAAAAAGACAACCTGTCATTGCCAAATGTTGGTGAGGATGTGGAGCAAACAGAACTCTCATACATTGCTGATGGGAATGTAAAAATGATTTGACCACTTTGGTAATCAGTCTGAAGTTTTTCATTCAATTAAACGCACATCCACCCTATGTCCCAGAAACTCTACTTTTAGGTATTTACCCAAGAGAAATGAAGATATAACCTTCACAAAAAGACTTGCACAAGGATATTCATAGCAGCTTTATTCATAATGGACAACTCAATTGTTCATCAACAGATGAATGGAGAAACAAATGGTGGTATATCCGTTAATTGGAATATTACTCATAAATAAAAGAAAACAAGTTCCTGAAACACACTGTGGATGAACCTCAAAAACATGTTGAGTAAAAGAAGCCAGACACAAAAGAGTTCGTATTGTATGATTCCAATATAAAGTTCTAGAATAAGCAAAACTAATCTGTGGTGAAAGAAATCTAAAAGTGGGTATGAGGGAGGGTGAGGAATGATTGGGGAGGGGCTTGAGGAATCATTCTAGGCTGAAAGAAATGTTCTATATTTGATAAGGAATAAGTTACCCTGGCATGTGCAATTTTCAAAACTCATCACACTATGCACATACAACCTGTATATCACATTGTATATAAATCATATCTCCATTTTTAAAAAACGAAAAAAATTAGATTATGTTACTACCCTGTTTAAAACTCTTTGCTTCTTGTTGCTAAGATCCAAACTCTTTACCATGGCTTACAAAGCTCTGCATGATCTAGTCTCTACCTGTCTTTGCAGTTTATCTTGCATTCTCTCCCCCTTGTTCACTATGCTGTAGGCAGACTGGTTTCCCTTTTGTTTTTCAAACATGCCAAGCTCTTTCCTGCCTCAAGATTCTGGTACTTACCTTCTCCACTGTTTAGAACACTCTTTTCCAAGTTCTTTGCATATTTGGTTCATTCTCATTCTTCAGGTCTTAGCTCTAACATTGCCTCCTCAGAGAATGCTTTCCTGACCACCTTGTCTAGAGTAGGTCCCTTGCAATTACTCTTTGGCATTATCCTCATTATTTTCTTTTTAGCACTCTCATTATTTTCTATAATTTTGTTTTTTATTGTTGTTCATTATTTGTTTTTCATCTCCCTCGATTTTCATTGTACAATACTGTATTCTCATTGCCTAGCATAGAATCTGGCACATAGCAGGTACTTAATAAATATTTGTTGGATGACTAAATTGTTCTCTGAGGGTAGAAGAAGGGATAAGGTAATTCTTCATTAAATACAGAAAACATAATTAAGGAACATATGTCTTCTATCCACTTTACCTAAAGAAGTATTACACAATTTCTTGGATTAATCTGGCACATACACTGGGAAAAATTATAACTTTAAAGTGCTAAAGTTTAATTAATTTTATAATAGAAATGAAATTCAGCAAAAAATTAATGGAAATTTGGAATATAAAATTCTAATAAATGATGTTAACAATGTGTTCAAACTTGAAAAAGTAAATATCTTGAGAAATAACAAAATGTCATCTTGCTCCAGATACAGTCACTGAGGGACGAAGAACTCACCTAAAATAACCAATATTACAGATGTCAAGAATCATGAATTTGCAGAAATATCTTATATTTGTGTCAATCATTTGATTCTCCTAGTCATTTGATAAACAAGCCAGAGAATGTCTCTGAATCTCACCAAAAAAAATGGGTTGCCAATTGTTGATGGAAATGTGAAATAGCCTGATATGTTAGAAAGAGTGCTGGGTACGAAGTCAAAAGACCCCAAGTGTAGTTCACAGTTCTGCCGGTAACTAGCTGAGTAAATCACTTAACTGTTTTGGGCTAAAGGTTTTTTTTTAAATATGTAAAATGAAAACTTTATACTAAATTGTCTCCAAGAGCTCTTCCAATAATAAAGTTCCGTGAGGCAGAAATGGAAATTAAATTGGAGATGCATTGCCTAGTAAAGGTCTCCCATGTCCAACATGGTCATATGTGCTCAAGGATAAAAGATAGAAAGTATTCAGCATGGTTATTTATCTTATTAGTCCTTAGAGAAAGAACAAGGCCTCCCTGGAGTAGTTTTCACCAGAGGAATAGCTCCTCTGGTGTCTAGAAAGCTTCTTGGTTGGTGAAGGAAATGACGTCATAAACTCCAGAATACTATCAGGACAGCTTTCAAATCCAATGAGATGACTATACAGGGCAGTAAAAGAAAGAAAACTTACAAATTCTTTTGTGTGCATCACACTCTGTGCTAATTACTTTATATAGCTCTCTCATTTGCTCTTTATGTATGGTATAGGTTTACTGTTCCCACTTTTTGTTGTTGTTTTGTTTTTTTGAAGAAGATTAGCCCTGAGCTAACTACTGCCAATCTTCCTCTTTTTGCTGAGGAAGACTGGCCCTGAGCTAACATCTGTGCCCATCTTCCTCTACTTTATACGTGGGACGCCTACCACAGCATCGCGTGCCAAGTGGTGCCATGTCTGCACCCGGGATCCGAATAGGTGAATCCTGGGCCGCTGAGAAGCGGAACGTGCGAACTTAACTGCTGCGCCACTGGGTCTGCTCCTGTACCCATTTTTTAAATTTAAACTTTTGGATAGAGGAGAAATTGAGGCTCACAGAGTTTACTTGATTTGGAAGCCCATATTCCTTCCACATTCCATTCCATCTCTGTCAAATTCTTCCGTGGAAACTTCCTACTCCTTTCATAGAGTCTTCCTTGACCATCTTGGCCCACAATGATTTCTTCTTCTTCTGAACTTCTCTACTGCATATTACCGATACTACCAATTTCACACCTCTAACTTTTTGCAATGTTGGTTATATTTGGCTCATTTATTAATCAGTAAGCATTTATCAAACATCCATCATGGAACCCCACTAGGCAGTGGGGATACACAGATGAATAAGAACAGTCCTTGCCCTCAGGAGTTAAAAATCTAGTGGAGGAGGCAACCCCATCAGCAGTTTATTAACACCCCAAACCATTCTAAGATTAAATGACTCTCTCTGCTTTTCTCTCCTCCAGTATGGAACATTCCCATTTCAGCTCTCAGGCCAAAAACAAACAAACAAAATCATACTAACAATCCTGAAGTTAGCAAAACTAAGCCTTAACGGAAAGGAAAATTTTAACTAATGAATTACAAAATACTCTCTAAGCATCAAGGACAAAACACAGAGAGGATAAAAATTGATCGAGAAACTTAAATTCTCCTAGGCAATAGCACTCTTCCCAGGCAGAAGGGATCTGAGCTAAGCTCCCAGCCCTGTGGCAGTACAGAATGGTTGGTGGCAAAGTGTTGTCTTAAACCCATGCCACAGGGGGGGAAAAAAAGTCTTACTTGTCACTTGATGGTAACTAGGCATGGCTTCAGAAACAAGACTATCTATTCCAGCCACTGTTTTAGCTATTTATGCTACTAACGACATATTCCTTAGATAGTCTTCTTGAGTGCAATAACAACTTTCTATCAGATGGTGAAAGTCCACAGATAAAAGTTACATGAGCAAAGTCTGGCACATAGAAAAGATTCTGCCTACCTTTTGTTTCTTCCTGGTTCGTTTAGTCAGTATGAATCTTGCTCTCTAGCAATGTTATGTTCCAGTTTTTTCCTTCAGTTTCATGCTCTGAGATACTGAGTCAATTCAATCCAACTTAATGAGCACCTTCAATGTGCAAAGCAATATGGTAGCTACTTAGGGGAAATAAACATGAATAAGAGGGGATTCCTGCTTGAAAGAGTTGAGAGTCATGTAAATAATTATCTAGAATATGGACCCAGTAATGTCATGTTCTTGTGATAAGTACTTCTGCTCTTAAGAGCCATATATAAAAGCCAGATATATGGTCTAGCACATTCTACTCCATTCTCTATGATTAGAATCACTCCCATCTCCAAGGTTCTGGGCTGGGCTATGTTAACGAGGAGTCTTGGTCATGCCTACTGATAGGCTTGTCCCAGAAATGAACATTGCAAGCATTCAGTGAAGTGGAGCTGAATTCAGACTTGGTCTTACCATTGTAACCTAGGATCTGAGAAAGAGACCAATCCCTGTGACTTCCTAAGCTACTTGCCCCACATCCTTCCTAGAGGTGCCCCTGAGTAATATTTCAACCCAAGCCTCATCCCGCCTACTAAGTAAGAGGAGAGGCAGGTGAATAGATTTCCTCTAAAATGTAAAAAGTAGGGTTAAGGAAGCTGAAATTCATTGAGCATCTGCCATGTATTCACATATTCTATTTAAAGTTCACATTAATTCTGTGGAGTTTCATTGTCCCCGTTTTACATCTGAGGAGATTGAGGCCCAAAGAGATTAGGTAACTTGGCTAAGGTCACAGAGCTAGTAAGTGATATTGATTCAAACTGGAGAGTGGCACGGGATGGAGTCCTAGTTCGGAAATATGCTGGTTTCTGGCTCTACCAGGACTCTATCATGGCTAAGTGATGTTTCAAGTTATCAAACTGCTCCAAAACCATGGGCAAGAGGCCCTTACACAGTAGGTTTAACTCCAGGGAGACCCAACAATGCCTGAAATTCAATTGCACTAAACCCCTTTGGTCTCCCAAATTCAGTTTTTTGCATCTTAATTTCAGGCTACTTCTGGATTAGAAATGTGATAGGTCAGTTGCCATAAAGCAAAAGAACTCACACCAGGGAAACTCCTGCTGAGTTGGCAACTCTTGGGAGGTGGAGATCCTTGAGTCAGAGGAGGCCAGGGAGCAGGAGAAAATAGAGGCCCCTTAGCTCTGAAAGCACTGAAGATCTGGGAGGCCAGGCAAAGTGATCAGAGGGATGGCCCAACTCTGGAATTCATTTAACTTTGGGATTTTGGGTGGCCCTAGGCAGCAGGAAGGTTCCTGATTATATTTAACTTGGGTTGAAAAATCAAAATAATTAATAGTCTTTGAGAATGCACTGATTGATGAATGAAGCACACAAGGGACTCAACTGGTCACTTAGAAGTTGCCATCAATGATCCCAAATGGGGAGGGGAGTCATAAGTGAATAATTCTAGCCACTGTCAGAAGCTGGTTCCACCAAACTAGGTTGGGGAGAAAGGTTCATTGACCAGAAGACTTCCGAAATTTTTTCCATAGCTGGTTTGTACCCTTTCAGAGAGGAGTTTATTTTTAGTCTTTGTTTTCCTTTGGCTTCTAAAGTCCCTTCTCAGAGAAAAAGTCAATTCCCTGCTCCATGCTAAGGCAAAGTATGTACAGTTTGTCAGTTTTCTCTCTGTCCACAGGCCTGGTAACTTTAAGGTAGACTTTCTCAGGGCTGAATATCTACTGTGGTGTTTTCATCTTTCTCTTAGGAGGGCCCTGAATTTCCCAAACTGCCTTTGAGAGACTCAGATATTTTATTTTATAAATAGTAGTTACAGTCCTTGTGTATCCATCACTTGTTCTCTGTGCAAAGTCAAGAAAATAGACTTTGGGGGCTGGCCCAGTGGCACAGTGGTTAAGTGCTCACGTTCTGCTTTGGCGGCCTGGGGTTCGCTGGTTTGCATCCTGAGTGCAGACATGGCACCGCTTGGCAAGCCGTGCTGTGGTAGGCGTTCCACATATAAAGTAGATGAAGATGGGCATGGATGTGAGCTCGGGGCCAGTCTTCCTCAGCAAAAAGAGGAGGATTGGCAGCAGATGTTAGCTCAGGGCTAATCTTCCTCAAAAAAAGAAAGAAAGAAAGAAAGAAAATAGACTCTAACGGATACAAACTTAGAGTACCAGTCTCTTAGGTATGGCAGGTAAGGAGTATTCCTTGATAGTTTGTTTTCAGTGCAAGACACACCTGGAGCACATCACTTACTATAAATGACCTTTATGAAGGGAAGCTACCTTGGAGTTGTTTCACCACTTGGAAATGGGACAGGACCATTACAGGAGTAAATAAAGTTATTTGTCAAAGGCCAGATCTCCAAGTCCTGAAGAGGAGAAAGAACCATCTTTGCAAGGTTCTATCCTTAGAATCGATTCTACTCTTGGGGCCCACCCGGTGGCACAGCAGTTGGGTTCGCACGTTCTGCTTCTTGGCAGCCCGGGGTTCACTGGTCAGATCCCGGGTGCGGACTTGGCACCGCTTGGCATGCCATGTTTTGTGGTAGGTGTCCCACATATAAAAAGTAGAGGAAGATGGGCATGATGTTAGCTCAGGGCCAGACTTCCTCAGCAAAAAGAGGAAGACTGGCAGTAGTTAGCTCAGGGCTAATCTTCCTCAAAAAAAAAAAAAAAGAAGAATCAATTCTACTCTTCTGGTGTATGGCATGACCCCATCTTGCTTAGACTTTAGGCTGAGCCTGTTATCAGTTGGAGGTGGGAGATAAAGGAATACCTTTCAGAAAACCTGTCTTCCCCTTGGGGTTCCAGGGTCCTATTTGGATGATTTGTTCTATTAATACCATTTTATTCAGTCAGACGGCTCCAGGTGTTCATCAAGCATCTGTTATGTATTCTCACCCTATCCTAGATGCCAGAGGGGATGCAGAAAGAGAAATCTTACACAGGTTGTAAAAGTGTTTACACAAACTGTAAAGGAAGTGAAGTTGGCCTTTGAAGATCCTCCAATTTGATTTATTTAATTTACTTCTAGAACTCAGCCCCAGTTTTAGCTCCCACACCCAGGCCTTATTTACCCTCATGCACCAGACCTTTGTTTCCAAAAGTTTAGGACATGTATCAGCGGTAGTATATGGGATGACATTAAGTTATGCAGGACATGATTTTAGGTGGCAAATGGACAAGCGTAAAATAGCAAAGAATCACATCATAAGAAAGTAATTCCCTTTCCTGTTCTCTTTTCAAGCCTGGATTATGTGTAGGTAGAAGAAAGTCTCATTTGGGCCTAATATGTCATTAACATACTCCAACACTTACTAATTTCCTTTTTTTTTTTTTGAGGAAGATTAGCCCTGAGCTAACATCTCCTGCCAATCCTCCTCCTTTTGCTGAGGAAGACTGGCCCTGAGCTAACATCTGTGCTGATCTTCCTCTATTTTATGTGAGATGCCTGCCAAAGCATGGCTTGACGAGCGGTGCATAGGTGGCACCTGGGATCTGAACTGGCAAAGCCCGGGCCGCGGAAGGGGAACGTGCAAACTTAACCGCTGTGCCACTGGGCTGGCCCCTTAATCTCCTTTTTAACCAGGAAAATATACCTCAAGCCTGGAGTTTTCTTATGGCAACAGTAGCTATTTAGAATTTAATGATACTGTTTTATTCATTTTCTTTCCTAGGATTATATTCTGTTTATGACAAATGACACTGATATATAAATTTTCCTTTTTATATGAATGTATTTGAGTTTTGGAAAAGTTAGTTGATTTAAAGAAAAATATTAAGTAAATGATAATATAGGTGGTATGGGGATATGGTTGAAATCCTGATGCTGCTATCCAAATGACTGAAGTTTGGGAAACATTTCTCGTCCTCAGCTCCAGCCCAACCAAGGTTACTTTTTTTGACCCATTCCTGCCCTCTGCTTGACCTAAACCAGTTCAGGATCATGATAATGACTGATGATGAGTTGGAATCATACTTTTACCCTATAAGCAATATAATAGGGCTTTCAGGGCTTGAATGTGAAGAGATCATTTTAATGGTAGAAATTTTTAAAAATACAAGATAAGGGGCAGGCCCCATGGCCGAGTGGTTAAATTTGCACGCTCTGGTTTGACGGTCCAGGGTTTCGCTGGTTTGGATCCTGGGCGCAGACATGGCACTGCTCATCAAGCCATGCTGAGGCAACATACCACATGCCACAATTAGAAGGACTCACAACTCAAAAAAAACACAAAAACATACAACTATGTACTGGGGGGCTTTTGGGAGAAAAAATAAAAAAATAAAAATCTTTAAAACTACAGGATAAGATATTTGTAGTAGGTGAAATTTTCACACTGATAATATTGAGTGTGCCACTTATTTGGGCTTTTTGAGTATTCTCTAATCCTCTCAACAACCCTGTGCAGCTCAGGGAAGTTGAACAAAACCTTTTCTCAGTCATTCAACCAATAAGGATCAAAGCCAAGATTCACAGAACCTCTGGTCACATGGGTACCTACCTGTTGCCCCTAAGCATAAGGCAAACCCTAGAGAAGCCACACTGATGAAGAGTCTGAGGAACTCAAGGGAGCATGTGAACAAGTGCACAATAATGTAACACAGTGAAACTCAGAGATGCTGTAGAAATATATTCAGAGTGCATGAGACCACTCAGAAGAAGTGAAGGTTCTACCAGAGGAGTAGGGAGTCACCTCATTGCATTCATCTCTCTGCCCTGCCTTCTGCTACAATGGCTCACATACCTCCTTGTAGGACCAGGCCAGCCTTAATGCCTCACACTGACCCCAGACACACAGGAAGGAGCAAGTACTCTTGCTGCCTTATTTCTGTCTCTGGAAGGGATGCCTTTCCTCCCAGCCTGCAGCCCTTCCTCAGCTGGGGCTGGTGGACTGCTGCCTTTAGGACATGCAGAGGCAGGCAGGCTGTACCTACTTCTGGAAATGAGCCCCTGCAGAGCTCCTGTCAGTTCTGCCACTGTTCCTCCACAGTGACCTAGGGTCACAGGCCAGCTGTACTCTTGACCAGGAGTCTAGGCAAGCGTTTCAGTCTGCTTAGGAATCATGCTGTGTCCTGTTAACCTGGGGCTTTGAGTCAACAGCTAGGAATATCTTCTGTGACATTGTGTAGGGTGGGGATATGCTGAATTCCACTGCCTGGCCATCCAATGAACCGGATCTACTGCAACCTTGGCATCATCAGAATCACACCTGAATTTACCAGTTAGTTTACAGAACCCCTCAGATGAGAAGTGAGTAAGATAATAGATATGAAAATAATACCAAGCCTCTTAATCTCAAGTTTGTATGCACAATGCGCAATAAGCCAATCATTGAGATGCTAGTGCTTGGAGATGGAGAAAGGTTTATTCTAATTGGCCAAAATGAGAAGGCAGAAGGATAGGTTCTCTCAAATCCACCTTAACAAGAGAAGAAAGCAGGAGGTTTTATAGAGCTAAGGGACTTGGGAGGAGGCATTTCAGAGAAACAAAGGGGAAATCCATGTTTCTTTCACTCCAGATAAGCCCTTGGGCAATCACACTTCTGGGCCTCAATGGCAGCTGGGGGCTTGTTATCTAGTGGTGTAACTCCCTTGAAGACATTCTTTTTCTTCTGCATAACAAGTGCATTAATCCTTGTGACCTTTGAGTCACCCCTCAGGCTAAACACAAAAACAGCAAATTGACAAGATTAACTTCCTTTCATGTATATCTATGTTCGGAACAAGGTCAAGGGTAATCATGTTCTTATTGAATGTTTACAGTAACCCTTGGTAAACTCCAAAGCCCCAGAAAAATGTACAAGATGGTATTACCAAGGCTTTGCTAGTCCTTTCCAAAGTTTAGTCCTTTGATCTTGGTCCTTTTCTCTAATCCCATTCTCCCTGGATGATCTCATCTGTTCCTCTGGTTTTACTTGTGATCTATATGTCGGTAACACTCAGATCTGCATGTCTAGGTTAGATATCTCCCCATAACTTTAGTTTTTATTTCTAACAGATTTCTAGTTATCTCTATTTCAGTGTATCCCACAGATAAGTTAGAGTACACAGAACTCACCCCCTTCCTCACTAAGTCCTGCTTTTCTTTTGAGATTCAGCATCTAATTGGTGATATCATCAGCCACACAGTCACCTGAACTAGACACTGGAGAGCCCTTCTTGCTTTTTCCTTTGCCTTCATCCCCTTGCATCCAAGGCCTTTAGATCTGTTTCCTCAAACTCACTAATTCAGGTGTTCATTTGTCTTTCCTCTGTATTGTTCTGCTTTAGCCTAGATTATTCTCTGTAGTCAACTTATCTCCAGATGCGTCACCTCAATATACCCTCCACACCTTGATAGTGTGGTATTTGTAATACAAAATCTGACCATATGTTTCCCCTACTTAAAACCCTTTAGCAACACCACAGGATATGATCCATGCTCTTTAATCTGATATGTGTAAGGCCCTCCCTGTCTGCTGCTTCTGACCTTTGTTCCCCTCCTGTCCTCATTCTTGTTCCCCTCCACATCTTTGCTATTGCTGGCCTTCTGTCTGAAATGTGTCTCCTTCTGTTGTCAACCCCCTGCCCCACATAGATAATCCTATTCATCATTTAAGATTCATTTAGCTCAGATGTCACTTCTTCCAAGAACCCTTCCCTGACTAGCCCCATCCCCTGGTCCATTAGGTATCTTATGTATATATATAAGGTATATATTATGCTTGTGTATCTTATGTATATCTGTATCAAAGCATAGAGATCATTTATTATTGTTATTTTTCTTATAATTACATTATAATTATGTGTCCCTTCTCCTGGACCATAAACTCTTTGCAGGCAGAGACAACGTCTTTATATCCTCTGTTTCTAGTGTAGTACATGACATAAACTAAGCCCCCAATAATTGTTTGAATGAATGTCAGAAAAGTAGTTTTAGCTTTTAAAAAAATGTCTTCACATATGAAAAGATGCTCATCATCACTCATCATCAGGGAAATGCAAATCAAAACTACACTAAGATATCACCTCATACCTGTTAGAATGGCAAAAATATCCAAAACAAAAAGTGACAAATGTTGGAGAGGTTGTGGAGAAAAAGGAACCCTCATACACTGTTGGTGGGAATGCAAGCTGGTGCAGCCACTATGGAAAACAATATGGAGAGTTCTCAAAAAATTAAAAATAGAAATACCTTATGACCCAGCCATCCCACTACTCGGTATCTATCCAAAGAACTTGAAATCAGCAATTCCAAAAGTTCCGTGCACCCCTATGTTCATTGCAGCATTATGTACAATAGCCAAGATGTGGAACCAACCTAAGTGCCCAGCAACTGATGATTGGATAAAGAAGATATGGTGTATATATATACAATGGAATACTACTCAGCCATGAAAAAGGGTAAAATCATCCCATTCACAACAACATGGATGGACCTTGAGGGCATTATGTCATGAAATAAGCCAGATAGAGAAAGACGAACTCTGTATGACTCCACTCATAGGTGGAAGTTAACATATAGACAAAGAAAACTGATTGGTGGTTACCAGGGGAAAGGAGGGGTGGGGGGAGGGCACAAAGGGTAAAGTAGTGTACCTACAACATGACTAACAGTAATGTACAACTGAAATTTCACAAGGTTGTAAACTATCATAATCTTAATAAAAAGGAAAAAAATGTCTTCAATGGTAAAACCTGGAAAATTATTTTAGTCAAATCTCAGTTACCTACCATTTTCTCACTCCAAATCCCTGAGCATTTTAGTAACGAACTGAAATCAATTTCTCTGAATGTATTTTAAGTTTATGCCAACAATTATAAAGTGATATTGCAAAGAGACATTCCTTAAACATCCCAGTACCCAACTTGATGATTGTAGGTCCTGGCTTTTCCCCTCATCTCCCCACTACTGGGTTTCCAAAGAGCTCCAGCTGGGAGAGACACACGCGTCTGAGATCTTCTTCTCAAACGAAGTGCAGAGCAGAGCTCTGGTGTGGCCACCTGGGGGCAGTGCAGATTTGTGGATGGGTTTCACAGCAAGGCTTAGGGAGCCCCAGATGTGAGCAATCCCAGTCCTGTGTGCCATTCTGCCCAACTTCCTTTCCTCCCACTTCCAGGGGATGTCTACCTTTGACTCAGGCTCCCATTCACTTGATGGGAGAGGGGCTGGAATTAGTGTTCAAGTGTGAGGTACTCTCACAGTACAGCCTGCACACTCATATCCTTTTTGATTTGAAGAAGAAGAAGATTAGCACTGAGCTAACATCTGCCACCAATCCTCCTCTTTTTGCTGAGGACGACTGGCCCTGAGCTAACATCTGTGCCCATCTTCCTCTATTTTATATGTGGAACGCCTGCCACAGCATAGTTTGACAAGCAGTGCATAGGTCTGCACCCAGGATCCAAACCAGTGAACCCTGGGCCACCAAAGCAGAATGTGCAAACTTAACCACTGTGCCACCAGGCCAACCCCATACACCCGTATCCTGGAACACTTCCAGCCTCCAAGTCCTGAGAGGCAGGGTTAAACATATCAAGCTGGAGGTTTCTTTGAGCCAGGAAACCTGAATACTTTAAAGGAAAGTGTGAAGGCTAGTGTTAAACACTATTAACAGGTATAACTTTGTTCCAGGTCATACAGGTCATGGAAATGCCACATTTCTTTAGTTTTTTAAGTTAAATATCCTTGGCTCCTATCCACCAATGGGTGGAAAATCCAGTCTTGGCCCTTTTTCAGGAGATTACAGATATTTGCCAGAAGACCTCTCTCAGTCACTGCCTGCCACTCATGCTCTTTGTCCATGAAGATGGTCCTATTCTAGAACCCTTTCTCTAGGCTACCTGGGGCATGGAGACCTCTGCTGAGGGTCCCAAATAGCAGTGCCTTTACTCACCTCTGTAAGCACACAGTCATCCACATTCAAGGTCCTACCATCCCAGGGGTCTGGGGGAGAGTGCGAGCAGGACCTGGCCATATAAGGAGACTGCAGTGCTCCTTAGCACCATCGCTTTCAGAGTCAGGCTCAGGAAGTTCTCTCTCTGTCTTCCTCTAATCCTAAGGGCCCTTCTTTCTCTCAGACAAAACTGCTTTGCCCTGGGCTGGTTTCCAAAACAAAAGCCTATTGGTTTACTTTTTTCTGAGGTGGGAGAAGCCCTTATCTCTAGAACAAAAGGTCCTGGTTACTCTTTTGGGACGAGGAGTGAGGAGCAAGATAGGAATAGTTCATTCTTTCACAAAGAACAGAAATGGCTGACACCACAGAAGATAAGACAATTAATTCCTTGAGCAGGTTAGCCCAGCAAACACTGAAGCAGTGCTTGTCTCATACCTTGTTCCCAGAGTATGGAGCCTCTCCAAGAAGTGGCAGTAGGCCAAACTGTGGGTGGAGATCCACACTGATACTGTTCCAGCCTCGCACTGGGGAGTGCTTCAGGTTGGAAGTAAGCAGCAAACTTAGGCTCCCCCATCTTCTGTGTAGGTCCCAGATTAACTAGGGAGGGTGGAACTGGTACTTCCAGGTTCCAGTTCCCTGGGGCTGGCTTAGTTTAGGCCTTCCCATTTCCTGATCTCAAGAAGAGGTTTGAGGAACCCATGGGAGAATTTCACCAGGACCCCATCTAACCCTGGAATAATAAGCTAGATAATGGGATGATAGAAGAGATCTCCCTTGGTCATTGATTTCTTTTGCATAATTTTAAGAAAAGTATTTCATTAAAATATCATTATTTTGGCAAACCCTTAAATTTTGTCAGATGCATGCCTTCCTTGTCTCATCCTAGTCCTTGGGTGGCTGCCACTTCCTGAGCTGCCTGGAGCCCTTGTGGTTTGTGAGATGTGGGGAGTGGCCTGGGCCTGGCTGTGTGAGACCCTTGGTAGGATGCAAGCATCTCAGCCCGACCTTGGGTGAGAGTTAGGGGCCCAGCATCCTAGGCTGGCATTTCTCCCAGATCCTCAGATAGACTGTATTAAGGCCACACTTGTGAAGTACATTGAGGCCTCTGGACATCAAACCAAGAGTCCTTTGACTGATGTCGTAGTTGGAGAGAATTTGCTAACATGCTGCCATCTATCAGGGATCATATAAGGATCCAAGAATTTCACAGCAAAACCTAGGTTGTTCTGATTTGATGAAGTCCACATTCTTTAGCATGGCCCATAATAAGGCCAGCCCTTCACCACTTCATTCCATCCATGTTTCTAGCCACATGTCTCACCATTCCCCCATGCACATTCTACTCTGGTCACAGGGAACAATTTGGTCTGCTTGCTGTTTTCCAAGCATAACAAGTGCTTTCATGCCTCTATGCCTTTCTCATGTGGTTTCCTTACCTGGAATACCCTTTTTCTTCCTCTCTGCTTGATTAAATCTTTGTTCATCTTCAAGGCTCAAATCAAATGTCATCTCCTCTGTAGTTTCCCCTGACATATTCCCATTATTGAAGTTCATTAATACTCCAGGTAGTCCTTGTCCCATCTTCTTGTAGCTATTTTTTATGTGTCTCCTTATCAGATGGTGTACTCAGTGAATGACTTGAGAACTCAAGAAAGAGCCACTCCTGACTTGACTTCCTCTCCCCATCCTCTTCAACCTATTACTTCATTCATCTTTATATCTGCGGCTCTTAGCATAATGCTGGGCACATAGGAAGTACTGAACAAGCATTTGCTGAATATGGTGAAAGCTGGAAGGCATCAAGCAAAATGTGGTTGTTCTTTTATTTTTATTTTCTATTTCCGCTTCTCAGGAGGTTTTGGTTACTGGACCCAAATTTCTCTCCTGATCATTTTTGTCTTTCTGGCTATATGCATCCCATTCCAGTTTTACCTAGCTTTCCTTGACTAGCTCTCCCAACCCTAACACTCCACTCATTTATTCCCTTGTTCAGCACACATTTATTGAACACTTCCTGTTCAACAGGCACTATTCCAGGCACTGAGGATACAGCAGTGAATAAGATAGATGGGATATTTTCATGCAGCTTACATTACGGTTGGATAATTAGACCAAAACAAGTAAACAAATAAGATAATTTCAAATAATGATGAATTATAGGAAGAAAATAAAGCCATGTGATAGAGACTGAAGTGGGAATCACCTGAAAGAGATTGGTCAGGTAAGCCCTCTTTGAGGAGGAGACATTTGAAATCTGGAGAACAAGAAGGACATAGCCATATGGGGATCTACTGAGAAAACATTTCAGGGGGGAAACTCAGCAACTGCACAGGCCCAGAGACAAGACCAAATAACTGAAAATTATAAAACATGATATAAATAAACAAAATAATTACTTTAAGGTTTTCCTTAATCTGTCACCATCCCTTCACCCCTTTTACACAAGTGTAATTGATCCCTTCTGAGAAGTGACTGACTTTCCCTAGCCTTCACCTTCCCTACCACTCAAATCACAGAATTTTCTTCCAACAAATTGCATTGAAGCTCATCTGAAGTTTATCTGACATCAACCATCTTGGTGACTGAAGCATCAATCTACAGGATTAGAAGCTTTGTGTGGTCCCTTATATAGGACAATACTTCCCTCCCCTATGTCTTCCAGAAGGACTAAGTCCTGCTCTCCCATCTCCAGGGAAGGGTCGTCTCACAGGAAGACTCAGATAGAAATTCAGGGGTAGTATGGAGAGGAAAAAGCTAATTCTCTGGACAGGCACCCACAGGTGCCTGAGCCTGGAGTCCACCTCTGTGAATCCCAGGAGTGTCTTCCCAACCCTACAGCCATTCTTGTTACCCTTCCTCCACACTATGCATTGCCCTCCACTGGGCTGCCATGCCCAGATGGTGAGGAGTCCAAAAAACCTGGCCTCCTCTCTTTGGTGCCAGAGCTGCTGCTTAAAGAGGCCGGAGGGTTTCCTGCCGCCAGACACATGAAACGCTCTGAGTAAGCCAGGAGCAAGAATCAAAACATATGGTTTGCTTTGCAGTAAAGATCACAGGGCCTGAAAAATTAGAGGAAGGTGGGCCACGGGACAAACTTTTTAGGGTATATGTAAGGGTTCTACCCAATCCTGGCAGCCCTGTACTCACAAGTTCAGCTCTCCTCCCTAAGGGGCCTCCTGTCTTGGACTCCTGACCCGCTTGGACTCTCCTCTGCCCCAACTGGTGGAAGTTCAAACAACAAAGCCTGAAAGAATAAGACTATCGGCTCTTTGGAATGTCAGGGTCCCTTAAGGGCCTCCTGATCAGATGCCTCCGAAATGAGAACTGCCCCTATTTGCTCTTTTCTCTAATGAACTGGCGTACCCCACATCTTGGAAATATTAAGCAAGCAGCCCTTTATCTGCTTGTTTACTGTGTATCTAAATAGATACAAATTCTCTAAGAAGAGGTCTTTGATTTTTCCAAAGTCCATTTGAGGTAGAATCCCCACAAGCATTAAAAAGGAATTCGTACTAACGACCCCTTCTACAAGGATAGACTACATGGGCCCAGTGTGGCAAACCTGGAGTTGGATCTGCTTGGGGACTTTAAATGCTAGGGCTTGTGGTAGTTGTTGTGTGTTCCTGTCATTACTGATACCTGAGCAGGGATTGTTTGTGGACAAGTTGGGGAGGAGGTGCTGTATGCCTGCAACTGGGATAGCCAGCAGTGTCTGCTGCTCTGCACACAAAGGCCAAGGCACCTGAAGAAAAGTTAAATCCTAATTCTCACTGTCCACCTGCTGCCTTCCAACCTACTGCTTCAGTGGTTCCATGCAAAAGGCAGCATTTGTAGGAAAAGATCTATGTCCGCATGTCCCCATGTCCATGCAGAAGAGTTTGGGCCAGATGCTTTTGCTTCAGGGCCCAGGCCAACTGGTACATGGGGAACATTCCAGGAAGCCCTTTGCTAAAGAAGGGGGTAAAGACTCAGTGCTTCAGAGTTGAGAGCCTGTTCCATAGGCTTCTCCCCTGATCTGTTTGCCCAGGGCAGGTCTGCCACATGCTGGGTTATGGAAGAAAAAGCAAAAAAGTAAAACAAAACAAACAAACATAGGTTTTCCTAACTTTCTTCTACAGGTATTTCTGGGAGAGGACGAGAAACGAAAAGTCTGATAAACAAGATGGTTCTCCTTTTGGGCTGCTGTTGAAAGTGTTCACAAGGTTGTGGGTGATGAGTGATTTCAGGGTGAGACTTTGTCTTAAGCTTCCCAAAGTTGTAAGGATGACCCTTTCCCTGCTTCCCAGACCCTCTGACTTGCTCCACTATATACTGAGATCAGAGCAGGAAGTAAGCTCCTGAAACTCTTTGTCTCCAAAGAGGGTCCTCAATTCTAGCCGTCAAAGACATAGCCCTGGTTCTAGAAGCTTCAACCATGAACTCACAGGAGATTTAGAAAAGTTGGAGCTAAGGCTTTGCTCATCTCCTGTTGTTAGTTCTCATTGCCCTTCAAGGACTACACACAGAACCCAAGGGACTGGCTGTTTGGGTGAGTTCAGTGGGAGTATTTCCAGTTAAGCTTCATTCTTGTCAGTCACAGAAACAGGATTAAATTAAGTTTCAGACAAATTTGCTAGAATGTATTAAGCACTGCTGGCTTGGCAGGATTGTTTTGAAGGTTTTTGTTTGTTTGTTTGTTTTTGTTTTTGTTTTTGTTTTGTATTGAGTTCATAATAGTTTACATCAATGTGAGATTTCAGTTGTACATTATTTCTTGACTGTCACCACATAAGTGTTCCCCTTCACCCCTGTGCCCACCCCCCAAACCCCTTTCCCTGGTAACCACTGAACTGTTTTCTTTGTCCATGTGTTTATTCATATTCCACACATGAGTGAAATCATCTGGTGTTTGTCTTTCTCAGTCTGGCTTATTTCGCTTAGTGTGATTCCCTCCAGGTCCTTCCATGTTGTTGCAAATGGGATGAATTTGTGTTTTTTTATGGCTGAGTAGTTCCATTGTATATATATGCCACATCTTCTTTAACCTATTATCAGTCGATGGGCACTTGGATTGTTTCCATGTCTTGGCTATTGTGAATAGTGCTGCAATGAACATAGGTGTGCATATGTTACTTTGGATTGTTGATTTCAAGTTGTTTGGGTAGATACCCAGTAGTGGGATAGCTGGGTCCTGTGGTGGTTCTATTTTTAGTTTTTTGAGGAATCCCCATACTGTTTTCCAGAGTGGCTGCACCAATTTACATTCCCACCAGCAGTGTATGAGAGTTCCCTTTTCTCCACACCCTCTCCAACATTTGCTATTTTTAGTCTTAGTGATTATAGCCATTTTAACCAGTGTAAGGTGGTATCTTAGTGTAGTTTTGATTTGCATTTCCCTGATGATTAGTGATATTGAACATCTTTTCTTGTGTTTATTGGCCATCTGTATATCTTCTTTGGAAAAATGTCTGTTCATATCCTCTGCCCATTTTTTGATCTGGCTGTTTGTTTTTTTGTTGTTCAGTTATGTGAGTTCCTTACATATTATAGAGATTAACCCCTTGTTGGATATCTGATTTGCAAATAGTTTCTCCCAATTTATGGGTTGTCTTTTTATTTTGATTCCATTTTCTTTTGCCTTGCAGAAACTTTTTAGTCTGATGAACTCCCACTTATTTATTTTTTTTGTTTCCCTTGTCTGAGAATACACGGTATTCGAAAAGATCCTTTTAAGTTCGATACCAAAGAGCGTACACCTGTATTATCTTCTAGGAGTTTTGCGGTTTCAGGACTCATCTTCAAGTCTTTGATCCATTTTGAGTTTATTTTTGTGTATGGTGTGAGATAATGGTCTACTTTCATTCTTTTGCAAGTGGTTGTCCAGTTTTCCCAACACTATTTATTGAAGAGACTATCTTTTCTCCATTGTATGTTCTTGGCACCTTTGTCAAAGATTAGCTGTCTGTATATGTGTGGTTTTATTTCTGGGCTTTCGGTTCTGTTCCATTGGCCTATGTGCCTGTTTTTGTACCAGTACCATGCCGTTTTGATCACTATGGCTTTGTAGTACATTTTGAAGTCAGGGATTGTGATGCCTCCAGCTTTGTTCTTTTTTCCTCAGGATTGCCTTGGCAATTTTGGGTCTTTTGTTGCTGCATATGAATTTTAGGATTCTTTGTTCTATTTCCGTGAAGAATGTCTTGGGGATTCTGATTGGGATTGCATTGAATCTGTACATGGCTTTGGGTAGTATGGACACTTTAACTATGTTTATTCTTCCAATCCATGTGCATGGAATCTCTTTCCATCTCTTTACGTCGTTATCAATTTCTTTCAGTAATGTCTTATAGTTTTCACTGTGTAAGTTCTTCACCTCCTTGATTAAATGTATCCCTTGGTACTTTATTATTTTAGTTGCGATTGCAAATGATTTGTATTCTTGAGTTCTCTTTCTGTAAGTTCATTATTAGCGCACAGAAAAGCAACTGATTTTTGTAAGTTGATTTTGTACCCTGCAACTTTACTGTAGTTGTTGATTATTTCTATTAGTTTTCCGATGGATTCTTTGGTGTTTTCTGTATATAAGATCATGTCGTCTGCAAACTGTGAGAGTTTCACTTCTTCACTCCCTATTTGGATTCCTTTTATTCCTTTCTCTTGCCTAATTGCTCTGGCCAAAACCTCCAGTACTATGTTGAATAAGAGTGGTGATAGTGGGCATCCTTGTCTTGTTCCTGTTCTCAGGGGGATGGCGTTCAGTTTTTGCCCATTGCGTATGATGTTGGCTGTCAGTTTGTCATATATGGCCTTTATTACGTTGAGGTAATTTCCTTCTATCCTCATTTTGTTAAGAGTTTTTTTTTTTTTTTTTATCATAAATGGCTGTTGGATCTTGTCAAATGCTTTCTCTGCACCTATTGAGATGATCATGTGGCTTTTATTCCTCAATTTGTTGAAGTGGTATATCACATTGATTTGTGGATGTTGAACCATCCCTGTGTCCCTGGTATACATCCCACTTGATCATAATGTATGATCATTTTCTTGTATTGTTGAATTCGAGTTGCCAAAATTTTGTTGAGGATTTTTGCAACTATGTTCTTCAGCGATATTGGCCTGTAGTTTTCCTTTTTTTTTTGTCCTTGTCAGGCTTTGGTATCAGAGTGATGTTGGCCTCATAGAATGTGTTAGGAAGTATTCCATCTTCCATAACTTTTTGCAATAGCTTGAGAAGGATAGGGGTTAAATCCTCTCTGAAAGTTTGGTAGAATTCCCCAGGGAAGCCATCTGGTCCTGGGGTTTTATTCTTTGGGATGCTTTTGATTACTGTTTCAATCTCTTTCCTTGTGACTGGTCTATTCAGATTGTCTGTTTCTTCTTGATTCAGCTTTAGGAGGTTGTAAGAGTCTAAGAATTTATCCATTTCCTCTAGATTATCCATTTTGTTGACATATAGTTTTTCGTAGTATTCTCTTATAATCTGTTGCATTTCTGTGGTTCCTTTGTTATTTCTCCTCTTTCATTTCTAATTTTGTTTATCTGAGCTTTCTCTCTTTTTTTCTTTGTAAGTCTGGCTATGGGTTTGTCAATTTTATTTATCTTCTCAAAGAACCAGCCCTTTGTTTCATTGATTCTTTCTACTGCCTTTTTTGTTTCAATAGCATTTATTTCTGCTCTGATATTTATTATTTCTCTCCTTCTGCTAACTTTGGGCTTTGTTTGTTCTTCTTTTTCTAATTCAGTTAGGTGTAATTTGAGATTTCTTATTTGGAATTTTTCTTGTTTGTTAAGATGTGCCTGTATTGTGATGAAATTCCCTCTTAATATGGCTTTTGCTGCATCCCATATGAGTCGGTATGATATGGTATCATTTTCATTTGTCTCCAGATATTTTTTGCTTTCTCCTTTAATTTCTTCAGTGATCCATAGCTTATTCAATAGCATGTTGTTTAGTCTCCAAATCTTTCTCCCTTTCTCAGCTTTTTTCTTGTAATTAATTTGTAGCTTTATAGCATTGTGATCAGAAAAGATGCTTGTTATTATTTCAATTTTCTTAAATTTATTGAGGCTTGCCTTGTTTCCCAATATATGGTCTATCCTTGAGAATGTTTCATGCACACTTGAGAAGAATATGTATTTTGCTGTTTTCAGATGGAGTGTTCTATATATGTCTATTAAGTCCAACTGGTTTAGCTTTTCATTTGATTCCGCTGTTTCCTTATTGATTTTCTGTCTGGATGACCTATCCATTGATGTGAGTGGAGTGTTGAGGTCCCCTACTATTATTGTGTTATTATTAATATCTGCTTTTAGGTTTGTTAATAGTTGCTTTATGTACTTTGGTGCTTCCGTGTTGGGTACATAGATAGTTTTAAGTGTTATTTCTTCTTGATGGAGTGTCCCTTTGATCATCATATACGGCCCCTCTTTGTCTCTCTTTACCTGTCTTATCTTGAAGTCTACTTTGTCTGATATAAGTATTGAGACACCTGCTTTCTTTTGTTTGCCATTAGCTTGGAGTATCGTCTTCCATCCCTTCACTCTGAGCCTGTGCTTGTCATTGGAGCTGAGATGTGTTTCCTGGAGGCAGCATATTGCTCGGTCTTGTTCTTTAATCCATCTCGCCACTCTGTGTCTTTTGCTTGGAGAATTCAATCCATTTACATTTAGGGTGATTCTTCATATATGAAGGCTTAAAGCTGTCATTTTATCACTTGTTTTCTGGTTCTCCTGCATTTCCTTCATTTCTCATCCTGTGTATTTTGGTCTACCCATTGAAATATGTAGTTTTTTACGATGTGTTTCTTTGTTTTCTCTGTACTTATTCTTTGTGTCTCTACTCTGCTTTTTTGTTTAGTGGTTACCCTGAGGTTTGTATTCAGAATCTCGTGTATAAGATAGTCCATTTTCTGATGGCTTGTTATTTCCTTAGTCTAAACTGATTCAGTCCCTTTCCTCCTCCCCTCCTAAGTTGTTTTTCTCACATCTTATTCCATCTTGTGTTGTCAGTTTGTGGTTAAACTGACAAGATTATCTTTGTTTTTGGTGTTTTCCTTCCCTAGTATCTTTAATGCTATACTTGAGTGTTTGCTATCCTATTCTGATTCTGTCTACCTATTTATTTCCTTACTCTGTGTTTTGTGACTCCTTTCTCCCCTTTTTTTCCCCAGGTATGAAGGCCTTCTTGAGAATTCCTTCTAGGGTGGTGTCTCATGGCTACAAAGTCCCTTAGCTTATGTTTGTCTGGGAAAGTTTTTATTTCTCCGTCATATCTGAAGGATGTTTTTGCTGGATAGAGTATTCTTGACTGAAAATTTTTGTCATTCAAAGATTTGAATATGTCATTCCATTCTCTCCTAGCTTGTAAGGTTTCTGCAGAGAAATCCACTGAAAGCCCAATAGGGGTTCCTTTGTAGGTTATTTTCTTTTGCCTTGCTGCTCTTAGTATTCTTTCTTTGTCATTCATTTTTGCCAGTTTTACTACTATATGCCTTGAAGTAGGTCTTTTTACATTGACGTATCTAGGAGATCTGGACCCTCTTCCACACAGATTTCCCTCTCTTTCCCTAGGTTTTGGAAGTTCTCTGCTATTATTTCTTTGAACATACTTTCTGCTCCATTCTCCTTCTCTTCTCCTACTGTAATACCTATAATTCTTTATGTTGCATTTCCTAATTGAGTTGGATATTTCTTAGAGACTTTCTTCATTTCTTTTTAGCCTTAGTTCTCTCTCCTCCTCTATCTGGAGCATTTCAGCATGTCTATCTTCGATTATGCTTATATGCTCCTCTATGATGTCCACTCAAGCATTCAGGGAATGGGTATTTTATTCCTTCCATTGTGTCTTTCATCTCTAATATTTCTGATTGATTCTTCTTTATAGTTTCAATCTCTTTTGTGAAGTAGCTCCTGAACTTGTTGAATTGTTTCTCTACATTCTCTTTTACTTTATTGAGTTTTTTGATGATAGCTATTTTGAATTCTTTGTCATTTAGATTACATATTTCTGTGTCCTCAGGACTGAATTCTGGGTACTTGTCATTTATTCTCTGGTCTGGAGATTTGATATAGTGTTTGATATTGCTAGAGGAGGTGGTTCAGTTCTTATGCATCCTGATATTATTTTATTGCAGTTATCGCCTATTGCCACTTGGTGGGGGTCAAGAGCCACATATTCTGAGCCCTCTGCCTTCAGAGGAGATCCCAGGCAGTGGAGTGGTGAGGTGGGTGGGGGTAGGGTTGCTTTCTCCTGCATGCACTGTAGGCTTTCTCGCTCTGCTCTCACTATCTGCTCTCCTGGGATGTTGGCCTGCTGGGGTCACCCCCGACGAAAGCTTTTGCCCTGACAGAGGTCTTCGCTCTAGGCCGCATGAGCCCTCGGGGTCCTTAATGTTCCCATGAATGAACATCCCCTCCCCCATTCCTTCACTCTTGGAGCCTCCCGCAGTCACAGATTGCAGTCTTTAGGGGAGGGACCAAAGTTCTCTCTTACCTTGTTCCAGCTCCTCTGAGGGAGGCTCCAACCTCACCACCCTCCATCATATGGCTGCGTGTCTCTCAGATGTTTTTTGTGTTGTGTTAGGATGTCCTCTCTTCGAGTATGGATGTCCCTTTTCATTGTATGTTGGAGGAGAGAGAATCCTGGGCAAGTTCACTCTGCCATGATGCTGACGTCACTCCTGTTTTGAAGTTTTTTACCAAAATAAGTTATATTTTTTTATATGTTTTATATATATATTTTTGTAGACCGTATCTTATTTGAGCTTCACAGTAATACTATGCTTTGGAAAGGGAAAGTATGACTATCAGTATTATTTAGGCGAGGAAACAGAAAGAAAGAGATTAAATGACTTGCCCAAACTTATCTAGCTCTATTGTCACCAGAATCAGGACTAGAACACTGATTTCCTAACTCCCAGTTCAGTCCCTTTTCCACCATTCCACCTTAAGAGCAAACATCCTCCAAAAATTTGTAATAAGACAAGAGGACTTAGCAGTCATTGAACCCCTACCCTGGGCTCCCATTATAATTGTAGGGCCTTCCTTTTTCAAGGGAGGGTCTTCTTTTGCCACAGTGTGCTCCCCCAGATTCATATGCAGTTCATGTGCTTGGAGCCCCACCAGGCACTTTACATACCATTATCTTGATTTGTTCCCCAGGATCTCCACTGAGGGTATTATTTACCCAAGTTACCAATAAAGAAACTGAAGCCCAGAGAAGGCAGATAAATTAGCTTAAAATCCCAGAGCTTGTAAGTGGTGACTGGAGCTGAGACCAGGTCTTCTGATACTCTGGTCCTCTTTCTTAGGGATCCAGAAACATTAGCCATAATAGGAATCAAGCATAGATCTTCTCAAGACATGAGCAGGTTCATGAAATTTATTTGCATGAGGCAGATTCTAGGACTGGGATACCATGCAATATAGTAGAGAACCTTCAGTTTCTCTAGAAGAGGCAAATACTCTTTCCACTAGGTATCCACACAGAAACACAAGAGCATACTTATATGGTATATGCTGCCCTACCTCCCCCTGCCAGGTCACAGCTATAGCATCTTGACAACCTATTTAAACCAATTTGTGGTAACTGGAAGCAAAGTATCATTCCTGACAGGCTGACTCATTGAACCTCTGTAAACTTTGAAAGAGGGAATCATTAGCCAAACTGTTCAAGAACAAGGGAGTCCCAGAGAGGTACGTACAAACCATCCAGGTGTTGGGATTGGGTTTTTTCTATTTTTTTCTGTCCCCCCCCCCTTCCTTTTTCAATCATATTCAAAGAGCAAACAAGTTATTTTCACCTTAGCAAGCAAGGTGGGAAGAATATCACATCCTTTATTCTTTGGTGGGTCTTCACCAAAGGATCAAGAGGGCTAACAGCATCTAGGTAATTCAGGATGGCTTCAGAATTATTGGAGAGCACTGTGTACACATGACAGAATTATCTAGATAGGTAAAAGGTATTGCAAATACTGCAGGAAAATCCAGTTAGAGGTCTCCAAGTCCATTCTTTTTTTTTTAAGATTGACCCTGAGCTAACATCTATTGCCAACCTTCTTTTTCTTTTTCTTCTTCTCCCTAAAGCCCCCCAGTACACAGTTGTATATTCTAGTTGTAGGACCTTCTGATTGTGCTATGTGAGACACCACCTCAGCATGGCTTGATGAGCAGTGCTAGGTCCACGCCCAGGATCCGAACCTGCGAAACCCTGGACTGCCAAAGTGGAGCACGTGAACTTAACCACTCAGCCAGGGGACTGGCCTCCTCCAAATCCATTCTAATTTACAGCTTCCACACTGTTTACCTGCAGTGTAGGCAGTGCATCTGTTTAGAAATCCTTGTAAGAAACTATGGCTATGCAAATTGGTCCAACAAATAGCTGAATGTCACATTGCTCTGTTAGAGAGGGAAAAGCAGACCTAGCCATAAGTACTAAATTTTATCTCATAGCATCTGAGCATCCTAGATAGCGTGGCAGCTTTGTCATGCTATATGGCACAGGTCATTATATAACTCACAAAACTCCTCTCCAGCAGGCCAGGCTTTCCTGGGGTTAACTCTTGCCGTAGGACTAGGATGAGGAAAAACAGCTCTTCTTAAGCTGCAGCCACAAATGACATCTCCTTGACCCTACAGTTGAGCTCCTGATCCCTTGGAGAGAAACTTGAGTAAAGACAGCTGTGGCAGCAGAGAAAGTTTCTTCTTGGCAGTGGTGGTTTGTGATTTCAGAGCTGTGAGCATTGAGCTAGAAAGCAAGGCTGAGAGAGGACCAGGAAATAAATGACCCTGGGAAATGGGAAACTCAGTGAAGAAAGGACCTGACTTTCCTCCCCTCAAAAAGATGTGCTTTGCAAGGTTTATCTTTTCATCTGGACAGGTGGATCTCAAAATTTTTACTCCTTATACTACTTGAGTAGCATGAGTCTCAGCTATTTACTAGATTAAATAAACTAGCCAGAAACAAAAAAAACACATTTGTGGTATTTTTACTGAATCCCTGTGATTGTCACTTCCTTTAAACATGTTTGTTTTGGTGCTTTTAAGTTTTGATTGAAATCCACAGTGGAAAATATGTTTCAAAGGGGAGAAAAAAGCCACACCCAACATACATCTGTGCCTTGCCTTTTGACCCAGCCCACAGAACGATTGGAAGAATCTTTGCAGACCCACCAGAGATCCCCGGATTCCACTTGGAAAACCATTGATCTAAAAATGACATCTTGATTTCAGAACCTTTCTCTTGTTCTGGAATTATCTGTTATTGACCACAGAGAGCTGCTACTGACGATTCCTGGGACAGGGCCCTGTATAGTGAGAGGTGAGCCCGAATATGGGAAGAAGAAATCTCTTTCTCTTTCTCTTTCTCAGTGGTTGTTTTGGTACAGTACGATATATATACTTAGTATGCTATCTATGGGCTCAAATTCTTCTTCTTCTTCCTCTTCTTCCTCCTGCTCCTTCCTCCTCCTCCTCTTCTATTTTTTTTTCCTTTTTTTGAGGAAGACTAGCCCTGAGCTAACATCCACTGCCAATCCTCCTCTTTTTGCTGAGGAAGATTGGCCCTGAGCTAACGTCTGTGCCCAGCTTCTTCTATTTTATATGTGGAATGCCTGCCACAGCATGGCTTGATAAGCGGTGCCCAGGTCCATGCCTGGATCTGAACAGGCGAACCCCACCACTGGAGTGGATGGAGCCCATGAACTTAACCGCTGTGCTGCTGGCTGGCCCTTCATCTTCTATTTTTTGTTTGTTTCTTTCCTCTATAGTAAAAATTTCCCCAAGCTCTCAATGCCTAGATGATTTTTGCTTGGTACATTCCTCTAATTGGAGTTTCAAAATCACAGTTTCTTATTTGGGTGCGGACTCTTCCTAAATAGTTAAGCACCTAAATTATTGTAAAAGCAGCTGGCCACTGCCCATGCCTTGTAGACAGGTAGCTGAGATGGCACCAGAGAAGAGAAGCCTGCAGGTCTGTACCCTTCACTGTACCAGAATGTGAAGCTCTATTGAGATACATGTAGGAAAGGAGAAGAACCTTCATGGAGGGAGCAGCCATCTTGCAATGAGCCGCCAACATGGACAATATGAAGGGCAAGTCCAGCGAGTAATGGAACCATATCCTGGAAGCATGAAACTACAAATCTCACAACCGAGCTGAGCACTGAGAATGAGATGGTTCCTTTGGTCAAACTGCTCTGAAAATAAAGGAAAAGATTCCGACTCACCTTAAAGGTAGGGAATGTGTCTGTGTCTTCTCAGCTTAAACCACAGGGATCTCAGTAAGGATCAGGTCACTGACACTAACGGCTTCACTTTGGGCACAACCCCCAGCAGGATGGCCCCAGGCAAACGTAATTACCAGGAGTTGGGGGCCCATTATAGCCTTTTGATTTGGTCGCTCAAGCATCCTGTCAGACAGACGTAGAAAGAAGACTGACTCTTACCTCAAAAGAAGTAAACTGTAGGTTAAAGTATTTGGTTTTAGTTTCTGTCAGGTTGAGACTTTGAAAAGCAGACCTGTGGGTCTAGGAAACCACACACTGGATTCTATTGCTTTGGACCTCTGAAAATTCGAGGGTATAAGGAAGCGTATAACCCAAATTGAGACGACTACTTTTAATTGGCTGTTTTACTGTAGAGTGCCGTAACCCGCATTTTGTGTAAGTGGCTCTGGGTTGGAATGCAATCTAAGAAAAGGGCTGTTTCTGGTTCTTCAAGATAGTCTGGAGGAATCTCAAAAGTTAAAATAACATAAAACTTGCCCTGCCATCCTTCGGTTACACCATGAATGTTTCTCTCTTCCAAGCACTTCTGCATGTGGGTAAGCGTTCTAGCAGAGATGCTGTTACAGTCTGGCATGGGAAATCAAAGGAGCCAAGTGTTCAGAGTTGGGCACAAGAAGTAAGGAACCAGAGCCAGGAGACCAGTCAAAAGAGAGATTTCCTATAGAAGAGAAATAAAAACTAGGAACCAAAAAGATCAGATGTCTTTGATTAGGGTAAGAAAGAATATGATTCGGAGGGGGAAAGGTACACAGAGACAGATTGTGAGTTGAGAGGAAACTAACTTCAGTTGGGTAGAGAAGATTTATTCAGATTGCAGGGAGGAAATTGGAAAGAACTGTAAAGCTAGAGTCTGTATCCAGTTTAAATATCTGTGTGGCTGGATCTGGGGGCCAAAGTAGTTCCTAGAGCGCATAGAGGTGTACATTTTGCTCAAGGCAGCTGTCTTGAGGAAAGGAAGTGGACTAGGGGCATTGCAGAGGGCAGAGAGTTCCAAAAGCCCCTCTGATGGCCCCCACAAAGGTAGAATCCAGCCATAAATTGCCTGCTAGACAGCCACCAGTTCTGTTTCCCAAACCTGTACTTACAGATTCTTTCTTTACGTTCAGATGTTTTTAAGAAGAATCGGCTTGGAGCAAATGTACTAAATTCAAAACATTCTAAACCACATTTGAATCTTGTTTAAAAGATGAAGGGATGAGAAGTGTGATTCTGTTCACTTGTTTAGAAATGGTCGTTGCAGACAGGATCCTAGGCGTTTCATTCTCTCTTCTCTTGGTTTATTCTGCTTTCAACTGCCATCAGACCTCGTTCAATACAAACAGTCAGTAATTGGGCTTTTGGAAGGGGGAAAAGTGGTTATTTAAAATCGCCTCCTTATGTTCTATTGCTGCACCCCTTGACATTTGCTTCCAGGGAAATGTAGGCAGTGATGACAGACTAGATACTGCTTTGTCAGTTCAACTGTGAAATAAATTAGGATGCCATCCCCATCCTTGGCATCACTATAAATTAGAGGCCCAGAGAAAAATTCACTAGATCCTATTGAAGGCATTCGCTCCTTGAAGCCTAGCATCAGAGCAGTTTGGTGGCCTGGCTTGCAGGAGCAACAGGCTCTGGTGCACAAACCTCAGGAGCAGGAATTAAGGAGACCAATTTCTGGTCCTGCATCTGCTTCTAACTGCCTGTGAGGCTTTAATCTAATTGTTGACCTGCTTAGGGCTTCCGTCTTCCTGTGCATCAAATGTGAAAACAAAGACTAGCCTCCCTTACTTGCAAGGACGCTTGAGGATAAGATGACAACCAAATGTGTCTGCCTTAGCTGGGGAAGAAGGAACGGGGTCAGAGAGAGAAAGCACATTGCAATAGCTGAATTTTTCACTTGATTGCTTATTTTTTTGAATTCTCATCTCCCTCTTCTCTGGGCTCCTGAATGGTCTGGACACACTTTTATTTTTCTTTAAGTAAAGTTTTTATTGAAAGTTTTTCTGTTTTTATTAAACAAAAAAGTCTTCAGCTCGATGAATTTTCACCACGTGAAAATTTTCTTGACTTATTGGACTGGTTAGGACTCTAAGTACAATACTTAATAAAAGCAAAGAGAGCAAGTACCTTTGTCTTAGTCTTGATCGCAGAAAGCAAGCTTTCAATACTTCAATTAAGTATGATATTTGCTGAAGTTTACTTTTGTAGGTATCCTTTATCAGATTGAGGCAGTTCTATTCCTAGTTTGAAATTATTTTTAAATGTTTAAAGGATACTGAATTTTATGAAATGCATTTTCCTCCTCAATTAAAATGAGCCTTGGATTTTTTTTTAATATGATGAACTATAGTAATTGAATTTTTTGAATGGTAACTCAATCGTGTATTTCTGGAATAAACCCAATTTGGTTATGGAGTATTAGTCCTTTTATATATTGCTAGTTTTTATACGCTTGTATTTTGTTTAGGATTTTTGTATCTCTCTTCATTAGAGTGTTTAACCTGTAATTTTCTTTTGTAATGTCCTTATTAGATTTTGATGTAAAAGTCATGTTAGCTTCATAATTTTAATTCTCTGGAAGAGTTTGAGTAAGATTGATGTTTTTTCTTTTTTAAATTTGTGGATCAATCAACTGGTGAATAACATCCAAGGCTAGAATGTTCTTAGTGTAGAAGTTTTAATTACTCATTCAATTTCTTTCATAGAGACAGGATTATTCAGATCTTCTCTTCCTTCTTGTGTCACTTTAAGTAGTTTGCATTTTTGCAAGCATTTATCCACTTCGCCTAAATTTTCAAATTTACTGTCAAAATGGTGTTCAAAATATTTTATCTTTTTCATATCTTAGAGGGATTTTTCTCATTATTTTTGTTACTGATTTCTATCTTACTTCTACTTTGATAGAGAACATATTTTGTATAATTTCCATCCTTTGTAGTTTGTTTAAAATTTCTTTATGGTCCAGTGTATGGTCTATTTTGGTAAATGTTCCATGCATGCTTTAAAGAATGTATATTCTGCAGCCGCCAACATTCAATTAAGTTAGTAAGTTCGAGTTTTAAATCATATTTTTTAGGTCATTAAATTTTTTTGTCTGTTTGTTACTGTGGGAGGAATATTAAAATATCACACTTTACAAATTAGAATTGTCTAGTTTTCCTTTTGGTTCTGTCTATTTTTGCTTTATATATTTTGAGACTATGTTATTAGCTACAAGTACATTTAGAACTGTTAGCCTTCCTGTTGAGTTAATCTTTTATCATTATGAAGAATCTTTTTTACCTATAGCAATACTTCTTTCCTTTAAGTCTACTTTGTCTGATATTAATGTAATCAGCTTTCTTTTGGTTGGTGTTTGTAATGTCATATCTTTTTCCATCCTCTTAAACTGTCTAAATCTTATAATTAAAGCATACCTTTTACAAGCAGCGTAGAGTTGGCTTTTGTTATCCATTCTGTGGTAGTCATAATAATGGTCCCTCAAAGATGTTGTATTAGTGGGTTCTCCAGAGAAACAGAACCAATAGGTTTTATATATATATATATACTTATATCCATAAAGGAGAGAGAGAGAGAGATTTGTTACAAGAATTGGCTGATGTGATTATGGAGACTGACAAATCATCCAAAATCTGCAGAGTTGAATTGATGTCCCAGTTTGAGTCCAAAGGCCAGCAGGCTGCTGTAGAATCAGAACTGATGTTCCACTTCAAAGGCCATCAGGTAGAAGAATTTGTTCTTACTCGGGGGAGAGTCGGCCTTTTGTTCTATTCAGACCTTCAACTGATTGGATGAGGCATATCCACATTATGAAGGGCAATCTGCTTTATTCAATCTACTGATTTAAATGTTAATCTCATCCAAAAACACTCTCACAGAAACACTTAGAATATTGTTTGACCAAATATCTAGGTACTTGTGGCCCAGTAAAGAGGACACATAAAACTAACCATCACAGATGTCTATATCCTATTGCTGGAACCTCGATTTATGTTACCTCATATGGCAAAAGGGACTTTGCAGATGTGAATAAGTAAAGGATTTTGAGATGAGGAGATTATGCTGGATTATCTGGGTGGGTCCAGTATAATTACAAGTATCCTTATAAGTGAAAGAGGGAGGCAAGACAGAGTCAAAGAGAGATTAAAGATGCTACACTGCTGGCTTTAATGATAGAGGAAGGTCTGTGAGGCAAAGAATGCAGGTGGACTCTAGAATCTTGAAAAGGCAAGGGGAATGGATACTCCTCTAGAGCCTCCAGAAGGAATGCAGCCCTGCCAACACCTTGATTTTAGCCCATGAAACACCTAAACACTTTTTGGATTTCTGGCCTCCAGAACTTTAAGATAATAAATTTGTGTTGTTTTAAGCCATGAAATTTGTGGTAATTCATTACAGCAGCAATAGGAAACTAACATACAGTCTGACGATCTTTGTCTTTTAATTGGAGCCAATTTACATTTAATGTAATTATTTATATATTTGAGCTTAAATCTATCATCTGTTTTTATTTGTCCCGCTTGTTTTATGTTCTTCCCTTTTCTCTCCTTTTTTTTTAACTTCTTTTGAACTAATGATTTTTTTTGGCTTTTTTTGCTAAGGAAGATTTGTCCTGAGCTAATGTCCATGCCAATCTTCCTCTAGTTTTTAGTATGTGGGCTGCCAGCACAGCATGGCTCCTAACAGAGCGTTTGTGCCTGGGAACTGAACCCAGGCCAGCAAGGTGGAGTGTGCTGAACTTAACCAGTAGGCCACTGGGGCTGGCCCTAATAATGATATTTTTAATCTCATTTCCCCTATTAGTTTAACATTATTTTGTTCTTTTTTAAAAATAGGTACCCTGCAGATTACATCATGAATCAAATAGGAACTTTTATTATTTCCCAGACAATGTAAGAGCCTAAAAACACTTTAAATCCTGTTATCACCATACACACATGCGCACGTGCACACACACACACACACACACACACACACACACACACACACCCCTTTTGTGTTCTCATTGCCATGTATCTTAATTTTATATATATTATTTCTATTTTAAATATAATTTTATATAAATTTTATTTATATTCTTGTTGTCATTGCTATTGTTTTATGCAATCAGTATTCATTAAGATTTGCCTACTATCTTTAATTTTATGTTGCTCTATATTTCTCCTTTCAATTTTGTGCTTTTCTATTTTCCTTCTACCTGAAGAATACCTTTTTAGCATTTCTTTTAGTGTAGGTCTACTGGTGACAAATTCTCTCCGTTTTTATTTTTCTAAAGTTGTCTTTATTTCCACCTTGATTTCTGAAAAATATTTTTGCTGAATGTAGAATTCTAACTTGGCAGTTTTTAAATCTCATTTTGAAGATATCATCCCATTGTTTTGTGGTTTCTGTTTCCTTGAGAAGTCAGCTGGAAGTCTTAATTTGGATCTTTTGCTAGTAAATTGACTTTTTTCTTATTCTAATTTTAGGATTTTTCTCTTGCTTTTTGGTTTTTAACAGATTTACTATAATACACTTGAGTGTAAATTTATCATGCTTGGGCCTTGTGGCATTTTTTGAATCTGTAACTGGATAAAGACATCAAGAATATAAAGATGTAATCTTTGGAAAATTCTCAGTCATTGTCTTCTCAAATATTGCTTGTGCCCCATTATCTGTCTCCTAACCTACTAGGATTACAGCTTCTTATCATGTCCCATATGTCTCTTATACTCTTTTCTGAATTTTTCATGATTTTGTATCTCCATGTAGTTCTTTTTTATCTTTATTGAGATATAATTTACATACTGTAACAGTCACCAATTCTAAGTGATTCAATGGTTTTCATTAAATTTATGCAATTGTGCAACCATCATGATGATCTAAATTTAAAACATTTCCATCATCCAAGAAGTTTTCTTGTGCCCATTTGCAGTTAATCCTCCTTCTTCTACTTCCAACCCTAGGCGACCACTGATTTGCTTTTTTCCCCCCAATTTTTTGGTATTATGGTAAAATGCACATAAGATTTACCATCTTAACCATTTTTAAGTGTACAATTAAGTGGTATTAAATGCATTCATAATGTTGTACAACCATTATCAACATCCATCTCCATAACTCTTTTCATGTTGTAAAACCAAAACTCTATACCCATTAAACAATAACTCTACGTTTCACCTCACCCAAGCCCCTGGCAACCATCCTTCTATTTCTGTCTCTGTGATTTTGGCTACTCTCAGTACCTCATATAAGTGAAATACAGTATTTGTCTTCTTGTGACTGGCTTATTTCACTTAGCATAATGGGCTCAAGTTTCATCCTTATTGTAGCATACATCAGAATTTCCTTCCTTTTTTAAGGCCAAATAATATTCCATTGTATATATATATATATATATATATATACACCACATTTTGCTTATCTGTTAGTCTCTTGATGGACACTTGGGTTGCTTCCACATTTTAGCTATTGTGAATAATCCTGCTATGAACATAGCTGTACAAATAGTTCTTTGAGACTCTTCCTTCAATTCTTTTGGGTATATGCCCAGAAGTGAAATTGCTAGATCATATGGTAATTCTATTTTAAATTCTTTGAGGAACCACCATACTGTTTTACACAGTGGCTATACCATTTTACATTCCCAAGAATAGTGTACAAGGGCTCCAATTTCTCCACATCCTTGCCAACACTTATTTTCTGTTTTTTGATAGTAGCTATCCTAATGGGTGTGAATTATCTCACTGTAGTTTTGATTTGCATTTCCCTAATGATTAGTGATGTTGAGCATCTTTTCATACGCTTATTGGTCATTTGTATATCTTCTTTGGGGAAATGTCTCTTCAAATCTCTTGCCCATTTTTTAATTCATTGTTTTGTTGTTGTTGAGTTTTAGGAGCTCTCTATATATTCTGGATATTAATCCCTTATCAGATATATGATTTGCAAGCATTTTCTCCCATTTTGTGGGTTGCCTTATTACTCTGTTGATATTATCTTTTGATGCACAAATTTTTAAAATTTTCTTGAAGTCCAGTTTGTCTATTTTTTTTGTTTTGTAGCCTGTGCCTTTAATGTCATATCCAAGAAATCATTACCAAATCCAATGTCATGAAACTTTTGCCCTATTTTCTTCTAAGAGTTTTATAGTTTTAGTTCTTACAGTTAGTCTTTGATCCAATTTTAGTTAATTTTTATATATGGTGTTAGGTAAGGGTCCAATTTCATTATTTTGCATGTGGACATGCAGTTTTCCCAGCACCATTTGTTGAAAAGACTGTCTTTTCCCTGTGATCCTCTTGACATCCTTGTCAAAAATCATTTAACCATATATGTGAAGGTATATTTCTGAGCTCTCTGTTCTATTGCATTTGTCTACATGTATGTCCTTATGCAAGTACCACACTGTTTTGATTACTGTAGCTTTGTAGTAACTTTTGAAATTAGGAAGTGTGAGTCTTCCAGCTTTGTTCTTCTTTTTTAAGATTGTTTTGGCTATTTGAGTCCCTTGATATTCCATATGAATTTTAGGATGACTTTTTTCTATTTCTGCAAAAAACATCATTGGGATTTTGATAGGGATTGCATTGAATCTGTAGACCACTTTGGGTAGCATTGACATCTTAACAGTATTAAGTCTTCTCATCTATGAACATGGGATGTGTTTCCATTTATTTATGTCTTCTTTAATTCCTTTCAGAAGTGTTTTGTAGTTTTCGTTGTACAAATATTTCACCTCCTTGGTTATATTAACTCCAAAGAATTTTATTCTTTTTGTGCTATTGTAAATGGGATATGTCTTTTAATTTCCTTTTCAAATTGTTCATTGTTGGCGTATAGAAATGCAACTGATTTTTGTATGTTCACTTTGTATGCTGCTACTTTGATGTATTCGTGTATTAATTCTAACAGTTCTTTTCTGTGGTATCTTTAAGATGTTCTACGTATAAGATTATATCATCTGCAGACAGGGATAATTTTACATTTTCTTTTCCAATATGGATGCCTCTTGCCCCTTTTTCTTGCCTAACTGCTCTGGCTAGAACTTCCAGTACTATGTTAAACAGAAGTGGTAAGAGTGGGCATCCTTGCCTTGTTCTTGATTTTAGAAGAATAGCTGTCAGTGTTTTACTGCTAAGTATGATGTTTGCTGTGGGTTTTTCATATATGGCTTTTATTATGTTGAGGTAGTCTCCTTCTAGTCCTACTTTTTTGAGTGGTTTTATCACAGGAGGGTGTTGAATTTTATCAAGGGGTTTTTCTGCATCAACTGAGTTGATCATGTGGGTTTTTTTCTTCATTCTGTTAATGTTGTGTATAACATTGATTGATTTTCATATATTGAACCATCCTTGCATTCTAGGAATAAATCTAACTTAATCATGGCATATAATCCTTTTAATATGCTGCTGAATTTAGTTTGTTAGTATTTCATGAGCATTTTTCCATCAATGTTCATAAGGGATATTGGTTTCTAGCTTTCTTTTCTTGTAGTGCTTTTGTCTGGCTTTGGTATCAGGGTGATGCTGGCCCAATAGAATGAGTTAGGAAGTGTTCCTTCTTCAGTTTTTTGGAAAAGTTTGAGAAGGACTGGTATTCTTAAATATTTGGTAGATTTCACCAGTGAAGCCATCAAGTCCAGGGCTTTTTTTCCTGGGAGGTTTTTTTAAATTACTAATTCAATCTCCTTACTAGTTAGAGGTCTATTCAGATTTACTATTTCTTTGTGATTTAGTCTTGGTGAGTTTTGTGTTTCTAGAAATGTGTCCAGTTCATCTAGGTCATCCAATTTTTTGGTGTACAATTGTTCATAGTACTCTCTTAAATAATTTTTATTTCTGTAGAATTGGTAGTAATGTCCCCACTTTCATTTCTGGTTTTAGTAATTTGAGACTTCTCTCTTTTTTTCTTAGTCCATCTAGCTAAATGTTTGTCAATTTTGTTGATCTTTTAGAAGAACTAACTTTTAGTTTCATTAATTGTCTGTATTATTTTTCTATTTCCTATTTCATTTATCTCTGCTCTAATCTTTACTGTTGCCTTCTGCCAACTTTGAGTTTAGTTAGTACTTCTTTTTCTAGTTTCTTAAGTTGTAAAGTTAAGTTGTGATTTGAGATCTTCTTTGTTTATCTATAGCTATAAATTTCCCCATTAGCACTGCTTTCACTACATCTCATAAATTTTTGTATGTCGTGTTTTTGTTTTCACTCATATGGAAGTATTTTCTAATTTCCTTTGTGATTTCTTCTTTGATCCATTGGTTGCTTAAGTTTGTTGCTTAATTTCCACAAATTTGTTAGTTTTCCAGTTTTGCTTCTGATATTGATTTTTAACTTCATCCCATTGTGGTCAGAGAAGATACTTTGTATGATATCTTTCTTTTTAAATCTCTTGAGACTTAATTTGTGGCCCAACATATGGTCTATCCTGGAAAATGTCTCATGTGCACTTGGGAAGAATGTCTGTGCTCTTCTTTTTGGATAGAGTGTTCTGTATGTGTCTGAGATATAGTTGGTTTATTGTGTTGTTTAAGTCTTTTCTCACTTATCTTCTATCTGGTTGTTTTATCCATTATTGAGTGTGGGATATGGAAGTCTCCAGCTATTATTTTTATGTCTATTTCTCCCTTCAATTCTGACAGTTTTCGCTTCATATAGTTTGGTGATCTGTCATTAGGTGAGTAAATGCTTATAATTATTATATCTTCTTGCTGTATTAAACCTTTTATTAATATATAATATCCTTCTTGTCTCATGTAAACTTTTTTAAATAGTATTGTGTTTTATTTTTAATTTCAATTTCTTTTTTTTTCTTTTTTCTTTTTTTTTGAGGAAGACTAACCCTGAGCTAACATCTGCCAATCCTCCTCTTTTTGCTTAGGAAGACTGGCCCTGAGCTAACATCCATGCCCATCTTCCTCTATTTTTTATATAAGGGATGCCTGCCACAGCATGGCTTGCCAAGAAGTGCCATGTCCACACCTGGGATTCGAACCAGGGAACCTTGGGTCACCAAAGCGGGAACATGTGCACTTAACCGCTGCACCACCGGACTGGCCCTCTTTTTTTTTTTTTTTTAAAGATTTAATTTTTCCTTTTCTCCCCAAAGCCCCCTGGTACATAGTTGTATATTTTTAGTTGTGGGTCCTTCTAGTTGTGGCATGTGGGATGCCACCTCAGCATGGCATGATGAGAGGTGCCGTGTCCGTGCCCAGGATCTGAACCAGCAAAACCCAGGGCCACTGAAGCGGAGCATGCAAACTTAACCACTCAGCCATGGGCCAGCTCCTCATGTAAACTTTTTTGATTTAAAGTCTATTTTACTCTGATATTAGTATAGCCACTCCTGCTCTCTTTTGATTATTCTTTGCATGGAATATCTTTTCTCATCCTTTCATTTTCAATCTGTTTGTCTCTTTGAATCTAAAGTGAGTCTCTTGTAGAGAGCATATAGTTGGATCACATGTTTTTATCCATTCTGCAAATCTCTGTATTTTGATTGGAGAGTTTAATCCATTTACATTTAAAGTACTTACTGATAAGGAGGGACTTGATTCTGTCATTTTGCTATTTGTTTCCTCTATGTCTTATAGCCTTTTTGATCCTTTATTTCCTATATTACTGTCTCATTTTATATTTAGTTGATTTTTTATATTGAAATGTTTAAATTCCTTTCTCATTCCTTTTGTGTATATTCTATAGCTATTTTATATGCAGTTACTATGGAGGTTACATTTAACATTCTAAAGTTATAATGCCCTAATTTGAACTTGTGCCAGCTTAATTTCAACAACATACAAAAACTCTTCTCCTTTACAGCTCTATCCCCACCCCCTTACAGTTTTTGATGTCATAAAATTATATCTTTATATATTGCATGCCCACAAACATAACTAATAATTATTTTAAATTCGTTAGTTTCCCCTTTTTTTTAAAAGATTTTATTTTTCCTTTTTCTTCCCCAGGTCCCCTGGTACGTAGTTGCATATTTTTTAGTTGTGGGTCCTTCTAGTTGTGGCATGTGGGATGCCGCCTCAGCATGGCTTCATGAGTGGTGCCATGTATGTGCCCAGGATCCGAACAGGCAAAACCCTGGGCCACCAAAGCAGAGTGTATGAACTTAACCACTCAGCCATGTGGCTGGCCCCTGTTAGTTTCTTAAATTTTGTAGAAAACAGAATGTCAGTTACACCAAAAAGTTACAATAATACTTGCTTTTAGACTAATAATTATTTTTAAATGTCTCAAATCATCTAGAAAACAAAAGTTAAAATTACAAACCATTGTTACAATAGTACTGACTTTTATAATGCCTATGTATTTACCTTTATTGAAATCTCTACTTCTTCATAAATCTTCAAGGTACTGTTTAGTCTCCTTTCTTTTTACCTTCCAGGACTCCCTTAAGCATTTCTTACAGGGTAAGGTCTAGTGGCAACAAACTTTCTCAGCTTTTGTTTATCCAAGAATGTCTTTATTTCTCCCTAACTTTTGAAAGACAATTTTACCAAATATAAGATTCTTGGTTGACAGTTTTCTTCTTTTAGTACTTTGAATATATCTGCCCACTGCCTTCTGGCCTTCAATGTTTATGATGAGAAATCCACTGACTATCTGGCATTCATATTTATGATGAGAAATCTGCTGATTATCTCATTGAGGATCCCTTGTATATGAAGAATAGCTTTTCTCTTGCTGATTTCAATATTCTTTGTCTTTTGAAAGTTTGATTATAATGTGTATTAATGTGGGTCTCTGAGATCATCTTCATTGAGTTTTTTGGGCTTCTTGTTTATGTTTATGTCCTTTATCAAATTTGGGGAGTTTTCAGCCATTATTTCTTCAAATAATCTCTTTGTCCAATTCTCTTTCTCTCTCTTCTTCTGAGACTCCCACAATGCACATGTCGGTCTGTTTAATGGTATCCCACAGGTCCCTTAGACTCTGTTCACTTTTCTTCAAACTTTTTTCTTTCTATTCTTCAGATGAAATAATTTCCATTGTCCTATCTTCAAATTAACTGATTCTTTCTTCTGTTTGCTCAAAACTGCCTTTGAATCCCTCTAGTGAATTTTTCTTTTCTGTTATTGTGCTTTTCAGCTCCAGAATTTCTTTTTGATTTCTTCTTAGGTTCTCTATCTCTTTATGGACATTTCCATTTTGCTCACACATCGTTTTCTTGACTTTCCCTACATTTTTCTTTAGTTCTTTGAGCATCTATAAGATGGTTTTTTTAAAGTCTTTGTCTAATATATCTGCCATCTAGAATTTTTCAGGGACAGTTTCTGTTGGTTTATTTTCTTTATCCTTTGGCCATATTTTCTTATTTCTTTCTATGCTTTTTTTTTTTAAGTGGACATTTGAATCTAATAATGTGGTATCTCTAGAATTCAGATTCTCCTCCTTCCCCAGGGTTTGGTGTTTTTTTGTTTTTGTTTTTTTGTTATTATAGGTTGTCTCTTTGCCACGTATCAACCTGCAGTGTAAACTCAGAGTCTTCTCAGGTCTTTTCTAAGCCTTTCTGTGAGCATGTACTGTCACTTTCTAATTTTCCTTGTCTATGCCATTGTTTTTGAATGCCCTAGTCTTTAATGTCTGGCTCCCAAAAAGAGAAAAATGAAAGGGGGAAAGGGGTGATGTTCCTTTAAATTCCCTGGAAGTCACTTTGGCTGGAGAGAGAGAGGGGTTTGCATCAGTGTGGGGAGGTGCAACAGCATTGGCCACCTGCTTTGTCTGCACCTCTGTGATCAAAGGCAGCAATCAGAAATCAAAACACAGATCCTGATATTTGGAAGATAGGGTCCTTTTTGCCTACCCTGGTTCCTGCAAGCTGTATGCAAGCTCCTCCAGGAACACGTGCACAGATGCCTACCACAGGTAGCTGCTATTGTGGTAAGAGCCAAAATTAACCACAATTTACTGTCTAAGCCTTCCCTTGGAAGTTGTAAGCCTTCAATATACTCCAGAGTTCCTAAATAGTTGCATCAGGCAGATTCTGTCAGTTGCAGTTGTTGTCTGGGTGGAGAGGCAGATTCCTTGTCCTTCTTACTCCATTCTCTTCCCAGAATTCTCCTGTAGGAGTTCTTCATATGTTCAAGATGCAAATCTTTTGCCACATATATGTGTTAGAGTATTTTTTCTCAATGTGTTACTTGCTTATTCATTTTCAAAATGGTGTCTTTTGACGAGCAAAAGTTTTAATTTTCTTGAAATCCAACATTTTGCTTTCTACTGTCATGGTTAGTACATTTTATGTTATGCTTAGAAAAGCTTTGCCTACTTTATGGTTGCAAAGACATTCTTCTAGTAGCTTTACAGTTCTAGATTTTACATTTTGGTCTATGATCCGTCTTGAGTTAATTTTTGTGTATGGAATGCAGTTGAAATCAGAATTGTCTTTCCATAGAGATATCCAGTTGTTCCAGCACAATTTGTTAAACAGATTATCCTTTCCCTATCAAATTGACTTGGTGCCTTGGTTGACAATCAATTGACTATATGTCTTAGTCTATTTCTGGACTTGGTTCTGTTTATTAAGTTATTTCTATCTACTTGTATTGTGAGTCTGCTACAGCTTTATGGTAAATCATGAACTCAGGAATATAAGCACTCTAACTTTGCTCTTTTTTCAGTATTGTTTTGCTTATTCTAGGTCCTCAGTCCCTTGCATTTTCATATAAATTTTAGAACCACCTTGTCAACTTCTTCAAAAAACTCTGCTGAACTCCAGAGATGATTTAATGTTCTATATGATGTTATCTCTCTCCAGAGAGGATTTAGTTTTGTTTCTGTCAAGCAGATAGGCTAGGGCTAAATACATTCATCTAATAAATGTCTGAGAAATTCAAAGCTGAGCTTCAGTCCTTACAAGGGCTGGTCTGTTTCCAGCTCATCCTTATTCCTAGGGTGAAGTCATTCACAGTCCTAATCGAAAGCCTGGGGAGTTTACTAGGGCCTTTCCTCCTTTTCAGGCTCTATATTACAATTTTTGTCTTGCCATTCCTGGCTAGGAAATTACTGAAAGCTCTTTTTAGTTTCTCAGCTTCTCAGTGCTGCTTTTGTTTTTGGAATCAGCAGATATCTTCCAGGTAAAGTTTCCCTAAACACCAGGCTCACATTTCTTGGCTTCCCTTTTCTTCCAATTCTTGGATCAGCAAATTCTCACTGCTCTAGCAACTCTTCTCTGCCTTCAAATTGGTGTTTTAAAAAATAATAATTTGTCCAGCTTTTCTGATTGTTCTCAAAAGAGGTTTGTCTGTAACTGCCTAATTATTCAGCCTTTGCTGGGAGTAGAACTCTCTGACATACATTTTTTTTAAAGTATAAGTTAATTAAAATTAACTTTGTTTTTGAAAATATTTTCAGACTTTTCTAATGATTCTGGAGATAATTGGCAATTACCTGGGATGGGGGAGGGCAGCGGGGGAGAATTGCTAGCATGGAGGTTTAGCTTTAGCATTATTAGGGGTAAAACTACCACAGACCCTCAGATAGAATGAGAGAGGCTACAAACAGAATGTGATGTTCGAAGCTACTCACCAAGGCTACTTGGTGTGCCTTATAAATTTTCCACTCCCCTAGTCTCCCCCAAAAATGAGAAGTTGGAGATAATATCCCCTTGTTCATTACCTTCATCCAGCCTCACTGAGGCAAGGTGGTGTCATCCATTCATCATTTTTCCATTACTGAGCTATAACAGCAAGTAGGTTTTATAGCTGGATAATATGGGGGAGCACTCTTCATATTTGCTTTTAGATGTTGATAGAGGAATCTGCTCACTCTAGCTTAATCCCAGGAATTTCCCACTATACTGTCATTTAACAGGGGAAATCAGGTTGGTGGAGGTAAAAGCAGCAAGAGGAGAGGAGAATATGCCCTATTCAGCAATTTTAACTTCAGCCTCTAAAGTTTCTCAAATCAAATGTGAGACTAACTGGAAGCCTATGGCTCTTGTACACAAATGTACATTTATAGGCAGTCATACAGATGTCCCAAGCACACTCCCAAGCGCATACATATTACACACTCAAATGTACATATACATAGACTGATAGCTCTTGTAGAACAGGTAGTGTGAGAACAGGAAGTTTAACCTTAGGCGAAACCAGATAATATCACATGATCCACTGGATACTGTGTGGAAAGAGATGACCCTCTTGAAGGACAGGATCAAGATGCAAGAGCTAACTCTGGTTGATACTTATTATGTGCCAAGTATGGCACTAAGACACCTTATATATATTATCACATTCAATCCTCATAATGATCCTACAGAATAGATACTGTTATCCCCATTTTTAATTTAAGGCTCCAAAATGCCCTACCCAAGGTCAAATAGCTAGGGCATTTGCAGACCCAAAATTCTAATAGGCTCTGGAGCCAGGCAAATCTAATTCTGCCTGGCTCCAAAGCCTATTCTCTGAAAGAATGAAAGAGTGGAAGAAGTTCTTATTTAAATAATTAGACTCTGCAATAAAGTTTCTAAACAGAAGTACAATTAATGATTCTGTTTGTTGTTTCTCAGCTATAGCAGCCATCAGCATTAATCTTAGTGAATAAGAGTGTTGAGCACTTAGTAAATGTTCAGTTACTAGAGTTTTTGGGGTAAGGGTAAGGTTATGTGTGAGTGGTGAGAGGAAGAGAACACAGAAATGTTAACATTAACAAACTTTTTCTGAATACCTAAACACTGAATTGGTTATTCAGAATACAAAGACAAGAAGTATAAAGTATGGTCCTCACCTTCCAAAGCTTACAGCCTAGTTACTTCAGAGGTCATTTATTTAGCATCTACATGTACAGAATCTCTATGCCTATAAAAGTTACAGAGAATACAAAGACAAGTAAGCCTGGACCTTCTCTCATGAAACTCACGGTCTAAGGTAAGTCAGATTCACAAACAGGCACTTTCACTATAAAATATGGAGTTAAAAGTGAATAAAGGGTGCATGAATAGGAGGAATTTAGCTCAATATGGGGGATCAGGGAAGCAGGAAGAAATTACTCCTAAACTAACATGAGGGAAGGCAGAATGAATGCGTCTGAAACACTTCACAAGAAATGCTGACAATAAATGTGTTCTAAACAGAATGATACAGGTTATGTGGCACTACAGAAAGTCAGTGACTATTCCATGACAGTGACTATTCCATGACTTTGAATGACTTCAGAGTGGAAGCTATCAGACTACCAACCTTTCTTTCTCTTTTCTTTGCTTTTGCAACTCCTAAAGCCGATTCTCTGTTGTGGGGAATTTTTCTTTCCTTCCTTGCTTTCTTCCTTCCTTCCTTTCTTTCCTTTCTTTGATTTTTCCCCTCCCCCAATAAATAAGGAGATCATAAGAGCTGGAGAAACTGTGGAAGTCTTGAAGCAGAATGTAAGACTTGAAGGATGTGTGGAATTTAAATATAAAAAGGGAGGACATTGAGAAGGAAGCAAATGCCAACTATTGAGTCAGTTGGCTCACATTTATTGGACCCCTACCCTGACTCCTTATACCAAGCTCTGGGAACACTGAAATGAATCTGGCCCATGGGTTGAAATGGTCAGGACATGTTTATGGGCAGTAAATGGAAAGCATATGTGGAATAGTGGAAAATAAAATCTACTAAGCAAAATGGGATAGATTGCAAAGGGCCTAGAAAACAAACAGAGGAGTTTAGACTTGATACAGTTGATACCAAGAGTCCTCTTAGGCTTTTGAGCAGGTGGGAGAAAAAATTAAGTGGAAAAGATTTGAGAGAGGGAAGACTAGCATCATACAGTCTAACGAGAGGCTGTGTGTGAGCCTAATTCTGGTGATACGGGTCTCTAGGGTATGGCAGAAGGAATAGAAAGGAACAAGAGACATTTTAAAGAAAGATTGGATAGGCCTTGAGGATATAGAGAATCTTTACCTCAAGGATATAAGTTTTTACCTTAGGAAATGCTCAGTTACAGCTTACAAAACCTAAAAGAAGTTAAGTTGGGAATGGTAGGCTACAGAGAGGAAATGAAAAAAAAAACGGCTACAGAATGAGGGTGAGGCTATAACTGCTGTGATCTGCAGCTAATAAGTAGCTCAGGCCTTAGGTGTCTTTCATTGAGGTTTAGAGCTCAGGGACTGTGAAGGATCTTTTAAAAACAAAACTGGCAAAGACTCTGAGAACCATTGTTTAGGGGGCAGTATTTATCACATTGAGCAGCTCCAAAACTACAGACAGAGCTTGGGGCATTTTAGAAGGCTTAGCATGCAGAGAAGCTTATGAAAAGTGTTTTAAGGACCTAGATCCTAAGATCCTGACTTGCAGGTCTAAAGTGCGGCTGGGAATCTTTAACAAGCCCTTGAGATGATGCTTATGCAAAAGGTGCTCAAAAGACTGTTAGAGAAACATTTAGGGAAAGATAAGCTGCCTCTTCAGGAGGATTGGACTAGTGTCTGCGTCCATGCCTTCTCAGGATCTATTCGACTTCACCACACCCAGCCTCAGGACTGCCAGACCGTTCTTTCTGATCAAGGCCAGTCTATTCCACTGGCTGTGAAGGAGAAGGAGATACTCATATTCCAAGAGATTGGCTCAGACAGGCCTATTGAGTTTTTCTAAAGGCTTATAGATGTCAACAGCGTTTTTAAGAATGATCACCCTAAAATAAGAATTAATCAGAAACAGGCCTATATTTTCTTAAATGAAAAGGGGGGAGGGGTGAATTGGGATGTCAACCATCTGGTGTTGTAGTCCTTAAGACTCCAGATTATCCCTTCCTCTTGTCACCAGTGATAGATACCAGCAGAAGACTTTCTCCCGAAGGTCATTACGTCCCTGGGAAAACTTCAAGAGCAAAGTTATTACCTTCTTGAAATAGGGAGGTCTAGGCATAAGCCAAGACTACGAAAATACCAGAGCATGCATATTTCTTACAAGCAGGTGTGTACTTATCTAGGCTATGTGCAAACTAGAGTATTGCTGACAAGGATGGGGAGTGTCTTATGGATCAGGGTCATTTGTACTCCTAACATGGTTCCCCTCTGTAAGATAGCTTCCCTTATGCTAACCTGTGTTAACCACGGGCCATTTTTATCTTAACTTTCAGGCGGTGCTAACAATTTCCCCTCTATCAGTTGTACCCCCAGCATAATCCTATGCTGGTGTAGGGAATAGGGCCATCATATCCAGTCTAGCTACTTCCTGCTGAAGTTGGGTTGCATGAAGGGACCATGGTGTGGAAGAGATTTACTCTCTTCTTAAAATGAGCCAAGGGGTGCCTAAGAGGGAATTGTTGTGCTGTTGACTTGGAAGCCTTGGTGGTTAAGGTGGATATATATTTTATTCCAATTTTAATGGCTAGATATATTAGTGAGCCTTAGGCCACCTTTTATGATACCCACAAGAATGGATTGAATTCCAGCTGGCATCCAGGAGAAAAGGTTAGTAAACCAATCACCTGTTCCTAACAGGAAAGGAGTTTGATGACTTAAGCTTGTCTGTATCCAGGCGGCTTGTTCTCCTATTTTGTTAGTGCTGGTTTCTACTTGGGAAGAAGTATTGACACAGCTTAGCAGGTGGAGTTAGCCACCACGCATACACCACCTTGTTCCCCAAGGATGTAATCCAGAACTTTTCTGTTACCCAAGACTACTTTGACTAAAAGGTCCAGAGAAGTTTGTAAATTAGCAAGAGAGTTAGCAGTTTCATTTGCTATAATTTCAAGAGTATAAAATAAGTTTCAAAGAACATGTTGGTGGGCTGCAACTCCCCACCAAGGTAGCAGAGTATATCCAAAGAAATAAGCGTCCCCGTCAGGAATTCCACCAGATAAATCTCGGCTGACTCTATTGAGTAGTTTTAGGGAATGTGTCCAATGTTTAGTTTCTTCATTAGAATATGAGTTAAAAGGTATTATTAGGTTGCCCAATAGACATTGGCCTGAGTCTGCTGGACTCCACAGACAGTTGTGTGCCCAGGGTATTCCATTATGACTGCATATGAATATATATCCTCCAGGGGGACAGTACATATGATCAGTGTTTATACTGATAACCAGCGCAGCCTTTCCACCCAATTGTGACCTGGAAAAGTTGAGTCTGTATGTTCTTCAGGGGCGATTTGGATTACAGATGAGGATGGTTTGGTCTTTCTAATAAATTGCATACGTATGCCAGATTTAATTATATCTTGGTTGCTTTTTTGAAACTTTGCACAGAAATAAAATCCCACATCCAGAGCAGTAACATTGCTAATACAGATTGAAAAATCCAAATTATTTCTTCTAGTGGTATCTGCAACAGTTGTGACCCAAGGGAAAGAGTACCTGTTAAAATGGAAAAACAGTTCTCAGACCACTTTGATTTCTCTAAACCACATAACGGGACCCATGGGTGAAGTAGAAGTTAGGGCACAATGTAGGGTAACATTGTTACCAGGTATTACATTGAACATCCTTTCCTGTTGAATTATCTGGGGGGATTTAGTGTTCCATATTTGAGTCCATGGGTGAGAGCTTTTGTTTGAAAATAACAGCAAGGAATTTCTTAATTCTTGCTGACTAAATCCATATGTGAGGATTTCAACTGGGGAAGTTGCACATAAAGGCAACGTATTGCTCTCTGGAGAAAACAACATATTTGTGTGGTTTTCCTTTTAAGGGTATGGCAAGGCAGGGAAGCGTTCCTGTCTTTCAGTTGAGAACTGGGCTCTTCTAACCCAGTACATCAGACTCTTGGTTACGGGCCTTTTGGTCCATCCTGGAGGAACCTGGGAAAAATTATATATGAGGCAGATGAGTGGATCCCCATGTTCAAGAACAGAAGAGGGCTTGGGATGGCAAATCCAACAGTTAGCGATGTTAGTAGAGGGTGCAATAGCTTGAGTGATACGGACTAAACCATTATTTTTCCAGGGTACAGTAATAGTAAGGAGAAAAACGCATATGAAAAGCTAAGGTTTTTTCCTTGAATACATATTTTAACTCTTTTAGGGGCTCGATTTGCCAAGTATCCCTTTTTTTTTTATTAAGATTATGATAGTTTACAACCTTGTGAAATTTCAGTTGTACATTATTGTTAGTCATGTTGTAGGTACACCACTTCACCCTTTGTGCCCTCCCCCCACCCCCCACCCCCTTCGCCCTGGTAACCACTGATCAGTTCTCATTGTCTATATGTTAACTTCCACCTATGAGTGGAGTCATACAGAGTTCGTCTTTCTCTGTCTGGCTTATTTCACTTAACATAATACCCTCAAGCTCCATCCATGTTGTTGTGAATGGAACAATTTTGTCATTTTTTATGGCTGAGTAGTATTCCATTGTATATATATACCATATCTTCTTTATCCAATCATCAGTTGCTGGGCACTTAGGTTGGTTCCATGTCTCGGCTATTGTACATAATGCTGCAATGAACATAGGGGTGCGTGGGACTCTTGGAATTGCTGACTTCAGGTTCTTAGGATAGATACCGAGTAGTGGGATGGCTAGGTCATAAGGTATTTCTATTTTTAACTTTTTGAGAAATCTCCATACTGTTTTCCATAGTGGCTGCACCAGTTTGCATTCCCACCAACAGTGCATGAGGGTTCCTTTTTCTCCACAACCTCTCCAACATTTGTCACTCTTGGTTTTGGATATTTTTGCCATTCTAACAGGTGTAAGGTGATATCTTAGTGTAGTTTTGATTTGCATTTCCCTGATAATTAGTGATGATGAGCATCTTTTCATGTGTCTATTGGCCATCCTTATATCTTCTTTGGAGAAATGTCTGTTCATGTCCCCTGCCCATTTTTTGATTGGGTTGTTTGATTTTTTTTGTTGTTGAGCTGTGTGAGTTCTTTATATATTATGGAGATTAACCCTTTGTTGGATAAATAACTTGTAAATATTTTTTCCCAATCAGTGGGCTGTTTTTTTTGTTTCAATCCTGTTTTCCTTTGCCCAAGTATCCCTTTTATTATGAGGTACACTTTCCTGTGAGGTTGGAGCCACCTTTATCCGAGAGTGATGTACCCACGGTTTTATTCTGGCGACCTAACAGAGGAGTGCATGGTCAGCAGTATGTCAAAAGGGCCCGTCCATCTGGCAGCTAGCTGGTTTTCAGGTCCTTGTTCCCTCCAGGTCTTCAGCAGTACTTGGCCACCAGGATGGAAAGGATGGAGGGGCACATCAGATGGGTAAGCTGCCCTGTTAGAGGCAAACTCATGAATAGAAGTCAGTACAGCACTTAAGGATTTGACAGAAGCTGTGAGTGCAACATCTGTTAGAGCTTCAGGTGATTCACCTGAAAAAGAAAATCCTGAGAGTGTATAAAATTTCAAAAGAACTCAATTTAAGCCCGCTTCAGGGAGCCACCCTAATCTGCAGCAGGGCAACAGCCATGCTCTGTCCCAGGTGAGATGAGGTTCTTGACAGAGTTTAGCAATGTTCTTTTTTAGAGTTCATCTTTTCTGTTTTTCCTGTAGACTGGGGTCTCCAGGCTGAATGTAGCGTCCATCTAATATTTAATGTCTTGGAAACCTGCTGAGTGACTTGAAACACGAAAGCAGGTCCATTGTCACCCTGTGTGGTATTAGGCAGGCCAAATCTGGGAATGATCTCCTTTAACAGAACCTGGATGACTTCAGCAGCCTTCTCCGACCAGGTGGGGAAAGCCTCCACCCACCCAGAAAACGTATCCACCAGTACCAGGAAGTATCGGTAATCTCCAGCAGCGCGGGGCATTCGGGTGAAGCCCGTCTGCCAGTCTTCCGTCGGCCATTCCCCTGTGTGTCAGACTCCTCATTGTGGAGGCCCTGGAGCAGTTTTGGGGTAATCTTTTGCACAAATCATGCAACTCTTAGTTACTTGTTGCACAGTCTTTTTAAAATTAGGTCCCACAATACATTTTTGAGCCCAGTGTAAAGTATCGTCTCTCCCATAATGAGTGCTCTCATGCACCCGTTTTAGGAGCGGGTAGAGGAGAGCCTCAGGCACAAGAATTCTTCCTTGGTCGTTCATCTTCCAGCCTGTCTGCGGGTCTGAGAGGAAACCTCAGTCTCTTGCACATTCTGAGTCCTTTTCTGAGTAAGTTGGCTGATACTCAGACAAGTTTATTTGAGGAAGCAAAGGGCCAGTTATGGCATAGCCTTTTGTTCTTGCTATTTTCTTGGCTGCTTGAGCGGCCAGCCCATTTCCTTTAGCGATAGAGGCTTCGCCCTTTTGGTGACGAGGGCAGTGTATTATGGCCACTTGTGAAGGCTCATTAAAGGTCTCTAATAACTGTAATATTTCTGTAGCATGTTTAATTTCTTTTTGTCAGCAGCTAAGAGTCCCCTTTCTTTCCAGATCACCCTGTGGGCATGGACCACTGAAGATGCATAACCGGCATCTGTATAAGCAGTCACCTTTTTCCCCAAGATAGTTGTAAGGCTCGGGCTAGGGCTATGATTTCTGCCTTTTGAGTTGAGGCTCCTGGAGGCGGGGCTGCAGCTTCTAAAGTCTCTCGTAAAGTCACAGCTGCACATCTGGCGCATCTCTTACCCCGATCCAGGAAGCTGCTGCTGTCTGTGAACAGCTCCAGTTCAGGGTCCTCAAATGGTCGATCTTTTAGGTCTGGTTGGCTGGAATAAACCATTTCTATGACTTGTAAACAGTTATGGCCTGTTGCTTGTGAAGTTTCGTTGGGGAGTAAGGTGGCCGGATTCTGGATTGAAGAGACTTGCAACCTGACATTTGGGTTATCTAGCATGATGGCCTGATGTTTGCCCATTCTGCCTGACGTGAGCCAATTTCCTCCCTTCTGTTCCAGTAAGGTGAGGACAGGGTGGGGTACATAGACAGTGGTGGGTTGGTCTAGAGTGACTTTCTCAGGCTTTTGCAGGATGTCACAAGTAGCAGCGACGGCTCTGAGACAGGGAGGCCAGCCTTTTACCGTTTGATCTAATTGTTTGGAGAAATAGGTCACAGGTCTCGGAAGGGTCCCTAGCTATTGGGTTAGCACCACTAGGCTTATGCCCAGCCTCTCATGCACGTAAAGATTAAAAGGTTTTTCTAGGTCTAGCAGACCTAAAGCTGGGGCTGTTACCAGTTTAGTTATGATGGTGTCAAATGCCAATTGACATTCTTTAGTCCAGTCCAGAGGTTTTGAGCCTTTTAGGGCTTCATACAGAGGTTTTACTAATAAGTCCATAATTAGGGATCCATATCCAACAGAAGCCAACCATTCCAGAAACCCTCGCAATTGTCGGGGGGTTTTGAGAGGGCCCAGGCAGGCAATTGCCTTTTTCTGGTTGGGCAATAATTCCCTTTGCCCTTTAGAACTAAAGAACCCCAAATAAGTGAGCTTTTGTTTACAGATTTGAGCTTTCCTTTGGGAGACTTTATATCTGCATTCAGCCAGGTGACTTAGAGTTTTGATGGTATTTGTTAAACATAGTTCCTAAGAGGGGCTCGCTACCAGCAGGTCATCCACACGTTGTAACAGTAGTCCATCCTTCAGTTTTAAATGACTTGAATCTTTAGCCAGGTTTCCCTGAATAAAGTGGGGGAATTTTTGAAGCCCTGGGGAAGGACAGTCTGACGATATTGCTGTGTTGTCTTACTATCAGGATCATGCCATTCAAAAGCAAACAGTTATTGGGCTTTCTTAGCCAATAGTACACAGAAGAATGCATCCTTTAAGTCTAAAACTGAAAACCAACCATATTCTCCAGGTATATTTGTCAATATAGTATAAGGGCTAGGTACCACAGGGTGTAAGTCCTGAACCACTTCATTTATGACATGTAGGTCCTGGACAAAGCAGTACTCATTGGCGTTAGGTTTTTTCACTGGGAGAATAGGTGTATTATATGGAGACTGATGGGGCCTAATCAGTCTTGTCTCCAGGAATTTCTTAAAAATGGGTTGTATGCCTCTTTGGGCTTCTTGTTTCAGCAGGTACTGTTTTAAATTAGGCTTGGCTGTCTTTTCCTTTAATGGTATTTGTATTGGCTGGGCATTCTTTGCTTTACCCCAGGCCCCATTTGCCCATACATTAGGTCTTACCTCCTCACAGATTTCAGGCAGTAATAGTTCTGGCTCCAGTTCTGAAATTCCCAGCAAGGCCATTTGTAATCTTAGAGATTATTCCTGAAGGACTTGCATGTCTAGTTGTCCTGGAGCAAAAGTTACCTGTGTGTTTAGTTTGCAAAGAAGATCCCAGCCCAAAAGTAGGATGGTGCATTCGGGGCATGTACATGAATCTATGTTTTAGAATTTGGTCTCCCACTTGGCATTCTAATGGCTGCAAAAACGACGGATCCTGGACTTCGCCAGAAAACCCAGTTACTGGAGTTGACCTGGTTTGTTTTTTTGTCAGTTTTGTATTTAAAACAGAATAGGCAGCACCAGTGTCTACTAGAAAATCAATCAGTTTGTCCTCCACTGACAGTTATACCCAGGGCTCCAGTTGGGAAATTTTAGAATAGGTTGTTTTAGGTTCAAAGGAGACCCTGGGCCCTTCAGTCTTGGTCAGAACAAAAATCCCTTACCATCAAGGGGGCTTTTTCTTTAGTTTTCTCCTCCGGGGTGGGAGGTTTTGTTTTTCTTAGGACACTCTCTTTTCTAGTGTCCCTCCTCCTTACAACAGGCACATTGGTTTCTCCCAAGGGGGCGCTCACCGTCCTCCTGTTGTCCAGGCTTCTTCCAGTAGTTTATATTCTTGTCGCTTACGGCAGTAGCCAGGATGGTGCTACTTCGTCTGGCAGCCTCTTGTTTCATTCCATGTTATCGGCTGTTATAGACCTTGAAAGCAATATCTACAAGCTGAGAAGTGTTCATTCCTAAGACCCCATCCAATTTTGTAGTTTTCTCTTAATGTCTGGGGCACTTTGCCCTATGAAAGTCATATTAACCATCCTGAGGTTTTCAGGGGCCTCAGGATCAGCATCAGTGTAATGCCTGTGGGCCTGGTAAACTCTCTCAAGAAATTCAGAGGGGTCCTCATTGTTTCTGCTGGAGTCCCTGAATCTTATTTGGACTCTTTGGTTTGGAACCCTGTTTTTGAGACCTAGCAGAACACACTGCCTATAGTGTTCCAGCCAGGCTCGGCCCCCAGCTTCATGGGGGTCCCAATCTGGTTCTACTAATGGGACAGCCACATTAGATTCAAAGGTGTTATTGGGGTCTTCCACATGGAATCTAGTGGCTTCCTCTCTAGATTTATCTAATACCAATCTCCTTTCATCCCTAGTTAACAGTGTGTTTATCAGAATGTGAACATCTGCCCATGATGGATAATAGGTGGCAAAAATGGAAGAGAACAAGTCAGTCATCTGCTGGGGGTCCTCCTGGTAGGGGGAGTTGTTATTTTTCCAGTTAAACAGATCAGAGGTGGAAAAGGGGTTATGCATCCATATGAAACCGGCAGGTTGTCCTTCAGCATTAACTCGTATTGGATATTGCCTTATGGGAAATTGCCCAGCTCCAGGAATAGCCCCCTGGCCAAACTGTGTTCCCTGTCTAGCCCGGGAGGGTGAAACCCAGCCTGCTGGCCCTGTGTCCTTTTCAGCATTTCCCTCATAAGATGTTGGGGCCTCAGCTCCCATGGTGAAAGGTGTCTCTGGGGACTGAGGTGCAAGAGGGGCAGCCACAGCTGCTTGTGCTTGTGTTGTTGGGGGAGGGTTGAGGGTTTGAATGATTGTCATATCTTTTTCTTCCTTCTGAGTTTCCTGTAAAACTGGTCCCTTTTCTCCTTTTGTTCTTTGTACCATAAGGAGATCTTTTCCCTCCCTTTTCTTATCCTGATATAACAACATAAAAGCCTGGACATATGGGATCTCATCATCTTTACCAGCTTGCTTACAGAACAATTCTAGCTGTAACATGGTGTAACAATTCAGTGAGCCATTAATTGGCCAGTTCTCACCTGACCCTAGGGAGTACTGTGTCCAGGCAGTGTTGCAATAAAAAATCTTTTTCCTGGTCATTGACTCATAGGTATAATCAGACCAACTATTCGAAATTTGCCCCAAGGAGCTTTTTCAGGGAACCAATCAGGAACTTCCCATTGTTATTACACAAAGATGATGTGTCCCACACATACACACAGGCACGGAAATACAAACAAGTACCAGATAAAACCAGACACCAGTGAACTAGTTCCCAGATTTCAGGTAAAGTCCTACAACTATTCCCACTCTGACTGCATGCCTAGATGGCACTACCATAAATGGCAAGACCCCACGTGGAGGGGAAGGGAGTTCTTGGGCATCCCTGAGGTGACTTATCCTACTCCTGATTAAGCCTGTGGACTCGCCAGATGTAGCCCTTTCTCTCTTTACCACAGTCAGCATAAGGAGGCAACTGATGTCAGTATGAGAAAGCTGGAAAGGCAAACTGCCAAGACAAAAGGGCCTCAGCAGGTGCTAGGGATTCACCCATCAGGCTGCCCATCCAAGGTCGACTAGCCACAAGCAGGACTTATAGTCCCATCTGGGTCGCCAAATTTGTAACCACCAAAAGACGCCTTCTACTTGCTGCAAAGACAAGCCAACAGTCAAGAGGCAAAGAGGTAGGAGAGAAAGGGTCTTTTTATTAAAGCTTGCTAGCCAGGGGGAAGGTGGTAGGCTAGTATCCTAAAGAACCATCTTAAAACTACAATTTTTAAAAACTTTTTATTGAGATTATGATAGTTTACAACCTTGTGAAATTTCAGTTGTACATTATTGTTTGTCAGTCATGTTGTAGGTGCACCCCTTCACCCTTTGTGCCCACCCCCAAACCCCTTTCCCCTGGTAACCACTAATCTGTTCTCTTTGTCTACATGTTTAACTTCCACATATGAGTGGAGTCATACAGAGATTGTCTTTCTCTATCTGGCTTATTTCACTTAACATAATACCCTCAAGGTCCATCCATGTTGTTGTGAATGGGATGATTTTACCCTTTTTCATGGCTGAGTAGTATTCTATTGTGTATATATATATATATATATATATATATATATACCATATCTTCTTTATCTAATCATCAGTTGATGGGTGCTTATGTTGCTTCCACATCTTGGCTATTGTACATGATGCTGCAATGAACATAGGGGTGCATGGGACTTTTGGAATTGCTGATTTCAAGTTCTTTGGATAGATACTGAGTAGTGGGATGGCTGGGTTATATGGTATTTCTATTTTTAACTATTTGAGAAATCTCCATACTATTTTCCATGGTGACTGCACCAGTTTGCATTCCTACCAGCAGTGTATGAGGGTTCCTTTTTCTCCACAACCTCTCCAAAATTTGTTACTTTTTGTTTTGGTTATTTTTGCCATTCTAACAGGTATAAGGTGATATCTTAGTGCAGTTTTGATTTGCATTTCCCTGATGATCAATGATGATGAGCATCTTTTCATGTGCCTATTTGCCATCCATATATCTTCTCTGTAGAAATAAAACTACAAAATTTTGAAGCAGTTATATAGAGCAAATGGACTGAAGGTATGGGGTCTCCAGATGTTGACCATCTGGTGTGGTAGTCCTTGAGACTTCAGATCATCCCTTCCTCTTGTCACCAGTGACAGATACCAGCAGAAGGCTTTCTCCCAGAGGTCATTACATCCCTGGGAAAACTTAGAGAGCAAAGTTATTACCTTATCGAAATAGGGAGGACTAGGTATAAGCCAAGACTATGAAAATACCAGAGTATGAATATTTCTTACAAGCAGGTGTGTACTTATCTAGGCTACGTGCAAACTAAAGTATTGCTGACAAGGATGGGGGGTGTCTTATGGATCGGGGTCATTTATACTCCTAACGTGGTTCCCCTTTAAAAAGTGGCTTCCTTTATGCTGTATTTATCTTAGCTTTCAGATGGCACTAACAACTTAACTCTTTTTATTTTGTATTAAAAGTTGTGCCCTTATCTCAACCTTCCTTCTAGATTGGATACTGCATCTTTTCATCCTTATACTCCCTGCAGCCCTACCACTAGGCTTCATTAAATATAGTCATCTTTGTTATATAGAAAATTATTAGCTATTGTTGAGTCTATTTTCAGACTTTATTTGGTTCTGTTGACCTATTCTGGTTCCAGTACCACACAGTTAAAATTACTACAGCTTTATAATACTTTTAATATCTCATAGGATTTGCTCCCATTATTATCCTTCTTTTTCAATCTTTTCTTGGTTATTCTGAGTTTTTTTCAAATGAACCTCAGAGGCAATTTACAGAAAAATAAAAATTGCATTGAGATTTAAAGATTATGTTGAATTTATATATTAATCTGGGGGAGATATTTTTTTACAATAATAATTCTTACCATCAAGGAAAATAGCTTGTCTTTCCACTTATTCAAGTTTTTTTCATGTCTCTTACTAGAGTGTATAGTTTTTTTATATACATCTTCATAATTGCTTAAATGCATTTCTTTTTTTTTCCATTCACAACAGCAACCAAAACTTTTTAATATCTGAGAATAAGTCTAACAAAGGCATTGAAAATTGATAAAACAATAATGAAGGGCCTGAAAGAATGCCTGAATAAATGGAAAGATACATCTATATTCATATATGGATGAGAACCAATATTATTATAAATATTCATTATCCCTCACCACCCAAACCTATCCATTAAAATACAATTTGCATCTCATGGTCTCTGAGATAATTTACTCTTTCTTTCAGAAATAGCAGGTTGGATCTTCTGGAAAACACATGATGTTCTTTTTTTCTTTAATTTTTTTTAATTTTTATTTTTTTCGGATGTACATCATATTTCAAATTCTGGATACATTACATCATGCTCACCACCCGAACACTAATTATAGTGCATCCCCTCACATGTGACCCTAATCACCGCTTTTGCCCTCCCCCCTCCCCCCTTCCCCAATGGTAACCACCAGTCCAGTCTCCAATGCTATGTGGGGGATTTTTTTGTCATTTTTATCTTCTACTTATGAGTGAAATCATATGTATATGTATTTGACTTTCTCCCTCTGACTTATTTCACTCATCATAATACCCTCAAGGTCCATCCATGTTGTCACAAATGGCTGGATTTCGTCATTTCTTATGGCTGAGTAGTAGTCCATCGTGTATAAATACCACATCTTCTTTATCCATTCGTCCCTTGATGGGCACCTAGGTTGCTTCCAAGTCTTGGCTATTGTGTATAATGCCGCAATGAACATAGGGGTGCAAGTATCTTTATGCCTTTGTGTTTTCAAGTTCTTTGGATAAATACCCAGCAGTGGAATAGCTGGATCATATGGTAGATCTATCCTTAATTTTCTGAGGATACTCCAAACTGCTTTCCATAGTGGCTGCACCAGTTTGCACTGCCACCAGGAGTGAACAAGGGTTGCCTTCTCTCCACACCCTCTCCAACATTTGTTGTTTCCTGTCTTGTTAATTATAGCCATTCTGATGGGAGTGAGGTGATACCTCACTGTAGTTTTGATTTGCATTTCCCTGATAGCTAATGATGTTGAGCATCTTTTCATATGCCTGTTGGCCATCTGTATTTCTTCTTTGGAGAAATCTCTGTTCAGATCTTTTGCCCATTTTCTAATTGGATTGTTGGTTTTTTTCTTGTTGAGCTGCATGAGTTCTTTGTATATTTTGGATATTAACCCCTTATCTGATATGTGGTTTGCAAATGTCGTCTCCCAATTGTTAGGTTGTCTTTTCCTTTTGCTGATGGTTTCCTTTGCTGTGCAGAAACTTTTTAGTTTGACGTAGTCCCATTTGTTCATTTTTTCTTTTGTTTCCCTTGCCTGGTCAGACATGGGACTTGAAAATATGCTGCTCAGACCAATGTCATAGAGCGTACTGCCTATGTTTTCTTCTAGAAGTCTCATGGTTTCGGGTCTTACACTCAAGTCTTTAATCCATTTTGAGTTGATTTTTGTGCATGGTGTAAGGGAATGGTCTACTTTCATTCTTTTGCATTAGGCTGTCCAGTTTTCCCAACACCATTTATTGAAGAGACTCTCCTTTCTCCATCGTATGCTCTTGGCTCCCTTGTCGAATATTAGCTGTCCATAAACGTGTGGGTTTACTTCTGGGCTTTCAATTTTGTTCCATTGATCTGTGTGTCTGTTTTTGTGTCAGTACTGTGCTGTTTTGGTTACTATGGCTTTGTAGTATAATTTGAAATCAGGGAGTGTGATACCTCCAGCTTTGTTCTTTTTTTTTTTCCTCAGGAATCCTTTGGCTATTTGGAGTCTTTTGTTGTTCCATATAAATTTTAGGATTCTTTGTTCTATTTCTGTAAAAACTGTTGTTGGAACTTTTGTAGGGATTGCATTGAATCTATAGATTGCTTTAGGAAGTATGGACATTTTAACGATGTTAATTCTTCCAATCCAAGAGCATGGAATATCTTTCCATTTCTTTGTGTCTTCTTTGATTTCTTTCAACAATGTTTTATAGTTTTTGGTGTACAGATCTTTCACCTCTTTCGTTAAGTTTATTCCTAGGTATTTTATTCTTTTTGATGCAATTGTAAATGGGATTGTATTCTTAATTTCTCTTTCTGCTACTTCTTTGTTAGTGTATAGAAACGCAACGGATTTTTGTACATTGATTTTGTATCCTGCAACTTGATTGTATTCCTTTATTATTTCTAAAAGTGTTTTAGTGGACTCTTTAGGGTTTTCTAGATATAAAATCATGTCATCTGCCAAGAGCGACAGTTTCACTTCTTCTTTTCCAATGTGGATCCCTTTTATTTCTTTTTCTTGCCTGATTGCTCTGGCTAGGACTTCCAATACTATGTTAAATAAGAGTGGTGACAGTGGGCATCCTTGTCTGGTTCCTCCTCTTAGAGGGATAGCTTTCAGTTTTTCTCCATTGAGAATGATATTTGCTGTGGGTTTGTCATATATGGCCTTTATTATGTTGAGGTATTTTCCTTCTATACCCAATTTATTTAGTTTTTATCATAAATGGATGCTGTATCTTGTCAAATGCTTTCTCTGCATCTATTGAGATGATCATGTGATTTTTATTCTTCATTTTGTTAATGTGGTGTATCACGTTGATAGATTTGCGGATGTTGAACCATCCTTGCATCCCCGGAATGAAACCCACTTGATCATGATGTATGATCTTTTTAATGTATTGTTGTATTCGATTTGCTAGTATTTTGTTGAGGATTTTTGCATCGATGTTCATCAGTGATATTGGCCTGTAATTTTCTTTTTTTGTGTTGTCCTTGTCTGGTTTTGGTATCAGGATAATGTTTGCTTCATAGAAGGAGTTAGGAAGCCTCCCCTCCTCTTCAATTTTTTGGAAGAGTTTGAGAAGGAAAGGTTTTAAGTCTTCTTTGAATGTTTGGTAGAATTCACCAGGGAAGCCATCTGGTCCTGGACTTTTATTTTTTGGGAGGTTTTTAATTGCTGTTTCAATCTCCTTACTGGTGATCGGTCTATTCAAATTTTCTACATCTTCTTGGTCCAGTTTTGGAAGGTTGTATGTTTCTAAGAATTTATCCATTTCTTCTAGATTATCCAATTTGTTGGCATATAGCTTTTCATAGTATTCTCTTATTATCTTTTGTATTTCTGAGGTGTCCGTTGTAATCTCTCCTCTTTCGTTTCTGATTTTATTTATTTGAGCCTTCTCTCTTTTTTTCTTGGTGAGTCTAGCTAAGGGTTTGTCAATTTTGTTTATCTTTTCGAAGAACCAGCTCTTGGTTTCATTAATTTTTTCTATTGTTTTTTTTAGTCTCTATTTCATTTATTTCTGCTCTGATTTTTATTATTTCCTTCCTTCTGCTGATTTGGGGCTTTGTTTATTATTCTTTTTCCAGTACCTTTAGGTGTACTTTTAGATTGTCTATTTGGGATTTTTCTTCTTTGTTGAGGTAGGCCTGAATTGCTATAAACTTCCCTCGTAGAACCGCTTTTGCTGTATCCCACAGATTTTGGCATGTCGTGTTTTCATTTTCATTTGTCTCCAGGAATTTTTTTATTTCTTCTTTGATTTCTTCGTTGACCCAATCATTGTTCAGTAGCATTTTGTTCAATCTCCACATTTTTGTGGCTTTTCTGGTTTTCTTTCTGTAGTTGATTTCCAGTTTCATACCTTTGTAGTCAGAAAAGATGCATGGTATTATTTCAATCTTCTTAAATTTATTGAGACTTGTTTTGTGGCCTAATATGTGATCAATCCTGGAGAATGTTCCATGGGCATTTGAAAAGAATGTGTATTCTGTGGTTTTTGGATGGAATGTTCTGTATATATCTACTAAGTCCATCTGGTCTAATGTGTCCTTTAAGGCAAGTGTTTCCTTATCGATCTTCTGTTTGGATGATCTATCCATTGGTGTAAGTGGAGTGTTAAAGTCCCTTACTATTATTGTGTTACTGTCTATTTCTCCTCTTATGTCTGTTAATAATTGCTTTATATATTTAGGTGCTCCTATGTTGGGTGCATAGATATTTACAAGTGTTATATTTTCTTGTTGGATTGTTCCCTTTATCATTATGTAGTGCCCGTCTTTGTCTCTTATTACAGTTTTTTATTTAAAGTCTATTTTGTCTGATATAAGTATTGCTACCCCCGCTTTCTTTTCTTTGCCATTTGCATGGAATATCTTTTTCCATCCTTTCACTTTCAGTTTGTGAGTGTCTGTAGGTCTGAAGTGTGTCTCTTTTATGCAGCATATACATGGATCTTGTTTTTTTATCCAGTTGGCCACCCTATGGCATTTGATTGGAGCATTTAGTCCATTGACATTTAAAGTAGCTCTTGATAAATATGTATTTATTGCCATTTTGTCACTTTTTCTTTTTTTGGGGGGGGTGTTTTAGTAGTTCTTCTCAGTTCCTTTCTTTTTCTCTTGCTTTCTTCACTTGTGGTTTGATGGCTATCTTTAGTAATATGTTTGATTTCTTTTGTCTTACTTTTTTTCCTGCTTGTTATAGGTTTCTGGTTTGTGGTTACCATGAGGATCCTATTTAATATACTATGCATATAACAGTCTATATTGAGTAGATAGACTCTTTAGCTTGACCTCTTTCTAAAAGTTCTACTTTTTCACTCCCCTCCTCCCACATCATATGTTTTTCACATCATATATAGTCTTTTGTTTAGTGTGTGTATATCCATTACCCTCTTATCATTGAAATAGCTAATTTTAGTACATTTGTCTTTTAACCTTCATATTACCTCCACAGGTAGTTGATCTGCTGCCTTTACTATACTTTTACATTACAAGTGATTTTATTGCCTGTTTTTTCTTGTTATTGTTTTGGGTTTTTTTGATAATTTTTTTCTTTTATCTCTATTTGTGGTCATTACTTTCCCACTTAAATAAGTCCCTTCAGCATTTCTTGTAGAACTGGTTTCTTGGTGATAAACTCCTTTAACTTTTGCTTGTCTGGGAAGTTCTTTATCTCTCCTTCCATTCTGAATGACAGCCTTGATGGATAGAGTATTCTTGGTTGTAGGTTTTTTCCTTTTAGCACTTCAAATATGTTGTGCCATTCTTTTCTTGCCTGTACGGTCTCGGCTGAGAAGTCCGCTGACAGCCTGATGGGCTTCCCTTTATATGTCACTTGTGGCCTTTCTCTTGCTGCTTTTAGGATTCTCTCTTTGTCTTTAATTTTAGACATTTTGATTATAATATGTCTTGGTGTGGGCCTCTTTGGGCTTCTCTTGTTTGGAGCTCTCTGTGCTTCCTGAACTTGGATGTCTGTTTCCTTCCTCAGGTGAGGAAAATTTTCCTCTATTATTTCGACAAATAAATTTTCAGCCCCTATGTCTCTCTCTTCTCCTTCTGGGACCCCTATAATCCGAATGTTAGCACACTTGATATTGTCCCAGAGTTCCCTTACACTGTTCTCATTCTACCTAATTCTTTTTTCTCTTTTCTATCCTGCTTGGGTGATTTTCTCTAATCTTTTGTCTAGCTCGCTGATCCGTTCTTCTGCTTCCTCTACTCTGCTATTGAGTCCCTCTAGTGAATTTCTCATTTCAAGTATTGTACTCTTCATTTCTGATTGGTTCTTTTTTATATCTTCCAATTCTTTGCTGATGTGCTCACTGTGTTCATCCATTCTTCTCTGCATATCTGTGAGCATCCCCATTATATTTTGTTTGAATTCCTTGTCAAGGAGGTTGCTAGTTTCCGTTTCACTTAGTTCTTTTTCTGGTGTTTTGTAGTGTTCCCTTGCTTGGAAAGTATTCCTTTGCCTCCTCATTATGCCTCTTTCTCTGTGCTATTTTCTTTGTACTAGGTGAGTCGGCTTTGTCTCCTGATCTTGGAGAAGTGGCCTTATGTATGAGATGCCTTATGTGGGCCTCTTTGGGCTTCTCTTGTTTGGAGCTCTGAGAACAGTGTAAGGGAACTCTGGGACAATATCAAGCGTGCTAACATTCGGATTATAGGGGTCTCAGAAGGAGAAGAGAGAGACAAAGGGGCAGAAAATTTATTTGTCGAAATAATAGAGGAAAATTTTCCTCACCTGAGGAGGGAAACAGACATCCAAGTTCAGGAAGCACAGAGAGCTCCAAACAAGAGCCCAACAGTGTGCTTCCCTCTCGTCAGGAGACCATAAGAACCAGGAGTGACCCCTTTGTGGGCTACTTGTGTTCTTCTGCTGTGTCAGGGTTGCTCCCACTGCAGGTACCCAGGGAGTCTGGTCTTTCCTTCCCTGGCCAGCTGTTTGTAAATCGGGTTTGGAGGGGCCTCAGCACTGTTGGCTACAAAGTTTATTAGCACACTCTAATTGCAAGTGTCCTCTTAATTGGGTTGGTACTCAGTGTAGCTGGTTGCTAGGCTCAGGGGCGTACAGTTGTGATAGGCCTGAGGCCAACAAGGCTGATGTCAGTTCTCTTAGGAGTGCAGCTGAGTGGGGCTAGCCCTTGACATGGAGCACTCAGTTGTTTCAGGCTTTGGAAGGTGGGGCTGATCCTTTTTATGGCTATTTGTGAAGCACAAGTCTTCTGCCACTGATAAGCCTCACCCCCCTCTGGACCGCATACACTGTCAGCACAGTCCTGGTCCGTGCACACTTCTCAACCCCCTGGAGCGTACCCCACTGCCACCCTGCAGTGGCCCCCACCTCTGCCCCAATGCCCCCCACAGTTCACCTGGTCCTCACACAAGCCCTGCCCCACAGAGGCAGACACCCTTGCCTGCCTGTAGAGGATCAAGGCACTCAGTCAATGCAGGCTGAAAAGTAACCTGAGGGCTTGCTGTTAGGTGGGGCCAGTCCCTAGGGTGGGTTGCCTGCCCTGGCTGAACTGGATTAAATCTGTGCTCTAGTGGATGTGGCAGACCCCTGGGCTAACAGCCCAAGGGACACACCTCAATGGCCCCCACTGGTGTCTGTATCAGCACACCTGGATCAGCTCAGAACGACAGCTCCCACCAATGTCTCAGTCTCAGGAGAGGATCCTCCTCTCACCAAGATGCCCCCAGAACCCACCAGGTGAGTCTTGTTTCACCAAAGGACAGTCAGCCTTCTCTCTGGTGATTTTAGGTTGCTGCAATGAGTGAGTTTGTGCGTGGGCCCTTTAAGACCCGGATCTTTTAGGCTTTCGGCCGATAGCTTTTCTGGGGTGTCCTCGCTGCAGTTAATAGCCAGCAAAGCCAGACAGTAAGACCCCCATCTCAGTTGGGCTGAGTCCGAAGGATGGTTATAGCGGTATTGCCCCCGCTCCAGACCTCACTCCTCCAGGGAGGGCTGCGTACCTTAGGTTGGCTTCCGCCTGGCCTGCTGAGAAGCTCTGCTGCTCCCATAGGTGGCCTTTTTCCTCTCCGGCCAGAGTTACTGCCTCTTCTGCTTTCGTCAGGACTGTCCCTTGTCGTGGGGGTTCTTTTTATCCAGTTTTCAGTTTTCAATCCAGGGTGATTCTTCCCAAAATTGTTGTAACCTGGTTGTGTTCGTGGGAGGAGGCGAGTTCAACATCTGCTCACAGCGCCATCTTGACAAGAACCTCTCCTAAATGTATTTCTAATTATTTTATTTTTGTAATTCTTTCTGATGTGAATGAGATGTTTTTATTTTGCTATTATACATTTTAAGTTGTTATTGTTGGCATATACCAACACCATTGATTTTTAAATATTTATTTAGTAATTAAACCTACCACTATTTTGGAACATATGTCTCATATGTTGACTGACCATGTTGGCAAAAACACTCTACCTGGGTATTATGTACGTAATTTATATTAGTTAGCTAGTGCATTTTCTTGGGCCATTATGAATGTAAATTTGGTTTAATCATGAGATACTATTTTAAAAAGTCGTCATAGGGGCTGGCCTGGTGGTGCAGCAGTTAAGTTCACATGTTCTGCTTCTCAGCAGCCCAGGGTTCGCCAGTTCAGATCCCGGGTGCAGACATGGCACCATTTGGCAAACGCCATGCTGTGGTAGGCGTCCCACATATAAAGTAGAGGAAGTTAACTCAGAGCCAGGCTTCCTCAGCAAAAAGAGGAGGACCAGCAGTAGTTAGCTCAGGGCTAGTCTTCCTCAAAATAAATAAATAAATAAATAAATAAATAAATAAAAAGAAAAAGTCATCATAGGGCCAGCCCCAGTGGCCTAGTGGTTAAGTTCAGTATGCTTGGCTTCTGGCGGCCTGGGTTCAGTTCTTGGGTGCAGACCTGCACTGCTCTGTTAGTGGCCATGCAGTGCTGGTGGCCCACATACTAAAAAATACATAAAGATTGGCACAGATATTAGCTCAGGGTGAATATTCCTCAGCAACCCCCCCCCCACACACAAACACAAACTTCATAAATTATCTGCAAGACAGTAACATCCAAGAAAGCCACAAAATTTAATTTTAAGACAAGTGACAAATTTGCAATAAAGGAGCAATGTCGTCACTTGGCTTATAGTTTATTAAATTTGAATATCTATGCAGAAACCATAGTAATGGTAATCTTAGTAAAAAAAAGTGCCTTTGATAATAACAGCTACCATTTGTCAAGACTTTTACTATGTACCAGTCATTAGGATAGATATTTTGTATTGGTTATTTCAATTAATGCTCACAGCAATCTAGTAAATATATATCATTATCCTTATTTTACAGATGATAAAACTGAAGCTCAAGGAGCTAAAATTGCCTATCTATGGTTACATAGCTAATTAATGATAAAGATAGAATTTAAACCCAAGTTATCCAATTTTAACTCCAAAGACATGCTTTTGACACTTGATTACTTCCTCTAAGAGGTATAATACAAAAAATTCATCAACTCCAATTAATCACTGGTGATGAGAGTTTAGTATAGTATATAGTTGACTCACAGATGGTTAAGAACACCACTTATTTCTGTTCAGGGCCTTAATTTTGTTACTTTGAATAGAATAAACACAACCAACCGAGGTGGAATAACTGGGATTAAATTTACCCTCTCACCTGAAACACCTAAAAAGCATAACAAAATATATGAAGCAATGGTTTCAGTGGACACCAGGTATGAAAGCCAGTGTTCCCTGAAAGATGGAAAACAAGTGAGCCTTATGATTAGCTTAGTGACTGGCAACTTTCCAGGCCATGGTGCAGTGAGGAGGAATCCAGGCAAAGTGGCAATGTCCCTAAATTGATGAAGACAATGCTATGAGTCTTTAAAAGCCAAAGCACATAAAGTCTGCAGGGCAGAGTATCAGAGAGGAAATTGCTGCACAGAGAAAGAACTCCAGAAATCTTCAGAAGATCTCGCTAAAGTATATAGCAGCCTATGAAGAAACTCCCTGAAGCTGGGGAAAGAATTGCTGCAAAGGATTAGCAGGAAAAAAAACACCGATGATCACACAGGGCTGGGACTAGTACCTATTCCCACCATTCAGAGTGGAAAAACTTCATAATTCAAGGCATAAGGAAGAGTATTCAGAAGAGTTTTGCCTTAATACTGGGGAAATACTAGTTCTAGCTAAAGGTTGCTCTGGTCCAGCCTAACAAAGCTTAAATTCAAGATCTGGAAGAATAAAAATGTTTCCAAGTAACTTAACTATACCCCAGAACAAAGCTCAACAATACTTACAAGAATACAAAAATATACATCACCCAACAAGGTAAAATTTACAATGTCTGACCATCCAAACAAAAATTGCCACATATTCAAAGAGGCAGAAAAATATGACCTTTAATTAGGACAAAAATTAATCAGTAGAAACCAACCCAGGGGCTAGCCTGGTGGCATAGTGGTTAAGTTCATCTACTCCACTTCAGCAGCCTGGGGCTTGCTGGTTCAGATCTTGGGTGCAGACCTACACACCACTCAAGCCATGCTGTGGCAACATCCCACATAGAAAAACTAGAATAACTTACAGCTAGGATATACAACTATGTACTGGGGCTTTGGGGAGAAAAAAAAAGAGGAAGATTGGCAATAGATGTTAGCTCAGAACCAATCTTCCTCACCAAAAAAAAAAAAAAAAAGCCTACTTAGAAAAAAAAGAAACCAACCCAGAAATGATACATATGGTAGAATTAGTAGCAAGGACATTGAAATAATTATTGTTACTGTATGCCTTATGTACAAGAGGCTAAAGAAAGGATCGACCATGGTAAGTGGAGACGTGGAAGACACAAAAATGGCCCCAATCAAATTTATAAAGATGAAAAATATATTGGATGAGATTAATGACATATTAGACATTGCAGAAGAGATTAGTGAACTTGAAGACACAGCAATAGAAACTATCCAAAGTGAAACACACAAAGAAAAATGACTGAAAAGTACATATACAGAGTTATCAGTGAACTCTGGGACAATTTTAAGCAGGCTTATATATGTGTAATTGGAATTCCTAAAAATAGAAGGAAGGGAGAATCAGGAAAAAAAATTGAAAAAATAATGGCGATTCTTTTCTAAATATGATGAAAACTATAAATACATAGATCCAAGAAGTTCAAACTCAAACACAGGAAACATGAAGAAACCTATACCAAGACACATCATAATCAAATTTCTTAAAACTCATGATAAAAAGAAAATCTTAGCAAAGATAAAAATAACAAAAAAGGAGATAAAACAATAAAAATACTTGGGACTGGCCCTGTGGCGCAGCAGTTAAATGCACACTTTCTGCTTCAGCAGCCCGGGGTTCGCTAGTTCGGATCCCAGGTGTGGACATGGCACTGCTTGGCATGCCATGCTGTGGCAGGCATCCCACATATAAGGCAGAGGAAGATGGGCATGGATGTTAGCTTAGGGCCAGTCTTCCTCAACAAAAAGAGGAGGATTGGCAGCAGATGTTAGCTCAGGGCTAATCTTCTTCAAAAAATAAATAAATAAATAAAAGTAAGAAAAATACTCAATTAATACAAAAGAAAGCTGAAAAGAACAAAGAACACATAGGATAAATAGAAAACAAAGAACAAGATGGCAGATTTAAACTCAATCATATCAATAATCACATTAAATGCAAATGGTCTAAACATCAATATTAAAAGGCAGAAATTGTCAAATTGGATAGAAAAGCAAGACCCAACTACAAATGTCCTCCAAGAAACTCACTTTAAATATAAAAGCATAAATAAAAAGGTAAAATAATGGAAAAAGATATACTAGCACTTATCAAAAGAAAGCTAGAATGGCTCTATTAATATCAAATAAAGTAGATTACAAGGCAAAGAGTATTACCAGGAATAATAATAAAGAGGTCAATTCATCAAGAGGATATAATAGTCCTAAATGTTTATAAACTTAACAACAGAGCTTCAAAATACATGAAACAAGAACTGTGATAGACTTGCAAGGAGAAACAGGCAAATTCAGCATTATGGTAAGAGATTTCAACATCCCTATCTTAATAATCAATAGAACAAATAGAAAAAAGTCAACAAGGATATAGAAGACTTGATCAACCCTATCAACTGATATTTGACCTAACTAGTATTTATAGACTAATCCACCCAACAACAGTAGAATGCATTCTTTTCAAGTGCACAGAGAATATTTACCATGATTGACAATATTCTGGGCTAAAAATAAGTCTCAATAAATTTTAAATGATTTAAGTCACACAGGATATGTACTTTGACCACAGTGTAATTAAATTAGAAGTCAATAACAAAAAGATCACTGAAAAATACCCAAATATTTGGAAACTAAATAACATACTTCTAAATAACCCATGAGTCAAAGAAGAAATCAAAAGAAAAGGTAGAAAATATTGTGAATTGAATAAAATTTATGGGATGCCAATAAAGCAGTATTTGGAAACTTATAGTGCTAAATTCCTATGTTAGAAAAAGAGGATGTTCTCAAATCACCTTAAAGACCTAGAAAAAGAAGAGCAAATGAAACCCAGAGTAAGCAGATAAAAGGAAATAATAAAATTGAGGAAAAATGGAAATAATAAAGAATTAAAAAAGCAGAAATTAGTAAAATAGAAAAGCAATAAAGAAAATAAATGAAAACAAAAGCTGGTTATTTGAAAAGATCAATAAAATTGATAAACATGTAGCCAGACTGATTAGGGAAAAAAGAAGGAAGAAATAAATTACCTGGTTAGAAATTAGAGAGAGGATATCACTAGAGATTCTGCAGATATTAGAAGGATAATAAGGAAATATCAGGAACAACTTTATGCCAATACATTTAGATGAAATAGACAATTAGATGAATTTCAGCAATTTAGATGAAATAGTCAAGTTCCCTGGAAGACGGAAACTACCCAAATTCACTCAAGAAAAAAAATCATATAACAATATTCCTAAATCTATTAAAGAAATTGAATTTGTCGTTCAAACTCTTCCCATAAGGAAAATTCTAGGCCCAATTGGCTTTATCGGTAAATTCTACCAAATATATAAGGAAGAAATAATACCAATTCCACACAAACTCTTCTGAAAAAGTAAGAAAGAAGGGAACATATACCAACTCATTATGAGTCTAGGATTACTCTCATACCAAAATCAAAGACATTACGGAAAAAGAAAACGAAAGACCAATATACATCATGAATATAGATGCAAAATTCTTCACAAAATTTTGGCTATTCAAATCCGACAATGTACTAAAAGGGATAATACATTATGACCAAGTGGTTTATCTCAGGAATGCAAGGTTGCTTTAACATTCAAAACTCTATCAATGTAATTTACCATTTTAACAAACTAAAAAAGAAAAACTATATGATCATTTAAGTAGATGCATAAAAAACATTTGACAAAAATCCAACATCCATTTCTGATTTTTAAAAAAAATCTTAGCTAACCAGAATAGAAAAGAACTTCCTCAACCTGATAAAGAGCATCTACAAAAAACCTACAGCTAACATCATACTTAATGATTAAAGACATTTTCCCTCTATGATAAGGATCAAGACAAGGATATCTGTTCTTGCACCTTCTAGTCATCATTGTACTGAAGGTTCTAGCCAATACACTAAGGCAAGAAAAAGAAATAAAATCCACCCAGTTTGGCAATGAAACGTTACAACTGTATGTATTTGCAGAAGACATGATAGCTTATGTAGAAAATCCAATGAAATCCTCAAAAACTGTACTAGAACTAATAAGTAAGTTTAGCAAGGTTGAAGCATTCAAGATGAATATACAAAAATCAATTGTATTTTTATATAGTAACAAAGACAATAGAAATTGAAATGTAAAAAAAATACCATTTATAATAGTATCAAAAATATTAAATTCTTCGTGATAAACATATACAGACCTGTATACTGAAACTATAAGACATTGCTGAGAGAAATTAAATATGCCCTGAATAAGTAGAGATATATACTTCATGGATCAGAAGACTCAATGTTGTCAAGATGTCAGTTCCCTCTATGTCAGTCTATAGATTCAATAAAACCCTAATCAAAATCCCAGCAGGAATTTTTAGAAGTTTTCAAGCTTATTCTAAAATTCACATGGAAATACAAAGAACCTAGAATAGCCAGCACAACTTTGAAAAAGAGGAACAAAGTTTGAAGATTTACTCTCCCTGACTTAAAGACTTAGAAAGTAATCAACAAAATGTGGTATTGGAATAAAGATAGAGAAATAAGTTAATGGTTTAAAATAAAGAGTCTAGGAATAGACTCACACATATATGGTCAATTGATTTCCAACAAAGCTACAAAGGATAGTCTTTTCAGCACATGGTGCTCGTGCTGGAAGAATTAGATATCCATATGCAATAAAATGAAATTCAACCCATAACCTCACACTGTTTACAAAAATTAATTTGAAATGGACTGTAGACATAAATGTAAAATCTTATTATATGGTGAGACAAACAATAAAGTGTTTAAAACAAAATATAGGGGAAAGTTTTTGTGACTGTGGGTTAAGTAAAGATTTCTTAAACATGACTTGAAAAGTACAATGTATAAAAGAAAAAAATTAATAAATTGAGCTTCATCAAAATTAAGAACTTCTACTCTTCAAAAGATACTGTTAAAGACAATGAAAATCCAAGCCTCTGGGAGAAATTATTTACAAATAACTTCTCTGTCAAAGGACTTGTATCCAGAAGATAATAAGAAATATAAGAAAACAACCCAATTTTTTTAAATGGGCAAAATATTTGAACAGACACTCTACCAAAGGAAATATTCAGGTAGGAATAAGCTCATTAGGGAAATACAAATTTAAACCACAGTGAGATACCACTACACCCACCTATTAGAATTTCTAAAATTAAAAAGACTGACCATATGGAGTGTTGATGAGGACGTGGAACAAATGGAACTCTCATACATGTCAGGTCTAGGATTTGATTTTACCCTACTTACAAGTTAATAAGTTAGCTTGGGGGCCGGCCTCGTGGTGCAGAGGTTAAGTTCGCAGGTTCCACTTCTCGGCAGCCCGGGGTTTGCCAGTTCGGATCCCTGGTGCGGACATGGCACCGCTTGGCAAAAAGCCATGCTGTGGTAGGCATCCCACCTATAAAGCAGAGGAAGAGGGGCGTGGATGTTAGCTCAGGGCCAGTCTTCCTCAGCAAAAAGAGGAGGATTGGTAGTAGTTAGCTCAGGGCTAATCTTCCTCAAAAAAAAAAAGTTAGCTTGTTATTGTTTCATGGATGCTGACAGAAGATATGAGACTCTTGGGTCAGAGACAAAGTACTTTATTACTTACCATATAGCAAGCAGCTTGAGCATCAACCTTTTGCATCAGTTCCCCTTGCTTGCAAGTTCAACAGGGACAACACAGAGGACCCAGATGAATGTCTGCAAATACAGTGAAATGTTTTACATAAGAGGAATGCTGAGCTCGGGGAACCCATTATTTTGTTTTGTTTATTGTAACAACTACAGTTTATTTTATTTATATCAGAATGTAATATTTTTATTGAGGTATAACTGACATACATTAGTTACAGGTGCACAACATAATAATTCAATATTTGTATATATTGCAAAATGATCACCACAATAAGTCTAGTTAACATCCGTCACCATACATAGTTACAGAATCTTTTTTCTTGTGATGAGAGCTTTTAAGATTTACTCTCTTAGTAACTTTCAAATATGAAATACAGTATTATTAACTGCAGTAACCATGCCGTACATATATCCCCATTATTTATTTTATAACTGGAAATTTGTGCCTTTCATCTCTCTTCACCCATTTCACCCACCCCCAACCTCTGGCAACCACCAGTCTGTTCTCTGTATCTATGAGCTTTGGAAACCCACTGTTTTAAAGCAAGCAGTAATCAAGCCTGCTTTTTGTCCTAGGGAGATATTAACTCCTACCTTAAGGTTGCTTGCTACAAAGGCAATCCTGAGAAATGTCCTGGGTAAAGGGCTATCAATTTCTTGCTTCTTGGAATACTCTGTAAGATGAAAGGGAACATGAGACCCATGGCAGTGTCCTAACAACATCCACCTTCAGTCCCAAATCATCTTAGCTTCTGATGGATTTTCACATGAGTAAGTCATTCTGTTGGCCACTCTGATTAATATGACTGATAGAGGCTGGAACCAAATCCATTCAATTTATCTCATATAGCATAGGCCACTGCCAATAGGTCTCTAAGCAACAGGATGAGGCCAACCTGCAGTACTGACCTCAACCATGTCTTCCAGGGTCCCAGACTCAGTCAACTATGAATAAATCCCAGAGAGGATCAACAGGTCTTATTTCAGACAGCCAAGATGTAGTCTAAGGCCAGTCTCAATCACCATTCATAGCACAACCAAGGCCACTCAGGCATCATGAGAGGCATATGATTTTGTACTTGTCAGACTGAAACATGGTTATGCCAATCTGTGAGCTTGCATATATGCACATGTTGGGAGAACTTGGGGAAATCCTCTTTGGGGAGCTGATATTTATAGTATCAGGCACGGAAGGTGCAGTGTCGGGCCAAGTCCACATGAATTTATCTGTTTTCACAGCACATGGACAGGGATGACAAACCCAGCAGCAGGTGAGATTGCCAGCCTGATGGCAGTCAGACTCAAACAAACCAGATGATTATTTTGCTAGGTTGCAATGCTGAATCTAAAGGACAAAGAAAACTTTAATTGTTCCCCATCTCTCCACATTTCCTAGGGCTTAAGATGTTCCTTCTCTGGGTGCTGAGGTTGTTGCTGTCCTTCCATAGCCACAATGTGTGTCTATAGTGTATCCTATCCCAGTAGCTGTAATTTCACCTTTTCTTCAGTTCTTCTCTACTCACACCAGACTTTTCATCTGAAAAGGTCAAATGCCAGTGGGACAAGGACATTTTTAAAAATTGATGAAAACACATTATATCCTCTCCCCAGCCTGCTTGGGCAACTGTAGGAAGACTTAGCCAGTAGTATACTCAACCATGTAGTGATTGTTCTCATGATTTAGGACCATGTCAGTCTAACAAAAGAATCTAGGTAGCTGAATCAGAATTAAATTTGAATGCCCTAGACATCCTTTTGGCTGGGCTGTTCCCTAGAGGGTGTAACAACCAGGCTGACCTGGAGCTACTGTTGGGAGAAAGAAAGGTACATTATGTCCAGGAATAGTCAGGCAGAAACCTAAATTTCCAAAATAGGTCTATATAACTCTTCACCTCATTCATCTTGATCATTAACCATTAAGCACATAAGAGGAGATGATTTCTTTCTAGAGATAGCCACATTCCATAACTAAATTTCCTTTCTAAGATGTGTGGACCAGGAGAGTTAAAGAGATAAGAGTCAGAAATTGTTTTGAGTTAATTTTTTAAAAGTCCATTCAATGTCCACTTCTATTCAACATTGTACTGGAGGTTCTAGCCAGAGTAATTAGGCAAGAAAAAGAATAAAAATGCATCCAGATTTGAGAGAAAGAAGTAAAACTTTCTCTATTGACATGCTTTATCTTTATGACATGATTTTGTACATAGTAAATCCTAAGTAATCCACAAAATACCATAAGAACTACTAAGTATGTTCAGCAAGGTTGCAGGATACAAGATCAAAATACAAAATCAATTCTATTTCTGTACACTAGCATGGAGCAATGTAAAAATGAAATTAATAAAACAATTCAATTTATGATAGCATCAATAAATAAAATGTTTAAGTATAAATTTAGCAAAAAACTTCAAGACTTGTATACTAAAAACCAAAAACATTGTTGAAAGAAATTAAAGCAGATCTTAATAAATGGAAAGACATTCCCAGTTCATGGATTGGAAGACTTAATATTGTTAAGGTGGAAATAATTCCCAAATTGAGCTCCACATTCAACTCAATCCCTATTAAAATTCCAGCTGCCTTTTCTTTGCAGAAATTATCAAACTGATCCAAAACTTCATGTAGAAATGCAAGGGACCTAGAATGGCCAAAACAATCTTGAAAAAGAGGCACAATGTTGTAGGATTCACTTCAATTTCAAAACTTACTACAAAGCTATAGTAGTCAAAACAGCATGGTACTTGTATTAGTCATGGTTCTCCAGAGGAACAGAATCAATAGCAGATACACACACACACACTGGAGTAGTAGCATAGTGGAGTAGTAGTCTAATTTCCTCCTAACAGTCATGGCCAATCACCTCAGCCAGTATAGTAACTCCCTTCTTTGCTTATTGATTCAGAGACATGAAGAGCACAAAATCTCTGGGTGGCAGTCTTAACTTCCAGTTTAATGGAATTGTTGTGTCTCCTGGTGGAAGCATTCCCTCCTCTGGAACTAAGACCTATAGGTCAGCGGACCATAAAGTTGTGGGAATACGAAGCAAAAACTTTGCTAATGGGTAATAGTAAGTGATGCCACTCCCATTTCCATTCCCTGATTCTTGGACCTGTGAATCTGGCTGTCAGAGAAACGGCACCATATATTGGATGATGATTCAGAACATACACAGCCTTCTGGAGAACCTTGCCCCAGTCCTGCAAGATATTGCCACTAGCTGGTGCTATAACTGAATCTTCTAAAGGCCTTTTCACCATTCTATCAATCTAGCTTCTTCAGGATGGTGGGGAACATGATAAGACCAGTGAATTCCGTGAGTATGGGCCCACTGCTATGATTCTTTTGCTGTGAAGTGAATTCCTTGATCTGAATCAAGGCTGTGTGGAATACTGTAACAATGGCTAAGGCATTCTCTAAGTCCACGGATGGTAGTTTTGGCAGAAGCATTATGTGCAGGGAAGGCAAATCCATATCCAGAGTAAGTGTCTATTCCAGTAAGAACAAAATGCTGCCTCTTCCATGATGGAGGTGGTCCAGTGTAATTAGCCAACCACCAGATAGCTCATTTATCACCCCCAGAGAATGATGCCATATTGGGGACTCAGTGTTTGTCTCTGCTGCTGGCAGATTGAGGACTCACTGGTGGCTGTAGCCAGGTTTGCCTTGGTGAGTGGAAGTCTATGTTGCTGAGCATGTGCATAACATAAAACATTTACACACACACACCTGGAAATAATGTTTAGCCAAATATCCTGGCATCCTGTAGTCCAGCCAAGTTGACACATAAAATTAACAATTACAGTATTGGCCTAAGGATAGATGAATAGATCAATGGAATAGAATTGTTTAGAAATAAATCCATTCATTTACAGTCAATTGATTTTTGACAGATGTGCCAACCATTCAGTGGGGAAAAAATAGTCTTTTCAACAAATGGTGCTGGGACAATTGGATAGCCACAGGCAGAAGATTGAAGTCAGATGCCTAACTCTTGCCACATGCAAAAGTTCTTTCACAATGGATCATAGACCTAAATGGAAGAGCTAAAACTATAAAACTCTTAAAAGAAAACATAAGAATAAATCTTCGTGGCATTAGATTAGGCAGTGGTTTCTTAGATATGACACCAAAAGTACAATTGAAAAGAAAAAAAAGATAAATTGGGCTTCATCAAAATTTAAGACTTTTGGGGCTGGCCCCATGGCATAGTGGTTAAGTTTGGCACACTCCATTCAGCAGCCCAGGTTCACAGGTTTGGATCCTGGCACAGACCTACACCACTTGGTAGCCATGTTGTGGCAGGGACCTACATATAAAGTGGATGAAGACTGGCACAGATGTTAGCTCAGGGCTAATCTTCCTCAAGCAATAAAAGAGGAAAATTGGCAACAGATGTTAGCTTAGGGCTAATCTTCCTCAGCAAAAAAAAGTTTAAACTCTTGTGCTTCAAAGAACACCATCAAGAAAGTGAAAAGATAACCCACAGAAAAATATTTGGGAGAAAATATTTGTAAATCATATATCTGGTAAGGATTTTGTATCCAGAATATATAAAGAACTCTTACAACTTAACAACAAACAGACAAATAAGCCTATTTAAAAATGAGCAAAGGATTTAAACAGACATTTCTCAAAAGAAGATATACTAATGGACAATAAGCACATGAAAAGATGCTCAGCGTCATTGGTCATTAGAGACATGCAAATCAAAACCACAATGAGGTAGCATTTCACGCCCATTAGGATGGCTATAATCAAAAAGAAAGATAATAGCAAGTGGTGACAAGGATGTGGGGAAATTGGTTTATTGCTTATGGGATTGTTAAATGGTATGGTGCACCCACTTTGGAAAATAGCTTGAGAGTGCCTCAAAATGTTAAACATAAAATTATCATGTGACCCAACAATTCCACTCCTAGGTATGCACCCAAAAGAAATGAACATAAATCCATACAAAAACTTGTACACAAATGTTCAAAACAGCATTATTCATACTGTCCCCAAAGTGGAAACAACTCAAATGCCTATCAACAGATGAATGTATAAATGAATGTAGTATATTCATAAAATGAAATATTATCCAGCCATGAAAAAGAATGAAGTACTGATGTATGCTACAACATGGATGAACTTTGAAAACATTACGCAAAGTCGAAGAAGCCAGTCAGAAAAGACTACATATTGTAAGATGGTTGCACAACTCTGTAAACATGTTAAAAACCACTGTATTGTACATTTCAAAAGGGTGAATTTTGGGGCCAGCCCCATGGCCGTGTGGTTAGGTTCATGCACTCCACTTCGACAGTCTGGGGTTTGCTGGTTCAGATCCTGGGTGTGGACCTAGCACCATTCGTCATGCCATGCTGAGGTGGTGTCCCACATAGAAGAACTAGACAAACCTACAACTAGGATATATAACTAGGTACTGGCGGGGTTGGGGAAGGAAAAAAAAGAGGAAGAGTGGCAACACATGTTAGCTCAGGGCCAATCTTCCTCACCAAAAAAAGCAGGGGGGATGAATTTTGTGTTATGTGAATTATATCTCAATAAAACTGTTATTTAAAAAAATGTTTACTCCATCTCTCAATGATGCCAGCTGTCTGAGGATGATAAAGGGAGTGAAATGACTATCAAATATTTTTAATATCAGCCCATCGTTGAATGAGATTTGCAAGAAATGTGCACTATTATCATGGTCCAAAAAGCCAAAAGCATGACACACATTAGTTTCAAGGGCCACAAAATGGCTAGAGTTGGCTGATCAGACTAGAATAGCAAAACCATAATTTGAGAAAGAGTCAATGCAATGAGACACTAATGGAAGTCCTCAGAAGGGATCAAAGGTCTGCTGTCATCAATTCTACAGGAGCCAGTAGGGTTAATACCCAGTGCAATATAGCTTCATTCACCTTAAGACAAATAAGCCAACTTTTGGCAGAAGTCACAAGTATGGCATGCAGTGGTAGCTTCTGCATCAGAAACATAGAGTCCTTTACTTTGTGCCCAGTCCATGATGTGCTGCCATGTCCAATGTGATGATGGATCTAGGTAGCAGCTGTGGCAATCTGTGTGGTGCAGGCTTGATCAGTAGCTTGATTCCAGTTGGTCTCATCAAAGAATGAGCCCTGATTGTGTACATCAGATGAGTGATGCAGACTGTTTGATTGACATCTGTAATTTGTTTCTATAGTTCATGACCCAAAGAGGGGTGCCTTTAATCTGCCAGTCTGTAGTCTTCCAAACAGCAGATCAGACAGCTAGGCCATTGGCAACAGCCCAAGAGTCAGTAAAAATATAACACGACGAGTCCTAAGGTAAAGGTGATGGCTTTAATTTCAGCTCATTGTGCTAATTGGCCCTTACTGCAGTTGGCATTTGAGAATTGTCACTTGGGCCAACCGTCCAGTGGACACCATCAGCTTTTGTTTTAGCAAAACCATCAATGAACCAGGTTTAGGCATTTAGGAGTACCTCTGTAAATCAAGGACCCAACTGAGCCAGTGAGGGGAGAAAGTTTTCACGTAAAGCCAATGTGTCACTAGGGCCAGCCTAGCTGCGCTCTTGAGTACAGATCTTCCTCAACTTATGATGGGATTACATCCCAATAAGCCCTTTGTAAAGTGAAAATATTGTAAGTCGAAAATGTATTTAATACACCTAACCTACCAAACATCATAGTTTGGCCTAGCCTACCTTAAACATACTCAGAACACTTACATTAACCTACAGTTGGGCAAAATCATGTAATACAAAGCCTATTTTATAATAAAGTGTTGAATATCTCATGTAGTTTATTGAATACTGTACTGAAAGTGAAAAACAGAATGGTTATCTGGGTACAGATGCCAGCATATCGGTTGTTCACTCTCATGATCGCATAGTTGACTGGGAGCTACAGCTCACTGCCACTGCTCAGCATTTAGGGAAACTATCACATATCACTAGCCCTGGAAAAAATAAAAATTCAAAATATAAAGTATGGTTTCTACTGAATGCATATCATTTTCACATGATCATAAAGTTGAAAAATCATAAATTGAACCATCCTAAGTCAGGGACCATCTGTATGCCATTTCTATTTGAATAGTGAGGTCTGTTGGCCCCATTCCTGGTTAGTTGTAAAGTTCTTGTTGATCCATGCAAAATGGAACTATCAGGCTGAAGAGTCACACAGCCTCTATAGGTCAGGCATTTAGTTTCAACCTGGGCTCAGTAGGAGGTAACAGTTGCCTTTTCTTTTAAAAATTATTTTATTGAGGTCATATTGGCTTACAACACTGTAAATTTTTTAGGTGTACATCATTGTATTTCAGTTGCTGTATGAACTGAATCATGTTCACCACCAACAGTCCAGTTTTTATCCGTCACAGTTCATATGTGCCCCTTTACCCCTTTCACCCTCCCTCCATCCCTGTCTGCTCTCATAACCACTAATCTGTTCCCCTTATCCATGTGTTTGTTTGTTTAGCTTCCACATATGAGTGAAAGCATATGGTATTTGTCTTTCTCTGTCTGACTTATTTCACGTAGCATAATACCCTCAAGGTCCATCCATGTTGTCCCAAATGGCACGATTTTGTCTTTTTTTATGGCTAAGCAGTATTTCATTGTATATTTATGCCACATCTTCTCTATCCATTCATCAGTCGATGGGCACTTGGGTTGCTTGCACGTCTTTGCTATTGTGGATCATGCTGCAATGAACATAGGGGTGCATAAGTCTCTTTGAATTGTTGATTTCAAGTTCCTTAGATAAATACACAGTAGTGCGATAGCTGGATTGTATGGTATTTCTATTTTTAATATTTTGAGAAATCATTGTACTGTTTTCCATAGTGGCTGTACCAGTTTGCATTCCCACCAGCAGTGTATGAGGGGTCCATTTTCTCCATATTGTCTCCAACATTTGTTGTTTTTAGTCTTGGTAATTATAACCATTCTAACACGTGTAAGCTGATATCTCATTGTAGTTTTGATTTGCATTTCCCTGATGATTAGCAGTGTTGAACATCTCTTCATGTGCCTATTGGCCATCTGTATATCTTCTTTGGGAAAATGTCTGTTCATATCCTCTGCCCATTTTTTGATCATTTTGTTGTTTTTTTCTTGTTGAGTTGTATGAGTTCTTTATATATTTTGGAGATTAACACCTTGTTGGATATATGATTTGCAAATATTTTCTACCAGTTGGTGGGTGAAGGAGACCTGGCATGAAATGTGGTTGTTCTTGCACGCGAGGCATCCACAAGACTGGCTGGACTTTTCTGCAAACAGAATGTTCTGCCTGGTGAACTCACAAGGCCCCAAGAAAAACATTGCTTGCAAACAAGAATGTTTTATCAGCTCCTCAAAAGGAGCAAGCCTGGGACCTTGGGAGTTTGAAACATTATGAAGGAACCTGTTATGAACAGATGTGTAGGGGAAAGGTCATTATTGTGGGACGCTTGCGCAGGTTTAGGTCGCTGACTCACTGCTTTGGCAAAAGGCCGGCTTTGTTTAGGGGCTACAAGAATAAAGAGCCCAGCTAGCTCGGGGTATAGAATAGAGAGAAGACTACTACACAGCAACCGGTGTTCGTGTATTCATTTCGTCAGCAACATCTGGCGCCCAACGTGGGGCACGACCAGACTGAAAGGGTAAGCACCCCGGGTATTGCGAAAGGGGGACTTTCAGGATCTGACGAAACCGAAAGGGACTTCACCCCGGAAAAGTGAAAGGGGGACTTTCGGGAATAGGCACATCTCGTCGCGGGGCTCGACGAGACCGAAAGGGTAAGCACCCCAGAAAAGTGAAAGGGGGACTTTTGGGAATAAATAAATCATGGGGAATTCTAATTCCCTAAGGTCACAGTATTTAGACCTCATAAAGGGACTCCTTAAGTCCATCGGGATGAAAGCGTCCTCTCGGCGCTTGAATGAATTATTTCTGCATATTGAATGCCATTGTTATTGGTTTCGTCATCAGACAAAGGCTCAGTTAAATTTGGGGGAGTAGAAGCAAGTTCAAAAGGAGTTGCGGAAGCAACATCAGCGGGGAAACGTTATGTCTCTTAAACTTTGGACTCTATGTAGTGCCATTACTCAGGCGCTTGAAATTTTTGAAACAGATAGTGAAGTTAACTCCCGTCCTAGTGAGGCTCATTATGAGGACGTTCCGGTGGAAGGAGGAGATGAAAAGGAGGGGTCTTTCCCTCCCCCTCCGCCGGAGCCTCCTGATGGGATTTTTTAAGTCTAGCTCAGATTCTGAGGAAGATAGTGATGAGGAGAAAAAAGAAGATAAATTGATTTCCAAAATGGCTACTGCCTTGAAACCTCAGCGGCAGGGCACTTGTTTCAATTGTGGGCGGTGTCTGGACATTTGACTGTATGGTAATAATTTTACCTTAAATGTGTCTCAAAGTTCTAGATCTTTTTCAGGTTCATCTGCATAAGAATAACACCTACACTGCAACTGCTTGTGTCAAATTTCCCTATTCCTTACTATCAGGGAAAATTATGTTAAATGTTACAGAGGGATATGTAAATTGTACTGCTGCTTGTGTCTTTACTCAATGTGTAAACAAAACTTGGTGGGAGACAATCGAAAATACCAACAAATCTGTAATAATTGTAAAAGCTCGTTCCAAGCTTTGGATGCCTATTAATCTGACACATCCTTGGTCTGACTCTATTGCTGTTTCACATCTGTATGATGCCCTTCAAGTTGTTCTACATCGCTCCCGTCGACTAGTGGGATTGATCGTCGCGACTATCCTTGCGGTTGCATCCGTTACTGCGATGGCCGCTGTGGCCAGCCTGGCACTGCAGCAAGAGATACAAACTGCGGACTTTATCAGGGAATGGCATAAAGACTCTCATGCCTTATGGCAACAGCAAAAGGACTTAGATGCTCAATTAGCTACTGATGTAATTAACTTGCAACATACTGTATCTTGGTTAGGGGATCAACTGACAGTTCTTGCTACCCGCAGTATATTGAAATGTGATTGGAATTCTACACAAATGTGTGTCACCCCACTGCATTTTAGCATGTCAGAAGGATGGGAAAAGATTAAGCGCTCTTTACGGGGTCATCAGAATTTAACTGCAGAGATAATGCAACTTGAACAATCGATTGCAGACACTTTCAGTAAAGAATTGCCTAAATTGACTGGCGATGACCTGTTAAAGGGACTGCAGGAGGGGAATTTTAGGATTCTTTGTTCTATTTCTGTGAAGAATGTCATGGGGATTCTGATTGGGACTGCACTGAATCTGTAGGTTGCTTTAGGTAGTATGGACATTTTAACTATGTTTATTCTTCCAATGCATGTGCATGGAATATCTTTCCATTTCTTTATGTTATCATCAATATCTTTCAACAGTGTCTTATAGTTTTCAATGTATAGGTCTTTCACCTTCTTGGTTAAATTTATTCCTAGATATTTTCTTTTTGTGTGATTGTAAATGAGATTGTATTCTTGACTTCTTTTTCTGTTAGTCCATTATTAGAATATAGAGATGCAACTGATTTTTGTAAGTTGATTTTGTACCCTGAAACTTTGGTGTAGTTGTTGATTATTTCTAATAGTTTTCCAATGGATTCTTTAGGGTTTTCTGTATATAAAATCATGTTGTCTGCAAACAGTGGCCATTTCACTTCTTCCTTGCCAATTTACATACCTTTTATTTCTTTTTCTTGCCTAATTACTCTGGCCAAAACCTCCAGTACTATGTTGAATAAGAATGCTGAAAGTGGTCACTCTTGTCTTGTTCCTGTTCTCAGAGGGATGGATTTCAGTTTTTCCCCATTGAGTATGATGTTGGCTGTGGGTTTGTCATATATGGCCTTTATTATGTTGAGGTACTTTCCTTCTATACTCGTTTTCTTGAGAGTTTTTATCATAAATTGGTGTTGTATCTCATCAAATGGTTTCTCTGTATCTATTGAGATGATGATGTGGTTTTTATTCCTCATTTTATTAATGTGGTGTATCACATTGTTTGCTTTGTGGATGTTGAACCATCTCTTCATCCCTGGTATAAATCCCACTTGATCATGGTGTATGATCCTTTTAACTATTGCTGTATTCAATTTGCTGACATTTTGTTGAGGACTTTTGCATCTATGTTCATCAGCGATATTGGCCTGTAATTTTCCTTCTTTGTGTTGTCCTTATCTAGTTTTGGTACCAGGGTGATGTTGGCCTGATAAAATGTCTTAGGAAGTGTTCCATCTTCTTCAATTATTTGGAATAGATTGAGAAGCATAGGTATTAAGTCTATGAATGTTTTGTAGATTTCTCCAGAGAAGCCATCTGGTCCTGGAATTTAATTTTTTGGGAGGTTGTTGGTTACTGTTTCAATCTCTTTACTCGTGATTGATCTATTCAGATTCTCTATTTCCTCTCAATTCAGTTTTGGGAGGTTGTATGAGTCTAAGAATTTAGCGATTTCTTCTAGGTTGTTCAATTTGTTGGGATATGGTTTTTCATAGTATTCTCTTATAATCCTTTGTATATCTGTGGTATCTGTTTTAATTTCTCTTCTTCCGTTTCTAATTCTATTTATTTGAGCCTTCTCTCTGTTTTTCTTAGTGAGTCTGGCTAAGGGTTTGTCAATTTTATTTATCTTCTTAAAGAACCAGCTCTTAGTTTCATTGATCCTTTCTACTGTTTTTTGGTTTCCATTTAGTTTATTTCTACTCTAATTTTCCTTATATAACTCCTTCTGCTGATTTTGGACTTTGTTGTTTTTCTAGTTCTGTTAAGTATACTTTAAAATTGCTTACTTGAGATTTTTCTTGTTTGTTAAGGTAGGCCTGAATTGCTGTGAATTTCCCTCTTAGGACCACTTTTGCTGCATCCCATATGAGTTGGTATGATGTATTTTCATTTTCATTTGTCTCCATATATTTTTTGATTTCTCCTTTAATTTCTTCAATGATCCATTAGTTGTTCAGGAGCATGTTGTTTAGTCTTCACATATTTGTCACTTTGCCAGCTTTTTTCTTTTAGTTGATTTGAGTTTCATAGCATTGTGGGCAGAAAAGATACTTGGTATGATTTCAATCTTCTTAAATTTATTGAGGCTTGCCTTGTTTCCCAACATATGATCTATCTCTGAGAATTTTACATGTACACTTGAGAAGAATGTGTATTCTGCTGTTTTTGGATGGAGTGTTCTATATATATTTATTAAGTCCATCTGGTCTAGTTTTTCATTTATTCCACTATTGTCTTGTTGACTTTCTATCTGGATGATCTATCCATTGATGTAAGTAAGTAGAGTGTTAAGGTTCCTTACTATTATTGTGCTACTGTTAATATCTCCTTTTAGATCATTTAATAGTTGCTTTATGTACATTGGTGTTCCTGTGTTAAGTGCATACATATTTATAAGTGTTTTGTCCTCTTGGTGGAATGTCCCTTTTATTATTGTATACTGCCCCACTTTGTCTCTTATTGCCTTTTTCATCTTGAAGTCTACTTTGTCTGATATGAGTATGGCAACGCCTGCTTTCTTTTGTTTGCCATTAGCTTTCAGTATTGCCTTCCACCCCCTCACTCTAAGACTGTGTTTGTCTTTAGAGCTGAGATGTGTTTCCTGGAGGCAGCATATTCTTGGGTCTTGTTTTTTAATCTACCCGGCCACTGTGTGACTTTTGATTGGAGAAGTCAATACATTTACATTTAGAGTGATTATTGATATATGAGGGCTTAATGCTGCTATTTTATCATTTTTTTTCCAGCTGTTCTGTACTTCCCTTGTTTCTTGTCCTGTGTATTTTGGACTGCCAGTTCAGTTTATTGGCCCTCTATGATGGTTTCTTCAGTTTTCTCTTTATCATTTGTGTCTCTGTTCTGATTTTTCGTTTAGTGGTTACCATTAGGTTTTATAAAAGTTCTCATAGATGAGACAGTCCATATCTGATAGCCTCTTATTTTCTTAGTCTAAGCAGTTTCCATCCCTTTCCACTTCCCTGTCTAAGTTATTGTTGTCACAACTTATTCCATCTTGTGTTGTGAATTTGTGGTTAAAATGAAGTGGTTATATTTATTCTTGATGTTTTCCTTTCCTTTATCTTTAATGTTATAATTAAGTGTTTGCTAACCAGTTCTCTAGCTGCAATTTTCTGATTTTATCTGCCTATTTATCTCCTTGCTCAAGGTTTTGTAAACCCTCTTTGTTTTTCAGGTATGAGGACCTTCTTGATCCTTTCTTATAGGGTGGGGTCTTGTGGTGATGAACTCCCTCAGTTTTTGTTTATCTGGGAAAGTTTTAACTTCTCTATGATATCTGAAAGATAGTTTCAATGGATAGAGTATTCTTGGCTGAAGGATTTGTCTTTCAGAATTTTGAATACATCATTCTGCTCTCTCCTAGCCTCTAAAATTTCTCCTGAGAAATCTGCTGAAAGGTTAGTAGGGGTTCCTTTGTAGGTTATTTTCTTCTGCCTTGCTGCCCTTAACATTTTTTCTTTGTCATTGATTCTTGCCAGTTTTACATATGCCTTGGAGAAGGTCTTTTTACATTGATGTAATTAGGAGCTATAGTAGCTTCTTTTACTTATATTTCCAGCTCTTTCCCCAGGTTTGGGAAGTTCTCAGCTATTATTTCTTTTAAAGAGCTCTCTGCTCTTTTCTCCCCCTTCTCCCTCTGGACTACCTACAATCCTTATGTTGCATTTCCTAATTGAGTTGGATATTTCTCAGAGATTTCTTCATTTTTTTTTAGTCTTAGTTCTCTCTCCTACTCTGTCTAAAGCATTTCTATATTTCTGTCCTTTGCATGCATGTTGCCTAAATTGCTAATTCTTTCCTCCATAATTTCAGCTCTGTTATTTAAGGACTCCAAATTTTTCTTTATCTCATTCATTGTGTTTTTTATCTCCAACATTTCTGAATGGCCTTTCTTTATAGTTTGCATCTCTTTTGTGAAGAATTCCTTCTGTTCATTAATTTTATTCATGATTTCATTGAACTGCCTTTCTGAGTTTTCTCATAACTTGTTGAGTATTTTATGATAGCTATTTTGAATTCTCTGTCATTTAGATTGTTACTTTCTGTGTCTTCAGGTTTGATTTCTGGGTGTTTGTCTTTTTCTTTCTGATCTGAAGTGTTAATATACCTGTTTATACTATTTGACAGGGTGGATTTGTGTCTTTGCATAGTGGTAGTATCTGGTCACAGATTCCACCTGCTGCCACTGGAGGGGGGTGTTGCATGAGCTGTGTATTCTGAGGCCACCAAAATCCCTGGCTGCTGTGCCTGTCCAAGCCTGGGCCACAGTGGCACAGTGGGCTCTCCCACCAAATGAGTAGGCTATCACGTGGGGGCTCAGGGCTGCTACTGCTTGCTCCCACAGTGCCACTGAGGCATGCTCCCACCTTCAGGACAGCAAGCAGTACTGTGGGCCTTCTTGGCAGCTGAGAAGTTGTTCGTCCTGGAATGCAGATTGCAACCACCTAATCCTAGGTCACACTGGCCATTGTGCTTAGTGGGCAGGGCTTCCCCACTAGATCTGAGCCTGGGCCACTCCCTGGGACCACAGCAGCACTATGGGCTCTCCAACTGGATGGGAAAGCAATCACATGGGGATTCAGGGCTGCTATAATCTGTTCCTGCAATCGCACTAAGGTGCACTCCCACCCTCGGGGCCACAGCTGTACAATGGGTGCTCCAGCTGGGAAAGCAGTCACATGCATGTAAAGGGCTGCAAGGGAGCTGGAGAATGCTCACTTATCTCACCACCTCCCAGGGATAGTCCATCCACCTTCAGATGTATAGTCTTGTGGGTCTCTCAAGTGTCCTATTGTGCTGTGTGGGTATCCTCCATTGATCAATGAATGTCCATTTTGTGTAGTTTGAAGGGGGAGAAATAAAGGAAATAGTTCATTCTGCCATGTTGCTGACATCACCCCAGGACCTCCTGGTATTTCAATTTTTAATTTTTTGAGAAATCTGTATACTGTTTTCCATAGTGGCTGTATCAGTTTGCAGTCACACCAGCTGTGTGTTAGGGTTCCCTTTTCTCCACATCCTCTCCAACATTTGTTATTTCTTGTCTTGTTGTTTACAGCCATTCTGATGGGTGTGAGGAGATACCTCATTGTAGTTTTGATTCCCATTTCCTTAATAACTAGTGATGTTGGACATCTTTTTTTGAGCCTGTTGGCCAACTGTATGTATTCTTTGGAAAAGTGTGTGTTCATATCCTCTGCCCATTTTTTGATCATGTGTTTTTGTTGTTGTTGTTGAGTTGTATGAGATCTTTATATATTTTTGAAAATAACCCCTTGTCAGATACGTGATTTGCAAATATTTTCTCCCAGTTGGTGAGTTGTCTCTTCATTTTTTTGATGGTTTCCTGTGCTATGCAGAAGCTTTTTAGTCTGATGTAGTCTATTTGTTTATTTTTCCTTTTGTTTCCCTTACCTGAGTAGACATGGTGTTTGAAAAGATACTGCCAAGACCAATGTCAAAGAGCATACTGCCTATATTTTCTTCTAGGATTTTTATGGTTTCAGTTCTTACTTTCAAGTCTTTGATCCATTTTGAGTTAATTTTTGTGGATGGTGAAAGATAACGGTCTACTTTCGTTCTTTTGCATGTGCCTGTCCAGTTTTCCCAACACCATTTATTGAAGAGATTTTCCTTTCTCCAGTGTGTGTTCTTGGCTCCTTTGTCAAAGATTAGCTGTCCATAGATGTATGGTTTTATTTCTGGGCTCTCAATTCTGTTCCACTGATCTGTATGTCTGTTTTTCTGAATAGACTAATCACAAGGAAAGAGATTGAAGCAATAATCAAAAACCTCCCAAAAAAACAAAAGTCCAGGACCAGATGGCTTCTCTGTTAAATTCTACCAACATTCAAAGATTTAATACCTATCCTTCTCAAACTATTCTGAAAACTTGAAGAGGGCAGGATGATTCCTAACCCATTTTATGAGCCCAACATTACCCTGATACCAAAACCAGACAAGAACAACACAGAAAAGGAAAATTATAGGACAATATCACTGATGAACATAGATGCAAAAATCCTCAACAAAATATTAGCAAATCAAATACAGCAATACATTAAAAAGATCATACACCATGCTTAAATGGAGTTTATTCCAGGGATGCAGGGGTGGTTCAACATCCATAAATCTATCAATGTGATACACTATGTTAACAAAATGAAGATTAAAAACCACATGATCCTCTCAATAGATGCAGAGAAAGAATTTGACAAGTTCCAACATTTATGATAAAAACTCTCAGAGTAACATCAGGATCATGGCAGAGTGAGTTGTTCTTTGTCTCTCCCCTTTAAGTCACAACTGAATGGACATTCATTAACCAGCAGAGGATTCCTCACACAGCACAAGAGGACATCTGAGAGATCCACGCAGCTATACATCTGAAGGTGGGTGGCCTTGATCCCTGGGAGGCAGTATAACTAGGTGAGCTCACTCCTTCCCCTCCCCAGCAGCAGTGAGCCAGGTGGCGGATCCTCACACGGTGGCCAGCACAACTGTAAGAGGAGGTAGGGACAGCCCAGCCTGTGTGAATGCTTTCCAAATTGCAGCCTGGCCCATGGGAGCACCCACCATGCTGCAGAATCCCTACCAGTGGGAATGCTCTACACTGAGTTGCAGTGGCTTAGCCCATATGATAGTGACCACCCACTGAACATAGCACAGGTGAGAAGGCACCACACCTGCTCAGAATGCATCCCCACTCATGGAGCCAGCAACCCACAGGACCCACTGAGTGGCAGCTCAGCCCCTGCATGGGCACACCTCACCCCTAGCACAGCACAGGCGAAAAGGTGCCCTGCTCACTCAGAAGGGACCCCCACCCATGGAGCACAGCAGCCAATGGGATCCACTGAGTGGCAGCTCAGCTCTGCATAGGTGCCCCTCCCACCTAGAATGTGGTAGGTCAGCCAGTCCCTTGCTGAGCACAGAGCCCTGGCTATGGTGCCCAACCCACCCACCCAGCAAAGAGGCCCTACCCATGTAAGCACAACCTGCAGAGTGGCTGCGGCCAGCCTGGGCAATTGCAGAGTAGCCCTACCTGCAAAACTTCCAGCAGATGGGGCAGGATCAGAAAACACAGCTCCTGCTCTCCCCTCAGCAGCAGCAGGTGGAATCTGACCTGATACTGCCGTAAATGTGTCAGCAAAGGATTACTTCATCAAACACCATGAAGAACTACATTAACACTTCAGAGCAGAAAGAAAATGACAAGTCCCCAGAAACAATCCTGAAGTCACAGAAATTTACAATCTAAACGACAGAGGATTCAAAATAGTTATCACAAAGAAACTCAATGAGTTACTAGAAAACTCAGAAAAGCACTTCAATGAGCTCAGGAATAAAATTAATGAGCAGAAGGGATACTTCACAAAAGAAACTGAAACTCTAGAAAAAATACCAAACAGAAATTCTGGATATAAAGAACACAATTAATGAGATAAAAGTAATCTAGAATCCATAAAAAATAGAGCTGATGTTATGGAGGAGGACAGAATTGGTGATTTAGAGGTTAGAAATATAGAAATCCTTCAGGTGGAAGAGGAGAGAAAAGTAAGAATTTTTTGAAAATGAAGAAACTCTTTGAGAAATATCTGACTCAATTAGGAAAAGCAACATAAGGATTATAGGTATTCCAGAGCAAGGGGAGAGGGAGAAAGGAGCAGAGCATTTGTTTAAAGAAATAAAAGCTGAGAACTTCCCAAATATGGGGAAAAAACTGGACTTACAAGTGCATGAAGCCAGTAGAACTCCTAATTACATCAATGCAAAAAGACTTTCTCCAAGGCATATACTATTAAAACTGGTAAAAGTCAATGACAAAGAAAAAATGTCAAGGGCAGCAAGGCAGAAGAAAATAACCTTCAAAGGAACCCCTATCAGGCTTTCCACGGGTTTCTCAGCAGAAATCTTACAGGCTATGAGACAGTGGAATGATATATTCAAAATACTGAAGACAAAAACTTTCAGCCAAGAATACTCTATCAAGTGAAACTATCCTTCACATATGATTGAGAAATAAAAACTTTCCCAGATAAACAATAGCTGAGGGAGTTCATCACCACTAGACCTCCCTTACAAGAAATGATGAAGGAAGCCCTCCTAACTGTAACAAAAAGGCAAAAGTTTACAAAATCTTGAGCAAGAAAATTAATAGAAAGACTAGGAAAATTGCAGCTCTATATCAGAATAGGTCAGTAAACACTTAAGCATAACATGAAAAACAAAGAGAAGGAAAGCATCAAAAATAACAATAAACACTTCAATTTAGTCACAAACTCACAACATGGAAAATAACAATTTGTAACAACAGTAATTCAGAAGAGGCAGAGAAACGGGATGGAACCTGCTTAGGCTAATGGAGATAAGAGACTGTCAGAAAATGGACTATCTCATCTATAAGATCTTTTATACAAACCTCATAGTAACCACTAAACAAAAAAAATCAGAGTAGAGTCACAAATCATAAAGAGAAAACTGAGAGAACCAGCACAGAAAACCACCAAACTGAAATGGCAGTCAGAAATACAAGAGAAAAGAAACAATGGAAATATAGAACAACCAGAAAACAGGAGATAAAATGGCAGTATTAGGCCTTCATATATCAATAATCACTCTAAATGTAAATGGATTGAATTCTCCAATGTAAAGCCACAGAGTGGCTGGATGCATTAAAAAACAAGACCCAACAATATGCTGCCTCCAGGAAACACATCTCAACTCTAAAGACAAACAAAGGCTCAGAGTGAAGGGATGAAAGATAATACTCCAAGTAAATGGCAAGCAAAGGAGAGCAGGTGTTGCCACACTTATATCAGACAAAGCAGACTTCAAGATAAAAACTACAATGAGAGGCAAAGAGGGGCAGTATATAATGATAAAGGGAACTTTCCACCAAGAAGACATAACACTCATAACATGTATGCACCTAACACAAGAGCACCAAAGTATATAAAGCAACTATAAACAGACCTAAAGGGAGAAATTGACAGCAACACATAGCACTAGGGGACCTCAACACTCCACTTACATCAATGGATAGATCATCCAGACAGAAACTCAACAAGGAAAGAGTACTCTTAAATTAAATACTTGACCAGATGGACTTACTATATAGAGAGAGAACATTCCATCCCAAAACAGCACAATAGACATTCTTCTCATGTGAACATGGAAAATTCTCAAAGATAGACAACATGTTGGGAAACAAGGCAAGCCTCAATAACTTTAAGAAGATTGAAATCATATCAAGCATCTTTTATGATCACAATGCTATGAAACTAGAAATCAACAAGAAAAAAGCTAGGAAAGAGACAAATATGTGGAGACTAAACAGCATGCTACTGAACAACCATTGGATCAATGAAGAAATCAAAGGGGAAATCAAAGAATACCTGGAGACAAATGGAAATGAAAACACGACATACCAACTCTTATGGAATGCAGCAACAGCAGTCCAAAGAGGGAAATTTATAGCAATACAGGCCCACCTTAACAAACAACAAAAATCTCAAATAGGTAATCTTAAACTACACTTAACGGACCTAAAAAAAGAAGAACAAACAAAGCCCAAAGTCAGCAGAAGGAGGGAAATAAGAAAAATTAGAGCAGAAATAAATGAATTAGAGACTAAAAAAGCAATAGAAAGGATCAATGAAACTAAGAGCTAGTTCTTTGAGAAGATAAACAAAATAGACAAACCCTTAGCCAGACTCACAAAGAAAAAAAGACAGAAGTCTCAAATAAATAAAATTAAAAATGAAAGAGGAGAAATTACAACAGATACCATAGAAATACAAAGGATTATAAGAGAATACTATGAAAAACTATATGCCAACAAATTGAACAACCTAGAAGAAATGGGTAAATTCAGGCTCATACCTCTCAAAACTGAATCAAGAAGTAATAGAGAATCTGAATAGACCAATCACAAGTAAAGAGATTGAAACAGTAATCAAAAACCTCCCCAAAAACAAAAGTCCAGGACCAGATGGCTTCTCTGGAGAAATCTACCAAACACTCAAAGAAAATGGAACACCTATCCTTCTCAATCTATTCCAAAAAGTGGAAAAATATGGAATGCTTCCTAACTCATTCTATGAGGCCAACATTACCCTGATACCAAAACCAGATAAGGACAACTCAAAGAAGGAAAATTACAGGCCAATATTGATGATGAACATAGATACAAAAATCCTCAACAAAATATTGGCAAATTGAATACAGCAATATGTTAAAAGGGTCATACACCATGACTGAGTGGGATTTATACCAGGGATGAAGGAATGGCTCAAGATTTGCAAATCAATCAATGCAATACACCACATTAACAAAATTAGGAATAAAAACTACATGATTATCTCAATAGCTGCAGAGAAGTCATTTGACAAGATCCAACACCCATTTATGATAAAAACTCTCAATAAAACAGGTATAGAAGGAAAGTACCTCAACATAATAAAAACCAGATGTGACAAACCCATAGCCAACATCATACTTAGTGGTGAAAAATTGGAAGACATCCCTCTAAGAACAAACAAGACAAGGCTGCCCACTCTCACCACTCTTATTCAACATAGTACCAGAGGTTTTGGCCAGAGTAATGAGGCAAGAAAAAGAAATAAGAGGTATCCAAACTGGCAATGAAGAAGTGAAACTGGGGTCCGGCTTGGTAGCGCAGTGGTTAAGTTCACTCGTTCTGCTTCAGCAGCCCAGGGTTTACTGGTTCGGATCCTGGGTGCATACATGGCACTGCTTGGCACACCATGCTGTGTTAGGCATCCCACATATAAAGTGGAGGAAGATGGGCATGGATATTAGCTCAGGGCCAGTCTTCCTCAGCAAAAAGAGGAGGATTGGCAGCAGTTAGCTCGGGGCTAATCTTCCTCAAAAAAAAGAGAAAGAAATGGAAAGATATTCCATGCACATGGAATGGAAGAATAAACACAGTTAAAGTGTCCATATTACCTAAAGCAGCTACAGATTCAATGCAATCCCAGTGAGAATCCCAATGACATTCGTTACAGAAATAGAACAAAGAATCCTAAAATTTATATTAGGAAAAACAAAAGACCCTGAATAGCCAAAACAATCCTGAGAGAAAAGAATAAAGTTGGAGGTATCAGACTCCCTGAATTCAAAATATACTACAAAGCTATAGTAATCAAAACAGCATGGTACTGGCAGTTGACTCTTTTTTTTTTAAGGGTTGTACTTGGTGGCTTTGTCAGGCAGGTGGTACTGCTATACTAGGAAATGGCCCTTACCCTTTAACTCACTCTCTGATTTCCTTTTCTCTTCCTAGGAATCTGTATTGTTTCTGCTGGACCACTTGTTCCCTGTTCAACCAAACAAACTTCTAATGTTTTTATTTACCCCAAAACTCAAGGTCCTCATTGTTAACATCATTTATTTCAGCCATAGCCACATTGCCTTTTTACTGGGGCTCTGGGGCTTGCTGTCCATTGTCATCCTTCCTCCTCCCACCCTGAGGAGAATGAGTAACCACCATTCAGGCACCATTTAGAAGGGAGTCCAGAAGCTTCTAAGAAAGACTTCTAAACAAGTCAAATACTAGAATGTAGGCTCCTCCCTCTATAAGCTCCAGGAGGGCAGAGCTCTTGTCTGAAGTGCTTATTGTTGTATCTCCAGTGCCCATGATGCCTGACACAAAATAGATGCTCAACAAATATCTGAATTTGTTGAAATTGTTGAAATCAAATGAATTAATATACTGGAACTCATTGAGAATCTGGATGTTTGCTTTGTGGGATTTTAGACCTTCAGTAAAATCATCCTGGTCCAAAGATTGCTTCAGTTCGTTGCCTGCCCTAGTGTCAGCACTGCTGTCACTCAAGATGTGTCCACCAAGAAGCTGTTAAAATGAAGATACCCCTTTACAGAAAACCTAAAAACTCATTCATATTGCTAAGCAAAAAGCAAGGAAATAAGGAAGAGAAGGAGGGACTTAAATAGCGCTGGAGATTTCTCCTCTCAATAATCGTATAAAATGGGAGTTAGAAATCTGCTATTTCCTCAGGCTATCTCAATTATTGTATGATGACCTTCTAGCCTAGCTTAACTGTGAGTCTAGTGATTAAAGAATGTCTTTAACAGCATGGCTCCTAAATGCAAACCAGCTCTTTAATCTGGTACTTAACTGAAGTAACAGCAATCTGTTCCAACACTAGAGGAAAAACTGGCTGTGTGAAATATATTAAGACACTATGGCATCTTCCTAAGGGATTTAAAGGGCTATTTTGACTATATGCAATTTTCACAATATATACTGACTTTAGACTGTAACCCCAGGTTGCAATATGCCTTCACTATATTCATTTAATCTGCTGTCACGCATTAGTTCTGTGTGTGTGTGTATGGCACACGTGTGCATTCTATGACTGAAGAGGGAGTGCTAGCTAGTTTGTATTCTCAGTGAGAAAAGAACAGTTAGTTAATTTGTGGATTATATTTATGTCTAACTTTATATCCTCATTATTAATTAAAGTGAGATCTTCTGCCTTGACTATAAAATTAGTGAGTGAACTTCAGTTTTGACATTGTATAGTATTTTGTTTTAATTTTTCCATTCAACAAATAGTTATTGAGCACCTACTAATGTCAAGCATAGTGCTAGTTATCGTCAAGTGTTATTTCCTCTAATAACAATAGCCACAGCAGTTTTCATGAAAATCTGCTTCCTCCAAAGCCATTGAGGAGTTATGAAAGAACCAGACCGTGAATGGGGCAAGGTGGGGTCTGAATTCTGCAAACACTGAAAGTGAAACAACGTGAATATACGCCAAGGAAGAAAATGTGAGGTTTGAATGAAAATTTATTGACTCTGTAACATGTCTGACAAAAGAGTGCTTAGTGCTTCCAGGAGGGTATAGCCATTCTTGGGAGATATTTTTGATAGAGTTAAGTGCCAAAGAGTTCCTGGCATCAGGAAAAACAGCCATTTCCTCTGCTGTGATTTTTAAGTGATCTCTGAGCTGCTGGAGATCAAGGGGACATTCTCTGGGACTGAGGGCAAAAAGAGCATTGTACCTAATGATTGCAGAAAACTCATTTTTAAAAAGTACCCTTGGAACATTTCTGAAAACTGAACAAATGCTAAGCCATAAGATGAGGCTAAACAAATTTTTCAAGGATTAGTATCATACAGACCACATTCTGGGACCACAATGCAACTAAGTTAGAAATCTATAATACAAAGAAAATCTGAAAAACTTCACATATTTGGGAATTTAAGAAGATACTTCTTAACTACTCATAGGCTAAAAGAGAAATTATAATGGAAACTAGAAAATACTTATAACTGAACAGTAGTAAAACTACTATGTATCTAAACCTGTGGGGTGCAAGCAAGCACTATTTAGAGAGACATTCATAGCCTTAAAGGAAAAAAATGAAGAAAGTCTTAAAATTAAAAAATCAAGCACTCAAAAGGAAGTTAAGGTGTCCAGCCCAGCGGCACAGTGGTTAAGTTCACATTTTCTGATTCGGTGGCCCAGGGTTCACCAGTTTGGATCCTGGGTGTGGACCTGTGCACCGTATGTTGGGCCATGCTTGGCAGGTGTCCCACATATAAACTAGAGGAGGATGGGCACAGATAGTGGCTCAGGGCCAGTCATCCTCAGCAAAAAGAGGAGGATTCAGGGCAGATGTTACTCAGGGCTAATCTTCCTCAAAAAAAAAAAAAAAAGAAGTTAAGGAAAAAAATAGCAGAACAATCTCAAAGAAAGGAAAAGAAAAAAAAGTGAAGCTGAAATTAATGAAAAGGAAACCAAACATAAAATAGAGAAGGTTGACAAAGCCAAAATTTGGTGTTTTGAAAATACTTCTGGTAAAATTAACTAAGTAAACAAAAGAGAATGCAAAAATAAATATTATAAATAATAAAAGTTGATATGGGCCAGCCTGGTGGCATAGTGATTAAGTTCACATACCCCACTTCGGCAGCCCAGGGTTTGTGGATTCAGACCCCCAGTGTGGGTTCAGACACCACTCATCAAGCCACACTGTGGTGGCATCCCACATACAAAACAGAAGAAGGTTGGCACAGATGTTAGCTCAGTGACAATCTTCCTCAAGTAAAAAGAGGAAGATTGACAACAGATGTCAACTCAGGCCCAATCTTCTTCACCAAAAAGAAAAAAAAAGTTGATATGATATGGTGAAGGGATTAAGTAGATACAAAGAACAGTATAGACAATTTTAGGCCAACATATTTGAAAACATATGAAATAAATAAATTCAAACCAATTAGGGAAGAAATAGAAAACCTGAATTGTCCTATGACCATTAAAGAAATTGGACCATAATTTAAAAATCTTACCATGCTCTGTGTGATCCACTCTGATAAGCCTGGCCAGTAAGTTCTACCAAAATTTCAAGGAATAGACAATCTTACACAAAATTTTCAGAGAATTTTTTTTAAAAAAATTTTTAAATGAGGGACACTTCCCAGTTTATCTGATGTAGGTAGAATCACTTTGATACCAAAACCAAACAAGGATAGTGAAAGAAAACAGGACAGGAAAAAACATAGTACTACATGACCAAGTTAGGTTTATACTAGGAATGCAGTTGGTTCAGTAATGGAAAGTAAATTAATCTAATTCACCACATGAACAGATTAAAGGAGAAAAACCATATGATTGTACCAATAGATGAAGAAAAATCCAAGGTTAGTTCATGATTTAAAAAGAAGACAGGCAATAAAAAGGAACCTTCTTAATCCAATAAAGGCATCTATACTATCACATATAATTGTGAAATGTTGAAAGTACCTCTTTTGTTGAAAGATTAGCAAGAATGTTTAATCTTATTCAACATTATTCTGAAGACTCTAGCCAATACAATAAGATAAGAATGGGAAATAAAATATATAAGGATTGGAAAGGAAGAGAGAAAATGGTGGCTTTTGTGGATATATGTTCATCTATGCAGGAAATCCAAAAGAACTTTCAGTGAATTATTAAAATTAAGAGAATTTAGAAGGTTTATGGGTATAAATCAGTTTATAAAAGTCTATTTCATTTCTATATTCCAGCAACAATTAGTAAATAAAATTTATATAAAGATACCATTTACAATAGCAATAAAAAATACTTAGGAATAAATCTAATAAAAATTGTGCAAGCCCTATGGAGAAAATTTTAAAAGTGTATTGAAAGACATTGAAAAACTACCTAAGCAAATGGACAGATATGTTCACATAAAAAGATATTGTAAAGATGACATTTCTCCTCTGATTGATTTATAGATTTAATACAATTTTGATAAAAATCCCAACAGCCTTTTTTTGTGGAATTTGACAAGCTGTTTCTATAATTTTTACATGGAAGAGCTAAGGACCAGGAATGGCCAAGAAATTCGTGAAGAAGAACAAAGTCAAAGGACTTGCCCTATCACATATTAAGATTTATAAACCTATAGTAATTAAAATAGTATCTTAAGACAAATAGACCAATGAAACAGAATAGAAATCCCAGAAACAAACCCAAGCATATGTAGAAATTTGGTTTATGACAGAGGTAGCATTGCAGAAAGGAAGGAAAAAGATGGACAATTCAATAAGTTGTGCTGGGGCAATTGTTATGACACGGCAAAAAATTATATTGGATTTCTACTTTATACTATATACAAAAATTAATTCTAGATTGATAAAGACTGAAATACAAAGAACTCTGAATAGATATTTGATGATATTAAGAAATTTGTAAGATTTTTAGGTATGATATTATTATTGTGGTTAGGTTTTTAAAAATAGTTCTTATATTTTAAAAATACATTTTATAATATTAATGGATGAAATATTATGTTTTTGAGGGTGTAGTGGGTGGGAGTAAAGATACAACAAGATTGGCCTTGATTTTAACATTTTTGAAGCTGGGTGAAGGGAATATATGGGTTTAATATACTATTTTCTCTACTTTTGTATATATTTGAAATTCCGCACTATAAAAAGTTAGAGATTTTAATGTGAAAGACAAAACTATAAACCTTTTAGAAGATAATATAGGAAAATGCCTTTATGACCATGGGATAGGAAAGGATCTCTTGAACATAAAGAAAGAAAAATATTGATAAATTTGACTACATTCAAATTTAGAATTTTGATTCATCCAAAGATACCATAAAGAGAGTGATAGGGCAAGCCACAAATTGGGAGAAAATATTTGCAACACATGTAACCAACAAAGAATTTGTATACAAAATATTTATGAAACAATAAGAAAAAGACAATTGGTGGGAAAATGGGGAAATGACTTGAACTGGAATTTCACAGAAAGGAAAATTCAAATACCCATAAAAGTATGAAGAGATGCTCAAGCTCTTTAGTAGTCAAGAAAATATGAATTAACACTATAATGAAACACTGTTTTATACCAGATGGGCAAAAATTTTAAAAGTCAAAAAATAACCAAACATTGGTGTGTTAAATTGGTAAAATGAACTTGGAAAACAGTTGGGCATTACCTAATAAAGTTGAACATGCACATAACCTTATAACCTATCAATTCCATTCTCAAGTATATGGAGTACCCACTGCAAGTGTGCCCAGGAGACTTATACAAGAATGTTTAGAGCAACTGATATGACCATCACAGTAAAATATGGATAAGTAAATTGTGGGATATTCACACACTTGAATACCATACGGCAGCAAAAATAATTAAACCAGAACTTCACACATCAACAGATAAAACAAAAGAAGTAAGTCCCATAATACATACAGAATTATTCCATTTGGATAAAGTTCAAATAAAGTTCAAAAACAGACTAAATTAGAGGAGTGATGTCAGCATCATGGTAGAGTGAGCACTTCCCTTAGACTCTCCCCTCTAAGATACAATGAAAAGGACATTCATATACCAACAGAGGACATTCACACAACACAAAAGATATCTGAAAGATCCATGCAGTCGTAAGTCTGAGGGTAGAGGTGCTGGAACCCTGGAGGAGGTGGAAGGAGGTAAGGGAATCTCCTCTCCCTCCCAAATGACAGCAACCTGGGACTGTTTGTGGCTCTGAGAGGAGAGGGGAGAGGGGCAATCCTCCACAGGAACACTTTTGCTCTCCAAGTTCCTGCACAGCCTGAGGGAAAGCCCCACACAGAGGTGGCTAAGCAATTGCAGGGGTGTCTTCATCAAGCCAGCACCCAATGACAGCAGATAGTGAAGGCAGAGCAAGAAACCCCCCGGGTCTTTCAGGCAAAAGAAAGTGCTCCCCATCACCCCTGTTCAGTACTCCAGCTCAGCAACTTGGCCAGAGCACCCATGCATACGATAGAAAAGCAGCAGCTGTGAACATGCAAACCATGGATCAAGGTGGGCTCAGACTACATAGTTCTTGACCCCCACCCAGTGACAGTAGGTGGAAGCTGCAATGAAATACTATCACTACACAGAGGCACAAATACATGCCATCCAACAATATGAAAAAATATTATAATACTCCAGACCAGAAGCAAAATGACAAGCACCCAGAAATCGATCCTGAAGGCACAGAAATTTATAATCTAAACGACAGAATTCAAAATAGCTATCATAAAAAATCTCAATGAGTTAGAAGAAAATACAGATGGACAGTTCAATGAAATCAATAACTTCTTCACAAAAGAGATTGAAACTATAAGGAAAAAGCAATCAGAAACATCGGAGATGAAAAATTCAATGAATGAGATGAAGAAAAATCTGGAATCCCTGCATAACAGAGCTGAAATTATGGAAGAAAGAATTAGCAACTTGGTGGACAGAAATATAGAAATGCTTCAGATGAAGGAGGAGAGAAAATGAAGACCAAAAGAAATGAAGAAATTCTCTGAGAAATGTCCAATTCAATTAGGAAATGCAACATAAGGATTATAGGTATTCAAGAGGGAGAAGAAGAAGAGAAAGGAGCAGAAAGCTTGTTCAAAGAAATAATAGCTGAGAACTTCCCACACCTGGGGAAGGAGCTGGAAATACAAGTAAGTAAGTTAATATAACTCCTAATTACATTAATGTAAAAAGACATTCTCCAAGGCATATGTTAGTAAAACTGGCAAAAGTCAGTGACAAAGAAAAAGTGTTAAGGGAAGCGAGGCAGAAGGAAATAACCTACAAAGGAACCCCTATCAAACTTTCAGCAGATTTCTCAGGAGAAACCTTACAGGCCAGTAGAGAGTGGAGTGATATATTCAAAATTCTGAAAGACAAAAACCTTCTGCCAAGGATACTCTATCCATTGAAAATATCTTTCAGATATCATGGAGAAATAAAAACTTTCCCAGATAAAAGCTGAGGGAGTTCATCACCACAAGACTCCACCCTACAAGAAAGGACCAAGAAGGTCCTCATACCTGGAAAGCAAGAAAGAGTTTACAAAACTTTGAGCAAGAAGATAAATAGGCAGACAAAATCAGAAAATTGCAACTCTGTATGAGAACAGATTAGCAAATAATTAATTATAACCGTAAAGATAAAGGGAAGGAAAACATCAAGAATAAATATAATCTCATCATTTTAACTACAAACTGACAACACAAGATGGAATAAGTGGTGACAATAACTTAGAAGGGGACGAGAAAAAGGATGGAATTGATTAAGACTAAGGAAATAAGAGGCTATCAGAAAATGGACTATCGCATCTATAAGTTTTTATACAAACCTTATGGTAATGACTAAACAAATAATCAGAACATAGACATAAATGATAAATAAAGAGAAAACTATGAAAACCATCATAGAGAACTACCAAACTGAATTGGTAGTCTGAAATGCACAAGACAAGAAACAAGGGAAAGGCAGAAGAACTGAAAAATAAGCAATAAAGGGGCAGCATTAAGCCCTCATATAGCAATACTCACTCTAAATGTAAATGGACTGAACTCTTCAACCAAAAAACACAGAGTAGGGGGCTGGCCCAGTGGCATAGTGATTAAGTTCACATACTCCACTTCAGCAGCCTAGGGTTTGCAGTTTCTGATCCTGGGTGTGGACATAGCACTGCTCGTCAAACCACGCTGTGGCTGCATCCCACATAAAGTGGAGGACGATTGGCACAGATGTTAGCTCAGGGCCAATCTCCCTCACACACACACAAAATACAGAGTGGTTGGATGGATTAAAAAACAAGACCCAACAATATGCTGCCTCTAGGAAACATACCTCAGCTCTAAAGACAAACACAGGCTCAGAGTGAAGGGATGGAAAACAATACTCCAAGTCAATGGCAAACAAAAGAAAGCAGGTGTTGCCATATTTATATCAGACAAAGTAGACTTCAAGACCTAACAGGTAATGTGAGACAAAGAGGGGCAGTATATAATGATGAAAGGACACTCCACGAAGTAGACATAACAGTTATAAATACATATGCACCCAACACAGGAGCACAAAAATACATGAAGCAACTATTAACAAACCTAAAAGGAGATATCAACAACAACATAATAATAGTGGGGACCTTAACACCCCACTTACATCAATGGATAGGTCATCCAGACAGAAAGTCAACAAAGAAAGTGGATTTAAACGAAAAACTAGACCGGATGGACTTAATAGATATATATAGAATACTCCATCCCAAAACAGGAGAAAACACATTCTTCTCAAGTACACATGGAATACTCTCAAGGGTAGACCGTATGTTGGGAAACAAGGCAAGCCTCAATAAATTTTAGAAGATTGAAATCATATCAAGCACCTTTTCCAACCACAGTGCTATGAAACTAGAAATCAATGACAAGCAAAAAGCTGGGAAAGTGACAAATATGTGGAGACTAAACAACATGCTCCTGAACAACCAATGGATCATTGAAGAAATTAAAGGAGAAATGAAAAAATATCTGGAGAAAAATGAGAATGAAAATACACCATATCAACTCATATGGGATGCAGCAAAAGCAGTCCTAAGAGGGAAATTCAGGCTAACCTTAACAAACAAGAAAAATCTCAAGCAAGCAATCTTAAACTACACCTAACAGAACTAGAAAAAGAAGAACAAACAAAGCCCAAAGTCAGCAGAAGGAGAGAAATAAGAAAATTTAGAGCAGAAATAAATGTAATTGAAACAAACAAGCAAAAAATGGTAGAAAGGATCAATGAAATAAAGAAATTATTCTTTGAGATGATAAACAAAATAGACAAACTCTTAGCCAGACTCACTAAGAAAAAAAGAGAGAAGGCTCAAATAAATAAAATTAGAAATGAAAATGGGAAATTACAAGTGATACCACAGAAACACAAAGGGTTATAAGAGAATATTGTGAAAAAGTGTATGCCAACAAATTGGACAATCTAGAAGAAATGGATAAATTCTTAGAAGCATACCACCTCCCAAAACTGAACCAGGAAGAAATAGAGAATCTGAATAAACCAATCACAAGTAAAGAGATTGAAACAGTAATCAAAAACCTCCCCAAAAATAAAAGTCCAGGACCAGATGGCTTCTCTGGAGAATTCTACCAAATATTCAAAGAAGACTTAATACCTATCCTTCTCAAACTATTCCAAAAAATTGAGGAAGATGGAGGACTTCCTAACACATTTATGAGGCCAACATCACCCTGATACCAAAGCCACACAAGGACAACACAAAGAAGGAAAATTACAGGCCAATATAGCTTATGAACATAGATGCAAAGATCCACAACAAAATATTGGCAAATTGAATACAGCAATACATTTAAAAAAATCATACACCATGGTCAAGTGGGATTTATACCAGGGACACAGGGATGGTTCAACATCCACAAATCAATCAATGTGATACACCACATTAACAAAATGAGGAATAAAAACCTTATGATCATCTCAATAGATGCAGAGAAACCATTTGACAAGATCCAACAGCCACTTATGATGAAAACTCTCAATAAAACTGTATAAAAGGAAAGTGCCTCAAGATAATAAAGACCATATGTGACAAACCCACAGCCAATATCATACTCCTCGGGGAAAAACTGAAAGCCATCCTTCTGAGAACTGGAACAAGACAATGGTGCCCACTCTCACCACTCTTATTCAACATAGTACTGGAGGTTTTGGCCAGAGTAATTAGGCAAGAAAAATAAATAAAAGGGATCCAAACTGGCAATGAAGAAGTGAAACTATCACTGTTTACAGACTACGTAATTTTATATATAGAAAACCCTAAAGAATCCATTGGAAAACTATTAGAAATAATCAACAACTACACCAAAGTTTCAGGTACAAAATCAACTTGCAAAAATCAGTTGCATTTCTAGACTCTAATAATGAAGTAACAGAAAGAGAACTCAAGAACAAAATCCCATTTGCAATCACAACAAAAAGAATAAAATACCTAGGAATAAATTTAACCAGGAAGGTGAAAGCCCTATACCTTGAGAACTGTAACACATTATTGAAAGAAATTGATGATGATGTAAAGAAATGGAAAGATATTCCATGCACATGGATTGGGAGAATAAACATAGTTAAAATGTGCATACTACCTAAAGCAATCTGCAGATTCAGTGCAATCCCAATCAGAATCCCCATGACATTCTTCACGGAAATAGAACAAAGAATCCTAAAATTCACATGTGGCAACAAAAGACCCAAAATAGCTAAAGCAATCCTGAGAAAAAAGAACAAAGCTGGAGACATCACAATCCCCGACTTCAAAACATACTACAAAGTGATAGTAAGTAAAACAGCATGGTACTGGTACAAAAACAGGCACACAGATCAATGGAATAGAATTGGAAGCCCAGAAATAAAACTACACATCTACAGACAGCTAATCTTTGATAAAGGAGCCAAGAACATACAATGAAGTCTCTTCAATAAACAGTGTTGGGAAAGCTGGACAGGCACACGCAAAAGAATGAAAGTAGACCATTACCTTACACCATATACAAAAATTAACTCAAAATGCATCAAAGACTTGAAGGTAAGAGCTGAAACCATAAAACTCCTAGAAAATATAGGCAGTACACTCTGGCATCTGTCTTATAGAAGGATCTTTTCAAATACTGTGTCTACTCGGACAAGGGAAACAAAGGAAAAAATAAAGAACTGGGACTACATCAGTCTGAAGAGCTTCTGTGAGGCAAAGGAAACGAAAAGACAACCCCCCAGCTGGGAGAAAATATTTGCAAATCACATATCTGACAAGGGGTTAATCTCCAAAATATATAAAGAACTTGCACAACTCAACAACAAAAAAACAAACAACTTGATCAAAAAACAGGCAGAGGATATGAGCCACCATTTTTCCAAAGAAGATACAGATGGCCAATAGGCACATGAAAAGATGTTCAATATCACTAATCATCAGGGAAATGCAAATCAAAACGACTGTGAGATATCACTTTACACCTGTTAGAATGGCTATAATCACCAAGACAAAAAATAACAGATGTTAGAGAGGATGTGGAGAAAAGGGAACCCTCATATGCTGCTGATGGGAATGCAAACTAGTGTAGCCACCATGAAAAACAGTATGGAGATTTCTCAAAAAATTAAAAATAGAAATACCATAGAACTCGGCTATCCCACTACTGAGTATTTATCCAAAGAACTTGAAATCAACAATTCAAAGAGACTTATGCACCCCTATGTTCACTGCAGCGTTATTCACAATAGCCAAGACTAGTAGCAATAGCAATAATAATAGCAAACTCTAGTATAGAAGTTAATTATCTATACTTCTAAAATTTAATTACCCATATAGATAAATCTCAAATAACAGTAGCAAACACATAGTGCTTACTATGTACAGACATTACTCTATGGGCTTTACGTGTTTGTTTTTTAAAGATTGACGCCTGAGCTAACATCTGTTGCCAATCTTCTTTTCTTTCTCTTTCTCTCTCTCTCTCTCTTTTCTTCTTCTTCTGCCCAGAGCCCCCAGTACATAGTTGTATATTCTAGTTATAGGTCCTTCTGGTTGTGCTATGTGGGACACTGCCCCAGCATGGCTTGATAGCAGTGCTAGGTCCACACCCAGAATCTGAACCGGCAAAACCCTAGGCCACCAAAGTGGAGTGCTTGAACTTAACCACTTGGCCACAGGGCCAGCCCCCAGGGTTTACATGTTTTAACTTATTTAATTCTCACAGAAGCCCTATGAGGTTAGTGCTGTTACTATCCCTGTTGTACACATAGGGAAACTGAGGCTCAGAGAGGTTAATCAATTTACCCAAGATCATGCAGCTAATAACAGTGAAGACAGGATATGAGCCCTGGAATCATTAGTGCTTGACCACCAGGTTATACTGCTTCTCAATAGTATTATACTGCTGAAAAATCAAGATGCAAAAAGATCCATACAGTATGAAACCATTTATGTAAATGTTTAAAACCCTCAAAATATTTCTGTGTGTTTTTATAAAATCATATATGTAGAAGTATAAAAATATTCGTCAGAGTGGTACTTACAAACTCAGGATAGTGGTTACCTCTGGGGGAAAGGGGAGAGGTGAATGAGGAGCTAATTTATAACATTCTATTTCTTTGTTTAAAAATCTGAGGTCAATATGGGGAAAATATTAACATCTGTGGTGAGCACATGGGTGAATGTAACAGTTTATATTCCTTGTCCAAGGTCACATATGATAAGTAACAAAGACAGATTTTTTATTAAAAGATCACCTAGTCTAATTCCCTCATTTAGGATTTGGAGCCAGTCTGTATTGATTAGGGAACCAACCAAAGAGTAATTTGTTCAAGGGCCTACTATGAGTCAGTGGCAGGAGCTAGGTCCCCAGACTTCCAGGATACTTTTCACCCTCGCTACCACCCCTACCAACATCCTGCCATTCTTATATGATCTGTTTTACCTCCTGGTTTTTCTCTGAAGCTTCATGGTTTTGCCTGCTGAATAACTTGTGTTTATCCTATTGGCTAATCACTTTTAAAGAAATAATTTTTTTGATTGTTCACTTACCTTCTATTGCTCCATATTCGAACAAGATTGTCTTTCAGGATCATAAGCCCCAATCAGCACGAGAGTCAAGGCTTTCTCTAGGAATTTGATGTCTTTTCTGCTTGCTTTCCCTCCTCTTTCTTTTTCTTTCCCGCTTAGCTTCTCCTCCCATAACCCTATATTCCCATCACCTAATATCCATCAGATTTAAGACTTTGCTCTCTCTTCCTAACTCCATATCCAAATTCTTTATTGGAAAGGCTTACTTGGTGGGTCACATAATGAATTAAAATTTAGAAAGCATTCACATTGTGGAGTGGGTCACAGTTCTCAAGGTGTCTGCATGATCTTATTTGATCCTCTTTTCAGCTCAGATGGTAGGCAGATGAGATAGTGAGTTCAGACAGTTTATGTGACTTGCCCAATATCACAAAGAGAAAGTAACAAAGCCTGATATGGAATCTACATCTCCTGACTCCTTATTCACTTCTCTTTCCAATTGCCCCCATCTCTTCAAACCACCAGAAAAAAGTTGCTTCCTGGAAATGAGGATAAATCAATGTAGGGCTGTGTCACCTTTTACCACACTCTTCCATGGTCATTCCCACAAAAGTAGACAATGCTTGCTGCAGGGCCTTGTATTAAATAAAACCCAAGTGAGTGAGAAGAGGAGAGCCACGGCCTAATAACTTACAGAGTCAACAGAAGGGCAGCTTCTTCAATTAATGAAATTTACATAAAAATTTGAAAATGATGAGACCAACATTGAAAGTCCCCAAAGAAATTTTACTAATAAGGCAGGCGAGGCCTCAGCAATCAATCTGCCCAACTAGGGTTTAACTTTCCAACTGAATGCTCCTTAGATCACCCAGAATTTCTGAAAGAAGCTAAATCAAATCTTTCTCTGACAGGATTTGTTTTTGCAGATTAACTCATTAGGCCAAATTTATTCTGTCTCCTAGGATCCATTGTGAATTAAATTCTCACTAAATCCTGCCTGTGAGTATCCTCAGCACAGCCACTTCCCTTCCAACGCCTTCTAACCTCAGTGTCAACACCCATTCTAATTCCAAAGACTGGAGAGAAACACAGGAAGATCAAACCACAAGGCTTGTGGCCATCTCTTTGAAAGCAAAGAGATAAAATGGGGAAGCCAGCTGCTGGGAGTTCCCAGGATTTCTTAAAAATCCTTCAGCAACACATCTTGCCTCTGCTGCCTAAGGACAGGGAAGACGCTCAGCTCCAGCTACGCTTAGAGAGGCTGATAAAGGGCACTGTAAGTAGGAGGAAGACAATTTTCTTTTCTTCTCCTGCCTACAGAGATCTTATCTCTTTCTTTAGGTTAAGTTTCAAATGACCTGGGTTGCTAGAGATCCTCTCCGTAAAATAAATGTTACCCTTTACTTTTGCTTCTTTTGTAAAGCCTGCTCTCCTGTTCTACTTACTGCTGCTTTTCAGCTGATGAAACATTTCTTCTTTTCATTTTGCATTGGCAAGAATTGTGGGGGCCTGGAATTGGCCACCCCAAGATATGTCTCTTTGGCATGATGATTATTTGGGGCTGGTTACTTTGCAGACAGGAAAGCAACTGAAAAGTAGAATTTACTTACCCTTTGTAAGAGACGTTTACATTGTAAAGGAAATCTCCATCTGTAAAGATGTCTCCCTCTCTGTACCAGGAAGAAGGGGGGAGGACCTTATCTCTAGAAACTCTTAATCAATGGGGAAGGCAAGGACTTAAATCTGCATTTGTTTATTGTGCTTGTCTGGTAACCTCCTGTAACTGACTCCCCCCACCCCGACATCCTCCTTTGTCTTTAGCTGGATATGATATTTAAGGTGGTGGCTTCAGCCATTTTGACGAGTTGCTCAGCTTGCCTGAGCCTCTCCCATGTATACATGTTATAAAGCTTGTTCAATTTTCTCCTGCTATTCTGTCTCATGGTGAATTTAATTCTTTCTCTGGCCAGAAGAACTCACATTGGGTAGAGGAAATGTTTTCCTCCCCTACAGAATCTTCCTGCCCCTGAGATGGATTGAGGATGAAATCATTTTTGTAGTATAGTTGGTTCTCTTCTTCTTCTTGTCTTTGAAATTACAGACAGGCAAGCAGTAAGCCTCCTCTGCTGTAGGGTGAGAAGCGAAGTTCCTTTGTTCTCTGCTCTTTGAGGGGAAGCATATGAGTTTAGTTGGCAACTTTGATTTGCTTTCACAGTAAAGCTGCTGCAGCTTTGGAAAGTTTAAAAAACCTTGTCAGTCATCCCTCTTTTCGTAGTTTTGAGGAAAGCTAAACAGATTTATTTGTTTCACTTTTGTGGGTCAGAGTAGTTAGGGATTTAGCATAAAGGAATCAATCTACCTTTTGCTGACTAGTATCTTCTTATTTCTCTTTACTCTGCTTTTTCCATTTTTCAGCAGTAAAAAACAAACAAACAAAAAATTCCATAGGAAGAAGTACTCCAAAATTTCAACCCTGACTCCAGAGTCACATTTTAGCTCTTCTTTAAATGTCTTCAGAAAGTTGCTTGTAGTATCAGATTTCTAATGACTCTCACAGAGCAGAATTTAAGATCTGTGATCAGTTTGCCCGTGTAGAATCGGTTCATTTCATATTTATTAGAGCTGAAACAGAAGAACAAAATTCCATTTATTGCAAATTCTCCTTTTCCTTTCTAAGTATTTTATTTTTCAGAGTGGATGCCCACTTTGACATGTTTTCATGCCCATAAGAGGAAAGTATGGATTAATATTTTCAGTTGTGGATAAGTTTGCTCTGCTTCAGTGACATTGGACATTTATTCTGCCATTTCCATTGGAGAGGCTCTAGGAAGCCAAAGGGAAGGCACATTGGAGTCACTTTTGGTTGTCAACACAAATAATCCATAACTAATCTATAAATCAAAATTGAGCTGAGTTTATTATGAGCTGGATCTGAGGACTAGCCCAGGGCCTTCTTTCTCCAAGGAAAGAAGGGCATCAAAGAAGCGGAGTGTACAGAGTGGTTATATACCATCAAAGAGCATGTATCACATATGATTGGAATGTCCCTTTTACAACAGTCATGAGATTGCCTAGCTGGCCCATGATTCACACAGCAATTGATGAACACAACAGGTAGCAGGTCTGTGGTGATGAGCTGGGTGGTCACAGCAGGTCAGCAATCAATCCCTAGCCCAGGGAGAGATGCCTACCCTTAAGGAAATGCTGCCGTGGGGGAAATTACATCTTTCTTTATCTTAAAAGTCTTTGTTTTTGTCTTTGGGACATAGTAAATACTTAAAGCAGATATATAATGCATGCTCAATGGCCACCTCAGGCCCTTTTGGAAAAACAAAGTCAGGCTGAATTAGTTTGACACCAAATGGCTTCCTCATATACTCCAATATAGCCTATTGCTTGTCATTTATCTATCAGGTTTTCTTCGGTTATTTTGGGTGTCTTTGTGGGATCAAGAGATCTTGACCCACTCCAAAAAATACTTTCATATGTGTCTGTCTCAAAATCTTTTCTACTAAACAGAACTAATTCATTTATCATCTTAAGATTTGCTAAGCTGTATTTCCTTGGTTCTCCCTTGATCCTTTTCTGCAGAAAATTTCATCAGACATCAAAGCCTCTTTCCTTACTTCTGCTGTAAAGTTGTTGAGAGCTGTAGCAAACTATTGGCTCAGCTTCAGAACATTTTACTGAGTGCAGAATGCATCCCAAGTAGAAGGATTTCAGAAAACCAGAAGACAGCATGATTACTGGGACAAAGAAAAGAGAGAGAAGTGGTTTCTGGGGGGCAAAAACAAAATCAATAAAATTGCCACTAAGGTCTTTGTTTAGTGATGAGCACTAAATCAGGCTGAAGGGAATGATGTCAGGAGATTAACTTAATCATTTTGGCAACTCCTACCAGCATTGTATCTCCTGTACACTGTGGAAATGAATATCTGGGAAGCCTGGACTCCAACCCATTTCAGTGGAACAGGGAGATAGATTTCGTGCTGATAAGCAGCTGCCTGGATGATTTGTGTCCTTTTGCTTCTTGAGGAGGAACACAGCCTCAAGCCTTCTTTCAAATTATAACTCAGAGCCCCTTAGGCAGAACCTGGGCCTCCCACATGGTTCTTGATCTCATAAGAAGAGTCTTGAAGCAGGCTGTCCACATAAGATCCAAATCACTGATTAGAATATATTCAATTTGGCATCTGTTAGGCATAAGAATTAAACTAGTCAATTCAGTCACAACAGTAAAAATCAATCTGTGTATATAGATACAGTCCAAGAGATCAAATCATTTTTATATTTTTAAAGAAAAAATTATTCTGATACTTGTTAAAATGGTAAGGAAGACTTTATTCAAGACTATTTCAATAGGGATATTTCAATAGGGCAGGGAGATCAGGCTTAACTTTAAATACAGCAAAGACAGTTGGGGATTTATAGCCAACCAGCAGAGTGAGAGAGTCAGTGAATAGAAAATTACTGAAAGGTGACATCAAGAGTAGGGAGATTCTTGCTAAAGGGAGACTTATACATCAAAGGTGGGGGATGAGGAACTTGATCAGATATCAAGGGTAAGATATCAATTCTCACTAAATTGACAGGATTCTCACTAAGATTGGGGTAGGTGGGCCAAAGACAGAATAAGGGCCAAGGTCAAGGCCTAGTTGAGAAGAGGGCTCAGGGGAGCCTAACTAAATTTGTTCAGGGAGAGAGTCTTTGTCAGTATCTACAAGCTTACATCTCTTTCTCCCCATCCTTTCCTATCCTACTCCCCCAACCAGCTACAAAATAGAAGTCTCCAGTTTCCTCAGCCAGCTCCTCACTTATTCTTCCCAGACTTCTTTATTATTGAAAAAGAGAGTGTGCCAGACTCTCAGGACTCCAGGTTCAGCATCTCAGCTAGTGGATGTGTCTCTGACTCATTCTAGTCCCTGATTGCTAGGATCAGTTTACTCCCTAGTGAAAGAGTCAAGGCCCTCCCTACTTTGGGAAACTTGCTTCCTAGATGTGGAGAACCATCCCTGACAGACCCATTGGCAGCATTTGCAGTCCCGACTCCTGGGGGGAGACTTGTCAGTAGAGAAGGAAGAGCTAGTGATCAAGCAAACTATCCCCTTGGCTGGCACATTTTTAGGCAATCTGACAGTCAACAACGTTCACTGAGTGTACAAAACTGAAGGAGTTCTAAAGCCAGGGCTTGAGAAGTGGGGTTGCAATATTGTGATTTGTCATTTAAATGACCAAATATATAGTTCTTATTTATATTTGGTCTTCCCTCACAGTTCCTGGCTCACGGCTCCCAAAACCATTGGGATTTCCAAAGTGTTGAGAGTGATCAAAATGTTTCTTATTATGTTAATAAAGTGACTTTTGGAAAGCACCTAAGGATGGGGGCTGGTTGCCAATGGAACCAGCCACATTATAAGAGGGTTAGGACTTTCCATCCCACCCCTTGAACTCCAGGCAGGGGAGAGGGGCTGGAAGCTGAATCAGTTACTATGGCCAATGATTTAATCAATCATGCCTATGTAATGAAGCCCCATAAAAACCCAAAATGCTGAGGCTCAGAGTTTCTCGATTGGTGAACACATGGAGGTGCTGGGAAAGTGGCACACCAGGAGAGGGCATGGAAGCTCCACACCTTTTCCCCATACTTTGTCCTATACATCTCTTCCAACTGTCTGTTCCTGAGTTATACCCTTGTTACCAAACCAGGTTTGTTTTTGCCCATTAACCAGAAAGCCAAACACCAAGATGATCAGATTGCAGCAGAGAGATGGTTTTAATCACAAGGCAGCCAAGCAAGGAAGTTGGAGAACAAGTCTCAAGTCCACCTCCTCAAAAATGCAGACTTGGGGATATTTATGGGGTAGAGAGCAAGGTAGTTTAAAGTACAGAGATAGATGATGGAGATGAGGAGAGGTGAGGTAATTGATGATATGCGTAAGCATAATCTAACTTCATGCCTCTTCATAGGATGCATGTTCACAAAATGGAGGTGTTAGCATGATCTTAGGGAGGAGATTTTAGCCTCTTGACATTGAAAGGTCACTTACTGGACATCTGTGTGGGCCCAGTTGATGGGTTGGTGGTCTCAATCAGACTGAACTGGGAAAGAGGGTCCTAATTCCTGAAAAATAGCTGGAACACCCATTACCCTGGTGACATAGGCACCAGGGAGATGTTATCTATAGGAAACTAGTTGGAGTCAGATAGCATAGTGCCTAAGCAGCACAGTTAACAATGGGTGGGCGAACAGCTAAAAGTTATAATTAGTAACTGCAAAAAAGAAAAAAACTTTAGTTGCTAGCTACCTAATCATCAATGGCTAACTGTTTACAGGTTTCATCCTTTTATAATAAACCAGTAATCTAGTAAGTAAAATATTTCTGTGAGTTCCATGAGCTGCTCTGACAAATTAATCAAACCCAAAGATGGGGTCCTGGAAACCTCTGATCTATAGGCAGTCAGTCAGAAGTACAGGTGACAACCTGGGCTTGCAACTGGCCTATGAAGTGGGGAGGATGGAGGATGGAGGGGGTATTTCTGCAGGACTGAACCCTTAACCTATAGAATCTGATGCAATCAGAATTGAGTTGAGTTCTTGGACACTTTGCTGGTGTCCAAGAATTGCTTGTTGCAAGTGTGGGGGAATCCCCTCCACATGTTACAATTGGAAACAACCACCCAAAAAATTGGTGCCAGTGAAATGGTATTTGCTAGAATGACTCTGGCTCACAGAAGCCTGTGGTTTGGGAAAAGAAAGGATGAAAGTGTGGGGGTGAGGAACCTTTGATTCCTAGGTGGCCACGTGGTCACCCATGGTATGGAGCAGAAGCTATGCTGCCCTTAGTTCAGTGGAATTTAGAGATGGATCCAACTCCTGAGGAGTCGGTTCACTGGATGCATAAGGAAATGCAAGCTAATAAGAAAAAAGCAAAATATTCTGTCCCCTGGTTATTGTTATCTGTAACATCTAAACTAAAAGGAAAAGAGAATGCTGGGTTGGACCTTGATGCTGGACCAAGCTCAGATTTCAGTCTGAGCTTCCACCAAGAGCCTCAACGCTCCCTCTGAAGGGAAAAGTTGTGCAGGGGCAATAGAAAATAACTCTAAGACCTCTGGTGGGTGGGGGAAGTTAACATGGGAGAACAGCAAAACCAAGAAACTGTTGAAACTGTTACTAAGCCCCAAGGGACCGGTGAGCCACAAGTGGGTCCTTTTGCCCAGAGCCACCTGCACCAATAGAATGAGACCAGGTTTGGAATAGCAGAGCAGAAACATTATGCATTGATCAATGAATGGAGGGGGCAGAGCTCATGCTCTAAAACACCTTCTCCTCAAAGGGAAGGTGAGCAGGGTTCTTATGAGGTGTGAAGAGAGAGGGTTCTCTGAGTCATCACTCGGGGCAGGGGCATTTGGGGCATGTGTAGATCTTCCCTTCTTGTTCATGGCACCTTTTACCTGAGAAGGGAGACTGCCCAACTTCTTCTCTAAACACCAAATCATATACCCCAGATGCAGCAGCTGATATGTCTCATATGCAAGCCATGTGGACTAACTGGGATATCCACCCACTTAATACACCCAATACCCAGGTCATGGTAAATGCTGTGGTCCTTTCACAAGGACCCTCTGATACCAAGCAATGGGCTCACTCTTCTCACTGTGATCTGAGCCAATTAATCACACCCAGTTAGAGACTGAGAAAGGAAGTTTAATTAGGTTATATAAGCTGGCAAGTCGGAAGATGGGTGACTAATGTCTCAAAAACCCATCTTCAAGGATTACAGAATCTTAAGGCAGTTATATAGGGAAAGTGAGCGGTAAGGAGGGTGTTTAGAAATGTACATGTTGGACTCCAGGTTCTCTCATTGTGCTTTTCTTCTGTTGATGATGATGAATATTCTACAGGTGTTCTTTCTTTCTGGAGGCCTTCTTATTCCCTGGGAAAATTCACTAAAATTGTTAAGAACAAAGCTATCAGAGTACCTCAACAGGGGTATTTGCACAGGATCAGGGCCAGAAAATCATGAAAGCTTGCAGCAATTTGTAATGATCACATGCTAGAAAGATTTCAACTAGGAAAGGGTTATTTAGTGTAACAAGATGGCCTCACTTATGTTCACTTACAATCTCATATAAGCTTATTGTTGTAAAACCAAGAAACAACTTAGGAAGCCTTACCAAATTTGCTATCTCACCTTCCCCTCATGGGTCTTACAGATGCTAATAAAAACATTAGGTTAATTAACAAGAGAGTGGGGAGAGGCCAGGGACTTTCCCAAGAAGGTGGAAATTTTTAAAAAGGTTATTAAGAAGTAAGATGAATAAAGCAAATTTTGATAGGAGTGAAAGAAAGAGGAAACAGAAAGGGGAGAGTCATGGACTCAGTCTCAGCAGGGTTGAAATCTTTAGATGGTTATTAAGAAATGAGATGAATAAAACAGACATGATGGCATTAAAACAAAGATGTTAATACAGCACCACCTAAGACTGAGAGGGCCAAAGGGGCCCCTTATCCTTCCCTCAACATTAAAGGGCCTCAAAGAAGTCTACCCTATTTACCCATGTTGGAGAAATTTTAAGGCAGAAGGTAGGGGCAGGCCCAGTGGCATAGTGGTTAAGTTTGTGCACTCCACTTCAGCAGCCTGGGGTTCTCAGGTTTGGATCCCAGACATGGACCTAGCACTGCTCATCAAACTGTGCTGTGGCAGCATCCCACATAAAATAGAGGAAGACTGACACAGATGTTAGCTCAGGGCCAATTTTCCTCACAAACACACACACAAAAGTCAAAAGGTAGAAATTACAATGAGAAACCTGACCAGCAATTGCTTGGGGCAGTGATTAAGCTAATTAAGATAAAGATTGACGAAAGGGTCAGGGTTTCTTGGCTCGACCCCTCACTGGGGACCCAAAGCCTTTTGCACAAGATTGGGTAAAAGGGGTAGGGGGTGGAGAAGAGAAGTTTCCAAGACTGCTTGATACAGGAAACTCTGGGGTACTAAAACCCATTGGTGAAGCCCTGACTCAGGCTACAGTTAGACTGAGAGAACATGAAAGTGTAAGGGTTGATAGGATTGTGAAAGTTGGAATGTTTAAACAGGCATTATGTAAAGAACTTGGGTTAACTTTACCCAAATATTTTATGGTAATAGATATTATGTCTGGCCAGGGAACATTTCCCCTACACAATGTTAAAAGATGAACTGGGGCATATTAAAATGTTTTTTTTTTTTTTTGAGGAAGATTAGCCCTGAGCTAACTACTGCCAACCCTCCTCTTTTTGCTGAGGAAGACTGGCCCTGAGCTAACATCCATGCCCATCTTCCTCTACTTTATATGTGGGATGCCTACCGCAGCATGGCATGCCAAGCGGTGCCATGTCCACACCCAGGATCCAAACCAGTGAATCCCGGGCTGCCGGGAAGTGGAATGTGTGAACTTAACCGCTGTGCCACTCACTGGGCTGGCCCCAAGCATATTAAAATTTTTTTTTGAGGAAGATTAGCCCTGAGCTAACTGCTGCCAATCCTCCTCTTTTTTCGCTGAGGAAGACTGGCCCTGAGCTAACATCCATGCCCATCTTCCTCTACTTTATATGTGGGATGCCTACCACAGGATAGCATGCCAAGCAGTGCCATGTCCGCACCCAGGATCCGAACCGGCGAACCCTGGGCTGCCAAAGTGGATTGTGTGCACTTAACTGCTGTGCCACCGGGCCAGCCCCGCATATTAAAACTTTTAAGAGTTTATTTGAGCAAAAATCTATTTGAAGTGGGCATATATAGCAGGTGGAAGGAAGCTCCAAGGAGTTGTGCAAAATGAAAGACTGTCATAGCCAGAAACGAGCAGGAACAAGGAAGTTATACAAGGCAAAAAAGCAGCCCGCTTATTGTGAAGTCAATTTCCCTTAGGGAATGACAGGAGTCTATCAATCAGATTACCACACTAGTACTGATCAGGCAGTTCCTGATTGACTGGTTTAAGATTCCATTTCTGGGAGAGCCAAAACTGTAATTAAGTCTACGTTTGGTGATGGGGAGCTTAGCATAAATGACTCCATTTTGGGCCTGTAGTCATGTTTTTTGTTTTTTTCAATTATTTTATTGAGGTCATAATGGTTTATAACGTTGTGTAATTTTAGGTGTAGATGATTATTTATCAGTTTCTGTATAGACTGCATTGTGCTCACCAACACTAGTATTATAAAACCAAAACCTGTTCATCAAGTCCTAGTGGAGGCTACAGTTAGGAACGTAAGGTTTGATAGAATTAAGGTAAATATTTGTAGAAGAATTAGTATATTTGAACAGGCTTTGTTGTGAGGTGGTTGCATCCCTTTATCTGATTCTGTTATGGAGATGGACATTGTATGTGACTGGGGAACATTTCCCCTACCTAATATTGTAAAACAGAAGGCATGTAGATCCGCTCTTCAAGCAATGTTAATTGGCCATGTTAAATGGGAACCAGTAATATTGCCTGAGCCCACACAGTATGTAATAGAAGCTGGAATGCTAGTAGGGACAAATTCTCTGTGCAATAGCCCTGTAGGGGAGGAAGACAATTCCTCTACTCTCTAGGTCCTTCTGGCTGGTCTAAGAATTAAATTGACATGAGACAGAATAACAGGAGAAAGTCAAAGTTTAATGACATGTATACATGGGAGAAACCAAGGAAAACGGAGTAACTTGCCAGAACGGCCAAAGCCTGTCACCTTAAATACCATCTTCAGTTAAAGAGAAAGGAGGATGTTGGGGGTAGTGGTTTGGGGCTTCAAAGGGAAGGAAGGCAATTTAGGTGAAGATGGAAATGAGAATGGACCAACTCTAGCCAATGTGACCTGAAAGACACATTTTACATTACACTGCAGTTATCTTAGGGTATTAGCTCCTTCCTGGGACAGGCCTTCTATTTTAAATTCTTTTAGGCAGTTAGGGGGAAGGTCAAACTTTCTTTCAGAGTCTTTTGTTCTTAAAAATAATCAAGGCAAAGAGATACATTTTGAGGTGGTCAATTCTGATCCCCCACACTAGAAACATGTTTACTTTATAGTACAATCTTTTAATAAAATACAAAATGTTTTCTAATAGACCCAAACATTTTTTAGTTTCTGTGTAGTAAGAAGCCAAAAGTAAATAAACCTATCTTTAATAATTAACATCTAATATTTTATCTTATTTGAAAATAATCTAAATACTCAATGCATTGTTATCATTTAATTTTACCTAGCAAAACTTCAAAGTTTCAAATTACCAAAGAGATTTTGGAAGTTAAGTACACATGCCATGAACTATAATTATTGCTAAAAGTTTATCTATGAACCCTTATCTCACTTACATCTAAATCATTTGCTCTCAACAATTGTGTCTAAGTTACCCACGAAAACTTCATGAGATGTTAGACAAAATCAGCTATTATTTAAAGCTATTATTTTGCTGACAAATTTGTAACAGGGATAACATGAGCTTATTTGACTAGTACACCCATACTGCATGTCTGCATCATATCTAGGGCTGATAACTCTGAGGACGAGCATATTTTAATCAAACCAACAAATTTAAAAAGTTTCCATTTACCAAAGATTATTTCATATCACATTAACTTGAAAAACATTTGGGTTAGTTTCTATTACATTTAGAAAGAATTTATGTAAGCAGTTACTTTAAGCCAATTACAAATAGAGCTCTTAATTTTGGCCATACCATCCAGAGGTAAAATATCACACATATATAACATACATATAGACACACATACACAAAGACTCCACAGCTATTGTTTTAAAACTTTAGGACGATGTACCACACCTTTAAAAGTCTGCACAGGGGGAGAGATGTCAGTATCATGGCAGAGTGAGCTTTCCTGGTAATCTCTCCCTCCCACCATACAACAAAAAAGACATTCATACTCCAACAGAGGACATCCAAACACAACACAAAAAACGTCTGAGAGACCCATGCAGTCATATGGTGGAGGGCGGAGAGGCTGGAGCTCCCCCTTGGAGAAGGTGGAACAGGATAAGAGAAAACTTTGCTCCCTCCCCTAAAGACTGTGATCTGGGACTGCAGGAAGCCTTTGAAAGGAAAGGAACGGGGGAGGGGAAGTTCATTCACGGGAACATCAAGGGTCCCTGAAGGCCCTTGCAGCCTAGAGGGAAGCCCTCTCCTGGGGCAAAAGCTTTGTAGGGGGTGACCTCATCAAGCAAACACCCCAGGAAAGTAGAGTAAGAAAAAGCCCAGAGCATGCAGGAGAAAGTGCCCCTCCCCTGACCCGCCCAGCACTGGCTCCAGTGCCTGGGATCTTAGCAGAAGGCTGAGGGCTCAGAATATGCAGCTCTTGACCCCCACCCAGTGGTGATAGGCAGTAACTGCAACCAAATAATACCAGAATGCATAAAAAAAACCATGCCTGCTAGCAGTATCAAACATTATATTAAATCTCCAGGGGCCAGCCCCTTGGCCAAGTGGTTAAGTTCGCCTGCTCTGCTTCAGCGGCCCAGGGTTTTGCTGGTTTGCATCCTGGGTGCGGACATGGCACCACTCATCAGGCCATGCTGAAGTGGCATCCCACATGCCACAACTAGAAGGACCCACAACTAAAAATACACAGCTATGTACTGGGGGACTTTGAGAGAAAAAGGAAAAATAAAATCTTTAAATCTCCAGACCAGAGAGAAAATAACAAGTACCCAGAAATCAGTCTTGAGGACACAGAAATATGTAATCTAAATGACAAAGAATTCAAAATAGCTATCATCAAAAAACTCAACGACGTAAAACAGAATATAGAAAAACAATTCAACGAATTGAGGAGCTACTTCACAAAAGAGATTGAAACTATAAAGAAGAATCAATCAGAAATATTAGAGATGAAAGACACAATGGAACGAATAATAAAACAAAACATGGATTCCCTGAACACTTGAGTGGACATCATAAAGGAGCGTATCAGCATAATAGGAAGACAGACATGTTGAAATGCTCTAGGTAGAGTAGGAGAGAGAACTAAGACTAAAAAGACATGAAGAAAGTCTCCAAGAAATATCTGACTCAATTAGGAAATGCAACATAAAAATTATAGGTATTCCAGAGAAGAAGAGGAGAATGGAGCAGAAATAATAGCAGAGAACTTCCAAAACCTAGGGAAGGAGATGGAAATCCATGTGGAAGACACTGTCAGATCTCCCAGATATGTCCATGTAAAAAGGCCTACTGCAAGGCATATGGTAGTAAAACTGGCAAACGTGAATGACAAAAGAAAAAATACTAAGAGCAGCAAGGCAGAAGAAAATAACCTACAAAGGAACCACTCTCAGGCTTTCAGCAGATTTGTCTGCAGAAACCTTACAGGCTAAGAGAGACTGGAATGACATATTCAAATCCTTGAAGGACAAAAACTTTCAGCCAAGAATACTCTATCCAGTGAAAATATTCTTCAGATATGATGGAGAAAGAAAAACTTTCCCAGACAAACAAAAGCTAAGTGAGTTCATAGCTATGAGATGTCCCCACACATACCAGTATCCCCAAGAAGGCCCTCATATATGAAAAAAAAAGGGGAGAAAGGGGTTGAAAAGCATGGAGTAAGGAGATAAATAGGTAGACAGAATCAGAACAGATTAGCAAATACTCAAGTATAGCAGTAAAAATAAAGGGAAGGAAAACACCAAAAGCAAAGATAATCTTGTCATTTTAACCACAAACTGACAACACAAGATGGAGTAAGATGTGAGAAAAACAGCTTAGGAGGGGAAGAGGAAAGGGACTGAATAGATTTAGTCTAAAGAAATAAGAGGCCATCAGAAAATGGACTATCTTATACATGAGATTCTGAATACAAACCTCATGGTAACCACTAAACAAAAAAGCAGAATAGAGACACAAAGAATAAATAAGGAGAAAACAAAGAAACACATCATTAAAAACTAAATAATTCAACTGGTAGACCGAAATACACAGGACAAGAAACAAAAGAAATGCAAGAGAACCAGGAAACGAGTGATAAAATGGCAGGATTAAGCCCCCATATATCAATAATCACCCTAGATGTAAATGGATTGAATTCTCCAAGAAAAAGACACAGAGTGGCGAGATGGATTAAAGAACAAGACCCAACAATATGCTACCTCCAGGAAACACATCTCAGCTCCAATGACAAGCACAGGCTCAGAGTGAAGGGATGGAAGACGATACTTCAAGCTAATGGCAAACAAAAGAAAGCAGGTGTCACAGTATTTATATCAGACAAAGTAGACTTCAAGATAAGACAGGTAAAGAGAGACAAAGAGGGGCAGTATATAATGGTCAAAGGGACACTCCATCAAGAAGACATAACAATTATAACATGTATGCACCTAACACAGGAGCACCAAAGTATATAAATCAACTATTAACAAACTTAAAAGCAGATATTAATAATAACACAATAATAGTAGGGGACCTCAACACTCCACTCACATCAATGGATATGTCATCCAGACAGAAAATCAACAAGGAAACAGTGGATTTTTTGTTTGGCCTGTAGTTTTCCTTTTTTCTGTTGTCCTTGTCAGGCTTTGGTATCAGCCTGACAGCCTGATGTTGGCCGAAGCAGAACGTGTGAACTTAGCCACTGTGCCACCAGGCCGGCCTTATTAAAGGTTTTAAGCAAGCAGTGATGTGTGATTTTAATTGTGCTTCCCTTTACCCCCCCAAAAAAAATCAGTCTGGCTATGGAACAGGGCAAGAATGAAGGCAGGATGTCAATTAAGAAACATTCACAGCTGTCCAGGCAACAGTTACGATGGCTTAGCCCAGGGTAGCTTTGGTTACTGGTTCAGCAGGGATTCTGAACCTTTGAGACTGAGTTAACCAAAGACAGACAGGAAGAACTAACAACTTTAGATATTGATGAATTCCTCATGCTTAACTGGCCTTGTCTTTCTAATGTTTCCTCATGTCCCACATGGATGAGGCTGATTAAAGCAACTCTCAAAATGTTGAGTTCAGTCTCTGAAGTGAAGTGCCTTTCTTCAGACCCATTCACAAGGAGGCAGCCTCGAGAAGTGAGCCAAATTTATGACCAGGGCTTCCCCAGGTCCTCTTCATCAGTCCCTTCCTCCCTTTTGGTGTCTCATTCTCCACACTCAGCAGAATCTGCCCTCCTAACACCGTGCCCCAAAGCTCTCTGAACTCCCCTTTCTTTGCTTCCTCCTCCCCTATCTTCCTCAGAGTTCTGCCCCTTAAGCTTCAAAACAGTAGGGCCTGGCCAGGCGGCGCAGAGGTTAAGTTCACATGTTCCGCTTTGACAGCCTAGGGTTTGCCGGTTCAGATCCCAGGAGCGGACATGGCCCCGCTGGGCAAGCCATGCTGTGGCAGGCGTCCCACATATAAAGTAGAAGAAGATGGGCACGGATGTTAGCTCAGGGCCAGTCTTCCTCAGCAAAAAGAGGAGGATTGGCAGCAGTTAGCTCAGCGTTAATCTTCCTTTAAAAAAAGCTTCAAAACAGTAAACTAATCCAGTAACTCTAATTGCTACAATCTAATCATGACTGAGAGCATTTGCACTTTAGTATCCCTTAAGACATGCTATGGGACCTGGCTAGTTCAGGGAAGATATTTTGAGGCGGAATGTGGCTAAAATTCTGTTTTGTGAGTTGTCCCACTCTGCCTTCCCATAGAACTCAGACTAGGAGAGAGAGGTTGTCTGAGGAAAAGTATTAACTGAAAACATTCTTGATCTTGGACCTCTGTGGCCTGGATCAGCAGGAGAGATTTGGAGCAGCACAGAGTGGGACTGGCTTTCCAAACAAACTTTAAGAGATGACAATCCAGGCAGTCCCCAGGTAGAGGGGCTCCTCTGTCTAGCAGAAGACAAGAACCCAGAGACAGGCCAGAGAACAGTGGGCCTGGAGGAGGCAGGGTTTAAGCAGGCTCCTGAAGGGAAGGGTAGGATTTGGAGAAGAAGATGGGGAATGGCCATGGCATTCTAGACAAGGTGAAAAGAAACTCTCATTTGCAAACTAGAAGCAACAGGTCCAGAAGTACACAACTCTGCTCTTATCTTGCTCTCTATTCCCTGCCCATGATTGTGGAGAAGCATGCAGGGACTCAAGCATAAGCCTATGTCTGACACTGATTCTGACCGATGCTGAGGGGCCCATGTTTTCCTTCCTTCACTCTTCTCCCCACTGGGGCAAGATGGAGTCCACTTAGGGATAAGCAACATTAAGTCACAAACCCTGATCTTGTGGGTGGGATGAGACACACTTTACTCTAGTTAGAGAGTCATCCCATTCAGACAGAGACAGAGCCTCCATCTTGGCTTGGTGGTAAATAATTGTCCCACTCTTAGAAAGTCTAAAGACCCAAGAGCTCTGAACCCCTAATCAATATTTCAAAGGGCTGTGATCTACCAGAGACCAGAGTACAATTTACCTCTTCTTTTTTTTTCCTTTTTCATATTGTGAGAATATTTTTAAATATAGAAAATTTCATGTAACCTCCACCCAGAATTATCCTTATTTATTACCATATTTGCTTAAAGTCTTTTTTATTTAAAAAAAAAAAAAGACAAAAAGACTATAGGTAAATTGGAAGTTCCCTTTACCCCCCAGCTCCCAACCCCATAACTCTTCTTCTATTTCCTTTTTTTTCTACTTGTCTTTCTCCTCTCTACTTTCCTTTTTTGCCTGTTTTATTCTCTTCTCGTTAATTCTAAAATCTGGTGAGCTTACATTTTATATGCTCCTCTCCTAAATAAGTTTTTTTAAAAAGAAGGAATTTATATTTGCCTCCATAAGGCTTTTGATTACTTTAGGGATGCATGTCTGGTCCTTAATTGAAACAGGTTTCCATCCCAAGATAAAAGCTGTGATTATTAAGTTATAGGGTATTTTTTCTTGTATGACCTCTAAATTGCCTCTAAAGGCGTGTCCAGAATTCTAAAGATAGTTTAAGCAACTTTCAGCATCAGAATGAATTTATGGCCTCTCAAGGTTACGACTTTGGGGAAAAATACTCAACTGGCTATTTCAATTCTGGTTGTGTCAGCTAAAAATTAAAGTCATGTTTAAATTATGAAATCTCATGACTTAGGCCACACATTACTATCCTTACCAGATTTGGCTGCAAAGCATTATCTGTTTCCAGAAATCAGGTTTATTTTCAGAGGGCAAATCCTTGCCAGCAAAAGGAATGTTCAACAGCATGTGTGGCAGCCTCTCAAAAGGGGATGCCACTCATCTGGAATCACAGCAAGTCAGGGGTAGAAGAGAACTTAAACGTCTAATTCAAATCCTTTCCAGTACAGGTGAAGAAAAAGATGCCTATAGGGAGAAAGTAACTTGCCAGAAGTTGCCAGACCTGGGACGGCTGGGTCAAGAACCCAGGTCCATTCTTTGGCCCCTGCTCCTTTGAGATGTCTGATGCCTGAAGCACTGGTTAGTGAGCTTGCAGGTGATGTCTATAAGCAGGCTCATTATTACATAACTTACTGCTAAAACTTAACTGAGTGTAATTTAGTGTTTCCCCTAATCCACAAACTTCTTCATAGCCATAATGTCACATTATCAGTGTCAGCTTTCTCAATCTTGTAACCAAGCTGGCTTCTTGGGCAGGCAACTTGTGCAGTTGCACGGGGCCCCACACTTAGAGGGCCTCATGCTTAGTTTAATGCTCTCCTGTCACCTTCTTGAGATTCTTAACTTTTTAACAAGTGGTCCTGCATTCTCATTTTGCATGGAGCCCTGCAAATTAGGTAACCTGCCTCTAACTTACATCCTGGGAGATAGGAATGAGGAGGAAATTGGCTCCCTGTTTTGTTTGGAGAGAGGTAATGAAATGCCTAGAATTATCCCCGGGAGAGGTTTGAGAACTTGGCACCTGTACCACTGACTCAGGCCACTCAGTACTTTCTGTGGCCCCAGGGTCACCTGCCTGATTTGGATGTGCAGGACCTAATGATCTTCCCAGTATGAGATTTGGTCTCTTAAGAAAACCTCCAGCCAATTAAACTGATTAAAATAGGATGGAAATCTCAGGACTTAGCTTTGGCTGTGCACTCTGGCTGTCACTGGCCTAATGTTTGTAAAAGGAAGCCGCCCTCTAGAGCAGGAAATTCAGGGAGACTGCTTAAGGGAAAGGCAGCAGAGGCTGGAGAGGAAGGGCACCCCTGTCTGCTGCACAGAACTCTGTGAGCCAGGAAGGGTCCGGGGAGAGCAGCATAGAGGTGACTGTGGGAGTGCTCCAGGAGCTGCAAGCCCAAAATTGGAAGGAAACTGAGGAAATTAGAGAGATTCTTGCTCCAGAATAACTCAAAATCATCCAAGACCTGTACTGTTTGTTTAACCATTCTGTTTCTTCTGCCGACCCAAGGCTTTTATTTCCCTTATACCTCAACTCTAGCACTTCTCTCCTCCTTTTCTTGTTGGTTGTCTGTCTTCCCTGCCGGACTGAAAGCCATTTACAGGCAAGGACTCTGTTATCCATCTATCCTGAGCATATAGTAAATTGATTCGATTGAGAGAAACATGTACTGAGACCTTATTTTGTGCTGAGCATGGTGCTAGGCTCTGGGGCAGGGGGTAGAGGGGAGGGGAGGGCATGTAGGTGAATAAGGTACAGGCCCCGCCCTTAGAGAGGCCTCAGTCTAGAAGAGACGGGCAAATGAACAAATCACTACAATACAGTGTGTTTAATGAGGAGAGAATAATTAACTCCCCTAGAGGGAGGTGGTCGGGGCAGGCTTCCCATGGCATTCAAAAAATATCTTTTGCTTGAATGGCTATTCTAAGACAAACTAAGTAGATAAAACATATTGCCACCTCATGCTACCCCAGAAATGATCACTGATAAGCCTGAGTGAACATTAAGGAATGGGCCAGTAGCCCTAATGGAGCCTCCTAAACTCAGCCCTACCAGCTGCCCAGGTGAGTGAAAGATGTGTGGAGAGTGGGATCCCTATGCCATTATCTGATGTGGAGAATCTAGGTATCTATGAATGAGAGATATTTCTCCTCTGGCCCTGCCCTCAGCATTTGGTACACTAGTTTGGCTGAGAAACTAAACCACAACACAAATTATGTTACCTCTTCTAGGTTTTGTCATATCAGAAACAGCGGCTGATGAACCAGAAGGGTAGTAGGGTTTGAGACTATTCCAGCATGAAGAAGAGACCCCAGGGAAAAGGAAGCTATGCTCTGAGAAAGCCCTTTGTTCTGGTGACAGAGCAGTAGGTGCTAAGAACAAACTGCACTCTGAACTTGAGGTACAAAAGAGGAGGAGGGTCCGGCCAATTCCCTAGCCTCATTGTCACAAATCAAATATAACTCTCTATCCAGCTTCTTTAAATCTTTTGATGATTTGTCAAGCAGCATCCAGTATTTTATTTCTATCATCCTTTATTGTTCCTACAAAGTAATAACATAGTTGTAAAAAAATTCAAATACGGAAGTATGTAAAGAAGTGCATGTCTCTACTTTACTCTCCATCCTCGATTTCACTCCTAAGAAGTAATCACTATTAAAAAAATTCCTTTTTTAGAGATTGGCACCTAAGCTAACAACTGTTGCCAATCTTCCCTTTTTTTTTTTTCTGCTTTTTCTCCCCAAATACCCCCAGTACATAGTTGTATATTTTAGTCGTGGGTCCTTCTAGTTGTGGCATGTGGGACGCCACCTCAGCATTGCCTAATTAGCAGTGCCACATCCGCACCCAGGATCCAAACCAGCGAAACCCTGGGCCACCGAAGCCGAGCATGCAAACTTAACCACTTGGCCACAGGGCCAGCCCCTACTATTATGACAGTAGTTAGCTGAGGGCTAATCTTCCTCAAAAAAAAAAAAATTTTTTTTAAACCACACATCTATGGACAGCTTATCTTTGACAAAGGAGCTGAGGGCATACAATGGAGAAAAGAAAGTCTTTTCAACAAACGGTGCTGGGAAAACTGGAAAGCCACATGTAAAAGAATGAAAATTGACCATTCATTTTCACCATTCACCAAAATAAACTCAAAATGGATCAGGTGAGACCTGAAACCATAAGGCTTCTGGAAGAAAACGTAGGCAGTACACTCTTTGACATCAGTATTAAAAGGATCTTTTCGGACACCATGCCTTCTCAGAGAAGGGAAACAATAGAAAGAATAAACAAATGGGACTTCATCAGATTAAAGAGCTTCTTCAAGGCAAATGAAAACAGGATTGAAAGAAAAAAACAACCCACTAACTGGGAAAAAATATTTGGAAGTCATATATCTGACAAAGGCTTAATATCCATAATATATAAAGAACTCTCGCAACTCAACAACAAAACATCAAACAACCCAATCAAAAAATGGGCTGGAGACATGAACAGACATTTCTCCAAAGAAGATATACTGATGGCCAATAGGCACATGAAAAGATGCTCATCGTCACTGATCATCAGGGAAATGCAAATCAAAACTACACTAAGATATCACCTTATACCCGTTAGAATGACAAAAATATCTAAAACTAATAGCAACAAATGTTGGAGAGGTTGCGGAGAAAAAGGAACCCTCATACACTACTGGTGGGAATGCAAACTGGTGCAGCCACTATGGAAAACAGTATGGAGATTCCTCAAAAACTAAAAATAGAACTACCATACGATCCAGCCATCCCACTGCTTGGTATTTGTCCAAAGAGCTTGAAGTCAGCAATCCCAAAAGTCCTGTGCACCCCAATGTTTATTGCAGCACTGTTTACAATAGCCAAGACGTGCAAGCAACCTAAGTGCCCATCAACAGACGAATGGATAAAGAAGATGTGGTACATATATACAATGGAATACTACTCAGCTGCAAAACAGAACAAAATCATTCCATTTGCAATAACATGGATGGACCTTGAGAGAATTATGTTAAGTGAAATAAGCCAGCGAGAGAAGGATAATCTGTGTATGACTCCACTCATATGAGGAATTTAAAATTATGGACTAAGAACAGTTTAGTGGATACCAGGGGAAAAGTGGGGTGGGGGGTGGGCACAAAGGGTGAAGTGGTGCACCTACAACATGACTGACAAACAATAATGTACAACTGAAATTTCACAAGATTGTAACCTATCAATAACTCAATAAAAAAACTTTTAATATATATCCTTCCAGGGTTTTTTCTTTGCGTATCTAAGAGTATACACATTTGAGGGAGTTTTGATATTTATTCACAAGTGGGACCACATTGTTTGTATTCTTCAGTTTGCTTCAATGTTATATTTCTTTAATACATTCTGAGCCAGCACTAATCTGGAATGATGTGCCCCTTCCAGAAGCACACTCTTCCAGGTATAGAACTGAATTATTGCCTGAACAGAAAAAAATGGCAATACCCTCTGCTCTCATGTGCCTGTGATTCTGGATGAGCCCATTCAGGTTGCAGGAACATAATATACAAAGAAGGGTGTCTCCATTTTAGCTCCTAGAAGCTGAGCGGTTCTGAGCTTTTAAGGGGGCAGAGACCATCTTATGGATCCAGAGAAAGCTATGGACCTTCTCTCCAAAAAAATGAACATATGCACAAAATTTTGCAGATGATTTCAAGGTTAAGATTCCCTCCTGCTGTAATTTCCTTTTCTTCCCAAGTATACGTTTTGTTCCAAAAGACTGCCTCCGTCACAACTAGCTTATATAAGTCTTTGCAGTCGACAGTTGCTCCTCCATGTTGGGCCCCTATCAAACACTACTTCACCTCTGGTCACTTTTCTTCTCCACAGGGATGAGCTTCACCTAGACCCCCAAGTCCTCAGCCATTGGTGCTTAGCAAAGCCGGTGGAAGCCACTATTATAACAACCAACTGAGCCCAGTCACCTCCCCTGCCCAGACACCCTGGCTCTCCTTACTGGTGTGCCACCAGCAAAGCCCAGGGCAGGCGTTCAGGGCTGCACCTTGTTAATACCTAGTATGGTCAACAGCTGATATTGTTCACTGTATTCAAGAAGACTCTGCTGCCTTCACCTCTTCCTCAGTTCTCATCGCTCACTATACCTCTGTCCCATTAGATAGTTAGCCATGCCCCATCACTGGGAGATTGTAATCTTTTCCTTTGCTTTGGGGACCAAGGCCCTGATCCTAAAGGATTAAGATATCAGGCTATCCTCAGGGCCATAGCTAAGGGGATGTCTGCAGTGCACATTCAGTGTACACCGTATACTGATACACTGTCTCCTTGTCTCATCCTAGTCAGTAATGATCTGGGCACTTTTGTCTCCTGTATTCCCTCAATCAGAGCCCTTACACATCAGTATGCACGCATGCACACATACACACACATCAACAAGACTCCTGAGATGCATAAGCCAATTGCATTTAGCTATGACTTTCCATGCCCTCCTTTCCAGAGCTTAATGAGATTCAGTCACACTCATGCATTTATAAATCCTTCAACTCATAAGGATACAGAACAAGTGGCCTTTACAAAATCTTTCTTTGTGCAACTGTTTAACCTGCCCCAAAGCCTGGGAAGCAAGAATCAGAAATTATGGATTTATAGAATTTTAGAATAGAAAGGTCCTTAGATTCTTTCATTCAGTAAGCAAATCTTTATTAAAGTTCTGCTGTGTGCCTCGTACTCTACTAAGCTGTGTAGTCCTATCCTCTCATCCAAAGATGAGAGAGCAGAGGCCCAGACAGGCCCAGGGTCACACAGTCACTTAAAAGTTAGGTGTGTCCAGGTGACCTGACTCCCCTTTCTGGATTCTGTATATCCACTGCGCTGAGGAGGAACTCATCTTAAGTCCTCAGCAGTAACTTAAAGCAGATGATGAGTTTAAGAGGGGAAATTATCATCAGTGATACCACAGTTCAAAAAACAGTCTTCACCACTACAGAGTGGAAGGACAAATTACTCTTAAGAAACACAATTTCACAGGTAGTCATTGCTGTCAGGATTATTATCCTGTATTAACAGCAGGGAGTGTGTGTCCCACGGTGAATAGTAACAGCAATGAGGGTTTGTACAGGTTCATAATTCTTTACCTGAAATTGCAAAATCCCAAAACTCTGAAAACTAGCCATTTTTTTCCCTTTGGTAACACATTTGGCAGCAAAACCTAACCTTACCTGAAGTCATTTGGCAACAAAACCTGTCCTGAATTAATGCGAATCAATTCATGGTCTTTGTTTATCTTATTTCTTAAGAATATTCACAACTTTTTTCTGCAGAAGTGTCAATATTTTTATTATGGGTGCTCCCAGATCCCTTATATGTGGTTTAATATAGTGTATAGATGATACTGTTTTTCTAAAATCCACAAAATTCTGAACTCTAAAAAATATCTGACCCCAAGGATCATAATACAACTAAGTATTATGGACTTATATTACATTTAGAATATACATATTCCCCTTGGGTTGGTGTAAGGAATCCTGGTTCCTAGCTCTCTCCCAACACCCAAATAAGATTAATTACACTGAGACTTCACCTTTCCCAGGCTCAGTCCAGTTTTATAGTTCCACCAAGTTACTGAGGTTCTAAGAAATTGTATTTTAAGTTTATTCCTTCAGACTTACTTGTACAGCAAAGGAAACTTTTAAAAAAATTAAACCCTTCGATTCACTATGTATCCTGAGTTAGTCTGGAGATGTTGCCTGGGGAGATCTGCTCCCTTCCCATTGTGCAGTGGCTAGTATTTATGTTAGGCTTGCTGGCTGCTCTGATTGGTGAAGTCTTCTTCCTGCATTATCAGATGTTCAGGGCAAGTGGTAAATGCGGACTTTGGGTCTCAGTTAATCTTCCCCAAACTCCAGCCACTCCTATTCTAACACAGATTTCTCAACCACCCTTTTGCTTCTTTGCAGGAATTCCCAGCATGCTTTTTGGCCAGCATTATATCATTTATCATAAGGAAAACCCAAAGAAATAGAGTAACTACACCTACTGCCTCCCAATCAATGACATGACTCTTGTGTCTTGTCTTAATCAGAGCCTTTCCTTAATTAGAGCTTTTCCCCAATCCATTCTGCCATATCTCCATCCTTTCCTTTTTCTTTTCAAGTGAAATTTGTTTCTGATTTGTCCTTCTAATTAATACCCATTGCTGCTGGAGCTCTGCCACTTGAAAAAATGGTGTGTTTAGGGGCTGGCCCCGTGGCCGAGTGGTTAAGTTCGCGCTCTCTGCTGCAGGCGGCCCAGTGTTTCGTTGGTGCGAATCCTGGGCGCGGACGTGGCACTGCTCATCAAACCACACTGAGGCGGCGTCCCACATGCCACAACTAGAAGGACCCACAACGAAGAATATATAACTATGTACTGGGGGGAGAAAAAGGAAAACAATAAAATCTTTAAAAAAAAAAACAAACAAACAAGAAATATATATTTAAAAAAATGGTGTGTTTAGCAACAGTCAATAGGCAAATACTAAATACAAAATTGCTTTTGGAAGAGACCAGAGAATACAGAATAAAATCTTAAAATACACATTTAATTTTATGTAACTAATCAAAATGTTGTCTTGCAATTTCCAGTAATTGTATTTCTTATGTGTAATCCAGGTGTTATTGCATTGATTCTTTGTGAATTATAGGCAGCATGGTATAATAGAAAGTTTCAAAACATTGTGATAACTATGATGCAGATTATCCCCTTGCCTCTAATAATCAAAATTTACCAGTCCTAATTCTTGTCTCGTTAAGATTCAACTCTGTCCTAAATCAAATCTGAAACCTGATAAATCAATGAGAAATATTATTAGTTGGTAATGGCATAAGTTATCTTTCCTAAGATCACATTTGCCTTTTAAAAAGGGTCATTAATATTTTTACCCAAAGAAGCAGTTAATTACCCTATCAGTTAATAGATATTCATAGAGCAAATATCATGTGCTTGCTCCAATCCCTCACAATTCTTACAAGCTAGACAGGGTTGGCAAACTTTTTCTATAAAAGGCCAATAGTAAATATTTGATGCTTTGTGGACCACATAGAGTCTCTGTTGGATATATTTTTTAATAGAAAGCTTTAAAAATGTAAATATCATTCTTAACTCAAAGACTGTACAAATGCTACATAAAATGTGGAAAAGGTGAATGAGTACTGCAGTCCCTAAGGGCTACAGATTCAGCTTCAGTAAACATTAACTGATAAGTAAATAAATTCTTGTATAGCAAGATAGGTACTGTGATCAGGGCTTCAGAAGTGGTCAGGCTTCAGAAGTAGTAAAGGTCGGGAGCTTTGTATGGGGACCAGGAATTAGCCAAGATTGGCTGGGAGATATGCTTTCTGTAAGAAAAGATAAAGCTGGAAAGGAATGTGGAGGACAGATTGGGGAGGGCCCTGTTGCCTTTCTGAGGCTGCAGAGTTTGTATTTTATCTGATAATCAAGATAAGCTCTGCAGAGGAATGACATTGCTTGGAATCCAGCAGCCTCTTAACAGGTTTTTCCTTCCTCCTGGTCTTGCCCCCGTCTCAACCCTGCAGTCAGAGGCATCCTTCTACAATGCAAATCTGATTAAGTCCCTCCCCGATTCAAGACTCTTCAGTCATTTTCATTGACCTTAAGATATTATCCAAACTCCTTACCCTGGTTTGCCAGTTCTGTCATGATCTGGCCCCTGCCTCCAACTCCTGTTACATCTATTTGCCAGCCTTACTTAACTTTTTGTAGTTTCTCCAGTGTACCATCCTCTCACCTTTGGATCTTCACATATGTGATTCTCAGTGTCTGCAACACAACCATCACCACTTCCACCCTTTTCTCCAACATGGCTAACTCCAACGCAGCCCTCCGTTCTCAGCTTCAGTGCAGCTTGCTTCCCTAGCCCCCACACTAGTTTAGATATCCCGTAGAACAAGCTTTATTAGAATAACTTATTTAATTTGTCAGTCTTCCCTGATAGAATGTAAGCGCTGTAAAGACAAGCATCATGTCTGACTACATCACGGTTGTATCCCGAGAACCTAGCATAGTGCTGGTTCACAGTAGGTGCTTAACAAATACTTTTTGACTTGATGAATGAATGAATGAATGAGTAAATGAATGAAAATAGAGCTTTAAAAGGAAACTTAGCTTGGTTCTGGAGACAAGGAGGCCAGTGAGGAGGCTCCCATGGAAGGCCAGGTGGGAGGAACTAGGCTCCTAGGGTAAGAAGGAATGGAAAGGGAGGGAGGGATGTAAGAAATGGAGAGAATGAATATCACTAGAACTTAGTGACTGATTGGTGTGGGGAAAAAGAGAGAAGGAGAAATTGCTCTTCAAGCTGTCCCAGACAGCGTCCTTAGAGAGAGAAGGGAGTACTGCTAGGAAGAGAGGGCTCAGGAATTGAGAAGGAGGGAATGGAGGAATTAGTTCAAATATAGGTCAGCTCATTTTCCTCAGTCTTAACCAACTAGCCATCCCAAAGAGCACTGCTGGCTCTAGTTGGTCTGAACCAGTCTAGAAAACCCTTTCAGCTAGGTAAGAAGTTAGAGTCCAAGCAGCCCTGGCATCCAAAACAGGCAGGAAGGCAAACTGGGATAGGCATGGGTGACAATGGAGCTACAGCAGCTGGGAGGCAACCGTGATGCTCTGGGCCCCTGTGGAAGGTTCTGGGTGGGCAGGAGCAGTTTGAAGCCATCAGTGACTGAGAATGAGGGCTGTGGGGCACCAGAAACATGTGGGGCTATTAGGGATGTGAACCAAAATGAAATGAAGTCACCACCAGTGAGCAAGGAGAATACAGCTCATTCTGCTAGCAGGATCAACTAGGCAGAATAGAACTGCTGCAAAAAGAGGGCAGAGAGAGACCCAAGCAGGAGAGAGATTCAGCTTCAGCAAACACTTACCGAGCGATGATGTATATCTAGCATTGTGCTAGGTGCTTTATTGAAAGGTTATTTCCATGTTTTCAATAACTCTCTGAGGCAGGCACTGAGATTCCAATCCCTTTGCAAATGGGAAACTGAGACTCAGAGAGATTAAATCAAATTTCCAAGGCCACAGTGTAGTAAGTGGTCTCCCCTTAGTTGGCCAATTTCTAGCCTGCTCCTACCAGCCCTCAGCTTGGTTAGAACAATATTCTGCATGTCTACTACATTCCAGGAGGAGGAGAGCCAAACAGCTGGCCCCAACCTTCATTCTAAGCTTCTTAAAGTTGGAGGGACCGTCCCTTATTGTCAAGCTTTAAAATCAAATCTATATGAAAAATTAGAATTAGAAAATATAAAATTGACAGAATTAACTTCTTTAAACATATGTCCACTGCAATGAATACAAGTAGTAACGTTTACACCAGGCAGTGCATTTAACTCCTGATCCTATTCCAATTCCCAGCATACCCTGTATAGTAGGTATTATGATGTCCCTTTTCTTTGATGAAGAAGCTGAGGCTCAGAGTGGTTAAGCAATTTGATCTCACATAGCTTGTAAGTGGTAAAACCAGAGTTGACTGCAGAGCCTGCATTCTTTCAGCTGCACTGTCCTGTCTTCTTTAAACAAAGAACTAAATCTGATTGATCAAAATGACCCACATTAACAATTAGAGAACAATGAAGTACTAAGTGAAATGGTATTGAATGTAAGAGCTGGAGGAGTTCAGAAAAGGGAGAGAGCTATTTGAGCTGGCCTAATATTGCAAGAGAAAATATACTAGAGCTGACATCAAGCTGGGCCCTGGAGGAAGGGTGACATGACTGGGGGAGTTGAGAGTGGACAATGTTGTGGAAACAAGAACAAAGGCAGGGAGACAGAGTCAGTTTGCCTTGTTCCATTGAGAGCAAGGAACTGGCTGGGGTGAAGAGGAAATGGAAAATATGAGATAATTTGAAGGAAACATAAAGTAAAATTTGGTGAGAGATAGGATATAAGAATTAGGAAAGAGGGGCCGGCCTGGTGGCTCAGTGGTTAAGTGCACATGTTCCGCTTTGGCAGGCCGGGGTTCGCCGGTTCGGATCCCGGGTGCGGACATGGCACCCCATGGCAAGCCATGCTGTGGTAGGCGTCCTCCATATAAAGTAAAGGAGGATGGGCACGGATGTTAGCTCAGGGCCGGTCTTCCTTAGAAAAAAGAAGAGGATTGGCAGCAGATGTTAGCTTAGGGCTGATCTTCCTCAAAAAAAAAAAAAAAATTAGGAAAGAAATGCAAAGGTTAAGATCAAGATTCTTGACTGGGGAGGAAGGTTCATTGGACAAAGGTAGAGAGTACAGAAGAGCCAGATCATACAGCCATTTAATTTATGCAAAGCCAACTATATGTACTTAGTAAGTGCGTGAGAGGGGAGGGGAGCAATTTAAATAATGCAGACAATTCTATTCAATATCCCATCCAGAGAGCTCCTGCTCTGGGGCGAGGAGATACTCACCCCAGAATTGGGAGCTGAGGATTTGCTATTCCTTCAGCTGGTCTCAGTTCCAGTACACCTCTCACGGTGTGAACCTTTCACTACGCCGACTGTGATCCTGGTGTTCAAAGAAAAGAATTTGTTTCTTACAATATGACTCCTAAAGGCAAGCTAACTACTTATTATGGTGTGAAATGGAAAAAGGAAAACAACAGCCATCATTTGCCATGCTGAAGAAAATTTGTGCTGTGTGCAGTTTTTACCTTAGAGTCTGGTTATAGGCATAGACATGCAACTCCAGGGCAATTGACACAGCAAAAGTATCCGTTAGAATGCCTTGGATTGAGAAAAACAGAAAACTCATATTAGTTTAAAATAAGAAAGGAAATGTATTGGCTTATCTAATTGGTAAGTCCGAATATAACATGGCTTCAGGCAAGTTCTGATCTAGTGGCTTAATTATATTACCAATGTTCTCTCTTACTGTCTGTCCAGTCTGCTTTCCACTATGTCAGCTTCAATCTAAGACTAGCTCCCCTTTATAAGATCGCTGCCAGCACTAACCAGGACTGCGGGCTTTTCCTTACATAGCCAGTGAGAGAGAAAGAGCTCCCCTAATCAATCAGAAAAAGGCCTGGGCTTCTTCGGATTAGATCATCTTCAGTCGCATGCCCATGCCTGAACCAATACTGTGAGGATGGGATGGGGTTTTGCTGTTTGTCGTGAATAAATCAAGGCCTCTCCTGGATCTTGGGGTCAGGTCACTGTCACCCAAAATATGTATCTAGGAAATCCAAGATCCTCTTAGAAAGGGGGACGATCATAGTTGATGCTAAAGAGGCAACTAACAGTGTTCTTTTCAGAAACCCACTAAGCTGGGAAGATGAGGAGCTTAGTTTAAGACATGAGCATTTATCAAGCTGACATTTGCTGAGTTACTGCTCCGGGCTGGTCAGTGTGCCTGGTCCAGAGCCATAGAAATGAGTAAAACATAACCTCTCCCTTTTCTATCAACTAGGAGAGACAAACATAAATAACATGATAAAGGCTTTGACAGAGGACAGTGTGAAGTTCTGAGAAGCAGAGAATGGAGCAAATAACTATGCCTCGGTCCCTAGACTTTTCTGATACAGGTTTTTTGGTTTAACTATGCTGATAGGAGCTAGGAACCTCAGAGATCAGACTGCACGAACTAGGAAGCTGAGGGCCTCAAGAGATGCTTTGGGCTTTAGGACCTGAGAAGATGTGTTGTCCCATCACACAACAAAGATATGAGCTGCCTGAGAAACCTCTTTATTGCCTCTTTCTCTTTTACGTGTTGGGAGTCTACAAGTCAGCATTTATTTAAAGAAAGAGTTCCCCTGTTAAGTGAATGCAAACCACTGAATTAGCCCACTCCCTTCATTTTACCAAGAAGGAAATTAGAGCCCATAAACAAAAAAGAGAATGGATTTGTCCAAAGTCATGCATCTTACTAATGCTTGAGCCAAGACAAGAATTCAGAGGTCCTGACTGCCAGCCCAGGACTCATTTCATTGACTCACTACCAGGCTTTGAGAAAGAAAATCAGTGTCAGTTCATGATAGGCAAATGCCCTGTGAAAGGATGAAAGGATCTGAAGAAATCAGAGCTGGCATCAGGGCTGAGAGGAATAGAGGCTGGACACCAAGAAGTGTATAATGAGGGCGAGGGCCAACTCTGTGGGTCCCTCTTCCTGGAATGTAACAAACATACAGAAAATTTTACTCCAATAAGCTGAGACCTGGGAGGAATAGGCTAGAAACTGGCCAGGCTGCTTTAAGGGGAGCCCAGGAGTAGGCAGGACCAGCATGAGAAGACTATTTTATTCTCTTCTTGCCTTAAGGCAGGGTGGAGAGAAACTTGGAAAAGCAGCCTCAACTTTGTCCCAGACCTGAGAACACCCACGGGGTGGGTGAAGGGTGGGGATCTGGCACTGGGAGAAGATAAAGATGCTGCTGAAGCCCTGATTGAGCCAAACGCTGGCATTCGAGGGAAGAAATCCATTCTGGAATCCATCTGCTTCATCAAAATTCACCTAGCAGTAAATCCACAAATCCAGTTAGCCTGTGTCAACAGGTCCCTCCTCCTAACACAAACCATACCTGCATTTATTCCCTCTGGGTGTGGGAATATAGTGTATGCAACGACATATGTACTTGTCTGAAGAAGCCATTTATCCCTGCATCTTTCTCACTGAGTCTTAACTTATGAGCCTTATTCTCTGCACCTTAGTAAAACCTCTCTCACTGTGAGGCGCTACTGGGGAACTTCCAACAACTCTGCCCAGGCCTAGGGTCTCCTAGGGCCACTGACTTAAAAAACCACTACTCCACCCTCTGGATGACATTCCTTTTCTTTGCTTCAATCTCCTTCCCTTCCTTGTCTTTCTCTCTTCCTCTCCCCGTCTTTCCTTTTCTCTCTTCTTCCTTCCTCAAGACCCCTTCCCTATCCTAAGCATTGCTAGTTCTCCAGCTCCACTGGGACACTTGTAGAATGGGGTCAGAGCACCAGCCCAAAGAATCACAAAGAAAGCAAGAGGGCCCATCCTCTTGCCACAACCCCTTGCCCACCTGCCTGACTGCCTTCCCTGCCCCACACAGTCCTCCTGGGATGGATGTCATTCACCTGTTCCTGGCCACCCTGCTGGTCAGCCTCTGCTTCCTCACTGCCTACAGCCACCTGTCACCTGAGGAGAAGCCCAAAGATGACAGGAGCCTGAGGAACAACTCCTCCATGAACCTGTTGGATTCCCCTTCTGTCTCTATCATGGGTAAGTAGCCTGGCCTGGGGCCTCAATTCTGGCCTCCAGCCCATGAGAAGGGACTGCAAGATGTCAAACATGCTCTCCAGGCTGATAACCAGGATCCACTGCCATAGGCCAGAGCTCCTTGCTCATTCCTCAAAATAATTCTGGAGGAATAAAATGTCCCTTGACTCATTTGGTTTGGGAAGGCCCTTCACGCCACCAATCCAATATGCAGCTTAGCATTTTAGAGGCTCTGAGAAAGCCTGAAGTCAAGACACAAGGTGGATTTGGTTTAACTTGGCATTTCTGAAACTTACTGAATCACGGAACTATTATCAGTGGTAAACAACTTTAAGAAATGCTGCAGAATATAACGAAGTCTGGGATGAACTAGTCCTGTCATGCCAGGGTTGAGAGTCACTACTCAGGAAAAATATCAGGGGCATTAGAGCCTGGCATGGGAGATCTTCTGGTTTGATTTCATCTGATAATAATAATGACAGATATACTTATTGTGTGCTAGGCATTGTGAAGTGAGTATTGTTTTTATTACTATTTCACAGTTGAAGAAATTGAGGCTTAAGTAACTAACATAGGATCACACAGTTCTTAATTGGCAGAGCCAGAATTCAAACCTAGGTGTTTAACTCCAGAACCTAAGCTCAAAACTAATGTCCCTTACTGCCTTGCCTCTCACTAGGAAAAGGGGATATTCTAGACATACCGGGGAAGTAAGAGCAGGGAAGGGGCTGGGGCACATCAGCATTGATTGATCACCTTTGATGTGACAGATTTCCCACTTTATAAACATACCTCGTTTATCCTCAAGATAACCCTGCAAGCTAGGTATTACAGTACCTTATTTACAGATGAGAAAACTTGAGTCTTAAGGAAGTTAAGTAGGTTGCTTAAGGCCACACAACTGTTATATGGCAGAGTGAGGATTCAAATCAAGTGTGCCTGGCTCCAAGGCTCTGAGAAATGGAGGGTAGGAATACAGGAAACACAGGTCCATCCATGTCAAGACACTGAGTCCATTTTGCAGGGCCTTCTTGGATTTCCCCTTTGCCTTCCCTCAGAGGACATTTTGCCCTTAGTCCCTATCTCCAGGTCAGCAGCCAGGCTAATGAGAACCTGATGGCCTGAGTCCCAAGATATAATCTATCCAGCCAATCCCTCCTCCTCTCCATCACCCTGGGACTTCCCTGAGTCCCCTCCACTCCTCCCAATTCTCTGCAGTTCATGGGGTAAGGGGCGGTGGGGGAAGAGCAAGGGGGAAAAGACCAGAAACATCTGGCTTTGCTCCTTTTGTCTCTCTTTGAAGCATTGAACAAGAAATCCAAAAAGATCAGCAGAAAAGAAGCAGAAAAGAAGAAGAGATCTTCCAAGGTAGGCCTTGGACTTCTCATTGTAGGGGTGGGACCAGACTTAAAAGGGGAGGACCCTGACCCTCAAGCTCTGGCTAGGAACTAAATGAAGGATTTTTCAGGCCTACATGAACAAAAGAAGCTGAAAGCTACCAAAAGGCTTCCTGGCCTGGAGCCCTGAACCAGAACCCACAGAAGCTCAGGGAGCTGATGTTTGCTGAGCAAAATAGCTTACTTGCTGAAAAGCATCTTTCTGTACTAGCTAGCCCCCTGCCCAAAATTTTACCATCATTCATTCTTTTGGACAAATGCAGTGTTTCCCAAACCTCAGTCATTTCAGCACCATTTCCACAACCTTTGCCATATCTGAGTTTCACCTGTTTATTTAATATATTTGTTTAAAATTGAAACAAAAAAATTATATCACTATGATAGAAAACAGTACCACTTGCCATATATAGAGGTTACCATAAAAATAAGTAAAATGAAAATACAACCTTGTTAGTGAATTTTAGCTTGATGGTGTTGCCTGTCAGAGGCTCTAAATGTGATGCTTGCTCTCTGTGTCTAAAGAAAGATTAGAGAGGGTTGGGGAAGCGTTAAGGATATATTGGCACCAAACTGGGCCTTTCAAGTTTAGAGAGATTGAAAAAAGAATCCTTTCCCATCAGGTGATCCAGCGTCATTTAATAGTCATGTACCACCTAAAATCATACCACCATGGTACAGGTTCCCACACTGGGAGATACTGGATTAAGGCACTGTTGAAATGCACACATTATTCCTGTCTTAATGTGTATTTATCAGATCAACTGTAACCAGAGCAGGGAGTCCTAGACTAGGTATTGAGAGGTAAGACCTGGTACTGAGTGATCTTGAGAAAGTTCTTGCTCCTTTCTGGGCCCTCTGTAAAGTGAACAAGCAGATCAGATGATTGACAGAATTGACAAATCTATTTACATGCTACGTACTAGGAATACAGTAGTGAACAAGAGAGAGATTCCTGCTCTCATGGAGTTTACATTCTTGTGGGGGAAAAGAGGAGAACAGCAGGTAAACCAGTAAATGGGTAAAATAAATTCAGATAATGATAAACACTGTGAAGGAGTTAAAGTACAGTAATGAGACAGAGTGAAGGGAAGACTCATCAGGGAAGGCCTCTTGAAGGAAGCAGCGCTTAAAGACTGAAAAACTCAGTAATCTCCAGCAGAAATGTCCAGTAGAAATACAATGTGAGCATGTAAATAATTTTAAATTTTCTACTAGCCAGATTTAAAAAAGTAAAAAGAAACAGGCGCAATTAACTTTAATATTTTATTTAACCCAATATATCCAAAATATTATCATTTTAATATGTAATCAGTATAAGTTATTAAGATATTTTACATTCTTTTTTTTGTGTGCTGTCTTTGAAAACTGATACATATTTTACACTTTCAATTACAACGCTAATTTTTTACACTTAAAGTAAAATATACTCCTAACAAAACAATAGTTTGTGTTTAACAGACAAAATATTTTACACTGCTTATTTTAAATTTCAATTTAAATTAAATAAAATTTGAAAATTCAGTTCCTCAGTTGCACTAGACGCATTTCAAAAACTCAGTAGCCACATGGGGCTAGTGGCTACCTGTATTGGACAGCACAGCAAAGAATGTCCCCAGGAAAGGGAGCAGCAAACTCAAAGCCCCTGCAGCAGGCACTCCTTTGCTGCGCCCGGTGCACACAAGGCCAATGGGGCAGCGGGGTAAAGACTAGTCGGAAAGATGGACAGAGTCAAACACAGAGGGCCTCAAGGCTCAAAGGAAAGTTTGCTTCATTCTGAGTGCAAACAGAAACCACTGGGGGGCTTTAAGCCAGAGTGGGATGCCATCACAGGTCTTCAGAGAGGTCCCTTAGGTGCACTAGAGGGACTATAAGAGGGCCAGAGCAGCAGAGCGAAGATCGTGGCCTGGCCAGCGGTGAAGTGGGTGGACTCCGGATCTGCTGTGAAAACAGAACTAACAGGATTGCGGGTGCACTGGAAGGGGGAGACAGAGAGATGGTAGTTATAAACTGTAGAGCTGACTGGGATCCCCAAGACAGAAAAGAGGGCCAGGCCGGAGCCAGGTAAGTTTTGAAGAGGCAGCAGGGCCATTGCTGGGGCAGCTGGCAGGGACCTGTTGGGGTGCCCTGTGGGCAGGCGCGAGCGGGAGATGGGCACGGGGGCGATGTCTGGTCGGCGGCCTCCATAGTCCAAAGAGCTCCCAGGAGGGGTGAGGACGGGCGTGGCGGGCGTCGCAGGCTCGGGCAGCCCCAGCGTTTCTCCGCAGAAAAAGGCTTCGATGACGAAGGTGGCGCGGCCCCGTCTCCTGCAGCCCGCCCCCTGTGTGGCCACCCGCGACAGCTGCAAGCCGCCGGCGCCCGCCTGCTGCGACCCGTGCGCCTCCTGCCAGTGTCGCTTCTTCCGCAGCGCCTGCTCCTGCCGTGTGCTCACTCGCACCTGCTGAGCCCGCCTCCTGGTCGAGGGCAGGACTCCCTGGGGACCCTGGAGACCCTAGAGACCCTGAGGGCCCTTCGCAGCGGCTCTAGCGGGCGTGACTGCCTAGTACTGGGCGCGGGCGGGGCTACTAAGGTTGGGGCGGAGCTTCTAGGAGGCGGGACTTCAAGGAGACTTGGCTTGGGCTGGACTAAAAATCCAAATATGTGTAGGCTGCTCGAAGATGTGTGACTGTTTCTTTAAAGGCCCCGAAAGATTCTTTTTCTTTCGCCGAGGCCTCTCCGCCAGCGTCCCGCGGACTGCGCACGCGCTGTATCCCGGACCTGGGGCGAGCCGGGTACCTGGCCGTAGGGCTGCGCTCCTGGTAAACGTGTCTCCGGATCCGGCTGCTGGAGACAGTGCTGCCCCTTACGTTTAAACCTGGCAACACCCGAGGCTGCCTCCAAAACCAGCAACGCAGACCAGCCAGGCAGAAAGGAGCCATTAAGGAAGCACCGTTCTCTCTTTCATCCTTTCCTCCCCTCTAAGGATCTCCCCCGACTCCTGAAAAAACGAGAAAGGCTACAACTCCGTACATATCTCACTGGGCTGTCTGCCCAGGGGATCTGGGGATCTGTGGCTGGTTGTGGCTGGGCGTTGCCGTGGGTCCCTACGGTCAGAAGGCTCTGGCCTGAGGATCCTACAGCCTTAGGAGGCTTCCAAACAAGGGTGCCACTTGTGCCCACTCCTCACTTTCTCCCAGGGGTTCCCAGAGGTGCTGGGGCCTGGGAGGAGTTTCTCCCATTCTCAGGCTGAATGAACACTGACCGTTGGTTCCCAGGCATTTTTAACTCTGACACCTTAGAGTTAGGGTACCCAAGTAAGAAGCTTGGGTTCAGGAATCCTTCCTTACTCCCCAGTGCAACCCTGCCAGCCAGTCAGGAGGCATTGGGCCTGGGCTTGGTGAGCAGACGGCAACCTTTGTCCCGAATCATCAGGCCTTGTGGCCTGAAATGTCCCAAGCCGCTGCCTGGAATTCCATCCTTAGAGATTCTTTGAGTCTGTGGGAAACTGAGTGCAACATTATATCTTTGGAAGGACCCTGGGAGGGAAGCACTTGGGATACTGCTTTGGGGACAGAGGGGTTCGAGGTGAGAGCAGGGTCTGTGAGGAAGGACCAGCCAGGATGCAGGGTCACATAGAAACTCCAAGGGGCAAGGGCTCCAAATGACATCATCTACTTGGACTGTTTGGCTGGGGGCATCCCTGCCAGTAGGGGGAAAAGCTGTGACGCCACTTGTCAGGGCCCCGCAGCAGCTGGAGCTCTTCCCCAAGAACCACTATAAGCAAGAAAGAGGAAGTGGCAAACAATGGTGGTATAAGAAGATGACTTAGAAAAGGCCTGTGCTCGTGAAAGATTCTAGAGAGAGGCTGTGAGACAGAATAATGTGGTTGCTGCAGCCCTGATAACTACCAAGTATCTCTGTCCTTGAGGTGGGGACAGCAGCACTCAGGGGCCAGCACAGGTGAGGCCACCTCGCCTGGCCCACTTGTCCACTTGCAGTCTTCCATTTACAAATTCCTTAAAACTCTCTCCTCTCCAAGGACCTTTTTCTAACTGGAGACCCAGGTTGTGCCTGCAGTGACACAGCCAGTATGGAATCAAGGAGGCAACCTCAGACCCTGGACTGGATAGCATGGGAACCACTGGGACAGAGCCCAAAAAGAAAGATGAGTGTGCCAGGCTAGGCTGGTGACACAATTCTGCACACTGGGAAAGTCTTTGTGTTTCTCTGGGCTTCCATTTACTTGTCTATAAAATGGGAAATAGTCATTCCTGCTGTTGTTATAAATCTGAGATAGTGATGCTGTGTGTGCCTTAACACAACAAGAAATACACACACACACAGACACACACACACACACACAGAAAAGCTGCCAGTTGCTTGTTTTGTTTTCTGTCATTTAGACTGCAAGTCCACAGGACAAGAACCTTTTGTTCCTTGTACCACAGCTGCTGCTGAGTAAATGTCATCAGTAATGAGAATATTGGGAACATATTGCAGCCACAGCGCCTATTTTTTCTAGATGTTGCTCACCAACCAGGCACCGTTTGGTCCCCAGGGATGAGGCAGAGTCCATTAGTGACAACACCACTTGGCTGCTGGATCCAGACAACTACATGGAAGACCAACTCATTCACTCATTCAGCAACTGTGTATTGAGCACCCCCTATATGCCAGGCATTGGGCCAGGTGCTGTGAATACTGTGGTGAACAAGTCCAATATGGATCTTCTCGTTATGGAGCTTATGGTCCACTGGGGCATGACTATTGGCCCTTGTTAGAAGCTGGAACCACTGTTATGTGGTCTGTTCCCTTGGACTCTATGTGCAAGTGTGCTCTATTCCCTTGGACTCTCAGTTCTTGCTTCTGTTGATTCAGATGCCTGGTTAGGAATTTATCTGCCCAACTTTCCATTCAGCTTGAGATCCTAAGAGTCCTCTACCTTTTCAGAATTCCTGCTCAAACCTTAGGGTCCTGAGAGCGTGGTTCTGGGCTTCTGCAACACTCTGCCTGAGTGACCAGAATTGCATCTGTGCATCTGTGCTCAGAGTTATGGTTCCACTGTTGTGAAGATCTGGGATTGCCGGGAGCCGTGGCTACATCATTTGATCGGCTTTTTGACAGGGTCCAGCCGATTAACGCTGAGGGGTGCAGGGTCGCCCCTTGGTGAAGAATAACTGGCCAGCCCCTCACATAGTTCTGAAACCTGTGCTGCTTCTAATTGCCCTTCATTCCTTTTCCTTTCTTAACCTCCAGTTTTCACTCCTTTGGGTGGCTGCTTGGGAGGCACTACCTCCTGGGAAAATTAGATATAGTAAGAGAATGTGACCACCTGCAGGTAACTTTCAAGATATTTTTCAGTTAATTATTAGAGGAGCACACAGTCCCATTTGAGACAATCAGAAAGGAATCCTGCCCAGATAAGATGTCGAATTAGGTTTATGGCCTCTGTCTGGTTAATGTTTCCTTCTCCCTCCAGTTCTTTGTCTAAATATATATGTATCGTCCTTCTAAGTTTGCTGGTTAATTGGATGATTAAGAAGTATCTATATATTATTCTTGACCTTCTGCTTTCTGTTAAAATGTTATAGAGGTTTTCTCCTAAAAGTGATAAATAATAAATAATTGATGAGTAGAAGGGCCGAGGGGTGCAGGGATGCCCCTCGGTGAAGGATGGCCGGCCGACACCCCTGATATTTTCTGAATTATATCAAGGTTATGTCTATACTTATTTCTGTTTTTCATTCTTGAAGATATATACTTTAGCTTAGCTTTTCAGCCCTTTACTTTACGAACAAAATGATACTTTCTCTGGCAGTGTGTTTAAGGGACTGTTAGCTCCACAATCTGAAAGACAAAGGAATGCTTTCACCCCCTAAAGGGCGTGAAAATGTAAAGATGTTTAACTGCCCGCTGAGAATGCAGATAGCCCTGGGGATAAGACACCCTGGAGTCGCCTTTTGTTCCCATTAACCATCTACACTAATGGCGTAAATGATTGAGGGAGGCAGGTATGGCTCCACCAGGATGTAACCAGACGGACTGCTGTCCTGTCCAGAGGCCTGGACCTTCTCTCTTTGATTTAACTTTACCATGAATTACAACAGACGCCTAGGTACCTATCTCCTTTAGCTTAGAGACAACAAACACTAGTTAAATGCCGAGAAGACTACCATTAACCTTATGCTCTATAGAATAGAATGCTAATAAATATTCTTGTGCTCGTTTTTTACTTCCTTATCTCTCTGAGAATATTTGTAGAACTATTTCTGTACTAATCCTGAAAAATATATAAATGACACTTGTGCACAGTAAAGTCGGACTTGCTAACACCAACCCAAGTCTCACGTCCCCTTTATTTTCCCCTCATTGCGCCAACGCCGTCCATCCCTCAGGAACCTGGACTCCGCCGGGGCAGGACCCCGGCATGGGATGTCCCTGCATTTCCCACACCATTATTCATTCTCTTTCTCTCTCTCATACACACATAGCGTGAACTCTGTCCTAGAAAGATTTGTTCCACTTGTGTGGCTATTGATTCAGGATCATTTCCTCCTATAGGGCATGGCCTTAAACCTGTGCCCCAAGTTCTCAGGGCGTGGCCTCAATAAGTCACTGACCTCTTGATGCTACTACCATTTCCCCATTTGCAAAATGAGGAGTAAATCAGTAGGAGTGTTTTGGCTGCAAACAACAGAAACAATTCTGGCTAGCTTAGCGAAAACTAAAGTGGGGCAGGGGCTTAGTCCACTGGAGACGTCTGGGGACCTTAAAGAATCAAAGGGAAAAGCATACAACAGGCCTCGGAAAAGACAGAACCCTGAGGGGTGCTAAAGGAGCCAGGTCAAAGCAAGCAATGGACAATGTCTTCCCAAGGGAAGGCGAGGGCAAGGCCACGGGATAGGTCGGCTCCAACCACTTCAGTTCTTGCACTGGACGATTCATAATTCGAATTCCCAAGAGGGAGACTGATTGACCTGAAGTAATGCCCAGGAAAGGGTGGTCCATCTTGGCTGACAGTCCTACAAAGTCTGTTTGTAATGTGGGAGGGGTAATTCTCTAAGAGAAAATCAAAGAGACAGTTGCTGGGGGGCAAAATCCACAACTGGCCCTTATGAGAGGGCTGGACTCCAGGTTTATTCCGAGGATACTTCCAGCCCCAGAAATTCTGCAACATAATCTGAAGCAATGGTTTTCTTTTCTTTTTTTTTAATTTTAAGGAGAGGTACCCTTTCCTCAGTTGAAATCTTAGGGGAAACCACGCTATATAACACACATCAAAGCAGTTTTAAGTTAGTAAAATGTTATAATGATGTTCATAAAAATTTGACATCAGGGGTCAGAGATTAACAGTTGTCCTCCTATATCAGCCTCAGCAACCATTTTGTTTCTGTCTTTTGTTTTGGTTGCACAGTACTGAGAAAGGTCTAATTCGCGCAGAGAAGTTGTTGCAAAAAGGTTTTAACAGCTCACTCCTGGGACTGAGCTCTCTTATTAAACAAACAGCAAGAGGTGTATTGCAAAATCTGGTCCCGGTGGTCTCCAACGTGTTAAAATTGGTGCATGGACATTGAAACAGGCACGTTTTTATTACACCTTTTAAAAGGCTTCAATGTTTTTAAGAGTAGAAATTGGGGGGCGGCCCAGTGGCACAGTGGTTAAGTGCGCACGTTCTGCTTCTCAGCGGCCCAGGGTTCGCTGGTTCGGATCCCAGGTGTGGACATGGCACCGCTTGGCAAAGTCATGCTGTGCTAGGAGTCCCACATATAAAGTAGAGGAAGATGGGCACGGATGTTAGCTCAGGGCCAGTCTTCCTCAGCAAAAAGAGGAGGATTGGCAGCAGTTAGCTCAGGGCTAATCTTCCTCAAAAAAAAAAGAAAAGAAATTGAAACATATGGTTCAACAGAAGCAATATACTTCAAAAACCACTACCCTGAGAGGTAGCAGGGCCTCAGGGCCTCAAACCCCTTCTTGGATTAAGGACCATAGGCCAACCTAATTGGCAGTCTTTGGTTCCTCCATCTGTTTGAACAACCACAGATCTAGCATCTCTACCCACTGCTGGGAAATTACCCCCAGTCATACGATACAAACTTCATAAAGGTTAACTCTCAAAGCCGATTCCCTAATGTGAAAGGGACACGATAGGTGAAGAAAAGAATGGATTTTAACCAAATTAGCCAAACTATCTGTAGTAAATTTCACGTTAGTCTGGAGTAAACTTGTTCCTCTCTTTCTTCTTCTGCGCACCAAGTATATTTATCGTGGGGTATAGGATGTGTGTGTGCTGGAGGGGGTAAGGGTGGGGCAAGAATGTCTTTTGTTTTATCCCATCAAATGTTCACTCCAGAAAGGAGTTTTCTACTGATGGCTTGCAGAGAGACAGTAGCTACTGCCAGCTCTCCCAGCAGGCTATGGGAATTGTGGAGTCTGGGAGGTGGCACCATTTAATGGTGACAATGATGAGGATGATGATTTTGCCTTCTTGCTGTCTGGGGAGCCCAGCAAATAGCTTTATTCCTTAAGCTCCTGAAGGTTTTCACACCATCCAGAGCTCTTCTTTAGAATTCCTGGACCCAACAGCTGCCTAGACTACCACAGCAAAAATAAAACATAACTAATAGAAGAATTAATAGCATGATGCCGATGATAAAAAATAACCTTCCCAAGTCACCTGATTTGGTGAGGTCACATTTACAAGTCCTGGGTGAGCTGATTCCTCCTCAGATCAAAAAAGAGTCTTGTGACTTTGGGGGAAAATTTGCTTATTCTTCTCTTTCTCTCTTATCACTTATCCTAATATCTATCAACATCTGGAATTCTGCATAATGTATGCATGTCAGATGTTGCAAAGGAAAAGCAGAGATGAGGCCTGGGGGAAGGGTGGGCAGTGCAGCCCCTTGGGAGCTGGGAAATAAAGAAAAGAGGGGGATTTGATGAGGGGAAGGGGACACTGAATTCACTGATGGGCCAAGGGCTACCCCTTTGGAATCCGAAGGCAGCCTCACTTTCCCAGTCTTGAATGATCTGGGACTTAGTTGATTTCCGTCTGACAGACGCCCCCCAGGAAGGCCCAGCTGTACTGGAGCACCCCAAGTAACCCTCAGTAATTTCTCCCAAACCAGACTCACGAGCCCCTGTACTCGCTGACGGCTCTGGAGGGCCCTGAGACGAGCCCTTTATCCCCAGGACGCCTCTGAGGTTGTTTCCTGCCTTTTGCCAAGGGACCCAGGGCTGCTGCTCACAGCCTGAGCCCTGTGTGATCAGCGGTTTTCACAATACATACCAACAGTGACCACTGATTGGGCCGCTACTTCATGCCAGGGTGATACGCAGGCTCCCAAGTTTGCTTGCAGTGGGTATTATTGTAAATAAGGGAACTGGCCCTCGGAGAGTCTAGTATCGTGCCTAGATCTCATGCCTCAGTGCTGGAATTCACATCCAGCCCACCTCATTCCAAAGCCTATGGCCTTAAACACTAGGCCACTGAAAGCCAGGCACAGGGGATTCTGTCTGCCTAAAGCCAACACCATGCAGGAGACTCGGCGCCATGGGACCCCAAGGTCCCCCTTTCTGTTCTCTGTTGTTTTCCTACAACCTGGTGCCATGTCTGCCTTCACGTCAGCAGGACTCGAAATTGCCAGAGACAGCAACTCAGTTCAAATGGGCTGAAGGAGACAAGGGAAACTTTGTCATTGACGTTGTTACAAAGTCCAGAGGGTAGACAAATCACTACAAAGTCCAGAGGGTAGATCTAGTCAGCATACAGCATGGCTAGATTCAGGTCCTCGGGAATGTGTCACTCTGTCTTTTATTTCTCTGTTGGCATTACCTTCTGGCAAGCTCCCCATTGTGGGGGCAAAGAAGTGGCTCTAGGCTCACCTTCCTTCCAAGACTGACAGCCCTATTAAAGAGTACCTTTTCTCCATTTTCAAGACAGGTGAGTCTCTTTACAGTTGCCACCTGCTGTGCAACAGGCACAGGAGCAAATTCTACAACACTTGGTGTGGACCAGTAGCATAGGCATCACCCGGGAACTTGTTAGAAATGCAAATTATAGGGCCCCATCCCAGCCCCAATGAATCAGAAGCTCTGGGGGTGGGCCCAGTGATCTGTGCTTCAACAAGCCCTCCAGGTGGTTCTGACGCACACTCAGTAAGAACCACTGGCTTAAGAAACAGGCTTTAGGGGGGATACAAATAAGCCAGCAGTTAGTAGAAGAGTAGACACATGAGTCCCCATGGAGAGACATGGGGAGCCATCCTGTGGGTGTATGTTCCCATCCGCCTCTCTTTTTCTCTCCCTTGTAATAGGGCAAGTGTGAGAACAACCGTGACTGGGAGCAATTAGCCTATAAGAGTGCTAGGCAGTGTGAATTTAGGGGCCAACTATTTATGGGTTATGTCAGGAAAGGCCCACTGCCCAGCACTTGGGGACCTTTGGGACCCTTGGGAGGTTGTAACTCCTCCAGCCAAGGAGAGGAAGCCAGTAGACCTGGGGGAATCTGGGTCCAAGCACAGCCCCCACTGGGTCCAGGCAGCCCAGGGTAAGCTTCTGGGGTCACTGATGGACAATTCTATTGCACCACACCAGACTTGTAGTAAAAGTCCTAAAGTTTGGGGTTGGAGTCTGGACCAACTTGAGCCATATGCCCGACCTTCAGCCAATTTGGAGAGTTGACTGATGAGGAACTTGTTGAAGCCGATTGATGAAGCCTAATCACATAAGCACCCCTGGCTGCCTCCATCACTTCAAGTAGATTTCCTAGCCTTGTCCCCTGGGGTAGTTCTGAGTGGGTGTCAGTGATCAGAGTCTGGATCCAGAGCAGAGCTAACTCCTGCCTCCTACCTCCTGTAGTTCTCACTGGCATGAACATGCCCCCACACCCCCTCCTGGGTTTTTAGTCCATGCTACCCCAAGCCCTCCAAGCCCCTCATTACTTGTCCCCAGCAGGACTTGAGAAGGGATCCCAGCACCTCCAGCCTAGCAGGGTCCTCCCACCACAGCCTGCCACGGAGCGGGGCAGACAGGCTTGGTGAGCAGGAAAGAGCTCTGACCCGGAGGCAAGCAGGACACCTGGATCTGCACGACGACTTTGGACATCACTTAAGCTCTCTGGACCTCCATTTCTCCATATGCAAATCTGCATTCAACTCTACAGATGCTCTAAGGTCCTTCCAAGTTCTAAGACCCTATCATTTGCTAAAGTATTGTCTCGTTTTCTAAGTATTCTAAATTCCCTGCCCTCAAAACAGCTCCATCTCACCCACTGGTGCCTGACACAGCCCTTAAAACTTGACATGAAACATTTCATACATGTTACATCATGGACCCTCAAAATAACCATCTGAGGTGGGTATTTCTGTCCCTGGCCCAAGCCACATGCTGAGTTAACAGCAGAGCCAGGTCTCCTTTCAAAGCCCAGTCCACTGCTCCACAAAACCCCCCAGGCCTTAACCTTCCTTCTTCCTTTCCTGGAAAGAAAATCCAGCTAGGCCAGGCCTGATACTGTAGGACCCTTGGACAATTCCTTCTTACCCAATGAGGCTTTGATGGGGGAGCACGGACATCAGGAGTAGGGGGTTAAGGGAGTAGGAGACACATCATCTCTCATGGTAGGTACCTGGTCAGTGTCACACGTGTGACAGATTAGCAGACCTAAGATCAGAGGTAAGGCTGAGACCAGATGTGAAAGGAGAGGGTGTTTTTAAAAAAGCCAGAAAAGGTTGTGCAGGACGTCTCCAAAGAGAAAAGGAAAAGGCAGGGATAACAGAAACCAGAACCTCTGGGGGACAGGAGGTGGGGGCGGCATGGAATCTCATAGCAAGAAACATCTGGAAAGGAATTTCCTGTTGTGTCCAGGATTTTCGCTGTAAGCATCTTTGCTGTAAGCAGTGTTGCCTCAAGCATTTCCTGTGTCTGGGAGGAGACAGACTTGAGGGGAAGGGAGTGTGCTTCCCCATGGGCTGGGGCCACTTGGAGGGAGTAGCATGGCTGCTGTGCCACACAAGACCCTTAACCTCTCTGGCTCAGATGTACCCCTTGTTTTCTACCGAGAAGTCATTGTCCCAAGGCTACCATGGTAGAGGAGCTGAGCCGGGCACTGTAGGCAGCACTGTCTGGTGGCAGCCTTGCGTTTAGGGGACCTGGGTTACACTCCCAGATTTATCGTTCCAAGTGAAACCAGGCCCCCTTCCTCCTAAACCTGGGTCTGTGGAAGTGGAAAGGGCTTGGATTTGGGTCTCAGAGTCCTCCCTAGTTCAAGAGCCAGCTCACTCACTCAGAGTGTTTCTTGAACTGTAAAACAGGAATTCAGGTCTCTACAAGGTTATCATGAGGAACAAATAAGTGCTTACTTAGCACAAAGGCACCCAATTAGGTGTAAAAGAAACGGTGGTCGGAGGTAGTAGACCCCAGACTGTTTTGACCATTGTTATCAAGATCAGTAGAAGGGTGGGTCCCACGTCATTTGTTAATAATAGTTGAAGCACCAAAGTCTGTCAATTGTTTGCAGTGGTGTCGTATCACATATGTATGTAACTTCATGCAACTTCAAGTATATGCATGCAGGAAAAAAAAAAGGTGAGAATCAATTATCTTACGGCAGGACATCCTGATGAGCATCTAAGCCTGAGTGAGCATGGGGTCTGTTGATCCTCCAGTTTTCAGCCCTTCACACCTGTCAGGCCACGGGCCACTGTGACTCAAGGGTTTTCCTTGGCACCGTATCTTTAGAACTTCACGTGAGCCCTGACTCAGTGCACTTTTCAAAAATAAGTAGAGCAAACGAGGCCTTCTTTGTAGCACTCAGGTGCATTTGCACTCAAATAGGAGAAGAGGGGGAATTACAACGCCAGATACAGCCAAGGGTGTGCCAAGCACGACGCTATGGACTTAAGGTGGGAAAGCTGAGCCCCGGACGCAGACCAACCTGAGTTGCAGTTCAGGCATCACCACTTACTGTATGATCTTGGGTCAGGCCACTTGGCCTCTCTCAATCCCCCTGCTCACTAGTAACAAGGGAGTAATAATACTACCTCACAGCCAGGGGCTAAGAATACAAAAAGGAACAAGCCACAAGCGTGGACTGTTCAGTCAACTAGAGACATTTCAGGAGTCTATGCAGCTCAAGGATTAAAAGTAAGGTCTCATCCTGGTGTTCAAGGCCCCTCCTTCCTGTCCCCCAGGCCACCTTTCTAGCCCGCTATCTCATAGCTCGCCCTGTAATAGAGCCAAACCTCCTGCCTCCTAACTCACTCTTGCTTAATCTGTTCTGCTGCCTGGAATGCCCTGGCCTTCAATTCCTATTAAAAATCTTCAGTTCTTTCAAAATCCATTTCAAGCACCGCCTCTCTCTTGCTCCCTTTTTCCTACTGCTGCCAGGCACTGGACTCTGCGACTGCGCAGAGAAAGGGAAGTGGCAACAGATGGCAAAGCTGTTCATGTGCCTGCCTTGTCCCTCTAGCTTGAGATTCCCAGAAGGCTGGCGTTAGGCCTCAAACGTCCCAGCATCCCCATCAGGCCTGCCATTCAGTCGATGACCCTTAGAAGAGTCTCTAGTTATCCTTCCCACGTGGGTTCTTGTTTTTCTTTCAACTCCAAGACCAGAACAGCAGTTCAGTAAATGACCATTCAGGCAAGTAGGAGGGAGCCCAACTTCCCACCCACCTTCCCATGATTTGAATCATGATGAGGCCTCTTATAAGCTGTGTGACTTTAGGAAAGATACTTAACCTCTATGAGTCTCCATTCTCATCTACAAAATTAGGATAATATCACCCAGCTTGTTTGGAGAATAAAGAAAATCAACTACAAAGCACCTAGCACCCAGTAGGTGCTCAATAAACAACAGTCCCCCAAAAAGCACTGGATCAATCCAAAGTGGAAATGGATAGAATAAGAAACTATGAATTGGAACACAAAAAATAAGGTAGAAGAAATAAACACAAACAGGGTTTACAATAAATATAAATGGGTTCAAATCACCTATTAAACGTCTTAGGTTGGGTTAAAAAACAGGCTGTTTACAGGAGACACACAAAAAGGGATAAGAGTTCTCTCTTCACTTAACCCATCCTTCCAAGCCCAAGTGTTTGCCTGCAGCCTTTATCACTCCACACCGCAGACAACCCCTTGTCTTCATCAGCACACAACTATTACCCCTTGCTCACACCATATGTTGTTGCAATGGATTATCTATATAACAAAGGCTCAAAATTCTTTTTGGCACCAAAATGTTTATTTACCCACCTGCCTACTCTCTTTTAACATTATAAACATTATACAAACATTATGGAATAAATCAATCTCTTTTTGATCCAGGGTTGTGACAGGAACCATCATGTACAATGTGGAGGCAGATTTATGCATGTATTTATATTTCTCTGGGACCTCTCAACCTCTGCCTGTCATTTTTCTTGTCCTTTCTTGTCTATCCCTTAACAGTATATTCTAACCCCTGTAGAACAGGGACTGAAAGTACCAACCACACTGTTCTGAGGTTTAAGAGAATACCCAGCTCTAAGCCAAGCTCTTAGGAACATTCACACTCCAACAGTTCCTCCCTGTCCTTTGATATAGCTCCTTCTCATCTGTCATGGGCTGAAGAACAGTGAACCTGTAAATAAAGAACATGAGTATCGAGTCCATAAGCCAGGTAAGGGCCTAGAGGAAAAGTGGATGGGCTTTGTGACCATCACTGCCAACTTCCAGCCTAAGGAACGACTGATAGAGTGAGCAGTTCCAAAGCCCCCGAGCTCACGGTTCCCTGCGGGTATCTCCCATGTACCTCCACCACGACAAGGCTTGGGCAAGGGCTTCTCAATTCCCCCTGTCAAACTAGGAATGCAGCAGAGGCCAAAAACTGAGAGACCAGCCCCAGGGAGTTCATGAGGGACATTAACAAACCAAACGCAAAGTTGGTACCATTTGCTCTTGGGGAGGAGAGGTGGAATCTGGGCAAGGGCGGCAGCGGGAAGGCTAAGGACAGGCCTGATTCTCAGTAGCGGTAGTGATCTGGCTTGAAGGGGCCATCACGGGGCACGCCCAGGTACTGGGCCTGCTTCTCAGTCAGCTTGGTCAGCTTCACGTTCAGCTTGCCCAGGTGGGCTTCAGCCACGGCTTCATCCAGCTGGGGAGAAACAAAGGAAGACCTGGAATCAGTGCCATGCTTTGGGACCGCTTACCTGCATCCAGCTGCCAACAGAGGTAAGAACTATTCTGTTGTGGTATCTGCCATGTGTGTTATGCATATTACCTCATTCTATCCTCACAGCCAGCCTCAGTGGATGTATTGTTTTGGGCTGCCCAGTTCCCCTTCCTCCAGAGGGAACCATGCTACATCCTCCCATCCAAGAAGCCCTGGTACGACTATCAATTACATGTCCTTCCACGCCCTCCACCAACCCAAGCAGCTAACCAAAATGCTTCGCTGGAACTTATCCATGGACAGGATATATTTTCCATGACAGGTAGAGACAGGGGCTCTCCCATTCCACTGGGATTCCTAAACAGGGAGGGTGTCAGTCTCTCCCCACCAGTGGCAAATCTATTTGACAAATGAAGTGAATATAGAGAGGAAAAAAAGAGCCAAGAGACAGAAAAAGTCAGCTCTGACACTGAATCTCTGGATCCAGTGTCTGAAACGTAGCCTCCTCCATTACATAGCCAAGAGAGTTCCTGTTTAGATTAAACTGCTTGTGGATGTTTTAAAATACGTCCTTAAATTCTTTGTCTAGAAATTCATAATACTCCTCCCCTCAAGAGATGGAGCCTGATTCCTCACCCCTTGAGTTACTCACTTCTAACGAACAGAATGAAGCAGAGGCGATGGTGTATGACTTGGACACTAGGTCCTAAAGGGCGTGCAGCTTCTTCCTTTGCTCTCTCCCTGGATCACTCACTTTGGGGCAGGCCAGCTGCCATCTCTTGAGGACACTAAAGCGGCCCTATGCAGATACCCACGTGGCAAGGAGCTGAGACCTCCTGCCAACAGTGATGTGAAGTGGATCTTCCAGCTCCAGTGAAGCCTTCAGATGGCTGCAGCCCTGGCTGACATCTTGATCGCAAGCCCATGAAGGACCTTGAGTCAGACCCTCCAGCTAAGCTGCTCTCAAATTCCTGACCCACAAAAACTGAAAAGTTTATTGTTTTAAGCCACTAAGTTTGGGGGTTAAACTGTTATACAACAACACATAACTAATATACTAGTTTGAACAGAGTTTCTATCTACCACTTGCCACCAAAAGGAACCTGACTAATAAAATTGCCATCTCCTCTTACAAATGTGGAAATCGGGTTCAGAAAGGTAGAATGACTTGTCCAAAGTCACACAACTAGTTAATGACAGAACTAGGATTTGAACCCGGGTCCATCCGGCTCCAAAGTCCCAACACTTGTCTCAAACATCCCTACTTATGGCCTCCAAAGCAGCTTTGAAGAGAGAGAACAGAAACCAAAGAGGACAGAGGCTGGGGTTAGACAAGGCCAATTTCCAAGTCTCACCAGTGCTGAAATGCATAAAAGGGCCCTGAAAAGAAGAGCATGTGGTTGCAGTTAGACAAGGGGCTCTCACTTTCTCAGGTTCTAGCTCTGGGCAGGGCCTCTTTCTACCCCTACGGTCCCAAGCCCCATCCCATGATGGCCTGACAGCCTTTGACGACACCCCAGCCCAGAGAGCTTTACATTCCCAAGTGGTTTCAGATCTACTGCCTCACTACAGCCTCACAACAACCCTAAGAAGGAGGGCAGGATTTATCCTTCTAGCTAGCGGATGAAGAAACTGGGGAGAGGCAAAGGCAGGAGCAGAGCCCAAGACCACGTCAGGTCTCGAGGGAGAAGGAAGGTCTCCAATCCCAGAGGACACTGAATCCTCCTTCACTTGGCCTGGCCTAAGCCAGAACATCCTTCCTTCTCCCTGCACCCTGCACCCAGAAGGCAGTGTGTCACGATGGTTAACAACTTGGACAGACAGAGCTGGGTTCTATTCTGGTCTAATACTTGACAGCTGTGGGGGCAAGTCAATTCTGAACCTTAGTTTCCTCATTGGCAGGATGGATGGCTCACGGCTGTTACACTGAAAATCAATGATATCCAGAGTGCTTGGTGCAAGTAGCTACCTTAATAAAAGGTGGCTGCTCTGTCATTGTTTATCAAGGTACCTAATCTCTCGCCCACATGTTGCATGTAAGGCATGAAGCCTGTCCCCAGTCCATGTCTTGGCAGTGATGGAGGAAGGAAGTCGGGTTGGGGCAAGGTGTTGGGGTAGGAGGTGAGATGTTTTCCTTTTTACTTCCAATTCTGGCCTCATTTCAAAGCCCGGCTCAATTTCTCTCCACATTCACAGCCATATTTCCTCCAACTGCGATCAGGTGAAGGTCAAATGAGACTTTTTTTTAACCTGGTAACAAGCCTGGGGACCTGGCAGGCTGCACAGTATGGGATAGCACTTGAGACCCTTATGGGTAAAACACCTAGACTGGCAAGAGAGCACCTAAGGAAGACTACGGGGAAAGGAGCTGGCTGGCTCTGAGGACAGACACCCAGGCCTCTTCCTACTTCTTATGAGTTGGCAGAACCAAGTTTTCAAGGGGTGGGAGAGGTAGTATGCAGATTCCATCACAGCCTGTCCAGTAGCCAAAGGCTGAAGAGTAAGACCTACGCTTAATATTTAGCTGATAAGGAAACTGACGCCTAGACAGGCTAAGTAACAAAGCCAAGTTCACCCACAAAACTGGCAAAAAGGGCCAGGACTAAAACAGCCATTCTGACCCCTGGGGGTGGGCATGTTGCACGGAGTTTCATGAGGAGCACTGGATTTGACGTCAGAGGACTCCATTGTCATGGCGACCCTGACCACACACCCACAGCATGTCAGGTGCCATGATCCGTGTGTTAGTGGCATCATCTCATTCCAAGGCCACAGTCCTGAAGCCTACAGGCTGCCTTCAGCTTACAGACACGTGCAACTTGACCCACATTTAAAAACTGAATATTCGATACAAAGATCTTGACATCCGGCTTTTTTGAAATGTCCAGAATCCTGATCCAGCGGGCCAAGATTCCAGGTTGATGACAGGCAGCCAGCCCTTTCAGCTGGAGCAGGCGTTCTTCGGTCAGTTCCCACCCAGCCCACTTCACTCATTTACCTACCCAATCCAACGTGGACATGTGGATTTGTAACATGTGATCCAAGGAAATCCTCACAATGCTTAAAGGATGTACTATTATCCTCATTTTGCACGTAACAAAAAAGAGGCACAGAGAAGGTAAGTAACTTGCCCCAGTTATACAGCTTCTAAGTGGTAAGGCTGAGATTTAAACCTGGGTGTATTTCACTCCAAAGCCCATGCTCTTCTTACCACCCAGCCCTGCTACTCCTGGGGGCCATCCCCCACTTTGGGCCTCAGTTTCCTCTTCTGTTACATGGAGAGAATGATTTCTGCCCTGTGGAGAATCCTATGAGGATCTCTAAGAGGGTAGAGGCGAGCACTTTATGATCTCTGGCAAACCCTGTGTGGAGAGCCCAGGGTTGGACACGTGACCCTCGCCCTGCGGTGGAGGGGGAACCCACCTTCTTGGGCAGGAAGTGGACCCCAACAGGGTACTTGTCTGCATGAGTCCACAGCTCAATCTGCGCCAGCACCTGGTTGGTGAAGGAGTTGCTCATCACAAAGCTGGGGTGGCCCATGGCACAGCCCAGGTTGACCAGCCGGCCCTCAGCCAGCAAGATGATGCGGCGCCCATTCTTCAGCCAGTAGCGGTCCACCTGCAAGTGGGCAGAGCAGTGCTGAGGGCTCGTGGGGCACTGCTCCCAGTGTCCACCCTTGCCTCATCCTACCCTCTTGCCAGGCAGGCCTCCCTGCCTCCAACAGTGCCCGTGAAAGGGCCTGGCATACACAGTTCATAATAAGAGCCAATGTTTATTAAGCAACTCTAAATTGCAGACCTCCGACGTCAGCTGTGAGACTTTAAAGAGCTGACTTGTGTAAGACACTTAACACATGGCCTGGCACATACTAAGTACTTGGTAAGTATTAGTTACCATTGTTATTATTATTATTGCCATGTGCCTTGGGCTAAGAGCATACACATAATTATACATTTACACACACGGATAATTATCCCATTTAACTCTAAGAACGGCCCTATGACTTAAGTGCTACTCTTATCCCAATTTCACAGATAAAGAAACTGAAGTCTCAAGGGTTAGGTCATTTGTCTAGAGCCATACACTATGAAGTGGCTGCAATCTGAGCGTGGACAGTCTGAGGACACAGCCCAAGTTCTCAGTTACCACACTTAGTGAAAGCTGAGTGCAGTGGTCCTCAACCACAGCTGCACATCAAATCATCTTCAGAGCTTTAAAGAAATGGAGGTGGCTTGGCCTGGCTCCGAGATTCCTATTTAAGTGGCCCTGAACCAGGCCCTCCTCCTCCCCAGCCCACTGTCCGTGTTGCCAGACCCTCCGCATCCGCCCTCCTTCGTGGCCAGCCCACGAGCACGCCCGCCTCAGCCCTCCATCTGCCCACCCTGCTGGCAGGGCTGGGGCTTCTCACCTGGGGCTTGATGTTCACCTTCTCCACCGCATTCTCATTCAGCCACTTGACATCAATCTCCACGTCAAAGTGTCCGATGTTGCACACAATGGCATCATCCTTCATCTGCTCAAAGTGTCTGTGGCGAGCCCAAGCCCATGGAAGACTGTCAGGGACAAGAGCTGCCCCAAGCCCGCCCCTCCCTCGTTTCCCAGGACCCTCCACCTGGTACCTACCGGCCAAGGATGATGTCAATACAGCCCGTGGTGGTGACAAAGATGTTGCCCTCCCGACAGGCCTCATCCATAGTGGTCACCTCATAGCCTGTATAGAGACAGTGACGGTGGGTCATGCAGGGTGGTCTGGCCCCTCCTCTGGACCCAGTGGCTGACAGCCAACCCTCGCCCTATCATACCCTCCATGGCAGCCTGCAGTGCGTTGATGGGGTCGATCTCTGTGATGACGACGCGGGCCCCAAAACCCCTCAGGGCCTGGGCACAGCCCTTGCCCACGTCGCCATAGCCCGCTACCACCGCCACCTTGCCCGCAATCATCACGTCTGTGGCCCGCTTGATGCCATCTATGAGGGACTCTCGGCAGCCATACAGGTTGTCAAACTTGCTCTGAAAGGAGAGGGGGCAAGGGGGCGATGGGGGCAGGCAAGGCCCTGGGGCCTCAGACCCACTCTCAGCATCTCAGCCTGGTGAGCCTCGGGCTGATCACCTCCTGTGACTTCTCCCCAACAGCTAACACCCATATGCCCCTCGCCCTCATCGGCCCCAGGACCTCCTTGCCAGCCATTCTCTGCTGGTCCAGAAGGCTTCCTGAGGATCAGTTACTAGGAGAGATTGCACAGTCAAAGAATCTGCTTCACTTTAAAGCAGTGGATGCCCAGCTCTGAGGCTCACTGTGTAGCTCTTTCCCTCTTTAGGGCACTCATTACTCTCAGTCTACAACCCCCCCACCCCCCGCCACATAAGGGCTTCAAGTCTCTAGTCTGCAGCCTTCCCAGCAGCCACTCTTCAAGAGTCTACTCCTGAGCAGCACTGGGAGCCAACAGCTGGAGCTGCCACTGTCCCATGGCTTACCTTGGTGACAGAGTCGTTGACATTAATGGCAGGCACCTTCAGGATCCCACTAGCCATCATCTTGTAGAGGTTGTGGACCCCCGTCGTGGTCTCCTCGGAGATGCCTCGGATGCCTTAACAAGGGCAGACGGGATGAGCTTCAGGCCCGGAAGGGGCTGCCCAAAGGACTGGGAATCTCTGGGATGAGGCCCTGAGAGCCTACACCTGAACTCACCCAAACTCCTCAACTTTGCCTCCTAAAAACCCACTCCTCTATCTGGGTTCTCATCTCTGTGACTCTGTGACTGATACCACAGTCCACCCAGTCAGCCAGGTCAGGGTGAGTAAAGAGTGGCACCATCACCAGTCCTAGAAATGCTACCTCTCAACCATTCCGGAACTCTCCATTCCCACTGCCACTGCCCTAGTCCCTGCCACCATCATCTCTTGCATGATCTCTCAGCCACAACCCATCCTACACACAGCAGACATTTTTAACATGGATATTTCAGAGAAATCTTTTCAAAACCCTCCAGTTACTTCCCTTTGCTCTCAGGATCAAGCTAAATTCTTTTCTCTTGGCCTGTTAAGTCCTCACACATCTGGTTTTCATGAATGCTCCATGCAACTCTTGGCTTCCTTTCTCTTTCCTGAATAGTCAATCCTTTCCTGCCTCAGGGCCTTTGTACTTACTGCCACCCTCCCCTCCACTTTCTTCTCTGCCCTGCTTTTAAGAAAGCTGACTCCTTTCCCAGCTGCTTCCAGCCCTGGCCTTAGGCTTCTCCGTGGACCATCCTCACGTCAGCCAGGCCTCCTCCAGCCACACTACACCCACACCATCAGAAGTCAGGATCCCAGGCCCCAACATGTCTACGGAAGCCTGCTGTCCTCATATCTTCCACAGAGTTCGCTGCGGAAGGCACTGGGAGTCCTGCCTGACCTGCTGCTTTCACATGGGCAAGCAGGCCCCGTCTAAACCACCAGCACCCAGAGCCCAGCCACCTGCCCTGCTCACCTGACAGGAGCTGCGGGAACTTGGTGTGGATGAGGTTGGTGAGGTCACCGCCGTCGTCCAGAATCATGTTGAGGGGCCCGTCCTTGAAGTACAGCGTCTGCTCAATGCACCACACGTACTCCTCATCTGTCTCTCCCTTCCAGGCATACACTGGGGGGTGAGTGGCACATCAGCACCTGCCCTCCCCACTGGCACCCACTCCAGGGAACCACCTGGGCAGAGCCAATACTATCTCCTTCCTATTTCCCATCCCCAGCCACCTCCGGCCCCTCTGAGGACTCAGCGGTGGTAAGAACACAGCCTGGAGCCAGACAGATCTGAGTTCCAATCCTGGCTCTGGACTCGCCAGCTGTATGACTTTGGGCAAAGCACTTCACTTCTCTGAGCCTCCCTTTCCTCATCTGTAAATGGGGCTCACAGTAGTATGGATTAAGTCAGACAGAGGCCAAGTCCAGTCCCCCAGATATAGGTATGTGGATATAATTATTTCCTTTCCCAATCTCTTCTGCCTGGGCCCCAGCAACTGGGGCATCAACCTACAGTGACCACGCACAACGTCTGCTGCTGGGAGGGGATGCTGGAGGGGCAGGGTGCCACTCAGGTGGACCTACAAGGCAAGATCCAAGGTTCACTCTTTACTGAAAATACTCGAGGGTCCAGCAGTCTCTGTGGCAGCTGGCCTCAGGCAAAGCCTGCCCAAAAATTTACTAATAACAGCTACTATGTATGGGGCACTTTCTCTGCCAGACATTACTCTCACTGCTTCATGCCCCACCTCATTTTTCCTCACAGAAACCCTACGAGGCAGGCATTACATCATCATCATCATCATTTACAGATGCCCAGAGGGGCTAAGAGGTCCCCAGCTCACTCAGTATGGCATTTCACAGCAGGCATCAGAACCCAGGGCTCCTGACCACCAGCCCAAACTCTTTCCATCATACGGTATGACGAGGACACAGGTGTAGGCCTCCTGTGAACCTCCTGTGAGCAAAGGACAAGGACCAAGCAGGGCCCGCTGCCCCCCACCCCCAGCCCTCCCCACTGGGGCAGACAACGGTCTTGATAAAACGGCCTCTCCCAGAAAAGGGCCATGAGGACTGACCAAGGCAGAGGAGTGGCAGACAGACCTATCCAGCCCTGGTCAGTCTCTGGAGGGGTCCTCCCAATCCTTTCTCCTCTACCTGAGGGTGGTTAGGACTCATGAATATTCTATGTAATCACCATTAGAGATAACCGCTCCTCTCCCCAGGCCAGGCTGACATGTGCCCACTTCTCTAGCAACTTATTAAAGTCCCTCTTTAGTCCTGGTCCCTCCCTAGTCCCCTAGACCATCAGACTCTAGGCACTAGACCTCTGGGGCTCTTTTTCTGCCCAGTGTCCCTCCCCACTTCTTTTGGAATCAGACCCACACCCTTTCTTTTTTTTTTTTTTAAAGATTGGCACCTGAGCTAACATCTGTTGCCCATCTTCCTTTTTCTTCTTCTTCTCCTTCTTCCCTCCAAAGACGCCAGTACATGGTTGTATATTCTACTTGTGAGTGCCTCTAGTTGTGCTATGCAGGATGCCACCTCAGCATGGCCTGATGAGCGGTGCCATGTCCCCACCCGGGATCTGACCAGGCAAAACCCCGGGCCACTGAAGCAGAGAGCGTGAACTTAAACACTTGGCCAAGGGCTGGCCCCCCTACATCTTTTCTCTAAGGAAAGTTCTTAAGTTCCTTTCTTTAAGGAACTTCCCCTCTATGCTCTCTACTCCCCCAAGCATAAGATCCCACTCTTCCTGGTCACAACTTGAACTGGGCCAATAAACACCTCCCATAGGATTTTAGATGACCAGTAGGCCAAAAAGCTCTTTCCTATGGGTCACTAGGCTAGGATTCTGGGGCCATGACTCTTCTCCTCTGTAACAGGGAAGCCGGTCACTGTGAGAGTCAGTGAAGCAAACAAGGAGAAGCAGAGCCCCTTCATGCATTCCCACATCCTCAAGCAGCAAGCAGGACTCACCTGGAATGCCGGTTTTGGCAATGGCGGCTGCTGCATGGTCCTGGGTAGAGAAGATGTTGCAGCTGGACCACTGCACCTGGAAAAGCCAGCAAGACAAAACTGTGGTCGCAGATGGCTCAGAAGCACCAGGGTCACTGGACAGGGATGAGGAAAAGCCCTGGAGTCCGGGGTGAGAGGCTCGGGATCTAGGCCCAGCCAGCTCGCGACCACAGGCAGGGGACCCTGGTGAGTGGATGGGAGCCAGAGCAGTGACAAGACTTGACTGACATTTTAAAACATCTTTCTGGTGCTGTGCGGAGGGGAAAGGGCTCCACAGGGAAGCAAGGAGACAAGTGAAGAAGCTGTTGTAAGAGTTCAGACAAGAAATGCAACAGTAGCGGTGGAGGTGATGACCGGTGTATTTTGAAGGCTGAGCCCACAGGATTTGCTGCAGGATTAGTTGCTGGAGTTTGAGAGACAGTCAGGGATGACTCCAGGCTCTTGAACTGAAACAACCTGGAAGGTTAGAGTTTCCACTTGCTTACACGGGGAAGCCTGCAGGAAGGGGAGGCGGGTAAGAAATCATGAGTTGGTTTGGACGTGTTGAGGTTGACATGTCCATTAGACCTCCAAGTGGAGATGACAATCAGCTGTTGGATATAAAAGTCTGGAGTTCTGGAGAGAAGTCCAGGCTGGTACATATTTTGGAGTCATCATCATATAGACAGTGTTTAAAGCCATAAAATCAGAGCACCCAGAGTGTGAATGTTGAAAAGAAAGAAGAGGTCCAAGGACTAAGCCCTGGTGAACTCAGTTAGATTTGGCTGCTCTGCCCAGCCCACTCTTTAGGAAACCATCTTGCTTGGAGACTCCTGGAGAGATAGGAAGAGCTGTCAATCACTGGTACACATAACGCAGGCTGAACCAACCAGAGCACACCATCCTTCCGGCAGCCATGATTGGCCCAGGGCAAGCACATGGCCCCGGGAGGGCCAATGAGAGTCACCCCTTAATTGACACAGTGGGACACTGGGGTTGAGTTTTCCTAGCAGGGCTCCTCAGTCAGGAGGCTGTGAATTAAGGGCAGTCAGATGCTATCTTCCCAGTCAGGGAGAAAATGTGCAGAATAGTCACCACCAGGGGTGGCACTAACTGTGACAAGGCTGGACGCCCTGCTGGGCCTCAAGAGGTACCACCTGGACTTCCCCGCCCCCCACAACACCTTCCAGCCTCACCTCAGCACCCAGGGCGACAAGGGTCTCAATAAGGACGGCTGTCTGCACAGTCATGTGCAGGCAGCCTGCGATGCGGGCGCCCTTCAGTGGCTTGGAGGCCGAGTACATCTCCCGCATGCGCATCAGGCCTGGCATCTCGTTCTCCGCGATGTCGATAGCCTTGCGTCCCCAGGAGGCCAGGCTGATGTCAGCTGCAGGGACAGGATGGATGGGAGTTCATGAGCAGTCTCATCCAATAACATGGAGCACCGCGACTCGTCGCTCATCCTAGACTCGAAATACTAGGCTGAGCAATGTGGTCACTGCAGTCTCTGACTCTTTCAACCAGGACTTACGGAGCTGGGGCAGTCGAAAAAGAAAGACATGGTCCCTGCCTAACCGCAGCTTACAGCCTTGTGGGAGAACACATTTCATCAAAGAATCACACAGGTAACCGAAAATTACAACACAAGGAAGGTGCCCTCTTGAAAAACAGCTATCGCCCTACCTATACCTCCCAAAACCCTTTCTGCTGCCACCTAACAACCTCCTCACTCCCTAAAGATTTTAGCTCCTGGCTCTCCAAGTTCCAAGTCATCACTCTTGGTGACTCCAACACTCACAAATGATATTATCAAACACCTTGGATGCAACACAGTTCCTTGATCCTCTTGAAGATATGAAAACCCTTCTTCCCCACTCCTGATGTTTCTTTCCACATGGAGGGAACTCATTTATGCAGGAACACTCTTAACCTCTGTCTGCCCCAGGGGAGGTAGAGTGCCACCTCTGATTAGCAAACTTGAGGGGAATAAACTGGTCATGCTCAGTTCAGCTCACTTTTGCAAGCAAGCAGCAGCCAGCCTGCCTCCAGGAAGCACGTTCTTCCTCACAGAGACCTACTCAGGCCCACCTTACCTGTAACTAGTGGGTACTGCTGAATTTGGGGTTCAGTTAGCAGGATCATTGGATTTGGAAACTAACACACACTCTGGCATCGATGTTATTAGTAATGAAAGTTAAATTTTGGCTTCTATCCGCCACCCCAAATGTCTCAAATTTGTCCAAATTCTCAGGCAGGAAAGGATACTATTATGAGCGCTCACTATCTCAATAGTTTTCTTGCTGATAATCTCACCCTCCCTTCCCTGCCACACTAGCCATTCCTAAGGTCAGTGTTTGCAAGCTTCCCTGTGAAGACTCATCTGGCAAGCTTGTAGATCTCCCCTGGAAAATCAGATTCAGTATGTGTAGGACGGAGCCTGGCAGTCCTGGTGATTTTTATCTTTAGGGAAGCTCAGATCCTGCCAACCACCCAGGGGGGTGAAGGGTGTGAGGAAAAGGATTGCAGAGAATTTAATACAGTAATAACCAATAAAACCGATTAAGTCGGTCTGCTTCCTACGGCACATCTAAACAATTTCAGAGATGACATACTCCTCCCCGGATGAGAGGGACTACTCCCACTCTGCCTCAACACACACCCTCTCCCCCTATCATCCCCCAACCCCACCCCCGCCCACCTCGGCAGGCCATCTCCTATGATACTCTCCCTTGGAAATCTCCATTTCAAGCAACGGTGTCTCATCTTCCCAACCCTCTGCCTCTAGAGCCCCAACTCCAAGAAGCCTGCAGAACCTCTAATCTGTTAAGCCTACTGATTAACACTGTCCCCCACCACACCCCTGCATGTTCTCACCTTCTTCCTCCACAGTTTAAGATTACAGTGTCCCTTCTACCTCTTGTCCTCTGAAAACTCCTCGGCAAAACTTCCACTCCAGTTAAAGCCAACCCTCCAGTGCACCCAAGCCACTGTGCCCAGCAGGAGGAAAATCACAACCACATCAAGAGGTCTCATTTAGGGGCCGGCCCAGGGTCAAGCGGTTTAGTTCACATGCTCCACTTCGGCGGCCCAAGTTTTCGCCAGTTTGGATCCAAGCCGCAGACGTGGCACCACTCATCAAGCCATGCTGAGGCGGCGTCCCACATGCCACAACTAGAAGGACCTACAACTAGAATATACAACTATGTACTGGGGGGCTTTAGGGAGAAGAAAAAAACTAGATTAGCAACAGATGTTAGCTCAGGTGCCAATCTTTAAAAAAGATTTTTGTTAAAAAAGGTCTCATTTACTAAGACCACAAATCTCAAGGGACACTCCAGCAATCTCATTACATTTACTTAGTAAATTTACACTCCTTTTCTACTCTCTCCAAACCTCTCATACTTTTCCTCATCAATGATGACCTCACTTCACAATTCACTGGGAAGAATTCAGAACTGTGCCACCGTTCCTCCATGGAATCCACTACACCTCCGCACTTGTGACTACAGACTCATCCCATATCCTTTCACCTCCTTGAGGACTTCAACTCCACTGAAACTGCTCTTCTCAAGACCTGCCTTATCCCCACATCTAAGGGTCAACCACCTATGTTCATGTTGCTCCCTGAGGTGCTGATTCCACTAATTACTCCCTCCTTCTGAGACCTTTTCTTTTCTTGGCTCCTATGCCTGGCCTTCTATGTTTTCCTCCTCCTGACTGTCTCCTCCTCCTATAACTGACTCATGTTTGGAAGCCCTCGGGGCTCCATCATCTCCCTCTTTAGCTCTTACCAGAAGACCTCATCCCACCTTATGGCTTTAAATACCTTCTCCACAGGAATGACTCCCACATATTTATCTTCAGCCCAAACTTCTCCCCTGAACTTGAGACTCTTGTAATCCAACTGCCTATTCAGTACCTCCACTTGGATGCCCAATTGGATCTATTATGTGATAAATTTGAGTCCTTGTGACTCCTTGCGCCACCCCACAAAACTTGTTACTCCCCCAATCTTCCTATTTTAGGACATGAAACCACCATTGGATCAGCAGCTCTAGCCAAAAGCTTACAAGATTTCCTGATTCCTCTGTTTCCCTTTCACCCCCTTTCAACCCATCAGCACACTGTTGGCTCAACATCCCAAATGTATAAGCAATCCAACCACATCTCACCACTGTCATCTAAACCACATCTCAGTTGGACCGCTGAAGCTGCCTCTTCACTGGTCTTCCTGCTCACACACACTGCTCTCCTCCCAGAAGCCAGAGGAAGGACGCTTTTTAAAATTAATTTATATCATCTCCATTCTTCTACTAAAGTAAACAACATACAAACAAACCTCCAATGGCTTCCCCTTGTCACAAATAAAATCCCAACTCCTGACACAGCTTTAGAGCCCTACACCCATGGCTGCCACCCTCCTCCCCCATCGCTCCATCCTCTTCTCCACCTCACTAGCTCAGCCAAGTGAGCCTCCTTTCTGTCTTCAGATAATCTAAACTCTTTCCCACCTCAGGGTTTTAACCCAAGTAGTTCCCTCAGCTGGAAGGCTCTTCCCCAAGCCCCTGAGACTGTATGTGGCACACAATGGGTGCCCACCAAAAACATGGAGCCAGGAAGCAACTTGGTATATTGCTGCTGTAGGAACAGAGTGCACCAGGGTGACTCTAGCAGAGGGAGTAAAATGGGGAGTCAGGATTTTATTCCTAATGACGTGGGAAGCCTACAGAGTGTTAAGGGGAATATTATGACCAGATTTGTCTTTTGAAAGCCCCTTTGGCTGCTGCAGGGATCTGTGGAGCAAAACACCCAGAGATCTGTGAGCAGGGAGACCAGAAGTGGGGTGGTGGCTGTGGAGACACAGAAGTGGAGAGATCTCCTCACTTACAAAACGGAGACAATAATACTACATTATCTCTACATGCATGTCTGTCCCACCCTCGTCCTTGAGTCACCTTTGTATCTCCACTGCCCAGCAGGGCCTGACACAGAGAAAGGGTCAACAAATGTTTACTGACCATATCTGTTGTTAGGACTGAATGAGAGAAGGTGCATGAAAGGCGCTGACATGGGACAGGGGTGGCAAAAAGCTGAAATAAATCTGAACCTAGTCCAACTCCCAGCATTTACCAATGAGGAAAGGCCACAGAGGGGTTTGCCCCAGGTTCCGTAGGCAGTCGATGGTGGCCAGACAGAGCTAGAGCCAGAAGCCCTTCTCAAGGCTCCTGGGAGGGCCCAGCAGTAGTGGACAATGGGGTCTGTCCTGTCCTGCTAAGCACCACCCCCTCCACTACCACCTGGCCTTCTAGCTAAACATAACTCCTTCACTGCCCTCAGGACAGCAGTGCCACCCTCAAGAGTCTTCCGTGGATTCCTCAACTCCAAGAGCATAGGAGGGTCTGGGGCTCCAAACTGGGGCTTTTGGTGCCCAGGGAAACCGAGCACCTGCAGGGGTTGCAGGAACACCTGCCCCAGGACAAGCCAAGAGGAATACAAACACCCTGATCCTCAGTTTCTTCATGTGTAAAGTGGGAATAATCATCCCTAACCTTGCGATGAGTCCTGAGGGTTAAAGGAGATGCCATACGGGCAAGGTCTGGCACAGTATGCCCTCCCGGATGGGGGCTTCGTTCCTCCAACCCTACCCCACCAGTCTCCCCAGCTTCCTACTGCAGCCTGATTTCCTCCCACACAACTCGGTACCCTCAACTCTGACATTCTGACCTCTCCACAATATAACAAGGCCCCTTTCCAGCTCTGCCACTGATGCGACCTCAGCTTAACCTTTCTGGGCTTCAGTTTCATCATCCACACAACAGGGACAACAGTATTCTCCAGACACTGCTTGATAAGCTACTATTTTGATTATTAGAGAATCTTTGCAAGTCACTTCCTATCAGGGCCTCAGTTTCTTCCTTGGTATAATGAGATAAAATTCATCTCTAAAGATCATTATGTAAACACACGCAAATCACCAGACACACAGCAAGTGCTCCATAAATGTCGATGCCTTTCTCCAGGGTCAGTGGTGTCTGGAAGTTACTCAAAGACTGCCAGCCAGCATGAACTGCTTTTTGCTCAAAGTTCATTAGGGTTGCTCCAAGTGCGTTCACTTGTATACATTGGTGAAAACGCGTGCTCAGAGGCCTACACGGCCAGCGTTCACATCCTGCTCCAACGCCTGTAAGATCGTGGGCAAGTTACCTTTATTGCTGTGTCTCAGTATATTCATCGTAAAATAAGAAAGAAATAGTCCCTACCCTAAAGAGCTGTGACAATAAAATAAATTAATCTATAATAAAGGTGGAAGGTGGCGCCCATCCCACAGCATACACCCAGTAAGCCTTTAACTTCTATCAGTCTTCAATCCCTAGGACAGCAGAATTTTTCTAACCACTCCAAATTTTCTTCGAAATTCTCTGCACGACTGTCCCCGTTGGTCAGGCAGGTGACCCCAGAGGTTGACCAATGAGCCCAAAGTCCCAGGAAGCTTGGACCAGTGCCGGCGCCGGCCTCAGGCTCCCTCTCCAGGTCTCTCCTCACACCGTTCGGGGCTCCAGTGCCCTGGCCTGCCCTGTAAGAGGCCCAGAGAGGGGTGGGCACTTGTTCGGGACCACCTAGCCGGTCAAGGGGCTGGTCCACGCCCAGGAGGCAGGACCCGAGCCTCCTAGAGAAGGTCTATGCAGACAGCAGCCGTCCCACGCCGCCGCCGCCGCTAGCTCGGGAACACGCCGCCAGTTCACGGCTCCGCAGCCCGCGCGGCGGCAGCTTGCCCCGCAGAGCACGCCGGGACTTGTAGTCCGCGGCTGCCTCCGACGACCCGCTAGCCGCGAAACGAGAACTCCAACCCCCAGGCGGCCCCGCGGGGCCAGGATCGCGCCGAGCTTGCGACTCAAGGGGTTCCGAGTGCCTCGGATTGGCCTCGCGCCCGCCGCCCCACAGGCCCCCGACCGGCGCGGAGCAGACGCGGCCGGCTGCACGTCCTGGAACTCACCGACTTTGTAGGGCAATTTGTCCGACATGCTGGCGGTGCTTCCGCACAGAGTGATGGACACGGCCGAAGGGGGCCGGGCCTCAGGCTGACGACGCGCAACGGGCGGGTGGCGCCAGGCAGGGACCTACGACTGGCGCCGACCCCTTTAAATACCTTCCTCTAGCTTGCATATTCATGAGTCCCGCCGTTGCCGAGCGGTCCGGGGCGGGGCCCAACGCACGGGGGCGGGGCGGGAAGTGTCATCGATCCCTGCTGGGAAGAGACCAGGTATCATCTGGGGCTTTCCTCCCACTGTCCGCCCCGGGTCGCGAAGGGAGCTCGGCTAGAGGCCTGAGAACGAACCCGGGGCCATTCTTTCTTTTATTCCTTCAGCCAGTGAAGCCAGTGCCAAAATCGAGTGGAACTGAAATTCCAGCCATTCACTTCGCGGAGCCTCAATTTGCTCATCTGGAAAATGGGCCGAATGGTACCTATCACATAGGTTATAAGGAAAGTTGCAATATGTCAGTCACCCAGCACATCCCAGAGCTTCCACCCTCCTCCAGGTAACCACTATCCTGAGTTTAGGTAAATTTGTATGCAGTTTTATACTTTTACTACATATGGATAAATCGTTAAATTCTTCATAATTCTTTTGTTTAAAACCTTTATATCAATGGTACCGTACTGTACTTGTCCTTCTGCAACTTTTTCCTCTCAATGCTGTATTTGTAAGAGTCGTGCATGTAGCTTGAAAGTATTCATCTTTGCTACTGTATAGTATTTTATTGTATACATTCCATGATTAATTTATCTGTTCTCCTATTTACTGATTCAGGTTGTATCCAGTCTGCCATTATTGCATCCATGAAGCAATGAACATCGTCTCTGAGTGCCCATGAGTGGGTGTCTCTGGGACGTAAGTGTACCTAGGGGTGGAGTTTCTGGGCTGAAGGCACATTTGAAGCTTTCCTAGGTACTGCCAAATTGCTCTCCAAGGTAGCTTTACTGACCCTCCCACCAGCAGTGTCTCAGAGGACCTGTTGCTCCACATCTCTGTCACCACTTGTCAGTCTGACCCAAATTTTTGTTAACCTGATGGATGTGAAAATGTCTCCTTGTGTTTTTAATTGGCCACCCGAAGACCCTTTAACATCTCTGCAGGAATCCTTCCCCCAACCTCCACCCAGCTGCTATCCCATCTCATTCCTCCCCTTCCCATTCTTTTTAAGAGTTGTCCTATTCTGCGTCTGCACTTTTTCAGCTCCCACTGAGTCCTCAGCTGTGTGGCCTCCACCCCCAGGTCTCTGCTGAACCTGCTGCAGCCAAGGTCATCAGGGAACTTGGCTGAATCCAGTGGATATGCCTCAGCCTGCGTCCCAACCCACCTCCCTGTTCTGCTGCATCCATGTGCCCTTGTCTTCCACTTTCCTCTCCTCCCACTGTTCCCCTGGTTCCTTCTCTGGCCATAGCAACTTCCTCCTCCTCCTCTAGTGCCTTCAAGGATTGGTGATCCTTTTTGCTCTTACTCGGCTCCATCTTCCTGGGCCGTCTGACCCACACTTAGGGCTTTTGTGACCACTTCTATCCAGTTGAGCCGTGTGTCCGTGGAATGAAACACTGCCTTAGCCCAGAAGCCTCCTGTTTCCTGTCTCAATCGCATGCCTCCTCTCCCCACCCCTGGAGTTACCACTCCAGTGAATCTTGTCTTAATCCTTCCTTTGCTTTTCTTAATTGCTTTTACTACCTATGAGACTATCCCTAAACAGTGCATTGTTTAGTTTTGACTTTTTTCCCTTTGTATAAATGGAATCATACTGTATATGTTCTTCTGCAACTTACTTTTCTCTTTCAGCTTTGCTTTTGAGAGTCATTCGTGTAGATGCTATAACTGTGGTTTATTTATTTTCATTTCTGTTTGAACCAGTTATTCATTCTGTTGTTGATGGAGGTTGGGTTGTTTCTGTTTTTTTTGCTACTATAAAGAGGACTGCTCTGGGCCAGCCCGGTGGCACAACGGTTAAGTGCACACGTTACGCTTCGGTGGCCTGGGGTTCGAGGGTTCGGATCCTGGGTGTGGACATGGTACTGCTTGGCAGGCCATGCTGTCGTAGGTGTCTCACATATAAAGTGGAGGAAGATGGGCACAGATGTTAGCTCAGGGCCAGTCTTCCTCAGCTAAAAGAGGAGGATTGGCAGCAGATGTTAGCTCAGGCCTCATCTTCCTCAAAAAGAGAACAAAGAAAGTACTGCTCTAACACTCTTCTGTGTATATATCGATGTATATATCTAGGAGTCAAATTGGTTGAACAGATAGGCTCATGTCCCACTTAACTAGGTAATGTGAACCTGTCTCTCAAAGTGGTTGCATCAGTCTATATTCTCACGAACAGTGGATAAAACCTCTTGTTCTGTGCCCTTATCAGCACTTCCTATTATCAAATTTTTATTTTTTTGCCAATTTGGCAGGTATGAAGTGATATCTCATTGTGGTTTCTTTGTTTTTTTTTGTTTTTTTGAGGAAGATTAGCCCTGTGCTAACATCTGCTGCCAATCCTCCTCTTTTTGCTGAGGAAGACTGACCGTGAGCTAACATCCATCCCCATCTTCCTCTTCTTTATATGTGGGACACCTACCACAGCACGACGTGTCAAGTGGTGCCATGTCCGCTCGCAGGATCCAAACGGGTGAACCCTGGGCCACCGAAGCGGAACGTGCACACTTAACTGCTGCGCCACTGGGCCAGCCCCCTCACTGTGGTTTTAATTTGCATTTATTTGACTACTAATGAGGTTGAGCATCTATTCATATTGTTATTATGACCCATCTAGGCTTCTTTCTCTGTGAAACTTCCATTCATGTCTTTGCTCATTTATAACTAGGTGGTTTGTTTTTTCTTTTCAATTAATACGAATTCTTTATATGTTCTGGATATGGATTTGCTAATTATGTGTGTTGCAAATACCTTCTCCAGGTTTGTGGTTTATCTTCTCACCCTCTGTATGTTGTTTGTTGATAAATAGAAATTCTTAGTTTTAATGTAGTCAGATTTATCAGTCTTCTCCCTGAGAGTTAGTGGGAGTTTTTGCCTTGTTTTAGAAAGCCAGTATTTCCCAGGATCATAAAGAATTTCTCCTATAGTCTTCCCAAAGTTTTATAACTCAAATATGTATGTGGTGTGAGGTAGGAATTCTATTTCATTTTTGTCCCGTAAGGATAAGGAGTTGTCCCAGCACCGCTTGTTGAGTAGTGCATCCTTCCCCCGGTGACCTATAGTGCCATCTCTGTCAGAGGTTAAATACACAGGTTTGTTTCTGCACTCTCTATATCGATGCCTTGGCCTACACCAACCCTACACTGTCAAAGTTACTAGACTTTTGTAACAAATCTTGATATCTGATAAGACAAGTCCCCCATCTTGCTTGTCTTCAAGAATGTCGTGACTGTCTTAGACATTTGCACATCCAAATACTTTCAAAATCACCTTGTCAAGTTCTAGGAGGATAAAAGCTTTTGGGGATTTTTACTGAAATTATATTAATCTTTAAATTATATGGAGGAGGAATTAACATTTTTATGTCATTGAGTATTCTAATCCATTAACATGATATATGTAGATATATCATGTTATTTTTCTCTATTTATTAAGATCTTCTTTAATGTCTTTCAATAAAGTTCTATATTTTCTCCATAAGGGTCCTGAATATATTTATTAGATTTATTCCTAGGTGTTTTTAATGTTATTTTTTTATCTTTTTCAATTTTTATTTTTTAGATGTTTATGGCAGATGTATAGAAATGAATTGCTTCCAGTAGATTGATCTTCTATTTAGCAGCCTTGATGAAGTTTCACTGCTTATAAATTCTTTGCGTTGACTATGTACACAATCAAATCATCTGTAAGTAATGACAGTTTCATTTCTTATTTTCCAATGCTGACGCTGATTTGTTTTGTCTTTTCTTTTTTCTTGCCCTATGTCCTGGCTAGACTTGTGGTACAATGGTAATTGGAAGAGGTGGATGTGCGCACCGGTATCTTGTTCCACTACCTCTTGTGTCCTTCATCTCATTGATTAGCCGACCCTCCCTCCACCCAGCAACGTTTTATCATCAGTAGAGCTCTTAAATTCATCCCTTCCTCTCAGCCCCAAGGCCAATAGCCTAATTCCACCCTTCATCATCTTCCACCTGGGTCAGTGTACCAGCCTCCTCACTGGTCTCCAAGCATCTAGCCTAGCCATGTCGCCCCCATCCTCCACCCCATAGCCGGAGTGATCTTTTGAAAACACGAATATGCCCTTATCTTCCCCCTGCTTAAAACTATTCATTGGCTTCCCGTTGCCTAAAGTAGTGGTCTGTAAAGTGGAATGTACAGTTGCCAGTCTCATCACAAGACCATCCATTGAGGTATAGTAGAAAAATACTGTAAGTTCTTCTAGTACTTAGTAAACGGATTGACACCAATACCCTCATTTGGTCTGTGTGTCTGCCCTGTGTCTGAGACTCAGTGTCATGTGTGGTACAGAGACTTCCTGAGAGAAGGGGGGTCCACACCTGGGAGGGGTGGACAGCAGGGCCCTCACTCCCCCCATCAGCAGTCTGCCCTACATTGTACTGTGTAGCGGGTACCTCTGTCAGGCGAAGCGAACATGAGGATCATGTTACTAGGACTTCATATTTTAACCCCACAAAACAGACAAGTGGCTTTAAAATATTCCACCAAAGAAATGGCAAGTTCCAGATAATACTAAAATTACAACAGCAAAAAATAGGAAAGGGCAAAGCTGACAGGTCTCCTCCTTCTCATATGAGCTCCAGTATTTAACAGCCATGCTGTAAGGAATGTAATAAAATTTCAGAAAAAAAAATTATCAAAAAGATGCTTTGAAATATAAATTGATATGCTCTATCATTACTGACAAATCTCACCCTAAGTGTATGTTGTGCTTTGAGATATCAGCTAAGGGCATATTTGCTAACCTATGTCTGTCAAGTTCATTTCAACAAAACTTTTGGAGACTGCTGGCCTCAAGAGACGGTCCACGCACCTTACTGTGGCCTTCAAGGCCCTCCCTTGTGTGGTCCCTGCTTATCCACTTCACCTTATCTCTTTGCCCCCAACAGCATCGCAGATCACATTACAGCAACTCAAAACTTCCAGATGGTTCTTTCGAACACACTGCGTTCTTTCCGGCCTTGATACTCTCCCCTCTCTCTGCCAGGACAGTCCCTGCCCATCTTCCTGTTAAAGTCCCACTTGTCCTTTAAGGCCCAGCCCTTCCTTGATCCCCCCAGGCCAGATTAGATACCTCATCTGCACTCCCATAAAACCCCTAGTGCAGCTCTAGCACTGTACTCTCCACATGGTTTGTTTTTCTTTGTTTTCCTTTTTTTTTTCTTTTTTTTTTTTTGAGGAAGATTAGCCCTGAGCTAACTACTGCCAATCCTCCTCTTTTTTTTGCTGAGGAAGATTGGCCCTGAGCTAACATCCATGCCCATCTTCCTCTCCTTTATACGTGGGACGCCTACCACAGCATGGCTTTTGCCAAGCAGTGCCATGTCCGCACCCGGGATCTGAACCGGTGAACCCTGGGCCGCCAAGAAGCAGAACGTGCAAACCTAACTGCTGCGCCACTGGGCCAGCCCCTCCACATTGTTTTCTACCATCTTTTGGGGGGCATCTCTCTCTTTAACACCAGAATCCAGCACAGGCCTTGGTTAATAAAGATAATAATAAAAATATTAATAAAACCAGAACTTAAAGTCATTCATTTATTCATTCATTCGTTCATTCAGTATTGATCGAGTTCTACTTTCTGCCAGGCACTGAACTGGCTTCTGAGAATGCAACTGTGATCAAGCCAGACATTGTCCTGCCCTCAGGGCATTTGCATTCTAGTGGGCAGGGGGCGGAAAATAACAAATAAATGAACAAGCTATTTCAGTGAAGGATGTGTTTGTCCTGCCCTAAGGGCCTTTGCACCTGGTATTCTCTCTGCTTGAGAAGATTTCCTGACTCTTTGTGACAAGCTACTGCTCTTCCTATAGAGGGCACAAATTTCACAAACACAAAATCAAGTGCGCAATAGTGTAGCTTTCTTATTCTTTTTCTGTGACTCGGTGGGGAGAGAGGGACCCTCAGTGGCTTCTGAAGTCCCTCCCAACCTGAGACACTGCCTTCCCATTGCAACAATGTTGTCAACTGCACTTTGGCCCCTTGGGCTCCTAAGAAAATCATCCTGGCACATGGCAGATGTTGAATTTGTTGTATGATTGATCGATTGAATGTAGTTACATTTTAGCTTTTTGACATTAAATTAATTTTTCATTCTTGTATAGAAAAGTTGGAAAAGAAAGAAAAGAAAAAAATGCAATGTCTTAGCCCAAGTTTCACAGAAAGTAGAACTTGGGACAGAGGATTAAGTGTAGGTCCTTCGGGGAGTGTGAACCAGGGATCCAGACTGAGGGAGGATGAGGAGGCATAGCGGAGAAAGGAGAGCAAATGAGAAGCTGCATTATTGAGCTGGCCATCACTCTGGGTTCCTCACTCCCACCGTAGAGCCATGTAAGGAATTGTATGAAATGTGTCTCTGTACCCAGGGCGGGCTACGTAAATTGCAGGGCCCAATACAAAATGAAAATGCAAGACCCTTGTTCAAAAGCTGGGGAAAAAAGTACCATTAAAGTTCTAAAATATAAAACTTTTGGGCCGTTCCGGTGGCATAGTGGCTAAGTTCGTGCGCTCCACTTTGGTGGCCCAGGTTCTGTGGGTTTGGATCTGGGTTGTGGACTTACACACTGCTCCCGAAGGCATACTGTGGTGGTGTGCCACATACCAAATAGAGGAAGATTGGCACAGATGTTAGCTCAGCAACAATCTTCCTCAAGCAAAAAGAAGTAGATTGGCAACAGATGTTAGCTCAGGGCCAAATTTCCTCACCACAAAATAAAAAGCAAAAGACACTTTTCCTTTTCTTCCATAGTCTCTGTCTTGATTTGTCCTGGTGTTTTTTTATTTGGTATTTAATGTCACTCTAAATAAAGAAAAATTAAATTTTGCCATTCATCTTTATACAGTACAATGCCATTTTTAAAGGAAAATATAAGAGCATTTAATTCATGTTCATACCAAAATGACACAATTTGTATTTCATACTTTGTACATGCATATGTGTTTTGTTCTCAACAGAAAGAGGAAGCGCTGGACAAAACAAACGTTATTTCACTTTTCTCTACCTTCAGCTTAATAATGAGTAAGGAAATTTGGAAAGGAAATGGACCTATGGATTTCCCTGTCTTTCCTTTTCCTTCTGTATAATCATTTTCAGCGTGTTTGGCTAGTACAGAGTAAGTGCCATGAGAAAGACAGACATGATAGGGTCCTTTGTTGTTACGGTTTTTCTGTGTTCCAATCAAATTCTGGTGTGAATGGAAAGCGTGGCCTCTTGGAGCTGTCGGCACCCCTGCTTATGCAGATTTAACACGCTTACCTTGTCAGCTTCTGACCCCCATGGGTCCAAGGTTCTCCCCAAGGTTGTCTCCACGTAAATAACATAGTTAACATTAAGGATGTTAGCCACAGAGTTTTTGTAGATGCTCTTTATCAAGTTGAGAAAGTTACCCTTTATTCCTCTTTTTCTAATTTTTTTTTTAAATCATGAACGGATGTTGAATTTTGTCATGTGCTTTTTCTGATATCAGTTGACATCATGAGGTTTTTCTTCTTTAGACTGTTAATGTGCTGGATTACACTGATTGGTTTTAAAATATTAAACCAGCTTTGCATACTCGGAATAAGCCCCACTTCAGCATAGTCTACAATTCTCTATTTTTGCTGAATTCCATTTGCTGACACTTTAAGGATGTTTGCATCTACATCCGTGAGGGATATTGGGCTATAGTTTCTTTCTTTCTTCTGTCTGTCTGGTTTTGGTATCAGGATGATACTAGCTTCATAAAATGCATTGGGAAGTGTTCCCTTCTCTTCTATTTTCTGGAGGAGATTTTGTAGAATTGGTGGTAATCCTTCTCTCAAACTTTGGTAGAATTCTCCAATAAACCTATGTGCACCTGGAAATTTCTTTCCTGAGAGTTCTTAAATTATGAATTCAATTTCCTTAATACTTATAGGTCTATTCAAATAATCTGTTTCACATTGAATGAGTTGTGGCAGTTTGTGTATTTTGAAGAGTGGAGCGTTTTGTTGAAGTTGTCAAATTTGCGTGTGTAGAGTTCTTTGTAGCAATCCTGTATTATGCTCTTGGTGTCTGTCTGGTCTGTAGTGATAGCCATGTTTCATTCCTGATACGGCTAATTTGTGTCTTTTCTCTCTCTTTTCTTTGTCAGTCTTTCTAGAGGTTTGTCAGATTTATCAATCTTTTCAAAGGACTGACTCTTGATTTCATTGAATTTCTCTACTGTTTTTCTGTTTTCAACTAATTGGTTTCTGCTCTTTATTACATTTCCTTCCTTCTGCTTGCTTTGCATTTATTCTGCTCTGCTTTTTCTGTGCTCTTGAGGTGAGAGCTTAAGTTATTGATAAATTTTTCATGTTTTATTTTCATACAGTTTGATGTATTTTTTTAATTTCCTTTGAGACTTTCTCTTTGACTTAAGGACCATTTTTTTTTTTAAAGATTTTATTGTTTTCCTTTGTCCCCCCAAAGCCCTTCGGTACATAGTTGTATATTCTTTGTTGTGGGTCTTTCTAGTTGTGGCATGTGGGACGCCGCCTCAGCATGGTTTGATGAGCAGTGCCATGTCCGCGCCCAGGATTCGAACCAACGAAACACTGGGCCGCCTGCAGCGGAGTGCGCAAACTTAACCACTCGGCCAAGAGGCCGGCCCCTAAGGACCATTTAAAAGTAGGTTGTTTAGTTACCAAGTGTTTGGATATTTTCTTGTTATCTTTTCTGATATCGATTTCCAAGTTTGATTCCATTGTGATGAGAGAAGACACTCCGTATGATTTCGATTCATTTAAATTTGTTGAGATTTGTTTTATGACCCAGGGTGTGATCAATCATGGTATATGTTCTTTGGGCACTTGAAACGAAGGCGTATTCTGCTGTTGCTGGGTGGCATATTCTGTATGTGTCAGTTAGGTACTTTGGTTGATGGTGTTGTTGAGGTTCAATATCCTCGCTGACTTTCTGTCTAGTTGTTCTATCAGTTGTTGAAGTCTCCAACTCTAATTGTGTATTCGTCTATTTCTCCTTTTGGTTCCATCAGTTTGCATCACATATTTTGCAGCTCTGCTGTTTTGTGCATACACATTTAGGATTGCTTTGTCTTCTTGTTGGACTGACCCTTTTATGGTTATATAATCAAGGAAGGGAAGGGATTTCTTGTTAGCGCCGGGTGGGGATGGAGTCCAGGCTCCCCGTGTGGTTAGTAGAGTGATTAGTTTACTTTTTACGTTTACTGTCAGATTGATAAAAATTATAAAGCGTGACAACTGTTGTTTATCTGTTGGTCAGGCTGTGGGGAAGCCAGCCCCTCATGGATTGCTTTTGGGACTGTACATTAGTCCAACTTTCATGGGCAACACTCTGGTAATAGTTAACAAGTTTACAAAGTCACGTACCCTTTGACCAAGCTGTCCTGCTTCTAGGAACTTATGTAAGCACACGTGAGTGAAATAACGTTAAGAGCAGAAGATTGGAAACAGTCTAAACGCCCTTTAGTAGGAGACTTGTTAAATTAATAATGGTGCGGTCCACTCGGTGGAATACTGAGGCCGCCACGTTTTCAAAAAAGGAGATGTTAACCCTTTGATACGGAATGATTAATCGTCGAGATAAAACATTAGGTGAGGAAAAAACAAGGGAACGTGCAGAACAGTGCATCTAGTATGTTATCATTTGTGTAAAAGGAAAAAATGCACAAACGGGTATTTGCCTGTATACGCAAAAAATGCGTATCAGGCTGGTTACACAAGCAACTGTGAACAGCGCTTCCTCGGGAGTTGCCCGCCCCATCCTCTGAGGCCACAGTGGACTGTCCGACCGGCCTTCTCCAAGCCCAGGCGCCAGCGGCGGGATCTAAAGAAGCCACAGGCGGTGGAAGCAATTGGCAGAGACGAGCCAGGCCCTGCGGCCACGCTGCTTGCCCTTTGAACCTGCTTGGTCGGTGTTTGATTTTGCTGACACTTAGGTCCCCAGTGTGGAGGGCGGAGAGAGAAGGAGCCCGCCCATTGGCCCAGGGGCCCTGGAAACTGCCCTCACTCAGGCGTCCGGTGCTCAGACCCTTAATTAATGGAGAGGCTGCGCGGTGGGGGGATGGGGTCCAGGCACTGAGAACGCCCGCTCATGGCGATGAGACAGAAAAAGCGGTTCTGGGGCGTCACCCTAACCTCGACTGCTTCACCCCAATCAGGGTGGCTCCTCCTCCTCCCCAACTCTGTCCACGCCCCTCCTTCCAGGCCCCCTCGGGTTTGTAAATGTCTCTTGCGTCCGCCTTGATGTCACTGCTGGGAGAGAGATACAGAGATGGGGGATTTCTTAGCCTGGAACAGCCTCCCCACCCCCTCCTCTTCCCAAACTGCTTGGTCTTGCATGGTGAGGGGGCCTAAGAGAGTCCCAGGAGCTGTCTGCACTCTTCCCGCGCACTCACATGCTTCTCCCCTTGGAGGAACCCTCCAAACCCAGAGAATACAAAAGAATGTTCCTCACCAAGTGAGTGCCCTCTCTGAGCCTCAGTCTTTCCACCTGTAACGTGGGGGTGTGTGCAGATTTTATATGAGGATGTCAGAATTGTCTGATTATGTGTCTGACTGTCCCACCCCTTGCAGGAGGGTCGGGGCGTGTCTGGGTTTGCCTGCTGCCATATTCCCAATCTCGAGCTTGGTGCCTAGCACACAGAAAGCTGCCCATATTTGTGGAGGGCATTAATGCTCCCAGATGTCTGCCCAGGAGCCCACTTTGTGGTGTCTCTTGGCTTCAGCCCACAGATCTGGCTGTCCGTGGGTTGGGGGGTCAGGAGCACCCAGAATCCGGGTCTCTAATGTCCCCAGCTGAGGCTGGAGCGTTCCCCAAGAGGGCCAAATGTCCTTTTGGGTCAATTCCCACTTCAGTCAGGGCTTCCACGATCCTTTCATTCTAACATTTGCTGAGAAGCTGGTTCAGGGACCCTAGGGATCCAACAGTCTGAGATGCCACACTCCCTTTCGTTTCTTAGATGATCCTTTCCTTCACTGAGAGAGAGACATTGCCTAAATAATCCCACAGAGGAATGCAAAATGTACACCAGATGCTCTGAGAACTTCTTGCAGGGGTGCAAGGCCCATTCCTCCCGAAGGTCAGAGAAGAATTCCTGAAATGAGATCCGAGGGAGGAGGAGTTTACCAGACAAAGGGGGAGGAGGCAGCTCCTGCTGGGAGCTATAAAAGTCCCCTCCCCAGCCCCATGGTGATTTCCAACCTGAAGTGAGTTTGCTCGTGGTTGCGCAGGAAGCCAATCTCTGACACCAAGTGTAGTGGAAGAAAGTAGGAATTTTATTATTGCACAGTGCTGAGCAAAGAGAAAGGGCAGCTAACACTGAAATCCCAAACTCCCCGAAAAGCTAAAAGTAAGGGTTTTTATTTGGGGTTTTAGGTAGTGGAGGGGCAGCATATGGCCTTGCTGGTTGGAGCTTTTCCACCAGCCTGTGTTTGGCCTTGAGATTACTTGCAGAGAGGAATAGGAGGAGATAATGAATCCTGGTCCTTGGCCATTTGTCTCCATGGCCAATAGTGGATTCTGGAGCCAGGAAGCCAGGGAGTAAGCAGGGAATGAGTGCTTGGTTTTAACTCCATATATACTGGATTTCATGTAGGGAAACCGATATCAGAGCCAGTATCAATTTCCCCCTATTTTATGTTCATTCTTGAGGGATTTGGGGCAGTGACCAATCCAGCTACTTCCTGCTGCATCAGGGCCTAGGTTGTTCCATCTCATTGAAGCAGTCTTTTTTTTTTTTTTTTTTTTTTGAGGAAGATTAGCTCCGAGCTAACATCTGCTGCCAATCCTCCTCTTTTTGCTGAGGAAGGCTGGCCCTGAGCTAACATCCATGCCCATCTTCCTCTACTTTATCAGTGGGATGCCTACCATAGCATGGCTTGCCAAGTGGTGTCATGTCCGCACCCGGGATTCAAACTGGCAAACCCCAGGCCGCCAAAGCAGAACGTGCACACTTAACTGCTGTGCCACAGGGCTGGGACCTGAACCAGTCTTTTAATAAGGTAGTTATACACGTAGGCCCCAACGTTAGGCCTGTATTGTGTAAATAAGCAACCAGGTATTTAATAAGAAGTTTTTCTAGAGAAACAAAAAGAGAAAAACAAGGTGCATGGTTGGAGCAAATTATAAAGTAGTTCTTGAGCCCAGGGGGCAGCCAATCAAGATTCCTAGAAGTCAGGGTTGAAGCATCTTTCACAGTTTGCAATGTCTCTGATGGTGTCATCGGGCACACAGGTAGCTTTCTGAGAGGCTCACCCAGCAGCAGACGTGAATCTCTCCTAAGTTTGTATCAAGTCCTCCAGCTTCAGTTTGCAAGGCTTCAGGGGAAAAAAGGCAGGTTTTGTTTTCAATGATTCTGAGTGAAAATGATGGGGAAAAATCCTGAAAATGTTAGTTTGGAGGTTTGTAGCCCGATATTTCAGGAGACTAGAAGAATTCATGATCCAGTCCAGTGAACAGATGTAACAAAAATCTTAAAGACAATTGACAGAACCAAAATCCAATATCCAAAAATGCAGTTTTTCTTGAAACATGATTTTTCTCTCTCTAAAATTACCCTCAGTTTTACTAAACAAAGCCAAAGTAAGACCCACTGGTTTACAAAATGTCTAGTTTGATAAACTTGGCCCAATTATTTACATAAGTACAGCAAGAATAGTAATTGATTAAGTAGGCTCTTTCAAATCTGCTTTGCTGGAACCTTTTATAGGGAATCTCAGATTGAACTTTAAAGGCCTCTCAGGGCCAGGAAAGCCAAGCCATGGACTTATCATCAGATTCCAACTGCAGTACTACAAATTTGGGTGAATTCCTCTCTTTGTGAGGTTTCCTGAAATATTGAGCTTCCTTGCACCTGCCAGAGGGAGTGACACTCTTTACTCCAACCTTACAGGTTACTGGGAACCCATAAGCAAGGTATCAGGCCCATATTACCAAGTGGCTTTATTCCAGGAAGTCAACCTTTGTTCCTCAAAAGCTGTCTGGTCATATCTGAGCCTGTATGTTTTTCTCAAATATGATGTTCCAGTCAAAGCCTTGGTATTATAACCAGTGTTTCCAATTGTGTCCTTCTATAAGAAGAACAGATTCTTATTGAACTTATGCAAATAACGATATTGCCATGAAAATAAGAATACTTACTCATCAGGAGTTTTTCCAATTTGGAGGGCTCAGATAGCGAGAAAAATATAAATACCTCAATTTTGAAATCATAATTCCTTAAGAGAATAGAGAAAAAGGTTTTCTTAAATCTGAAAAAAAACCAAAACATCAAAAATCAGCAGTATCTCAAGCAAAATGCCATAAAAATTATAATCATCCCTATTGGTTTATTCAGTCCTGTATAAGCAGTTCTTGATCTTAATCTTCTGTCACAGTTTATGAGGTCATCAGTTTCTCTGTTAGAGTTCTGTAATTTCTACCCAGTTTAGTTTTACAATCTGAACATTTATCAGAAACCTGTACTCTATAATAAGCGCCAGAGTCCTTTCTATGAATTTCTCTGAAGATGAAACATATTTGCAAAAACATCAGAGTAAAACAGCATCTGTCTGCAAATAACAAAACATCTAAAAGTGGCAACTGACAAAGACACTTTACCATTATTGTGACATATAATACTTTGAGGTAATAACCAGAATCATGGCTAACAATCAGAACAGACCAGAATTTTAGGAATGTTGTATAATTTTTGAGACCCTTATGTCAATAACATTTATCCACATAATACCATTTAAGAAAGTTTGTTAGGGGCTGGCCCAGTGACACAGTGGTTAAGTTTGCACATTCCACTTCTCGGCAGCTTGGGGTTCACTGGTTCGGATCCCAGGTGCGGACATGGCACTGCTTGGTAAAGCCATGCTGTGGTAGGTGTCCCACATATAAAAAAGTAGAGGAAGATGGGCATGGATGTTAGCTCAGGGCCAGTGTTCCTCAGCAAATGATGAGGATTGGCAGTAGTTAGCTCAGGGCTAATCTTCCTCAAAGAAAAAAAAAAGAAAGTTTATTATTACTTATTTGACAATGATTCCCATGTAATCTAATATACCAAATAAGCCTAATTAGTTTAGCTTTATTTTTTTGTAGGAAGAGAGCAAATTTCTCTGAGAAGTCTCAGGGGCCCTCTGGAAATCCCCAGAGAAACTCTCCCTCTTCCCCCAGGTCAAAAGAAAGCTTTCATTCAGGACTTGCATATTTGTGTGTGGGGGAGCTTGTCAAAAATATTAAAAGGCAAAAAAAAAAATCTTTTATAACCTCTTTATTAAGATCAGACCAAAAGTTCAAGAAGAATATCCTTTTGAGAGAGAAAACCAAATTTTGATTTTGCACAGCATACTTTTCATATTGAAACTTACTTACTTAATAAATTTATTTCAATCTCAGCCAACTTGACCATACATAAAATTCTTTATGGTTTTACTTTCACAAACCTTTGTTACTTAATTTTTACATTCAGAATTTGTCCCAGTACTTTAGGACAAATTTATCTTTCTTAACTCAAGAAACAAAAATATTTCCATTCTTTATAACTTTTTTGCTGAAAACATATATTTTACTTTCCTTGTATACAGACCTTTTAGAAATATGTGTTTTCCCATAGAAAATTCTTCAGCATACATAAAACACGTTTATCAATAAACCTAAGAACTTTTCAGTTTCTTTGATATAAGAAACCAAAGGCAGACAAATATATGCTTAGTAGTTAACCTTTAATATTTTATCTTATGTGGAAATGACCTAGATACCCAATAAACTGTTATTATTAAATTTAACTTACCAAAGCTATAAAGTTTAAATTTCTAAAAAGATTTTGGAAGCTGTTTTTTTAAGTATACAGAATATAAAACATAGTTATTGTACTTAAAAACTGCTACCCAGTTTTAACAATTATCTTTAAATTGCTCTTAAAAACTTCATGTAAAGTTAAAGCAGTTAGCTATCATTTTAAGTTGTTTTAAGTACATGCACCATAATACCTAAAATTATTGTTAAAAAGCTGTTCCAAAAATTTTTATCTTTTTTACATTTATTTAGTTTACCTGTTCTCAAGAATTATATTTAGATCACCTAAGAAAACCTCATGGAACATCAAACAAAATTAACTATTCTACTGAGCTATTAGTTTTCCTGATAAATTTTGTAACAGAGATAACTGAGCTCATTTGACCAGTAAACCCAGGCTGCATGTCTGCATCATAGCCAATGCTGATAACTTTGTAGATATGTCTATTTTAAATCAAACCAGCAAACTTAGGCTTTCATTCACCAAAGATCATTTTATATCATGTTAAATAACTGTCGATTAGAAGTTTTGACATATTAATCAAAGACTGCATTCCATTGTGAGAGATTTTGAATCCGCTCTTTTCTGAAACAGAAGTTTCCTAGAATGGCCGTTACAATTTTAAGTTATCTCAAAAGTTTACTTATTCTTACTTGTTCAATTTTAGATCAGGAATTTCGGGGGAGTTGAAGTGAAGCTCATCTTGAAGGGAAGCTCAGCAAGAGAGCAGAGAAAAGCAGCAGATTTGGCTTCAGCTGCTGGCATGTTTAATTATTTATTTATTTTCTCTTAAAGAGGCAGTAAAGTATTTCTGATTTTATTTAGAAGCCTCAAAAGATTAAAACAGGCTTCCCATTGTTGTAGCTGGCTTTTTCCAATTGCATACGTCAGTTTGGGTAAACTGAAATTGGCCCGTTTTGGCCATTTTAATGTGAGGTCACCTTTAGCATGTTTAATTAACATTACCTGAAAGCTGGATTTCTATGCTCTTAGAATATCAGGTAGGGGAAACATTCCCCAATGAGGCATAATGTTTATCCCCATGACATAATTTACAATACAACCAGACAAAAGAGATATAATTATTTTACTAACGCCCATTTAAATATACTAATCTTTACAAACTTTTATCTTAATTTTTCAACTCTTATATCCTTAATTATGACTTATATTAGAGTTCCATTAACAAGTTTTGGTATTACAATATTATGTAGAGAAAGCATTCCCAATTATACGGAACATCTATTCCCCCGCAAAAAAAATCCAGGCAAAGTTGATATAACCTCTTTATATAATATCAGCTTAAATGCTTTTAATTTTTATAGTCTTATCAACCTTAGTAGCCTAACTGTTTCCCCAAACAATTGTTGGTCAGGGTTTTTTATTGTGATTTCTGCCTTCTGGCTTTTTAATTTTTTCAAACTGGGGTGAAAGGAACAGGTTTGTCTGATGTCCTGTAATGTTGGGGGATCAATGGGGGCTGTCCCTTTAGCCCATCCAACCTTAGGCAGTGTTTTATTAAAACCTTTGTTTTAAGTTTATTCATGTCTATTCCATTTATCCCATTTTTCTTTTTAATAACTAGCTAAAGATTTCCATCCTGTTGGGATGAGTCCTGTGCCTCTTCCCTGTCTGATTTCTCTTTGTTAACTAAATGTTTTCATTAGAATCTGTAAGACCACAAGAAGCAGCTGAGACCCCAAGTTTGATTCAGCTCTTAAGACTAGTCCTTATATTTCCCTTTGAATTTGGTCTTTTCATAGGTAGCAATAAAACAGCTGTTTATCATGAGAACTCTCTGAAAATTTTTTCCAACTTAAGGATCGGTTATTTGGCCATTTTTTTTCCTCTGGAATCTGAAGAATATTGTGGCCACGTGGTGTTACTAGAGAAAATCATCCCTCTTTAGACATTGGCTTATAGCTATAGGTCGACCAATCAGCCAGAGTGTTTCCCAAGGGGCTCTTAGGTGGAATAGATGCAGCACTGCCCACGTTAACTCCTTGAAAAGGACAAACAGACAAACAACAACAAGTACCAAACAAGTGTGCTTTCCCAAAAACCCTTGGCCACAAACAGAGGCCAAAACAAATACCAAAACCCAAACCAGAAACCAAAGTGCTTCCAGTCCCAGCTTAGTCCGTGTCCTACACTCGGTGGGCGCCCAACAAATGAAGATCCACTATGCAGATCTTCCCAAATGAGCAAGGACAAGGGACCTCGGTGTGCACACCAGGGGACTTACCAACACCTGGCCAGGGCGTCGTGACTTCAAAACAAACTGAGCCCAGAGGGCTGCCAGGTACCCATTATTCCCGCCAGTCCTATTGGAAAAGGTTAGCACAAAGACAAAAACAAAAACTGCAAGCTACTTACAAGAGACATCTTCCTAATCCTGAACATAGTTTCTTTCACCAACAAAGCAAAAGCGCCATGTGCCAACAATGTCTGGTTAGCAGCCAGTTACTTGGGGCTGTCCTTGAGATGAGGAGCTCAGGCAGCTGCAGGAAAGCTTCCAAGAGAGGCCTTTAGCCAGAGGCTGGTGTGCCACAGCCGAGATGTCTTCTTGGGACAATGTCCCATCTGGGTTCTCAAATTGATATCGAACCTGAAGTGAGTTTGCTCACCTGTTGCGCAGCAAGCCAATCTCTGACACCGGGTATAGTGGAAGAAAGTAGGAATTTTATTATTGCACAGTGCTGAGCGAGGAGAAAAGGCAGCTAACACTGAAATCCCAAACTCCCTGAAAAGCTAAAAGTAAGGGTTTTTATTTGGGGTTTTAGGTAGGGGAGAGGGAGCACGTGGCCTTGCTGGTTGGAGCTTTTCCACCAGCCTGTGTTTGGCCTTGAGACTACTGGCAGAGAGGAGAAGGAGATAACAAATCCAGGTGGCTGTCCTTGGCCATTTGTTTCCATGGCAGATAGTGGATTCTGGTGCCCGGAAGCCAGGGAGTAAGCAGGGAATGAGTGTCTGGTTTTAACTCCATATATACTGGGTTTATTGTAGGGAAACCAATAACAGGGCTGTTATCACAGGCACTCTGCCCAGCTCCATTTGCTGGGAGATTGGTCTCTGTCCAATGGGAGCCAACCTTTACCACATACTGCCAGGAGAGGGCACCTGGCTCCTAGCTTTGGCTTCAGCCTGCCACGGTCCTGTGATCTCGTGTATGATATACCTCCCAACTGCCCTGGGAGACAGGCAAAAGGCAGTTTATTGCTCCCTCTCGTACAAGAAACTAAGGCTCAGAGAAGTTTGATGGACATGGCTAGTGAGTAGTCTTTTGACTTGTTCTGAGGGCCTTTACTCATGGAAGCCTCTGCTCTGATAGTGACACTCAGTGTGATGATACTAGTTCACATTTGTTCAGTACTTTTTATGCTCCACCCTATAAGGTAGCTGCTGTAATAATACCCATCTTATAGATGAAAAAAAAAAAACTATGGCTTATAGTGGTTGATTGGTCCAAAGTTAGGAGGCACCAGTGATGCTGACTCTAGAACCTCTGCTGGTAAGCACTGCTACTCAGCTTTCCCATCATGTTGTTCTCTATACCCCCCACCACACATTCACTACAGAGTGCTAGATGCTAGATATGAAAACACAGGAAGGAACAGAACAAAGACCCTGCTCCCTTGGAGCTCCTTCTTAGTGGACATGTGTGTCTTTACACACGACTACAGTTATACAAACCTTCACACACATGGTCATTCATGCATACACTTTCCCAACCATCACATACAAATACACATACACACAGATTCACACTCTTACACTTGCACACACATTCACACACTCTCACATGCTCATTCACACATATTCAGACACACACCTACTCTGTTAGTGTGTAGGACTGTCCCTTGACTTGTGCTTTAACTGCCAGGTCCCTGGGGCCTGAGGTTCAGCCAGTGACCTGTGAGCTGTTTGTAACAGCCTTCCTTTCCTTTTCCCTTCCATTCATTCCAAACACATTGCCAGCTGTCCACTCAGGGGCAGGCTACTGGGGAACACGGATGACTCAGACCTGGCCCCTGCGCTCCAGGAACTTCCTAGCAGTGGAGGAGAAAGACTCACCAACAAGCACCACACAGATCATCATGCCAGGGCAGGTCTGCAAAATCTCCAGAGTGGAGGGAGGGGATGATGCACAGGCCTGGGGGCTAGAGGGGTTTCTCAGAGAAAGAGGTTCCCACCTGGGTCTTCAGAAAAAGCCAGGCAGAGAAAGCAGAAAGCAGAGACCTTCCCAGGTGTGGAAAAACATCTGCAAAGTCATGGCAGAGTTAAAAAGTGGGGGAAAAAAAATAGCAGCTAACATCGTGAACTGTTTCAAACCCTCTGTGTAGATTATCCTGTTAAACTCCTTCAACAACCCTATGGGATAGAGATCATTATTTACTACGTTTTATAGGTATGGAAACTGAGGATCAGGGAGCCCTAGCTGGTAAGCTGCAGAGTCAGAATCTGAACCCAGTTCCTCCTGGCTCCAGGGTGTAGGCTCATGGCCGCAGGCCACTGATGCCTTGGCTACGATCACTTCTGCTTCCCACACATATACACCCTCCCTTTCTCTCCCTCTGACACTGAAGGGGATGCTGACAGGTGCACCAACATAGTGTCACTCTCTCTACTGTCTCCAAAACTCATCAAGGTACCCTGGTGCCTCCTTTACCCAACAAGCTGTTCTGCCCAAGAAGAACTTCCAAATAGTATGCCCTTAGGGAACACACGGGTTGGTTTTGTTTTGGGCAGACAGCTTTGTAAAATGTGTTATACATGCCCCTAACTCTTCTGAAAGTTCAGAGGGTTGTGAACTCCTCCAGGGAAGCCGCGAAGCCTTGGGCATCTCTGCATGCCAGCCTCCAGCCTGGCCCAGGGTACTACCTGGTCAAGGTTTGTGGACTAGAATGGATGACACATGGGTTTGAGCAGAGGGTAGAACATGGTAGTCCTTGGGATGTTTGCCTTACAGCTGACGTTTTCTGACATTTTGAATTTGCTGGTAATTTTTAAAAATCAGAGGAGTTGACATGGAAATCCATATTTCCAGCTTCTCTTTAAGAAATTATCAGATCTAGCAACTGAGCCTACATTGTCGTATGGCAATGGGTGGGGGAGCTGGATGTTAGTGGACCTCTTTAGATGCTGTTTAAGCTCTCCAGGCCAACATATGTCCCCATCCCTGGCCCACTTCGGTTGTCATGCCAGCCTGACCTCTGACTTAAAGTTTTCTCAATGGTCCAGGATCATCCCAATGAACATTGGTTGTCATTCTCATTTGCAGAACATCCACTGAGATTTTGCCCCTACGCTACATGTCCCCACATTGTAGGACTCCGTGAATTCTTGTGTTGGTTATAATTTACCTATCTTTCCCCTTTTGTCAGCTGTCACCTCTAGCTGATGTCAATGAGGCCATCTTTTGTGCCTTGCTCTCTCCCTATTGGAGTAGAGGCTGCCCAGCCAAAGGCAAGGATGGGACAGACAGGGAGGGGTCACTCCAGACCCTACTGATTGCCTATTTTCAGGGGCCAAGATGGATTCCTGGACCTTAGTCCAGAAATATGGGCAAAGATGGTGTTGTAAGTTAAATGGTGGCCTCCCAAAAGATGTGTTCACATAGAATTTGTGACTGTGACCTTATCTAGAAAAAAGGTCTTTTTAGATGTCGTTAAATTAAGGATCTTGAAATGTGATCATACTGGATTCAGGTGGGCCCTAAATTCACTGACAAATGTCCTTATAAGAGAAGGCAGGGAGAGAAGACAGACACAGAGAAGACCACATGAAGACAGAGGCAGAGACTGGAGTTAAGCATCTACACCCAGTGAACGAATGGCAAGGATTGCTATCAGTCAGAGAAACTGCAGAGAGGAATGGAACAGATTCTCCTTTAGGGCCTCCAGAAGGAACCAACTCTGCTGACACCTTGATTTTGGACTCTGGCCTCCAGAACTGTGAGAGAATACATTTCTGTTGTTTTAAGCCACCAAATTTGCAGTACTTTGTCACAGAAGCCCTAAGACTCTAACACAGATGGGAAGGGGAGAGAAAATGGAAGAGTGGGCAGCGTGGAAAAGGCTGACCCTGGTAACTCAGTTTCCCCTGTCCCTCAGAGAGAGGGAGAATATGGAGAAAGATGAGGTGATGGGGCAGTAGCAAGGGTTGGTCAGAGTCACCCCCACCACCACCCCAGGGACTCCAAAGACTCGCAGGGAATGAAGCATTCTGGCAAGCTATGGGTTTATTATAGAAAGCTTTTTATTTGAAGGTTGTAAGCAAGTGTCCTCAGGGAACTGCTCTTGGGAGGGTGAGGTGGGTCTGTAGGGAGGCAAATCAGCCGGGCCTGGCATCTCAAGTGACAGGGGTTCACACCAGCTACCCATTCCAGGCAGGTTGTCTGGCAGAGGGGTCACCCAGGAAGGGGAGGGGAGACAGCAGCAGGGAATCCTAAGAGCAGAGAGAAGGAGGGTGGCATGGAGTGTGGCTTCTCAGACAAAAGTGGTGAGAGAAGTTGGATCCTTCATCCAACTCTGCCTGTTTTCATTTTCTTCCTTCTCACATTCTCTCATATTCATGGGCACTTATTAGGTGCCAGAACTGTGTAAATAATATCCATCTACAATATAGAAGGTGGGACAAGGCGATCCTGAAAGTTCTTTTTAGGACATTGTGTGATTCTAGCTGCAAACCAGGATCCTAAAGTACAAGCATTAATAATAATCCCTTGAACTCAAGCTTCCGAGCAGATCTTCATAGGCTCCCTGTGGGATGCGCAGGGCTGGGATCATTATTCACTTTACAGAAGAGGAGACCGAGGGATGAGCACTTGGCTGAAGCATCACAGAGTCAGCAGTGGACGAGAGCCTGGACCTTGAAGAGCTCACACCCAAAGAGGGAGATTGATGTGGTCATGTGGTGTGAGGATCCAATGATGAGTGTTGTGCTCCAAGAACCTGGATCTGGTGGGTCCAAAAGGAGGACAAAGAGCTTGGCATCACCTCTCCATGGTGTTCTGAGGCTGACTGCACATAATTCTGTGGCCTGGCATCTGCTTATCTGTGGCTGTGTAACAAACCACCCATGCTTAGTGGCATAAAACAATAACAATCATTTTTTATTATTATTATCATCTTTTGAGTTAGGGGGTTGATTTGGCTCAACTGGGCAATTCTTGTTCATGGTCTCTTGTGTGGTTGCAGTCAAGCAGTGACTGGACTATGTCATCTTGAAGGTTCCCTCACTCATGTGGCTACCAGTTGATGCTGGCTGTCAACCTCAGTGGGGCTGTCAGCAGGAAACCTGCACATGGCCTCTCCATGTGGCCTGGGCTTCCTCACAGCATGGCAGCTGGGTTTCAAGGGTAAGCATCCCAAGAGAGAGCCAGGTGGAACTTGTATCAACTTTTTTTTCTTAAGTATTCTTTAAAAAATTTTTTCTAGCTTTAGTGAGATACAATTGACATATAACATTATGTAAGTTTAAGGTATGCAATGTGATGATTTGATACACATATATATTGTGAAATGATTGCCACAACAAGGTTAGTTACTACGTCATTCACCTGACATGATTACTGGGTAATTTTTTGTGGTGGTGGTGACGGTGAGAAGACATAAGATCTACTCTCTTCACAACTTTCGAGTATGCAATACAGTATTATTAACTATAGTCACCCTGCTGTACGTTAGATCTCCAGAACTTATTCATTGTATAACTGGAAATTTGTACCCTTTGCCCGATATCTTCCCATTTCTTCCACTCCCCAGCAACCACCATTCTACTCTCTATTTCTAAGAGTTTGGCTTTTGTACATTCCGTGTACAGGTGAGATCATACAGTATTTGTCTTTGTCTGACTTTTTTCACTCAGCATAATACCCTCAAGGTCCATCCATGTTGTCCCAGATGGCAGGATTTCCTTCTTTTTATGGCTGAATAATATTCCATTGTGTGTATATTCATCCATCGATGGACATCACAGGTTGTTTCCACGTCTTGGCTATTGTATGGCTATTGTATATCACCTTATATGCTCTAGCCTTGGAATTCATATGGCATTACTTCCACCATACTGTTAGTTGAGGCAGTCACAAAGACCCACCCAAGTTCAAGAGAAGGGGCCATAGACACTACCTCTTGATTGAGGAGGAGCAAGGTTCTAGAAGAGCATGAGGGATGGCAGATACAGTTGTGATCACTTTTGACAAATACACTCTGCCACACCAAATAAGGGAGTGACCTCTGGAGTCAGATGCCTGGGTTAGAATCACACTTCCCTAATTTATGGCTCTGAGTTTCAGTTTCTTCATCTATAAAATGGGGCTAATAATACCACCTAATTCATGTGATGGTTGTAAGGATTGAACAAGTAAGGACCCAACGTGCAGGGTCCTGGCACATGGCCAGTGCTCAATGTTATCACTGCTGTTGGGACAGGTCATCATGCTAAGTTCTGACCAGTGTAGTTCACCACACCAGGCGACTGCCTGTATGTAAGTGTGTGAGGAAGCCTAAAGGTGTGTTCAAAGATGTGTGTGCAAGTGGGTCCATGTGCACATGTCCACAGGCGCTGAATGAATGAGTGTGTGTGTCAGTGTGAGTGTGTGTATAGGTGGGAACTTGAGTGGAGGCCTGCCTGTCTACACAAGGGCACATGCAGGATTATGGATGTGCATGAGTGTGTGGGTTAGGGGAGCGCAAAAGACTGAAGCCTAGTGTAAGTGTGTGTCCACAGGTGTGTGCCATTAGTACTGGGTGTGGGTAGATTATGCCATGAGGGTGTATGAGTGTGTGGATATGGTCAAGCATGTGTGTTAGATTGTGTGTATATGTGTGCATGAGTGTGTTTGTTTCCCAGAAGATGACTATGCTTGAGGCTTGTAAAAAATGAGAAAATGTAGACATAAAGAATGTTTTCAGACTTTCCCAGGAATGTTCAAATTAAATGAACCCCTGGGGACTATGACCAGATGGAAAATGAGGTGAAAGGAAAATGACAAGCACCCAAGAATCAATCCTGAAGGCACAGAAATTCACAATCTAAATGACAGAGAATTCAAAATAGGTGTCATTTAAAAACTCAATGGGGGGCAGGCCTGGTGGCGTAGTAGTTAAGTTCGTGCACTCTGCTTCAGCGACCCAAGGTTCACTAGTTCAGATCCTGCGCATGGACCTACACATGGCTCATCCAGCCATGCTTTGGCAGCATCCCACAAAGAAAACAGAGCAAGACTGGTACAGATTAGCTTAGCAACAATCTTCGTCAAGTCAAAAAAGGAAGATTGGCAACAGATGTTAGCTTAGGGCCAATCTTCCACAACAACAAAAAAACCTCAATGAGTTACAGGAAAATTCAGAAAGACGGTTCAATGAAATCAAAACTAAAATTAATGAAGAGAATGAATTCTTCATAAAACAGATTGAAACTATAAAGAAAAACCAATCATAAATGTTGGAGATGAAAAACACAATGAACAAGATAAAGAAAAATCTGGAGCCCTTAAATAACAGAACTGAAATTATGGAGGAAAGAATTAGCAATTTACTCGCATGCATGCACAGGACAGAAATATAGAAATGCTTCAAGTGGAGTAGGAGAGAGAACTAAGACTAACAATACATGAAGAAATTCTCTGAGAAATATCTGACTCAATTAGGAAATGCAACATAAGGATTATAGGTATTCCAGAGGGAGAAGGTAGGGAGAAAGGACCAGAGAGAATATTCAAAGAAATAGTAGCTGAGAACTTCCCAAACCTGGGGAGGGAGCTGGAATTACCTGTAAATGAAGCTAACATAACTCCTACTTGCATAACGTAAAAAGACCTTCTCCAAGGCATATAGTAGTAAAACTGGCAAAAGTCAATGACAAAGAAACATATTAAGGGCAACAAGGCACAAGAAAATAACTTAAAAGGAACCCCTTTTAGGCTTCCAGTGGATTTCTAAGCAGAAACCTTACAGGCTAGGAGAGAGTAGAATGACATATTTAAAATTCTGAAAGATAAAAACTTTCAGCCAAGAATAATCTATCCAGCAAAAATATCCTTCAGATATGATGGAGAAACAAAAACTTTCTCAGACAAACAAAAGCTGAGTGAGTTCATTGCCACAAGACCTCCCCACTACAAGAAATGATCAAAAACCCCTCACACCTGAAAAAGGAAATGAAGGGTTTACAAAGCTTTGAGCAAGGAGATAAATAGGCAGACAAAATCAGAAAATTGCAGCTCTCTATCAGAACAGGTCAGCAAACGCTTAATTATAAAGGGAAGGAAAACATCAAAATGAATATAATCTCATCATTTTAACCAAAAACTCACAAAACAAAATGTCAGAAGCTAGAACCACTGTTATGTGGTCTGTTCCCTTGGACTCTATGTGCAAGTGTGCTCTATTCCCTTGGACTCTCAGTTCTTGCTTCTGTTGATTCAGATGCCTGGTTAGGAATTTATCTGCCCAACTTTCCATTCAGCTTGAGATCCTAAGAGTCCTCCATTTTTTCAGAATTCCTCCTCAAACCTTAGGGTCCTGAGAGCGTGGTTCTGGGCTTCTGCAACACTCTGCCTGAGTGACCAGTATTGAACCGCATCTGTGGCTCAGAGTTATGGTTCCACTGTTGTGAAGAGCTGGGATCTCCCTGCATTTCCCACACCATTATTCATTCTCTTTCTCTCTCTCATACACACATAGCGTGAACTCTGTCCTAGAAAGATTTGTTCCACTTGTGTGGCTATTGATTCAGGATCATTTCCTCCTATAGGGCATGGCCTTAAACCTGTGCCCCAAGTTCTCAGGGCGTGGCCTCAATAAGTCACTGACCTCTTGATGCTACTACCATTTCCCCATTTGCAAAATGAGGAGTAAATCAGTAGGAGTGTTTTGGCTGCAAACAACAGAAACAATTCTGGCTAGCTTAGCGAAAACTAAAGTGGGGCAGGGGCTTAGTCCACTGGAGACGTCTGGGGACCTTAAAGAATCAAAGGGATAAGCATACAACAGGCCTCGGAAAAGACAGAACCCTGAGGGGTGCTAAAGGAGCCAGGTCAAAGCAAGCAATGGACAATGTCTTCCCAAGGGAAGGCGAGGGCAAGGCCACGGGATAGGTCGGCTCCAACCACTTCAGTTCTTGCACTGGACGATTCATAATTCGAATTCCCAAGAGGGAGACTGATTGACCTGAAGTAATGCCCAGGAAAGGGTGGTCCATCTTGGCTGACAGTCCTACAAAGTCTGTTTGTAATGTGGGAGGGGTAATTCTCTAAGAGAAAATCAAAGAGACAGTTGCTGGGGGGCAAAATCCACAACTGGCCCTTATGAGAGGGCTGGACTCCAGGTTTATTCCGAGGATACTTCCAGCCCCAGAAATTCTGCAACATAATCTGAAGCAATGGTTTTCTTTTGGTTTTTTTTTTTTAATTTTAAGGAGAGGTACCCTTTCCTCAGTTGAAATCTTAGGGGGAACCACATAATATAATACACATCAAAGCAGTTTTAAGTTAGTAAAATGTTATAATGATGCTCATAAAAATTTGACATCAGGGGTCAGAGATTAACAGTTGTCCTCCTATATCAGCCTCAGCAACCATTTTGTTTCTGTCTTTTGTTTTGGTTGCACAGTACTGAGAAAGGTCTAATTCACACAGAGAAGTTCTTGCAAAAAGGTTTTAGGGGCCAGCCTTGTGGCGCAGTGGTTAAGTGCGCACATTCTGCTTTGGTGGCCCAGTGTTTGCCAGATCCTGGGTGTGGACATGGCACCGCTTGGCAAGCCATGCTGTGGTAGGCGTCCCACATATAAAGTAGAGGAAGATGGGCACAGATGTTAGCTCAGGGCCAGTCTTCCTCAGTAGAAAGAGGAGGATTGGCAGTAGTTAGCTCAGGGCTAATCTTCCTCAAAAAATAAAAGGTTTTAACTGCTCGCCCTTGGACCTCAGATTAGTCTCCTCTTAAACAGAAACAGGAAGAGGTTTATTTCAGAATCTGGTCTACATGGTCTCCAACATGTTAAAATTGGTGCATGGAACATTTAGACATGCATGTTTTTATTACACCTTTTAAAAGTCTTCAATGTTTTTAAAAGTAGAAATTGAAACACATGATTCTACAGAAGCAACATACTTCAAAAACCACTACCCAGAGGGGTAGCAGGGCCTCAGGGCCTCAAACCCCTTCTTGGATTAAGGACCATAGGCCAACCTAATTGGCAGTCTTTGGTTCCTCCATCTGTTTGAACAACCACAGATCTAACATCTCTATCCACTGTCAGGAAATTACCCCCAGTCATACGATACAAACTTCATAAAGGAATTTAACTCTCAGAGCCACTTCCCATGTTTGAAGGGACAGGACAGATGAAGGAAAGAATTTGATTTTAACTGAATTAGCCAAACTATCTACAGTAAATTTCAGGTGAGTCTAGAGTAAACTTGTTCCTTCTTTCTTCTTACATGCACCAAGTATATTTATTGTGGGATATAGGATGTGTGTGTTGTTGTAGGTAGGGGTGGGGCAAAAATGTCTCTGGTTTTATCAGTAAAAGCATCAACTCGTCAGATATTCACTCCAGAAAGGATTTTTCTACTGATGGCTTACAGAGAGACAAGAGCTATTGCCAGCCCTCTCAGCAGGCTATGGGAATTGTGGAGTCGGGGAGATGGCACCATTTAATGACAATGATGATGATGATGACAATTTTGCCTTCTTATTGTCTGGGGAGCCCAGCAAATAGCTTCATTCCTTTGGCTCCTTAAGGTTTTCACACCATCCAGAGCTCTTCTTTAGAATTCCTGGACCCAACAGCTGCATAGAATACCACAGCAAAAATAAAAACATAACTTCTAGAAAAATTAATATCATGATGATGATGATGATAAAAAATAACCTTCTCAAGTTGATACTGGCTGAGATATTGGTTTCCTTACATTAAACCTAGCATATATGGAGTTTAAACCGAAGCACACATTTCCTGCTTGCTCCCTGGTTTCTTGGCTCCAGAATCCACTATCTGCCATGGAGACAAATGGCCAAGGACAACCACCCAGATTCATTATCTCCTCCTCCTCCTCCTCCTTCCTCCAAGCAGCCTCCCCAGGTTTGTGGGAAAGCTCCAATCAGCAAGGCCATATGCCCCCCTCCCCTACCTAAAACCCCAAATAAAAACCGTTACTTTTAGCTTTTCAGGGAGTTTTGGATTTCAGCATTAGCTGCTCTTTCTCTGTGCTCAGTGCTGTGCAATAATAAAATTCCTACTTTCTTCCACTACACCCAGTGTCAGAAATTGGCTTGCTGCACAACAGGTGAGTGAACTCACTTCAGGTTCGATATCAATTTGGGAACCCAGATGGGACATTGTCCCAAGGAGATGGCTCGCCTGTGGCACACCGGCCTCTGGCTAAAGGCCTCTCTTGGAAGCTGACCTGCAGCTGCCTGAGCCCCTCATCTCAGGGACAGCCCCAAGTAACTGGCTGCTAACCAGACATTGTTGGCACATGGCACTTTTGCTTTGGTGGTACAAGAAACTATGTTAAGGTCTTAGGAAGGCGTCTCTTGGAAGCAGTCGGCAGTTTTTGTTTTTGTCTTTGTGTTAACCTTTTCCAACAGGACTATCTGGAAATGATGGGTACCTGGCAGCCCTCTGGGCTCCAGTTGCTTTGAAGTCACAATACCTTGGCCAGATTTTGGTAAGTCCCCCGGTGTGCACACCGAGGTCCCTTGTCCTTGCTCATTTGGGAAGATCTGCATAGTGGATCTTCATTTGTTGGGCGCCTCCGGAGTGTAGGACACGGACTAAGCTGGGACTGGAAGCACTTTGGTTTTGGGTTTGGGCTTTGGTTTTGGTTTCTAACTTCCATTTGCTGGCCGAGGGTTTTTGGGAAAGCATGCTTGTTTAGGATTTGTTGTTTTTTGTCTGTTTGTCTGTCCTTTTCAAAGTGTTAACATGGGAGGTGCTGCATCTATTCCACTTAAGAGCCCCTTGGGAAAAACTCTGGCTGATTGGTCGACCTATAGTTAGAAGCCAACGTCTGAAGAGGGATGATTTTCTTTTGTAACACCACGTGGCCACAATATTCTTTAAATTCCAAAGAGAAAATGGCCAAACAATAGATCCTTAAGTTGGAAACATTTTTAGAGAGCTCTCATCATAAACAGCTGTTTTGTTGGTACCTATGAAAAGACCAAATTAAAAGGAAACTATGACTAATCTTAAAAACTTAATCAAACATGAGGTCTCAGCTTCTTCTTGTGGTCCTACAGATGCTAATGAAAACATTAGGTTAACAAAAGAATAGAAGAAAGCTGAGGAAAAATAAAGGAACTCTTTTCAACAAGGTGGAAATTTTTTTTTTGAGGAAGATTAGCCCTGAGCCAACATCAGCCACCAATCCTCCTCTTTTTGCTGAGGAAGACTGGCCCTGAGCTAACATCCATGCCCATCTTGCTCTGTTTCGTATGTGGGATGCCTAGCACATCATGGCTTGCCAAGCGGTGCCATGTCTGCATGCAGGATCCGAACCGGTGAACCCCGGGCTGCTGAAGCGGAACGTGCGCACTTAACTGCTGCACCACTGGACCAGCCCCAAGGTGGAAATTTTTTTAAAGATTTTTTAAAAAATAAGAAGGTTAAGAGGCCAGCCCAGTGGCTCAGCGGTTAAGTTCGTGTGGTCTGCTTTGGCAGCCTGGGGTTCACCAGTTTGGATCCCTGGCGCAGACCGACAACACCACTCATCAAGCCATGCTGTGGCAGGCATCCCACATATAAAGTAAAGGAAGATAGGTGCAGATTTCAGCTCGGGGCCACTCTTCATCGGCAAAAAAAAAAAGGAGAAGATTGGCAGTGGATGTTAGCTCAGGGCTAATCTTCCTGAAATAATAATAATAATAAGGTTAAGGTAAATAAGGCAGTGTATTAAATAGACAAATATTAAAGGGAAAAAAAGGAGAAATCAGAAAGGGAAGAGTCACAGGACTCATCTCAACAGGATGAAAATCTTTAGCTAGATATAGAAAAGGAAAATGAGATAAATGGAACAGACATAAATAAAGTTAAAACAAAGGTTTTAATAAAACACTGCCTAAGCTTGGGTGGGCTAAAGGACCACCCATATTGGCCCCCCAATATTAAAGGACATCAGACAGGCCTGTTCTATTCATCCCAGTTTGAAAATTTTAAAAGGTCAGGAGGCAGAAACCACAATAAGAAACCTGACCAGCAATTATTTGGGGCAACAGTTAGGCTGCTCAGGTTGATATAAAGATCAAAGTGTTTAAGCTAATATTATGAAGAGATTATATCAACTTTGCCTGGATGTTTTCTCTGGGCATAGACGTTATGTCTAGCTGGGAATGCTTTCCCTATGTAATATTGTAATACCAAAACTTGTTAATGGAATTCTAATATAAGTTATAATTAAAAGTCTATGAGTTGGTAAAATTAAGATAAAGTTTTGTAAAAATTGGTATACTTCAATGAGCGTTAGTAAAATAATAACATCTCTTTTGTCTGATTGTATTGTAAATTATGTCATGGGGATAAACCTTATGTTTCACTGGAAACGTTTCCCCTGCCTGATAGTGTAAGAGCATCTAAATCCCCTTCAGGCAGTGTTAATTAAACATGTTAAAGGAGATCTCTCTTTAACATAGCCAACTTCAGTTTACCCAAACTGATGTATGCAATTGGAAAAAGCCAGCTACAACAATGGGAAGCCTGTTTTAATCTTTTGAGGCTTCTAAATAAAATCAGAAATACTTTACTGCCTCTTTAAGAGAAAATAAATAATTAAACATGCCAGCAGCTGAATTCCAAATCTGCTGCTTTTCTCTCCTCTCTTGCTGAGCTTCCCAGCAAGATGAGCTTCACTTCAACTCCCCCGAAATTCCTGATCTAAAATTAAGCAAGTACAAATAATTAAACTTCTGAGATAACTTAAAATTGTAATGGCCATTCTGGGAAACCTCTGTTTCAGAAAAGAGCGGATTCTAAACCTCTCATAATGGAATGCAGTTTTTGATTAATATGCCAAAACTTCTAAAAGACAGTTATTTAACATGATATAAAATGATCTTTAGTAAATCAGATCCTGTTTAAATTTGTTGGTTTGATTTAAAATAGACATATCCTCAAAGTTACCAGCATTGGATATAATGCAAACATATAGCCTGGGTTTACTGGTCAAGTGGGCTCATGTTATGTTTGTTACAAAATTTATCAGCAAAAATAATAACTTGGTATAATAGCTGATTTTGTTTGATGTCTTGTGAAGTTTTTGTAGATGATCTAAATATACTTGTTAAAGAAAGGTAAACTAAATAAATGTAAAAGTATAATAGTTTTTGGAAAAACTTGTTAACAATAATTATATGGATTATGGTGTATGTACTTAAAACAACTTAAGTTGATGATTAACTGTTTTAATGTCACACAAAGTTTTTCAGAGTAATTTAGGAGGGCCGGCCCCATGGCTGAGTGGTTGGGTTAGTGTGCTCTGCTTCAGCAGCCCAGGGTTTCACGGGTTCGGATCCTGGGCTCAGACCTAGCACCGCTCACTGAGCCATGCTGAGGCAGCATCCCACATGCCACAACTAGAAGGACTCACAACTAAAATATACAACTAGGTACTTGGCGGCTTTGGGGAGAAGAAGGAAAAATTTAAAATTGAAGAGAAAAAAGACTAATTTAAACATAATTGTTAAAAATGGGTAAGAGTTTTTAAGCACAGTAATTATGTTTTATAGTCTGCGTACTTAAAAACAGCTTCCATAGGGGCTGGCCCCGTGGCCGAGTGGTTAAGTTCGCGCGCTCCGCTGCAGGCGGCCCAGTGTTTCATTAGTTCGAATCCTGGGCGCGGACATGGCACTGCTCATCAGACCACGCTGAGGCAGCGTCCCACATACCACAACTAGAAGAACCCACAACGAAGAATACACAACTATGTACCGGGGGGCTTTGGGGAGAAAAAGGAAAAAATAAAATCTTAAAAAAAAAAAAACAGCTTCCATAATCTTTTTAGAAACTTAAACTTTAAAGCCTTACTAAGTTAAATTAAGTAATAAAAGTTTATTGGGTAGCTACATCATTTCCACATAAGGTAAAATGTTAAAGGTTAACTCCTAAGCATAGATTTGTCTGCCATTGGTTTCTTATCTCAAAGAAACTGAAAGATGCTTAGGCTTATTGATACACATGTTTCATGTATGCTGAGGAATTTTCTATGAGAAAACACATATTTCTAAAAGGTCTGTATACAAGGAAAGTAAAATGTATGTTTTCAGGAAAGAAGGTAAAATGAAGAGTGATATTTTTATTTCTTTTGTTAAGAAAGATAAATCTGTCCTAAAATACTAGGGAAAAACAAGGACATAGGACAAATTCTGAATGTAAAAAGGAAGTGACAGAAGGTTTATGGAAATAATACCCTAAAGAGTTTTGTGTATGGTCAAGTTGGCTGAGATTGAAATAAATTTATTAAGTAAATAAGTCTTCATATCAAAAGTAAGCTGGTGCAAAATAAAATTTGGTTTTCTCTCTCAAAAGGATAATCTTCTTAAACTTTTGACCTGTTCTTTTTGTTTGTTTGTTTGTTTGTTTGTGTTTTGTTTTTGTTTTTTGAGGAAGATTAGCCCTGAGCTAACTACTACCAATCTTCCTCTTTTTGCTGAAGAAGACTGACCCTGAGCTAACATCCATGCCCATCTTCCTCTATTTTATATGTGGGATGCCTACCACAGCATGGCTTTTACCAAGTGGTGCCATGTCCACACCCAGGATCCAAACCGGTGAACCCTAGGCCACCGAGAAGCAGAACATGCAAACTTAATCACTGTGCCACCAGGCCAGCCCCGTTTTTGGCCTGTTCTTAACAAAGAGGTTATAAAAGACTTTTCTTTGCCTTTTAATATTTTTGACAAGCTCTCCCTCACACACCAAAATATTCAAGTCCTGAATAAAGGCTTTCTTTTGCCCCAGAAGAAGAGGGAGAATTTCTCTGGGGATTTCCAGAGGGCCCCTGAGACTTCTCAGAGAAATTTGCTCTCTTCCTATAAGAAAAAGTACTACTAATTAGGCTTATTTGGTATATTAGATTATATGGGAAGTGTTGTCAAATAAGTAATGATAAACTTTCTTCAGTGATATTATGTGAATGAGTGTTATTGATATAAGTATTTCAAAAATTATATAATAGTCCTAAAATTCTGATCTGTTCTGATTGTCAGCCATGATTCTGGTTATTATCTCAAAGTATTATATGTCACAAGAATGGTCAAGTGTCTTTGTCAATTACTATGTTTTAATGTTTTGTTATTTACAAGCAGTTGTTTTACTCTGATGTTTTTGCAAATATGTTTCATCTTCAGAGAAATTCATGGAAAGGACTCTGGCACTTACTCTAGATTACAGGTTTCTGGTAAACTTTCAGATTATAAAACTGAGCTGGATAAAAAATTACAGAACTGTAACTCAAAAACTGATGGCCTCATGAAACTGCCATCAAAAGATCAAGAGTTGGTTACATAAAACTAAACGAACTGATAGAGATGATTATAATTTTTGTGACTTGTTTAAAATATTGCTGATTTTTTCAATCTTTTGTGTTTTGTTTTCTCAGACTAAAGGAAATCATTTTTTCTTTTCTCTTATGCTAACTATGACTTACAGCAATTTGATGAAATTACACATTTGTAAACAAAATTGAAACATTTATCTTTTTCCTCCCTATTTTATCCCTCCAAAATTTAAAACCTCCTGATGAGTAAGTATTCTTATTTTCACGGCTATATAGTTGTTTGCATAAGTTCAATAAGAACCTGTTCTTCTTATAACAAAACACAACTGGAAACACTGGTTATATTACCAAGGTTTTGACAGGAATGTTATATTTGAAAGAAACATACAGACTTGGATATGACAACACAGCTTTTGAGGAATAAAGGTTGACTTTCTGGAATACAGCCACTTGGAAATATTGGCCTGATACCTTGCTTATGGGACCCCAGTGACCTGACAAGGATGAGTAAAGAATGTCACTCCCTCTGGCAGGTACAAATAACCCCAGGATATTTTGGGGACCTCACGAAGAGAGGAATTCACCCAAACCTGTAGTTATTACAAGCAGAGACTGATGACAAGTCCTTGAGCTGGCTTTCCTGGCATCAAGAGACCTATAAAGTTCAATCTGAGATTCTTTATAAAAAGTTCCAGCAAAGCAGATTCAAAAGAGCGCATATAATCAATTACTATTCTTGCTGCACTTATGTAAATAGGTGAAATTTGTTAAAACTAGACTTATTTGATAAACCCAGTTAGTCTTCATTTGGCTATATTTGGTAAAATTAAGGGTAATTTTAGAGAAATAAAATTATGTCTCAATAAAAACTATAATACAAATTTATAAATATTGGATTTTGGTTCTGTCAACTGTCTTGGAGGTTTTTGTTTTATATCTGTAAACTGAACTAGGTCCTGAATTCTTCTAGTCTCCTGACATATCCAAAATAACAAATCTCCAAACTAACATTTTCCACTTTTTTCCCATCATTTTCACTTGGAATCATTTAAAAACTAAATCTTCCCTTTTTCCTGAAGCTTTACAAAGTACACATGGAGGACTTGATATAAACTTAAGAGAGATTCATGTCTGCTGCTGGGTAAGCCACTCAAAAAGCTACCTGAGTGCCCAATGACACCATCAGAGACATTTCAAACTGCAAAAGATGCTTTGAGCCTGACTTCTAGGAATCTTGATTGGCTGCCCCCTGGGCTCAAGAACTAGTCTATAATTTGTTCCAGCCATCCACCTTGTTTTCCTCTTTTTGTTTCTCTAGAAAAACTTCTTATTAAATACCTGGTTACTTACATGATACAGGCCTCACTTTGGGAGCCTACCTGCAACACTGCCTTATTAAAAGACTGGTTTAATGAGATGGAACAACCTATGCCCCAATTCAGCAGAAAGTAGCTAGATTGGTCACCATCCCAAATCCCTCAAGAATGAAGGATGAACATAAAATAGGGAGGAATTGATACTTGCCCTGATACTGGTTTCCCTACCTTAAACACAGCATATGTGACGTTAAAACCAAAGCATTCATTCCCTGCTTGCTCCTTGGCTTCCTGGCTCCAGAATCCACTATCTGCCACAGAGACAAATGGCCAAGGACAGCCACCTGGATTCATTATCCCCTTCTCCTCCTCCCTACAAGCAGCCTCCCCAGGCTGATGGGAAAGCTCTGACCAGCAAGGCCATATGCTCCCCCTCCCCTACCTAAAACCCCAAATAAAAACTCTTACATTTAGCTTTTCAGGGTTTTGGGGATTTCAGCATTAGCTGCCACTTCTCCTTGCTCAGAGATGTGCAATAACAACATTCCTACTTTCTTCCACTACACTCAGTGTCAGAGATTGGCTTGCTGCATATTGGGTGAGTGAACTCACTTCAGCTTCGATGTCAAAGTCACCTGATATCTTGAGATCATATTTAAAAGTCATTGGGTGAGCTGATTCCTTCTCAAATCAAAAAATAGAGTCTTGTGACTTTGGGAAAAAGTTTAGTTTTTCTCTCTCATTACTTATCCCAATATCTGTCAACATCTGGAATTCTGCATAATGTATGCATGTTAGAAGTTGCAAAGGAAAAGCAGAGATGAGACCTGGGGGGAAGAGTGAGCAGTGCACCCCCTTGGGAACTGGGAAATAAAGAAAAGAGGGGGATTTGATGAGGGGAAGGGGACACTGAATTCACTGATGGGCCAAGGGCTACCCCTTTGGAATCCGAAGACAGCCTCGCTTTCCCAGTCTTGAATGATCTGGGAATTAATTGATCTCTGTCTGACAGATACCCCCCCAGGAAGGCTCAGCTGTACTGAAGCACCCTAAGTAACCCTCAGTAATTTCTTCCAAACCAGAATCATAGAGCCCCTGTACTCGCTGATGGCTTTGGAGGGCCCTGAGACAAGCCCCATATCCCCAGGCTGCCTCTGAGGTTGTTTCCTGCCTTTTGCCAGGGACCCAGGGCTGCTGCCCACAGCCCAAGGCCTGTGTGATCTGTGGCTATCACAACATCATACTAACGGTGACTATTAATTGGGCAGCTACCTTAAGCCAGGGTTCTCAAGTTTGCTTGCAGTGGGTATTATTATAAATAGGGAACTGGGCCTCAGAGAGGCTACATATTATACCTAGATCTCATGCCTCAGTGCTGGATTTCACACCTAGCCCACGTCTTTCCAAAGCCTATGCCCTTAAACACTAGGCCACTGAAAGCCAGGCATAGGGGATTCCGTCTGCCTAGAGCCAACACCATGCAGGAGACTCAGCCACAACATCTGAGTTGGGACCCCAAGGTCCAACTTCCTGTTCTCTATCGTTTTCCTACAACCTGGTTCCATCTGTGTCTTCACATCAGCAAGACTCTTGAAGTTGCCAGGGACAGCAACTCAGTTCAAATGGGCTAAAGTAAAAGGGAACTTTGTCGTTGTCGTTGTTGTGGTTGTTCACATCACTACCAAGTCCAGAGGGTAGATCTAGTCAGCATACAGCATGGCTAGATTCAGGTCGTCAGGAATGTGTCACTCTGTCTTTTATTTCTGTGTTGGCATCACCTTCTGGCAAGCTCCTCATTGTGGGGGCAAAGAAGTGGCTCTAGGCTCACCTTCCTTCCAAGACTGACAGCCCTATTAAAGAGTACCTTTTCTCCATTTTCAAGACAGGTGAGTCTCTTTACAGTTGCCACCTGCTGTGCAACAGGCACAGGAGCAAATTCTACAACACTTGGTATGGACCAGTAGCATAGGCATCACCCGGGAACTTGTTAGAAATGCAAATTACAGGGCCCCATCCCAGCCCCAGTGAATCAGAAGCTCTGGGGGTGGGCCCAGTGATCTGTGCTTCAACAAGCCCTCCAGGTGGTTCTGACACACACTCAGTAAGAACCACTGGCTTAAGAAACAGGCTTTAGGGGGGATACAAATAAGCCAGCAGTTAGTAGAAGAGTAGACACAGGTCCCCATGGAGAGACATGGGGAGCCATCCTGTGGGTGTATGTTCCCATCCGCCTCTCTTTTTCTCTCCCTTGTAATAGGGCAAGTGTGAGAACAACCGTGACTGGGAGCAATCAGCCTGTAAGAGTGCTAGGCAGTGTGAATTTAGGGGCCAACTATTTATGGGTTATGTCAGGAAAGGCCCACTGCCCAGCACTTGGGGACCTTTGGGACCCTTGGGAGGTTGTAACTCCTCCAGCCAAGGAGAGGAAGCCAGTAGACCTGGGGGAATCTGGGTCCAAGCACAGCCCCCACTGGGTCCAGGCAGCCCAGGGTAAGCTTCTGGGGTCACTGATGGACAATTCCATTGCACCACACCAGACTTGTAGTAAAAGTCCTAAAGTTTGGGGTTGGAGTCTGGACCAACTTGAGCCATATGCCCGACCTTCAGCCAATTTGGAGAGTTGACTGATGAGGAACTTGTTGAAGCCGATTGATGAAGCCTAATCACATAAGCACCCCTGGCTGCCTCCATCACTTCAAGCAGATTTCCTAGCCTTGTCTCCTGGGGTAGTTCTGAGTGGGTCTCAGTGATCAGAGTCTGGATCCAGAGCAGAGCTAACTCCTGCCTCCTACCTCCTGTAGTTCTCACTGGCATGAACACGCCCCCACACCCCCTCCTGGGTTTTTAGTCCATGCTACCCCAAGCCCTCCAAGCCCCTCATTACTTGTCCCCAGCAGGCCTTGAGAAGGGATCCCAGCACCTCCAGCCTAGCAGGGTCCTCCCACCACAGCCTGCCACGGAGGTGGGCAGATGGGCTTGGTGAGCAGGAAAGAGCTCTGACCCGGAGGCAAGCAGGACACCTGGATCTGCACGACGACTTTGGACATCACTTAAGCTCTCTGGACCTCCATTTCTCCATATGCAAATCTGCATTCAGCTCTATAGATGCTCTAAGGTCCTTCCAAGTTCTAAGACCCTATCATTTGCTAAAGTATTGTCTCGTTTTCTAAGTATTCTAAATTCCCTGCCCTCAAAACAGCTCCATCTCACCCACTGGTGCCTGACACAGCCCTTAAAACTTGACATGAAACATTTCATACATGTTACATCACGGACCCTCAAAATAACCATCTGAGGTGGGTATTTCTGTCCCTGGCCCAAGCCACATGCTGAGTTAACAGCAGAGCCAGGTCTCCTTTCAAAGCCCAGTCCACTGCTCCACAAAACGCCCCAGGCCTTAACCTTCCTTCTTCCTTTCCTGGAAAGAAAATCCAGCTAGGCCAGGCCTGATACTGTAGGACCCTTGGACAATTCCTTCTTTCCCCATGAAGTTTTGATGGGGGACCCCGGACATCAGGAATAGGGGGTTAAGGGAGTAGGAGACCCATCATCTCTCATGGTAGGTACCTGGTCAGTGTCACACATGTGACAGATTAGCAGACCTAAGATCAGAGGTAAGGCTGAGACCAGATGTGAAAGGAGAGGGTGTTTTTTAAAAAAGCCAGAAAAGGTTCTGCAGGACGTCTCCAAAGAGAAAAGGAAAAGGCAGGGATAACAGAAACCAGAACCCCTGGGGGACAGGAGGTGGGGGGCGGCATGGGATCTCACAGCAAGAAACATCTGGAAAGGAATTTCCTGTCATGTCCAGGATTTTCGCCATAAGCATCTTTGCTGTAAGCAGTTTTGCTACAAGGATTTCCTGTGTCTGGGAGGAGACAGACTCGAGGGGACGGGAGTGTGCTTCCCCATGGGCAGGGGCCACTTGGAGGGAGTAGCATGGCTGCTGTCCACACAAGACCCTTAACCTCTCTGGCTCAGATGTACAGCATCTTGCCCTTGTTTTCTACCGAGAAGTCATTGTCCCAAGGCTACCATGGTAGAGGAGCTGAGCCGGGCACTGTAGGCAGCACTGTCTGGTGGCAGCCTTGCGTTTAGGGGACCTGGGTTACACTCCCAGATTTATTGTTCCAAGTGAAACCAGGCTCCTTTCCTCCAAATCTGGGCCTGGGGATATGGAAAGAGCTGGAATTTGGGTCTCAGACAGTCCTACCTAGTACAAGAGCCAGCTCACTATCTCAGAGTGTTTCTTGAACTGTAAAACAGGAATTCAAGACTCTACAAGGTTATCATAAGGAATAAATAAGAGCTTACTTAGCACAAAGGCACCAATTAGGTGTAAAAGAAATGGTGGTATGAGGTAGTAGATCTCGGACTGTTTTGAACATTTGTGTCGAGATCACTTCAAAGTTGACTCCCATGTCATTTGTTGCTAACAATAGCTGAAGTACCAGTTTGTAAATTTATAGTCATGTCATATCATGTATGTATGTAACCTAATGCAACTTCAACTATATGCATGCAGGGGGAAAAAATGCCTTTAGAACTTCACGTGAGCCCTGACTTAGTGCAGTTTTCAAAAATAAGTAGAGCAAATGAGGCCTTCATTGTAGCACTCAGGTGCATTTGCACTCAAATAGGAGAAGAGGGAGAATTACAACGCCAGATACAGCCAAGGGTGTGCCAAGCACGACGCTATGGACTTAAGGTGGGAAAGCTGATCTGTGAGGAAGGGTCAGCCTCAACCTCCATCTCCTCACATTCCCTTGTTTATTCAACTCAACTCTGAAGGAGGAAGAAATACTAAAAAGAGCCCCAACCCTCTACCTTCTGTCGAAACATCATGCCTTAAGTGGAGCAATCTTCACTTAAATACTCCCCGTTTGTCTCACATGAGAGCATGGCCCCGGACGCAGACCAACCTGAGTTGCAGTCCAGGCATCACCACTTACTGTATGATCTTGGGTCAGGCCACTTGGCCTCTCTCAACCTCCCTGCTCACTAGTAACAAGGGCGTAATAATACTACCTCACAGCCAGGGGCTAAGAATACAAAAAGGAACAAGCCACAAGTGTGGACTGTTCAGTCAACTAGAGACATTTCAGGAGTCTATGCAGCTCAAGGATTAAAAGTAAGGTCTCATCCTGGTGTTCAAGGCCCCTCCTTCCTGTCCCCCAGGCCACCTTTCTAGCCCGCTATCTCATAGCTCGCCCTGTAATAGAGCCAAACCTCCTGCCTCCTAACTCACTCTTGCTTAATCTGTTCTGCTGCCTGGAATGCCCTGGCCTTCAATTCCTATTAAAAATCTTCAGTTCTTTCAAAATCCATTTCAAGCACCGCCTCTCCCTTGCTCCCTTTTTCCTACTGCTGCCGGGCACTGGACTCTGAGACTGCGCAGAGAAGGGGAAGTGGCAACAGATGGCAAAGCTGTTCATGTGCCTGCCTTGTCCCTCTAGCTTGAGATTCCCAGAAGGCTGGCGTTAGGCCTAAAACATCCCAGCATCCCCATCAGGCCTGCCATTCAGTCGATGACCCTTAGAAGAGTCTCTAGTTATCCTTCCCACGTGGGTTCTTGTTTTTCTTTCAACTCCAAGACCAGAACAGCAGTTCAGTAAATGACCATTCAGGCAAGTAGGAGGGAGCCCAACTTCCCACCCGCCTTCCCATGACTTGAATCATGATGAGGCCTCTTATAAACTGTGTGACTTTAAGAAACATACTTAACCTCTATGAGGCTCCATTCTCATCTATGAAATTAGGATAATATCACTAAGCTTGTTTTGAGAATAAAGAAAATCAACTGCAAAGCACCTAGCACCCAGTAGGTGTTCAATAAACAACAGTCCCCCTAGGAGCACTGGATCAATCCAAAGTGGAAATGGATAGAATAAGAAAATATGAATTGGAACAGAAAATATAAGATCAAGGAAATAAATACAAACAGTTTTACAATAAATATAAATAGGTTAAATTGAGCTATTAAATGACAGTCTCAGGTTGGTTTAAAAAACAGGCTGTTCACAAGTGACATACATGAAGAGATAAGAGTTCTCTCTTCACTTTACCCACCCTTCCAAGCCCAAGGGTTTGCCTGCAGCCTTTATCACCCCACACTGCAGACAATCCCTCGTCTTCATCAGCACACAACTATTACCCCATGCTCATGCCATACATTGTTGGCAATGGATTATCTATATAATAAAAGCTCAAAATTCTTTTAGGTACAAAATATTTATTTACCCACCTTCCTACTCTTTTAACATTATAAAATTATAGAACAAATTAATCTCTTTTTGACCTAGAGTTGTGACAGGAACCACCATGTTACAATGTGGAGGCAGATTTATGCATGTATTTGTTTTTCTGGGCCCTCTCAGCCTCTGCCTGTCATTTTTCTTGTCTTTTCTTGACTATCCCTTAACAGTATATTCTAACCCCTGTAGAACAGGGACTGAAAGTACCAACCTCACTGTTCTGAGGTTTAAGAGAATACCCAGCTCTAAGCCAAGCTCTTAGGAACATTCACACTCCAACAGTTCCTCCCTGTCCTTTGATATAGCTCCTTCTCATCTGTCACGGGCTGAAGAACCAGTGAACCTATAAACCAAGAATATGAGTATCAAGTCCACAGGCCAGGTAGGGACCTAGATGGTAAAGTGAATGGGTTTTGTGACCATCACTGCCAACTTCCAGCCTAAGCAACGACTGATGGAGTGAGCAGTTCCAAAACCCCCGAGCTCATGGTTCCCTGTGGGTATCTCCCATGTACCTCCACCACGACAAGGCTTGGGCAAGGGCTTCTCAATTCCCCCTGTCAAACTTAGAAGAGAATGAGGGATGCAGCAGAGGCCAAAAACTGAGTGACCAACCCATGAAGTTGATGGAGGACATTAACAAACCAAACTCAAAGTTGGTACCATTTGCTCTTGGGGAGGAGAGGTGGAATCTGGGCAAGGGCGGCAGCGGGAAGGCTAAGGACAGGCCTGATTCTCAGTAGCGGTAGTGATCTGGCTTGAAGGGGCCATCACGGGGCACGCCCAGGTACTGGGCCTGCTTCTCAGTCAGCTTGGTCAGCTTCACGTTCAGCTTGCCCAGGTGGGCTTCAGCCACGGCTTCATCCAGCTGGGGAGAAACAAAGGAAGACCTGGAATCAGTGCCATGCTTTGGGACCGCTTACCTGCATCCAGCTGCCAACAGAGGTAAGAACTATTCTGTTGTGGTATCTGCCATGTGTGTTATGCATATTACCTCATTCTATCCTCACAGCCAGCCTCAGTGGATGTATTGTTTTGGGCTGCCCAGTTCCCCTTCCTCCAGAGGGAACCATGCTACATCCTCCCATCCAAGAAGCCCTGGTACGACTATCAATTACATGTCCTTCCACGCCCTCCACCAACCCAAGCAGCTAACCAAAATGCTTCGCTGGAACTTATCCATGGACAGGATATATTTTCCATGACAGGTAGAGACAGGGGCTCTCCCATTCCACTGGGATTCCTAAACAGGGAGGGTGTCAGTCTCTCCCCACCAGTGGCAAATCTATTTGACAAATGAAGTGAATATAGAGAGAAAAAAAAGAGCCAAGAGACAGAAAAAGTCAGCTCTGACACTGAATCTCTGGATCCAGTGTCTGAAACGTAGCCTCCTCCATTACATAGCCAAGAGAGTTCCTGTTTAGATTAAACTGCTTGTGGGTGTTTTAAAATACGTCCTTAAATTCTTTGTCTAGAAATTCATAATACTCCTCCCCTCAAGAGATGGAGCCTGATTCCTCACCCCTTGAGTTACTCACTTCTAACGAACAGAATGAAGCAGAGGCGATGGTGTATGACTTGGACACTAGGTCCTAAAGGGCGTGCAGCTTCTTCCTTTGCTCTCTCCCTGGATCACTCACTTTGGGGCAGGCCAGCTGCCATCTCTTGAGGACACTAAAGCGGCCCTATGCAGATACCCACGTGGCAAGGAGCTGAGACCTCCTGCCAACAGTGATGTGAAGTGGATCTTCCAGCTCCAGTGAAGCCTTCAGATGGCTGCAGCCCTGGCTGACATCTTGATCGCAAGCCCATGAAGGACCTTGAGTCAGACCCTCCAGCTAAGCTGCTCTCAAATTCCTGACCCACAAAAACTGAAAAGTTTATTGTTTTAAGCCACTGAGTTTGGGGGTTAAACTGTTATAAAGCAACACATTACTAATACACTAGTTTGAACAGAGTTTCTATCTACCACTTGCCACCAAAAGGAACCTGACTAATAAAATTGCCATCTCCTCTTACAAATGTGGAAATCAGGTTCAGAAAGGTGGAATGACTTGTCCAAAGTCACACAACTAGTTAATGACAGAGCTAGGATTTGAACCCGGGTCCATCCGGCTCCAAAGTCCCAACACTTGTCTCAAACATCCCTACTTATGGCCTCCAAAGCAGCTTTGAAGAGAGAGAACAGAAACCAAAGAGGACAGAGGCTGGGGTTAGACAAGGCCAATTTCCAAGTCTCACCAGTGCTGAAATGCATAAAAGGGCCCTGAAAAGAAGAGCATGTGGTTGCAGTTAGACAAGGGGCTCTCACTTTCTCAGGTTCTAGCTCTGGGCAGGGCCTCTTTCTACCCCTACGGTCCCAAGCCCCATCCCATGATGGCCTGACAGCCTTTGACGACACCCCAGCCCAGAGAGCTTTACATTCCCAAGTGGTTTCAGATCTACTGCCTCACTACAGCCTCACAACAACCCTAAGAAGGAGGGCAGGATTTATCCTTCTAGCTAGCGGATGAAGAAACTGGGGAGAGGCAAAGGCAGGAGCAGAGCCCAAGACCACATCAGGTCTCGAGGCAGAAGGAAGGTCTCCAGTCCCAGAGGACACTGAATCCTCCTTCACTTGGCCTGGCCTAAGCCAGAACATCCTTCCTTCTCCCTGCACCCTGCACCCAGAAGGCAGTGTGTCACAATGGTTAACAACTTGGACAGACAGAGCTGGGTTCTACTCTGGCCTAATACTTGACAGCTGTGGGGGCAAGTCAATTCCGAACCTTAGTTTCCTTATTGGCAGGATGGATGGCTCACGGCTGTTACACTGAAAATCAGTGACCTCCAGAGTGCTTGGTGCAAGTAGGTACCTTAATAAATGGTGGCTGCTCTGTCGTTGTTTATCAAGGTACCTAATCCCTCGCCCACACGTTGCATGTGAGGCATGAAGCCTGTCCCCAGTCCATGTCTTAGCAGTGATGGAGGAAGGAAGTCGGGTTGGGTCAAGGTGTTGGGGTAGGAGGTGAGATGTTTTCCTTTTTACTTCCAATTCTGGCCTCATTTCAAAGCCCAGCTCAATTTCTCTCTATATTCACAGCCATATTTCCTCCAACTGGGATCAGATGAAGGTCAAATGAGACTTTTTTAAAACCCCACAACAAGCCTGGGGACCTGGCAGGCTGCACAGAATGGGATAGCCTTCAAGGCCCTTACGGGTAAAACATCTAGACTGGCAAGAGAGCACCTAAGGAAGACTACGGGGAAAGGAGCTGGCTGGCTCTGAGGACAGACACCCAGGCCTCTTCCTACTTCTTATGAGTTGGCAGAACCAAGTTTTCAAGGGGTGGGAGAGGTAGTATGTAGACTCCATCACAGCCTGTCCAGTAGCCAAAGGCTGAAGAGTAAGACCTACGCTTAATATTTAGCTGATAAGGAAACTGAGGCCCAGACAGGCTAAGCAGCAAAGCCAAGTTCACCCACAAACCTGGCAAAAAGAGCCAAGACTAAAACAGCCATTCTGACCCCTTGGGATGGGCATGTTGCATGGAGTTTCATGAGGAGCACTGGATTTGACATCAGAGGACTCCATTGTCATGGTGACCCTGACCACACACCCACAGCGTGTCAGGTGCCATGCTCCGTGTATTAGTGGCATCATCTCATTCCAAGGTCACAATCCTGAAGCCTGCAGGCTGCATTCGGCTTACAGACATGTCCAAGTGGACTCACCTGGTTATTTTTAAAAACTGCAACGAGTTGCCTATATTTCAAAATTGAATATTTCACACAAACATCTTGATATCTGGCTTTCCTTGAAATGTCAGTGTAACTGTTAATAACAGGCTCCTAATCAATCACTAATCTATATTAACCTAGCTGAGGCACTGCTGTAAAAAGTGTGTTTCCCTAAAGGGCTGCAATTGACGTGCCTCAGCAGTCTTCAAATCTGATATGGAACTTTGCTGACCTGGGTATGAGTTATTTTCCAGGAACCAAGACGAATGAGGAGGCCGCCCATGATGGAAACCCATTGTTAGAAGAGGAAATAACATCAGACCCTGCCAGCAACACAAGAGACAAAAAGTCTAGAGAGTGAATGCTAGAAATAACTAGACCCCCTCCTTATTCTGCTTTTCTCCCTATATAACTGCCTCAAGATTTTGTACTTACTCAAGGTAGCCTTTGGGACATGAGTCCGCCGTGTTTCAATTATGTTGACTAGTCAAATAAAAACCCCTTTCTCAACTGCCAACTTGTCTTGCAATTGACTAGCACCATGTTGCAGTGAGCAGAATGAGCCCTTGCTCGGTTATACCAGGAGCCCTGGTCCAATGGACCCAGATTTCAGGTTGATGACAGGCAGCCAGCCCCTTCAGCTGGGGCATGTTTTCTTCGGTCAGTTCCCACCCAGCCCACTTCACTCATTTACCTGCCCAATCCCATGTGGGATTTGTGACCCCTAATCTAAGGAAATCCTCACAATCCTTAAAGGAGGTACTATTCCTCGTTATACAGGTAACG